>NC_050450.1:91022736-92252736 GCF_903995425.1 Onychomys torridus
TGAAAGTAGTTACATTTCGTTTTTTGAGACAAGCTCTCACCATACAGCTCTGACTGGCCTCCCAGGGCTGGGACTTTCACATTACCAAAAACAAAGGAACCTGCATTTCAGACAGACCTTTAAACACCAATGCGTTTCCCGCCTCTGGAAAGCAGTGTGGCTGCTCACTGCTGAAGTGCCCAGCCCCGCCCAGACTCCCCTGTTCATAGCCCCGGCTCACCCAACTGACAGCCTGAGTTCCACATCTCTTGGGGGTTATAGTTGGCCGAGTTCATCCGCAGCCCCATTGGGTACACTCTGGTCAGCTGATGAGTGTTGTGCCTGACAAAGCTGTTCCCTAGGGCAGAGTTAGGACCAGGATTGTGATAGAACCCAGGCTTCTGGGCCTGGCCCAGTTCCAGGGCCGATAGCCACCCCGCGTCACCCCAGCCCTCCCTCTCTTCTGACCTAGGGTGAAAAGGGACAGACAGAAGAGGTTGCTCCGGACCAGAGAGAGGCAGGGACACCTGGCAGCCACACAGCTGGATGCTTGCATTACCAGTAACCACACTCTTGACTCCCTACACTGAACACCTGGCCCTAGGCTGCCAGTCCACGTCACTCACCCTGCCCACGCCCCCAACCATGACTTGGGTTCCTAGAATTCTTGCTGTGGTCACACCACTGGGCCTTCTTCTAGCCTGTTCCTCCTATTTAGGGTCCTTTCCCCTTCGGCTTCCTCCTTCCTCCACAGTGACAAGTGAGAAGTCTTCTCAGGCATGGTATGCTCCAGGAAGCCTCCCTGATCTCATACCTCCAGGCTTTGCCAGCCCCTGCCACTAGCCTGACTGGTTAGCCAATGCCTTGACCACTAGGTGGTGAGTGTGGTGAAGGTAGCCCCAAGCCTCTCCCATTTGTGGCTTCTCCACCACACTGAACCTGGAGCCATCATTATCTTAGCAGTCTTTCCCTGGTCCTCCTGGCGTCCTCAGGTCCCCTTAAAGCCCCGTCAATCTTCAGAACATCAGGATCCGCATCCAGCCCCCAGAGCCTGCAGGGTTCCATGCCTTCCTGTCCCCAGATACCCAGTGTCTGGTTCCTACCTGCTTCCCGGGTAAACTTCCTGGCCTTGCGCTCACCGAGGGAGCCGACCTTGCAAGGCTGCGGTGGGCGAGGACTGGGGTTCAGGGTCTGCAGGCGGCTGGCACAGCAATACACAGCCAGTGCTGAGAGCTCTGGGGAGATCTGCTTGGCCTGGGAAACCAGCCACAGTGGGGATCAACTGGCTCAAGGCTTCTGCTCCCACCTCCCTTGCCTTCCCAGCCTTCCCCACCCTCAGCCCTGCAGTGGGACCCAGGCTGCTGACCCAGGTGGCGCACTCACTCGCCTCCTCTGCTCTGCAGCCTCCCAAGCCTCCTCTGTCTCCTCTTCCTCCTCCTCGTCATCTTCCCTGTCTGACAGCATCCGGCCATCCTCATTCCGAGCAGCTGGCAGCCTCTTTCCTTTCACCAAGACCCGGCCCTTCAGCTGCTGGAGAGGCCAAGGTAGACGGACAAGTGAAGGCAGGGGGGCGGGGGAGCCTGTCCGTTGGCACCACTGGGGGCAGCCTGTCAGTCAGCCACTACCAAGAGAGTGGCTGCTAGACAAGGGGGCGGGTGAGAAACAGGAGTGATGCTTCTAACAGGAAAAAGTGATCCCACCACAGGGCCATTGAGGGGAGGTGGCCAAAAAGGTGTCTGCCATTTGCCAGAATGCCACACAGCAGCCCTTACACGGCTCAAAGGCAGCTTGGGATCTGAAGGGAAGGAGCGCTCTTCCAGAAAGATCTTTTTGTTTGTTTGTTTTGCTTTGTTTTTGATTTTCTCTTTTGAGGCAGGGTTTCTCTGTGTAGCCCTGGCTGTCCTGGATCTCACTCTGTAGACCAGGCTGGCCTCGAACTCACAGAGATCCGCCTGCCTCTGCCTCCCGAGTGCTGGGATTAAAGGCGTGCGCCACCACCACCCGGTCCAGAAAGACCTTTCATGGAAGGAATGACTGCAACATATAAAATCACAATACCCTCTTGTGTGAGGTTTTTGTTTGTTTGTTTTTTGAAACAGTCTTATGTAGCCTAAGCTGGCCTAAAATTCACTATGTAGCCAAAGACAACTGACGTCCTGATCCCCCTGCCTCCACCTCCTGAGTGCTGAGATTAAAGGCCTGTGTCACTAGTCCTCACTTTTTAGCCTCCATCTCTTGATCCTTCTGTCTCCGTAAAGACAAGTCCCGGACAACGTGCTGATGTCACACTCATGACCAGCTTGGACTAAAGAATACCAGCTAATCATGGCTGGGGATACAGCTCAGTTGTCAGAGTCCTTGTCTGTCATGCAGGAAGCCCTGGCTTCTCCCTCAGCCCTATATAAACACACTCTTGTAACCCCAGCTCTGAGGTGGAGGCAAGAGGATCAAGATCATCCTTGGCTACCTAAAGAGCTGGAGGCCAACCTGGGTTCTATGAAATCCTGGCTCAACAGTAAAACAACTAAACAAATAAATGAGGACATCTCTGTGCACACACAAAAACTGGAAGATGGTTACTTCTAATGAAACGGAGTAGGGTAAGTGTGAGAAGCAAGCCTCCAGCCCGCCCCCCCCTGCCACCCCTTTCTGGTCAGTACTAGGGACTGAACCCAGGACCTCATGCACACTGGGTAATTGCTGAGTTGCTGAGCCTCACAGTCCTAGCCCTACTTATCTGCAGTCCTAAGCTGGTGGCATCTGGCAAGAGCAGATGGCTAGGAAGGGAGATCTAGGGGGAAGAAATGTCAATTCAGGCCGTGGAGGTGGAAGTGGCTGGACCTACAGGTGCCCTGTGAGAAGGGACACAGGCCAGGCCAGGCAGAGCAAGACATAGAAGGCCCAGTAAGTGGATGGGCTGGGTCCAGTCAGGGACAAGGAACAGAGAGCAGCCAAAAGGACAGCTGGATGGCAGATGTCAGCTTAGCTGAGCAGGCAAAGGTCCTGGCACAAAGAGGTGAGTGGTCCTGGGCCAGAGGGGCGGCATGAGTGAGCCAGGGGTGGAACCCCATCAGACCGACCCACCTCCCAAGCTGCAGGTCTGGGAGCATCACCTCAGGAGATGGCAGCTCCTCGGGGTTCTGGGAATCCAAGGCCTGTGTCACCAACATGTCTCCCAGGATGCTTCGAAGGTGGTGGGCCATGACAGCCTGCTGTTCCAGCCCACAGTGGTTCTCAAGGGATAGGATAACAGGATATGGGGACAGCTGTCGGGGGCAGGGGGCAGGGAAGACAGGTAACAGTTCAGAATCACCCTCTGCTGCTCCCTGCCCTACACAGTGTCCGACTCTTTCAAGACGGGCAGGAGGCAAAGGCAGAGCTGTGGGAAACCCACCCTAAGGGGCCAAGTCTGTAAGACATGGGACATACTGGCACCAAGATACATGTGGCAGTGCCAGCGGTCAGATGTGGGGTCTCTGGGAAAGAGTGGAGTGTTTGGGGACCAAGGGCAGCTCTACCAATGGCATCTTTATAATGTTCGTTCGGGTTAATGGCATGGACCGCGCCGGTGGTGTTACAGAGGCCGTCATTTGTTGTGTACCCAGATGGCTGCAAAGTGTACACAGGTGCCACTGCTGAACCTGAGCTGTGCTCTCAGAAGTCAGGGCTCAGCTGTCCTCCCCTAAGCCCCAAGGTTTCCTTGGGGGAACTTGGTGATGCCCATACATTTGTTAGCTGTGAGGATGGGAGGAGGGAGCACCCAATTCAGCTTTACCCTCTGGGCCTGTTATTCCCACAGCACTTGGTGAATGAACGATGCTCTGGAAAGGGCATCTGGCTATGGGTGAGGTAAGGGATCACTAGGAAGGCCCCAAGGCTGGGTGTGAGGTCCCAGCGCCTTACCGTGAAAGCATGGTCGTGCACGGCTTGGATAACATCTCGGAAGAGGATCTTGGAGGTGAGTGTGTGCCCATGATAGATGATGGGTTCCCCTCCGGGTCCCTCCCAGCAGTCAAGTTCCACACAGCGGCATCCCTGGGCAAAAGCCCTGCAATTGACAGACAGACGGATGGGCAGAGTGTGGGTATGCCACTGCCGCAGGAAATGCAGAGTGGAGCCCCGTGCTCTCACGGCCACCACTGAACCTACCTAATGTAGGCCTCAGTGCTGCTGGGCCCTCCGATCTGTGAGTCCGTCAGGTAGGTATTGTGAGAGGAGGAAATAAAATAGTGGGCAAGGGGCTGGCCCATGTCCTGGAACACACGCGCGTGGGCCACGTTCAGGGCCGCCCCCTCCGGCGACAACAGATACATGATGAAGCCATCCAACGTCATCAGCTCATGCTGCTTGGCTACAGGGAAGAGGAGGAGAGAGGGTGGGGCCACCTGGGGGCGGGGGCACATGTGCAGCTTCCAACAGCACCCGTGGCTCACTTCGTCATAACAACTAGGCTGCTGATTGGCTGCACGCACCGTGCCATCTAATCGTCCACAGAACCCCGAAGGGCAGACGTATTACAACGCCATTTTACAAGTAGAGGTGCGGGGCCTGAAAGAGGAGAGGGGGCCTGCCTGGGACAGGCAGTGACGGCAGAGCTTGCTGCCTAGAAATCCAGAGCTGCCTGGGATCGAGGCTGCATTGCGCTCCCTTACCTGTCTCATTGAGCTCATAGGTCTCGATGAGCTGCTGGGCACAGGCCAGGGTGGCACTGTCCTCTCCCTGGTCTTGCAGGAACTCCAGCAGCTCAGAGGCGCTCAGCACATGGTCCTCACCCGAGTATCGGTGGAAGATCGCCTCCAGTTCAGGGCGTTTCAGCAGCCTCCGCAGGAATGCCTCAATCTCGGCCCCCTCCAGACGCTCGTTGTTAGAATGGTCACACTCCTGGGGAATGGGGTGGGGTGGGGCTCAGAGGAGGGGACACTCTTGGGAACCTGGCCCTGACACACTCCATGAGCTTAACAGCTGGAAAAGCAGCAACCCCTACTTCCCAAGACTCCAGGTCCTTAAGCCCACACCCCTGAGTGAACTCCAGGGATCTAGAGTCTTGGAGTTCACACCTGTCCATTTGCAGCATGACCTACCCCAAGGATCAAGATCAGGATTTGGAACAAAAATGGCAGCCTTGTATGCCGGGCGGTGGTGGCACACGCCTGTAATCCCAGCACTCGGGAGGCAGAGGCAGGCGGATCTCTGTGAGTTCGAGGCCAGCCTGGTCTACAAAGCGAGTTCTAGGACAGCCTCCAAAGCTACAGAGAAACCCTGTCTCGAAAAAAAAACAAAAAACAAACAAAAAAACAAAACAAAAAACAAAAAAACAAAAACAAACAAAAAACAAAAAAGGCAGCCTTGGGAATCAGGACTTGTGCCGCAGGACCCCTTCCCAGGCATTCACTGTCCTCCTAAGATACCAGTCAGTGAGCAGAAGTGAATGACAGTAGTGCTCAGAGCAACCCTTGTCTTTGCAGGGCACAGGCTGGTCACACATAGCATCCACAGTCTCTGCCAATCAATGTTCAGATGTAGTCACCTGTGCACCCCAGAGCTCCCACACAGGCACAGGAAGGGGAGGGGAGGTCCTGCACTTTGGAGACTCAAGTGTGTTTGCTTGTGCTCCCATGGGCAAGCCATACAGTCCGTGTACCGGACGCGGTGCCCTGCAGCCTGAGAGATAGGAAAACGACTCTGCTGCTCAATTTGGCAGGCTCTGGAGGTGGCACCCTACTCCGAGCTCTGCCTAGTGGTGCCATATAAAGTTCTGGTCCTCTGGCATCAGGGAATGGGAAAGGCTTTTTATGTGTTTGAAGGTAGGGTCATACTTTGTAGCCTTCACTGGCCTGGGACTTGCTATGTAGATAAGACTGACCTCAATCTCACAGAGACCTGCCTGCCTCTGCCTCAAGTACTAGGATTAACGGTGTGCACCACCGCACCTGGCTGGAAAAGCCTAATTAACTAGTCTCAGGGGTTGCCTTACTGTAGGGAGAGGCGGCTCCCTCCCTACAAAAAAAGCTCGAGAGGTACCTGGGTCTGATGGTGTTTATCACAAAATCCAGCTATTCCAGAAGCTGAGACAGAAGGATCACAACTTCAAGGCCAGCCTGAGCTACATAGTGAGATCCTGTCTAAAAATAACCACAAAAAACCTGGATAGACTCGGGAGGCAGAGCCAGGAGGATCTCTGTGAGTTCGAGGCCAGCCTGATCTACAAAGGGAGATCCAGAGCAGACACCAAAACTACACAGAGAAACCCTGTCTCCAAAAAGAATAAAACAAAAACAAACAAAAAAAAGAGCAACAAGTACTCTTAAGCACTGAATCACTTTCTCAGACAACACCACCAACAACAACCTGGATAGAGTTAATGTTTCAGATGCTGGAGGGGGGGGGCGCAGGCGCTGAGTTCACCTTGAAGAGGCGGTAGGCGTACATGTCATTCATGTCCACGTTGACCATCCTAAGCAGACTCTTGGTCTCCTTGAAGCTCATCTTACTGTCCTGGTCAGAGTCGGCCCGGTGTAGATAGGAATGGATCCAGGTGTGTGTGCTCAGGAAATACCAGCGATAGACTAGGCCCCTTGCCCAGCATTAACGGGTTATCAGTACTTGGTCCGGGGTCCCCAAAATTAGGGACTGTACTTCCCTGTATGCCTGTGTGTGCGAGGGGGTTCCAAGGGCACAAGGGCAACGTCTTCACAGGGCCCCCAGTTCCCCAAATGGGGAGGTCCTTACTGTTTCATCCCTGGAGTGGGGATGGTGCCTTTCCTCACTAAGGGCCCAGGCCAAGCGGGAACTGTCTTCGCTGGTGCTCCTTAGGCCAGGCCCTCCCTCCTCCCAGTCCTGCAGGATATTGGTCTAGCCGCTCCCTCTGGCTCATGGCATCCAGGCGCGCCCGCAGCTTGGCCAGGCCTCGCACCCAGCGCTGAGCCTCCTCCGCAGTGGGCGCCGCCAGGTCCAGGTTCTTGCGGCGGCCCTTGAAGGCGATGGTGAGGCAGCGCGCAGGCGCGTAGGCGCCCCCGAAGCGCCGCAAGCCCTCCGACTGGTGGCCCTCCCGGACAGCCTCGATGTGCTGCACGAAAACTATGATCGGGGCGGGGTCAGAGGTGTCAGCCACGGCGCCCGCCGCTGTCCCCACCGCCCTGCCCCGCGCCACCCCTGCCCCGCTCACAGATGTGCTGCGAAGGCGCGTGCGGGACGCGCCGCTGGAACCACACGCTCAGGCCGTCCTCCTGCAGCCGGTACAGCCGCTCCTTGTGCCACGTGCGTGAGCGGATCTTGAGGAGCCGGGAGCCCCGCAGCATGGCCTGGACATCCTCATCCTCCGTCAGGCCTGCAGGGAAATCTGGGGCATTTGGGCCTGGCCCTGCAAGGTAGCATCCCTGGGGGAAAGGGGAAGCTCTGCCCCTGCACCCTCTCATTGTAAGAAGCCACATCACCACCGTCAGCTGCTTGAAGCTTTGCAGCCCCAGACACCTCTTCCAGGCTCGCCAGGAGGAGGTTTCCGCAGTCCCCAAGCCTGGGACTCGGCTCTCTCTGAAGATGACCCTTTTTTCCAGCCACCTCCACCGAAAGAAAGCTCAAGGGCTGGTGAAATGATTCAGTGTATAAAGATGGTTGCCCTGCACGCCTAGCAGTTCTTATCCCTGAGACCTTCCGACATGGTGGAAGTAGAGAGCTGACTCCAGCCAACTGTCAGAATTCTGAGTACAGGCCGGCATAGCTCGCTCTCGCTCTCTCTCTCTCTCTCTCTCTCTCTCTCTCTCTCTCTCTCTCTCTCACACACACACACACACACACACACACACACCAAAAATAAAATAAAATAAAAAAACTTTAAAAAACATTAAAGCCTCGAAGCTCATAATTGAAACTCGCAGCCGTCAGGAAGTCATCCCACTACTAACTAGCCCAATCTTGCTGCAACCCAAGCTCCTGGCCGCTACCTTCCCAAAGTCACTGGACCTCCAGAGCATCAGGTCAAGGACTCCAGGAGTCCCGTGTGGCTGATCTCCAGTCTCCTGGGCCACTGCATTGCAGGGCCTTTCTTCAGGGTCCATCTTTCTCTTCCTGTTTCCTCAAGCACCCTGGGAGTGGGAGGTTAAGAGGAGAGCAGAATTTACATCCACGGCACTGTGGAATAAAGTTCCTACCTTGTCACCTCCCAGTTACATGACCCTGGTGGCACTAACCTGAGGCTGCTCTAAGCCTATGTTCTCCGGGAGAAAAATGGAGACTCATGAATGCCTGATGCACAATCCTACACTCCCGGGTTACTATAGCCTGCCCACCCCTGCCCTGCAGGGTTCAGCCCATGCCAGCTCAAAGCCTGGAGCCTGTGCCGAGACATCTCCACAAGGAAAGACACCAAAGGGTCACCAGCTGGGACAGTAGGAGAGGGAACCAGGCTCTTTAGAGAGCCCACACCCTTCAGCTGGAGGGGACAGCCAGGAGTGGAGGAAGGCCCAGAGTTTCCAGAGGCCAGGAATCTGTGTCTGGATGGGAAGCGACCACATTTTTTAGTGTTGGCAACTAAATCAAATTGAAAAAGCAAAAAACTAAA
The DNA here is from genome assembly GCF_903995425.1 of Onychomys torridus. Lineage (NCBI taxonomy): Eukaryota > Metazoa > Chordata > Mammalia > Rodentia > Cricetidae > Onychomys > Onychomys torridus. The sequence goes on from NC_050450.1 coordinate 91,031,273, forward strand.
ACCACTGTGAGGTAAACAACAGTATTATCCCTCCTTTTTCTTTCTTTTATTTGTTTGGGTTTTTTCGAGACAGGGTTTCTCTGTGTAGCCTGGCTGTTCTGGAACTTGCTGTGTAGACCAGGCTGGACTCGAACTCACAGAGATCCACCTGCCTCTGCCTCCCAGGATTAAAGGCGTGCGCCACCACACATAACTTTATCTTATTAATGTGTGTGTGTGTGTGTGTGTGTGTGTGTGTGTGTGTGTGTGTGTGAGTATAGGTGCTGGAGGGGTCCAGAAGAGGAAATTGGTCCCCCGGAGCTGGAAGTACAGTTAAAGTGACCTTACACAGTCACTGGGAATTGAACTTGAGTCCTTTGCGAAAGCAGTCCGTGCTCTTAACCACTGAGCCACCTCTCCAGCTGCAACACCTCTGTGCTGCTTGTGTTTTCTTGGAGACAGGGTCTCCTCTGTAGTCCAGGCTGCTTGAATTTCACTAGGTAGCCCACCATGTCCTCCAGTTATGTCAGTCCACCTGCCTCAGCTTCTGGAGTGCTGGCATTACAGGGGTGAGCTACATGACCCAAACTTTATGTCTTAGGACTCCAAGGCTCCCGCTTGACCTACTCTGACCTGAGTCTGCCTCCCGCCCCACTGACTTTGTAGTGAAGGTCCTCTCCTTCTTTTCTTCCTCTTGTAGCTGATTTCAAGGACAAGCTCAGCTACCATCTCCTCCAGGAAGCCTTCCTGATTTGCCCTCACATTGGAGAGTTCTCCCTCCCTGAACACCAAAGGCACTTTTTCCTTTTTAAAAAGTTGAGCATGCTGGGCGGTGGTGGTGCGTGCCTTTAATCCCAGCATGGGAGGCAGAGCCAGGTGGATCTCTGTGAGTTCGAGGCCAGCCTTGGTCTACAGAGTGAGATCCAGGACAGTTACTAAAACTACACAGAGAAACCCTGTCTCAAAAGACCAAAATTAATTAATTAATTAAAGGAGCTAGAGAGACGACAGCTCAGTGGTGAAGATCACTTACTGATTCCCCAAAAGACCCAGTTTGGTTCCCAGCACCCACTTTAGGCAGTCCTGGGCTCATAACTCCAGTTCCAAAGGGACTGAGGTATTTGTATCATGAACACACACTCACACACACATAAATAAATAAAGTAAATCTTGGAAACAAACAAGGGGCAGGCATGGTGGTGCGTGCCTTTAATCCCAGCACTCAGGAGCCAGAAGCAAGCCAATCTCTGTGAGTTCGAGGCCCTGTCTGGTCTATTTGTCAAATTCCAAGCCATCTGCACCTACAAAGTGAGACTCCGTTTAAAAAAAAAAAAAAAAAGGAGGAAGAGGAAAGAAAAAACAAATAATAAAAAAAGGTGTGTCCCAAACCTCTAAACCCCGAATCCCAGCACTTGGGGCGTCGAGGCAGGAGGAATGTGAGTTCCAAACCAACAAGGGCGGGCAATGGCTCAGCTGTGAAAACACTTTCTGCACAAGCATGAGGAACTGAGTTCCAGTTCCCAGAACCCACATGAAAGCCGGACATGGCCCCTCGGGCCTGTAATCTCAGTGCCCTGGGAGTGGAGAGAGATCGCTCGGCTTCTTGGCCACCAGCCAGGCTCCAGGTCCTGAGAGATAACCTGTCTCAAAGAGATAGGGCAAAGAGTGATAGAGGACACACAACCCTCCCCTCTGGCCTGTGTGTGTGCATGTGTGTGTGTGTCTGCACACACACACCATCACCACCACCACTCAGGAGACTTTAATAGACCCAAGGGTAGAATGAACTCTTATCTCTCAGAGCCTGGCTCCAACTAATATTTATGGAAAGACTCCAAAGCAGATGGGCAGGCCAAGTGTTTTGAATTCTAGGCAACCCTTCCCTATCTTTCCTGAGTTCAGAGCCGACGCCTTGGGGTCTGGGTTCTCAGCGCTAGCTGTGTATTGAATTCTCCTGGAGCCAGAGAGGCCCATTCAGCAGGCATGGGCTGGCACTTGGGCATCTGTATTTTAAAATTGCACTTTAGGGCTTCCTGGCAGAGGGCGTGATCATATGTGCAAAAGTGCTTATGTGTGTGCCAGTGTGTGAGCACAGGCTAAGCAGCCAGACCCAAAGGTCTTCCTGGCTCCGCCTCCTCAATGCTGGGATTTTAGGTGTGTGCTACCACACCTACCTTTTAATGTGGGTTTCGGAGACTGAACTCAGGCCCTCATGCTTGCAAGGCAAGCATTTTATTGATCGAGCCCCCAGATTTACCTTACAGATTGAGGGTGATTGTGACTGAAAACCAAGTTCTCAGAGGCAGGAGGGGTAACCTGCCCTCCTCAGATATTGGCGGTTTCCCAGGAGCCTCTCAAAGGCTCCAGTCACAGTCCCGTTTCGTGCCCCTGGTCGGGACAAGGGCTAGTGCCCTGTTTCCATGCAGCTAGGCCAGGGGTCCCCAGACTCACCCCCTCCCCCGTCCCTCCTGTCATATCCCCCAGGCACCCTGAATGATCTGATCCAGAGAAAGAACAAAGGGAGCGTGGGGCATGCAGGGGACCAGTGGTGCCACCAGGCCTGGGACCAAAGCTAGCCGGGCTCACCCTTCCTTCACCCCCTCAGCCTGGAAAGGTTCCTCAGCTGAGGTCACCTCCCCTAGCTGGGCCAGTCCTGCCATGCCAAGCCTGTAGGGGGTGGGGAGGGGGCTGGTGAATGACTAAGCCCGGAAATGGGGGGTGAGTCACAGTGGGCCTGCTTTGTCCCCAGCCTTCTGCAAACAGGCCACTGAGGTCGAGACTGGCAGTCCTAAAGCCTACTGGCCCCTACTCCTGTGCTTACCCCCAGGACCTCTAGAGTCTGTTGGGAGGGAGCTACCCATCCAAGTGGCATTGGCCTCCGTCCACACTCACCCCTCAACCACACACCCATAGAAAAGTCAGCCAGAGCCAGGTGTGGTGGCTCACTCCAGAAACCTCAGCACTCGAGAGGATTGGGCAGGAGGAGTGCCAAGTTTGAGGCCAGCCTAAGCTACAGACTGAGACCCTGTCTTAGCCAAAAAGACCCTCTCCCAACCAAAAAAAAGACAAAGTCAAACAGAATACAGAGTGAGGGTCCATAACCAAGCTGAGCCAGGGGCTGGGACCCAGGTGAGTACGCCTCAACCCTGATCAGAGAGGGTGAGAGGGTCTCGGGGTATCAACAGGGACAACAAAGGTCAGGGGTAAGGCCAGCAGTAGCCCAGACCCAGGGCAGCGATGGCTGCCCCTCCACCCAGCCACCCGGAAACATATGTACGCCCAACCAGGCCCAGCCCCACAGGTGTCTCATCCACTTGAAGCTTGGAACAGGTGCACAGGCCTCCCACATCCTACTGTGTTTGTGGGTTTCCTACCTGACCCTGGGCTAGGACCACAGCCTCTCTCAACTGTGCGGGAAGGGGCAGCAGTCATGAAATCACAGCAGGAAAACATGAGGGTGGAGAGCCAGAGGTGGAAAGAACCCAAGAGTTCATCGGAGATGAACGGAGAAGCAGAGATGGATGAGTTACAAGGGAAGGCCAAACTTTCAGGAGGCTGAAGCAGGGTTTACCAAGAGTTCAAGGACTAACCTGGGCTACATAGCGGGAGACGATCACTAAAATAACATCAACCAAAACAACGATAAAAGTGAAATCTGTTACACCTGACACACACCATACCAAAGAAGTTGGGTCCCCGAGTGACACAGATCTTAGGACTGAGAGGTACAGAACCCGCAGACACAGAAAGCAGATCACAGGAAGGAGAAACGGGGAGTGGCTGCCTAATGGTTACACAGTGTCCTTGTGGGGCTAGAGAAAGCCTTAAACAGGTAACAATGATGGCCCTGGGCGGCCTCAAACTCCCAGCAATCTCCTGTGTCAGCCTTTACGTGTTGTGATTGCAGGCTCCTGCTATACCTGGCTAGGCTCTATGTTAAGCGGCTGAATTACATTGAACATGAATTATTCTCTCGAGCTCCTGAGGCGGGGTCACACAGCGGCTAACCAGGTGGTGGAGGTGAACTGAAGGGGGGGGGGGGGGGGAGTCTAAGCCCAAAAGGGCTGCCGTGAAGAAGGAAGAGGCACTCTGGCTGTTCAGTAAATGAGGGAACAGGGACAGGCTCTGCGGAAGTGACTGGGAGCCCAGGGGGAAGGGGCGCCAGGGTTCCAGTGGCTCCACCCTCCTCAGGCCTACGGTGTCCATCTTTGTCCCTCTCCAAGCCAGGACTGAGTTGCCTCAGGCCCAGGGCAGCATTGTCATCTGGGACTCAGACACTGTCCCTGAGCCTGCTGCTCAGCTGCATTCCAAAGGGTTCATCCAGACAGTGGTGAGGAAAGGGTATACATGCATACCTGTATATCCACTTGGACAGGGCCGTTGGGGTGGGGGGTGGGGCCTGTGCAATTCTCTCTGGGCAGCCAAGGTGGGAGGCAGGAGACTGCCTCCCACCAGCTAGAGAGGGCTCCCAGATCCTATGACAGACAGGGCACTGAAGCTCAGAGAGGGCAATGGTGAACAGTGGACGCCCAAGGCAGGGGCTGGGTAGTGGGCAGAGGCCGGCGGAGGCTGGTGCAGATGGGCTGTAAGGTTGTGAGCATTTAACAGAGGGTGTGTGCAGAGCAGGGTGTGAATATAATGGGGGAGGATGTGTACTTGTGTGTTTTTCTAGACCCGTGGGTAGGGCGGGAGGAAGGTGGGTCCGCGCCTGGGGAAGAAAGCAATGTGTGTGTGTGTGTGTGTGTGTGTGTGTGTGTGTGTGTGTACTGCTGCACTGCAATGTTAGTCAGGAAGTGCACACAAGGCTCTGGTAGGAGTGTGAGACATGCAGGAACAGGGCAGCCAACTGCTCCTGCCAACATGTGTGAGAGGGGAATGGGAGGCAGCTGCATTTCCATGAAGTGCTGGACTTTTCCACACAAAAGACACACAACACAACAGCCATGTTTCCAAAGACTTTCCTACCCTAATCCCTTAGCCAGCCCCATTGACCCAGGTACCAAGGATGTCCCCTGTTCCAGCTGAGGCCAGTATTATTCCATAACATCCCTGGGAAAAATCAAGAAAAGCAGGAAGTGTAGGCAGGGCTTCCCCAGAGGCCTGTGGGCCAGGGAGTTGAGGGTGTGGTACCTTCTGGGCTTGGCTGGGCCCGAGCAGGCACAATGGGGTCAAGGGATGAGGAGGTGGGGAAGCTATAAAGCTGCCCTGCCCTCCCGCCACCCAGTCCAGGTGCCTGCTACTTCTAAGGTCTCTCGAAGACCCGCTCCTGCCATGAGGCCAGCCCAACTCACCTTGCAGGGAACATCCTGGACAGGCCATTGGGAAAGTCCCCTCACCCAGGAGTGCTTGTCAAAGTGAGCAAGCTGGGAAGGCATGAACAAGATTGTGCCTACTCAGCTCTGTGTTCAGGGAGAGGATTAGGGTCTGGGCGGAGCATGAACGCACAGGCGCAGACAGGCTGGGGAGAGTGGGATTGCTGAACTAAAAATGGAGGCAATCCTTTACATGTGAATTTAAGATAAACAACAAATACCTTTTTAGTGTAAGCATGTCCTATGGGGCTGAGGGTACTGTCCAGTGCCTGTCTAGTATGCTCAAGGCCCGAGGTTCCATCCTCAGCACCAGACCAAGAAAAAGTTAGACATAACCATGGATTTATAATTTACATACACATTCTAGATGTAGACAGATACATCTCTATGTCCAGAATTATTCATGGTCTACCCAACGTTCAAATTAAGCATCGAGCATTGGTGGTACATGTCTTTACTCCCAGCACTCGGAAGACAGAAGCAGGCAGATCTCTGCGAGTTCGAGGACAGCCTGGTCTACAGAGCAAGGTCTAGGACAGCCAAGACTATACAGAGAAACCCTGTCTCAAAAAACCAAAACAATAATAAAAATAAAAACACCCAAAACCAAACCAAATGAAAGCAATTTAGCATCCTGTATTTCACTGGCCGCCCTGGGAGGCCGTCTCTGAGAACAGCAGGCCCTTCCCAGATGAACATCTCTTTGATCTCTGTGTTTAAAGCCTAGACTCTGGACCATACTGCCTGGGTTCGAATCTCTCCATCCCTTTTAGCTTTTGTTTTTTGAGACCAAGTCTCGATACATAGCCCTTACTGGTTTGGAACTCAGTATGTACACCAGGCTGGCCTCTCCGCCTCTCCAGGGCTGGGATTCCAGGCATGGGTCACCACAGCTGGCTTACCTCTAGCCTTGATCCCTCTCTGAGCCTGCTCTCTCATGGTAAAATGAAGCTCATGGCACTATCTTAAGGGACTGTGGAAGCTAAATGAGATGATACACAGAGCACATGGCATGAAGATCTGGAGGTGTTAGTACTCATTAATTATGATAATGAAGTGTGTCATTGGAACCTTGACTGTGGGTGGCAGGCAGCCAGGGTAATGGCTGCCTGGCAAAGGGCTTTACCCTGCCATCTCCTATCTCTCTGTCACTGAGGAGGACACATGCTCCAGAAATGACTGAGAAATAAGCAGGATGACGTCTGAGGCAAGCTCAGTGGGCAGTAATGTCCAGGCCCAGCCAGGCACTGCAGATGGCTCCCACTCAGCCTCTCTCCTCCCCTATGCTTGGCCTAGTTCCCTATGGTGGCTCCACAGGCCTTTTCCTCCCCCGGGTCCCTTGAGATACTCCCTGCTCCAGTTCCTTGACCTGAAATAAGATCTGTTTTCTCTTAGCCTGATCAGGGGTGATGAGGGTCATCTTGGGAGGGGCAGAAGGGGATGGAAGCTACCTTGGTAACAGGCTAGGCTTTAGCCATCTGGGGACCATGGGGCTGGGCCCTGGGCCCACTGGGTTTGTTTCTGCCTTATCCCCGGGCTCAGTATGGAGATCAGCATTGCTTGGGGGAAGTGACATTCCCTACACACTAGAATTCCTTTCTCTATGGTCACTCAGTAATCACTCAGCAGGACAGAACCAGCCAATGGTAGGAAGGGCACAGATGACATGCTGATATTGTACATAGTTCCACGATGAACTAGCCAGAGCTCCCGTGCAGCCCTGCTCAGCTGACTCCTGCCCAACTGAGCTCTCCTGTAATCATGTGTCTACAAGTCTCTTCTTAGCACACTATGTGCCTCTGGGGAAAACCTCAGTCACCCTTCTTTGCGGCCTCAGCCCCTGGCCTAGCACTGTGCCCATTGATGGGGCTCAGCAAATGGACAGGAGAGGAAAGGGCAGCTGGTGTGTGATAGCTTCATCTCTGTCTCCAGCAACATCCATAACTCCTAGGGGCCAATGGTTCAGGCTGCTTCTCCTGACAGCTCTGTTCTGCCTCCATGGCAGGTCACCTCACACGGCCAACCCCTAACCATGAGGTCACAGAATAGTGCCACCTCTAACCAGAGACTCCTGATTTCATAGTAGGGAGTCATCCCAGGCATATGGTGGCTCTGGATCCTCCTCCCCACGCCACTGCCGCCTGAGTCCCAATACCTCTTCCCAAGTTACTCCTCTGCCTCCTTCCAGCCAGTCCCCCTTCACCCCTGTTTGGACCACCCTACTTTCCATCCACTCCCCTAACTCAGTTACGGTTCCTGCCAGTGGCCTTTCTGGAACCCTTTCTGCCATCTAAACAAAGCGAGGGTCCTTCTGCCTCTCTCCCATCCACACGAGCATCCCTTAAGTTCTGGGGTTCATTGGGGTCCCCCTGTTTTCCCAGCATCGTGATCTACTCCCCCTTCCTCAAGGCCCATCTTCTGACTCCTTCACTTTGTCATTTAGCTCTCTGAGGGCAGGACTGTGTCTGTCTTGTCTGCCGTTGGGTCCATAAATATTGACCTCTTGAATGACTTCATGGAGGGCAGGATAAAGGTCTGCCTTAGGCATAGTGCTCAGAGTGGCTACCGATACATTCAGATAGAATGAGGAAGAGGAGGGGACAGCTGTGAAGGGAAGCCCAGGCTGGCATTTGGGACCCCCGAATTCTCTCTTGAGGTTGGCAGTTCCAACAAAGCTCTTCAGTTTCCAGCACTTTACAGTTTATAAAGCACTTTCCCTTATGCCCCTTGTTCAAGCCCATGAGTCCCATCTTGCCCTGACTGCGAGAGTGTCCGTTGTGACGGTACAGTCTGAGTGACCCAGACAAAATTCTTTGATGTCTGAGTCAGTTTCCTCCTCCATGAAATGGGGATTAGGCCACCTACCTCAGGAAGGTGAGTCGTGACACACCTGCAAACCACCACAGTATTGAGCTGACTCTGGGACTCCTTGAGAACTAATGACTTCACTCACTTCTGGAACCTAGACTGTCTCAAACCACCCCCAGTCATGCCAGGACTTTGTGGCTGCTCCTGGCAGAGAGGACCTGAGGGGTACAGGGCCGGCTTGGGAGTCTGGAGTCTTCCTGAGGCCATCTGTAAACGGCTCCTCAGGGTCAAGAACAGCAGGTGCTATGAGATGCCTGTAGACCTCAGGTAGCGCTAGAGAGGGAGGTGAGTGCATTCCCAGTTTTTAATGTATGTATTTTTTGTTTTTGAGATAGGAGTCTCATATCCCAGGTTGGGATATATGTATTAATTACTGTGCAGTGGAGAATGACCTTGAGCTTCTGATCCACTTACCCCCACCTCTCCAGTGCTGGGGGATTACCAACAGTAAGTTGATGAGCTGTTAGGAATGTGATACTGGGGATCGAACCTACAACTAGGCAAGCGCTCTACCATTTGAGCTACATCCCCAACCTAACTCCAAGATTTTATCTCTCACTCCGTTCTCTCGCTCCTGCGACCCTATCCATGCTCCTAGCCCAAATTCTCACTTCAGCACGGCCCGGCGGGCGGCTCCTGGTGAGACTGTAAGGGTATCCAGGCCTTCTGGCACAGCCTGGGAACATGGTGACCCCAGGTGTGACCCCCGACTGGAACGGCGCTGATGCTCTAGGTCAGATCCTCCCTAGCGCCACGCACCCTGGGAAGCCAGTTGGCCGGTACACCCACTCCTTCCAGGTCTTCCCTAGAGACAGTTCATGCCCACCCGGACCCACCCTTGAGTGTCACTGACCCATCTTCTTCAGCGCCCGCAGCCCGGGCCTCTTGGTGCCGCTGTCCGGTGACGCGGGCGAGGGCGGCAGCGCGAGGGGCGTTGCGACCTGGGCGGCCACCCGGGGTTCCTCGGGAGAGCGACGGCTCCTTCTCCAGCTGCCGCACAGCATGGTCCAAGGCGGGCCGGGGCGGGCCCGGGATCTGGATCTGTGCGCGAGGATGGGGCAACCGGCACACGGCTCGCGCCCAGCCCGGGCCCGGTGCGCGGTCCCGAGCGAAGAAACTTAGCGGCGCCCTGAGAGTCGGGAGGAGGAGACCTCGGGAGGAGGGAGAGAGGGAGGGACGAGGTGGAGGTGGGAGGAGCGAGGCCGAGTGTGGGCGGCGCGAGGTGCCTGCGGGACCCCGGGCCCGGAGCTGTTCGCCCCTGCTAGTGAGTCCGCCTTTCCGTGTCCCCAGAGGTCTCCGATCTCCTCCCCGCCAGTGGCCGGAGTCCCTGCAGGAGGGGATTGAATACCCTAGGAGGGGAGGACTGTCCCCCGGCACAGACACTTCTTTCTGGGGACTCTGACTCTGTTAAGACCCAGGACCCTACTCCATGCACCTTCGCCGGGTCCCTTTGGGAGCCAGACAGGGCACAGGTCTATACAGGCTCGTCCTGGGCTAAAGGGTCCTGGGGGTCGGGGGAGAGCCCATAGAACCCCAGAACAGAGCTGCGCAGGGCTGGGGGAGGGAGCTGGGACAGTGACGTCATGGATTAACCTCCCGGCTCCGGGCCAGTAGCCACCCTTAGAGGTGGACGTCTGGCAGCTAACTGATTTGAAGGCTGAGGTGCGACTAAGTTGAGAGTCCCAGAAACTGGTTCCGGGGCTCAAAGCTTAAGAGGCTTGGTACACCAAAGCGACACTCCATCCTTGGTCCAGGGATCTGCACCGCACTCTGAGAAGGTGTTGGTGGCGTCAGCCCGTGGAAACTCTCCTTTTATGGGTGCCGGTGTTCGATGTACACTTGTGATTGCGAAGGGTGGGATGTCCGGGCGGCCCTCGAGCACAAGCTTTGGGAAGGGGTGGAGAGCTGGCACTCGGCAGCGGCCAACAGCCAGGCGCCCCACGCTAAACGTGGGGTTTCTCGGGTCCTGGAATCGCTGTCTACTTGCCCCGCTGTATTCTGTCCCCATATATCCGAGTCCCAGCAATTCCGTACGCTAGCTTGAGTCCCCACCATCTCTGCGGTCTGGAACTGTCTAATCGTCAAACCTTCGCCTCTGCTTTTGATCTTTGATTCCTTCCAGGAATGTTCTTTTTTGTTATTTTTCTGCTTTATTCTTGTTTTTTTCCAAAACTCAGCTCCGGTGTCCCTTCTGCGGAACGCTGGGCTCCAGGACTCGCTTCTGTTGCCAGCGTAGACGTGTTCCCGGAGCTGGTTCGCCGTGTCCCGGACAGGCGGGGCCAGCATCAGCCGACCAATTCCCGGGAGTGTCCAGCAGGGGGCGCGAGGACTCGGCGACTGTTCAGTGTGTCCACCGGGAGGCGCTGCAGCCCGCCGCTGGCTGTCGGGCTGTGCGGAGTGCGACCCGTAAATTAGCCCCTCCTCCACGGGAGAGGCAGGGTGAAACTATTTGCATAATCTTGAAAGAGCCTTTCTGACTGGTTAGGGTGTAGAAGCCGAATGTGAAACGGTGCCTCTCATTGGCTTCATTTTCTTCTCGCTTGGCGTCCCTCCCTATTCCTGCCCCTCTGGACCCAGAGGTCAATCGGAAACTCCTGGCTAGTGGCGAGAAGAGGACCCCGGTGTCCCGGCAGTGGGCGCCCAAGGGTGAGTGAGGGTCCGGGGCGCAGGGAGCCAGGGTGGGTGTTCGTCCCACTCTGACTCCTCCTCGCTCGCTGATTCGCCCGTTCAGGAATTGGAAATGGGCAACCTGGAGAGGTGCATCTGGGGACGTGAATGGCTCTGAGACCCTTGCCGCCTGCCTTTCCTCCCACCCATGGCCACGCTGGTGGTCCTCGCCACTCTGGGTCCATTGACGCTGCCTTGAGGTAGGAGAAGGACCCTCCTCAGCTCAACTTCTGGCTTCCTGGGGTAGCGCTCAGGGTCTTGGGACTTAGTTTTCCTCTCCGGGAACTGGACCAGTGGCTTATAGTGCCACCGTGGACCGTGGGGCCTGGTCACACTGATACTCGCTCTTGCAGAGTTGCTCCAAAGTAGGACTCCAGGGCTTGGAGCGGCATGGGCACCGAGAAGGAAGAGCCCGACTGCCAGAGACAGTTCCAGGCAGCCGTCAGCGTCATCCAGAACCTGCCTAAGAATGGTGAGTCTGTAGGGACTGGCATTTTGGGGTTCAGGATGGTTAGGCAGGCTCCGACCCCCAAATGGAACCGGGCCTGAACCCTGCAATGTTTACAGACAAGTTCCTTCCTAGGCTTTGGTGGGGTTCCTCTCTGCTTCCTGTTCTAGATGCCATGGGTGGGATCCGTGGCCACCTCTGCCCTCCCGAGGTGCAGCCTTTATCCTCTCTAACTGGGGCTGATGAGGTGCCCTCTACTTCCCAACCCTCTACTCAGGCTCGTACCGCCCCTCCTATGAGGAGATGCTGCGATTCTACAGCTACTACAAGCAGGCTACCATGGGGCCCTGCCTGGTTCCCCGGCCTGGGTTCTGGGACCCCATTGGACGTTACAAGTGGTGAGCCCCCCTCCCCCGGGGTAAAAATGCCTCAGCTGTCATCCAGCTTCTCACAGCCCTCTGCCTCCTAGGGATGCCTGGAACAGCCTGGGCAAGATGAGCAGGAGGGAAGCCATGTCCGCCTACATCTCTGAGATGAAGCTGGTAGCACAGAAGGTAAGGGGGTTGCGGGGGGGGGGGGGGGGGGGGGGGGCTGGGGGGCTGGGGGGCTGTGGTGCTCAGTCCCTAAGGGCAGCTTGCTCCTCACTCTTCCTTTTGGAAACCGCCTGTTACCCTTTCTCCCCATCCTGTCTGGCCCTGACGGATACAAGTGGAGGTGCATGAAAAGGCGTAGTTAGGGGAGAGGCTGGGCCCGAAGGGAATGGGGGGTGGCAATGGGAGGGGCCAGCCTGTCCCATTAGAACCCTTTCTGCACAGGTGATCGACACAGTGCCCCTGGGCGAGGTGGCAGAGGATATGTTTGGCTATTTCGAGCCCCTGTACCAGGTGATCCCTGACATGCCGAGGCCCCCAGACACCTTCCTGAGAAGGGTCACAGGTCAGATCTCCAGGATGGGAGCCCTGAAAACACAGAATGAACTGTCTCAGGTGTAGGCTGGTGGATGGCTGCTGTGGAGCAGTGGGAGCAAAGGGCCACAGGTGTGGCATCTGTAAGGACCTCAGTCAGTGCCCCTGTTGGGCTAGTTATCAGCTAGTATGCATGACTAATGGGGACTAGGGACTTGATCTCACTGAAGATGCCAGCCTCTTCCCTGCCCCCTCTGAGGACTGTGTCTTGACAGGTTGGAAAGAGCCTGTGCTGCATAGAGACCATCAGACTGCTCCAGAGCCTTCTTGTCTCCCCAAGGAGCCAGTACCTCCAAGTCCAGGTTAGTGTCGGGCAGGAGAGACACAGAGCCAGACCTAGAGAAGGGGGCACCTTCTGGAGAGGAGAAGCTCATTGCCACACTGTCCCCTTTATATCATATGTCCAGGGACAGAGACTTCCTGTGCTCTCAGAGGCCAAGGGGTGGCTCTGAGACTGTTTGCAGGGCCTCATGTCTTGGGCCCATCGTACCCACTATGGCAAGAACTCTAGGTCCCCTAAGGAAGGGTTTGGTACTCAGCTGCCTGCTCTCCCCTCCCTCTGGATCAGGAACCCCAACCCCAGTGCAGCTGCCCTTCGCAAGAGCCTTTCCTTTCCCCTCTCCCAGAGTCCCCGCCACCCAGGGACTTGGAGCTGGAGGTTTTCTGTGACTCCCTGGAGCAGCTGGAACCAGAGTTGGTGAGACCGGCTCTCTTGTCTCCTGTTCCCGCTGTGTCAGAGCTGCCCCACCTCCACCCTGAAACCTGGGACTCATCTCAGCAGGTTTGGGCAGAGCAGAGGGGAGCCGCTGGCAGAGAGAGGGACACCAGAAGCAGCCCTGAGTCCCCCAGTGAGAAAGGTGAACTCTCTACCCCGCCCATAGTCCTGGTACCCCCAGCCTTCTCTGGGTTGCTTTCTTAGGACAAAGGTGAAAGTCCAGTGGGCCCACTGGGAGCAGCCTGGGAGGGCTACCCAACAGCCAAAAGCCTGCCTAGGAGAGCAAAATCTCTGTCCTGCCTCTTCCCGAGGTTGCCGGCCTCTGACCCTCAGCAAAGGCAACTTACAGACACAGGTGCATGGCACTGGGAAGTTGTCTTGTCCTTTCTCTGTGTCTCCCATTTGAATTCTCAGAGGAAGCCAGTGAGTTCTGTCTGCTTTATCCCTGTCTAGAACTTCCTGTGTGCTAAATTGCAAAAAGGGATACTTTCATGAACTGGTTGTTTATTCCCCCGAGCAGACCAGGCGCTTGAGGAAGGGGACATCTTCCCCTAATTTTCAGGAGCTAAAACAAGTCTCAGAGAAGCAGAAGATTTGCCCAGAGTCACACAGCTAATCAGGGCAGTGCTAGGATGGAGCCCTGTCCCAGCATTACCCAATCCTCTGAACGGCTGGACCTGTAAAGACCTCACTGGGGACAGGGAGAACACTCTTACACTTCTCTGGACCTGCCCCAGCTTGTGCAGATTGTCTCCTGAGTCCCCTTCCCTGTGTCTATGCTCCACAGAGGGGTCGGAAGGCAGCCTGATGGGGCCCCAGGAATTGGACAGGTGGCTGGTGGGGACAGTCCGGGCCATGCAGGAAAGCATGAGGAATGTCCAGAGGAGACTGCAGAGCCTGGAGAGCCAGCCCCAGCCACGTGAGCAGGTGAGTGCCTGCCTCCTTCACTAAAAGATTGGGCAGCTCTCCTCTGGAATCCTCATTCCGCTGTGTAGCCCATGACTCCACCTGGCCGCTGCTCTATGCCTCTATTCCGGTCAGGGAAGCCATGGATGGGGGGAGGGGGGAGTGTGGGAAGAGCCTACTAGGAAAGAGGGACCCTTCACTGGTCAACCAGCTCTGCCCAAGAAAAACCAAGCAGGGAGTCACTCCCCAGAGTTGGAAGGGCCACCAAGTGTCTGCATTTTGCACTGGGGATGGGGTCACTGTGGGCCCTCAGTTGGCACCCCATTCCTAGATTTAGGGTTTACCTCCAACAGTTCAACTTTGCACCTTTCATCTCCCTGCACCCCGTCTCATGCAGAACAGTTCAGAGCACAGTTACAGTCCTTTTCTTTTTTTCTTTAATCTTCAAGACAGGGTTTCTCTGTGTAGCTTTTCGACTTTCCTGGAACTCACTTGGTAGCCCAGGCTGGCCTCGAACTCACAGAGATCCGCCTGGCTCTGCCTCCCGAGTGCTGGGATTAAAGGCTTGCCACTGCCGCCGGGCTTCCACTCCTATTCCAAGTATCCTTTTGTTGTGTTTTCATTTGTGTTCTTTGAGACAGGGACTCAAGCCTGTAACCTAGGCTGGTCAGGGACTCGGTATGTAGCCTGGGCCGTTTTTTTCTGGGAATCTGCCTGTCTCAGCTTTGGGTGTGCTGAGATTACAGACATGAACCGCTCTGCCTGGCCGCCTGTTGTTGTTGTTTTTCTTCTTGTTGTTATTTTGTTGTTGTTGTTTTTGCTTTGCTTTTTTGGGTTTCTCTGTATAACCTTGGCTGTCCTGGAACTACCCCTCACAGAGATCCTCAGGCCTTTACTTCCCCACTGCTGGGATTAAAGTCATGTGCCACCACCACCCAGCTGGCCTAAATGTTTTTTATTTTCATTTGTTTTTATTTTTTTCCGATTTTTTTTGAGACAGAGTTTCTCTGTGTAATAGCTCTGGCTGTCCTGGAACTCACTCTAGACCAGGCTGGCCTCGAACTCACAGAGATCCACCTGCCTCTGCCTCCCGAGTGCTGGGATAAAGAAGTGCGCCACCACCGCCTGTCATAAATGTTTTTTGTTGTTGTTGCTTTAAGATTTATTTATTATGTATACAATGGTCTGTATTTCATACAATGTTCTGCCTGCATGTATATATGCAGGCCAGAAGAGGGCGCCAGATCTCATTACAGATGGCTGTGAGCCACCATGTGGGTGCTGGGAATTGAACTCTGGACCTCTGGAAGAGCAGACAGTGCTCTTAACCTCTGAGCCATCTCTCCAGCCCCAAGTGTTTTTTAATCTAGACCAGTTCTTTGCCTTGCTGCTGATTTACTGCTATCCTCTCCCTCCCTTCCCCTCCTTCCTCCTCCTCCTCTTTTTCTGTCATATATATATATATATATGTCTATTTGTAGCATGATCTTGCTATGTAGCCCAAAGCCCAAAGGCTTAGAATTTACAATCCTCCTGCCTCAGCCTCCCAAAGCTGAGATTACAGGCCTTTCCCACCACTTCTGACTTTATTTCCCTTTTGCAGAAGAGGAAATTGAGGCCTGAGGATTTTGCTTACCCGGGGGCACATAACGTGGGCAACCTTTACTGAACTGCTTTTTCAGTCCCCAGTACCTGGCAATCTCCTCCAATGGGCTCTCCTGTTATTGTTGTGATGGTTAATTGTGAGTGATGAAGCACGGGGTGGCCCCAAGTCTCCTGGTATCCACCCTAGTGAAAAGCCTGGTTAAAGGGTGTCTAAAACAGGCGTGGGCCTGCTCGCTCTATTTGGAGATCTCTGGTGTGACCCCTAACCTACTGAGCATGGTGGATCTGAGCCCTGGTGACAGGGATTTCAACACTGCCTCCCCTCCCCCACAGCATCATTTCTCTGTTTTACCTTTTACCCACTTGAAATGCCAAGGATTCCCCACCCCAAGCCACCCCCCCCCCATCTTGTACTAGGGATTTCTAAGCAAGGGCTCTACCACTGAGTCACATCATCAGCTTGTTTATTATTTGAGACAAGGTTTTATAGTTAGAGAGTGGCTGGGGAGACAGCTCAGCAATGGGGCATTTCCCTAGGAGCCGTGGACTCAACCTAGCACCACCCAAAACGGGGAAAGAGAAGTTTAAACCTAACATTTGCTACCTAACTGAAATCACGGACCTGTGACATCAGGCCTCGCTAAAATGGGGGGCGGGGTGACTGTGCGAGTGCATGCATGCACGCCCTGGAGCACTCGTGGAGGTCACAGGACAATTGCCATTCGAGTCCTGGAGATTAGAGTAGGGTCGTCAGTCCTGGCTGCAAGCATCCTTTCATGCTAACCCAGCTCATTGATCCTAAGCATTTTGTTGTTTTCAAGTTTTTCGAGGCAGAGTTTCTTTGTGTAGCCCTGGCTGTACTAGGCTGTCCTTGAACTCAAGAGATCCACCTGCCTCTGCCTCCCAAGTGCTGGGATGAAAGGCGTGTGCCACCGCCACCAGGCTTGATTCCCAACATTTTTTAAGTAGATTGTCACAGCATACCTACAATCCTAACACCCTGGAGGCAGAGTCAGGAGGATCCATGAAATCTGAGGCTTGCCTAAGCTACACACTGAGTCCTAAGCCAGTCAAAAAGAAAAAAAAAAAAAAGTATATATGTGTGTGTGTGTGTGTGTGTGTGTACACACATAAAGTTCTACTCTGAATATATTTCATTACTATTCTTTCATATCACCAGATACCCAGTCCAAGCTCAGATGATCCGAGTTGTCGTGAACTGCCTTTTCCGCTGCTGTGGTCCAGTGCAGGGTCACACTGTCCGTAGTTCATCCTCATTATTGCTGTTGTTGACTTTGCAGGAAGGCAGGTGCCCAACCTAGGGCATTCAGCTCAGCAGCTAACATCCCTCAGCCTAAACTAGTCCTGGCATAGGGGCATGTAGAGTGTCCCACTTTGGGGGTCTAGTCATGTCTGGTTTCCTTTATGCTGTATTTCCCGTGAAATGAGTATGAGATACAAAGACTGGTTTAATATCCCGCTAAGCATTCTGGTCAAGGTTCCATCAGAGACAAGTGTGGTGACTTACATTGGTTTTTGGTTTTAGTGTTTTGGTTTTTTGGTTACATTTATTTTATGTGTATGAGTGTTTTGCCTGCATGGAAGTCTGTGTACCACATGTGTGCCTGGCATCCTCAAAAGTCAGAGGAGGGTGTTAGATCCCCTGAAACTGGGATCAAAGACAGTTGTGAACTGCCACGTGAATGCCAGGTCCTCTGCAAGAACAGCAAGTATTCTTAACTACTGAGTCATCTAGCTAGCCCTTGGGTTTTTGTTTGTTTGTTTTGGGGTTTTTTGG
This sequence comes from Onychomys torridus, assembly GCF_903995425.1. Lineage (NCBI taxonomy): Eukaryota > Metazoa > Chordata > Mammalia > Rodentia > Cricetidae > Onychomys > Onychomys torridus. Next base: position 91,048,536 of record NC_050450.1, read on the forward strand.
GGGGTGTTTTTGTTTGTTTGTTTTGTTCTGTTTGAGACAGAGTCTCACTGAGTAGCTTTGGCTAGCCTAGAACTCATTATGTAGACCAGGCTGGTCTTGAACTCATGGTGATTTGCCTGCCTCTGTCTCCTTCCCTCTGCTGCCCAATGTAGTTTACACTTGTAATCCTAGCACTTTGGAGGATGAGACAGGAGGGTTGCTGTGAGTTCCAGGCCATCCTGAACTAGAAAATAAGACCTTCAATAAATTGAAAACAGAAAGCTGGGAGCTGGGAAGATTGATCAGCTATTAAGAGTGCTTCCGGGTTGGGGATTTAGCTCAATGGTAGAGCGCTTGCCTAGCAAGCACAAGATCCTGGGTTCGATCCTCAGCTCCACAAAAAAAAAAAAAAAAGGGTGCTTCCTATTCATCCAGAGACCCCAAGTTCACTTCCTTGCACCCATGTCAGGCAGCTCAGAAATGCCTGGAACTTCAGCTCCAGGGAGTCATACTGTGATAGGTACCCCCTACACACACACACACACACACACACACACACACACACACACACACAGCAGCCCCACACACAAATAAATAAAACAAAGCCATTATTGTTTTACAAACAAGCCATCTCAGAGTGATATCCCTCACATCAGGGGACACTCATGATGGGACAGGTGGTGTCTGGCCCTCTACCACTAGTGAGTCTAGTGTGTACTGCTGGTCTGGATGCAGGGAGACAGTCTGGCCCCAACTCCATGATGTCAAGTTTTCCTTTTGAAGCCATGGAATATCCAGTTCATCAACTATTTGCCATACTGTGTTTGACAACTGCTCATCTTTGCCTGGATAGCAATTTATTTAGTGCTTGCAAAAATCTGATTTTCAATTCTCTTACTCCTCCAACAGGTGAACATTTTGTTTTCTGTAAGGTTTTCCTGAAACAAGTTAACCACAGAAAAACAAGGTTTCTTTTTCTACTTCTTTTTTGAAACAGGACCCTGTTCTTCCTCCTCTTCCTCCTTTTCGCTTTTTTCTTTTTCTTTGAGACAGGGTCCTGATATGTAGGCCAGTCTAGCCTTAGAATTCACCCATGATCCTCCTGCCTCAGCCTCCTGAGTGCTAGCATTACAAGCAAGGGCCTCCATGCCCATCTTCTTCTTTTTTTTCCTTTCTTCCTTTCTTTCTTTCTTTCTTTGTTTTGTTTGTTTTTGTTTTTGTAGACAGAGTTTCTGTGTAGCTTTGGTGTCTGTCCTGGATCTCACTCTGTAGACCAGGCTGGACTTGAACTCACAGAGATCCACCTGGCTCTGCCTCTCGAGTGCTGGGATTAAAGGCGTATGCCACCACCGCCTGGCTCATCTTCTTTATCTTTTGTTTTTTTACGGTGCTGGGGTGGAGTACAGGGCCTTGCACATGCTAGAAAGTGCCTCACCACTGAGCTGCAACCCCAGCCTGGGCTTTTTAATTATTTCTTTGTTAACATTAATTTTATGTCTATGAGTATTTTGCCGGCATGCATGTCTGTGTAACATGTTTGTGCCTTGTGCCCATGAAGTTCAAGAGAGTGTCGGGTCCCCTGAAACTGAAGTTATGGATGGCTGTGAGTCATCATGTGGGTGCTGGGAACCAAACTTAGCCTGTCTTCAAGACCAACAAGTGCTCTTCACTGCTAAGCGCTCTCCCCAGACCCTAATTAATATTTAAAGCAAGGAATCGCTGGCGAGCCTCCTCAGTGGTATAATTTCTAGTTTTCTTACTGTCACAGACTCCTGAAGTTTAAAGATTCGTCATTTAATCATCTGTAACCATTCTTTTGCTTTTTGAAGTTCTGGGGTTTGAACCCAGCACCTCACATGCTAGGCAAGTGCCTACCACAGAGCCATATATCCAGCTCTTTTTGTGTGTTTATGTACACGAGTATTTTTCCTGAACACGTATGTCCATGCACCATGTCTGTGTAGTGCTGACCTTGTTGTTAGAACCTCCCGGTGGAGTTACAGCCTCCACAGCACTGGTGTGTATGTGTGTGTGTGTGTGTGCACATGTGTGTGCGCGCGCGCGCGTATAAGTCAGAGGAAAACGTTCTGTAGGCTCTGGGGATTGAACTCGGGTAGTCAGGGGTGTATGGCAGGCTTTAGCCAATGAACTATCTTATCAGCTCCTTACCTTTTTTTTGTTGTTGTTTTTAACTAGACTGTCACAACTTTGGAGATCCTTTCAAGCCAGATCCTGTTCTTAGACCCTTAGTTCATCTTTAGGGGCTCTCTAGCTTTTTTAGTACAAGATGTCTCACTGCCTCACCTTCCCTGTCCCGGCCCTACAATCAGCTACTCCTCCCAGGAGTCCCAGCTCCTTCTAGAATAGAGATTTAGAAACTAACATCTGAGAACCCCGGGCCCTTGTTTGAAATATGTGGTATGTGCTTTACAGTACAGGTCTTGATTCCTACTAGCCGGGTCCTTTTGCAGCCTGGAGGAGCCGGCTGGGAAGCTAGTCTCTCCTACAATCTCTCCTTATCACCTGGGATTGGCCCCCTGTGTGAGAGAGAATGGGGGAGGGGAGCACCGCAGGCACGTGGAGCACCTTCCCAGTCTCAGGGAGGCCAAGCAGAATGAGTCTGGAAGCAAGCTACTAGGCTGTACTGAATCTGGGCTGGGGAGGCAGAGCCGGGCGGATCTCTGTGAGTTCGAGGCCAGCCTGATCTACAGAGTGAGTTCCAGGAAGGGCACCAAAACTACACAAGGAAAGCATGTCTCGAAACACCAAAAAAAAAAAAAAAAAAAAGCAAGCAAAGTAAAAAAAGGGAATATGGTATGAACCTGGGCTGGCTGGCTTCTGACTCCTTCCCTCTTGGCTGCAGAGGCCACCCAGGACTCGGCTTTGGCCCCTGGGGCTTTCGGCTCCCACGCTGCTCTTCTTTATCCTGTGGCCCTTCGTTGTCCAGTGGCTCTTCCGACAGTTTCGGACCCAGAAGAGGTGACTAAAGAAAAGGGTCTCTCTAGCAACCGAGAAGGCTTTGAGGAGTCCGCACACGTCCTGCTGTATCCTGAGCCTCCCTAGGGTTAGGGAAACAGCATTAGAAATCCCCCTCCTGCCCTCCTTCACCCTGGCACTCCCTCCTTTAGTGGGGACCCCATAAAGCCCCACCTTCCCCTACAGCTCGCACCCACGCCCAGGTCCCCAGGCTGTCGGGCTGCCTGCTGTCCTGGTGCACATCCTAGCCCTGGGGTTGGCGGTGAGCACCCTCCGACCCCACCCGCTGGGTCACCTGACTTTGCTCCCGCCGAGCGCTTGGGCAAGTTGGGACTTGGACCTGGCCTGAAGACTGATTGGCTGGAAGGTTACAGGAAAGACTGGAGCCCGGAGGACCGGGGAGGAGTGTGCAGGCTGGGGGCTGGGACGCCCCGCACGCACGCACAAGTACACATCGCGCTCAGGACTTCACTGAAGATTCACGTGCAACTGAACGCTTCATTAAACAAAAGAAAACCTCAGTCTGCCGTCTGGGCGCCCACGGAAAGAGCGGGAAACGGGCGGGTCGCGCGAGACACCAGTCCGGTCCCACTCCCTCCCCAAGTGCCCTGCAGAAGCTAGGGCTTCCTTTTAAGGGATGCCTCCCCTCCTCCCTAGAGGAACCGGGAGAAAACCGGCCTCATACTGGGGTCAGAGAGCACGGGGTGGGGGGCGGGACGCGCTTGCAGGCCTGGAGTTCTCACCCGGAGCTGGGCGTTGGTTGGCCCCGCCCCAGAGGGAGGGGTCGCTGGCCCAACTGCACTCTGCACTAAGGATTGGGGTACCCAGCGGTGGTGTGTTGGACCTAGTGCCTGCACAGACCTCTTGAGCTGCTTGGCCTTTGGAACTTTTGCTAACTGCCTAGGTGGCCCGTGTCCACGCTGATGTGCCTATCTGGGTCCAGCCACTAGCCGGGATTCAGCTTTAAACTAGCCACTCCGGTACCTCCTGTACTCAGTGCCTACAGGGCTAGCTATTGGCAGCAGCTACCACCTGGGCCCCAGGCTCTGCCTTGCTCTCTGGGAAAGGAGATGGTACTGGAGATGCCTAGACCTGTTCCTCGGAGTTCCCTAACACTGTGGATCTGACCACTTCCCCAAACTGCCCTTAGGCCTCAGGGGAAATACAGTCACCTTTGGAGCTTTAGCAGCAGGGCGGGTAGCCCTAAGGACAGACCACTCACTGCACAGGCACTGCAGGGCAGTCAGTCCAGGGTCACAGGCAAAAAGGTTGAAAAACCTGTGATCAAGGCCGACATCAGCTGGGCAGTGGGAGCCGGCCAAACTGGGACCAGGATGCAGGACAAGAGCCTCACAACTCATTTGCTGGCTCTGCAAACTTGGACTAAAAGATTCACTGTTCTGGGTCTGGATCGACTTGTGTCTTTTCATCATAACGCAGTTGAGAGGTTTGACAACGGGAGCGGAAAATGCCCGTCAAAGGGCTAGAGGTTCTGGGGTTCTACAGCCTGGCGATTGCAGCAGGAGACCCCACTGCTTAGCCCTGTCGAGAAAACTTAGTCTAGGTTCAACCTGAACTCCCCAACCCCACCCCCACCCCCGAGACAGGATTTCTCTGTGTAGTTTTGGAGCCTGTCCTGGATCTAGTTCTGTAGACCAGACTGGCCTTGAACTCATAGAGATCCGCCTGGCTCTGCCTTCCAAGTGCTGGGGTTAAAGGCGTGCACCACCACCGCCCGGCTACATTTTATGCTTTTGTGTCCCTGTACCTAGTGTGCCTGGCACTGTGGAGGTGAGCAGAGAGCACCAGCTACCCTGGAACTGGACTTAAGAGTTGTGAACTGCCACATGGTTGTTTGCTCTCATCTACCGAGCCATCTTCTCCCACATCCCATTCCCCCTTTTCCTCTCTGTTCTTCGTCCCTGGTGCCTCCTAAGTAAGGGGTGAAGACAGAGAAAAAGCAGGATTTTCAGACAGACATGAGTTTCTGGAAGTACATGGAAAACAAGCTAGACTGGTAATTTTCAAAACATCTGAATGTTCCTCGGGGGCGCTCCTGCTTGCTCTCCCCTGGGAGACAGCCTTGCAGACAGACTGCTCCTCCCTCCCCCACGCCCATCATCGCTCTGAAGGTCCTAAACCTTTTTTTTTACTCTTTAGAAGAGGCCTTTAACCCGGGAGATGACACGCACCTATAGTTGCAATTACTGTGGAGGTTGAGGCAGGAGGGTCTGAGTCTCAGGAAAAACTACACTATATACCAAAGACAAAGTAAAATGTCCTTCACGCTACTTCCAAGTCAGTTGCTCCACACCACCTGTCCACAAGTTCCCAAGTCCCAAGCCGCTTGGCTCACAAAGTTGCAACATAGATTCCCTTTACTTGCCATTTTGGCTCACTGCGGTTGGGTTTCTTAGTGTAGTGTGAGCAACTTGAAACTCAAAACCTATCTTTTTTCTCCAACAAATAACTGCCATAGGCATTGTTTGCAACCATTTGAAGTTGCTGGAAATAAAAAGAAACAATCCAGAGTTGGGGGGGGGGGGATTTTGTGTTTTGTTTTAAAATTATTTTTATTATTTTATGTATCTGAGGTTTTCCCCCACTGCGTGTATGTGTGAACCATGTCCGTGCCTGGTGCTCACGGAGGGCATCAGGTCCCCTGGATCTGGAGACAGCTGTGAGGCTCCACGTGGGGTACCAGTGCTCTTAACGGCTGAGCCAGCTTTCCAGGCCTTGGATTTTGTGTTTCTGACAAAAACAAATGGTATCGGGTGTCAGGAAGACACGAGTGATGAGTTCTAGTTTGATCTGCCATCTAATTGTCGGGTGACCTTGGATAAGTCACTTTATTTCTCCAAGTCTTGGAGCTTTATTATATCTAAAATGGAGGCTAAATTCTGGACTGCCTCACGTGGCTGTGGTGGTCAAATCCTTCTGTGCATAGAACCTCACTGAATCACGGCTGGGATGTGAGAAGAAATAAGAAGCACGGGTCACTGGGGACTCAAGCAAAGGGAGAAGCGGTAATTACGCCAAGGGGATTAAAGGGAGTTTTCAGGGTCCTTCAAGTGGGAGATCAGAGTCTGAGCTCCTTTCCGTGGGTATAGGACCCACTTCACGCCCAATCGCCCTGCGGCCCTGGGCCCAGCACACCATTTTCAGGGGCGGCCTCCAGTCCTCGGCTCATCTCGGGACAACACCCCCGCTTCTTTCGGAAACGCATTGGCTTTGGTTCCCTCCCCACGGAGGCGTGCATCAACAGGCCCGAGCACTCCGGTCGCTGCTGGGGAAAGGGTGCCGTCTCAGAAGCCGGGAGGCCATTTTCTTCGGCCGAATCCCGGGTTCGGGGCGAGTCCTTCACCCCCACCACGCGCTTTCGATGGACTCGGGCGAAATGCAAGGCCGCGGATGACCATTTTGCTGTCACCTCTGGCATGGAGAAGGCTCTTGGCCAGGGCGCTGCTCTCACCCAAGGGTCCCCAGGGCAGCCTGGGGCCGACGTCACGCAGGACTCGAACCCGCCCTTCTCATCTCCCGCGGCCTAGTCTGAGGCTGATGCGCGACAGACCGTCACACTGTCCCTTTAAGGCGGCACTTCTTAATTCTTCATTTGTTTACTTCTTCATGCGCTTTTCGTTTTTTTAATAAATATTTGTCCACAATATCCTTCCGCTTATCTCTCTCCCAGGAACTCGTCACCTGCCTTAGAGATGTTATTGTAATTTTAAGAATCCAATGTCAGTAATCATGACTAACATCTCTCTTTATAGAACGTAATCCTCTTTTACACTTTAGGGACTACTTTTTAGGGACAAACCATTTTTGCACTAGATGAAAACCGTGTACGACCATCGGAACCTTTCCGCTGAGAACAGAATACGACAGTGGTCTTTTAAACGCACCTTTTAATAAAAAATATTCTGTCCAGGCTCCCAAAGGTCTTGGAATCTTCTTGTATTCCTGAAGCACAATGGTATGGTCCAGAATCCGCCCCAGCTCCTCTGCGATTGGTCTTCCCTCCTCAGAGAGACGAATAACTCTTGCCCAATGACCGCTCACGTTTCTTCAGCGACTGCACAGCGATGGAAGGAGGCGGTCTGGGAGACGCCCCCTACGCGCTCTGCGATTGGCTACGTTGCACGGCGCGCGAGGACGGCGGGTCCGAAGGAAGGGGACTACGACTCCCGGCAGCCCCACACGGGGACTCCGTTACGCATGCGCACGGGCGGGGCTAGCAGGCTTCTATATATAAGAGGCGCTGAGGGCTGGGAGACAGCAGTTGGAAGTTGGCAGGTGGAAAGTCAGGTTGGGAGGGGAAGCCAGAGGAGGAGGCGGAAGAAGAGCTGTCTGAAGGGGGAGGGAGGAGGGAGGAAAGGAGGAGGAGGCGGAGGAGAACTGAGCGGAGCATCGAGCCAGAGGGGAGATGAGTTTGTCTGTCCTCGGCTAAGGCTCCGGCCCGGCCTGGGGAACTGGGAGCTCGGGTTGGAGCGACACCCGTGGAAGTGGGAGGAGGTAGCTCTGGGACTTTAACCCCTTGTGGACTCTGCGGCAGGGGATTTAACCCTTTGTGGATTCGGCCCCTCGGAGGCAGCGTCATCGGGTAGTTTTAACCCCTTCGGGGCTGGGTTTAACCCACTGGACTTAAACCTCACCTCCTTGCCCACCAACTCCTCCATCGTGGGAGCGCTCGGCGGGGAGGCGTGCAGCCCACCCCTCTGAACATCACGTACTGTGCCCGCCGCTGCACCCCCTTGGACCTGCTAGTGGCCACGCTTGTGAGCGCTTAACCCTTTACTGACTTAACTCCAAGTTGCGATTGGAGTTTGCTGACAAGACGGACGAAAGGCGTCACTGCAGTAATTACCGGCCGAAGAGGACTTTGCTGGACATTTTCTGAAAAGAAAGAAAAACGTCTTTTCCTTAAGCCAAAATTTCTCAAACTTCAGAAGAGGACTCTACTAAGCCATGGCCGAGCCACTCTGGTCAGAACATCAACACCAGCCTCAAACTAGCAACTGTACAGGTGCTGCTGTTGTCCATGAGGAGCAGAACTCTGAGCGCCCCCCAGGCGCGGAGGAACGGGTGCCCAAGGAGGACAGTAGGTGGCAATCGAGAGCGTCCCCGCAGCCCGCTGGCCGTCCGGGGAAGGAGGGAGAAGGGGGCCTGAAGCTCCAGCCGCCCCCCCTGCAGACCAGTGACTGTTCAGAATCGAGCTGCCTGGAAACGGGCGAGAAGGGCCAGAATGGGGAGGACCTGTCTACTGGCGGGGCCTCCCCGTCGGTGGAGGGGGAACCGATGTCCGAGTCCCTCGTCCTGCCAGGTCATGACTCGGAGGCCACCAAGTTGGGGGCTCCTGCCGCTGGAGGCGAGGAAGCATGGGGACAGCAGCAGAGACAACTGGGCAAGAAAAAACATCGGAGACGCCCCTCCAAGAAGAAGCGGCATTGGAAGCCATACTACAAGCTGACTTGGGAAGAGAAGAAAAAGTTCGACGAGAAGCAGAGCCTGCGAGCTTCGCGGGTTCGAGCTGAGATGTTCGCCAAGGGCCAGCCGGTCGCGCCCTATAACACCACGCAGTTCCTCATGGATGACCACGATCAGGAGGAGCCTGACCTCAAAACCGGCCTCTACCCCAAGCGGGCAGCCGCCAAATCCGACGACACCAGCGATGAGGACTTTCTGGAAGAAGCTGGTGAGGAGGACGGGGGCAGCGATGGCATGGGAGGGGATGGCAGCGAGTTTCTGCAGCGGGACTTCTCGGAGACGTACGAACGGTACCACGCCGAGAGCCTGCAGAACATGAGCAAGCAGGAGCTCATCAAAGAGTACCTGGAGCTGGAGAAGTGCCTCTCGCGCAAGGAGGACGAAAATAACCGGCTGCGGCTGGAAAGCAAGCGGCTGGGTGGCGTCGACGCGCGAGTGCGGGAGCTGGAGCTGGAGCTGGACCGGCTACGCGCCGAGAACCTCCAGCTGCTGACCGAGAACGAACTGCACCGACAGCAGGAGCGAGCGCCGCTCTCCAAGTTCGGCGACTAGACTGAAAACTTTTGGGGGGAGGGGGCGAAGGGGACTTTTTACAGTGCTGGAATGTAACATTATATACATGTGTATATAAGACAGCGGACCTTTTTATGACACATAATCAGAAGAGAAAATCCCCCTGGCTTTGGTTTGGTAAATTTAGCTATGATGTTGCTTGTGTGCTTTCTCCTGTTCTTTAATTATGTGAAACTGAAGGGTTGCTTTTCTTGTTTTCCTCCTTAGATGTTGTTTCTTAATGTGCAAGTCATTTGACCAAGTTATAATGCATTTTTCTGTTAAAAAACCCTCCTTAAGCGGAGCTATGAGGTGGCCAAATCTGAGACCCATTACAGTCATTCTAGTTATAATAAATTTAATGTTTGTAAATCTTAACAGTTTCAGTGTGATTTCTAGAGGTTCAAAATCGTGCTGAATGTGTCATTGAAAATGTTAAATTTACCAGTTTGCCAAAAGACTTGAAGAAATTGTCCCCCCCCCCCCCCCAGGTTTTAATATGCTTCGAAATACAGTTCAGGTAAAATACATTCAGTTTTATCTTCAGTACTTGCTTCCTAATGCCTTTTCTTTCTTAACCAGTTGCTGGGTATTTGGAGGAGGAGAAAGTGGCTACAGGCAGAGCTTAGCATCTGCCCCTTGATGGCCTTTCAGAAGTATGCGAGCAAAAGTATAAGCCTAATTTAGCAATTTGTTAGATAACTGAAAGAATCATTTCATTTCTACATGTCAAGTTTTCAGTAATACTGGCTTCCCTTCTAAGCCCTCCCCCGCCACTCCAATAATGCTAGGAGTTCCTGGATGTCTAGGTGAGGCTCCTGGTAAACTTGCTTTCTTAGTACAAGCAGGAGATAAAACTTGTGGGCCAACTCTTTATTTTAACATGTTAGAGACAGAATATCGGACTTGAAATCACTAAGTGATCCAAAGACTTAGCTTTGTTGTCCAATACTTAAGTACTTTTCTCTTTAAGAAAAGCTGACCTTTCCATTAGAATCGAACGGAAATTTGAAATGCCCCTTTCTGCAAGTGAAGCTGGTTCGTGGAGGGCTGGGTTAGGTGACGGATAGAAACCCTGCATGTTACCAGTACAGCAGTTACTCTCCATCTACAGCTGCCTAGGTTAAGTACTTCTCTTGAAAATGCAGGAAGGCTCTGAGAACTAATTCCTACCAGAGTCAGAAATCATAGATTCAACCACTGTTCTTTGTTAGTGTAGTTAATCCAACTCTCCTTCACCTGACCTGTGTCAGTGTTTCCCTAGGGCCATTACATTGCTCAAGTTATTAGCACACCAGTTCCTTAACCTGTAGCCTTAAAAACCACAGGGGAGCCTTGGGGGTCCACGGACCTCATATAATTTATGTAGTCTTGTGAGATATATATTTACACACACCCACGGGTTCCAGAGCATCATGAGGTTGCCCAGTTCCTTGATGGTCAAGAACCCCTGCACAGGGTGGGGGGCACCCTTCTCTGCCTCTTCTGGCAGCTAAATTGGCAACAGTGGAGGTGATGGAAATTTCAAGAATGAGATGCTTATGGTGCATAAGTAGCATATACAAATCAATAAATCAAGGAGAACTGTGCCAGTAGGAGGAAATTGGGGGTCTTTAAAACCAGACTGTGCTGGTCCTATTCAGGCAGGTGGTTCACTGCAGAAACTGTAAAAACAAGTTTTCTTTGACCTAAAGATTGCATTAAATATCTATTTTGAAATAGTTTTCTTCATGGTTTTCATTTTTTCTTCTATGACATCATGCAGCAGCCCTAGAAAACTGGCTGTTTGGCAGAAAGCAGCAACAGTGCCCTCTGGCTTTACCATGCAAAGGCATGCCTCATTTTGACTGCACCACAGTAGGATGCAGCAGAGAGAACCTCTGATTTGACATGATTTTCCTAAGAAAGATTTAACCAGAAACAACCTATTTCTCCTACTACTAGAAACAAGGTATGTCCAGAATCCACTCTGGGCAGACCTTCAATGCATTTATCATTAGGAAAAGGTGTATATCCTACTTTGAGGAGGCAAAACAATCCAGTTTTTAAAAATGCACAAATACTTAGTTTTAAATACCTTTGAATTATTCTACTTTACTTGGGTTATGCAAATTTCTGTCTCAATGTTTCAAAAGCACATTTTTCTATCTATGTTCTTGGATTGGTAAATGTTAACATAAAACTCTATCAACTTCCTAGATTGAAACAGAGACTATTGCTCTTCCAGCAGAGAAGACGATGTGTTGCCTGTAGTAACAGGGTTGTGATGACAAATGATCCTCCACCCCACCCCCCCACGCCCCAACCTTTCATGCAAGTCTTTTGCCAAGCATCTGAACAGCTGCTCAGAAGACCTGGCTTACAAGTGAACAGTTTCCGCATGTTCCTTTCCGTGTACGATGGCTGTAAATGAAAGGAGATTGCTTCCCAGACTGACAGGTAGACAGAACTTTTCTTGGGCCAGTCAAAAACATAGAGACCATTAAGAGGTAGAATCCTTTTGATTTCAGAGTTTTAGGGGACAGACCCAGGGAACTCAAGATTGATTTAGATCCGAAAAATAGATTTTCTTCTAAATAATGGCCTGGGAATTAATGTAGTTCAGTTGGCACAGTGGTTCCCTATCTTGTACACGGTCCTGAGTCTGATAACCCAGGCATGCACTCATGCCTGTAATCCCACCATTTAGGAAGTAGAAACAGGAAGATCAGAAGTTCAAAATCACTGTCCTCTATATAGCAAGTTCTAGGCCAGCCTGGGCTGACTATGTCTCAAAATAATCAAAGGGGGAGGAGGCAGGGGACATAGCTAACTTGGTAAACCAGGGGACATAGCTAACTTGGTAAACCAGAGGACATAGCTAACTTGGTAAACCGATTGCCATGAAAGCTTGAGAACCTGAGTTTGCTCCCTGAACCCACATAAAAAAGCCAGGTGTGGGGGCCTGCACTTGTCAATTCTAGCAATCGTTGCAATCGTTATTGGCTCTACCAAGAACACGACAGTTGCATATTTGATCAGTAGTTTACTTTCCACTTCACCCAGAATAAGAAATCCTTAGCTTGGGGAAAATATAAATAAACACACTTTAAAGCCAGGTATATTATTTGCACACCTACAGTCCAACACTTGGAAAACAGACGAGTTTGAAGCCAGCCTGAGCTACATGGTAGAAGCATTCTCCTAAAACCATGGCTTTGTGATGTAGTTTAGTGACAGAGCAGCTGGAACACTTGACTAGCACTGGGATCAATACTCAGCATCATCAAAACAAAAACCAATCCATACTTTACCCTGATGACCTCAAAGTTGGAGAAGCTGTGCCAGGGGTGTTGCAGCTCAGCGGCAGAGTGCTTGCCTAGCCTGCACAAAGACTGCTTTTGATCTCCAGGTCTGGGGACACAGGAGGCAGGAAAACCAAAGGACTCCACAGAATCTAAGAGCAGAACAAAACCCCTACAACCTAACAGTGCACCTTCAGAAAATCAAGGGGTCAACATTCCAGCACAAAAGGGAAAAGGGATCAACCCCACCCCCACCCCATACTGAGGAGGGAGGACTGACATTTTTGTTTGTTTGTCTAGGGATGTGGCCCCTAGCAGGTCCACCATGCCCCAATGGATGTACTCCCATGCATATATGGGAGTACAAACTGGAATCAGTGGACTACAACAAATCAATAAATCAATCAATAATTAAGAGGTGGCATGGTAGATCTGGGAGGTGTTAGAGGAAACTGTCAAATTACAACACTGAATGCATGCATGAAATTAATAAAAATACTGTCTTTTGCTGGGCGGTAGTGGCACACACCTGTAATCCCAGCACTCGGGAGGCAGAGGCAGGGAGATAGATCTCTGTGAGTTCGAGGCCAGCCTGGGCTACAGAGTGAGATCCAGGACAGTCTCCAAAGCTACAGAGAAACCACATCTCAAAAAAACCAAAAAAACAAACAAACAAAAAATTGTCTTTTAAAAAATTTTATCAAAGGATGGCTAATATGAAAACAAACATTAATCCCAACACTTTGTACTCCAGAGGCAAAGGCAGAGGCAGGAAGATGTCTGTGAGTTCAAAACTAGCCTGGTCTACATAATAAAACCAAAACACAGGCCAGGCATCAGAGACAAGTGGTCTTTATGAATTCAAGGCCAGTCTGGTCTACAAAGTGAGTGTTAGGACAGCCAGGGCTGTACAGAGAAACCCTGTTTCTGCCTCTGGAGTGCTGGGACTAAAGCATGCGCCACCACCGCCTGGCTTGCTTTTGTCACCTTTGTGGGATGTGGTCTTACTCTACTCAGGCTAGCCTCAGAACCAGAACAATCCTGCCTCAGCCTTCTGAAAGCTGAGGTTACAGGCATGAACCAGCAGACAGCACTGGCTGTTTTCATGAAGGGAGTAACTTTGCACGTTTACATACATCACTGGAATAAAATTCCACAATACTCTTACACAAAATATAAATTGCTGGTGTGTAAGAAATGAAAAGTAATGTAATGATTTTATTTTTGAAAGATTTATTTTTATGTGCATGTATGCCTGCATGTATGTAAGTGCACTACAAGCATGCCTGGTGTCCAGAGGCCAGAAGAGAGTATCGGGTCCAGATTACATACAGGTGTTGTGTGCTGGCATGTGGGTGCTGGGAACCAAACCTAGGTCCTCAGCAAAAACAGCGAGTTCTAGTGAGCACTCACCCACCTCTCCAGGCCTCATATTTGTATGTGTAAGCATGCCACCCCGTTCGAGTGAAGGGCAGAAGACAACTTGTGGGCACTAGGCATCCTTCCACCATGCAAGTCCTGAGGATCCAACTTAGGTCATCAGGCTTGGTGGTAGCCACCGTCAATGAAAGCCACTGAGCTATCTCACTGGACCCTAATCTTTACATTTATTTTTGAGTCTTGCTATATAGCCCAAATTTGTAACTCCCCTGCCTTAGACTACTGAACTCTGGGATAAGAGCTTTGTACCACCATTCAAAAATATTTTCAAATCTAATCCTCTTTGTTTTTTTGGAGGGGAGAGGGTCTTGCTATGCGGCCCCTGTTGCTGACCTGAACCACTCACTATGTAGACCAAACTATACTTGAACTTGCAGTGATTCACCTCTCTGTAGGTCTCCAGAGTGCTGGGATTATAGGCAGCATCACCACACACAGCTATTTATTAATTTATTTTATTGTGATCAGGTCTCATTCTGTTGTCCAAGCAGGTCTCAATTCCTATGTTCCAGCCATGTCCTACCTCAGCCTCCCCAGTAGACTGGTATACATTACAACTAACTCAGAAAAACTTTTTTTTTTTTTCTTGAGATAGGGTTCCCTGTGTAGTCCTGAATGTCCTGGAACTGGCTCTGTAGACCAGACAGGCCTGAACTCACAGAAATTCACCTGCCTCTGCCACCCGAGTGCTGGAATTAAAGGTATGCGCCACTATACCCAGCACCTTTGGGTTCTTATTGAGGAAACAAAGGCTGTTTTAGACAGATCAATTAACTTAGCTCTTATAAATCTCCCAAGAGCTGGGGGGTTAGTACAGTATCTGGAACATGCAGGGTCCAGTCCATAGGACTCCCAGCAACCTACAAACAGGATATGGTGGTATTATACCTTTAATTTAAGTGCTTGGAATTGTAAATGGAGGCAGGATCTGGAGTTCAAGGTCATCCTCAATTACCAAGTTTAAAGTCAGCCTGGTCTACACTAGACTCTGTCTCAGAAAAACAAAACTACTTTAGTAAATCTAGTGTGATTTTTCAATTCCCAAAAGCAGTGTCAATGGTTTTAATTTTTTTTTTTTTTTTGAAGAGTCACTGTGCTGAACAAGAATAAGATGGTGCATACATTAATTCCAGCAGGTAGATGGATAGCTGTGAGTTCCAGGGCAGCCTGGTCTACTATCAAGTACTAGGACAACCAGGGCTGTACAGAGAGACCCTATTTCAAAACAACAGAGTCTCACTGTGACATGAGCTGGCCTTAACTTGCTGTGTGGCTCAGGCTGGCACTGAACTCTCAACAATCTCCCTGCTTTGGCCTTCCAAGTGCTGGGAGTACAAATCACACCTACCTTTTTCAGGAATAGCAAAAACTCAGGGTTTGGGGAGATGGCTCAGTGGTAAAGTGGTTGATCCTCAAACATGAGGACCTGACTTTCACTCCCCAGAGTTTGCTGGCCAACCAGTGAGAGTCTGTCTCAAAAGACAAGGTGTAAAGCAAAAGAGAAAGGCACCTGACCTTTATGGCCTCTGCATGCATATGTGCGCGCGCGCACACATACATACACACACACACACACACACACACACATAAAAATTCAGAAGGGAATTTTAAGGTCTTCCCATCAGAAGTTATATACATACATAATCTATATCTATCTCCATATATATCTATACACACACACACACACACACACACACACACACACACACACACGTATAATCTAGTTGTGCTGTGACAGGATCTCATGTAACTCAAGCTGGCTTCAAACTCACTCTGTAGCCACAGCTGGCCTTGAATTCCTATGATCATCTTGCCTCAAGGTTCCCCAAAATTAGAATTACAGGTGTATGACACCACTATCCTTGTTTTGTTTGAGACAGGGTCTACTATGTAGCTTTGACTAGCTTGGACCTCAATATGTAGACCAAGTTGGCCTTGAATTCTCAGATATGCTTGCCTCTGACTCTTGAGTGCTAGAATTAAAGGTATGCTCCACCAAGCCCATCTCTATTTTTGAAAATTTAATTTATGTGAGTATTTTACCTACATTTATGTGTATGTACCATGTACATGCCTGGTGCCTGAGGAGGTCAAGAGTGTGCTGGATCACCTGGAACTGGAGTCCCACACAGTTATGAGCCACTGTGTGGGTGCTAGGAACTGACCCTGGGTCTTCTGCAAGAGCTCTTAACCACTAACTCATCCCCCTAGCACATATACATGGCTACTGGTCTGCAATGAACAAAATCTACATTCCTGAATCCCAGCCACTTGGAAGAGGCAGGCAAATCTCTGTGATATCCATGCCAGACAGGGCTACATAGTGAGACCCTGTCTTAAAACCAAAACCATGCCAGGCATGGTAACGCATGGCACAGGCAGGTGGATCTCTGTGAGTTCAAGGCCAGCCTGGTCTACAGAGTGAGTTCCAGGACAGCCAGGGCTACATAGTGAGACCCTGTCTTGGAAAAACAAAATAAAAGGCAAAACCAAACCAACCAAACAAAAAACTCTTCTACAATGAAACAAAAAGGAAGAATTTTGGGGTACTTCAAATATAAGAATATGAGAGAAATGACTAACATCTCCCCAGTAAGCTAATGAATTTGCTCTAGCCTCTAGAAGGCTACAGGAGGAAATTGAGCTCTGAAGCCTTCTTGTAAGATTTTATTATTTTTAATCCTGTGTCTGTGTGTAGGGTATGTGAACAGGGTACAAGTGGCCAGAGGTGCTGGATTCCCTGGAGACATAAAGACAGTAAGCCACCTGATGTGGATGCTGGGAAATGAACTTGGCCCCTGAAAGAGCACTTTGTGCTCTTCACCACTGAGGCCACCTCTCCAGCCCCTGGAGGATACTTTAAACATGTAATACTGCATATCTGGATAATGCCAATACAACTTTCAGGCAAAAGCAATATATCAAGTTGGGGACTGGAAGGAACATCTTCCTTTTAGTTCTTAATAAATGTACACTTAGCCTAGTAACATTCAAACAATCCGAAAAGAGAAAAACAACAACAACAAAAAACACATGGTGGTACACATTGAACTAAAACACTCAGGAAGGGAAGGCAAGAACTGAGACTTCAAGTTCAGCTTTGGCTACATATTAAGTTCACAGCCAGCTTGGTCTACACATTGAATTCCAGGATAACCAGGGCTATGCAAAGAAACCCTGTCTCAAAAACCAAACAAATAAAAAAAGATGGATGGGAGGGTGGATCATGGGAACTACACACAGAAGCATAAATATTTCAGAAGCAAGTATCTTCTTCAGAGTAATTTGGAAATTTGGAGCAACATTTCCACTTCTGCCTATGAATCCTATAGAGTGACTGCTCTCTAGGAATTGGCCATTCAGATAAATATAAAATATCAATCACCTTATAGTGGCAACTGCTTTGGTGCCATGAGACACTGACCCTACTCCGTTCCTTTAGATGGCTTCTCTTGTGTACGCCACAGCCATATATGGGTAAGGCAGGTCTTATATATGTGCTAATAAGTTTATTGGTGGGGATAAGGACGGGGGCTCGTATGTGCTAGGCAAGCACTCTACCATCAGAGCTACATTCCCAGACCCCCTCAGAGCTTCTGAAGAAACTATTTCTGGAAGCAGAAAGGGACGTCTGCACAGGTACAGCAGAGCCATCACTAGAAGCACTTGGGAGGGAAGCAGTGTTTGTCATTCCGAATTAGGAGCCTGAGGCATTTAGGATCTTCATTGTGCCTCACCTGCTCTATCTGGGAACTGTCTGTATTCACTTTGTGTATGTGTATGCAGGTACATGTATAAGTGTGATGTGTGTGCAGGTACATGCGTGTGGGAATGTGAATACACATGCACATGGAGGCAGAGGGCAGCCTTTGATACCATCTCCCACAGACATATTCTTATTTACTTAGTTGAAACAAGGTTTCTTATTGGTCTGTAACTAGCCAGGTACACTCAGGTTCGCCTGGTCAGCAAACCCAGAGAGACCTTGCCTCCCTAACATCCCTCACCCCACGTTGGGTTTCTTCTGTGTAGCCATAGCTGTTCTAGAACTTGCTTTGTAGACCACTCACCTCAAACTCAAGAGACTAGCCTAAAGATGGGTGGTGGTAACGCACGCCTTTATCCCAGCAGGAGGCAGAGGCAGGGGGACCTCTATGAGAGCAAGTTCCAGGACAGGCTCCAAAGCAAACAGAGAGAAACCCTGTCGGGAGTGGGGGAGGGGCAAAAGAGTTCAGCCTGCCTGTGCCTCCAAAATGCTAGGATTAAAAAAATGGGCCACCACACCTGGCATCTTTCTTTTGTCTATTGAGTGTTTGTGTGCGTGAATGTATTTGCTCCACATGCATGCCTAGTACCCATGGAGGTCAGAAAAGGGCCCTGGAACTGGAGCCCCCAGTCCACTGAGAGAAGTGCGTGCTCATGACTATTGAGCATTGCTCCAGGCCCCTAGCAGCTTTTTTACTTGGGTTCTGGGGACTGACCTCGGGTCTTCATGCTTACATACTTTAAAGGCAGCACTGTCTCTCCCTCCCACTGTTTCTTTAAGACAGGGTCTCACTGTAGCTCAGACTGGTGTCCAATATGACAATCCGCCTACCTCAGCCTCCTGAGTGTAAGGACTGCAGGCATGAGCTTCCACTCCCAGCTATTTCCAACTATTTAAAGTCAAGGAATGGACAAGCCCATGTGTCATCCTTAAGTACGGGTAAGCCTTCATCTATAAATGAGTAACACATTTCTGCACCTGGTATAGTACTGCCATTTAGTAGCATCTAAAGGTTTAACTAGATTGCTTCACAATGGAGGATGAATCACAGGAGTCTAGGGGCCTCCTCCAATAAATTCTTGACAAAAGAACCACAGATAACCTCGAAGCCCCCTTTCAGCTCCTATGACTACTTGACTTGACTCCTACCAAGTTAATGCTATCTTTTTCTAACTCCTCCCCACTCCAACTCCCTGTTCTTGTGCAAGCTAAGCCAAGTGCTCTTCCACTGAACTACATCCCCATTTTTTTTTTGGGGGGGGGGAGTTCCAGACAGGGTGTCTCTGTGTAGCCCTAGCTGTCCTGGAACTCGATCTGTAGACCAGGCTGGCCTTGAACTCACAGAGATCTGCCTGCTTCTGCCTCCAGAGTGCTAGGATCAAAGGTGTGCGCCACCACTGCCCGGCTCCATTTTTTTTTTCTTTTCTTTTGGAGACAGTCTTAAACTATAGCCAAGCTTAGCCTCCAATTTGTGGGTAATCCTCCTGCCTCTGCCTCCCAAGTGCTGGGATTAGCATGAGCCACCCTACCAGGCTCTTCTTCTTTTCTTGATCAGGGTAAAGTGACCATGACAAATAGAACCACGGGATGAACAGTACACTGATGCTTCAGTGAGTTGTTAGACCAGGTGTTTAGCTACTTGGCTGACACCTGGAACCCTAGCTAAGGCAAGTGGGCTGCTATTTATTTAAGGCCACTGAAGTCTGTGAGGTGAGGTCTGGGTCAGCCTGGGCTACTACAGAGGAGCACGGCCATGTCTCAAAAAACAAAACAAAACAAAACAAAAAAAAACGTAGTTCACATTTTGAATTAAGAACTCTAATGGGGACTGGGTAAAGCTCAGTTGGAAGTATGATTGCCTAGAATGCACAAAGCTCTGGGTTCAATCCCCAACACCACATAAATTGTATATGACGGAACTCTCCTGTAATTTTAGCACTCAGAAGTGCAGGCAGGATGACCAGTTCAAAGGTCATTCTTGGCTACAAAGAGTTCCAGGCCAGCAAGAGCTCCAGGAGACCTTGTCTTAATCTTAAATCACAACTGAAGTGGTGGTATACATCTGAGAACACTTGAGGGGCTCAAGCTGATAGCTCCAGGCCAACTTGGACTAAATAGAGACCCTGTCTGAAAAAAACACGCAAATAACAATAATAGTGACAAACCCTAAAGACCCATTAGGAGGCCAGCAGTACAGCTGTGCACAGGCCCTTGCTGCCAAGCCTGATAGCAGGAGTTCTCACCCTAGGAACACAGGTGATGGAAAAACTGACTCTCACAAATTCTGACCTCCACATGTGTGCATGAACACACAGAAAGTAAATAAACAACATTGGGTGTGGCGGCACGTGCCTATAATCCAAGAACCTGGAAAGTGGAGGAAGGAAGTTCAAGGCCAGCTTAAACTACACAAGGAGTTCAGGGTCAGTCTGGGCTATGTGAAACTGTTTCAAAAGTCCAAGGGGAAAAACAGCTCACACCTGTAATTCCAGCACTCTGGTAGCTGAGGCAGGAGGAATACTGAGTTTGAGTCCAGTCTGGGCTAGAGTAAGACATCTCAAAAAACCAAAGAATGCTAGGTTTTGTTTGTGAGGTAGCTATAAGATTTTTTTTTCTTTAAAGCATCAGAGGGACGCAGGGAGAAACTAGTTTCAACTATGAAGTCATCACATAAGACTATTTTATTTTGAAATGAGTCTCACTATGTAGCCCCGGCAGGCCTGGAACTCTTTATGTAGACCAGGCTGGCCTTCGAATTTCTAAGAGATCCGCCACACCCAGCCAGAAAGACTTTATTAATACAAGGAGTCCTTTAAGTTTGAAGAAACGTCATGGGTCCTACTGTTAAAGCAAAGACCAAGGAATTAGACCTTCTATAACTAGCAGTAAAATTCATTACAAGGTGCCCAGAGATACCAATGGCTAGTTAACCTCCTACTCCAGAACCTACCTGGACACAAGCTTAACTGACAGCTGAGCTACAAAACTATCACTTGAAGGTGTAGCCTGAAAAGCTCTAGGAATCTGCGATTTAGTAAGAGAACATCACATCAAATGCCAGCATTTAAAAGGCTGGCACTGCTTTAAGTTTTAAGTTTATTCTTTCAAAGAAATGTCTCCCCTAAATCCTATATACCACATACATGAAGTGGATCAAAACTGCCATTTCTACTTAAGTACCTTCTACGTCTACAGGAGCTATGCATGGCCTCTAGTAACAATGGAACATTGGCACAGCAAATACTCTTTAGTTTGTGGGACAAGACTGTCAACGGGACATTGTGTAGGCTTACAAAGATCACACTGGAATTAGCTCGCCTTTCCCTTTGCTGCACAGCCCTTTCGCCCGTAAGTTACAGCTCGGATTTCAAAACGCAAACACAGGTTTTTGAAGCATCCGAAATGGGCCACTCCACTTCTATTACTGGACCGTGGTGACTCTGAATTATTTTCTGTTCCAACCCAGCAAAGGGCAGAACCCCATCCCTTTGTTGTAAAATTTTGAAGTGGGGCAGCACACTTTAGAAGTTTCCCAAAGTGGCTGGTGACGTTCGAGATCAGGCCGTGGGGGGGGGGGTGGGGGGGTAAGGGGCTCGATGGGAGAAACCTTGAGGGCAAGAGAGCTCAAGAGACTTGCAAGCACTGAGCTCGAGCTTTCCACGTGCCCGGATCTAGCTGGTCCCAGGGGAGTTGGTGGTTGCTATAGTAGTTAGAGGGCTGTTGCTTCTCGCAGCCCTGAGAGGTGGGATGGACTTGGTGTATGGGGGTGGGGAGAGGTAGGTGCAATCCGGCCGGGCGCCCTCCGAGCCTCCAGCTGACTTGGCACCGCTGAGGGCATGAGGCCGGAGCTGCAACCTCGGCCCGTCCCTGCGAGCCAGCGTCTCCAACTGGCGTCGCGCCCACCTCGTCCTGCAGTGGGGGTCTAGCTACGCCGGGCCTGGCAGCCATAGCCGGGACGAGTGGGGGTGGGGAGAGGCCTTGGCGGAGCTTGGCCTCGGGATCCGCGTCCCGGTGGGAGCACAGCAAAGGGGGAGCCGTCTTATTGGCCTCTCCTCTGCTGGGGTCACGGGAAATGCGCGGTAATCACCCCAGAGCCCCGCGCTCACAGGCGAGGCTGCGGGGCTGCCGGGACGGTTTGAGGCCTGGGCTCGGCCGGGGAGACACCAACCTTCACCCTCCCCGGCCCCCGACCCAACTCCCCGCCGTCTCCCGGAGCCGCCACTTCGGGCAGCCCACTCGGCCCGGCCTCTCCCCGCGCCCGGACCACCCCCCATGGGGTGCTCTCACTGCGCAGCGAGTCCCTCCGCTGCCTCCTCCCAGCCCAAAATGGCGGCGGCGGCCACCGAGCTGCTCGTCGCCTTCCTCTAAGCTAGGGATCACTCCGCGCGCAAGCCCCGCCCCTCCCCGCCGGATCTATTTTTCTTCCTGGTAAAGACTAGCGCCATCAATGAACTCTTTAATTGAGTTCTGACAGGGCGGGTCTAGTTGTGCTTCCGCACAGCTTAGTTGTTGACAAAAGTGAGAAGAGTGACAGACAAGCGAGCCAATCAAAGAAGAGGTTGGTGAGCGCGGGAGGTTCACGCAAAAGCAGATAGGTTTGGGCGTTCCTGGGTAGGGTTATTGACGTAAGGGAGCGTGAAGGTATCCTGGGCAGCCTTCCTAGCGTGGAAGAACTACAACCCCCAGCAGTCATTGCGCTGCCAGGCTGTCCTCTTCGTCCGCCCCCCCCCACCTCCCCCCATCTTAGCGCCTGAGCGGCTTGGCCAGAGCTGCTGTTACTGCAGCAAGAGGTAGGGCTGAGGCGTTGAGAATTGCATGGACAGGCGGTCGCACAGAAAGACACACAGAGGTAGTGGTGTACACTAAGCCCTTGACAGCAAATAGGTCAGTCCCACCTTTGCTAAAACCCCCCTCTCATTGACTGTTTCTCCCCTTCCAAGAAATCCATTTTTTCCCTCATTGGATTTCCCCTGTCAGCTGCATGGAGTATGGAAGACTTCTTCCCTCCATTTCCCCGTCCCTGGAGGCAGGAGGGTAGCCATCCAAGGCCCTGCAGACAAAAAGACGTGAACTGTAGGTTCTGTCCAGGGCCCAGCCTGGAGAGGTTCGAGGCGGTCAAGACAAGGGCTTCCAGGAGCCGCAGGCTCCCCGTGTCCCCAGCTCCCCCAAGCAGTTTCTACCTCACTCACTATCGAGGGGGAAACAACTTAGGCCTGCCTGCCTAACTGCCAGCCTGGGCTTCACTTGTTAGGAGGATGGAGGCATGGGGCCTGAGGAACAGGATTGGGGAGATGGTCTCTCTGCCCCATTTGACCCTTTGCTGGCTGGAGGTGTGAGAACTAGGGTGTGGAAGCAGCCTTCGGAGCCTTCCTTTGAAAGCGAAGGCCAGCAGGTCTGGGGCCACAAGATGGCTGCTGCTGCTGCTGCCGGGGCAAGCAGTTCCTGACCAACCAGCTTCTGCCCGAGGACTGAGGTTTCTGTTGTTGTTCCAAGCAGGTAACACTAGTTAAACGCATCTACTGAGAGAGTAGAAGATGGCCACTCTGAACCACACCAGCTCTAACACAGAGTCACCAGCAGCGCTGGAGAAGGTAAGTACCCACCCCTCAGCCATCCCAGAACCCTAAGCATGGGGTCAGACAGCTAAAATCTTAGGTTTTTGTTTGTTTGTTTCAAATGTGCTGGTAGATTGAGAAAACCGGTATCTTTTATTTCTGCTGTTTGTGATGGGAGGGGGGGGGGTGTCTTTCTATGTGTCCCCAGCTGGCCTCGAACTTGCAACAACACTCTTGCTTTAGCCTTACAAGTGCAGAAATTACAGCCTGCACCCCCACACCCAGCTAGAACGCCAGTGTTTTAAATGAGTGTTGCACTGTGCTCTGGGAAGTAGGCCAGAATGTGACTCAGTGGTATCTCATGAATTCCTAAAAGCCCTTCAAGGTAGGAATCACCTCCGATTGCCAGAAGCTAAAGTTCTGAGAGCTGCAGTGACTTTTCCAGAGTCATGCAGCCTATAAGCAACACATTTCCATTTTAAGCGCAGTGTCTTCGGATAAGAGAACCTTGCCGCTCACTGAATGACAAGTCACTTCAAGGTCAAATAGCGTGGTGATTATTATTTGCCCTTTTCTTTTTCCAGGCTGAGAACCAAGAATGAAACAGGAAGAGAGTTTTTGGTCTAAAGGGGGTGAGGGGTAGGCAGGAAAAACTCAGAGGAGAGGAAGATCCTAAAGCCCCCAGGAAATGGCACCTTATGGGCTGGACAGGAGCCCACAGGGCCCCAGCTCTTGCTCTTCTCTCATTGACCCGGCTCCCCATTCTCTCATTACCCACACTTCCAAAATATAAAGAGGCGAGACTCAGAGAGTTGTTTTGTTTTGTTTTTGTTGCATTGCTGGGATTGAACCCAGGACCTTGCAAATGCTAGAAAAGTGCTTTATCCCTAAGCTACATCTTAGCCCTTTGTGGTTTGCTGTGTTTTGTTTGTTTTGTTTTGTTTTTGAGACAGGGTTTCTCTATGTAACAGCCTTGGCTGTCCTGGAACTGTTTTTGTAAACCAGGCTGGCCTCGAACTCAGAGATTTGCTTGCCTCCATCTCCCAAGTGCTGGCTTTATGTGTGTGTCATGATGTCTGGCTCAGAGAAGCTTTTGACCCATCCTACCTAGCCATTTCCAGGATTTCTTAGACTTTGAAATTCTTGGCATGTCAAGGCTAGAAGGTTCAGAGAGGACAAGAGTGTGACTCATGCAGGTTACAGAGGTTATTTTAAACAGTGGTAAAGGCGGTAGAGGGACAGCATGGAGACAACAGGTTAAGCTGAGAGACAGAGCTGGTTTAGGGCAAGAATCACAGGTAAATGATTGTGAGCATACAAATAAACCATCCTGTATTTGTATGTCCAGTACTTCGTCTCTCTAGGATGGGCAACAGATCCATGTTAGTTGGCCCAAGCCACCCGTGGGACAAGGCCAGTCACTTATGATTGGTGATATTCCTGCAGGTGAAGGAACACAAGAAACAATTCACAACATATCTCCACCCCCCAGAAATCCCCTTAGCATCTTTAACCAGATAGTAAGACAGGCAGCATGATCTTCATATGTGTAGTCCCAGCACTCAGGAGGCTGGGGCAGGAACGCTGAGGATTGGAGAGCAGATTGGGCTACAGAATGAGTTCCAGACTATCCTGGGCTACCAAGTGAGACTGCTTCCCAAACAATCCAGCAACACCTGTATATATTCATATACTATACCCCTGCTCTTAAAAGGCTGCAAATAGTCTGTCCCCCAATGTAAACCTGAACCCCTACTCAGAGGCCAGCAAGATGGCTTAGCAGGTAAAATACTTGTACCTGACAGCCTGACAACCTGAGTTCAACCCCCAGGATCTACACGGTAGGAAGGGGAAATCGACTCCCATAGTTACCTTCTGACTTACACACACACACACACACACACACACTCACTTGAGCCATGTCATTAGAGTGTGCCTGTACACACATAATAAGTAGATGTAATGAAACTTTAAAAAGGAACCCCTGCTCAGATGCCATTTGTACTGTATAAAAACATGCCAGTGACTGTGGTTATTATTAGAAATCTCCTAAACCACAAACTTAGAGTAATTTGTTCGCTATCCCTGACACCCAGGACTCCCACCCTCACCATACAGATAAGCAGATGCCTTTGTGTGAGCTCTTCTTCCCTCCCCACGCCCCTCCCAAGGTCTCCTTGTATAGCCCTGGCTGGCCTCAAACTTGACAGGCTGGCCTCAGACTGAGAGATCTACTTGCTCTGTCCACAAGTGCTGGGATTGACAGATGCTTTCTCTACCTCCTCAAAGTTCCAGAATCTCCTCGCAACCTCTCCTTGGCTAGGACCTTTTGCTGCTCCTCCCATAAAGAGAGAAGCAAACTCATATTTACTGAGCATAGAGGCAAAATGGCACGTTCTCAGGGGATGAAGATATTCGGGAAATAGTAATATGCTAGGTGCTATCTGTGACGTGACTTGTGTGACGTGATAGAGTAGCTGGGGAGGGGAGGGGAAGGGGAGGGAGGGAGGGAGGGAGGCAGGCGAGCAGTTTTCATCTTCACGGGGAGCATCACTTCACCGTGGGCATTAGAGCTGAAACGGAATAGAAAGGATCAGCCGTGCAAAGAGCTAGAAGCAGGATTATTTCTATAGTTTTCGGGGAGGGGGCAGGGAATCCCTTTTCAAAAGTTAGTAAGTTCAAACCCTGGCCTGGTAACACAGGCTTATAATCCTAGCTACTCTGGAGGCTGAGGCAGGTGGATTATAAATTCAGGATGGGAAGAGGATGAGTTCAAGTTCAGCTGGAAAACTTAGCGAGACTCGATTTGAAAACCAAAGGGCTGAGAATGTAGCTGCGTGACATTGTTCCTGCCACGCATGGGTAGGACTCTGGCTTCAACAGTTATGGAGTTCAAGCTACTTATCCTGTCACATACCTGTTACTAGTCCCAGCTACTTGTGAGACTGAGGCAGGAGGATGGTGAGCTTGAGGCTAGCCTGGGCTACCCTAGGAAGACCTCAATTTCAAGGACAGCAGAGCATTAGGCCAAGTGTAAATCCCTTCTGAATGTGGGTAGCTGGGAAGGTGTTGAGGTAGCCCAGGCTGCCCTTGAGCCTGGCTTGAGGTCCTGAGCCTCCTGGCTTCATCCACCCTCCAGCTGGGATTTACAGGTGTAGGCTACCACATCTAGCTTTCCTAGCTTTCATTTGAATAGTACTTGTGGAATGCCTGCTCCAGGTCTGGTGTGGTTCTGGACATTTAAATGGGCAGTGATGAGCTGGAGGGGGATGGCTCAGTTCACGACTACCCAGCAGGCATAAAACCCTGGATTTGATCCCCAGCACTGCATAAACCAGGCTTGGTGGCTTATGTCTATAATCCAGCATTCGGGAGGTGGAGGCAGGAAGATCAGAAGTTCGAGGTCATTTTGGTGGCACAAATGAGTTCAATGTCAACCTGGTCTGTGGAGACGCTGTGTCAAAAAGAAAAAGGAAAAAGAACTGACCAGTGACAGGTGAAGTAGCCACTGGAAGACAGTTAACTAAGTAATTGTAAAAGGGACTGGAGAGCGACCACTTGAGGCAGGTGTGAGAAGAGGGGCTGGGTGGGCTGGGAAGATTCTCCTCCCAGGGAAAGGCTGTCCGTGCCGACTCACCCTCCTTCCTCTCTCTAGACCTCTGGTGGTCTGCCGAGCCCCCAGGTAGCCAGTGAGCCTCAGGACTTCGGTGGTTCCCTGCTTCTGCCGTCAGGAAAGGACACCGACTCAGAGGATGGAGGTGCTGCCCCAGCTGGGGGCGGCTCAGGCTGTAACAGTAGGGGTTCTCGGACCCAGAGCCCCCGGCCCTGTTCGGTGGAGGCCGTGCTGGCCCGAAAGAAGCACCGCAGGCGGCCGACGAAGCGCAAGCGGCACTGGCGGCCATACCTGGAGCTGAGCTGGGCCGAGAAGCAGCAGCGGGATGAGCGGCAGAGCCAGAGGGCCTCGCGGGTCCGCCAGGAGATGTTCGCCAAAGGCCAGCCCCTGGCACCCTACAACACCACCCAGTTCCTCATGAACGACCGAGACCTGGAGGAGCCCAACTTGGATGTGCTCCACGGGCCGTCGCACCCAGGCTCCAGTGGGGAGAATGAGGCAGGGGACAGTGATGGGCAGGGCCGAGCTCATGGGGAGTTTCAGCAAAGGGACTTCTCGGAGGCCTATGAGCGGTACCACACGGAGAGCCTGCAGGGCCGCAGCAAGCAGGAGCTGGTGCGAGACTACCTGGATCTAGAGAGGCGGCTGTCGCAGGCCGAGCAAGAAACTCGGAGGCTCCAGCAGCTGCAGGGGCGCCCCAGCAGGCAACCCTGCCAGCAGGTGGAAGAGCTGGCTGCTGAGGTGGAGAGGCTCCGGACTGAAAACCAGAGGCTTCGGCAGGAGAACGAGATGTGGAGCCGAGATAGCAGCTGCTGTGACCTGGAGAAGCCAGCCGCAGAAGGGACCCCCAGGCCCAAGGATGAGGCCCCATTTCATACCCAGGCAGGCCAGCTGGGTCACAGGGAGGCAGGTGACAGATGAAAGCTACTCCCCGCACCCCTCCCTCCACTGAGAACTGCTAAGACAGGTCAGAGTTTCCTCTTGTCATCTCCACGATTGGGTCTTTGATGTCAACTTACTTTTTACAGAGGAATTAAATGACCTTGTGAGAACCAGTGGGGGTGGCTAGAATTGATTTCACTAGGGCTGATGTTGAGACTCAAAATTCCTTTGTATTTAAAAAAACCTGATTTTTATGTGTGTGGGTATTTTGCTTGCACGCATGGCTGCGCATCTCATGTGTGCAGTGCCAGTGGAAGCCGGGAAAGGGCATTGCATCCCCTTGGGACTGGGGTTACAGACAGTTGTGAGCTGCCATGTGGGTTCTGGGAACTGAACCTGGGTCTCTAGAAGAGCAGTGCGTACTCTTAACCACTGAGCCATCTCTCCAGCCCTCTTCATTTTCTGGAGTTTGTTTGTATTCTGGAAAAGTTTCATAGCTGTGGCTGGCCTTGAACTTCTGATCCTTCCGTATTCACCTCCTGAGTTCTGGGATAACAGACATGCACCTCTATGCCTGGTTTTGGCTGTGCTGTGCATCAAACGCAGGGCTTCATGCATGCTAAGCAAGAACTCTACCAACTGAAGTACATCCCCAGCCAAAATCCTTCTGTTGAGGCTGAAGAGATGATGAGTCAGTGGTTACGAGACCTCACTGTTCTTTTAGAGGACTGGAATTTGGTTCCCTGCATCTATACATGACTCACAACTGTCTGTAACTCCAGCTCCAGAGGATCTAATGCCGGCTCTGACCTCTGTCACAGACACACACATGAATGTACGTGCCTATACACATATAAACACATAAGTACAAAATCCTAAAAAAAAAAAAAAAAAAACCAAAACAAAACAAAAAAAACATTTGTGGGCTGGGGATATAGGTTAGTGGTGGTAATACATTATTTGCCTAGCATTCTGGAAGCATGGAGTAAACCCAGTCCCAGAGAGGTCTCAGTTTCCCCATATCCAAGCCTGAAGAGACAGCCAGATTCTAGATGGGTTCCCAGTGGTCCTCCAGGATACCCAAAGCACACTCGTGAGTCTAGGAGCAATCATCCTGAGGGGTTAGAGGTTGGAGGCAGGTGAAGGGGGAGTACAGTCAGGAGCCCCGAGGTGCAGCCAGAACCTGATATTCCAGTTGCCGCATGATAGTGGGACTGGGAACAATGTCTGTAATTCCAGTCTTCAGAGGATCACAAGTTTGTGCTACAGAATGAGACCCTCCTGGAGGAGCTGGAAGCCTGCCTCCCTGGGAGGAGAAAGCTCAGACCTTGTTCCCAGGTTCCCCACCACGGATCAGAGGGCTGAGCCTCCTTGATCTTGACAGCCCCTCAGCCTGGTTTCCAGCCTAAGCTAGTCATTATAGTTCATCCCCTTACCTCTGGGAGGGACACAGAAATAAGCACCCAAGATCCACTGCTGGCTATAGATAAATCCGTAAGGTAGAGGGGACAGGAAGTGGATTCTTAGCTGAGCTTGTCTATAGAGCCTTCCTACTGTCCCTCTTGGCATCCTCCTCCTGTTGGCCTAATTAAGTGTGTGATCAATTTCCTGTGAAGTATGAGCCATAGGCCCGACTCCACGATGGAGTGGGAGGGGGGTCAGTGTAGAGAATGCAGTGTGCCCCCCCACCTCCAGCGGGTACCATTCCTGTGTCGTCTCTGCCTGGTGCTGAGTATGATTTCAATGGTGACAGGGGAATTTAGCTCACCAGTGAGTCCCTGTCTCTGGCACCAGGCACAGAGGAGCAGAGACCTCCAGAACCTAGCCTTCTTTCCCTTCCAGAGGTTTGGAATGACCCCATTGGCCAAGGGAAAAGCTGGGAACTGTTAGGATGGAAATGTTGACAAACCCTGTCTATTGCCAGGACAACTTTTATTTCTGTACGGCCACACCCAGGCCTGGCCAGCACCTTCTACAACAGACTAGAGGGAGGGATTGGTTTCAAGGGAAAGCAAAGCTTCCAGACTGAGGGATCTGTCCCCAGAATCCTGGTCAAAGGTTTTGCCTCCTTTTCTTGTATTTCCCAGACAGTTGGTGGGAATGATCGTCCCCACTTTGCAGATGGAAAACCCAAGTTTCAGAGAGGAAGTCACTGTCCAGATTCCAGGATAGCTTGCCGGGGGCCCTGCAGTAGACTAGCCTGGGTCCCAAGGCCTGCAGCCTCCCAGCTGCTGCATTCCACAGAACAGAGCCAGGAGCTGAGGGAGGACCAGGACATGGTTGTTTACCCAGAGGAGGCTGTGTGTGTGTGTGTGTGTGTGTGTGTGTGTGTGTGTGTGTGTGTAACAAGGAGGGGAAGATTCCTAAGGGCTGCTGGTGTGTAGGGGAGGTTTGTGGAGTAGGGTGTGGGGTGGTCCATGTGTGGCATGACTGTAAGTTGCTGGGCAAAGGGCAGGTGAAGAGGCTGGCCCCTCTTGGTCTAAGCTGAAGAGCTGAGGAAAGGCAGGAAAGCTGCCAGCCACCTCCACCCTCTTACATACACACAAAATGGCTGAAAGGCTCTTGGCCAGGATAGCAGAGGTGAATTAATTTCCCCAAGGCCAGCAGAGTATATGTGTGTGTGTGTGTGTGTGTGTGTGTGTGTGTGTGTGTGTGTGTGTGTGTTGGGGGTGGGGGGGATGACAATGGACAGGGTGGAGCAAGAAGAAAACAAAGCACAGGGTGTGATCTGGGAAAGGGTCAGGCTTGAGGAAAGTCACATCAGCTCTGGCCTCCAGCTGGTCCCCCGGTCTCAGGGTCAGCAGTGTTAGAAGAGGAAGCCGCCATCTTGAGAACTCAGTACTAGGGAAAGATGGAGGCCAGGTGTGAGTCCCTTTCATGTCCCCCCACTTTCTCTTCTGCTGTTCTCCTTGGCAGCCAGGTCTGGAGGTCTGGCCTCTCTATCCCAGTGTACAACAGAGGCCACTTCCTCACCGCCACAGCTGGGGAAAACTGGCTTTCAGAACAAAGCTCAGTGGCTGACTTCCCCCTGACCTCTTGATTACTGGGCCAGGAGAGGCCTGGAAAGCAGTTCCTTCATGGGACTGACTGTTCAAGGACCATGCCTGCTTGCCTGCCTGGCCAGATCTCTCTCTCTCCTCTATCAGGGACTCTGATCCCAGGTGGCAATTCCAGTACCCAATAGGCAGACCCTCTCTGCAGTGGAATCAATTCCGAAAGATAGTAAAATGGGCAGAGGTAATGGGGTGGGTCTAGAGGAAGCATCGTGGATGTAAGGAAGGAACTCAGAATGGGAGAGCAGCTGGTTCTGTTGTCCCTCTTGAGAACAGCAAGCTTGGCACTGGCCCTTTAAGTGGGGGTGCCAGCCAGTGCCCTCCCCCAGCCAACCCAATTCATGGGCACACTGAGCATGTGCAAGATCTGTGCAAGTGAGGAGGGGAGGAGGTGGGGGGATAGATTCCGGAGGGAGCTTCCCACCCCCTACTTCCTGTAGCTGCCCCCTCTCTCCTTCCTGGGTCTGACAAAGGAGCCCATGGTGCTCCCTCAGTCCCTTCCCCCACCCCAAACTAGGGGGCGCTGCCCTCTGGGTCTGCTGAGCTACCAAGGGTTCTGGGCAGGCCTTCTGGTCTTGGGAGGTCTCCCCAATGCCTGGAGGTGGTGAGCGCCAGTCTGACTTCTCTGGTGTGGGCAGTGGCCAATCTTCCGCTGCTTAACATGTTCGATCTCATTCCATCGGTGCCAGAGGTTTTTATTTTTTAAGAGGACCCTTGTGATGTTGCTCTGGAAATGAAACAGAAAGGGGTGAGGTCCCTGCCCCCACCCACCAGGAGCTTCCAGTCAGGGAGGGAAAGCAGACACCTGGGGTTCTTCTTACAGCCTATTAGCCTGGTCCAGAGGATGGAACTCAGCTTCCTCTACCTGCAACATCGAGCATCCTCCCCTACCATGGAGAAATAGCCCCTCCAGCCTCCTTACCCCCCACCCCCCGAACTTGTTTCTGTAGCATCCTCAGACCTCAGCTCATCCTGTGCACTTGTTAGCCCTACTCCTTTCTCTAATCTTTGGGCTTCTAGGTACCATTATATTTGTTAAATACAAGGGGAGAGCAGGGGATGTAGTTCAGTTGGTAGAAGGCTTACTTAGTGTATATGAAGCCCTGGGTTTGATCCTCAGCAGCACTTATGTGTATAGTGGCTGATACTTGGAAGGGTTACAAGGTCAAGGTCATCCATCCGAATGTAAAAACCTTGTCCCAGAAAAGCAAAGATGGGGGAACCAGAGAGATAGCTCAGTGCTTAAGGGGGCTCGCTGCTCTTCCAGAGGACCAAATTCAGGTCCCAGCTCCCATGTGGAGTGAGTAATAGCTGTCTGCACTTCAGCTCCAGGAGAGCGATCTGACACCCTCTTCTGGCTCCTGTGGGTACCTGCACACATGTGGTCTCGGTCTCTCTCCCCCTCTCCTCTCTCTCTCTCTCTCACATACACACAGAGCAAAAGTACATGGTAAATTTATATAACATGAAATGTACCATTCAAATGAGCAATTCAGTGACATTTCCATTCATAGTGTATACATCCCAGCACCCCACTACTATCAGATTCCACAAAGTTAAAATGAAGCCCTAAAACTATTAAGCAGTTATTCTCCCCCAGCCTCCCTGTTCTTAGCCAGCCCTGGAAGCCACACATCTGCTCTCTGTTCCTGCGTGTGTCCTCAGCCTGGAGAGATTCTCAAATGTGTATAGCCATACCACCCTGAACATGCCTGTCACTTCTTACATCTAGGCAAGACACTGGATGCCCATAGCCAAAGTAGAGGCTCCCTGAGGCTGCTGTTGAGGGAGGAGCACTGGACCAGGAGTCCTCAGACCCTCCATCGATTCCACTTCTATTCACAGAGACTGCTTTTCACTTGTGAGATGCAAGGAGGCATTTCAGCCCAGGCTGAGATCCTGAGCTCTCTAGGCAAGGTTATGCTGCCTGACTTGAAAAGTATATCCCCCATCTTTTATCCTCCTGGGTCCTGACTGCAAGTTTAGGCAGTGAATATGGCCTCAGGGACAGGGTGATGCATACTGTAAGGTTTGGGGTCAGTCACTTGAGAGGAGGAAGCCTTAGCACAGAGAGGTTGAGAAAGCTGTCCAAGGCCACACCCCTGCTAGGAGGGTGTAGCTGGGGTTGTAGGCAGTTTTTTTTTTCTGGTTGTAGCTTGAGCTCTTGACCACTGTGTTTCCCTTCTTTAAAGAGAAAGCAAGTTAAGGGCGTAGCTGAGTGCCAGCTGTGTGGGCAGTATTTTAATGGAAGAGCCCATACACTTTGCTACTCCCTGGGCATGGCGTAATCCTGAATAGCTCCATTCCAAAGTGGTTCTTGGGAGTTCTTCTCACTCCCTCAGTCCCTTATCTCTTCTAGAAGGTTTCCCCTTTGCCCGAAATACTGGCCTCTGAGGAGCTGGGAGGTGCTACCTGACGAGAAGGCCAGGCCTTCCTGCAGGTCAGGGCGGGAGCACAGGGGATATTTTGTCCACCCTCCAACTTCTCCATGGCCCAAAGTCCATCCCCTTACCCCAAACAGAGACTTCTTTGTCAACCTTGTGGATCTGCACAGGCTTGCCTGGTAGGGGACAAGCTGAGCAGCTGGTCCCCAGTTGGCTACTGAATCCCAGCTGTCTGTGGTCCTGGACATTCCAGAGACTACTTGCCTCTGAGACCATCTCTGGAACCCATCCAAGATGGGACACCGCAGGTCAGCCCTCAAGGCACCTGCCTTGGGCAAGGAGGATGGCTCCATCTGCTGCTCCCTTAACAGCCCCTGTGGCACGCCAGGGGAACATTACAGGGAAGATTAGGTTGTGGGGAGCCTGCCTCTGCCTTGCCCCAGCTTTCACAGAAGGAGAAGGAGTCTCTTTATCTAATTTCAAATGGCTCCTACTCTTTCCAGGCTCCCTTCCTAGTGTCTTCCTGCGCCTCTGTGACTCCTTTGCCTCAGTGGGAGGATCCAGACAGGTTCTCTCAGGTTGTCTGGAGCCAAGCCCTGTCTGTAGTTGTGTGGTTGGACTGGTCAGCTCCCAGCTGCAGATTACTGAGGCCCCAGACCTACTTCCCTTTGGAGCTCCATGCCTGAGGGCAGGTGACAGGGAAACAGAGTCCTCTCAAGCAGATGTTATCGTCCCTCAGTTCTCCATGGGTCTGGTCCTCCACTTCTCCCCTGAGAAAGGGTTCTCTTTTCTCTGGATTCCTGGTCCAACTGCCCTTATTGACACCTGTAGCCCCAGGCTCACCCACACCCCTCACTTAGGCTCTCCCTAAAGCCACCTTGTCCTCCTGGGCAGTGCTTCCAGTTCAGGGTTTCAGAGTCAGAATGACATTTGACAAACACTTTTACTTTTATTTTTCCAACTTCTTATATAGTTACAGCCCTAACACTGTTGAAAATCTTTTCATTGTTACTTGAAATTCCTTGCTTCTCATAATTTTTTTTTTTTTTTTAAATCTCAAGACATGCCGGGTGGTGGTGGTGCATGCCTGTAATCCCAGCACTCAGGAGGCAGAGAAACCCTGTCTTGAAAAACCAACCAACCAAACAAACAAACAAAGACAGGATTTCTCTGTGTAGCCCTCTCTGTTCTAGAACTCAATCAATAGACCAGGCTGACCTCGAACTCACAGAGATCCACCTGCCTCTGCCTCTTGGGTGCTGGGATTAAAGGCATGTGCCACCATGACCAGCTGGTGGTGAGTTCTTGTGGCCAGGGGCCTCTGGACTGGGCATTCCCCCAGGCCTTCTTCTAATGGCATCTAGGAAGCAAGTCTGTGCATGAGCCCACTGGAGCTTTCAGAATCAATGTCACCCTTGCTTCCTATGTTAGTGTCTCCCACATTCTCGACCTCCCCTGGAGCCCAGGGTATGGTAGAGTTCTCCAGGGACTTCAAGTGTAGAGGTTAAGGGCACAAATGGGCATGGCACTGAACAGCATTAAATCGTGCTTTGTCTGCCCCCATTACTCATACACAGAACCAAAAGGGCACCTTCTCATGTTCCTGGCTGGATATGAAGTCTGCCGGTGAGAAGATGCCACATGTCATCAGCAATAGAAGCAGCACCGTGTATTTCTTCAAGAGTGATACACACTAGGTGTGTTTGCATCTCAAGGGGGCTGCAACAAAGGACCAGCCACTGGCTTAGACCAACAGAAGAGAATTTGTTGTTTCAGAATCCACAGGCCAGGGTCTGAGATGCTCCCTGTGAGACCCGCACAAGAGAGACCCTTCTTAGCCCCTTTTTGGCTTCTGTCAGTTTATTGGCAACTTTTGATCTTTCTTAACTTGTCAGTGTACTGCTCCAGATCCCCACCCACCCACCTAGTGCTAAGAATGAAACCCCGGACTTTGTGCATGCTGGGCAAGCTCTCAACTCCTGACTTACATCGCCAGACCTCCTGTTTCTTGTCTCCACAGGGCCTCATCCCTCTGTGAGCATCTGTTTCTGTGTCTAAATCCTCTCTTTTTAGAAGACACTGGTCCTCTTGCATTAGAGCCCTCCCTAATAGCCTTATTTTAACTTGATTCCCCCAGCAAAGACCTGATCTCCAAATGAGGCTACATTCTGAGGTACTGGTGGAAGGGTAATGACTTAATCCATAACGTGGTGGCTGTGCTGTGCCAGGCATATTATAGTGAGCTCTGTGGACACAATCATGTGGAGTTATAGCTCTAGATTTAAATTTGATTTTTTTTGTTTGTTTATTTGTTTCGTTTTTATGTACATTGGTGTTTTGCCTGTGTGTATGTCTGTGTGAGGGTGTCAGACCTCTGGAGCTGGAGTTACAGACAGTTGTGAGCCGCCATGTGGGTGCTGGGGATTGAACCCTGGTCCTCTGGAAGAGCATCCAGTGCTTTCAACCACTGAGCCAACTCTCCAGCCCCTAGGTTTGATATTTATTTACTTTTGACAGGGTCTCATGTAGCCCAGGCTGGCTTTGAACTCTGTAGCTGAGGGTAACCTTGAACTCCTGTTTCTCCTCCCCTACCAAGGCTAGGCATAGACTGTCCACACATGGGTTTCTGTCCCTCCTCCCTCCCTCCCTCCCTCCTTCCCTTCCTTCCCGTTTTAGCCTCTGTGGGCATGAGGAAACACCATCCAGAGCGACTTGGGGAGGAGAGAGTTTGTTTGGCTTACTTCTCCACATCACAGTTCATCCTCAAAGGGAGTCAGGACAGGAACTCAAAAGGAAGGAGGCCAGAGCTGATGCAGAGGCCATGGAAGACTTACTGACTTAGTTCAGCCTGCTCTCTTATAGAACCCGGGACCACAAATCCAGGGCTGGCCCCACCCACAGTGGGCTGGGCCCTCCCCCATCAATCACTAATGAAGAAAATGCCCCACAGGCTTGGCTACTGCCTGATTTTATGCAGGGACTTTTTTCAGCTGAGACTCCCTCTGCTCAGATGACTTTAGCTTGTGTAAGTTGACATAAAACTAGCCAGGACACTTGCTTCCTCTCTCTGTCTCTCTGTGTCAGATGTGTCAGGGTGATGCATGTGCACATACGTGCATGTGGAGGTCAGAGGTCAGTGGGGGTGTCTTCAGTTGCTGTCCTGCAGTCACCCAGGAAGACAGAACCTCAGCTGGAACTTCCTCCATCAGATTAGCCTTTGGGCATGTGTGGTCTGTGGAGCATCTTCTCCATTGATGATTGATGTAGGAGGGCCAGCCCACCTTTCAGTGGCTCGGCCTCCAAAAGGTAGTCCTGAGTTGTGTAGAAAGCCAAGCTGAACAAGCCGTGGGGAGCAAGCCAGCAAGCAGTATTCCTCTGTGGTTCCTGCCTCTGCTCCTGCTGGAGTTCCTGCCCTAACTGCCCTCAACGACTGAATAAACCCTTGCCTCTCCAAGTTGCTTTTGGTCATGATGTCGTCTATCACAGTGACAGAAAGCAGACCAGAACACCGTAGCTTTTGAGATAGGGTCTCATACTGAACTTAGACCTCACTAGGTTGGCTAGCCCGAGAGTTCCAGAGATCTTCATGACTCTGTGCCAGCCAATTCTGGGATTATGGGTTCCGGCGACTGTTAGGCTTTTTTGTTTTGTTTTGTTTGTTTGTTTGTTTGTTTTTCGAGACAGGGTTTCTCTGTGTAGCTTTTGCACCTTTCCTGGGACTCATTTGGTAGCCCAGGTTGGCCTCGAACTCACAGAAATCCACCTGGCTCTGCCTCCCCAGTGCTGGGATTAAAGGCAATGCGCCACCACCGCCCGGCCTGCTGTTAGGTTCTTTACATGAGTGCCAGGGACCTGAACTCAGGTCCTCAGGCTTTTGCAGCAAGTACTTAATTCAGTTATGTTCCCAGCCCCTTTAATAGCCCTTTTTACTGGTAGCCTTCCTTTTTATTATTTAAATTTTTATTTTTTTATTTTATTATTTTTTTGGGGGGGGCATGGTTTTTCAAGATGAGGTTTTTCTGTTTAATAGCCTTGGCTGTCCTGGAATTTTCTAGACCAGGCTGGCCTTGAACTCAGAGATCTTCCTGCCTCTGCCTTCTGAATGCTGGGATTAAAGGCGTGTACCACCATGCCCAGCCTAAATTTTTATTTTTATTTTGTGTGTATGGGTATTTTGCATATTTTGTGGGTATGGGTATGTCTGTGTACCATGTTTATGCATGTGGAGGTCAAAAGAGAGTATCAGATCCCCTGGAACTGGAGTTACAGATGGTTGTGAGTCACCATGTGGATGCTGGGAATCAAACCCGGGTCCTCTAGAAGAGCTGCCAGTGCTCTTAACCACTGAGCCATCCCTCCAGCCCCACTTACAGCCTTCTTTTAAATACCACCCTTCATTTATGAGGCATTCCAGAGAGTTTATGATGTTTTTATTCATCTGAGTTTCTGTGGGCCTGATTGCCAGGTCCTCGCTTCACAGATGGAGAGACAGTTTCAGAGAACTAATGGGCTTGTGTAGGGACCTCTGAGGAATAAGTTGTAACACAGGCAACAAGTAGCAGTATTCAGCCCTTGCTCGATGCCAGGCAGTGTAAGCTGTGTCCCCTCCTTGCCATTTGATCCCCACAGACAGACTGTAGGGGAGAGGTTGAAGCCAGCATGGCAGCTTGGCCTGTAAGCTCAGCACTTGAGGTAGAGACAGGTCACCCTTAGTATTGGCTACGTAGTAAACTGAAGGCCAGCCTGGGCTACCACACTAAAAGACGAGGAAGCAGTGAATTAGGAGTCGTCCAAGACCAAGTGGCTAATAAGGGATTGCAGAGGCATTTGAACCCAGGGGTCAGGCTCAGCCTTCAGCCCTTCACTGTACAGCTCACATAGTGATGCACATCTGACGTGTCTCTCCTGTCCCCTCTGCTTTAGAACAGCAGGTCAGGTCTGTGCATGACGAGCAAAGGGCCACGTCTGCTTCTGGTCTGGTGCAGGGACTGTCCCCAGGGCCTTGTGTGGTGCTAAGCTCTCCGGTCCTGTCCAGGAGCAGTAAGCACTCTTGCCCTCTGAGCCCTGGCCTGGAACTCTCGACCCTTCTGCTTCCTCCTTCTAAGCACTGAGATCACAGACTCCAGCCAGGCCCCATTGTGTACTGGACACTCACTGCACAGTGTGGCAGTGTTGGGAGCAGAGGGCCTGGTCAATGAGGATTAGATCACAGAGACTCAGAATGAAGGGCTCTCTCAACCCATCAGTCTGAATGGGGTTGTTGACGGGGTGGGGCCGAGACAAAAAAAAAACGACTCTCCATTTTCCTGCCTCAGTTTCCACGTGCTGGGTTACCAGGTCTGTGCCACCATGCCTGGCTACATCTGTTTGTGTTTTGTAAATTACTCAGTCAGTGGTGTTTTGTCATGGGACCAAATGGACTACAGAATGGAAGTAGATGAGCATCAACCAACCCTTTTCTGGGGCCTGGTTGGTATTTCCCTTCAGTGTGGCCTGGATGACAGGCAGTCTTAGTGATCTGTTCTCCTGACGGAGATCCTGAGTGTAAAATCCCTCCCTTAGTGCATTTTTGTCGCCTCACAGAG
The DNA here is from genome assembly GCF_903995425.1 of Onychomys torridus. Taxonomy (NCBI): domain Eukaryota; kingdom Metazoa; phylum Chordata; class Mammalia; order Rodentia; family Cricetidae; genus Onychomys; species Onychomys torridus. Next base: position 91,087,092 of record NC_050450.1, read on the forward strand.
TCTCACACAGAGGCTGATACAAATAGAGTTGTTGTTGTCTTCTTTTTACTTACAAAGATTTCTTCAAGAGGGCTCAATGGTTAAGAACACTTGCTGCTCTTCTAGAGGACCCAAATTTGGGTTCTAGCACCCACTGGGTGACTCAAAGCTATCTGTAACTTCAGCCCCAGGGGATCCAACATCCTTCTCTGGCCTCTGTGGGCACCCCCCCCAATACACATAACCAAATAATAAAATAAATCTTTACAATTTTTAATTCGTTTGTGTAGGGGGTGGCATACATGTGAGGTGAGAGGACAAGATTGGGATCAGTTCTCTTCTGTCGTGTGAGTACTGAGACTCTGCTCAGTCAGCCTTGGCAACAAGCACCTTTACCCACTGAGCTATCTCATTGCCCACAAATAGACCTCTTAAACTTTTTTTTTTTTTTTTTTGCAGTGGCAGGGGTGGGGTGTTGAGAAAGGATTTTTCCTGGCTGTCCTGGAACTCTCTCTGTGGATTAGACTGAGCTCTAACTCAGAGATCCACCTGCTTCTGCCTCCAGAGTGCTGGGCTTAAAGGCGTGCGCCACCACCGCCTCACGAATAGAAGACTTTTGAGACAAGTTCTCTGGTATCCCAGGCTGGTCTCAAATTTGCTGTGTGTCAAAAGATGACCTTGAACTCCTGATCCTCTTGCAAGAGCTGGAGTGACAGGCATGTGCTACCATGCATGGCCACCAATAGGCTTATTTTTTACCTATCAGGCTGATAAAGGAGTGAATGGGGAAGTGGTAAGTGAGTGACTGAGGAACCGGCTCACTGCTTTCAGCCTGGCAGGGAGCTTGCTGGCGCTAAGAGGACAGATGCAAAGGTTGGCTTGGGTGCTCCAGCTGATTGCAGGCCTCACCTCCATGCCTGACAACGAGGGCCAAAGGCTTGCTCTGCAGACAGTCGTGCATAGTGGGCTTCCCGCAGCTTCCACCGGCCACGGCACTGTTCACAACCCTCCAACTACTTGCTCTGAGCTCCGTCAACTCCTCGGCTGCCTCAGAAATAAGACCGGTTTTTTCTCTTCTCTACAGAAGTGAGACCCTCACAGCCCGGGAAACCTTGAGCATGCCCAGCAGGCAGCTCCCTCTCTGACTGCAGCTCAGGCAGCTGCCATTTGCATTCCTTGAAGGCCCTCGCCTCAGAGCCGGGCAGGCCCAGGCCTCAGAGCTGCTTTTCTCAGAGGCTGCATCCCACTTGGGGGCCCAATAGCAGACAGAATGTGCTTATAATTAGTGGCTTCGCTGCTCGCAAAGACAGTGTGCCGACACTTGCTTGTTGTATCTCTCACAGCGTGCAGATCTATGCTACACCCCATTTTCGTGAGCCTGTGGCTCAGAGAGCCTCCATTTCTGTCCCACGATGAGACAAAAGGATCCAGTTACAACCTGGCTTGGTGGCATATACCTATAAACCCAGCACTCAGGAGGCTGAAGATGATCAGGAATTCAAGGCTGTCCTCAGCTACATAGAGAGTTCCAGGGCAGCCTGAGCTACATGAGACAGGGTCTCAAAAAATAAAGCAGGGGAACTGGAACTGGGAAGACAGTTTGGTCAACAAAGTGTTTACAGTGAAAAAGTTGTTCTTTGTGTATGCATGTGCACACACTAATAATAATAAATATATAAATTAAAGCCAGGCATGGTGATTTGTGCTTGTAATCCCAGCACTGGAGAGGTGGAGACAGGTGGATCCCTGGGGCTCTCTGGTTAGCCAGCCTAACCTTCTAGGGAGTTCCAGGCCAGTGAGAGACTCTGCCTTAAAAAATAAGGTAGAAAACACCATGGGAATGACATCTGAGCTCGACCTCAGGCCTCAGCATGCATTTGTACACACATGTGCAGATACCCCCATCATATAAACGCAGCATACACAAAGAATCAAGTTACATGTATCATACAAGTAAGTTTTGTGAGGAGGGGGAGTTTTGGTGGGCTTATTTATTTATTTAATTTACTATAGTCTTGTTGTTTTTTTGAAACAGGATCTCCAGCTGGCCAGGAACTCCCTATAGAGACCATGCTGGCCTCAGACTCACAGGTTGCCTCTGACTCTCCAGTGCTGGTACTAAAGGTGTGTGCCACTACACTTAGCAAATTTTGTTGTTTTGAGACTGGATCCCATTATGTGGCCCCAGGCTGTCCTTGAACTCAGTGGTCCCCCTGTGTGGGTGCTGGTATTATAGACAAGAACACTGGGTTGGGGATTTAGCTCAGTGGTAGAGCACTTGCCTAGCAAACCCAAGGCCCTGGGTTCGATCCTCAGCTCCAAAAAAAAAAAAAAAAAAAAAAAAAGAACACTACCTTTACCAGCTTTGGTCAATCTAGATAGTTCCTACCATTGTGTTTATTTTGTTTTTCTTAATACTTGATATTTTTCTGATTAATATATTTCATAATTAAAGGATTTTAGCTAGGCATGGTGTTATAGACCTGTAATCTCAGCTACTTAGAAGACTGAGGCAGAAGGGTCACAAACTCAAGGCTTCTAACAAAAAGAGTGTGCGTGTGTGTGTGTGTGTGTGTGTGTGTGTGTGTGTGTGAGAGAGAGAGAGAGACAGACAGACAGAGAGACAGAGAGACTTGGGAGATGGCTCAATGGGTCAAGCATTTCCCATGTAAGTATAAGACTGCAGTTTAGGATCCCCAGTACCCACATAAAAATGCTTGACAAGTATGATGGTCTACCTGTAATCCCAGCATACAGAAGGCAGCTGGCTAGCCAGACTGGCTGAAACAGCAAGCTCCAAGTTCAGGGAGAGACCCTGCTTCAGTACAGCAGGTGCAGTATAACTGAGAGACGTCTGATGTCAGTCTCAGGCCTCCACAAACATAAATATACATGTGACGTGCCATGCGCACACGAAATCTCAGATACAGAGTGGGTTTTATTTGAATAGGAAAGAAGGTGCTAAGATATGCACAAGGAAATTGCAAATGGTTTTCTTGCATTATTTTTAAATGTGTGTGTGTGTGCGTGCGCGCGCGCGCGTGCGCGCGCACCCGCATGCATGCATGCACATGTATTTAGAGACTAGATGTCAACTTCAGGTATCATTCAAGACTATTCACTTCAGTTTTTTTGTTTTACAATTGTATTTAATTTTTGGTGTGTATAGTCGCCTGCAAAAGCAAGAGGCATTAGATTGCCTGGAGGTATTTACAGGCAGTTAATGAGCTGCCCAGTGTGGATGCTAGAAACCAAATCCTGATCCTTTGTAAGAACGGCACACTCTTTTAACCTCTGAGTCATCTCTCTCCCCTACACCTTGTTTTTTTGAGGCAGGGTCTCTCACTTTGGCCTGGAATTCTTCAGTTAGGCTAGGCTAGCTAGCCAGCAAACCCCAGAGCCCCACCTGTCTTTATCTTCCCAGAACTGGAATTATAAATGTGCACCACCACACCCTGCTAGGGTCTCTATATGTAGCCCTGACTGTCCTAGAACTCCCTATGTAGACCAGGCTGGCCAGATCTGCCTGCCTCTGTCTCTTGAGTGCTGGTACAAAACACTACTTCTGGTTTTTGAAATAGGGTCTCAGATAACCTAGACTACTCTCACACTTACTGTGAATGAGGTAGCCTTGATCTCCTGATGCTCTTGTCTCCATTTCCCTAGTGCTAGGATCACAGGCAAGTGCCAGTAGACCTGGCTCTGTCTGTTGTGTGAGCAACAACTCTGTCTCCTCCTTTGTCATAGTGGGGATTAAACCTAGGGCCTGGCACAGCCTAAACATCGCTCTATAGTATAAATTCTGTATGGGGATGTGGGGTTTGGGTGTGGGTGTACATGGAGGTCAGAGGGCAATATTAATTGTCTTCCTCAGTTACTGTCTACCTTATTATCTTTTTTGTTTTAATTTTTAAATTATTTTTTTACTTTATATATCTGAGTAATTTGCCTGTGGTCTGTGTGTACCATGTGTGTACCTGGTGCTGGAGAAAGCCAGAAGAGGGTATCAGATCTCCAGGAGTTGGAGACAGTTGTGAACTACCATGTGGGTTCTGGGACCCGAACCTAGGTCCTCTGGAAGAACAGCTGGTGCTCTCACCAATGAGCCATCTCTCCAGCCCTCTACCTTATTTTATTTTATTTTCTCTTCTTCTTCTTCTTCTTCTTCTCCTCCTCCTCCTCCTCCTCCTCCTCCTCCTCCTCCTCCTTCTCCTCCTTCTCCTTTTTTTTGTTTCTCTGCATTGTTTTGGTGCCTGCTCTGGATCTCCCTTTGTAGACCAGGCTGGCCTCGAACACACAGAGATCCACCTGGCTCTGCCTCCCTGTCCTGCCTCTACCTTATTTTTTGACATAGTCAGTCAGTCTGTCTGTCTGTCTATCTATTTTGAGACAGGGTCTGTCTGTGTTGCAACCCTGGTTGCCCTGGAACTCACTCGGTAGTTCAGGCTGGCCTCAGACTCACAGAGATCCACCTGCCTCCACCTCCCGAGTGCTGGGATTACAGGTGTGCGCCACCACCGCCCAGCTTATTTTTACTTTTTATTTATTTTATTTTAATTTTGAGTGTGTGTTTGTGTGTGTGCATTTGTATGTGAGTGTAGAGAATGTATGCATATGGGCACATGTGGGAAACGGAGGAGGACATTGAATATCCTGCCCTACCACTCTCTGCCTTAGTCTCTTGTGACAGGGTCTCTCACTGAACCTGGAGCTAGGCTGGGTGGTCAGCAAGCTCCAGTGATCCCCCTGTCTCCGTCTTCCCCACAGGCCTGGGGTTACAGGTGCATGAGACCACACCTAGCTTTTGTGTGTGTGTGTGTGTGTGTGTGTGTGTGTGTGTGTGTGTGTGTGTGTGTGTGTTCTGGGGATTTGAACTCAGGTTCTCATGCTTGGGCAGCAGGCACTCTTACCCACTGAGCCATCTCCCCAGCTGGGAGTCTCTCATTGAGCCTGGAGCTCACTGACTTAGCCGGGCAGCAAGCCTTAAGTACCCTCCCGTCTCCTCGTATTGACTTCTGCAATGATAGGCACAGGCCACTGCACAAGGCTTTGTTTAGTGTGGGCGTTGGGGATTGGATTCAGGTCCTCATGTTTTCGGGCCAGGCACTTTCCTGACATGCACATAAAAGAGAGAGAAACACACCTTCAATATAAACAATTCTAAGTCACCTGTAGGGCTTACTGACTCTTCCAAGCCTGTACACTGGTGTCACTATTCCTGATGAAGAAACAGTGTCAGCATCTAGAACATTCCAAGCCTGCCCTTCATCCCTGGGTCCCAAAGATAACCTGCAAGCTGACCTCTGACGTAGACTAGTTGGCTGTTTTGGAACTTACTGTGAAAATAAACAAGATATTTCTGTCTTCTGTTCTTTTTCTTTCCTTCAGTGTTGTTTGTGACATTTTTCCTAGTTATGAAGATCAGTAGTCCATTCATTTTCGTTGCTATATAGTACTCTATTATATGACAATGCTAAAACATATTTGTTTGAGTATGCTAAATGGCTCATTGGGTAAAGGCTCGCCAAGCCTGGTGACCTGAGTTTGAACCCTGAGACCCACATGATGAAAGGAGAGAACCAAATCCCACAAGTTGTCCTCTGAACCCTCTACACATGTGCTGCTGTACACACACACACACACACACACACACACACACACACACACACACGTAAACACAAACATATCATGAATACATTAAGAATGTCAAATAGTAAGTGTGAGCTTGGAATGGTGGCATACACTTGGTAAGCAGAAGCAGGTACATTTCTGTGAGTTCAAAGCCTGCCTGGTCTACGTAGTGAGTTCCAGGCCAGCAAGGCTACAGAGAGAGACACTGTCTCAAAAAACAAACACAAAATTTAAGTATATTCAGTTACATTGCAGGGATTGGATATGTGGGTTCTGGCTGGTTAGGTTATTAAGATGGGCAACTGTGAAAATTCCTTTTCTGGTTCTCATGCCCACTTCCCTCTTGGGCTTGTATCTAGTTGAATTTGGGGCCTTTCTGTGTCTACACACACATGTTCAACCACAACTGAAACTGCTCCACAGCCTCCAGCCTCGCCTGCTGAGCATAAGAACCCTATCCAGACCTCAGTGCTGTCTGTTCTTCTCCCGGTATAAAAAAGATGCATTTATTTTATGCGTATGTATGTTTGTCTGCATGTATGTGTACCACATGCCCATGGAAGTCAGAAGAAGGTCTTGGCTCCCTGGAACTGGAGTTACAGGTGGTTGTGAGCCACTGTCTGTAGATGCTGGGGATGGACTTCCTTTTTACCCTTTTTTTCTCTACCCCATCTCCCCCATTCCTCAGGCTCTCACTAAAGCTCAAACTCAGATCTCTGTATGACAGACTTAAGAATTATTTTTATTTATGTGTCTTCATGAGTTTATATGTGTAGCATGTATGTGCAGGTACTTTCAGAGGTCAGAGGCGTTAGATCCCTTGGAGTTACAGGGAGTTGTGAGCTGCCAGATGCGGGTCCTGAGATCCAAACTCAGGTCCTCTGGAAGAACAATTCAGTGTTTTAAATGCTGAGGCATCTCTCCAGATCTCCCTGCCCCACACCTCCCCCTTCACTATGTAGCCTTGGCTGGCCTGCAACTCAGAGATCTTCTTGTCTCTGCCTCTTGAGTGCTGGGACTAAAGGCATGGACTAGAATACCTCATCAACATTTCATTGATTAATTAATGAGATAGAATCCCCCCCCCCCTCTTTCTCTCTCTCTCTCTTTCAGTTTTTTTGAGACAGGTTTCTCTATGTAGTTTTGGTGCCTGTCTCGGATCTCACTCTGTAGACCAGGCTGGCCTAGAACTCACAGAGACCTGCCTGGCTCTGCCTCCCGAGTGCTGGGACTAAAGGCATGTGCTACCACCGCCCAGCCAAGACAGAATCTTTTGTAGCTCAGGCTGGCCTGGAACTTCCTTTGTAGCTAAGGAAGCCTTTAAATTTTTGATCTTCCTTCTCCTACCTTCCACATTCTGGGATTATAGGCATGTAATCTACCATAACACGGTACTGAGTGCTACCATGCCCAGTTTATGCAGTGGTGGGGATCGAACCTGGGCTTTATGCATGCTAGGCAAGCACTCTGCCAGTGAGCTACATCCCCAGCTGTAGACACTTTTATTACTTTTTGGTTGTCAACGTTTCCTCCTGTGTCAGTTATTTTGGTGCTGGCTGTGACAAACACATAAGAAAAACAGCGTCAAGGGCAGAATTCTTTATTTTGGTTCATGGTTCCAGAGATCCATTATTCTCGGCTCTGTTGATTCTGAGCCTAGGGAGAACAGAACATCGAGGTGGTGGTGGGGGGGGGGAGGAGGAGGAGGAGGAGGAGGAGGAGGAGGAGGAGGAGGAGGAGGAAGCTGAGGCTGTTCACCTAAAGTCCAACAGGAATCAGAAAGCAAGATAGAATCAGGGTCCAGGAATAATCTAAACATACACCTAGAAACCGACTTGCTTAGCTAGAATTCACCTCCTAAGGTGGCTGCCAATTCCAAAAGTTCCCACCGGTGGAGAACCGAGTCTGTCTACACATGAGTCTGTGTACACATGAGCCTGTGTGGACACGTCACCTTCAAACCACAGCATGGGGCCAGTGATGACTCATGAGATAAGGTGCTGGCCCTGCTTTCCGGCAGGAGTGGAAGAAGAGGCGTGACCCCACAAGGTTGTCCTCTGGTCTCCACACCCGGGCATGGCGTGCATGCACCCATGTTCACATGTATACCATGTACATACACACAGTAATAATAAATAAAAAGTTAAAAATCCAGGCGTGTTGTGCACATCTTTAATCCCAGCATTTGGGAAGCTGAGGTAGGCAGATCTCTGAGTCTGAGGCCAACCTGGTCTCCCATAGTGGTTCCAGGCAAGCCAGAGTTAGAGTGAGATCCTGTCTCAAAACAAATAACAACAAACGCAAACAACAGAAATCCACAAGACTTCATTTTGCTATGTAGTTCAGGCTGCCTTTGAACGCTCTATCTTCTTGCCTAAATATTGAGATTATAGGCACATGCCGTCAACAGACCTGGCCTGGTTACTTGTTTTCCTTACCTTTTAAAAGTTGTTGGAAAGCCAGGCATAACGGTGCATACCCATTATCCCAGCACTTCCTAGGTGAGTGGAGGCAGGAGGATCAGAAGTCCAAGGCTAGCCTCAGCTACATAGTGGTTTGAAGCTAGCTTCGACTGTGTATGACTTGTGTCAAAGAAACCAAAACACAAACAAACAAACAAGAAACTAGTGAGAAGTGTTGTCTAACTGCGTGAGATGCATCTTTATTTTCCTCTCGTCAGCTCCATTAGGAAGGAGCTGCTGTTACCTGGATTTTCCTTGTTTGTTTTGTCAAGGTCTTACTCTGTAGCCTTTGGCTGGCCTAGAATTCACTGTGTAGATCAGGCTAGCCTTGAACTCACAAAGATCTGCCTGTCTCTGTCTCCTAGGTGCTGGGATTAAAAACCACCGTTACCTGTGGCTTGATCTGTTTGTGGGGTCCCTGGCAGCAGGACCAGGACTTATCCCAGATGCATGAACTGACTTTCTGGAGCCCATTCCCTGTGGTGGGATACCTTGCTCAGCCTTGATACAATGGGGAGGGGCTAGGCTCTCCTTCAGCTTGGTATGCCAGACTTTGTTGACTACCATGGGAGGCCTTACCCACTCTGAGGAGTGGATGGGGGCAGAGTGGGAGGGAGGTGAGGAGGTGGGAGAAGGGGAGGGAGGGGGAACTGGGGTTGATTATATAAAATGAAAAAATTTTTAATAAATAAATATATTTAAATTAAAAAAAAAAAGAAAACCACTGCCACTTGCCCCAGTATATTTATGTTAACTGTGTTTTATACATGAGAAACTGACTCTGAAGAAATCAAAAATAAATAATCTTTCCTTCTCTCTTACCACCTCCCTCCATTTTCCTTCCCTCCCATTTCTCTCCTCTGCCCAGGAGCCTCTTAAATGCTAAGGACAAATTCTGCCACCTAAAGACTTTAAGAGCCGGGTGATGGTGGTGCATACCTTTAATCCCAGAGGCAGAGGCAGAGAGGCAGAGCCAGGTGGGTCTCCAGATCTCCATGGATTCAGGTCCAGCCTAGTCTACAGTGGAGTTCCAGGACTGCCAAGGCTACACAGCAAAACTCTGTCTCAAAAACAAAACAAAACCAAACCACGACAGGAATACAAATGAATTTCTTTAAGAACACAGAGTGAGCCTATTGCCTGGCCCTGGCCTTCCTGTCCCCCAGTCTGGTAGAAGTGAGGTCCCAGGAAGACAGACACGGACTGGGAGAGAAATCCAGTAAAGGAATTTTATCCCAAGTGGACCCTGATCCCAAAGAGGAAGGAAGAGCCCGCCATGTTGGGAGGCGTCACTGAGAAGCACAGGGTGGAAATGGACCTTTGGACAAGTCACCAGATGATAATGGCACCTTGGATGGTCCCAGTCAAGATTTGCCGGGCTTGCTTGCATCGGGTAAATGTCAGAGGGAGAACTCAGGAGGGTGGGGGAGGTGCTGAACAGCCAGTCCTTCCTGGAGGCAAGGGGTGGGTGGACGCAGTCCCCTTCACCTGAGTGTGGGTAGGCCAGAAAAGAACTGAAAAGAACAGTCCCTGCTCTGGAGACCGCAGGAAGGCTGAGGGCATTGCCAGCCCCTCCTCCACCCCCGCACCTAGACCTGCCCTTTGCATCGCTACCCTGCCCCCTGGATCCTGCAGAAGGAACTGGAGTCCAGGATTTAAAACTGAATAGGCCCCAGCAGGGCAGGCGTGGGATGGGCTGAAAACATGTTTGTTTTGAACGACTAGATAGAGCTGCCCAGGAGGAGCAAAGGAAGGAGGGAGGAGGGAGGAAGGGAGGGGGAGGATAGGGCGGAGGGAAAGGGAGGGAAAGGGAAGATTAATTTGCTACTTAGATTCTAGGGCCAGGAATTGAATGAAGCCTGCCCACGACACCTCCTGCCCTTCTCTTGGCGCCATGGGAAGGGTTGGTGGCCTTGGGACATCCACGGTAGGGAGCGAAGGCACAGGAAAGCTGAGAGCCGGAAGCCAGGTCCCGGCGAGGATGAGCGAGGCTACTCACAGCTCCTGGGCCCCGAGTTCTGGAAGAAAAACCCAAGGGCTGACCCGGCTCCAGGTCCCAGGGGAGCGCAGTCAGGGTCTGCCAGTGCCGACTCAACAGCGCCACCTGCTGACCGGGCCTCACTGCAGGGCAGGCCGCCCCCACCGCCCTGGGACCCGGTGGGTGAGTCACTCCTGGCCTGGGTCCCTGGCCACTCCAGCTGTCAGATCAGAAAATGTCTGTGGGTAGCCTAGGAAGGAATGTTCTGAAGCAGCGGGGCTCTCTGCCTTTCCGGCCACCTGTGCCCCTCATTCTACCCTGTGCTCCCGGGACACTGCTGGTTCCAGCTAGCTCTGGCTGGGAAACACCAGACTCACACCTCTAACTTTGGAAGAGCCCTGGTTTGGATAGCTGTTTTACCTTGTTGCCTGCAGAACTTGGGGCTGGAGTAGATCGAACTCAGGACTTTGTGCATGCTAGCAAGTGATCTACCACTGAGTACACCCACAGTCTCTTTAGCTTGGTTTTCCTGGAGCTCACATTGTAGATAAGACTGGCCCCAAATTCAGAGAAATCTTCCTGCCTCTGCCTCCCAAGTGCTGGGACTAAAGGCGTGCGCCATGCACCCAGCTTCCTTCCAGTTCTTTTTTTTTTTTTTGAGCTGAGGATCAAACCCAGGGCCTCGTGCTTGCTAGGCAAGTGCTCTACCTTGAGCTAAATCCCCAACCCTCCTTCCAGTTCTTGCTTTTGCTTCTAACATGATGATCTGATGTGGCTGATCTTGCCCTTCCTGCCCCTTCTGACCCCATCCTTAGTATGTTGCCTAGGCCGTCAGGATCCTGCCGGACCCAGATTCCCACTTTCCCTCTTCAGCTCCACACCCCTCATTCTGGTCATCTCGGATGTGGTGTCTCTCCCAGCAGGCCACTTCCACCGTGCTCTTCATGTGCTCTTTCCCCCGAAACCGCCAATCTCTTTCCTGTCCAACCATTACTCCGTCAAATGTCATTCTTCCCGTGAAGCCGTCCCAGCCACCTAGGTGTACTCTGCCCTTTCAGCAAGGTAGGAAAGTACCACTCTTGGTTCTCCGCTCTGTAACCTTCCCCATAAGTAAGTAGTCCCCTAGGCATCCTGCTTCACCTGCTACACCACCAGTGCCCAACAGAATTTATTCATTTGTTTTTTTGGGGGGTGGGGAAGAGGACTGGATTTCATGTTATTATAGCCGAGGCTGGCCTTAAATTCACGATGTAACTGAAGATGAACTCGTACTCCTTATCCTCCTGTTGCCAAGTGCCAGGATCCGAGGCCTGTGCTATTCCCTGGGGCTCCAGCAGAAGCTCCTTGGATGATGGAACTGGTTTCTATCTGCCCTGTCCAGTACCACTGGCCACAGGGGCAGTTGAGCACTTAAAATGTGACATAGAGTGGCCAAGGAACTGAATTTTAAGCTTCATTTCATTTCAATCATTCATATTTCAGTAGCCAGGGGCTAGAGAGATGGCTCAATGGTTAAGAGCACTTACTCTTGCAGAGGACCTGGGTTTAGCTTCCTGTACCCAGATGGTGGTCACAGCCATCTGTAATTCCAGTTCCAGAGGATCCAAAGGCCTCTTCTAGTCTCCCTGAGCTCTAGGCACCTATATGGTATACATATATACATTCAGACAAAATGCTCGTACTCACAAAATAAATAATCTTTAAAATTTTCAATAATCACACGTGGCCTAGTTGTGGGGAATGGAGGAAGTCCTGAGTATGTTAAGTCCTGAGTGAATGTGTGATGTTGACTTGGGTGCTGCCATGGCAAGGACCCTCTCCTGAGACCCTTCTTGTTCATGAGGGGGTGTTGATAGGGTGTGCAAGAAATGTCCATCATATACTCCTCCCCCGCAAAAAATTACTGCCTGAAGACTGCTCCTCCCAGAGGCTCCTCTCCTCAGGTACTCCTCCCCTCATGGGCTGCTCCTACTGAGATTAGCTAAACCTGTGTGCTTGATTCAGCTGTTGACCATCAACCCCACCTCCTTGTTTATCACTGTGCTATTACCCTGCCTCTCTGTTCAACTCCACATAATAAACATGCAGCGCTTCCAAGGTGCTTCAGATTCTGCATCAAAGAGCCCAGTTCTCTCGCCCTCAGCTTTTCTGTGTGTCCATCTGTGTTTCTTCACTCCCTCACTACCCCCGTGAGGTCTGTTCCCGGAGCTGTGGAAACTCTGCAGGAGCCAGTGGCTACCATATTGGATAGCATAGGAGTAGGCTGTCCTAGGAACCTGGATGCCTAACGGTTCCCTGCTCAGAGGCCCCTGGGCCCACACATATGTGGGGAGTGGGTCTGAAGTTAGCCTCAGTGGTCCCTGTGGCAGAGGCCTGGGCTGCTTCCTTTTCTTTTCTTCCTTCCTTCCTTCCTTCCTTCCTTCCTTTCTTTCTTTCTTCCTTTCTTTCTCCTCCTCCTCCTCCTCCTCCTCCTCCTCCTCCTCCTCCTCCTCCTTCTTTGAGACAGGGTCTCTCTATATAGACCAGGCTGACCTTGAACTCACAAAGATCCTTTGCTTCCTGAGTGTTGGGATTAAAGACATGTGCCACCATGCCTGGCCCTTGTCTATTTCTTCCCTGTCTCTCCATTACTGTCTCTGATCTAACATCTTCTTGACTTTAGACAAGTTACCCAGTCTCCCTGGGCCCAAGTTTTTCCATCTGTACACAATGGGGCTGCCTTATTGTTTTGGGTTGCTATAACAGAACACCCAAAGCTGGGTCATTTATAAAGAAATGAAATTTATTTATTATGGATCTGGAGATTGGTGCTTCAACAGTGACAGCTGCCGCGGGTGATGCCTTATTACAAAGAGGGGGAAGCCATCACGTGGCAAGAGCGTCCCCAGAGGGCGGAACTCTCCTCTCCGAAGGAACCTGCTACTGTGATGACGACATTGATCTCTTCATGAGGAGTCTCTTTTAACCGACCCTTACAGTCTCACTTCCCAAAGTTGTGCCGAAGATTAAGTTTCCAACACGTGACCTTTGGGGAACTCATTCAAACCAGAGTGAGTGTTAATATTAGTAGCCTTTGCCTATTACTCTGCAGACTATGTCAATGAGATGCTTCCATGTTGTCTGCGTGCAGCAGGTCTTCCATAGAGGTTCATTCCACATTCATTAACCCTTCAGTGTATACCAAGTACACTACACATGACTCTCAGCCCTCCTTCTTCACTTAGCCTGGCAGCTGAGCATTCGGCAGGCCACAAGACAGGGCCTCTCTGCACTGGTTTGTGTGGGATTTGGGTTTCTGAAGGGATTAACCCAATTTTCCTATTCTGACTGCATTGGCGGAGCTGATTGATACAGATGGGTGGTGCACACCTGTAACCTCTGCACTCAGGAGACTGAGGCAGGAGGGTGGCAAGTGTGAGATGTGTCACTGAGAAAGATGTGCCACGTGTCTCTGCAGGTGACTGTTTCAGAGACTAAGGCATTTAATAAAAGGTCAGGATTTGGTGTTGAATGGGGTGTGGTGGTATCTTCCGCAGATAGTCCCACTTGGAAGGCTGAGGCTAGAAAGTTTGAGGACAGTCTGGGTGCACAGTGAGACCCTGCTTGAAAAAGGAAGGAAAGGGGAGGGGGAAGGAAGGAAGGAGGGTGGAAATGGGCAAGAGGGTGATAGCTCAGTGGTTAAGATTTGACTGCTCTTGCAAGAAACCCAGAGTTCAATTTCCAGCACCCACATACTAGCCCAAACCACCCTTAACTCCAGTCCTAGGAGATCTAATACCTTCTGACCTCTGCAGACACCAGACACATAAGTGGTTCACACACATACATTTAGGCAAAACACTCATACAAAAAGAGTAAAAATTCAAACAAACAAAAACCAAGGAAAGGTCTGTTTCTGGGAAGCTTGTTTTTGATCTACCAGTTCAGAGGGAGGTGATTTAAATCTCTTCTGTGTTGTTGGGTGGGTGGGAGCTCTTGTGCATGCTAAGCAAGTGCTGTATACTATTGGGCTCCACCCCCAGCCCGTCAGCTTTTTTTTTTTTTTTTTTTTTGAGTGCTGGGATTAAGACATGTACCATGATACTTGGCCCTATCCCCCATTTTCTTGATACAGACTGAGGCAAGCAGGATGGGCATCTCTGTCGCAACATCATGTCTATTATTATTATTATTATTATTATTATTATTATTATTATTTATTAGCCCCCAAGTCCAATTAGTGCTGATCTAAGCACATGGGTGTAGAGCCATTCACTGGGGGTCTGGGGCAACCTACATGAGGTCACATGATCCCCCAGAAGTGAGTCTCCTTCTCTCAGTAGCCCTCAACTGCCAATAGCTTCTCAGAGGGGGGACATGGGGAGCACCCCAAGGCCTTGAACTTTTTTTTTTTTTTTCGAGACAGGGTTTCTGTGCGTAGCTTTGCGCCTTTCCTGGATCTCGCTCTGTAGACCAGACTGGCCTCGAACTCACAGAGATGCTCCTGGCTCTGCCTCCCGAGTGCTGGGATTAAAGGTGTGTGCCACCACCGCCCGGTGGCCTTGAACTTTTACATCATCTTGAAATACTGGGATTACAAGCCTAGACCCCCAGCCCTGGCTGGTGTTTCTTCCTTCCTTCCTTCCTTTCTTCCTTCCTTCCTTCCTTCCTTCCTTCCTTCCTTCCTTCCTTCCTTCCTTTCTTTTTCCCCTTTGAAACAGACTCTTGCTTTGTAGCCCTGGCTGGCTCAAGTTCACCATGTAACCCAGGCTGACCTTCACAATCCTTCCATGTTAGCCTCCCAAGTACTGAGATTACAGGCATGAGCTAGGATGCTTGGTGTCGTTAGCTTTGTGTGTATATACCTGTGTGTGGGTGCTTTCCTCTGTGTCCACAGGCATAGGCTAGTGGAGGTCAGGTGTCTGGGTCTATCATTTTCTGCCTTAGTCCCTTGATACACGGTCTGTCCAAAGCTGGAGCTTGCAAGTTTTTTGATAGACTAGCTGGCTAGCAAGCTGATAGACTCTGTTTCCCAGCTCTCCTAGCACTGAATTTAGGTTTGTGTACACATACCCAGCTTTTTTTTTTTTTTTTTAATGGTACTGAGTTGCAAACTGAAGTGCTCGTGTTTATGTAGCAATCTCTCTTAGCCACTGAGCCAACTCCCAGACTACAGCTTGCTTTTGTTTTTTAAAGGTTTACGTTTTACATTTTAGGTGTATGGGTGTTTTACCTGCATGATTGAATGTGCACCATGTGTATGTGGTGCTCTCAGAGGCCAGAAGATGGCGCTGGCTGGATGCCCTGGCCTTGGAGTTACCCATAGTTGTGAGGCACCATGTGGGTGCTGGGGACTGAACCTGGGTCCTCTGCAGGAGCAGCAGGTGCTCTTAACTACTGAACCATCTCTCCAGCCCCCACAGCTTGCTTTTAATTTAGCTTTTGAATAGGCAATAAACACATAGGATTCAACAACCAAAATTGTATAGTGAGACATTCTGGGGTCTGTAACCCCAATTCCAGAGGACCCAAAACCCATCGCAAAACACTCATGCACATAAAATAAAAACAGAAAAAGAAAGAAGGAAATTCATTGGGAAGTTTTAGTCTCACCTTGACTTGCCTCTGTTTCCTTAGTACTCCCAGGCCACCATCTATGAGTACTTTCCTCTATGCAAATTCAAACAAGTGTAAATATTTATCCTCACTCACATCTCACTTCTTAGAAGAGAGATGATATAGCACAGGTAATTTTCTTTCTTTTCTTTTTCTCCTCCTCCTCCTCCTCCTCCTCCTTTTTTTGAGGCTGGGTCCTCCCACAGAAGTCACCAATCAAGAAAGTGCCCCCACAGACTTGCCTACAGGCCAATCTGATGGAGGCATTTTCTTAGCTGAGGTCTCTCTTCTCAAATGACTCTAACTTGTGTCAGATTGACAAAAAACCTCACTCTGTAGACCAGGCTGGCCTGGAACTCACAGAGATCAGCTCTGTCTCTGCCTCCTGAGTGCTGGGATTAAAGGTGTGCGCCACCATGCCTGGCTGTTAATCATTATTGTATATGTGTATGTGAGTGTATGTGTCATGGAGAGTATGATGGTCAGAGAACAACTTTGTGGAATAGGTTCTTTTATGCTTTTATGTAAGTTCCAGATATCAAACTCAGGTCAGATTTATGTAGAAGGTACTTTTACCTGATGAGCCATCTTTCTGGGCCTCCACCTTATTATTTTAAAAAATTATTTTGTGTGTGGGTGTTTTGCCAGCATGAATGTGCACCATGTGCACGCTGTACTGTTGGAAGCCCAAAGAGGGTGTCAGAATTCCTAGGACTGGAGTTATAAATGTCTGTTAGACACCAAGTGAGTGTTGGCACTCAAACCCAGGTCCTTTGGAGGAATAATCAGCACTCTTTTTTGGGGGTTAGTGGTGATGGTAGTTTCGAGACAGTATCTCACCATGTAGCCTTGGCTGGCCTGTAGGTCATTATGTAGACCAGGCTAGCCTTGAACTCATAATGATCTACCTGCCTCTGCCTTCCACGTGTTGAGATTCAAGGCATGCACCATTATGCCCAGCTCCCTTTTTCCTTTGTGAGATAGGAGTTTGCTAGGTAGCTCAGGTGTTTGTTTGTTTTTTTTTTTTTTTTTTTTTTTTTCCAAGACAGGGTTTCTCTGTAGCTTTGGGAGGCTGTCCTGGAACTCGCTTTGTAGACCAGGCTGGCCTTGAACTCACAGAGATCCGCCTGCCTCTGCCTCCTGAGTGCTGGGATTACAGGCATGCTTCATAATGCTTGGTTACCAGGCTCTCCTTTTCCTTCTTCTCTGTCAGTAGTGAGGCTTGAACCCAGGGCTCTGTGCACACTACCACTTTGCACTCTACCACGGGAGGCACATCCATAGCCTATCCTTTTCTTTAAAGAGACATCTACCGACTTCTTGTGGATACATGCTCAGTCACCTGAGTTCTGAGCGTCCCCAGTGGCTGAATATTCCTCCCATTAGAGATGACATAGAGTCAATAGTTAGGAAATGTCATGCTTGTTGTGATCCCCACAGCTTCACTCTGTCTTGGCTGTCATACCATCTATTTACAGAAGGGGGCAACACAGACTTATGGAAACATTGTTCCCAAACTCAACAACCAAGCCTTTCTGGTGGAATTTTCTCCATTGTGGTCCATGATTTGGGAAGATGCTTCCTGCCAAGCCAACTAAATTTAATAAGTAATAATTGACTGATCTCTTTGGTAACTCATGTTTCTGGTCATCAGGAGAGACGATGTAGGCTTGCTGATAGGGTAATTTTCCACACAATAGGTCCTTTTTAGCTTAGCTTTCTTTCCACCAGGTTTTGGGTGGGAGGTGGTTGGCAGTGAGGACACAGGCTGGCAATGACTGCATTAGAGTCCCAGTGTCCCTCAAAGTGGTAGTGATGGGCAAGAGGAAGCATGGGCACTGCTCCCACAGGCACTGCATGGCAGATACTCTCCCAGATGTACTGAATCCGTTCCTTTTTCGGCTATGAGCAGTACAAGGTTAGGGACTCCTCAATGGTCCCAGAAGCCCCAGCACTAAGCAGACAGCTGGGCACACAGCTGGGGCGAAGGAAACATTTGTTGATGAATTGAAAGAGACAGCTATGGAAGAATCAGGAAGCAAAGCCTTTAATAAATAAACAAAAAGATCTCCCAGCCACTTATTACAGGCTAGGCCAAGGGCAAGGCTAAGAAAGAAGGCAGTGGGCACGGGGCAGATCACGTCTCAGCAGGCTCAAGGAGACCCTCTTTTCACCTACCCTGGAAGTCCCTGCTCAGGACACGGAATAGGGATTGCATCTCTTACATACCAGGGATGCTGGTGACCTTGGCAGGAGAGGCTTAAATCAGGTCGCTCTGGGGGAAGGGTTTGGTTCGTGTCTGTTCCTCATGATTGGATAATTAATTTCCCAGTTCCTGCTGAAATCCTTGTCAATGGCTCTGAGTATGAGGATGAGAGCTGGGAATGATCCGGAGTGACCACTTAGAGCCCCTGATTTGGTACAGAGAAAGTCTAGGTCTCACTCAGGGTGGGGCACCCCATCCCATGGCTTGGCAGTACAGGGAGGGAGGGGCCAACTTGAGAGCCCCACAAATTAAGTGGGGAACCAGAGGAAGGAATTCAGGCTGGAGTTCGCTCCCACCCTAGATAAGAGGAATGAGAGACCAAGGCAGTGTAAGCCCCAGCCCCGAAGGTCTACCTCCTCTCCACTGATTTTGGACACGGTGCAGAAGAGGCCTGTTTCTGCACTTGCTAGCTGTGTGGCCTTGGACAAGTCCCTTAACTTCTCTGTTCCTCATTTCCCCATCACTGAAATGAGGACATCCATACCTACCTTTGCTGGTCACTGTCACAGAAATCGTTCTGTAACTATCAGATATCCAAGATTTTTATTCTTCAGGGAGCGAGGCCAGCCTAGGTCCCTAACGGTGACCGAGTCAAGATGTTCCTCCCCTCTGCGGTGCATAGTCCTCTCCCAAGCAGCTGGCTTTAATCCTTCTTAATGTCCTGCTTCTCCTTGGCACCACCACAGTGGTCCTCAGGTTCTCCAACCTTCTTTTCCCATTGGTGCCCCCCCCCCCCTCGTCTAAAGCCACGGGGGATGCTGGCATAGTCACAGCTGATTAGGGCCCGATTGACCTAGGTCCGTGTCCTCCAACCTGTTTGCAGATGGTTCCCTGTGGTCCTTCCTCAGTTCATCTCTGGGCTCAACAGAAGAGAGACACAGAGGTGGGGGACCTGGAAGGGGGCTCCCACCTCCTTAGTCGGGGACCCAGAGGGGGACCCCCGCATCCCTTATGTCCCACCACCGCAGCGCTGCCTTAGGTCTGTCTCCAAAGCGTGCGTTCATTGGTTGGATAATCTTCGGCTGGGGGGGGGGGTCTGCCTTCCCCAGGCCCAGGCCCAGAGACCCCCCACTGGGCGGGCAGAGAGCTGCGGTTCTAGGACCCGGAGGCGCCTGGCGAGCACGCCGCCGCCGTTTTCTCGGCCTCGCCTGGGTCTGCTCGGCTTCGGGCAGGTGCATCGGCGGCCGCCCCCCTCCGCCGCAGGTGCAGGGCTCGGCAGACCCCGGCCGGCGTGCCATGGCTGCGGAGGACCCCCGGCCAGCGCCCGCGCCCGCCCCCTCCCTGCAGCCCGCCCCCCTGGGGCCGGGTGCGCGGCGGAGAACTGCGGTTTGCGCGCACCGGGAGCGGCAGCAGAAGTTCGAAAATCGCCGAGGGGGGAGCCCGCGCCGCAGCTTCCTGCCCCCGGCCCAGCCCTCTGGCCCCGGCCGCCTGCAGCCCGACTTCCTCCCCGAGCTTCGCTCGTCGCCCGCTCCCTCGGACGGGGCCGCCGAGATGGGACGCCGCACCCCGGCCCCTGCGCGCCGCTGAGCCGAGAGACGCCGAGCCCAGCCAGCCCCGCCACCCGCCACTGCCCTTCGCCCCCGGCTGCGGGAGCCTAGTCCGCGACCCCTTGGGAAAACTGGATCTCCGAGGCTGGAGGCGCCTGGCCGGCTGGGTGGGGACCACCATGGGCAACGCGGCCGGCAGCGCCGAGCAGCCCGCGGGCCCCACCGCCTCGCCCCCGAAGCAGCCAGCCGCTCCCAAGCAACCGATGCCGGAGGCTGGAGAGCTGGAGGAGAGGTTCACGCGGGTCTTGGTGAGTGTGACCCGGTGCGCACCAGGAGCCTGGGATGACTGGGGTTCCGTACGGCGTCCCCGCCTCTTGGGACCCAGGTGCCGCTTGGGGATCCCTGGCGCACCTGCTGCCCCCCCCCCCAGGGGGTGGGAGTGACAGTGTCATCTTTCAGAGTGACTTAACACTCTCCCCCCACAAAAAACTTTCTTTAGCCACCTCCAGTAAGCCTTCTTAAGGGAACCCCCACCCCATGCTCCTAGGTCTCAACGTGTCAAAAATGCCCTATGAGGTTGGGTTCCGAACGCGCGCAGGGTGGGAGAAGGCTGGCACCCCCTTTTCCACTGCACGCAGGCCCAGCTGCTGGGTGCGGGTCTGGAGTGCCCGCCCTTCTGCGTTTCAGGGTCAAAGATGGAAGGGGTTATAATTTAACCTCCTGGAAGCCGTAGCCCTAGTGGAGTCTTTGGTTCTGGTTTGTTCTGGTGTGTCTGGTCATAGGAGTTGGACTCTCCAGTCCTCAGCTCGTGTTTCTTATCGCCCCCCCCCCCCCACGCCCCGCGCCCCGCTTTGCCCCGGAATGGGTGCTTGCATCCACCGTGGTCACCCCCTCCTAACCACTGAAAGGAGTAACATTAGGAAGGGCGGGGTCAGGCGGGGGATCACTCTGCCTTGGGGTGGAACCAAAGTCTGGACAGCTCCCCTCCCCCTTGGCTGTTACCTGCTTGGGAAATTGGGGCAGGGGATGGGATGGAGGAGGAGCTGGAGTCTAGGCCCCTAGGGGAGGGAGCCATCAACTCAGGCTGCGCCTGGAGCAGTCAAAGTGTTTCTGGTAGGTGGGCACTCCAGTTCAGTCAAAGGTTCCTAAGGAGGGTGGGAGGCAGAAGGCAGCTTGGGAAGGGGAAAGCCACTCATTTTCACTTCCCCTCCTGACCCCAGCACCCTTCCTTTCCTGCTCTCTTTTGTAGGTGGTTGCCCAGTGGCCTGTCTACTGCTAGCCATCCCTTGCTAGACACTGGGTGACAGGGTGGACTGTTTCCTGCGGGCACTTCTCAGTCTCAGTAGGCTGGTGTTGCAGGTCTCCTGGGTGGGCAGCCCAGGAGAGGTTCACTCTGGAAGCAAAGAAGTGCTGGCCCTCGGTCTCCTATACCTCCTAGACAGCATTTCCCCACTTTGGCTAGCCAGTCATTAGGCTTGACTTGCTAGAACCTTCGTATGATCCCAAAGGGGCACCTCCCACAGTTCCTGAGGATCCTGGCTCCTGTCCCCTACAAAAGAAGGACAAGAGGAGCCTGGGCATCTCTAGGATGGGGAGAGGCCTGTCCTTGGGAAGGCAGGGCCTCTGAGGGACATTTCAGACCAGGCCAGCATCGGACTTCCCTACCTCTCCACCTGCCCCTAACTCCCTCTTCCCCAAATCCAGACCTTGGCCAAGTTCAGCTGAAGTGAGGAAGTGGGGGAGGGGGCATATAAGGAGCCTGAGTTAGTGATGAGGTCAGCCTGATAGGGGGGGGGGTATGGGTCATCTTTCCCTTTATGTGTGTGTCTATGGATAGGGTTAGGTCTGGGCCCCAATCTGTTCAGTCATGGGGAGGAGCCTTCTGAATAATTCAGACCAGTGGAAATTCCAAAAGTCAAGCAGAGATGTTCTAAAGTAAGGGTGGGACTTGACTTCTCTGGCCAGACTTATGGCTGTGGTGATGAAATGCAGCTGGGAGCCTCTGAGTGCCGGGACATGGAGGGAAGACCAGGAGATGGACCTTTCTGAGTGTCTTTGTGGCTTAGTGGAAGTCTAGGGCAGCAGCACCCGAAGGGGTACCCATGCCTTTTGGGTCCCCTGGAACCCAATGTGTCCCTTCTTCCTGGGTGGGTAAACCCATCCTCAGGTCACATGGTTTAGAACTGGCTTTTCTAGTTCCCTGACCATCAGGGTCATGAGCCCCACCTGGATTAACAGCCTTGACCTCTGCCTGAGGCTACCCAGGATCTGGTAAACCCAGGAGTCTAACAGTGGGTGTTGGATCCATCTGACCCCTACTCCTGGGGCCAGTGCTCAGTCTTTAGGTGATGTCTAATTCGAAAAGAACCTGAAGTTGCCATGGTGGTCCCGCCCTATGGATCCCCGAATGTTGATAGGGGAACACAGTTCCCCAGTCACATGGCCCTAGGGAACCTGTCATTTCATATTACTCCCTTCATTCCCGGTAGCGAGTAGGATTCTCAACTCCCCAAAACTCTTCCTCTTCTCTTAGCCATTCCTCTCTTTTTTATGGGTTTGGGGGTGCTTCTACCAGCCAGGCAAGGGGAGCAGAGAGATGATTTCCCAAGGATAATGGGTACTACCTTCTCAAGAAGGCTGTAGAGAGGAAGGGATGCCCTGCTTAAAATGGGGTTGGGGAGAAAGAGCAGGTTGAGCCAGGGTTTTTGGCTGCTGCCTTAGCAACCGTGGAGGAGCAATGGCTGCCCCACTACACAGGCCTGCTCCTACGCTCATGCCCAAGGCTGGGTGTCTTCCAGCACCTCCCTGTCTTCTCTGAGAGTCATGCAGAGTGAGGGGTTGGCATGGCAAGCCACCCTGTCCAGGGCTGCTAGGAGTGCTACGTATGTGGCTGGCCCCGGTGATCTGCCTGTGGACCCGGGTAAAGAATAAGGGAACGTGCCTGGGGATGTCTGTGAAGCTGAGTGATACTGTATGTAGGCGGGGCTGTACTATGAGGAGTGGAGTTTGCTAGGCAAGGCTCTAGCTCCCCTAGGGGCTCTTGCATCCAGGACATGGGCACTTTATCTGGCAGTATGAGACAGTCAGGACAGCTCCAAGTACATATAGGTCCTTGGTGGTCTACCTCCCGCTTCTGGGGCTGGTGGTGAAGAGCAGGTTGGACATCTCAACTTTGCTGGCCAGGGACAGAGGTGTCACTTTGGTGCCTGGGTGTCCCTCGGTCCCTGTGCCTCTGGACTGTCTCCACAGTGGATCTCACTGGGGGGTGGCCTTGTGGCTAGATGCTGCGTTGGGCAAAGAGCACAGCTGACATTTCCAGCAGGCAGGGCTAGCAGATGCTGACCTGAAATGCAGGGGTGTAGCGGGCATGATTCACAGTGGCATCTAGGGTCAGCTGGATGAGATGAGCAGGAACAGGTGGGTTTGCCCTTGGGGGCCACCTCTGCCTTTTTCTTGGGAATAGGAAATTCTGGAAGGTGGCTTGGGTCTCCCTGCTTTTGAAGGGGCTGGGGTTTGGGATCGTGTGGCGGAGTGGATGAGTTTCATCTCTGTCGCTTATTTCATGTGCGACCTTGGACAAGTTCACTGCTCTGAGCTCCAGTTTTTCATACATGTAAAAGAGGATGACAGGTATACGGCGACCTCCTAGGATTGCTGACGTAGAAGATTAAGCAGCGAGCTCAGTACAGATCCTACCAAGGAGCACATGCATACTCCCTACAGTGCACAAGGGGAGCTGTCCTGGCCTTCTCCATCCTGAGGCCCTTTGCCCCTCCTCCACCAGGAACATCCCAGGTTGCCAGGCCGTATTGAGTCACCCCCAGGTCCTCAGCTATCACAGGCCAGGCGGCCTCCTTGCCATTGCACAGGTTAGAAGCAATGAGGCCTAGACCCGAAAACTGCCTGGTGGCCGGAAACCACGAGAGGGCGGGCCCAGCTCTCCTGCTGGGTGGAGTAGCTTGGTGCTAACGGCGGCAGCAGCGGTGTGCACACACACGAGAAGGGGTTGGGAGGCCTCTACTTCCCTACACGGATAGTGTGCTGGGGGGGGGTGTTCCCCGTGAGTAAGAACTCAGTGTGGGCAACAACAGGAAGTGTAGGGTGCTGGGTGGCAGGAAGCCACTGTGGCTGTTCCTGGTTTCTCAGTTGGGGGATTGGGGCTAGAGCTGTCTGTAGCCAGGACCCCAGGACCCCTTACTTTGGGGCAGGGGCAACCATATAAACTTTGAGTGTTTTAAACCACATTGTCAGCTAGGTCTCCTTGGGCAAGTGACTTAATATCTCTGTGCTTCTGTTTCCCATCTGGGAAGTGGGGTTATCACAGTAACTGGTTCGCTCGTTGATGTTTAAATGAGCTGATAATAGGTCTACAATTCTTGGAAGGGAACTGAAGCGCAAGAAGTGTTTAGGGGATATTAATTATTGTTGTTGTTATTCTCTTGTTAGCCTGGATTATATGGGTGGCCAGGTGTGATGTCCTGGCTCTCACTCACCTCTGACCCTGGAGAAACTAGTAACTTTGGGGGTTCTCAGCTTCTGATGCAGGGTGGGTTAAGACATAGTTTCCTCTAAACCTGGGACTGCTTGTAAGAGCTCCTCCAAGTCTGTATCCGGGATTTTAAGTGATGGATGCAACTGATTGTTTCAGCATATGTGCCGACAGCTTGGATGCCAAGGTTGGGACCTGATGGGGAGGGGGGTGGGCGGTGGCACAAACAGGCCTGGAGGTCGCCTTGGCCTTTGGACCTGTCATGCTGAGCTCTGGGTTTACCTGACACTGGAATTGGGGTCCACTTTCAGGAGCTTCCTGGATCCCAAGGCCTGGGCTGTGAGGAAGGGGTGGGGTGGTGGGATGGAGTAGATTCTGTGCAAACTGAAAGTGAAATTGTAGGGTGTGGCAGTGTCCAGATGTGGCCAGAGTCTTCAGTCTCCTGGGACAGTGTCTCAGAAGTCAACAAGGCAGACAGTGCCAGGAGTGCAGGCTTACAGCGTGAGCCTGCAGGACCTGGGCCGGGATGACATGAAGCTGCGATTCATCTCTGGAGTCTGGAGAGGTCAGGGCAGGAGAGAAGGTTGTCCCCTCACAGTTTAATAGGAATATGAATGAAATCAGTACCATTATTATTATTATTATTATTATTATTATTATTATTATTATTATTTCAAGACAGGGTTTCTCTGTATACCCCTGACTGTCCCAGAACTCTCTCTGTAGACCAGGCTGGCCTCAAACCCAGAAATCCGCCTGCCTCTGCCTCCCAAGTGCTGGGATTAAAGGTGTGCGCCACCACCACCCGGTTCTTATTTATTTTTTTATACATTCTCTCACTAAGTAGTCCAGTCTGGCTTCAGTCTTGGAGCTAGCTTCCTGTCTCTGCCTCCAGAGTGTTGGGATGATACTAGGCCTATGCCAAATGGCAAGTATCAGCTCTGTTGCTTGGCCACACCCCATCCAATTAACCCCATCTGCTTCCTCACTTGGCCTGAAGCAATAGGACTGTAGGGAAAGGGCCAGGACAGGTTTGGCCAAACTTTGGAGCCAGCTTTTGGCAAGCCAGATGTTTTCACAATATCTCTGCTCACTTACCATCCCTCCTCCCTGACCCTGACTTCTTCTGGGAACCCCTGTCTCCTATGCCTCACATTTATGAGATGAGGTGGGGGTCCACCTCGGTGGGTCTTTTGAACTTAGCTTCAGTACCTCTGCGTCACAGGCTCTCTCCTCCATCCTCTCAGGAGACAGATGGACCACTCATACATGTGGACTAGCCCTTCCTGTCCTATGTGGACAATGTCAGCCAGCCTTTTGTTAATCCCCCAGTGCTCACTGTGCTGACAGCCCCTCGCTGAAGGCCCAGGTATGGGACTTGGCTCCTAGTTTGAGGGTGGCCCTACCTCACCCTGAGTGAATGGTATTTGCTGGCCTATCTACTGCCCCCTGGATACCCTGTTCCTTGGTGGGCACAGCCACAGCCGGGGAACAGCTGCTAATGAGTGCTCAGCGCTGTCAGAGCTATTTCTGATTTCTGAGCCTAAATTTAGATTGTCTGGCAGGCTGGCACGTGGGCCTGGGGCCTGAAGAGTCCCAGGTAGGGAAGGGGTAAAGGGGCACCCTGCCTCTGTCATTGTTGAGACAGGTACATCTAGCGGCCCCATTCGGAGGTCGTCTGTCCCTAGCACTAACCCTGGAGTGGCCCTGAGGGTCTGAACTAGGGCTGTGGCTCAAGGCCAGTCAGCACCCCCCCCTCATCCCCCCCCACACCTTTACTGGTTTCCTGAGGTAACCTTGAGCAGGTCTGCATTTGTGAGATGGGCATATAAACAGTGCCAATGATGGCGGTCAGGACAAGAGGAGGTCAGTGTCTGGCATGAAATTCATTTAGGTAAGGTTGGTTGTTTAACCTATTGGGCTTGTTACTGAAATTAGAATTACTGCTAGGTGGTCGTGACACAGGCTTTTTTTAATCCCAGCACTCAGGAGGCAGAGGCAGGCAGATCTCTGTGAGTTTGAAGCCAGCCTGGTCTACAGAGCGAGTTCCAGGACTTATTGAAACCCTATCTCGACAAACAAAAACAAAAACAAAACAAAACAAACAAACAAAAAAAACCCAAACAAACAAAAAGGAAGCTCTACTGGGCCATTCCAAGCCAAACAGGTCTCCAAGGTAAGTGAGACCTCAGACATCTCACATCAGAAAGGCTGTCCCTCTAAGGCTCAGAACCATGGGCTCAGCATCCTCCTCCTCTCCCTCCTCTGCACTGGCCCCCAGCTCCAGGGTCCTGGCAGACCTGGCTCCCACTTCCTCTTTCTCCAGCCTTGCTTGTGCCTCAGCCCCCCTAGCTCCGTCTCTGTTGGGTGGGGATAGATCAGACAGACAGATGGAAAAGCGGCTTCCTAGCCCCCTGGAGTAGCGTAGGCCTCACACACAGCCTTCAGACCCCTTTTGGGAAGGCTCTGTGGAGCAGCAGGAGCAGGCCTGGTCTGGTGCAGTTTCCTCCGTCTAGGCTGGCTTTCGCAATGGGGACAGGGATGACGTAGCTCAGTCCCTGGCTGGAGTGTGGTGGGTGGGCAGTTTCACCTCACAAATAGGGCCCCGGCCGGAAAGCTTAGGCAATGGGGGCTGATATTACCCAGCTTCCTGTTCTCTGTGGATGAGTCAAGGCAGTGATTTTGGGGTGAGGTCTGGCCGGAGCCCCAGACCTAACCCTGCCACCCAAGAGAGGAAGCTAGCTAAGGAGTCTCGAGTGGGTGTGGCTCCTTCTCTGCTCCAGCGATGGCCTCTTCTCAGAGCCAAGGGTCAGAGAGTATATAGCCTGAACTACCAGAGTGGGTGTCAGACAACCCCCAGACTTTGGGCTGGGCTCCTTGGGGGTTCCTATATCCCCAGTAGAGATCCAGACTAAACTGAGAGCCCCAGGAGGGCAGGAACTGGCATTGGGGGACTGACATATAGTTAGATTCTCATTAAATGAGGTTTCCTGGACTGGGGTGAACTGGCCTTGTTTAGTAGGCCTGTGGGGCTTGTCCTTAGGGACATGGGGACCCCTGCTTTTGGCAACACCTACTTAAATCCACAGTCCTGGCTATACTGTATGTCTCATCTGACCTGTGGTGTCAAGAACGTGCAGGAAGAGGCCCTGGGGAGAGTCCTGCTGATGTATCTTAGATTCTGGGGTGTGTGTGGGAGAGTCCCAGCCTGGGCCACCAGAACCACAGGCCCGGTGTTCTGCCTAGTCTGCGGTGGAATGTCTTCCATCCCTAAATTCCCCCCACCTCTGTCGCTGTGACTGGTCTTTCTGGAACTCCCTGGTGGCTGACGCACTGCCCTAACGAAGCCCCTTCAACCGTCTGGGCCTAGTCTGTGCACACAAAGTGTCTGGTGACATGTGGGAATGAGACCCTGCCAGCAGGTCCCAGCTGGGCCTGTCTGGAGATGGCTTCCCCGTTGGATGGGGGCAGAGATCATGTCTCCTTAGCTCCCATGAGTAAAATGGAGCCTAGAGTTTGTTGGAGGTCCCTGAGGAATGTATACACTTGCCTCATGCCAGGTGTGCCAGGAAGGTGATGTGGATGGTGGCAGGGCCCAGTCAATCTTAGATAATGAGTCCCCATTCCTCACCCGCATCTCTTTCCAGCCCAGGCCTGGGGCCTTGGGGAAGGTAGCCTACCTCTCCGGGTCTTGGTTTTCTCACTGGACAACACTGCTTATCTGTTAGGATAAGAGGATGTATGTCTTTGAGGGAGCTTTGTGGACTCCCTGAAGATGCTCATTTTCTCCTTCTTGGTTATGGGGAGTCCTGGACTCAGGGGCCTTTGTCTTCCGCCTCCCCAGAACTGTATGAACTTGCCTCCGGACAAGGTGCAGCTGCTGAACCAGTATGACAATGAGAAGAAGTGGGAACTCATCTGTGACCAGGTGGGTGCCGGGAAGGGCGCCTGCCCTTACCTCTGCTTTTGGGGCACCCTGCTCTGAAGACGCAGGAGCTGGCAGGAGAGGGTCCTGCTGTGCTGCCCAGGGGACAAATCTACTGAGGTGTTGGGGGGCCCTCATAGGACTCTATCCTCCCTTGCAGGACCTGATCAGAACCTTTAGGGGTCATTAGCAGGGTGTGTCCTAGAGAACTGGCTGTACCCGCCCTCACTGCTCTGCACGCCTGGAGACTGAACCTAGGGCCTCACTCGTGCTAAGCAAGCAGCCTACCACTGAGCTATGTCCTTAGCACTTGAGTTTTTGTGTCTGGTTTTCAAACCCAGTTTTACTCTACAGCTCAGGCTGGCTTCAAAATCATGTTCCTCTGCCTTAGCTTCCAGAGTACTGGGATTATGTACAGGCGTGGGTCTCCATGCCCAGTGGCTTGACTCTCTTACCCTGGGCTGAGAAAAGGAGGAAATACCCTTGGGTTTAGCCAACTGGAGGGGGAGGAAAGAGCAGGTACAGCTGGTTTTTGATTTCTGAGGTCAGAGGAGACACAGTCAAGCAACCATCTCCAAGAGCAGACAGGTCAGACTGCTGGCCGAGCCCTGAATTCCCTGGGCTGCCTCGTCCCTCTAGCCGCTGGGGGCCCAGAGTACTCTTGCCTCATGCAGAGGTGGAAGTGGGTGGAGGCTGGTTGCTGCAGGGTCATCCAGAAGAAGAGGTAGGAGCTGCTTTTAAGCTGAGGCCTGGAGGCTGGCGGGTAGGGAGTTGGAGAGAGGAGCCTCCCACTCTCCAGGACCCAGTGAAGCCTTCCACTAATGGACTGGGTTGAGATATACCGGCTGGGCATCCATCATGGCAGAGCTGGGGTTCCCTAATGCCTCTGCAGTTGTCGTAGGTGTCTCTGTTAAAGGGCGCTGCCTGGATTCTCAGGGTAGGCCCAAAGGCTGCAGAATAGAAGGTGGGAGAGGGTATCTGGGCACATCGGAGGGTTTTGGGCCGGGAAGGATAGGAGCCTTGGGCGTGGGGGAGTGTTTCTGCTGTGGTCCTTGCCTCTGTGTGAGGGACTAGGGCAGCGGAATATAGGCAAAGAGCGGTCACAGGTTCCTATCTATACAGAGGGACAGGACATCTGTTCTGAAGATGGCCTGTCTACCTGCCAGGGAGCTGGCTCCTGCTTGAACTTTCCACTCTAGTCCAGGAAGGGCAAGACAGGCCTGAATGAATAACCCAAGGCAGGGCCTGTGGCAGGACTGGCCTTAGTCCCCTGGCCCCAGGAGAGGCACAAACCAGGCCCCAGGCTAAGGTTTCCCATATGTCCAAAGTCTGTACTTTTGGTATTCCAGAAGCAGTTTAAGACAGCCTGAAACTTCAAGGCTGAGCTGAGAAGGGGGCATTTGGAGGAAAACTACCCAGTGGTCTTGGGCTGCTGTGACCGACTCTGACTGACTCTCTGTACACTCCATCCATCTCCCCAGGAGCGGTTTCAAGTCAAGAATCCCCCCGCAGCCTATATTCAGAAGCTGAAGAGCTACCTGGACACTGGTGGGGTCAGCCGAAAGGTAGCAGCTGATTGGATGTCCAATCTGGGGGTACATATCTCCCTTTCTATTCTGCCGCCTTCCATCCTGTACTCTAAACAGCTGGGGCAGCCATGTATGTCTTTTTTGTGGCCTTGTGTGAGTCCATGTATAAGTATGTATATATGTAATTTAATTATTGGGGACTGAGCAGCCCAGGCAGGCTCCCTCATAGACTCATGTATGTATCTTAGATGTACTTACACAGTCATTTGTGTATTTGTATTGTGTGTGTACATATGTGCACCCTGTTTATTCATGCATAGATAGATGTGGTGGATATATGTATTTTGAGGATTGTAGATATGTTTGTTCTCATGTGTATCCCTAAGTCCATGTATAGGAGAAAGAGGGGGGGGGGGAGAATGAGTATGTGTATACCCATACATAAACAAATGGGTAGGCACCCTATGTGTACACATCCAGGGTCTCCTGGGTGGATGTGCATGCTTGTGTTTGATGTATCTGTGTCCATATATTTGTGTAGAGATGTGCATGTGTGCATGTATGCTATAATCTCTGTATGGAGGGATGTCTGTGTACTCCGCATCTTCAAACATGTGTGGATATACCCTCCATGTGGGAGAGGGGGCATGTAGTCCATGACTGTTCATTCTGCTGGGCAGGTGTGTGGAGGCGGTGGGGGAGGCTAAACGTGAAAGGCCGTGAACGCATAGTGGGGGTGGATACTTCTGGCTAGAGTCTCAGGCCTGTGGGAGTCTGAGCGCATGGTGTGGGTGCAAACTTCTGGCTGCTGCCTCAGGATTGTGGGAGTCTAGGCTCCACCCACAGACTCCTCGTTTTTTGGCCCCCAGTTTAAGAGGCGAGTTCAGGAGTCCACACAGGTGCTTCGGGAACTGGAAACTTCTCTGAGGACAAACCACATAGGGTGAGTTTAGGAAAACTCTGGCTCCTGGAAGCCTCTGGGGCTTTCCAGCCCCTCCATCATAGGCTAACCTTGTGGACCATTTCCTTCCTGCCCTGCTGCCTGTGCTGGACTTCCATACACAGCTGGCTTGTGGGTCCTGCTCTGGCCCTCAGTATCCCCTGGCATCCCTGTGTCTCTTGAGGATGGGGGATGGTGTTATGTTCTGGGGCAAGGGCACCCAAGGGCTTTTGCTTTGCATGTTTGTTGCTCACTTGGGCAGAATTCTTTCTGGCTGCAACTCAATGGGCCTTGTCCTCTGCAGATGGGTGCAGGAGTTTCTCAATGAAGAGAACCGTGGTCTGGATGTCCTGCTGGAGTACCTGGCCTTCGCTCAATGCTCTGTCACGTAAGCTCCTATCTCCGGCCCTCAGGCTGCCCCTCAGTCCTGATCACACATTCCTAGGCCTCAGCTACCCCTCTGAATAGGAACTGATCTCTTGCCCTGTCACAGGACAGTTGGACTTGGCCCTGGGCAATGGTTCTTGGGAAGGCCAGAAGGGACATTCCTACCCCCTACACCTTGCTCAGCATAGAGCCATGGATGAGCCAGGCTGTGGTGGTTCAGATCTCTGATCCCAGCACTTGGGAGGCAGGGACAGTCAGATCTCTGTGAGTTCTGGCCAGCCTGGTCTACAGAGTGAGCAGCTGTCTCAAAAGCAAAAACAAAAATGAGAGTCATGAATGAACATAGCCTCCTCCTCCTGCTCCAGTCTCTCCTGCAAATCTGCTCTGCCTTGCATGTCCCTCTGCCCCCCTTTTAAGTGTCCCCTGTGGGGCTCCTTCCATCGCATCTCTAGGTATGACATGGAGAGTACAGACAATGTGACCTCAAGTACAGAGAAGAGCAAGCCTCTGGAGCAGTCCGTGGAAGACCTCACCAAGACACCACCCTCATCTGTGCCCAAAAGTCGCCTGACCATCAAGTATGTGGGGCCCCAGATGGGATGATGGGAGAGTGGAGGACAGGGCCGCACACTGCCAAATCTAGCCAGGACCCCAAGGGACGGTGGGAGGTGTAGTTCAGCATGGGGGATCAGAGTCTTGGCTTCTGGACACAAGTATATTAAATTTTTAGGTGCAGGCACCTAGAGACTAGGATCTGAGGGGGACTGGAATAAGGAGAGGGTTTGGGGGTTGGTAGGATCCCTTTTGTACCTATCTAACCCCTTGTTTCTTCCTATGCGGCCTCCAGGTGCCCCCCTTCTCCCCGGTACGTAGTCACCTGGGGGCAGGTGCATGCTGGGCCAACTCTGTGGGGTGGTGGGTTGGAAGACAAAGTTAGCTGACACCCCTGAGTTCAGCTGCTGCGGATTGGTTTCCTCACCCTGATACAGGACATCTTGTTGGGATGCAGGGAGGGGGAGGAGATGACCCTGGAGCACTGGCTTCCTGTGTTGGGTCTGAGGGACCAAGTGATCTTTCCAACTAGCCATCTGTGTGGGTGCACCTGTGTGGGTCCACAGCCCTATAAAATATATGTACATACATATCTATGTACACACACACACACACACACACACACACACACACACACACATTGTTGTTGGGACTTGCATCCAGGGCTTCAGGTATTCGAGGCAAATACTCTGACACTGAGCTACACCACCAGCCTGGACCAACTGTATATTAGGCTCCAAGATCTCACATTATGTTTCTTTCCTTCATTCATTCACTTAACAAACATTTTTCTAGACACTTACCAGATAGACTTCCTAAATAGCACATATTAGTGTTAAGTGCTCACAAGACAATTTATCTTGCTTTCGGGGCCACAGTCTAGTGGAAAGGCAATTTAGTGTGGAACGTAATCACAGAGATGTGACCTGTATCTCTGAGAAGGGAGGTGCCCATTGCTTGTGGGTACTAGGAAGATTTCTAGAAGAGGTGACACGGGAATGATGTCTGACGGATGGACAGATGGACAATAGCCTCAGAGCAAGCAATGGGGATGTGGGGAGCAGCAGGAGCAAAGGCTGAGACACTTTTTGAGCAGTGATAGGAAAGGTTGATGTGGCAGACAGCAGAGAGGACTCAGCTGGAGACGTGGAGCTGGCTGGTGGGCTAGAAAAGTGTCCAGAGGATTAACGCATGGAACACAAAACCTCAAGAGTAACAGAGAGCACACTCAGTATATTCCTTACTCTGTGCCAGGCTGGAGCTTATTACATAATCCCAACAAGCCTGTGAGGAAGGTATTATTGAGGCTGAGGAGATGGCTCAGTCAGTAAAATGCTTGCCCTGTAAGCAAGAAGGCCAGAGTTGAGTCCCTGGCACCCCTGGAAAAAGTTGGGTATGGTGCTATGAGTTTGTAATCCCAGACTGGAGAGGCGGGGACGAGATGATCCCCGAGGCTCAGTGGCCAGACAGCCTAGCCTAACTGGCGAGCACCAGGTCCCAGGTCCCAGTGAGAGATCTTGTCTCAAAAGAACAAAGTAGGGGCTGGAGAGACGGCTTGGGGGGTTAAGGGCTTCTGCACAAGCTTGCAGACCTGAGTTTGGATCTCTAGCAGCCAGGGAAAAGTCAGGCACAGCTGCACGCACCTGTGTGGGTGCACCTGTGTTTGTGCACCTGTGTTGGCGCACTTGTGTGGGTGCACCTGTGTGGGCGCGCCTGTGTTTGTGCACCTGTGTGGGCACACCTGTGTGGGTGCGCCTGTGTTTGTGCACCTGTGTGGGCACACCTGTGTGGGCGCACCTGTGTTGGTGCACCTGTGTGGGCACACCTGTGTTTGTGCACCTGTGTGGGCGCACCTGTGTGGGCGCGCCTGTGTTCTCAGCGCTGGGCGGGTAGACTGGAGGACTGTTGGAACTTGCTGGCCTGCCAGTCAGTAGACAGATCGTTCTGGGTTTAATGAGAGACCCTGTCCCAGAAACAAGTAAAGACTGATCAAGGAAGATACATGAAATCAGCGTCTGGGCTTCACATGCACACTGAAGTGCACACACACATATGACATGTTCATGCACACACCACACACACACACACACACACACACACACACACACACACCACCACCACCACCACCACCACCACCACCACTACCACCACCACCACCACCAAATAAGATGCAAAGCTTCTGAAGAATGATGCTCAAGCTTGACTGGTCTATACACACACACACACACACACACACACACACACACACACACACACGAAATGCACAAACATTCACACACATACACTTGCACATACATGACATGCACACAGGTGTACACACAAAGAAGGTATCTACCATTGCTGGGTATGGCAGTATAAAGCTGTGAAGGAGGCCAGCCTGGTCTTCTTGAGACCTTGCCTCATTCCCTCTACCTCCCCCTGTGTGGAACTAATGCTGCCATTCCGCTTACAAGGGAAGTGAGGTGCAGGGAGATCAAATGCTTCTCTACTAAGTGGTGAGCTGGAATGTTCTTACATCTAGGCCCTTGAGTTTAGCCCGCCTCTCAAGATGGAAGGTGAGGCCAAGTGGTTGTGAGCGCCACCTTGTGGAGACATTTCTGGTGTCTCGCTATTTCCAAGCTTCACCTTTGATGGGCTTTCCATTCCCAACACAGCTCTCCTCCCTCCCTCCCTCCCTCCCTCCCTCCCTCCCTCCCTCCCTCCCTCCCTCATTCCCTCCCTTTTTTCTTTTTTGAGTCAAGCTGTCATGTAACCTAGGCTGGCCTCAAACTCCCTACTATGTAGCCAAGGCTGGTCTTGAACCCCAATCCTCTTGCCCTTACTTCTCAAATACTGGAATTATAGGCACATGCCACCATGCCTAGTTCACAGCAGCCCTTTTAAAAACGAAGTCTTTGTAAGGGCCTTTGCTTCCTTTACCAACCCTTACCACCCCCACCCCCAGCATGCCGGCCCTGAGGAAAGCTGCCTGCCTTCAGCTCCTCTATTGGGTTGCGTAGATAGTAAACCATGGCTTAGAGTTCCAGCTATGTCCCCTCACTCCAAAGGACATTTTACTGGTGTAGGGAACAGGAAGCTGGGGATTGGGGCTCTGACCCTGCTGCCTCTTCCACATCCACCAGGCTGACGCCGGCCCACAGTAGGAAGGCCCTGAGGAATTCCCGAATCGTCAGCCAGAAGGATGACGTCCATGTGTGCATCATGTGTCTGAGAGCCATCATGAACTACCAGGTCAGCTGTGGCATGGGGTTGGGGCCTCAGGGAGCTGGCTTGTCCCCGTGGGGCCTGTACAAGCTGCTGGTGTTCTAAGACCAAGTGTCACATTCCCCTGGATCCGTACCTGGGAAGCCTGGGGGACTGGGCTATGGCGTGGAGCCCTGGGTGTGGGTGGGGGCAAGTGTGGGCCTCGGATGGAGATCAGGGAGGGTTGGGTAGTGGAGTCTGTGAGAGAAGAGGCTCGGCCATGGCGTCGGGAGGCTGGTGAGTTGGTGCAGCTCCACTTCTTCGTCAGCCTCCAGCTGTGTCCAGCTGAGGGGAGCTGTGGCTGTGTCCAACACAAAACTGCAAAGCTGTAAACTTTCCTAAAACATTGTGAGATTTTTATGTGTGTGATTTTTTTTTTTCTTTTTTTCTTTTTTCTTGAGACGGGGTTTCTCTGTGCAGCCTTGGCTGTCCTGGAACTTGC
Source organism: Onychomys torridus (assembly GCF_903995425.1). Taxonomy (NCBI): domain Eukaryota; kingdom Metazoa; phylum Chordata; class Mammalia; order Rodentia; family Cricetidae; genus Onychomys; species Onychomys torridus. The sequence goes on from NC_050450.1 coordinate 91,121,997, forward strand.
TCTGTGGACCAGGCTGGCCTCAAACTCAGAGATCTGTCTGCCTCTATCTCCCAAGTGCTGGGATTAAAGGCGTGCACCACCCCACTGGGCTGTATGTGTGATTTTTTTAAAAAAGATTTATTTATTTATTATGTATACAGCATGTATGCAGGCCAGAAGAGGACACCAGATCTCATTACAGATGGTTGTGAGCCACCATGTGGTTGCTGGGAATTGAACTCAGGACCTCTGGAAGAGCAGCCAGTGCTCTTAACCTCTGAGCCACCTCTCCAGCCCCGTGATTTTTTTTTTTTTAAAGCAACTCTGTTACATGTTTGTCTAGCATCTTAGGTGACAACTTCATATATATCTGTATTTCAAAATGGCATGCCTGCAAGGCCTCATTATATCCGGGGTCTGACACTGGCTTTTGAAAAGACAAATGATGGTGGCGCCTTTAATCCCAACAGTCAGGAGGCAGAGGCAGGAGGATCTCTGTGAGTCCAAGTCCAGCCTGGTCTATAGCGTGAGTTCCAGGACAACTAGGGCTACACAGAGAAACCCTGTCTCAAAGACAAAAGAAAAAAAAGAAAGAAAGAAAAATAAAGGGGGGGGGGCTTGGCTTCTTAAGAGTTTATGGCTGGATCTGAAGAGCTTTGGGCATTAGAGGCCAGAACAACATGGCCCAGACTATGCTGAGGGTGTTGGCAATCTCAGGGAGCTGTCTGGAGGTGCTGACCTCTCCTCTCTCCCCAGTCCGGCTTCAGCCTTGTTATGAACCACCCAGCCTGCGTCAACGAGATCGCTCTGAGCCTTAACAACAAGAACCCCAGGTGAGGTCTATGCCCTAACTGGTTTCCTGCTTCTGTCCTTGCAAACCCTGTCCCTGTCCCCAGGACTGCTGCCCACCCCACCCCAGCTCCCTGTCCTCAGGTCCCTGCCATCCATGCTGTGGGGACTAGCCTACCCCCTCTCTTTCCAGGACCAAGGCTTTGGTGCTGGAACTGCTGGCAGCTGTGTGCCTGGTGCGGGGCGGGCACGACATCATTCTTGCAGCCTTTAACAACTTCAAGGAGGTACTGGGTCTCCCATCCCAAACCTACTTGCCCTTCTGGTATTGCTTAGAGTCTGGTTGCGGGAAGCTGTGGCCTCCGATAGGGCACCTGAGTGCTGGGATAAAAGGTGTACACCACCATGCCCAGCCAGTCAACCAATCTTTAAGGCAGGATTTGAGTTAAGCATGTTGGTACAGGCTGTAATCCCAGAGCCAGGAGGATTAGGACTTCAAGATTATCGTTGGCTATATAGTGAGTTCAAAACTAACCTCTATGCTCCAAAACCTAAAACCCTAGATCTCTGAGTTTGAGGCCAGCCTGGTCTACAGAGTTCCCGAACAGCCAAGGCTACACAGAAAAAAACCCTGTCTAGAAAAATCAATCAAACAACCAAAAACCAAAAACAACCCCCAAACTTATACCAAAACAAAAACCAATCCAACATAAACCCTGTCTCAAAGAGAGAGAGAGAGAGGGAGAGAGAGGGAGAGGGAGAGAGAGAGAGAGAGAGAGAGAGAGGGAGAGAGAGAGAGAGAGAGAGAGGGAGAGGGAGAGGGAGAGAGGGGGAGAGAGAGGGAGAGGGGGGAGAGGGAGAGGGAGGAGAGGGGAGAGGGAGAGAGGGAGAGGGGAGAGAGAGAGGGGAGAGAGGGAGGGAGAGAGGGGGAGAGAGAGGGGAGAGAGAGAGAGAGGGAGAGGAGAGAGGGAGAGAGAGAGAGGGAGAGGGGGAGAGAGAGAGAGGGAGAGAGAGAGAGAGAGAGAGGGAGAGGGGGAGAGAGGGGGGGGGGAGGGCTGGCTAGATATACTCATTCATTCTTTCATAAATGTTTACCGAGGGCTGACTATGTACCAGGCACAGAAGCAGGCCCTTAGGATACATCAGTGAGCAAAAGAAATGAAAAGTCAAGAGAGGGCTGGGGTAATGGTACTCATTCAATAAAGTACCTTCTATGCATACATGAGGACCTGAATCCCCCCACCCACATAAAAAAGCCAGGTTTAGGGCGGTGGTGGTGCACGCCTTTAATCCCAGCACTTGGGAGGCAGAGGCAGGCGGATCTCTGTGAGTTCGAAGCCAGCCTGGGCTACTAAGTGAGTTCCAGAAAGGCGCAAAGCTACACAGAGAAACCCTGTCTCGAAAATAAACAACAACAACAACAACAAAAAACAAAAAACAAAAAGCTGGGTTTGCCAGGTGTAGCATGACTTTAATTCCCGTGCTCCCAAGGCAGGGGCAAGTGCATCTTTAAGAGTACCAGGCCATCCATGGCTACATATTGAGACTATGTTGCAAAAACAGAAAATCCCAGGGGCTGGAGAGATGGCTCAGTGGGTAGGGCACTTGTTCTTGCAGAGGACCCTGGTTTGATCCCAGATCAAATGGGCAACCCACAACTGTCCACAACTCCAGTTCCAGGGCATGCGATATCCTTTTCTGACCTCTGTAGGCACCAGGCACGCTTGCATATACATGCAAGTATACGCTCACATACCTAAAATAAAATAAATAAATATTTAAAAGAATAGAGCCAAGTTTAGTGGCATGTGGTTGTAATTCCAGTACTGGGGAGACAGTGACAGGCAGTTCTCTGGAGCTTACTGGTAGTCAGTCAAGTCTACTCTGTGAGCACCAGGCCACTGAGACACCCTGTCTCTGAAAGCACAATGTGAAGCTGGAGAGATGGCTCAGTGGACCTGGGTTTGGCTTCCAGCAGCTACATCAGGAGGTTCACAACTACCTGTAACGTCAGTTCCAGGGTATTCAGTGCTTTCTGTGGCCTGCAAATTCCTACCTCACCTTTTACACATACATTCATACAGGAACACATATAATAGATAAATGTTTTTGACAAAGATGGATTTGAGCTGGCGGTGGTGGTACATTCCTTTAATCCCAGCACTGGGGAGGCAGAGGAAGGTGGATCTCTGTGAGTTCGAGGCCAGCCTGATCTATAGAGTGAGTTCCAGGACAGCCAAAGCTAGGCAGAGAAACCCTGTCTCAAAAAAACTGTCACCACCACCACCACCACCACCACCACCAACAACAACAACAAAAAGTAGATTTGCTTCTGAAGACCTTGGTTTGATTCCTGACTTTGGCTTCTACACACACACACACACACACACACACACACACACACACGTGCGTGCGCGTGCGCACGCACGCACACATATGCACATATATATGCATGCACATGCCTATAATGAAAAAGTCAGGAAACCATTTATCAATGAGCGACTTATGTAGTCTTAGAAAATGCTACATGTTAAGGGGGAAAGGGTTGCCACAGGAGAGGGAACTGCTTGTAGGGAAAGCCTCACTGAGAAGTTGAAACTTGACTGGTCACAGCTTTGAAGCTGCTGTGGGATTGGGAGCGGTGGTTCTCTGCCAGCACACCAGGTGGTTAGGACAGTGGGAACGCACCCCATGCTAGTGCAGCCAGAGTAGGGTGTGTGACCCGTTATTTAGTGACCGCCATCCTCCCTCCCCAGGTGTGTGGAGAGCAGCACCGCTTTGAAAAGCTGATGGAGTATTTCCGGAATGAAGACAGTAACATTGACTTCATGGTGAGCTCGGAGATCAGGGAGGCTGAGGATTGGCTGGGCCCTGCTGCATGCTGGGAGCAGCTGAGGCCCTGGGTGGCTGGGCTCAAGGCTTTGCTGAGTTGTCAGTGGGAAAGGGTGGATGTCAGGGGACTAAGGACTGGACCAAGGAGCCCTGAGGGTTACAAGACCAGGCTAGTGGAATGTGAACTGTAGAGAGGGAGGGAGGGTTGGGGACAAATAGGAAGTGGAAGAGAGCAGCTCCGGTGTTCCTGGCCCCCAGGTGGCTTGCATGCAGTTCATCAACATTGTGGTACACTCAGTGGAGAACATGAACTTCCGTGTCTTCTTGCAATATGAATTCACTCATCTGGGCCTGGACCTGTACTTGGAGGTGAGCCTTGCATCACACCCCGGGCCCCGACTGAATTATCCACCCACTGTGGAGTATGTAGTTATGTATGTATGTAGTATGTTAATTAGCAGGTCTTGAGTTCAAATCCTGACTGTGAGAGCTGGGTTTGGTGATACATGCCAGCAATCATATCACTTGGGAGGCCAAAGCAAGAGCATCTCAAGTTCAAGTTCAGTCTGGGCTTCCCTCTTCCCTCTTCCAAAATGGTAAAAAACAAAACCAAACAAAAAACAAAAAACAAACAAACAAAAACACCCAAAACAACAACAACAATAAAACCACCCACAAATAAACAGAATCCTGCTCTGCTGCTGGCTAGCCGAGTGACCTTGCACACATCTGTTCATCCTTCTGAGTCTGTTTTCCTGTCAATCACAGAGGTGATAAAGACTCTAAACAGGAAATCCTGGTACATGATGGATACCTAGTATGACATCTGTCACCAAGGTCCTGGAACAGGCTCAGGTGGCTCTGGATGTGACCTAGGAGCATCAGCTGAGTCAGGTGCCTTGACACTAGCACATGACGAGGAGCCCAGAGATACACACTAGGGGGCTGCCTCAGCCTGAGTCTGGGTGTTGGGAAGAGGGAACAGAAAAATAGGTGAGCAGAGAAGCCAGAGCTTCTGGCCTGGTTCCTTTGGGAGGCTTTCTAGAGGGGCGGGGCCTTTGGGATTGGCTCTCCTAAAGCTAGGATTGGCAAACACCAAGAGGAGGCGAGGCCAGTCTAGCCACACAGTAGCATATGATACATCTGGAACAAGAAAAGTAGTCTGACCTAAGATCCAGCATGGCTGAGCCTTGAAAGAAGAGAGAAGCCAGAGGCGACAGGCTGGATATAGGGCTGGAAAGATGGTCTAATGATTAAGAGCACTCACTACTCCTGCAGAGGACCCGGGACCCTCTGTGGTTCCCAGCACCCCTGGCAGGTGGTTCATAGTCTCCTGTAACTCCAGTCCCAGGGGAGCAGACATGCTCTTCTGGTCTCTGAGAACATCAGAACTCATGTGGTGTCCAGCAATGCTCACAGGGACATACATACATTTAAAAAAAAAACCCCTGGGGTTGGGGATTTAGCTCAGTGGTAGAGCACTTGCCTAGCAAGTGCAAGGCCCTGGGTTCAATTGTCAGCTCAAAAAAACAAAAACAAACAAAAACAACAACAAAAAAAAAAACAAAAAAACCCACAAAAACAAAAACAAAAACAAAAAACCCAAACCCTGAATATTATATGACTTTTAAAAATAAGAAATGTCCAGAATGGCCAAATCTATAGAGGCAGAAAATAGATTCATGGCTGCTGGGGGCTGGAGAGGAGATAATGGAAAAGAAACCCTACCTGGCCTAGAGTTTCCATCTGGGCTATTGAGCTTTTAGAAAAGAGGTAACTCATCTTAAAATAGTGAATTGTGTGGTATGTGAATTATATCAGTAAAAATAAAAAGCAAACTAGAGCTCAAGTGCTCTGGGTTCTAGTGGTGGTGGCTGGATAGACACCCGACCACCACCTCAGACCTCACCACGCTCCTGCTGTCTGGGGACAGAGGCTCCGGCTCACGGAGAGTGACAAGCTGCAGGTGCAGATCCAGGCGTACCTGGACAACGTTTTTGATGTGGGGACCCTGCTGGAGGACACAGAGACTAAGAACGCAGTGCTGGAGCACATGGAGGAGCTGCAGGAGCAGGTGGCACTGGTGAGAGCCGATCCCAAGCTAGTCCATCACACAGGAGGCCCACAGGAAGGCGGTCTCGGGCTGCTCTTGTGCCGCAAGTACTGAATGGAAGATATAGTTCTGGGTGTAGATAGATTGGAGGCGGCAGTCTGCCTGGGCTCTGAGCTTGCCCTCGTTCCAAATCCGGAGTTCTTTTAGTGTCTTTCTCAATGAGTCTTCGGGGAGCGCCCACGCTGTGTGGGACTTGTGCGCAAAGCAGGCACCTCCTCCCGGGGCAGATTCCAAACCCCGACTCCAGTGAACTAGATCTTGGGGTCCCTCCCAGAACAGTCTTCTCCCCTACCACCTTTCTTTGCACTGGTGCCTCGGTTTCCCCCTCTTCCTTTATCTGGGTTCAGGTGCCAGGCTTGGCCCACCCTTGGCACGCTGGGCCAAGCGGATGTGGGAGCCACCCCCAGCCCTCCAGGCCCGCTTGCCTGATGCCGCCCCCTCACCGGCGGCGGTGCCAGTGCCTGGCCGCGGGTGGTAGCTCACCATGTGCTGGTGCCACAGCTGACGGAGCGGCTTCGGGACTCAGAGAACGACTCCATGGCCAAGATCGCTGAACTGGAGAAGCAGCTAAGCCAGGCCCGCAAGGAATTGGAGACCCTGAGGGTGAGCTGTGGGTGTGGGCCGGGCCAGGCTTCCCAAGGAGTCTTCTCCGCTTGTCATCCCAGTATATCCAAGAAGAGGACTGGGGCGGGGTTGCTCTATGCCAGAGAGCTTGCCGGTGGGCACTAATCCTTCTCCTGGGGCTCGTAGGAGCGTTTCAGCGAGTCAAACCCCATGGGTACTGCCAGACGTATCCCTGAGCCTGAGAAAGTGCCTGCCCCTGCCGTGGTGCGACCTTCAGCTCTAGAGCTGAAAGTGGAGGAGCTTGAGGAAAAGGGGTTAATCCGAATCCTGCGGGGGCCCGGGGATGTCGTCTCCATCGAGATCCTCCCAGGAGCAGTGGCGACACCAAGCGGTGACAGCGCACCAACTCCGGGGGTGCCCACTGACTCTCCTAGCCCAGGTGCACAGTTGCTTCATGCTGGGGGAGAGAGACCAGGGCAGGGAAGGGTATCCTGGGGGATATACCTTGCTGTGAAAGATAAGGAGGTTGGGATTGTGGCCGTGGTACAGGTACACGCAGGTGGGTTGAAATGGGTTCTGGATGCATGCATTGGGCAGGGAGGTGGCAGGGACCCCCCTTCCCCACGCCAAGAAGTTGACGAGTTTCTCCCACGCCCTCGCTGGGCTCACATCTCCCACCTGCAGCAGAGTCGGTTCCCGGAGCAGCATCACCACCGCCACCGCCGCCACCGCCGCCACCGCCACCCCCACTACCTAACCTCCAGTCCCAGCAGGAAGCCCTTCCCTCTGCACCCCCGCTGGCCCCGCCCCTCCCAGGCTGTGCTGAGCCTCCACCTGCACCACCGTTACCTGGAGACCTGCCGCCCCCCCCCCCTCCACCCCCACTTGGTACTGATGGGCCAGTACCACCGCCACCCCCACCACCTCCGGGAGGGCCTCCTGATATCCTTGGAGGACAAGACCCAGAGATAGGACCAGGTAAGTGGGGTGGATTATCTTCTAGGGCTGGTGGGGAAGCGGAGCAGTGCCCCCTCCCACCCCCGGGGGTGTCCTCTAGGACCCTCTCTACCTAGGAGTCTTCTCCTGCCTCCTGCCTGTCTTGTTAGGCCTGGCTGGGTTAGTTCCAGTATCTGCACTACTCACCACCTCCTTCCTGCTCCCAGGGGTGAAAGCCAAGAAACCCATCCAGACCAAATTCCGGATGCCACTGCTGAACTGGGTGGCATTGAAACCGAGTCAGATCACAGGCACTGTCTTCACTGAGCTCAATGATGAGAAGGTGTTGAAGGTGAGTGGGCACCAGAGAGCTGCAGGGTTGTGCTTGGCATAGGGGTGGTCATCCCCTTCAGGATGGGGAAGCCCAGGGTGTGGGCTTTAAGACCCTGGGTTGGTGCATCCAGGAGGCAACATCCTGACCTATGCAGGCTTTCCTCTCCCTGAGTGTGGCCTCTCCTTTCTGCCCATTCCCACAGACAGCTAAGGCCTGGGCCATTCTGATCCTAGTTTTACTTTGGAATGGGTTCCCTGTCCTCCGCGCCATCTGTTTTCTCTGCCTGGAATAATCTCCTTCACTGCTGGCTGCTCAGCCCTTCCTTCAGCTTTAATGGCTGGGAATCTGGGTCCTCTGTTGTGGTCTTCTCCGTCACACTTTTCTTGTGTCTCCCCTGTGTCACCTGTCAAGGCTGTGGTCAAGCTAGCTCACTGGCGACTCTGTCCAGTGGTGTTCTGTCAGGCTACCCTAACGACCTTAGCTCTGGACACAGTGTTGAGCCCAGAGTGTGGGCAGATCTTGGCTCCACCCAGCCTAGCATTCTCTCTTCCTTGCATCCTTAGGAGCTAGACATGAATGACTTTGAGGAGCAGTTCAAGACCAAATCTCAAGGCCCCAGCCTGGACCTCAGCACTCTGAAGGGGAAGGCAGCCCATAAAGCTCCCACCAAGGCAACACTCATTGAGGCCAACCGGGCCAAGAATTTGGCCATCACCCTGCGCAAGGGCAACCTAGGGGCAGACAGAATCTGTCAGGCCATTGAGACGTGAGTACCTGCGCGTGGTGGGGGGGGGGGTGGGTACGGCCCAGTCTTCTTGCTAGGCTAGGATCACCAGGCAGAGCTTAGTAAGAACCCCAGCAGTAGCTGGCCGGTGGTGGCGCACATCTGTAATCCCAGCACTCAGGAGCCAGAGGCAGGCGGATCTCTGTGAGTTCGAGGTCAGCCTGGGCTACCAAGTGAGTTCCAGGATAGTCAGGGCTACACCTGTCTTGAAAAACCAAACAAAACCACCACCCCTGCCCCAAAACAAAAAACCCCAAAAAACCAAAAAACCCAGCAGTGAGACAGAATCCATCAAACTTCACGCCAGTCCTGGTCAGGGAACATTGTCCTCATTTTCTTGCCAAGAAAACTAAGACTGTACATGCCCAGATTGAGACCTCCCCACTGGCTTCCTGCTTCTGCCCAGCACGGCACCCAGGCTAAAGGATTTGTATATAGCGCCTGCTGGTGTTGTATGACAGGACCGGAGCTTCGCTTGACTCCTGTCTCTGGTTCTCTGAAGCTGTCTACAAAACTAAATGCCGACGGCTGTTTATTCAGTCAGTCTCTCTGGACTTGTAAGTGTGGGACGACGCCCACCCTCCCCTCTGTTTCCTCTTGCAGGTATGACCTTCAGACTCTCAGCCTGGATTTCTTGGAGCTGTTGACCCGCTTCCTGCCCACAGAGTATGAGCGCAGCCTCATAGCCCGCTTCGAGAAGGAACAGCGGCCGATGGAGGAGCTGTCAGAGGAGGACCGCTTCATGCTGCGCTTTAGTCGCATCCAGAGGCTGCCAGAGCGCATGAACACGCTCACCTTCCTGGGCAACTTTCCAGACACGGCCCAGCTGCTCATGCCGGTATGGGCAGGATGGGCAGGGTGGTGTGCTGGAGCCTGGGCTGGGGGTAGGGAGGGAGCATCTCTGAGCTCAGCTCCCAAGAGGGCAGCTGGGAGTACTTGAGCCTCCTGCTAGGGGAGGCTCCATCTTACCTCATCTTCATCCCACCCTTAGCAACTGAATGCCATCATTGCAGCCTCAATGTCCATCAAGTCCTCTGACAAGCTTCGCCAGATCCTGGAGGTGAGAGCCCGGGGGAAGGGACTGGGAAGCAGGGCCTACCCTTTCCTGGTCTAAGGAGCGTAAAAAGGGAGACTCAGGTCCTATCCACCTGGAGTATAGCAAAAATGGTCCCATTTTTCACATGCATGCTCTAATGGACAGGCTAAGGTAGGAGGTGGGGGTAGGCAACAGTAGTACCAGCCATGCCTGCACAGTGCACCTGAGTTTCTGCTCCAGGGCTCAGTCCCTCTGGGGACTGCTTTGGGAGAGTTAAGGTAACTGCTCCTACTCAGTAGCGTGTCTGCAGACCAGAATACATGGCTGTCCAGGGATTGAGGAGGGAGATGTTGGCAAGCCAGTTTTGGGGTGGACTAATGGGGTGTACCCATGCTGTTAAAAGTGTACACATGAGATGTATACACAGGCTGCATGTGTCGTGGAACTGAAGGGTCCATTCAGGAGGGCCTGAGTGTGAGGGCTGATTTCTTGCTATCTTTTTTCCTTTCTGAGAAATAAATCTTCTTCAAGGGATTTTTCCACCCTGGATCTCATTGAGTCTTTCTCTGCCTTTCCCAGATTGTCCTGGCTTTTGGCAACTACATGAACAGCAGCAAGCGCGGGGCAGCCTATGGTTTCCGACTTCAGAGTCTGGATGCGGTGAGGAGGGGCTCCTGGCCTGGGGTCTGGAGTCTGGTTGGTGGCCCATGGCTTATAACAGATCTTTGTCCAGTTGCTGGAGATGAAGTCGACTGACCGAAAACAGACATTGCTGCACTACTTGGTGAAGGTCATCGCTGAGAAGTACCCACAGCTCACCGGCTTTCACAGCGACTTGCACTTTTTGGACAAGGCAGGCTCAGGTACAGGGGGTTGGCGTCTTGGGCCGCTCATGTGGGTTAGGAAGGGACATGACGGCATTAACTGTGTGCGCGCTGCCTGATCCCGACTCCATGCTGTCCATTCCAGTGTCCCTAGACAGTGTCCTGGGGGACGTGCGCTCCCTGCAGCGAGGCCTGGAGCTGACACAGAGAGAGTTTGTGCGACAGGACGACTGTCTGGTGCTCAAGGAGTTCCTGAGGGCCAACTCTCCCACCATGGACAAGCTGCTGGCAGACAGCAAGACCGCTCAGGTGAGTGGGGGAACACAGGAGCACCAAAGCCTTAGGGTGGAGGTGTGGAGCCAAGGCCTGGAGGGGTGTCACCACAGGCAGAACCCTGGGAAGATGGAGGAAGAGTAAGGGACCATCCTGAGTGGAAGAAGGGATGTGATACCCTGAGGGGCACGGAGCTGATGGGTTGTGCTTGCAGGAGGCCTATGAGTCCGTCGTGGAGTACTTCGGAGAAAATCCCAAGACCACACCCCCCTCCATGTTTTTTCCCCTCTTCAGCCGGTTCACCAAGGCCTATAAGGTACCAGTGTCTGCTGCAGTGGGAGGGGTGGGGACTGCTTCTGGCCCAGGCAGGACAGGGAAGGAGGAGGGGCTGTCCTCACCACGACCTGCCTCGTGCCCTCAGAAAGCAGAACAAGAGGTGGATCAGTGGAAGAAGGAGGCAGCGGCGGATACCTCAGGCAGGGAAGAGCCTCCAGCACCCAAGGTAAGGCAGCTGTCCCCGAGCCTGGTACTGGGGTACAGGGGTTTGTAGCATCCCGTTCACCCTCTTGTCTCACCCCTACACCTTCAGTGTTGAGATAGATCCTGCCCAAGGATGAGCGAGTGGGTTTAGGTGCCTTCTGCTTTCGCTGCCCATCCTTGCTGTGAGGAACTGCACAGACATTCTAGAGTAGGTGGGGTGAGAAGTACCCTAAAGTTAAGAGTTGTCTATCTCCTCAGTCTCCACCCAAGGCCAGGCGGCAACAGATGGACCTCATCTCTGAGCTGAAACGGAAGCAGCAGAAAGAGCCCCTCATCTATGAGGGTGACCGAGATGGGGCCATTGAAGACATCATCACAGGTGAGGGCAGCGCCAGGTCTCTGTCCTGCTTGCCTGTACGATGACATTCTCTTTCTCTCTCTCCCTGTCACACTGACGGGTCCGCTGCCTCCCCGAAATGCCAGTCTCACTGTGTAGCCCTGGCTTGCCTGGACCTTGCTGTGTAGCCCAGGCTGTCCTCAAACTCAGAGATCCTCCTGCCTCTGCCTCTGCAGTGCTGGGATTGAAGGCCTAGGCCGCCATACCTGTCCTCCATGCCTCTTGCTACCTTTTCTGTTTTTCTTTTGTTTTCTCTCTGTCTCTACCTTCCATCCCCAAAATCTCAGTGCTCAAGACAGTGCCCTTCACTGCCCGCACCGGAAAGCGGACATCCCGGCTCCTCTGTGAGGCCAGCCTGGGAGAGGAGATGCCCCTCTAGTTCTCAGGTACCTAGACAGCCCGGCCTGTGATTCCAGTGCTGGCACAACTTTGGGAATTTGGGGGGCCAAACATGCCTCCCCATCCGAGGCCACTGCATGCTGGGATGTTTTAGGGGTGGTGTTTATGGCTGAGGTAAATCAGTGTTCCCTGCACAAAACCAAATCCTTAGAAAGATGAGCCTGTGCCCTGGAGCCTGGGCAAATGTGTCTCTTTTGGCTTCCAGATCTTCGGAACCAGCCCTACATCCGAGCAGACACAGGTCGTCGAAGTGCTCGCCGGCGACCCCCGGGACCCCCACTGCAGGTCACTGCTGACCTCTCGCTGTAGCCACTGTTTCCGCTGGTGGATTCTGTAGGGCTGTAGGCAGGCTGGAGCTCAAGGAAGATGGTCCTTAGCTCGGCTGGGTTGAGCATCAGCTCCTCCTGCCGACTACAAGCCTTGAAGCCCCTCACCCCACCAAAAAGAGAAAGAAAAAAAAAAAAAAAGCTGCTCGCAGCATCCTCTCCCTCCAATAGCCATACTTAGCCTGAGCGCAAGCCTGGTCTATAACTTATAAAGTGCACCTCGCCGCTGCCCTCGCCCAAAGGACTCTCCTTGAACCTTATTTTTATACAAGATTAATAAAGATGTTTGCAAAAGATGCGCGTCGGCTTGGTGCCTGACCCCACCAGGCGCAGCCAGTTTCGCTCAGCAAACGCTTTACTTGTACAAGCTCTTCATAGCACATCTCTGGAAACTGGCTGGCGAAGGGGAGGAGGGGTGCTTCTGCACTAGAGTTGGCGGGGAGGAAGGTAGCTTCGAGGGGCGCATTTGCTCCAGCGGCTGGCTCGCTAGCCCGGCGGGAGGGCGGAGGGGACCTGCGGAAGATCCGGGGGGCAACTCGTTAGAGACGCGGCGCGCGCCGCGATCAGCAACATCTGGGTGCATCGGCTGCTGCCCCTGCAGTCCCCATTCCTTTTGGTTCAGTTCCCACTCTACGCCAGCCTCTGCTGCCTGCCAATCACGCCCCATCTGCTGTCCCGCCTCCGCCCCAGCTGCCCTGTCCTTAGTCTCCTCGGCCGATCTGGTCTCGCTCTTGAGGATTCTCACCTTTGCTGAGTGGCCCCAGGTTGGGAGGGAGCTTGGGGCGGCCTGGCTGATGGGGTTTGGGGAGGCGAACGTCGGGGCACGGGGCTCGGTTTGAGATCCTGCGGTCTGGTCGCGGGCGCCCGGGCAAGCTAGGAATCTGAGCGTAGGGGTTGCGCCCACCTGGGGTGGGATCCAGTAGAGGAAGAGGCGAGGACAGGTGGGGCTAGGCTGCGGATGACCTGGAGCCTCCCTCCCACCTCTCGAGGGGTCCTGCCCGGCCCCTCATACCGGCCCCCACCCCGCCCACCCGCTGCCCGCTGGGGACGCACCCGCTCTGTACAGTGTGTGCAGGGAGCGCGCCAGCTGGGAGCTGGAGAGGCCGCTGAGGCGCGCCGCCTGGCAGAAGAAGGTGAGACCCGTGTGTGCACGCGCAGGCCGCCCCTGGCTGCGCGCCCGGCTCTTAGAGCACATGCTCATCGGCAGAGCCCGCTGCTGCTTGAAATAGTAGCTTGGAGGAGAAAAGCAGGACAGAGGGCTCAGACACCGCCTCTCCATCTCCTCCATCTTACGGAAGCTATTTGTCTTTGGCTAAGGATGACCTGGGGCCTAGGAAATGGACCCAGAATTCAGGACTTTCTTGGGGAGGGGGGGCATCAGAGGACTCCCCGCAAGGCCGGGCTCAGTTTTCAGAATCTTGTGTCTGGGGAGCTGGGGATGGTTGTGCTCACCTAGTCACCTCCTGTCCTGATTTGGAGGGCACAAAGCCCTGCCTCAGTAGTTTGAACAGCATCTCGAGGAACAGGGTCTGCAGGCCCGGGGGCTCACAGACCCGATTGCTCTTCATGTGGCCTGAGTACAGCAAACACAGACAAGAGTGAGGAGGGGATGTCCTCATTCAGTACCCTTCCCCCACTGCCCATCAGTGTACCCTCACCCATGCACTGAGCTAGGCGGTGATTGTCAGTGAGGACACCCAGGAAGTCCTTGAAGCTGACGATTCCATCACCTGGGAAGACAGAGGGATCAGTGGGTACTTGCCCTTTTGGAAAGTTTGTCCTGTAGATATGTTAAGGGTTTAAATACACATTGAGAATTATGTGGGATTTTCTCCAACATCATAACCCTCCCCTACACCATTTATCTCTTTAAAATAAATTTCACTATAAAGTACTAACATGACTTATTAACACACTTCTGTAGAAGCCAGGGGGTTCTAGTGTGAGTGGGAGAGAAACAGCTCTTGCCTGGGGGGTGAGGACTGACTCAGTAGCCATGTACAAAGGCAGGGAGATAGGGTGCTTCCTGGAAGAGGGAACTTTAAAAAAACAGGACAAGGCCAAGGATATTGTAGGTATGGGTAGCATTCATTAGGAGATTGCCTAGAGATGGGAGAACACAAAGGCAGAGGTGGGGCACCCACCATCTAAGTCGGCCAGCCGAAGAGCCTCACACATCTCCTGTGGGCCCAGCTGGATACCCACATTGCGCAGGGCAACCTTCATGCTATGCATGTCCACGGTGCCTGTTGGGCTGCAGCTGAACAGTTTGAAGATATCCTGGAAGGCTGAGAGTGGAGAGAGGGACTGTCAACAAGGTGTGAACTACACGTGGGTGGCCTTGAGGCTTTGCCTCTCCAATCCAGTTGGGTGGGACCCGGGTTTGGACACACCTATTATAACCTTCAATACACTGGACATCAGCAACACAGTGAGTGCTGTGTATTGGCTTGTGAGCTGTTTATCCTTATGCCCAAATTGGACATTTTCTTACAAAAAGCATTTACAATTCATGTCTAGAAGCCTGAGAGATGACTCCACAAGTAAAGGGCGCTTGCTGCCAGACCTGATAACCTGAGTTTGATCTGCAGGCCCCACGTGATGAAGAGAACTGATTCCCATAAGTTGTCCTCTGTCCTCCACGAATGCAAGTGCTCGTGTGTGTGTGTGTGTGTGTGTGTGTGTGTGTGTGTGTGTGTGTGCACGTGCATACACACAAGTATAAAAATACTTTAAAAACTCACATGGGGGACTAGAGATTTGGCCTAGTGGTTAAGAGCACTCACTGCTCTTGCAGAGAACCTGAATTACATGGTGGGTGACTTACAACTGTCTAACTCCAGCCCCAGGGGGGTCTGGAGCCCCTGGCTTCTGTGGGCACTGCACACAAACCCCTACAACTAAAATTAAAAACCAATTTTTAAAATTCACATCCAAGGTCACATGCCGAGTCCAGCTCTGTGGCTGCTTGGGAGCCTCATTGGTGTGTGACATAGAAGCAGGCACTCAGATTACTGATGTAGAAAGTGATTCTTCTTTGATAGGTCCCTGTCAACATCAGGGGTGACATTTGGGGAGTACCTTCTATCCTTACTTCCCATCTCTCAGGCCAGATCCTGAGAAAACTAATTTTTCTGTCCATTCCTCTCTTTTTTTAATCCTGTCCCATCCATTCAGATACGACTATCCAACTATCCACCAATATGTTCAGTTTTATTTTTCCCTATTCCCTTCACAGACACAGACACAAAGATAAACAGAGACACCAAGTCACAGATACACAGACAGGTACACACACACTTCTGGGGGTATATCAGTGAGCCCTTGGGCTGTAGAGAATTAAAAATTAGACTGGTGTGGAGGAAGGGTCACAAGGGTCATAAATATGCTAACCTCAGGGCAGGTAACGCCTTGTAATTCTGTCCTGGGCATCCCCCATATTTTCCTCTCTACTTCTGGACCTGGAGTCCTTACCTGCCAGCTGCCGGGGTGTCAGGGGTACCATGCTATCATCGGTCGAACTGTTCCCGTGAAAGAATTTGGACATGTAGTACCTGTTGCAAAGAGACTCCAAGGCCAGGCAGCCCTTGCCCCCAGACCGGCACCCCAAACCTGGTCTCCATTTCTTATCCTCACCTCTGAGACTTGGTATCTGGGCCTGGCCAATATGGATGGGTAGCTTCAGGGTCCTTAAATTCTCTTGCCCTCAGTATGGTCTGATCCTCCTTTGTGGCCATGGCTGCTGCTAGCTCTGACTGAGGCAACTGGCCCATCTGCAGCTGCAGCCGCCCTTTCTGCACCCTGCCAGCTGGCTCCTCTCGTGTGAGGAGACTCCGAGGCTTCTGTGGAGGCCTTGGAGACAGGGAAAAGGCAGGACAGCCCGGTCAACTGGAGGGCATAGACTCCAGGGGACCTAGGGGACAAGGACTATGGGTGAGCAGGTCCACCTCCTCCTCCCGGGATCCTCAGGCCAGGCTGAACCCACAGCTCTACAGAAGGGGGCTTCTGTAGCAGGCACAGGGTGTGGAACCCCCAACTCAGGTAAAAAACAAAACAAGACAAAACCCTCCTTCGGCCTAGTGGCTCATACCTTCTCAGTGTCGATGAG
The DNA here is from genome assembly GCF_903995425.1 of Onychomys torridus. Lineage (NCBI taxonomy): Eukaryota > Metazoa > Chordata > Mammalia > Rodentia > Cricetidae > Onychomys > Onychomys torridus. The sequence goes on from NC_050450.1 coordinate 91,138,171, forward strand.
GGTCTCTTGGTCTTCTGGCCTCTGCTGCCTGAAAGGCAGAGTCACAGACTCTGAGGCTGCCCCCAGGCTACTTTTTTGGTGACTTGCATCTTTTGGCAGGAGAACTGCCAACCGTCCCTGCTCACAGGCTGACTTCCAGTGGGGACTGCTGCTCTAGTCTCCCCAAGTCTCTACCTCCAGGCATCTGAATTTGTGATTACACTCTGGATGCTCAATCAAGATGGCAGAGGCCCTCAGGGAAAAGCAGGCCACAGAATCCCAAAGCCAGGTGCGGGGGACATGGAGTCCTGTCCAATATAAACCCACTAACCACATTTTAAGACATTCCATGAGACCTTAATATTTAAAAATAATACAAATCAAACAATGTCCACTCTCAGATCACTAGTGAATGAAACTGAAAACCAGTAGCAGAGAGCTGGAAGATCTCTAAATACTTGAAGATTAAATAATTTACTTCTAAACAACATGTAGGGCCAGGTATAGTGATGTACACCCATAATTCCAGAACTCTGGAGGCTGGGGCAAGAGGATTGTGAGTTCAAGGTTAGCTTGAGCTATATAATAAGGAGGACTGTCAAAAGGAGGAGGGGAGAGAAAGAACATTATTATGACAAGATAGTGCCAGGCATGGTGGTGCATGTCAATGATTCCAGCCAGCACTTGGGAAGCAAAAACAGCAGGATCGGGAGTTCAAGGTCATCCTCAGCTCTATAGTGAGTTTGAAACCAGCCTGGGCTGTATGAGAACCTGTCTATAAACAAACAAACAAACAAATAAGCAAACAAGCAAACAAAGCATGGATCAAAGAAGAAACTTCAAACTAAACAAAAATAAAAATACAACTTATTTCAAATAGTAGGATGTAACAAAAACTGCTTAGAGACATTGGTAATGTTAGGTGCGTGTTTTAGGAAAGGAAATGCCTAAAACCAATAATTGGAGTTTCTACTCCAAGAAACTAGAGAATGGAGTGCATATGACATCTCAGGTAGGTAGATGATAAAAACATGAGCAAACATTAAGGTTGAAAGCAGAAAAACATCAATAGTGGAAATAATAAATGTCAAAATCGTCTTCTTTGGAAGAGCAATAAAGTAGGCAGGGCTGGTGAGATGGCTCAGTGAGTAAAGGCACCTCTGACAAGTCTGATGACCCAAGTTCAAAGTCCCCAGGTCGCACATGGAAGACGAGAACTGAACCCATCAAATTGTCCTGACGTCCATGCACATTCTCTGTCATGGATGCGTGCGCGCGCACGTGCATGCACACACACACACACACACACACACACAAATACACACATACACACACACACACACACAAATACACACATACACACACACACACTCCCCACTACATAAATACAAATAAGTTGGAGGGGAAGAGTAATAGCATTGTGATAGGGACCTCACTGTAGATCTCACGGATACTCAAAGCATAATAAAGGAATATTATAAATACCTATGCATATAAGTTTGATAACTTTAATGAAGTCGACCAATTTCTTAAAAAACAGAAGCGACTAAAACTTACATGTAGAGAAATAATATGAATAGACCTGTATCTACTAAAGATATCAAAGCAATAATTAAGAGCCTTCCACAGCAGGGAGAGGCCCATGCAAATTCTGATGATTTTTTAAAATTAAACATTTATTGAAGGACCATTACTTTTCTACAGTATCTTAATTCACTCTGTGAGGCCATTACCCTGTACCCTAAACAGGAAAAGACTTTCCCAGAAAACTACAATATTCCTCAAGAATGTACGTAGAAAAATCTTGTTTTTAAACATTATTTTGGCCTTCAGGCATACTGGCGCATGCCTTTAGTCCCAGCACTTGGGAGGCTGGCGGATCTCTGTGACTTCCAGATCAGACTGGTCTACAGAATTTCCAGGAGAGCCAGAGTTACACAGAGAAACCCTGTCTCAAAAACGAAAACAACAACAAAAAAACCCCAAACAACAGCAACAATAAAAATTATTTTGGCCAGGTGTGATGACACATGATTTTTAATCCCAGCATTTGGGAGGCAGAGGCAGTTGGATCACTGAGAGTTCCAGGCCAGCAGGGCTACATAGTGAGACCCCCATCTTTAAAAGATGGTCTTAGGGTTGGGGATTTAGCTCAGTGGTAGAGCGCTTGCCTAGCAAGCACAAGGCCCTGGGTTCGATCCTCAGCTCAAAAAAAAAAAAAAAAAAAAAAAGATGGTCTTAAAGGCTTTGTGTGTGTGTGTGTGTGTGTGTGTGTGTGTGTGTGCACGTGCGCGCACAAATGAGTGCAAGTGTTTTTGGAGACCAGAAGAGGGCATCTGATCCCTTGGAGCTGAAGATACAGGTGACTGTGAACTGTCCAGTGTCAGTGCTGGGACCTGAACTCAGGTCCTCTGGGAAAGCAGGAAGTACTAACTGCTGAGTCATCTCTCCAGCACAGATGCAAAAATCTTTGAGAAAATATTAGCAGGTGAAGTCAACAATATATAAAAAGAATTACACATCACCACACACAAGATAAATGTAATCAAATATTTAAATTAGGTAGGCGTGGTGGTGGATGCCTTTAATCCCAGCGCTCCAGAGGGATCTAGATCTCTGTGAGTTTGAGGCCACCTTGGTTTACACAGCAAGTTCCAGGGCAGTCAGGGCTATGCAGAGAGGCCCTGTCTCAAAAGTAAACAAAACCCCAAACCTTTGACTCTACCACCAGCGTGAAGACAATCAGAAGACAGTCATAGACTTGGAGACGCACATTTGAAAAGGACTGTTCTGCACAAAATATACAAATAACCTTTAAAACTCAACAGTGAGAAAGTGAATCACCCAATTAAAATGGGCAAAAGATGTGAGCAGACACTATAACAAACACACACATGCCAGTATATAAGATCTTCAACATCACAGGTCACGAGCGACCTGAACAGTAAAGTGAGACACCACTATTGGTGGATGAGAACACCCGGATTGGAAATACCGACACCGCCAAACAATGAAGACAAGGAACATCATCGTGCTGGGGCTGCAAAGTGGTGCAAACAGCAAAGCCACTTCGGCTGTTCCTTACAAAGCTGAACACACGTTGATGTTTTGGTTGTGAGCCCAGTCCTTAATAGCCGAGCCACGTGAACACACCTTACAACATACATTAGGCAGCAACCATGGCCCTTGGCATTTATCCAGATGGTTTTAAAATCCACACGCTGCAACTTCCTAACTGCCTAAACATGGAATCCACGAAGATGTTTCGGGAGGTGGGTGGAAAAACAAACTGGTCCATCGAGATAAGGGAATATTATTGAGTGCTGGGAGGAGATGAGCTGTCAGAGCCGTGAAAAGACACGAGGGAAGTTAACTGCTAAACAGGGAAAGAGGCCTGTTTGGAGAGGCTGCGGGAAGTTCCATTCCAGTTCATTCTGGAAAAAGCAAAGGGAACAGAACAAATCAGTGGGTGCCTGGAGTTGAGGGGAGGGAAGGATGAGTGGGTGGAAGGCAGAGGGCATTAGGGCGGGCAAACTATTTCGTATGGTACTGCCGTGAGACACATGCCCTACACTTGTCACAGAAAGGACACCAAGAGGGAATGAACCCTGATGTCTCCATGGGCTTTGGGTGATGGTAGTGAGCCAGTGTGGGTCTGTGTAACCGTGTGTCTGTCTCAGCATGTCCCTGTGTTCCAGGCTGTGGGGGCTGGGACAGAGAAGGAACACACAGAGCTGTCTGCGCTTGTCACTCGCTCAGTGCACCTAAAGCCACTGTCAACAGTTTGTTTTTTTGGAGGGGGACAGGATCTCATGTACCGGTGCTCAGGCTAACCTTGAGCTTTCTATTTAGCTGAGGATGACTTTTTGTTGTTGTTTTGTTTTTGAGGCAGAGTCTCACGATATTACCCCGGATTGGTCTGGAACTTGCTATGTAGACCAGGCTGGCCTTGAACTCATAGACATCCTCCTGTCTCTGCCTTCCCGGTGCTGGGATTAAAAGCATGACCACCACATCTACTGTGTGGATGACTTTTCACTTCTGATTCTTCTGCCTCTACCTCCTAAGTGCTGGGATGATAGGTCTATGCTCCCACCTCTGGTTAAAAAAAGTAGAACTTTTAAAAATCCCACCAAAGGGGCTGGAGAGATGGCTCAGTGGTTAAGAGCACTGGCTGCTCTTCCAGAGGACCCAGGTTCAATTCCCAGTAACCACATGGTGGCTCACAACTGTCGAAAATTCCAGTTCCAGGGAATCTGACACTTTCACACCAATGCACATAAAATAAAGTATATATAAAAAAAAAATCCCACCAAAACAATAAACTCTAAAAAGACAAACCCTAAGAGCCAGATGACACTAGAGCCAGACAGCCACCTCTGCGACTTCTCTGTGTCCCATCTTAGATTCCTGCTCCATTCCCTTCTGGCCTGCTTTCCCACTTCCCTGTTCCTAGGTGCTCCCCATTCAGCCTCCTCCTAGGGTCCTGACGGGCTTCTCCCTTGGCAGGGAGCCTGACCAGGACTAGGCATGGCGGCATGCTCCTCTTAGAACTCTGAAGACTAAGGCAGGCAGTTTTGCGAGTTCAAAGCCAGCCTGAGTTACCTAGCCGTACCCTGTCTCAAAAGAAAAACAGAAGCCGTGTGGTGGCGCCTGCCTTTAATCCTAGCACCCAGGAGACAGAGGCAAGAGGCAGTCAGGACCTCAACAACGCCGCCACCTCCAACAACTAAAGCTGATGTGGTAGTGTAAGCCTATACCTGTAATGGCAGCCCTCAGGAGGCAAAGGCAGGAGGATCATCTGGAACCTGAGGCAGTCCAGCCAGGGTTAACAAAGAAACTCTGACTTACAAAAAAGCAAAACCAAAAACCAGTTGTTAACAGTGATGTTAGTGATTGTAATCCCAGAACTCAGGAAGCTGAGGTAGAGAGATTGCCACAAGTTTGAAGCTAGCTTGGGCTGCAGAGTGAGATGCCACCTGCCCACCCCTCTATATCACACACACACACAACTGCCTGTGGATCAAGCCAGCCCCTTCTTTTTCTCTAGGCACAAATTCCCTTCCCTACTTCACAGCCTCCTGACTTTGGCCAAAAGCAGCTCTCTCTTATTGCCTTTCTTCTGGGCCTTTAAGGCCTGACCCCAGACATAGTGGTTGTGTGCCTCTGTGCACATTTGACCCTTGGGGCTGCTCCTGAGCATGTGTGTCCCTGCACTTGTGGGTGGTTTTTCCTGTCTATGGACATGCTGTTTTATGCCAATTTCAGGCTGGTGATGTGTGGGCATTCCTCTGGGTTGCCATGTTGGGTAGGTCATCACACATGGGGTCTCCCTACATTTGGAGTTATTTCTGGCTTGAGGCTGTGACCTTCTAAAAGATTGGTCTATCAACTTCAGCTCTTCCCTCCTTCATAACCTTCAAACAATGTCCTCTCCAGGCCTCCCCACTGGCTACAGGAAGGATTCCCTTTGGATTTCTCATCTGGTCAGCCCCACCTCCAGGGAGGCCCCATCTCCCACATCCTCATGCCCCGATGTCCCTGGATTTTGGCCTAGGAAACTGAGGCGGGGATGGAGCTTTGGGGTGTTCTAGAGGTCTGGGGGTGGGTGGGAGTAAAATGGAACCACTTCAGGGAATAAACAAACCCTAGACAGCTGGCCAGAGCTCTCAGGGGACCTGTGGACTCAAGAGAAACTAAAAAAATGTCAGTGTCATCCCTAAAAAATTGCTTCCAGAATATAGCAGCCAGGTGTGTTCAGTGGTGAGGAGACATTGGTCCTCTAAAATCTGAGCCAGAGCCCAAGCAGGATGGTGCATATTTGTAATGTCATCACTGGAGAGGTTGAGGTAGGCAGCTCAAGGGTTTGAGGCCAGGCTGGGCTATAATGAGATACTATTTCAAAAATTCAAGGGCTGAGGATACAGCCCAGTAGCAAAACGCTGGCCTAAATATGCTCGGGGCCCTGGGTTCGATCCCAGCACCTTAAAAAAAAAGTCTTCACCGGGGCCAGCACTGGAGGCTTTAATGTTTTTGTCTAGTCATCTCTTTTGGGGTAAGGGGGATGACAACTTAAAATGGATTTTCAGCAATAATGGATTCCCTTTCGTGGTTCCCGGCACCGAGCTGCAACATAAAAGAGGCAGGTGTCATTATGGCATTAGGGTCTTGGGGGCAGGGGAGGGGGGGCTCCCACTGCACCTGTGGGCAGCTGGCATCCTGTTCTGTGTCTATATGTCATCAGAGGCCAAGAGCTCTGAAGCCCAGTTCCCTTATGCTCACTCACAGAAATGTCCTGTGCCCTAGGAATGTAACCATCACGCTCTCAGGAGGCAGACAACATGAAACCCATCTGCTTCCTGAGGCGACATGGCCCTGCCCATTTTAAACCCAGGTTTCTGTCCTAGCCCTGGAGAGCTCACCCTCCATGGTCCCCAGGCCTCCTCTGGCCCTGGCTTTGCTGCTGCACCTCAGGTCACTGGAATCTTGTTCCTAGCAGCCTTTGTGAGGTCATTGAGGTTAGGCCATCAACTAAGCTTGCCCTGTGGCCCCTGCCTCAGCCCCTCCCCCTTCCATTCCACTGTTCCACATCCCTCCGGCTATGTGAGAACTGAGCCCATCCCCACGTGCTAGTGAGGCTCCAGAAGGGCTGCAGAGCAGCATCACTCACTCTTTGGCTTCCTGGAGCTGGGATGACTTGTCTGGTGCCTGGACAAACTTTACTTCCCCTTGGATGGTGGCATTCTTGAGCCCCGTCTTGCTAAAATCTAGGTAAGAGCAAGCTACATTATTGGTTTCAGGAGTCCAAGATTTCTGAGTTGTCATGTCTTCAAATGACTTCTCTTGCTTCTCAGAGGATATCTGGGTGATCTGGGTAGCCTGGGCAAACTTGAGGGACTGGACGGGCTGGCAAAGGTCTATAGATGTCTCCTGCAACTTCTCGGATGTAGCTTTGATCATATTTTCTAAATTAGGCACTTCTTTGTGGCTGGAGGAGGCTACAGCCAGGGAGGATGCAAAGTTGATCAGATCTGCCAGGCCGATGGCTGTGGGCAGGCTGGTGCAAGATAGAGAGGGGCTTGATGGTCTCGGGGCGCAGTCTGTGAGAACCTGGGAGATGGAGACAGACTTCCTTTCCCGGGGGCTCTTGCGATGTTTTTCTAAGGCCTGCTGGAGGCTGTGCTCTGACGCCTGGATGAGCTTGTTGGCCCAGAAGAGGTGTTTGGAGGTCTGTACGCGGATGGAGCGGAACTCAGTGGCGGACACCTGCTCCTCTTCCCTGTTGCTTGAGTTTGTATTGTTCCTCCAGGTTCTGGATTGCAGCTCTTCCTCATAGGGCTTGAGAGATTCGATCCTGTAGGTCTGCTGCTCCAGGCTTTCAGTGAAGTAGTCTCCTTCAGGCTCAGGTGTAGGTTTAGAGTGTACCACTGCTCCCATCTCCTCCAGCTGTGGTACTGGGCCTGGATCTGGGAGCTCTACAGGAAGGGGCTCCTTCTTGGGCAACTGTGCTTCCAGCTGAAAGGTGTCAACTAAAAGCTGAGGCAACAGGAGCTGGACCCCCGCCCCCCAGGACTCCTCTGCCACACCAAGCCCCTGTCCTGCTCCTGTGTGGCTCACTACTCCCCATCCCTTATCTCCACTTGCTTCTTATCTCCACACTGCCGGGGGCAGAGCAGGAAGTGCGGGCAGGTGGTGAAGGTGTGTGTGTGTGTGTGTGTGTGTGTGTGTGTGTGTGTGTGTGTGTGTGTGTGTGTCCGGTACCACAGTCCCAGACTTGCCAAGCAGAATTGCCCTGCCCTCTTGCCTGCTACCTGTGCATAAAGTGATGATTCTCTCACCTCTGTTTCTTCGTCTTCCTTTTCTTTATAGGTGTGAGGCTGCTGGTGGTAGTCATTCCTGAGGCATAAGGATCAAAATGAGTGCCAGATCCATAGGCAGGATCACGGTGGTAGGGATCTCTAGGGCCTTCAAAGCTCTCGCCTTGGACAAGGGTGGGCAAGGAGACCCCAGCTCTACTCCGACTGTCCCTGCTACTCCATTAGAAACTCTGGAGCGGTGTGTGTGTGTGTGTGTGTGTGTGTGTGTGTGTGTGTGTGTGTGTTATGCATGCACACATATGCACACATATACAAATGTGGAGGCTGGGTTGATCTTACGTGTCTACCTTAGTTACTGTCCACATCATTATGCTGAGATGAGGTATATCTCTCTACACAGGGAGCTCACTGATTCACTAGAATGGCTGGCCAGTTGAGGCCCTGGGATCTTCCCGCTTCCACCTCCCAGCTCTGGGATGACGGTGTTAGCATGTCATGCCAGCTTTTTACCTGGCTGAGGGATATCTAAACTCAGGCCTCATATTTGTGCTCTAAACACTTTGTCCCCTAAGATGCTGGTATTAAGACTCTCCGAGTTTCAGAAGCCCTGGCGAGCTTGCCCCTCCACTCTACAACTCCATTTGGTTGGAGGAGGGGCCTGGGGGTCTTCATTCTCTTTTTGGTGGGGGTGATCTCGAGACAGGGTGTCTCTGTGGAGCCCTGGCTGTCCTGGAACTCACTGTATAGACCAGGTCGGCCTCGAACTCACAGAGATTAAATCCTGTGGGATTAAATCCAAGTGCTGGGATTAAAGGTGTGTGCCACCATGCCTGGCAAATTATTTTTTAAATAACAAGCCAATTCCAGAAAATTCAAGACCCAACAGAGACTTTTCTTTTAATATAGAAGAGAAAAATCTAACCATGTAACAGACAAGTTAGGTACCCATCTTGCCTCAGTAAAGGTTTTACTTAAATAATGCCACCCTAACCTCACACTGTCATTTCTGATGAATTGTGAGCATTGGTTCCTTTGAGTCATACAATCCCAATTTTAGTCCAGACAGGAAGCAAGCTTGTCATGCTCCCATTCTCTTCAACATTCTTAAATTAGACTGCAGGCCACGTGAGAAGCTCTGAGCTGAAGCGCTTTGCCATGGTTCTGGGGCCTGACAGTGAGTCACACCGGCCCTGGGGAGGGCCAGTACCTATGAAGTGATAAAGCCCACCTCCAACATTAACAGTGCAACCCAGCTTGCAAGTGGACGTTTATGTGTCTTCTCATCTCCTAACTTCAGATCCCAGGAGATGACGCCAACAAACTCATAGCTGACCTCTTGGGTGTTTTCCTTCCTTCCCCATCAGCAGGCCGTTAGCTCCTCAGCTTCTGGCCCTGGCCCAGGAGTGGCCATGTCCTCCCCATACTGTCGGCCTTCCACACCTCTACTGGTAGCCAGTGGGGGAACGTGGCTCTCCCTCATTATCTGGAAAGTTTTGTGGGTTTTTGGTCTAAATCCGATTTTCTGGGCAAAGATGTGAGGTTCTGGGTGGCAGACACCTTCCTCCCAGTCCCCTCTGTAATGGGGAGAAGCCAATGAACTCTCTCCACCCCTCCTAGGTCTTTGGCAGGAGTGGGCTGGCAAGAGGGGATAAGTGGACCATACCATTGAAGTAGCTCGGGGTGTCCGTGGGCCGCCCCCGGGCCAGCACCATGTTGCAGCTGGAACTTCTTGCCTCTGCCTGGCTGCTCCATGAGTGCACGCCGGAACTCAGGGTGTCACGTGAGCTCTGAGAGGCCTTTGATGGGTTCTGAACACAAGAGCAGGCACAGACTCAGCCCTGTGCTCAGGAAACTGTCTCTGGCCTTGGTTTCCTTTGGGACAAGAGGACCTGGGTCTCTCCTAGGGTCAGGACCTGCTCGTCCTAGGCTACAAGGGGAAGGTGCATTTCTGTGTGGGACCAAAGCTACCCCCACTTTCCCTACTAACTGAAGCTTTTCCTGACTCCCAGGCATGTTGAAGGCATACTGTCTTGGTTTGGGGAGCAAGGACCCCTCCAAGAAAGGAGGGGTACCCTCATTGCCCCTCCTCTACCTACCACTTGCACAGGGCCCATGCCCAAGCTGTTCAGCAGCTCACCTTTTCACTGTCCTCTGACAGCGAGAGGCTGTCGATGCTGAGGCAAGAGAGAATCTGTTCCTGTTCCTCCAGAGAAAAGGGCTGCGACAGGCTGTTGAGAAAGAGTTCTGCAGGGGCAAAGAGGAAGAAGTTGCTAGGTGCCAGCATTCCTCCTGCACAGCTGCAGGAGGTGGCCTGCTGGGAACGGTGGAAAAAAGGCGAGGCTGGGGGTAACAGCAACAACAAAAATCCTGTGCGTGCGTGCGTGCGTGCGTGCGTGCGTGCGTGTGTGTGTGTGTGTGTGTGTGTGTACGCATGGCTACAGCCAAATGCCTTACCTATCTCCAGCTGTTGCAGCTCCAATTCTGGAAAGGTTGCCCTCCGGTCTGGGAAGCTGGGGCCCTTGGCAGGGGCTGGGTCCAGGGAGGACAGAGGCAAGGGTTCCCAGGTGCCAGACTCCTCCTTGCTCAGGTTCAGGGCTGGAGCTCCGCTCTGTTCTGGTGGTTCTGGCGGCAGAGGAGGCCGAGGCTCAGAGTTCCCGTCTGTGCTGGCCTTGGATGGTGTGCTGGCCTTGGATGGTATGCTGGCCTTGGATGGTGGGGTCTCCCTCGGTGGGGTGTGTAGGGTCTGGTGGCAGGTGGCTTGGTCTGGAGGTGGAGGTCTTGGTTCTTTATATTCTCCTTTCCAAGGGCTTTTCAGACCTCCCACTGTAAGGGAGAAGGCACCAGAAGTGAGGCAGAAGGGTGCAGGCATGCAGACACCAGCCCAGGCAAGAATGGCCCATCAATGAAAAAGAATTCAATTATGTGTGTATGTGTGTGTTGATTACATGAGTGCAGTGCCCACAAAGTCCAGAAGAGGGCATTATATGCCCTGAAGTTGCAGCCATCATGTGGTTGCTGGGAATTGAACTCAGAGCCTCTGGAAGAGCAGCCAGTGCTCTTAACCTCTCAGCCATCTCTACAGCCCCCCCCCCCCTTTTAAAAAATTGTTTTAAAGACAATATCTCACTCTATATCTCAGGCCTCAAAGTCCAATAATCCTCTTTGCCTCCGCCCCCTAGGTGCTGGGGTTCCAGGCATGAATCATCACACCCAGCTTAAAATGTGTGCTGCTTTCATTATTGATTTTTAACTTGCAATAGAGCTCTTATGCTCCAAGCCTCCTCTTAGGGTTTCTATTGTTCACTTAGCACTCACTGCCTACCACGTTCAGATCCGTTCCTGATACTCTGAATACTTAGTGCTGGGCGATGGCTCATTCCCCAGCCACCAGCCTTCCCACCCTCCCTGGAGGGACTCCAAATCACGCTCAACTCCCTCTAACAACAGGGCTGTAGTGCACCAGGAGCGGAGGGGTTGGGTCCTGGGTGTGCAAACATCTGCCGGGAGCTAACAGGTACCCTCCAGCATGGCTGCAGCCCCGTCTATGCCCTCCCAGTGCCCAGGAGTCTTGCTACCCCACAGTCCACCAGCATTTGGTGCTACCAACTCTCTGGTTCTTTATGGCTGAGTGGCTATTGGATGTGTGTGGTTCCAATTTGCACTGAGTCATTTTTCCATGTCATTTAGTCCCTCTTCCTCCATCTCCCAAGTCTGACACCAGCCTCAAGCACAGGGACTCACTGCCTCGATCTTCCCAGCACTGGAGGGAAGGTGGGAGACCAAGGCTCTGAGGAGCTGTTTCTCTCATTTTTGACCGTCTCGGTCCTGACCTTCCCTCTGCCCACAGCTTGCCATCTGCCCAGGTGGACAAGGCTCTCTTACCTTGCTGTAATGCCTGGCCCACCTTCCCCCGAAGCTCCATGGCAGAGGCTCGGTGGACAGGCTCTTTCCTCAGCCCCTCTTGGATGGCTTGGGCTGTGAGGGGCGCGCAGGAAGGAGGGATCTCCCTCACAGGGGGAGGCTCGCTGGCAATCTGGAGGCCAAAAACGCAACATGCAAGACCTGTTTCCTTGTTCCCACCAGCAGCCTTACTCTCCACTCCACCAATCCTAAGCTAGCTTGGGGAATCTACCACAAGAAGGGAGGGGGTTGGGCCACAGTCAGTGGGGAGAGTCTCCCTAGAAAAGGGAGACACGGCTCCAAATAGGGCAGGACAGAGCCTGGCAAGAAGACACCATGTCTTCCAGGCCTACTCTAAAAGAGCTGGTGGAAGTAGCCCAGGGAACAGGCGGAAGACACCTTCCATTATTCACATCTGCCATGGAAGAACAACTCTCACAAGCCTGCGGCCTAGATCCATGGCCCTGCTGGCCTCCCCTCACAGCTGTTTTGTGGCAACCACTGACCTTGAGACAGAGTGGGCCTCGGAAGTACTGAGTCCAGGGGTGGCAGCCATTGAGCATGTGGAGCATCATGCAACAGCTGCTCCAGATGTCCACCTTGGCATCGCAGGGCTTGCCCATCACCACTTCTGGGGCCATGTGGGTCTCTGTACCAGGAATGTAGTCCCCTGAGCAAGCAGCACCAGAGATAGAATCATTATGTATGAATTCAGTGGCTACAACACTTAATTCCTGGGTTACCCCTGGTGCAGTACTTTAAATGAAATAATTACATTATTACTGTGTGGATGTGTGCACATGCGTGTGTGCCATGACTTCCTGTGGAGTTCAGAGAATAACTGTGTGGAGTCAGCTCTCTCCATCCACCTTTACATAGGTTCTGGGGATCAAACTCAGGTCACCAGATTTGCAGCAAGTACCTTTACCTGCTAACATCTCAGTGGACCATGGTTTTGCTTTTTTGTTTGTTTTGAGACAGTGTGTCTCTATGTGGAACTTGCTATGTAGACCAGGCTGGCCTTGAACTCATAGAGATCCACCTGCCTCTGCCTCCTGAGTGCTGGGATTAAAGGCGTGCCTAACTATGCCTGGCTATTTTTTTTTTTTTTTTTGAAACAGAGTCTTGCTCTATAGCTGAGGTTAGTCTAGAACTCACAGCAAGCCTTCTACTTCATCCTCTCAAGTGTTAGGATCACAGGCACGAGTCACTATGCTTACCCTGGCTGCATTTTCTTCCACATAATTAATGGTTTAGGAATGTCACAGCAATAATGCATACACAAAATAAATAAAAACCACAAATCAAAACAAGCTAAATAAACAAAACTCCAACATGCTCCATAACAAAACCCAGAAAATTCATATGCATAAAAGCATATAATTATAAAACAGTCAAATAGGGGCTGCAGAGATGGCTCAGAGGTTAAGAGCACTGGCTGCTCTTCCAGAGGTCCTGAGTTCAGTTTCCAGCAACCACATCTTGGCTCACAACCATCTGTAATAATATCTGGTGCCCTCTTCTGGCCTGCAGGCAAACTTGGAGGCAGAACACTGTGTACATAATAAATAAATGAATCTTAAAAACAAAACAAAACAAATAACAGCCAGTATATATAGTTAAGTGGATGTCAACTTTTTTTCCTTCCAATTTTTGAGACTGAATCCAGTGCCTTATACATGTTTGTCAAGGACTTTACCATTGAGCGATAACCTGCCCTCTTTTCACTAAATTGTCAAAGCTGGCCTTGAACTTGCCTCAGCTTCCCAAGTAGCTGGGATTACAGGCTTGGCTAACAGTGTTGTTTATTATTATTATTATTATTATTATTATTATTATTATTATTTTATTATTATTATTATTATTTTAGACATGATTTCACTATGGAGTCATGGCTGTTCTGGAACTTACTTTGTGTAGACCAGGCTGACTTTGAATTTAGAGAGATCTGACTGCCTCTGCTTCCTGAATGCTGGGATTAAAAGTGTGTGCAACCATGCCTGGCCTAACAGTATTTGTATAATGGTGCTTTGGACTTGACGTTTTTGCTCAGTATTCTTGGGGAAAAAACAAAAACAAAAACAAAAACAGTAGAAAGGACATTATTTTTGTAATGAATTATCAAAAGACTCACTAATGTCATTTTAAGATAAATGTTTAATTTAGACCATCAGAATCGCCCACACAGCCCTTTCATATCACACTACCCATGCTGGACACAGGCTAAGTGTCCTTAGCCAAAGCAAGAGGGCAGAAGTAGTCTGGTTTTCATTTTTTAAAAGCTAGGAATATTTCCAATATGCAATGGGCAGGCAGTCTTAGAGAGGGGACTCAAACCTTGTCTGCCAATGATATGGGATATAGCCTTCTCTACACGGTACTGTCAGTGTGCCTGAGTCTGAATGCCACCCAAAAGCTGCAACTTGAAAGTAATTTTGGATAGGGATGCTCAGACTTCCAATAGATTCTTTTCCCTTTGATCAAAACAGAGCCATTGGGGGCTGAAGAGGTGGCTCACTGGTTGCTCTCCAGAGGTCTGTTGTGTGGTATTTTGTGTTCTGACACAGCTTGCCTGGAGATCAGAGGGCAGAGCTGGCCACTAGTTAACCACAGAGGCTGGGTGGTGGTGGATCACATCTTTAATCCCAGCACTCAGGAGGTGGAGACAGGAAGTGATAAGGTGGGGTGGAGACAGAATCTTGGCCCTTTCAGTCAGAGGACCTGGAGAGTTAAGAAGTCACTGGTATCTGCTCCTCTGCTTCTCTGATCTTTCAGTTTTTTACCCCAATATCTGACTCCTAGTTTTTACTGATAAGACTAATTAGGTTCATACTTCAACTGACACCCAATGTGGGACATGAATTCATGAAAATTCGCTTTGCAGCCATAGGCACAGGCTGGAGCTGCATGTGGGGGGCTCCTGCCGGAGTCACTGCTCAGACTCTATGGTTAACTAGTGGCTAGCTCCACCCACTGACTTCCAGCCAAGCTTTATTTGTCAGAACACAAAATATCACACAATAGAGGACCAAGTTCCCAGCACCTACATCAAGTGGCTCCCAACTGCCTAGAACTCCAGTTCCAAGGGATCTAATGCCTTCTTCTGGCCTTCAAGGACACATGCATACACATTTGCATACATATACATTAAAAATAAACAAAAAAATAGAACTTTTTTCTTTTTAAATGAACTTTATACTCAATACTCTTAGGTGGGAAAAGCAGGTTACAGAATTGAATTACAATGCTTTAAGGAGGCATGAAAAAACTTATGGAATTATGTAAATTATTCATGGTTTTCTCTTTGGAGAAGAGGACTAGGTAAGAATGCTTCCTTTTCCTTCTTTTATAACAAGTATTTTACAATGGGCATGAATTAGTTTTACAGCTAGATGGCAGGGTATGAGACACTGGACTATTCACAATAACCAAGACAAGGAACCATCCTACATACTTGTCAACAGATGATGGGCAGAGAACACGTGGTGCATATGTACAGTGGAGTTTTACAGAAATAGAAGAAATGTTATCATTGGCAGGAAAATGGATGGAACTGGACAGCGTCATGTTAAGCAAAATAAGTTAGCTCCAGGAAGACAAGAATCACATGTTTATATCACATGCAGACCTATATACATAATATTACACACACACACACACACACACACACACACACACACACACATACGCTGACAAGGTCTCATAAGCTCAAGACTGCCTAGAACTTGACATGTAGCTGAGGATGACTTTGAACTATTGACCCTCCTGTCTCGGTTTATAAGTGCTCTGGGATTACAGGTACATGCCATGATGCCCAGTTTACAAAGTGCTGGGAAGCCAAGACTTCACAAATGCTAGGTGAGCACTCTACCCACTGTGCTATATCCCAGCCTTGGAATCTAGATTTAAATATAAATAATGCGTGTGACATGAAAACAGAAGGTACAGTTGAGCTGGGTGTGGTAGCGCACAACTTTAGTCTTGGCACATGTGGGAGGCAGAGGCAGGAGGATCTCTCTGATTTTGAGGCCAACCTGGTCTACACAGAGAGCTCCAGAGCTATAGTGTAACCCTCTTTCAAACACACAAGGGTGGCTGGAGGCAGGCACCAACTCAGGAAAGGAGAGGAAAAGCCAGAGGGAAGAAGGCGGGGACAGACAGACATGTTTCCCCTCATATGTGGGATCTACATTTAACTATACATATGTACACATATAAGTGACAGAAGAGAAGGGAGGGGCTGGAGAGATGGCTCAGTGGTTAAGGGCACCGCCTGCTCATCCAGAGGACATAGGACCCACATGGCAGCTAACAAATGTCTGAACTCCAAGATCTGACACCCTCACACAGACATACATGTAGGCAAAAGACCAATGTACATAAAATAAAATAAATTATTAAAAAAAAAAGGAGACTGGAGCAGGTAGGGGACCAGTGAGAGGAGGGGAGAAAGGATAGAGATTGGAGGTGCAAATAAGAGCAAGATAAAGACACACACACACACACACACACACACACACACACACACACACGAAAATGCCATAATGATAGTCGTATGTTCACACACATGATAAAGAAGAAGGTAAAGCCTAGCCTGTAATCTTAACACTTAGTAGGCTGAGGCAGAAGGACTGTGTGTGTGAGGCCAGCCTGGAGCACACAGTGAGACCATGTCTCAAAGCAAAACAAAACACAAAAAACCAAAACAAGACAAAAATCAACAATAAACTACACACACACAAAAAGGAAGTAAAAAATATGAATCTTAGTTGGGTATGGTGGCACACGTCTTTAATCCCAGCACTTAGGAGGCAGAGGCAGGCAGATCTCTGTGAGTTCGAGGCCAGCTTGGTCTACCTATTGAGTTCTAGGCAAGCCAGGACTACAAAGCCTGGCCCTACGGTAAAGTCTAGGGCCCTTTTGGCCTTGCTGTGTAAGGTCACATGGTCAAGGAGTGTCTGACATCTATTACTGTATTTATGCACAACCAGAACCTGTGATAACCCAGGGTGGTTATGGGGCTGAATTCTACTTGGGGACATAAGGTGACCACAGCGTTTATCCCCACATGGAAAGCACAGTGGTACAAAGCTAATGTTGAATGATGGCTACTGGCTACTGTGATTGTGAGGAGAAGAGAACGGGACCTTACCCGTGAGCAAGGCTTTTCCTAGGCCGTCAGGTTGTAGGCACAAGGCATGGCCAAAGTCGCAGAGGGCAGCTCGGCTTCCATCACTGGACAGAAGTACGTTGTCAGCTGCAGGTAGCACCCAGCAAGAGGGAAGAAGGGGAACAGGTGAGTCACTTGAGGCTCCAGGCCCCAGCCCACCCCGGCCTGGCTTGACCTGGCCTCTAGTCAGGCAACTTTCTGGCCAGTCTTACACTGCAGCTGCTGCTTCTCATTAGTCTAGTTAGTCATGGAGAGCAGGGGGTGGGGGTGGGGAGGATGGGTTGTCAGTTGGGGCTAAAGTCGGGCAGCAGGCAGGATCTGGAGGGGGTCTACTGCTACAGAGCACCCCCACTGTCCCAGAGAGTGGTCTCTTTGGCACCTTGCCCTCTCCCAGAGGTCATCAGTGGTCAGGAGTTTAGGCTTCAGTTTTCTGGGAACAAGCCTGCAGACTACAGTGCTGGACTGTGGGCTGGAGAACGTCATTCCCTACCCACTACACAGCCCTGCCAGCTGACTCAGGCACCTACACTGTAGATAAGTAGGCAGGTCCACAACTGGGAGGAAACCAGGCAGAAAGGCATGAAGCAGAGCCTGCTGGGATCAAGACCACGGCGGCTAGGGCCTTACCTTTGACATCCCCATGCAGAATCCTTCGTATATGGAGGTATTCTAGCCCCTCCAGGGCCTGGCCCAAGTAGTACAGGGCTCGGTCCTCTGGCAGACAGCCCTTCTGTTTTATGAGCTGGCCTAGCGAGCCACCTAGGAAATGAACAGCCAGTCTTTATGTGGGGCTTTCCCAGGCTTCCACACAAGCCAAGGGCAAGAGCGAAGGGCAGGTGATGTGGGAGAACCAGATGTCACAGGGCTAGGTCCAACATGGACTGACTAGAGACCAAGGTCGAAGTGGGGGTTAACTCTTGGCCTTGAGTTTTGAGAGGGAAAAAAAATAGGACCCATCTGCTTACCTTCTAGCAGTTCCATGAAGATGTTGACCCAAGACCCTTCTCTCACGGCTCCATAGAGAGGGACAATTCTGGGCGAGGTCAGTCCAGCACAGGCCATCAGC
The DNA here is from genome assembly GCF_903995425.1 of Onychomys torridus. Classification (NCBI taxonomy): domain Eukaryota; kingdom Metazoa; phylum Chordata; class Mammalia; order Rodentia; family Cricetidae; genus Onychomys; species Onychomys torridus. The sequence goes on from NC_050450.1 coordinate 91,156,103, forward strand.
TCCTCTGCCCGAAACACTTCGAGCCGTACCTGAAAGACCCAGAGAACTCTGAGTCAGGGCGAATGAGGCAGGCTGGGGTCTACATCCTGCTGGTACCCTTGGTATTCTACGCACAGAGGCTAATGATGCTCCTGGTAGTAATGTCCCAGGCAAAGTGGGACCAGGTAAGCCTGCCAGGCCCTTGAGGGCTAAGCTGTGTACCCATGAATACACCCCTGGTGTCAGACACCAGTTCCATAGTGCTGCCTATAAAAAACAGTCACACAAAAGCAAATTCTTCCAGGCCCCAGGAGTGCTGTTCACCCTCAATCTGCCAAACACATTCTTTCCCTCCGAGCTCAACTGTCTGGATAATCTCTAGGCCATGAGGCCTTGCTAATCCTCATACACACCCTCTAGCCTCAACAGGGCTTCATTGTGTATCATAGATTGTCTTGAACTCAATCCTGCCTCAGTATACCAAGTGCTAGGATAAGTGTATGGCACCGTGCTTGATTCTGTGAAGAGCTGCTGGGTAAGTGGTTCTCAACCTGTGGGTAGTGACCCCTTGGGCTGAATGATCCTTTCATAGGGGTTGTCTAAGACCATCTGCATATCAGATATTTATGATTCATAACAGTAGTAAGATTATAGTTATGAAGTAGCAACGAAATTAATTTTGTGGTTGGGGGTCACCACGATATGAGGAACTGTATTAAAGGGGTACAGCATTAGGAAGGTTGAGAACCGCTGCACTGGATTCGCAGCATCCCTTGTTTTTAAAAAAATTATTTAATGTGCCTGAATGCATGTATCTGTTCTACATGTATGTAGGAGCCTGAAGAGAGCAGAAGAGGATGCCAGATACCCTGGAACTGGAGTTACAGGGGGTTGTGAGCTGCAAGGTGGGTTCTGGGCACCAAACTCAAGTCTTCTGGAAGAGCAGCCAGTGCTCCTATCAGTCCCCCTTGTAGCAATTTTTTTATAACTACCTGCATTTTTTATATGTGTGTATGGTATATGTATGTTTGTGAAGGCCTGACACTGGGTGTCTATCTCATGGTTTTCTACTTTATTGAGACAAGGCCTCTGCTGAACCTAGAGCTCATTAATTCTGGCTAGGTAGCTACCCAGTTTGCTGGGGGACTTGGGTCTCTATCTCTGAGTTCTGGGATTACAGGTGGCCATGATGCCTGTCTGGCTTTTTATGTGGGTTCTAGGGATCTGAACCCAGTCCTCATGATGCAGTTCATCCACTGAACTATCTCCCTAGTCCCAGTTATTATTTCCCAATGGACTAAACTATCCTTGTAGACAGGTTGCATTTATATTACAGTTTACTATATATTACCGTAGCTACTTCCTAGCATCTGAGTACAAGAAGGCTTCTGGGGAGGGGTTGGCCAGCCTATTGCGATGTGGAAGTTGGGGGTCATCTACTCCTATCTGTGGGGACCAGCAGCATGGCATGGCAGGAAGCATGAGGCCATGGATGCAAGTATCGTATGCTTAGATTCTGGCTGGGCCATTCATAAAAAGATTACTTGCTTCTGTCAACTGAGTCTCAAGGTGAATGGTGGGGACAGGGCTACCTGCTCCTGGGTGGTGTGAGGATTCAGAGATGGGGGTCTCACTCCATGCTTGGTGACGGGAACACTTGGGCAGAGCTGGCTTCGCATTTCCTCTTGCCAACTCAAATAGAACAGCTTACTAAAGTCTTCCTACGTTCACTTGCTGGCTGCTGCGGGGCCTCCGAGTGGTGCCGCCAGGGACGACAGCAGTAACAGATTAGTCTGACCCAGCTTTTGTTTCCAGACTTGACTGGGCAAACAGGAGCTCTGCCCGTGTGGGGTTTCTGGACTCTTGCCTATCAATGGAAAATGTTTCTCTTCTAGTTACTTGAAGTATAATATCAAGTTCGGTTAATCAGCTCACATGAACTTTGACTTTTGATCCGTGTTTCCTCTACATAGCTGATGAACTTGACTGAAACTAATTCACCTATGATTTCCAGTGGCCATGTCCCTCCCTATTCACTCCCAAGATGTGAGGTGAAGCATCCTAGGGCTCTCAGAGGACCCAGAAGGGTACTGCAGGACTCTGCATTAAAAGAAGCAGGACTGCTCGATGCCCGTGGGCTCCTTGTTTGGGATGGCCCAGGTCCCACACTGACCACACTCCTTTTGCTGTTAAATCCTCACAAAGCCAGGCATTGGGTGCTAGTGACATGAAGAGCTTTAGGGAAGGGTGGAACGCAGAGAAGAAATGAAGATGGGATTGTCCACTCTGATTCTGATGTTTGAGAAACTGTAGTGTGTTCAAGAAGGCCCACTCACTAGCCAACAGTAACTTTGGAGGGAGGCTGGGTGTGAGTGTGCTGGTTCACAAGTTTAAGGCCAGTCTCAGCTATGTAGTTAAGGTTTAGGTCAACTTGGGATACTCGGTCTCAACAAACAACCCTCTCCTCGCCCCCCCCCCCCCAAAAAAAAACCCCACATATTTTTCTTTCTTTCAACTCATACGACTTGGTTTCAATGTATGGTAAGTTTTAGGATATACCTAACCATGTAATAATGTAAACACAGCAGATTCAGTGAATGACATATATCACATAGCATGTACCTCCAAGAATAGGACTGAAGAAGAGGCCTGGGTACCATGAAAATCTCACCAAGAGGGGATCTCAACTCACTCTCTAGAGCTGCGGTTCTCAACCCTCCTAATGTTGTGACCCCCCCATATAGTTCATGTGCTGACCCCCAACCATAACATTATTTTCACTGCTACTTTGTAACTGTAATTTTGTTGTTATGAATCACAATGTAAGTATCTGATATGCAGATGGTCTTAAGTGACCCCTATGCAAGGTCATTCAGCCCAACCCAAAGGGTTACAACACACAGGTTAAGAACCACTGCTCTAGAGGGTCCCAGCAATGTTGAACCATTTCCAACACACACCAAAGCTGATGGGATGGGAAATCTCAAAACAAGGTGATTCTGCAGTCTTGGTGAGCTGGAAGAAGCAGGGTACAAGGGCCATCCCATGAAGTCAGAAGGGGAAAGCTCCCCACCCCTATGGCCAGACACTACCCAAACCACCTCTCCACTCAACTTCAGTGCTCTCAAGCTCAAAGAGAGTGCTGGGCCGTGATGGGCTGTGGGTGGGAACTAACATTTAAGATCCACTAACATACACCAGGCACTGTTCAGCACTGTTTTTATACAACAGTCTATGAAGGGGTAGGTCATCATTCCCATTTCACTGATGGGGAAGCTGAGGTCAGCATGAAGAACTCATCCAGAGTCACTGAGAACAGAGTACCACTACCAAGATATTGGTTGGGGAGGCCTGATCCCAGAGCTGCCAGCTGCTGTACTGCTGGAATAATTTTCCAGGCTCAGCCTTGACTCCTGGCCATATTCACATATATTCAGAAGCAGTATCTCCAGGGAGACATGAGGACACCATTGACAGCCAGGTACAGAAGCCACTTCACTTTGGTGCCACAGCCCAAGCCCGGAGACTTTTCCTTCCTCAAAACTCCTTATTTTCTTTAGCATACAAAATCTGCTTTTCTGTCACTAAAAAGGGGGTCCAAGGAACTCCCCAAGTTCTGAAGATCTCAGGGATATAAACTATGGGAAAATGATTAACACAGAATGAGACACAAAGATGCCTAAGGAATCAGGGTCCCCGTTTCCTCATCCTTTTCCACACAGCCCCTCTTTATCCTTGCTCTTAAACAAGGGCTCACTTCAACAGTACACTACGTAAAAGCCTGGGTTTGTTAAAACTCTAGTGAGGCTGGGAAGATGGCTCAGCAGGGGAAAACGCCATCAGAGCCGGCATGACGATCTGGATTTGATCTCTGAAACCCACATCAGAGGCCAATGTGGTGTTGCACATCTGTGACCCAGCACTCCTTCAGTGTGAAGGGAGAACTGGCTGGAAGCTAGAGAGACTGGGAATGTAGTTCACTGGGATGGACTTGGCTAGCAAGTGTGAGGCCCTGGTTCAATCCTGACACCACACACACTCACACATATACACACACACCACACACACATCCCTTCTCACATACTACATATACACACCACATACATACACCACATACACACACATATATACGCACCACATACACACATATATATACACAACACACACACATATATACACATAGATAATCACACACACACACCATACACATATTTGAACACACCACACACATACACACATCCCCTCACATACCACATATACACACACATCCCATACACACACATATACATACCACATACACACATATATACACCACATACACACATATATACACACATACCACACACACAAATATATACACACACATACCACATAGATACACCACACACACACACACACACACCCCTTCTCACATACTACATATACACACACATATATACATACCATATACACATATATACACACACATACCACATAGATACACCACACACACACACACCATACACATACATAAACACACCACACACATACACACATCCCCTCTCACATACCACATATACACACATATCACATACACACACACCATATACACACACCATATATACACATATATATACACACCACATACACACATATATACACAGCACATACACACATACCACACACACACCACATAGATAGATATACCATACACAACACACACACACACACACACACACACACACACCACATAGATATACCATACACAACACACACACACACACACACACACACACACACACACACACACACACACACAGTAATTCTGCCTTAAAGTGAAAGGAGAGAACCAAGTCCCAGAAGCTGTCTTCTGGCCTCCACACACACGTGTGGGACCCTCACATACATACGAATAAGGCTTCAAACACTAGTTTTTCTGGGTTCCTTAGCTCTGTCCCGTCTCTGCACAGTGTCTCGCATGGAGCAGGTGCTCCAGGACAGCTGGTTTGATTTGGCCAATGCCACACTATTCCAGTTCGGTGACGGAGCCAAAGGGAGGCTCCCAGAATTCTATGGTTGGGCCAGATGTCTTAAACAAACAGTTCTTCACCCTTGTTGAGGGCAGATGGCAAGTGTCCTTTGAGAATCTGCCGAGTGATATGGTTCCTTTGCCATCAGACTGTGTCCATGCCCTCACACACACTCTGGATCAAATTCCAAGAATCTGAGGATCCTGTAAGTCCATCCTCTGCCAGGGAGAACTTACATATTGGTTGCTTAAAAAGCCTGACTGTTCTATGTAGACCAAGGAGAAATCCTGCCTAGGATGTATTCCACTGGGGTGGGGTGGGGTGGGAGTGGGGGTCAGTGTGGAATCTCTAGGATTGGATCTAATTTTCATAAAAGAAACAGCCAAATAGTCTAAAAAGATGGATGGCAGATGGCATTTCTGAGGACAGGAGTGGGGAACAGGGACACTTTGCTGTCATTTGGCTTCACTGATGGTGAGGCTGCGTTTATTTCCAACTCAAAGATGAAAGGGGCCGGTGAGACGGCTCTGCAGGTAAAGGTGTTGGCTTCCTGCCAACCCCAAGTTCCATCTACAGGGTGGAGGAGAGAACCGACCACCCCAAGTTGCTCTCCGACCTCCATGTCTGCCCCATGACATGTGTGCCCACATACAAACACAAAAACATGTCATAAAGTGGTTAATTAAAAATCCATAAAAGATTAAAAACAAAACAAAACCTCATATTAAGGGCTAGATCTGTGGCCAATAAGCATATGACCTAAGCCCACAGATGTTCTAGAAAGAAGAGCAAGGGGTTGTTGGTATTATGTAACTTCTCATGTCTAGGATCCTTCCCAGGAGCACTTTAAAAGGGTACAGGCAGCCTGAGCTCTGATTCCCAGACGGTGTCTCCAGTCTCTACTCACCATGCCTTTGCCAGGGAACTCAGGGAACTTTTGTGTATGTAGTATCATGAACCCAGGGCCACATTCTTGCTAGGCAAATGCCCTAAGATGATCTGTATTTCCCAGCTCAGGGGACTTAGCCCTCATGTGGTCTTAGAGCTGAAAATTGTGCAGGACAAACTGCGGGCCTGGGACAAAGGATGGGCTGTTTGCCCCACTGCTAGCTGGAGGAGGGAGGGAGGAGCTCTGAATGTGGACAGCCAGAGCCCCGGGAAGTCCAGGCCTTCTGCCTGGAGCTTTTCCAGCTGCCCTGGACCCAGGACAAGAGAAATGTATCAAGGTTGTTTACCTTGTTGCCCGGGCCTGAGAGGACCTCAGCAGAGGGACAGCTGAGGAGCTGGTGACTAAGCTCCCAGCGCTGGGCGTCCATCTCTAGGACACTTCACACTCTCACCCACCTCCCACTGCCTCTTGGAAGGGACAGCTGAGCCTTCTCTGGTAGACTGGGGAGGGAGCTGCAGCTAAAGAGGTTAGGCACGTGGCCCTGCCATCCAAGTGGAAGATGACCCATGCTGGCAAGACCTCAGTGTGTCCTGAGGGTGAGGATGATGGCACATGGTCACCTCACACAGTCTGTATGGAATCGGAGGTAAAACATACAAATTCTCTTATTCCACTACCCTGAGGTTCAAATTCGACATCTACCACAGCCTGGGCAAAGTATGAACCCAGGAGATCAGGCTTACTCACATCCCAGCTGGAGTCATTCCCAAAGACAAGGGCGGCCATGACGGAAATGGCAAGATGCCCAGAATATGCTGGGTTTGGGCGGCCTTATTTCCTGGTCTCTTTCCTTCTGGGGATCAGGGTGTCTGATATAAGCCAGTTATTTCACCCGGTGGGCAGCTCCCCACAAAACAAAACCCCTCAAAACAAAATCACAACCCACCTCAGCCCAAATCCCCCCAAATGATTCACATAAATTCAGGTCCTTAGTCTTTTTGGTTAGGGACAAGCGAGCTTCCAATAGAGAGGGGACTGCCAAGGCAGGGTTTGAGGACAGATGCTGAGGAGTAGGGCTGATACTACTGAGATCTGTGGATGCGCAGCTGCCCACTCCCACCTGGGCTGGGACAATGCAACAGGCAGGGAAGCCTCGAGTTCTGGGGCTGCCTGGGTGGCTGTGGGCAAGCCACAGGGGAGGTGACTCGAGCTTTCTGCTGCCCATCGAGACCTTAGGACAAGGATTCTCCCATCCTCTCTTCAAAGCTACAGTCTATGACAAATTTGGATTTGGACCTGATTTTGTCACCAGCCCAGCTCCTTAATGTCCGGCTGGGCCTCGTTTCCACAAGCCGTCTGCCAGTCTCACAGGACTTGGCCATGGGAGGCAGGTTTAACTTCCAATGCCTCGCCTCCTCTCAGGAGACACCTGGCAGGTGGTGGTTACCATTCTAGTCACCTGAGCCAGTCCCCCTATGTGGCATACAGTTTTGTTCAGCACATACTTCCTGTGACTGGAGCATCTTCCAGGTCTGGACTTGCCCCTACAGGCCCTGGCGTCTCCAGCGGCTGGGGCTGTATCCAGACCCAACTGCGTGCTCCTGTGCTGCCTCTCACAGATACACATACCAAGGGCAGCAATCGGGCCAGGCCATGTGACAAACTGCTCTCTTCCAACTCCAGCTGACCCGAGGGCAGCTAGGGTGCCAACCATCAAGGCAGAGTGCTGGATACCCCATGACTGTTGTTGACAGACTGCCAAGAGTGAACACAGCCGATCTGCCAGGCTTCCCTTTCAGCTCTCTGGAGTTCTACCTACTATGCACTTCTTCAAAAACTTATTTATTTATTTATTCATTCATTTATTTATTTTGAGACAGGGTTTCTCTGTGTAGTTTTGGTGTCTGTCCTGGAACTCGCTCTGTAGACCAGGCTAGTCTCGAACTCAAAGAGACCCACCTGCCTCTGCCTCTTGAGTGCTGGGATCAAAGGCATGAGCCTCCACTGCCTGGCTTTTTTTTTTTTTTTTAACCTTTTAGACAGGTTCTCACACCACAGTCCAGGCTGGCCTAGACTCCACGACTATCCTCTTGCCTCAGCCTCTCAAGTGCTTTGGGTATGAGCCTGCCAGTGTGTTGTGGCATACCTTTTTGACAGCACACTGGAAGCCTGTCTGTTTGTCCTTCATTCTGTGGACCTCACCGAAGGAGCCTCTGCCCAAACGGGGCTGGTGTGTCACCCAGTGGACCTCTTCTCGGTACTCATAATCCACTGGTTTGAGTTTCTAGGGTTGAAAGGGAGGGGGTCAGTTCCAACAGCCAGGATAGCAGAGGGATGAGGGTTACGGAGGAAGTCTCTCCAGCCAGCGGCTCTTACTGGTGCTCTGGGGACCGAATGGCCACATCCAAAGGTACTATCAGTCCTAAGGTGGGGGTATAAGGAAGACAGGCCAGAGGGCTGAGGGGGACAAGAAGGCAAAGGTGACCTTCAGAGGCTGCCTGGGGTGTGTGCAGAACTGCCAACAACCTTGATAATGGACAATATAACTCAGTAACTAGAAGGCAGAGGAGAAGCAGGGGCCAAGGACAATGTCAAACGGAACTGGACCGGGCCCTCTGAGACTGTTGATTATTAGCTTGAACTGCTTGGGAGGCCCCCAGGCAGTGGAGCCAGGACCTGTCCTTGGTGCATGGGCTGGCTTTTTGGAGCCTGGGGCCTATGCTGGAACACTTTGCTCAGCCTTGGTGTAGGGAGGAGGGGACTGGACCTGCCTCAGCTGAGTCTACCAGGCTGAGCTGACTCCCCAGGGGAGACCTTGCCTTGGAGGAGGTGGGGATGAGGGGTGGATTGGAGGGGGTGCTGGGGGAAGGAGGAGGGAGGACAGGGGAATCTATGGCTGATATGTGAAATTCAGTTAATTATAAAATAAAAATATTAAATAAATAAAGAGTGAATAGAATAAATCTGGCAAGTTGAACAAAACGCTTCAAGTTCCAAAGTTACTCAGGCAGAGAACTAAAGGAGAGTGGGGGAGGGAAGGGGGACGGAAGGGGGAAGGAAGGGGGGCAGCATTCCTCTGCTCATCAGGATGTTTTCATTCAACACACATAATTCAGCAACAGTGAAACTACCTGGAAGACTGAAAAGAGACAGCTAGAAAGGCTGTGGGAAGTGAGGCTGTAGGTGGAGGGTCATAGGACTGCATGTATGCGGTAAAGCCAAGATCGCTCTGTGGCCATTGGATGGGTGGTGCCTTTAAGAGGTGTGGCCTAATGGGAGGAAGTCAGGCCATTGGGGTATGCCCTTCAAATGTCTGGGTCCACACCCTTCATCTCTCTCTGCTTCTGGGATGTGAAGTCATAAGTCTCCTCCACCAGATGCTCAGCCATAACCTACTGGCCCAAAACACTGAACTATCAGCCCAAACAAACCTTTCTAGTTGACTGTTTTAGGCATCTGTCATGGTAACAGAATCCCCTGATTCAGTCCCCAGGGAGCAAACTGATTTATTACCATGGGCATGAGTGACTCTCCCATGAGGGAACCCTCCCTCAGGACCTGCTGGCTTCAAGAGACACTTTGCTTCCCCAGCAAGCCCCACCCAGACCCCCATCTATGGCCCCTCGTCTGGAAGGTGGCTCTTGGAGGTCTGTGTACAGGAGTTTAGTGGGTTAGTTACCTCGGTAAGCAGGACACCCTCGTTGTCCTCAGTTTCAGGGCTGAGTCTCTGAGGCTTGGAGCTCCCTGATGACCACGTCTTAGCCAGGCTGGCCAGGCTGTTGGCCCGGCCTGAGCTCACACTGCCTTGTAGTGCATGCACCAGGTACTCTTCCACAGGAACCTTCTCTTGGACACCTCGAGATGGGTAGCTGGACTCCAGGTGTGGGCCGGGTAGGGGCTTCTGACTGTCTCCATAGGCCAGTTTGCTTAGGCGTGGGCCAGCGAGGGGCTGCTGGCCACTTACACCAGCTAGTTTGTCCAGGAAGAGGGATTCCAGCGGGTAGGGTCTCCAGGGCTCCAGAGTGTGAAATGGGAAAGGATGGGGCAGTCTGCTGTAGGGGAAAGGGTGAGTGGAATGGGGTGGGGGGCCTATGGCCTGGGGGTGGTGGAGTTTCCACACGTGGTTTAGACATTGCAAGGGGCTGATCAGTTTGTGGAGTTCTGGTCGCGGCAGCACTGGCCGCGGGCCGTCACCTTGTTTCTTACAGCACAGGTGGCCGAGGTCTGGCTCCTTCAGAGGCTTGGTGAACTGGGAGACATTTCTGGCATAGAGGGTGCCAAGTGGAGGCTCATCTTCCTGCAGAAAAAATACAGGTGTCACAAGTCCCGGTCCAAACACCCATGAGCAGGGGCCAGGACAATGGCGGAGGGTCTCACCTGCACAGGGATGGTGCAGCTCTCTTGCTCAGGGGTTCGGGGCAGGGGCTTGGCTAAGGCCACTCCTGCCTGGGCCTGTGACTTCGACCTCCTCTTCTTACGTTTTTTCCGGGCTTTGCTGTGACGCTTTCCCTTCTGGCACACACGGGCCATTTTGCCTTCAGTTGCGTGGGCCACATTGTTGGGGACTTGATCAAGACTCTCAGACTGGCTGTCAAAACAGGGGCAGATCCGCATTTTGAGTGCAGGAAAGTGAGGAGTGCAAACCCCAGCTCTGTCATTCCAGTCACGCATGCTTAATGACAGGGGACGCATGTGAGAAACGCGGAGTTAGGTGAGTATGTGTGAGCATCATGGAGTATACTAGCACAAACTTGGACAGCTCTTTATTACTAGGTGCTATGGGCCTATGGGACCACTATCGTGTACGTGGCCCACTGTTGACCAAAATGTCAACATGTGGTAACCTCTGTACTTAGATAGTGTGGGCAGGCTCCTAAGCCCCAAGGAATACCACGTTTTCTCACTTATGAAACGAGCATAGCGTTTCCTGTCGCATGGGTGGAGATGGGGTTTAAATGAGAACAGCTCGTAAGTCTTAGCGCCTGGCTCCTTAGCAGGCTGCCCCATAAGCTTGCTGCTGTGGGCTGGGGCAGACCCTCAGCCTTCTCGAGGCCAGTTCTCTTGCTGCTCCTCAGGTGAAGTGATCCGAGAGGGCCATTCTTGGGCAGGCATCTTAGCTCTGACAGGTCAGAGTGGCTTTGCTTCTGTCATCTCTACCCTTACCCCTTGGAGATACCTAGTTGCCATGGGAACACGAGAAGCTGCCAAATAGACGCCCTTTCTGGCTGATGCAGCCACCAAGGATCTGCCAGGCTCCCACCCTTGTCAGGTATGAAAGGAACTAGTTTCAGGAAAGGGTTTGCAAGGGCCGTAGGGAAACAGCTGGGGGCAGTGGCCGCAGCCTCGGCCATAGTCCTGCATCGCTTTCTACCCGACAAGGGGCTCCTGGTGTGATGGGAGCCCGCAAGCTTCTCAGGCAGCCAAAAGAAGAGTTCATCAGAAACCCCACTCTCTGGGCCAAAAGTGCCTGAGGCAATGTAAGGGGGCGGTAAACCCTAAGAAGGACAGCAGCCTCCACCCAGACCCCTTCCTAGCAACTAGCAGTTTCCAAAGGCCAAAGTCCTGGTGGGAAGAGGGACCTACGTCTGGGATAGACTCTGATCAAATCTCATCTTTGGAGAAGGGGGCCTGCAGACAGACTGAGCCTGGCCTAGCTCCCATCCATGGGCCGGGGTTAGAATAAGACCCCTGGAGTGTCCCCCCATAGGGTGGTCAAAGTGGCCCCTCTGCACTGTGCCCATGCTATTCACCAGTGGGAAGCTGCTGTTCCGGGCACCCTCTGTGCTGATGGGAAAGCAGGGGTGGATCAAGGACTCGGAGGAGAATAAAAATAAAATGTCAAGTTGACGGGAGCCAGGGGCAGCTTCTGCAAAGCTGACTTGGCTGAGAGTAGCTGGGCCAGGAAAGCTGGGCGGCTGCCAGGAGCAGAACCCAGGTGCTGAAGCAGGGAGCCAGAGGCCTGGTGAGTGAGAATGGCCTGGGCAGGCAGCTGGCAGGTGGGCCTGGTGTCACACCCCCCTGGCCAGCTCTAGCAGCTTGCTTTCTTACCTGTACTGTTGGGACCCTGCGATGAAAATGCGCTCTGAAAAGGTGGGGCTGAACTCTTGGCTATTCTCACCTTTAAGTCAAGGAAAAGGGGTCAGATTAGCAGGGGGAGAAAATGAAGACAAGTTGAGCATTTAGGAGTGAGCCTTTCACAGACATGCCCTAATGGCCGCTCTTCCCTTCTCTGTCAAACCGTCTGTCTGGTGGCTCACCTCCCGGCCAGCACCTTATCTCACTGGGGGTCACCGTGTCCCCCGCTTACTAGTTGAGGGGACTGTGTGTAAAATGGGGTCATTGGGAGCCTGTTGCTGCCTCAGAGAAGCTTCCTAGAACATTCCACACACCACAGGGCACCGTCGCCCCCTTGTGTTTATGTGTGCATTCATTTAATTTTCATTTTCTTCTCAAAAGCCAACTGGAAGGCTTGAGGAGGTGAAGCAGAGGGTGGATACGTGGAGAGAAATGCCACCATGCCACAGGCTATCAGGCTCTCCAGGTTCTACCCCAGGATACCTCCTAGGCTGGAAGGTGGTGCTGAGGACCGTGGAGGACTGGTGTTTCTAGCCCTCCTGGGAGTTCTTGTTCCCAGGCAACCATCGATATCATCTGAAGGTAACAGGAATAGAAGTGGAAAGGGCCAGACTTGGCCCCACCTGCAGAGGCTGGCTGCCCAGAGACTGGCCCAGCAGGCCCAAGAGCAGGGTGCTTATTTTGGGGGCAGAGGGTGGGAGTGGGTGGAGCCATCCCTCGCTGAAGGCAGTGAAAGGTACATAGGCCAGAGGGGTTTCCTAGGAGACTTGGCCTTTCCTGTCTGGGCCCCTCCAGATGCTACTGTTCAACGTTACAGCCGAGGTTAAGGGCCAGCCTGATGCTCCTGCGGAGGGAGTCCCTAAGCATTCCTTTCTCTTGGCTGTTCCCTGTGCAGGTCACAATGGCGCAGCCTCCATTCCCTGGGTCCCCATGGTCCACCCTAGCACTCTTATAGCTCCCATGTATTTATTCTGGGCTAGACCTCCAAACAGGTAGGTCTGGTGAGAATCTTATAGAGTGCTCACTCTGACCTTGCTCTTCCATGGGGACTCCATGGCTGGCCTCTCACGCCCAGCCACCCATCTGCAAGCCCACTCACTTGTCACTGTGCTCAGAGCAGCCCCAGATCCTTACATTCAGCCTGGGCGATGATGGAGATGGCGGGCGGCCCACCCTCGGAACCTTCCTTGGCTGTGCCTTTGGTAATCACATCGTTCAGGATCTCCCACTTCCCACAGAACACGGGGCTCTTCTCCACAGCCTCAAGCTTGTAGATGCAGCTCTGCTTCTTCCCTTGCGACTGTGTCTTCTCCTTGGCTTTGGCGAGCTCCTTCTGTTGCCCAACCGCTGAGCCAGGAGAGCCTGGGCAGGCCACCTCCATCACTGCCATCTCCCAGGCTCGTGCTCACCTTGAGGGCCAAACACAGACCAGGTCATTCCAAAGCCCAGACCCCTCGGAGAGGTTAGGCTCAGGTTGGAGGGGAAACACATGTGTGTGTGTATGTGTGTGTGTGTGTGTATGTGTGTGTGTGTGTGTGTGTGTGTGTATGTGTGTGTGTGTGTGTGTGTATGTGTGTGTGTGTGTGTATGTGTGTGTGTGTGTATGTGTGTGTGTGTATGTGTATGTGTGTGTGTGTGTGTATGTGTGTGTGTGTGTGTATGTGTGTGTGTGTATGTGTGTGTGTATTGTGTATGTGTGTGTATGTGTGTGTGTATGTGTGTGTGTGTATGTGTGTGTGTGTATTGTGTATGTGTGTGTGTATGTGTGTGTGTGTATGTGTGTGTGTATGTGTGTGTATGTGTGTATGTGTGTATGTGTGTGTATGCGTGTATGTGTGTGTATGTGTGTGTGTGTATGTGTGTGTGTATGTGTATGTATGTGTGTGTGTGTATTGTGTATGTGTGTATGTGCGTGTGTGTGTGTATGTGTGTATGTGCGTGTGTGCGTGTGTGTATGTGTGTATGTGCGTGTGTGTGTGTATGTGTGTGTGTGTGTGTGTGTGTGTGTGTGTATGTATGTGTGTATGTATGTGTGTATGTGCGTGTGTGTGTGGGGGGGCACACTGGAAGGTTCTTGGCTCTTTATGCCGACTGCACTCGTTCTCCAAACACCCCAGTAGTAATGGAGCCAAGCTCACAACGTTCACAGGCGTTTGACTTGGGGACCCTGGTCTACTGCAGTGTAACGGGCTCCTCTGCTGGGCCTCCAGAGGGACGGGGGTCATTTTCTCAGTGCCGTAGCCTCTGGTAAACTGTCCATGCTCCAGTTAAAAACCCCACCCATGCTCGTGCAAACGATCCTAGTTAATCTCAGTGCAACACACACACACACACACTCATACACAAGCAAGGAGCAGGGGGAGGGGGAGTGAGAGGGAGATAAGACAGTGGGGTGAACAGATGGCTCAGTGGTTAGAGCACTGGCTGCTGTTGCAGAGGGCAGGGGTTTGGTTCCCAGCACCCACGTGGCAGCTCACAAACATTTGTAACTACAGTTCCAGGGACCCAATGCCCTCTTCTGGCATCCATGGGCACTGCACACATATGCTGCACATATATACACAAAGGCTAAACATTCAATACACAAAATAAATAATTTATTATTATTATTATTATTATTATTATTATTATTATTATTATTATTATACTATTTTAGGTTTTTTGAGACAGGGTTTCTCTGTTGCCCTGTCTGTCCTGGATCTTGCTCTGTAGATCAGGCTGGCCTTGAACTCACAGAGATCCACCTGCCTCTGCTTCCTGAGTGCTGGGATTAAATGTGTGTCCACCATTGCCACCACTGGCCTAAAAATAATTTGTAAAAAAGAGGGTAGTGGGGTGAATATTATAAAAAACATTATACATATGTACTAAATCATCAAAGAGCAAATACAAATGTGTATTAAAGAAGAGTCCCACTCTCCCCTTCAGACAACTACAACAGGAACTGGAACTGGATTTTTCTTGCCTCTACAATGACTAAACCTCTTTCTGTTGTTTGGAAAGCTTTGTTTCCTCAGGACAGGGTGAGAAATCTCCTCCTCTACCCATCACCTCACAGACCCCAGGGACACCTTGCCTTCACAGGGCACTAGAGTGGCTTTTTTCCAATGGAGAAAATCAAGGTTTGGTTTTGTTGACAGAAGGGATAGATATATACAGTCACATGCCATTTAATGCTGGGGATACAGTTTGAGAAATATGTCTCCAGGAGATTTTAGCACTGTGTGAATATCACAGAGTGCATTACGACATCATCAGGGTGACAAAGACTTGTGGAGTCAGCGCTACACACAGTCCCATTGTGGTCAAAACACTGTCATGAAATGCATGGCCTTGTATGAATACATGTGTGCATAAATGCTATAAAGCCTACTATTCATATAATTCATATTCAATTTAATAATTGTTGCGGGCTGCCAGGTGGACCTTGACACTGTTACTCTCCGATGTGGTCTTCCCTGTCGTAACACCATTAAATTCGGCTCATACTTGCTCTTGGGGCACACATGCAAACCACATGAAGGTCCCTTTAGGACCCTGGCCTTTTGCACAGTCATGCCTGGAAGTTAGTAAGATAGCAAGGAACTGAGGAATACCAGGCCCAGGCTTCTTCCCAGGATGGCCTCGCTCACCTCCTTCCGTCCCAAGGCTATGGAAGCCTGGTCAGCCCGACCAGGAGGTCTGGGCTTTGTTCATCTATTCTTGCACCTCCACCTCTGCAGGGCAGGCTAGCCCTGAACTCAGAACAGCTCCAGCCTCCAGCAGGGATGCCTGGTTCTCGAGACTAGACTGGACAATCTGTGGCTTGGTCACTTTAAGAAGTCTATGGTGGCTCATGCCTTTGTTTTCAGCACTGGGGAGGCAGAGATAGGTAGATCTCTGTGAGTTCGAGGCCAGCCTGGTCTACAGAGTGAGATTCAGGACAGGCACCACAACTACACAGAGAAACCCTGTCTCAAAAAACCAAAAAAAAAAAAAAAAAAAAAAGAAAAAGAAAAAGAAAAAAAAAGTCTATGGGGAGCTCTGACTCCCAATAAAAGTCTCCAGGCAGGCTATTATTGTAATTTTCTCCATTTTCCTACATACATCCCCAAATCCCTCAACCTTCAAAAGCTGACTTAAAGCCTAAAATAAGCCACCTTTCTTAGCCTTTTTACCAGAGAAAATGCAGTTTGAAAATCAACTAGAAAACTCCCCAAATCTAACAGAAGGAGATGTATGCTTAAACGGACCTTAGGGTTACTTCAATCTCCTTATTTTCTTGTGAAAAACCTGAAGCCTACCCAAGTGGATCCCTGGTCAGTCAGGCCCTGTGTGGCAAAGCTGGGCAGGCTTCGGACCCTAGGCTCTTCAGGCAGACATGAAAGGAAATTCCTGGTCCTCTGTGGTTGGAGGGCTCCTAACCCTGACTGCATCTTAGTATAGAGAACAGCAAGACAAAAATCCAGATGACCCATGTTGGCTGGCCAAGGGCACCAAAGGACCAAAGGCACATTTGCAGACCTTCAGACAGGATGACTCCGAGTATGAGAGATAAAGAGCTGGGCCAATGAATGAGGAAGATGGCGGGCCCCCGAGTTACACTCCACTCAGATAATGTGCCTCTACCTGGTGTTGAAAGTTCACCTTGAGCTGGAGTTCTTTCAGAGACTGTGGGGCACTCAGCCAACCCAGGACCTTTCTTTCCTCTAGGTGGCTAGCTGGGCTGCAGGCCAGGAGCCATGGCCCCCACCCCCATGCACACACGACAAACACCAGGCTGCTCTCCCTGGGGAGAAGTTGAGGTTGTGGCCTCCCGTGTACTCCCCAGTGACTCATCCCCAGCCAAGGAGGCAGAATGACAAGGAGGCCATTGAGAAGCTGACCCAGCAGATGGCAGCTGGACCTGAGACTGGCACAGGGAACACAGGCTGACCCCCACCCTCCCAGAGGCAGACAGTTAGAGCCAGCAGCAGAAGAGAAGCTTCTCCTGCAGTTGGCTTCCCTGGACCACATGACCATGACTCAGCCTCTCACTGACAGCCTCCAGGTTTGCTGGCCTGAGGGCAGCACTCCCTCAAGTACGGACAGGGCTGCTTCCTCTCTCCTCCCCCACTTCTATGTGGGTCTGGTCCACAAAACCGAGTTCAGAATCCATGTCAGGAGTGTAGCGAGCTGTTCTTCCCAGCCCTGGGCTTTGGGTGCTGGCTCACCGTATACCCCCCCACCCCAAGGCCCAAAACCTGTCCTTTCTCTCTCTCCTGCAGTGCGTGGGGAGGGTGGGGGGCTAAATGAGGCCAGGCTCTACTCATCCCTCAACCCAACTCCTTCCTCAGCTCCACCTCAGCCTCCAGTGCATATGGCCGCCTGCTATCTTCATTGTATGGAAGCCAAGGATGACGGCAAAGGCAAGGGCCACACCCAGGGCCCACACAGAGCATAGGCAGGGTTCACTCAACACTCTTTCAGGCCTGGTGCATACACCAATCTGATCCCCTGCAGGGATCCAGGGGCAGAGGTGACTGGGGAGCTACCAGATCAACCTAGGCTCTATCTGTAAGGACAGTTCTTGGTTTGGGCTCAAGGATGTCTGAGAGCCACAGGAGCAAGACGCAGTTTGTATTTTTCCCAGGGAAGGGACCATGGTGCTTGCCCTGTTGCCCAAGTGTATACCACGGCCCAGGAGGCTGTGCCAGTCTCCCAAGTCAGGCAGGGCCAGGGCTCCATGCCTAATTCTGCTTTTGCCCTCTTCCCACAAAGCTCTCCAGTGCCAACCTGCAAGTTTGGAACTGTGAAGGTTACAGTGCCAGAAGAGTTCTTAAAATGCACTCATCCTAGATACACTGAAGAGTCACTGGGCATCAGGCCCAGAATATGCTTTTCTCTTAGTGCTGGAGTCCGAAATCAGGGCCTCACACATGCCAGACAAGTGCTCCACTACTGACAGTACGTTCCCAGACCTTTTTAAGGAAACAATTTTTGGGGGCTGCCAAGCCTGAGAACTTGAGTTTGATCTCTGGGACCCACAGAGTAGAGAAAAGAGAACTGACTTCCACAAGTTGTCCTGTGACCTCAAATGTGCACCATGGCCTATGCACACACACACCAAATACAAATATAAATAAAAGTAAGATGGTCAAGGGTCTTGAAACTGGCGGTCCTCCTGCCTCAGCTTCCTGAGCAGCTACCAGGCACCAACCATGTCTGGCTAGACTCTGAACCTTTAAAAAGAATTGAATTAATTTTATCTTCACGCATGTGGGGGAGCTGCCGAGGGCTGAGGAGGCAGTCAGGCTGCTGGTGCTGGGGTCCGCCACCTGACGTGGAGGCTGAGAACATTCTCAGGGACTCTGCAAGGACAGCATATGCCCTCAACTGCTGAGCCACCTCTCCTGACCTAGTATCTGTACTCTTTATTCTGTATGTATGAATGTTTTGCCTCGGTGTGCATCTGTGCATCACTTGTGTTATCTGGTGCCTGTGGAGGCCTGAGGAGAGCATTGATCCCTGGAACTGGAGTTACGGATGGTTGACCTGACCCGCCATCAAATCTCTATTCTTCAGAAGAGCAGTCTATGCTCTAACCAGTGAGCCATCTTCCTAGCCTCCTAGACGCTCTACTCCTGACAAGCCTTCTGGTACCAGGTCTGCCATTTGCCCTCTTTATACTAATGGTGGCCACTGGGAATATGTGTTTGACTACATTTAATTACAATGAAATAAGATGTGAATACATTCTTCGGGTACACAGGTTACCAACTGGAGAGCTCAGGAGGAAAACACTTCTGTTTCCAGGATTCTGGGACAGAAATAAGAGTGAGGATAAATGAGTCTTTGATTCATGAAAAGGTACAACAGTAATATTTTAAATGTTGGCCTTTAGAGAAAATAGCCTCTCTAAAATGTATCATATTTCACTTCCCTCTTTTAGTGAGTACACTTACCCTGAGAACGCCAGGCTGGGAAACAGAAGCTATGTCCTCTAGATTAAAAAGAAGAAAAAAAGCAGTAGGGCCATTTTTGTCAAATGAAATCACACCTCACCACTGTATGAACGCTAGAAGTCTGCAACCTTGTGTAACTCATATCAGAAACAGCTGCCCTGGCTGAAGGAGGTGGGCAAGAGGCCCACCCACTCAGCCTTCCTCCCCATACTGAGAACCTCTGGAGAACCCCAGGTCGCTAAGAAAATACTTGGAACCAATGGCCTCTGAGGTTCCTCCTAGTTCCCAGAACAGACCTGGTCAGGATTAATTGAGGTCTGGAGACTCCAATTCAGAATAATAGTGGCTAAAATTTACTAAGCACTTAGCATTATTTAGCCTTCCTTTCAGTTGTGGATGTGAGACGTTCCCAGCATGCCTAAAAGGTTACACAGATAGAGGCATGCTGGACTTGGCCCCTGCCTGTGGAGCCTGTGCACTGACCTTGAATAGTTTCTCTGACTTCCCTCAGGATCCTCTGAGTAGAGGCAGAGATCACAAAGTATCACAGAAGTGATCACAAAGTGCCAACAGAAGACGCCAAGTGCATGTCCGTCCCTTTGCCTTTTACTAGGCTGTGACCCCGAGTCACTGACACTTCTGTGTTTCTGCTTCACATAAATAAGGCGTCCTCAGCCTCACCTATGGAATTCCATATTCACTTCGCCCTCCACAAAAGGGAAATCAAAACTTTGGAGGCCATCTCACAAACATCCACTGAAGGGCCTGAGCAAATCTCTCAATTTCATCTGGAAATAGGAGCGTGTCCTGTGAATGCCCAGAGGGATAAACTGCAGAAGTAAATGACTCAACTTCCTTAATAAGATATTGGTTGAAACCACTGTCGTCCAATGCTTCCTCTTTTCTGCCTGTAGCTGGCCTAGCCAACAGGCCACACCAGTTAAGCTTCAACCTAACAAAGAGGAGGGATTGTGAAGCAAGGTGGGTACCTAGGGCATGTGCCAACAAGAGGGAGCTGCCCTTGCAAACAGCTCTTTGGCCAGTTGTGTCCCTAGGTCCCACACCTGCTCCGTCCGGCTTCCTTTTCTGCCCTGCCCTGGCACCCAGCCAGCCAGAATGGTCCCTTTGCTCAAAGGAGTTGGGGAGCCATGGGCAAGTCTGCTCCTCCTTACTCACCTGTTCCTCCCTCTGTGGGCCGCGCCTTCTCTATGGAGCTCTTACCCAGATCCGCCCTATCTTTTTCTCCTCAGGGGAACCATTTACAGTGGTCTCCTGCATTCATTCAGCAAGTATCCACTCAGCTAAGGGGATATAACAGCTGAAACCGCTCACACATGTCTGTGTGGGCACCGACCGGGCTGGGTGGTTTTTCTGCACTGTTGATGCACCTAACAGTTACAAGGTTGCTCTTCTTATTCCCATTTGACAGATGAAGAAACTAAGGCTGAGAGGTAAGTCAGCTGCTGGAGCAGATGAGGCTCAATTTGGATGACCAGAGCTTAGGACTCAAATAGCGACCGATACTCTGGCCCATTCCCCTGGCACTCAAGGATCATCAGCTCTTGATGAATCCAGGAACGGAGGGGACTAACTGGCTACCAGAGTAGTGTTATTTCTGCTCTGTATTTGGTCTATTTTTCTGCCCTTGAGGGCAAGAAGCATGAGAATTAAGAATTGGGGAGGGCATGTCCAGTCACTAAGTGCTGAATCCGCAACAAATAAGTCAGCCTTCCAGGCCAGTGGCCCCACTACATGCTGCCAGGTCTTAGAATTTTTAAGCTGATGAGTTTTAATAGGTCCTTTCATTTTTCTTTTAAAAATGTTTAGAAATCTATACACAACATGGATGTACATAAACAAGAATTCCAGGTAACATATTATCTTTCCTCAAAGAACCACTGAAGGATATGCTTTGGAAAGAAGAAATATAAACCAGAAAAAAGGGACATGGAACTAAGAAATAACGGCAGGTCCAGGAATCAGTGTAATACGTTGGTCAACTTAATTAACAATTGTGTGTAAAAAAATCAGTTCAAGGGGCTGTAGAGATGCTCAGTAGTTAAGAGCACTGCCCACTCTTCCAGGGGACCTGGGCGCAGTTCCTAGCACCCACGAAGTGGTTCACAACCTTCTGTAACGGAGTTCCAGGGAAGCCAGGGATACCCTCCTCTCACCTCTGTGGGCACTGAGCAAGATGTAGTGCAAAGACATACACAGGCAAAACACTCCTACACATAAAGGAAAATAGCTAAATCTAAAGAGGAAGAATAATAAAACTCTGTCTTTGGGGGGAAATTTACTTGTGCAAATGTGTAAATTTCATTAAAAACTAGTTATGTATGTACATTAAAGTTTAAGAATAACTTCATAAAAACAGAGATACCTGCTGGGCGGTGGTGGCGCACACCTTTAATCCCAGCACTCGGGAGGCAGAGGCTGGCCAATATCTGAGTTTGAGGCCAGCTTGGTCTACAGAGCAAGTTCTAGGACAGCCAGGAATACATAGAGAGACTTGGTCTCCACAATGAACAAACAAACAAACAAATAAATACCAACCCCAAAACCAAACACTGAAACCAAACCAGCCAATCAACCAACCAACCCAAAAACTCCAAACCATGTGATTCTCACATCAGATCTAGAGCTCAGAGCACACAGCACAGCAGTCTCTCACAGACCCTATAAAGGCTCTGAGAGCCAGTGCCTGGAGACAGAGGAGGCTTTTGATGAATGAGGACTCTGTGGAAAGTCCTGTCCTCCTCTAGAGCTGAGAAGGCCCTGGGCATACATGGTAGGGTCTGCTGGGTGCCCTGCCCTGGGTGCTGGGACGACACTGGGGAAGATGACACTGTCCTTGGAGGGCTCACAGTGTGCTGGGGTAACTGCTAGGCAGTCAGAAAAGCACATACAGCCTAGGAGTTCAAGGACACCTAGAGGACATGCCGTGGGGCCCCCAGGGAACCCAGAGCAGCAGTAGCAGTCAGGAGAGGCTTCTATGGGTGAACAAGATTTGCTTGAGGGAAAGGCGACGTGAAAGGCCAAGGAGATGCCAGCTGATAAAACACTTGCTGATGTGCCTTGCCGGGGACTGGAGTGTGAGCCTCAAAAAATAAGGAGGGGCTGCAGGGACGGCTCAGTAAGTGAAGGTGCCTGCCACTGGGCCAGACGGTGGAAGGGGAATGGCTCCAAGTTGTCCTCTGCCCCCACACCCGCTCTGGGCCTGAGAAAATAAGAGTATAGTAAAAAGCAGTAAGTGTGGGTGACTCCTGAGGAACAATGTCAGATCCTAGGCCTCCACATAAACACGCACCTATATTGTAAACACACACACACACACACACACACACACACACACACACACACACACGTGCGCGCGCGGCACTCCAGGTGAAGAGGGCCCAGGAAGATGTAATCCAGAGGTGAATCTCTGTAGAAATCACAAACTCCTTAACTCCTTAAGCAGCTGACGTCACAGCTGCAGCAGGTGAGACTGGGGATGAAGCTCCAAACGAGATCATGAAAACCAAGTTGGTCCTCCTTTACCCAAGGGCCCAATTCCCAGGAGAGTGAAGCTATAAACCTCCATTCCCTCACATTCTTGGGGACGGGGTTCTAGCTGGAGGACTCTGGGGGAGGGGCAGACAGTAGCTGCTGGGCAACTATCTGCTCAGCTACAGAGCTCAGGAAGGCTTGCTGAATTCTTTTCCAAGGGACATGGGGCAGGTGACCACTAGCAAGGAGGAGGGCGATGCCTGAGGCCGTACTTGGGTACTCTGAGTGAAAGTGAACTGGAAGGATCTTGAACCCATCTCCTTGGCCAGCTTGACGCCTGCTCCCTGGAGGGAGATTTCTTTTGTGCATTTCCCATTAATGAAGATATGAAATGTGAAGGTTCATTAATCATTAAAAGTTTACAGATCAATAATATAAGAAAGAAATCTCACATGCCCACAACTATTCAGCCTTACTGCCAACTGCACAGACAATGGCTGGTTTAAGAGAATTTGTGGGATTAAGCCTATTATAGCCCTCCAGTCCCCACCACATGTTTGGCAGCCCTGGCTGGCCCAGGGCCTGAGGAAACACCAACGCCCTCAAGGGCCCTCAGGATGCTAAGGGCAACCACCCGTGTCTATTCTATTAGTGTAGGTCCTGACCACTTCCATCCTCTCCCTGACCTCGGCCCATCCCCACTGGGCTGAGCTTATCGTAAAACACCATGTCCTTTAGCAACCTCAGGCCGAAAGACATCTGCTGGTTCTGCAGTGCTTACGGGTCCAGTCCCAAGTCTGTGGTCTATAATCTATCTGACCACTGTTTCCCTAAACACAGGGTGTGGCTCTGGCTGCTCCAATCTCTCCCCAACCTTCTAGCTACTGAGCCTAACAGGTCTCCCAGTGGGCCTTCCTGTGTGGGCCACCTGGCACTTCCTGCTTGTCCTGTACAGACTAAGCTCAGGCCTTCCACTTCCAGGAAGCCGCTGACAAGCCACAGCCCCCCAGTCTCTTTCCTCTCCTTCACTCTGACCTTTAAACACACCCTCATTCACTTTTACTCATCCAATGCCATAACACAGTCGAAAGTACTGGAGACAGTAACGCATTATACAAGATGACAGCCACTTTTTATGCAGATATCACATCGAAATATAATCTTGATATGAAACAAATAGAAATATAAAAAGAGATGCACAATTGAAGATGTTCAGAGTGTTTCTATAGTGGTAAAAAGCCAGAACAAAATTAATTATGGGGAAATTAGTTATTAAAACCCAGCACATCCATTAAAATGTTTATAAAAACTAACAATATGAACAAATATCGCTGGAGACAATGTTAAGGAAAAAGTATAGAGAATTAGATGTAAACTCTGGCCCTGAATAATATTTACATGTGTGTCTTTTTTTTAACTTTATGTGTATGGGTGTGTTGTCTGCATGTATGTGTATGGGTGTGTTGTCTGCATGTATGTGTATGGGTGTGTTGTCTGCATGTATGTCTGCTCACCTTGTGCATGCCTGCAACTTGCAAATGCCTGAAAAGGGTGCTGGATCCCCTGGGACTGGCAGTGCAGACAGTTGCTAGTCACCTTGTGGGTGCTGGGAACCTAGCCCAGGTTCTCTGTACCAGCAGCCAGTGCTCTTAACTGCGGGCCATTTCTCCGGCCCCTTCTATAGTGTATCAACATTTATAAAAACATAGACATGGAGACCCTGTCTTCAAACAAAAACAAACAAAAAATCCAGACACTGGCAGACATAACAAAGGTTCTCTTTGTGTCAGACTTATGAATGTCTTAGTTTTTTTTTTAAGTATTTTAATAATTTTCTCACATTTTCTTCAGTGAGTTAGTCTGTTTTTATGGACAACAGTCTTAAGTGGTTAAACACACACACACAGAGAGACACAGACAAACAGACACACACTCTTGGCGGGTGGTGGGGGTGGTGGTGTCCCTTCCCACCCTCCCCTCCTGCACTCTTCTGAGGGGACGGCCATTACCCGTTCTTCTCCTATCTCTCACTGACGTCCTCTGTAGCATATCACCTTCATAATGAAAACAAGCTATAACCAAAAGGATCTCTTGGCAGGGGACAAGAATTGCAGAGGCATGTCTTTGTGTTTGGGAGTGGGACTTGGTAAATTAGGATGACCCCAAACATGCAGACACAAAGGTACACACCAAACTGATGGCCACTCAAAGGGACAGAAAGCTGGAGATGAGAGTGCCTCTCTCCGGGTTTTGGTTTTCATTTCCTTATCTTGTATATTCTCCCTGGGGACTGTGAGTTTTATTAGTTGTGACTCAGGAAGTAATGAGATAGTCATCTCATCACATCACACACACACACACACACACACACACACACACACACACACACACACACACCCTGTAAGAAGGACATAGCCATCACACACACATACACACCTTGCTCTCACCTGCAATCACCCAAACAGGAACTTCTTCACTGTTACAGACTATCCACCTACTCTGTTTCCAAATTTCCCTTAGAAACAGCACCACAAAGAGCCCACCCTTGTTCACATTTTTTGTACGGCGGGAGATAATTCTGAGTGGCACATTCCTGCGACTGGAATTTCTGAGCGACCCTCTGTTAGTGGGCTCTCTCTTTTTCTCCTGGTTCAGGGTGTCAGGGAAACAGGTGGTTCTCATACATCCTAGTTATTTGCTAAAGGTATTACCCTTGTCCTCAAGGTGTTTCTAATCCAGTCGGGGAGAAAATGGATGGATGGATTACATGTCATTTATTCTGCATTTATTTAAATAATAGATGAGTCCCAAATTGCTCTCAGATTCAGAAAGGCCTTTGGCAGTAATTTATTCCAACACATTACTTACTAATTAATGCTGGAGAAGGGCCATTCACACAAAGGACAGGATGGAGGAGGCTCCAAGTGCAAATCACTGGCCTTCCGCCTTCTGAGAGGTGCGTCTGGGCAAGTCATTTAATCAGAGACTGGAGTCTCACCTGTGAAAGAGGCGGCTCAAACTACAAGCATGTTTCACTGGAGGAGTAACTGCAAGAAACAAGGTTTAATTTATATAGTCCAGTGCCTGGCATACGCTGGTATTCCACTAGTGGGGCCTGCAGCGGGGACAGCTGTGACAAAATGAACAGCCTTTGCCCTGACTAGAAATGCAGACGGTTTCAAGTGCTTCGCCTGTGCAGAGCTAGTGCCCACCTTAGCCTCTGGTCAGCAGCACCAACGTCAGCCTGAACATCTCAAACAGATACTCAAGGGAGGGAGGGGAGAGGAGGGGGAGGGAGGAGGGGGAGGGGAGGGGGAAGATCACTCGGAACACAGGGGCAGAGCCATCAGTAAATAACGGACCACATCTGAGGTGGCTCCAAAGAGCTCTCTGCAACCCCTGTCTGGCCTCTGTCTCCACTGGCAAGGTCTCAGCGGGGAATGGGGACGGAGAAATGACCTGGTGATACATGATGACCTTGGCCGAAGGGCTGGGATTAGCTGTCTTGCCCCATCTTTGTGTATTTTCAACATCTGTTGTCATTTGCATACGTATAATTACGTTCTGGTCCATGTAGACAGAAATTCACACTGGCAGATCTAACTGCTCACTCACGATGCATGCATTATTTCTTAAATCCTTACAACTCTGTGAGCAAGACATCAATATTATATCCTTTGTTTTAATTACTTTTGTATTGATTTGAGACAGGTCTGGCTATGTATCCTAGTTGGCCTGGAACTTGCAATTCTTCTGCCTCTGCTTCTTGAGATCTAGAATCACACGTATGAGCCACCACACCTGGCTATGCAATGCCCTTTACACACAGGAGGAAATGGAGGTCTGTAGGTCACCAATGTCATACTGCAGGGGAGGAAGGAGCGTCAGTGGGGAGAGGACTTTATGCCGACGCCCACTCTTAGCCATGACACCGAATCTCTTAGCCAATGCTCCAAGCTTTAAAAGGTGGGGCTGAAACACAGAAGCTGTTACAGTCCAAAGATCTGTTAGTGAGAACCCCAGGGACAGACCCAGGAGGAAGCACCCCAAGGGCCAAGCAAGAAGAGATAGCCTATGTTTTAGAAAAAGGAGTGGAGAGCAGAGACTCCACAGAGGAACTGTGGCCGGCCTTTGTTCCTCGGCCGAGGGATGAGTCGCATCCTGGAACGAGTCCGTAACCAATTCCAAATTGGTTATTCCTTATATAAAGTCTAGTTCTGGGCTTCTTGAGTCTAGGTCACCGATTTGTTTGTTTGTTTTATAACAAAGACCTGAGCACCAGCTGTCATGTTATACACATGGCCAATACTTTTGTCTCCAGACCCCCGAGACAGGGCATTTGATAAGCCTTAAAAAAAAAAAAGTGTTACAATGAGATTTTACATGGAGCTTGCAAAAACTTTTCATTAAGGAAGCCAACACCAGTCAGACAGTGGTGGCTCATGCCTTAATCCCAGCACTCAGGAGGCAGAGGCAGGTGGATCTCTGAGTTCAAGTCCAGCCTAGTCTACAGAGTGAGTTCCAGGACAGCCAAGGCTACAGAGAAACACTGTCTCAAAAAACCACAAACACATATTCAGACACACCAAAACAAAAACAAACAAAAAAGCCAACACCAAATGGAAAGGATGCCAGAGAGGGCGCCTCTGAGCCACAGAGGCCATTATGGAATTAGAATGCAGGACATGTGAAGGAAGAGTGGTATCGTGGAAAACACCAACTCACGTGTACTTCACTTTATACAGTAAACAGTAAGAATATTTTATGTATGTTATGCAAAAGCATTTTAACTGTCCTTTAAATATGCGTGAGGACATTTCCTATAAGTAGGAACACTCAGGAAATGGGGGTTGAAGTATACACCATTCAAGTTTCCAAAGATTACAGTGTCTCACACTAAGCTACACCACAGCCTCTCCCTCCTTTTCTTGTTCTGTTTTGCTTTGCTTTTTTTGAAATAAGGTCTTGCTATGTAGTCCAGGCTGGCCTTGAACTCATCATCTTCCCATCTCAGCCTCCTGAGTGCTGGGATTACAAGTATGAGTCACCACAATAGTGTCAAACCAGTTTTTTTGATAAATCAAAATGTACTTTAGAAGAATCTTGCCAGTTGAGTGAGGTCATCATTATAAGTAACAATTCTGTTGAGAACTGTGAAACCTCCCTCCCACCCGCATCCCCCTTCTCTCAACCTTTTGGATTGATTTATATCAAGGAGCTGTTCCCTAGGCATGGCCAGTCCTGCTGAAATACAACCACTGCCCTCCTTTCTGGGTTTATGTATGTGAGTTTCACAGGTGGGACTGGTTTCAGGCAGGCCTTAGTGGACAAGAGAAAGCCAGGTTCAGTGTCCCTGTAAGGGAGGAGGCTTCAAGTTCACTGCAGTCACTGGTGGCTGGTTCTGAAATTGAGGAACTAATTTGAGGAACTTCAGAATAAACAAGAAACCCAAACAACTTGGCTTTCTGCAGAAGACTCCAACGTAGGGGGATGGGGTGTTCTGGGGAGACACATGGCTCGTTCTGTGGAGCCCTGACCATGACCTACTTTTATGCTGCCCTACATACTCTCTGACAAACTACCCCGAGTGATCAGCTGAAGCTATGTGTGGCAGGGGTGCACCTGACATGTCCACTTACACTAAGGGGTCATACTTTTGCTTTCTCCTGAGGTGGGGGAGACGAGAGGAATGTTTTCAAGAGAACCTCAGACTGATTCCTCGGTGAAGTGGGCAAACTGGGGAAAGCCTATGGCTCTCTTACTCTTACTCAGACCAACAGGGCCTAACAGGAGTATAGACTGGCACCCTGCACTTCCGTTGGATGACAAACAGCTACTCTACCCGGTGGGTACCATTTTCCAAGTACTGGACTAGCAAGCGGGAATACGATGGCGACCAAGCCAAACAGGAATTCTCCTCGTTCATGACCCTGAAAGACCATCCTGGAATGCTGACCCTAGTTGTCAAAAGGCTTGTCGTGGGCCAGGCCTTGAACCATCTGCACGTGATTTGGGCCTACATGGCACCCAGCGCTGTGTGTTCTGCCCCACGTGTCTTTTGGTATATCCACTTTCCCTCCAGGGTGAGTTCTTTGACGGAAGTGCCCCGTTCCACTTGTTTTTAACAACGGATGCTCAATGGTCTATAATGCAATAAAGCCATCATACGATGAAAACACTGTAAAGTCAAGTGCATGGGCTGTGTCTAACGTCATAGCTTCCTGAACATGACAGATGAACAACACAGCACTCTATAGTATTGGCTGTGCTCCCTAGTGGCAGTGAGGCTGACAAAGAGCTATGACCCATAGCCAGTGCCCAACATCACCATGGACTTGTTATTACTAGCTCAGGAAGAGATGAGATTAAAAATTTGGAGGCTTTTCTAGTGAATGCCTATTGCTTCTGCATCCTAAAGTGAAGAAACTGTTAAGTTGGATTATCGTCTGTGAGATGTCTATGTGTTCTACCTACCAGAGATTGGCAGTTAACACTCTTTACAAGCCTTCCTTGAGTGAAATAATAGCCAGGTGTGGCAGCACATGCCCGTAATCCCAGCATTCAAGAGGCAGAGGCAGGAGGATCACTGCAAGTTCAAGGCCATGATCCTAGAATCCAGGTAACGGGGGAAAGAGAGAACCAACTTCACAAGGTTGTCCTCTGACCTCCACATGTACACTGTGGCACACATACCCCATCCCTCTTACACACATATAGACACACACACAAGTAAAATTAAAAAATAAAAATAAAATGACAAAATAGATGAAGGCCATAGACTCTGAGAGCCTGCCTGGGTTTTAGTACAAGTGTTCCCACCGATCACTGGCAAGCTCCAGGGGACCGCACATGGTGGCTGCGGAAGGGGATCACGTCAGTGACTGTATTCTGACTGCATCCCGGTAAAAAAAAAAAAAAAAAGTCTGCAAGCTAAATGCTGAAACCGTCATCAACCTCTTCCCTAAATACTGACCTGGTGACCCATTTGTTTAGGGCTGATGGGTCTTCTGGCCCTCCAGTCCACACAATATCCACCTGGACTGACCTGTACGTGTGCCCTACATAGGGGATGGATGGTACACGGACCCTTCTCTCTTACATATCTATCTATAAAGCTATCCCTGTCTCTCAAACCACAGCACAAAACAGACTTATGGGCTTGGGGAGCTGTTCTCCACATTAACTCCCCCAGGCAAAGCACTCCAGGTATTATCTTAACTGGCAACCATACCCTCATTTGGGGTGGGTAACTCCTCTTCCCTTCTAAGCCTCCCAGCTATTCCTAATACCAACCAGCAAAGAACTAGTCAGTAAAGGGGAAGGCCAGCCAGGGTCACCAGACGATCAGCTAGAACAGCTCTTTGCACGTACAGTGGGCCACTACCCAGATATGACATCATGCTTTGCCCTTAGAGGCCTCTCATGGAGAGGAGCCAAGGCAGGTCCGGCTGGGGCGACACCGGCTCCTCAGGCTCTCCTGGCCACCAGTAGGCCGTGGGCCACCTCTTTGGAGAAGAAAGACACAAGTGCTTCTTGGTGGCCAGTGGCTTTGGAACGTCACAATCAATCATCAATAGTCATTCAAGGCCCACATGAGGTAAGGCACTGCTTGGGGACATAAGAAAGTGCCTTAAAGGTGGAGACAACCTTTGAGACTTCCGGGTAACCCTGCCTAGATTGTATTTTCTTATCAACCCTGGCCTCCTTTTGACCACATCAACCTAATGGTAGAGGAGAGAGTCAAATAAACAGGCCAGAAAAGCTTGCAGGAGCCTGAGAGTGATGGAGGTCCTATGGGGAAACAGAGGAACTGTCTAACAGAATTCAAGTCCTCCACTAGGGTAACTCCTGGGTCCAGCGGCAACAAGGCAGTGCAAAGAGATAAAGCTCTGCCACCAAGCAGCTGGACAGCCTTAGTCAACCTTTTGCAAATGAGGGACAAATACTAATGAATATCTGGCCCCCTACTCTCCTCATGTGTGTGGATACCAGAGGGTGACTGTCAGGTGTTTTTCTCAATGGCTCTCCCCACCTTATGTTTTTTCCTCTCACTGAAACTGGAGCTCACTGATTGGCTAGACTAGCTGGCCAGCGAACTTCCGGGAACCCCCAGGATCCTCAGGTCTTTACTCCCCAGCCCCAGCACTGAGATCACAGGGACACAATGATGCACCTGGCTTGTTAGGTAGGTGCTGAGTTCTGAACTCAGGAGGACTCTGTGATAGGGACCCGGAGACTTGCAAGGGGTTATCAGTTCTACTGAGGCCCCAAACAGTCAAGAGCCTTGTGGATGGTCTTGGACACACGGACTAACACTCAGGGCCCTAGGCAAGGACACACTGTGAAAGACCCACTGGAAAATGGCAGGGGGGGGGGGCGGCGGCCCAGGCCTTTCCCCAATGCTTTTTTTCTGGGCCCAAATGCTGACCTGCTACACATGGAGAGAACCAAGGTGATGAGTTTGCGGTCCCCCAAGTTCCCTGAAACACAGAGAGCCCTAGGCCTTCCTTCCCACCCCCTGGAGCTCTCGTGAGCCTCCAACTCAGGTGGCCAGAAGGAAGGTAGAGGTGAGAAAGGTCCTCCCCAGATCTCCAAGTACAATTTGTATCTCTCTCTAACTCTCTGCCAAGGGATTTCCCAGCTCCCCAGGGCCAAAGCCCCACTCCTGCTGCTGCTGCTGCTGCTGCTGCTGCTGCTGCTGCTGCTGGGCAGAATTGTCACTGGAAGTGAGCCATTTTCCACCCTCAAGGTGGCTTGACTCAGGAGTGGTGACACTGCTGACCTGGGCTCTGTGCCCTGCCCACGTGACCCACCAGGGCATGGGCTGTCAGTCAGCAAGCCTTAGGAGCCTCCCTGGCTTCCTGCTCCTGAATCCTAGCCCTTGGGCTGGAATGAGGGTGATCTTCAGCAGAGGGCTTTTCAACAAGGTCTGCTCGGGACTTCCTCTGCAACTGGAACGGGAACAAATGGCTTGTTCCCTACACCCCTGCACGAGTGACTCACCTTCCAGAGAAAGTACTCCCCTCACCTAGACAGCTGCTTGAAAAGTGACTAAGGCATCTATCGAAGGCAGGCTGTGGGGCTGGCCAGTGACAGAGCAGGGTCCAGACCTCTGCCTTCACCTCCAGCCTTGAAGGCAAATGCCACCCCGGGCTGCTGCTTTCATTTTCTTCTGAGCGAGCTCCTCACGAGGCTTGACATCCGGTGATTTAGTTTTTCTAAAAACTAGGTTTGCTTTAGAAATGACTCTTCACCTCTCAAGACAGCTTCCCCAAGAGAAAACAAAAGATGTTTAGAAAGAATGTCAGTGTGGTGGGAGCCAGTCTTTTGTTTTGTATTAAGGAGAAAGGAATTTAATCCCCTGGCCCCAACCCATGATATCTGAAGCAGAACCTGCAAACCCTTGACTGTAAATCCAGGGCCCCCAGACCTGGCTATAGAGATAAGACAGTTTTCAGGGAGAAGAGGTAGGGTGCCATGTGCTGACGGAAACCATACCCCCCATACAAATGTAGCCTCCTTGTTCCCCAAACAAAGAACAAATCCTCAGTGGCTTATATCTGAGTACTCCCTTTCCCACCCCCAGGTTAATGCTGGGACCCACTAAATCACATGGAGGATGGGGAAGGGGGGAGCGGGGTGGGGGGTGTGAAGAACTCCCAGACAGACCCCGCTCTGTCTGCATCAGAGTCCTGAGAGACAGGCAGGTAACCCTACTGAGGACTGTGAACTGTGACTGGACAGATGCTAAGTCTTTTTAGGCTTATCTGAAGCACAGTGAGGGAAGGATGCATAGTAAACCTGGGGGAACCCGGGGCCAGCGAGATGGCTCTGTGAGTAAATATGCTTGCAGCCCAGCCTCAAGACCTGACTTTGCTCTCTGGAACCCACATGGTGGGAGGAGAGAAGTGACTCCTGCAAACTGTCCTCTGACCTCCACGGGCGTGCTGTGATACACATGTGTGCACACACAATGAATGAACACAACAGTATGTTTTGTTTTAAGACTGGGAAGATGTGACAGCTAGCCCATCCAGGCTAGGGAAGCAGTCCTCGGAGGGCCTGCTGAAAAAAATGACTGACCTGTCAGACACCCCAGTTTTTCCTTACAGAAGGCAGATCTAGTCACAAGGTAGTAATCTGCTGCTGCCACCACTACCACCACAATGACCAAGAGCAGTGGCAGCCACCGTGTTCAGCCCAGCATACAAATCCTCTCCTGTCTTCTACTTGAAACAGCCCCATGAAACATTTCTGGTCCCATTTGCAGGCGAGGAGCTCCATGCTCACAGAAGTGAAGCCATTTGCTCGAGGGCACACAGACGGACAGACAGCCACAGGCAGACCAGGCCCTGACCCAGGTCTGTTTGACAACACAAATCGCCACAGTGGATGTGGTGGCACTATGGACAGGCTCTATCACTGGACAGATCACTTGCGCCTCTGCCTTCGTTTCTACATCTGTGAAATGAGCATAGGCACCCTTGTTCAGATGGCAGGCTTTTAATAACGATCAGGATCAACAACCACTGAACAGTGATAACAATTAAGAAGCCCTGGTTTCATTATGTTCAGAATCGACTTTTTCGGGAGAGGGGCTTATCATCCTTCAGCAAGTGAGTAGTGTAAAATGATCACGTGTATGTCAAGGAAAGTCAGTTTAGATTCCAACCATGACACCAAATTCCTATTGTCTGTTTTATTTAGTCCTCATTTTAAAGATCTTTACCTCTATACTGTAAGAAAATAGAAAGGCTACCTGCAGAATTATTCCCTATGCACATAATTCCAAAGGATTTCTACCAGGGAGCTCAAGATGAAAGACTGCAAAACAGCAATCGGGGAAGGGGCCTCAACTGAAACAGAGCAAAAGAACACTCAGGCCTGAGGAAAGCTCCCTTAGCCCTGCCATTCAGGTGGTTGAGAGAAGCTCAGGACTCAGGACGCTACCTCAGTGCCCTGCACAGAAGTGCCAAAAGTTCTCCTCTGCTGGCTGCCTTCCACTTGGCTTTCCCGCTCTGCCCCACAGCTGTGCCTGGGCAGTCAGCAGCACCAAGTGAACGCTGGGTGCTCACACTTGAAATGCTCACCCTAGCCATGAAGGCACTCCACCCATTCCTTTCCCTTATTCGGGATCCTGGTGTGCAGTGGGCTGACTTGTCCCTGGAGCTCCCCAGACCCAGTCTCCACACTGCCCCTCTCCATACCACTTCATGCTGGAGCCATCCAAAGTGCCCAGCGTGCTCAGATGCCTCCAGCTGAACTGAAATACTAAAACGGGGCAAACAGGAAGCATCAGACGCAACTGCGGCAGTGACTTATTAATCATGAAAGCAGAATTTTAGTTGCATTTTAACCTTTTGCCAGGAAAAAAAAAAAAGCATCGAGATGATGGAAGCCATTGGTAGAAATGTCTGCTGCGTGCACGTGAAGCAAGCTAACCTTTCACTTGGATGGAACTTGGTTTTCAGATTTCTTCTTTCTCCCCAGAAAGATCATCTGTCAAGTCACCCAGGATGAACCTGTGAGTTCTTCCCAGGGCAGAAACACCTGTTGGGAGAAGTCCATGTCCACTGAGACAGGAAAAAAAAGAAAAAAAAGGAACCTAAAAGTGACTTCACAGGCCAAGGTGATAACATAAAAGTCTTAAGAGGGGCAAAATGGCCTAAACAAACACTCCTGGATTTAAGCTTTTATCTACTGTACACCCCTCCAATCTCCTACCAGCCCGTAGCTAGTGATGAACCCTCTCACTCACCAAAAAACAAAAAACCTCCTAACAGTTGCCTAGGGCTGGACAACCCATCAGGGCGAGTCCTGTCCCCTCTCACACAAACACTCCAGGCAGATCACAAAGGAATCAGTGTTCATCAGAACCAAAATGAGGAACCAAGCTTCTATCTGCCGAGGCTGAGGAGCAAAACCAGACGTTTTTGTTTAATAGAGGAAGGTTCATTTGGCAGGGGCTCTGTGGGGCACTCCCACAAACTAACAGACACCAGAAACCCCTCAGAACGGCTCCTTCTACCCAGGGACAATCACAAAATGACCTAAAGCCGAGTTTAATTTCACAAACTGCTGGGATGTATTTCTGGGTATGTACAGCTAGGTACTGATTTCTAAAATTAAAGTCAGACATATTAACTATTATTATGAGATCTTCTGAGAAATTCACCACACTCTTCCAAATAAATCAGGATGTCTTCTTTCTTTCTTTCTTTCTGGTGTTCTGAGACAGGATCTTGCTATGAAGCCCTCACTGCCTCCAAAGTCACAGTAATCCTCCTGCCTTAGCCTCTGAGTGATGGGACTACAGGTGTGTGCCACCATGCCTAGCTTTCAAGATGTCTTATAGGCCTTTGAAAAAACTCAGAAAGCTGGCATCGATCCAAAGGAATTGCCTTTGACATCACTTCAGACACAAGAGAAAATCTACATACATCATAAGCAAGTCAAGAACCTTCAAAGCCATCCTTTCATGTTAAGAGCAAAAATATTACCCCAGACCTTCCTCCCTCTGTCATCTATCACAGTTATCTTATGCAGACTTAATTCAGAGATCTGAGAACTCACCCTTGGTCACAGACAGGGTATGTGTGCCCTTACCCCCCACACCTAGTTCAGGTACTTCACTTATCAACTGGATAATACTCTATCCATCTTACCACACCGACTACTAAAAGGGGAAAGTTACTAAGCAAAACTCTGCATCACTAATGTTAAAGATCCTCTTGGTTCAGAAAGACTATGTTTCTAGCCACAGTGCCAGTGTTCCAAAGTTCACTGGTCATGGTGCCACTGTCATCGTTCAATTTCATTCACTCTTGGAGTCCTTAATCAAGTCATCAGTGTTCATTGTCTCCAATTAACGAAAAAAATGGCATTAGTACACTGATTTTTGAAACTTTTCTTCACTCATCCTCTCCTTTACAACCCATGCACACCACTATCCATCCTTTAGTGCTAAGAGCCATCTTTTAATCGCAACTTAGAGGGGAGGGAAAGGCTTTTTCTTAAGTGAATGAACACGGAGGGGTGGGGAAGATTTTTTTCTGAAGTTAATAAACACGGAAGAGGCTCCTAAGCAGGTGGGAATCTCTGCCTCCGACAAATGTTTCTTTTTACTTGGTGACAGGTGGCTGCAAGTTGCCAGAGCCACGGTGAGCTTCCAAGATGGGACTAGTACATATAAACAGACACCAAAAGTAGAACACAGAATCACACAGAAGGGTCAGGATCATCGGAGAGGGAGGATACTGTGGGCGACTAGCACTGCCCTGCTGAGTGTCCAGGGCAGTCTCTGCTCTTGCTCCCAGCACAAGTGACCCCCAAACTCTTCATAGGGAAAGGCAGCAGCACATTTCACGGCTAGGGCGGTGGGAGCAAGCTCCTTCTCTTGGAGGGCACCTAGCAGCCGGGTCTGGTAGTGGGGCGGATGTTGGGGAAGGGGAAGAAGGCAGTCCCCGCGCGCGATCCGGTCGAGCGTGTGACCCGTGGGTGCGCGGCCTGGAAGCTCCAGGGCGGGCACGGCGTAGCGAGCGTGGCGCTGGTGGCGCGGCGCGTGCGAGCTGGTTAGACCGCAGACACCCGGCCACCCATCCCAGCCAGCCCTCGCGGAGAGCAAGGCCGCAGCCCGGCCCGGTCTCAGAAGCGCCCCGTCCCCGCCCGCTCAAGCCCTCAGCGACCCGCTTTAGGTCTGTCTCGGGACTCTGCCCAGTCACCTACCGGCTGAGCGCCGTTCTCCTCAACCCAGCGACTGTGGCGCTTCGCCGGCCAGCGACCGCTCGGGGCCCCAGCCGCTCCTCCCCGGCCACGCCCCCACGTCTAGCCCCGCCCAGGGCCACGCCTCTCCCCCGTGGCTGCGATTTTGCGAGCTTCCCGCCTCCTTTCTTTGGCCGCACCGCGACCCTTGATCCCGCCCACTCCCACAAGTAAACCAATAAGGCGTCTCCTCCTGGCCGGCCTGCCATCCACTCTCCAGCAACGATTGGCTATCACGGCCTTTCCCAAAATGGATACTGTTTCCGGCCAGGGTTGCTAGAGGCGATGGCTGGGTGGGCCGGCGGGCAGTAGGCGGAGGAGGCTAGGGTGTTGGTGGAACTACACATGCGCTCTCGGCTTCTGGCAAATCTTTTTACGGGTTGCATTCTTTTTGAGGTTACGGGAAGGAAGGGCGACTGTACGCATGCGTGGGCCTTCCCAGCTTCAGCTTTGGTTACCTTGGAGATGGCGAGGTGCTCGCGCGCGCTCTCTCTCTCTCTCTCTCTCTGTCTCTGTCTCTCTGTCTCTCTCTGTCTCTGTCTCTGTCTCTGTCTCTGTCTCTCTGTCTCTCTCTCACCAAGGTCTTGGATTCCTCTTCCTTTGTACTTGAGGGAGTTGTTGCTTTGTGGGATCCTGGTGGGGCTAGAAACACATTTATGGAGCACTTAGTGTGTGCCTGGTGCTGTAAAGTGAAGATGAGGTTACTGGGCTTGCCTTCTAGAAGCGTGGGGAGCCAAAGACCCATGTAAGACAGGCCTAGTGTTGAAACGCAGGTCTAAGGGAGCGTGCAGACGGCATGGTACAGTCTCATTCCACCCCAGGAGAAGCTGCGTGGTGTGAGTGCTGCGCACAGGATCCATCCTAGACTACAGAGCCAGAAAGACCTGGTTTGAAATGTGCCCTTTGGATGGGGGCAAGAGGCAGTATAGGGAACTTACGGATGTTTTTCCCTTTTCTGACTTTGCTAATGGGCTTTCTACTGTACAGCAAGCTTCTATTTAGTGGTAATAAGAAATCGCATTTTGTCTTTTAGAGTTTCCAGAATGAAAGATGTGTTGCGACTGTAGGGACTCCGCTAGGACTCTTAACTGA
This sequence comes from Onychomys torridus, assembly GCF_903995425.1. Taxonomy (NCBI): domain Eukaryota; kingdom Metazoa; phylum Chordata; class Mammalia; order Rodentia; family Cricetidae; genus Onychomys; species Onychomys torridus. The sequence continues at coordinate 91,193,323 of NC_050450.1, forward strand.
GTGGGCAGCCCCATCCGAGACTGGCTTGAGAAATAAGGAGCCTCCTGTCTGGAAAGGTTTGAGCCAGGGCCAGGCCACTGTCTGCTTGTGACCACTTTGCAGACCTACTTCTTTCTGGAGATGTGTCCAAGCAGACATCTGTTGTTGGACACCAGGAAAGGCCATTCATTTGACAGTGTGGAAATGCCACAATCTGGCCTTCATTCAGGAGGCTGAGGCAGGAGGATGACAGGTTTGAGACCAGTTTGGGCTCGGTAGCCAGACTTCTGTATGAAAACAAAGCAAACAGCCTACAACCCAAGAGGCTCACTCCACCCCCCACCCCCCACTCTACCCCCCCCCCTCTTGGGGGACCAGAAAATGTTAGAGCAAGTCTGTAGTTGTCTTATTCTTAACCATGGCAAGTGTTGCCCCTAGAAGCATTTCCATGTGACTTCCATGAAGCCTATACTTCAGAGTCAGGACAGTCTCTGGGACCTATCTTGGCTCTGCCAGTGACCAGCTGAGAGATGGTAAGGCAAGAAAAAAGCTGGACTGGGGGCTTCTGAAAAGCTCCTGCCGTCTCCAGGGTTAGGCATTTCAGTGACTCAGAGAGAGGCAGAGCTGGGCCAGATGTATAGGTTGGTATCAGGTCTTGGGTGTCTGTCTTTTCCCGCCCACCACCTGTTTGCCTCTGGGCAAAGCACTTCTCAGGAAAGCTGTGGGCAACAGGCCTAGATTGTGGAGTGGCTCCCTGCAGGGCTGGCTCACTTTTCCATCTTCCCTCACCTTTCCTTCTTTAGGGACAGCCAGTGTTTCTGTGGTCCTGGTTCCCTCCCAGGCGTGGCTTCCCCCATCAAGATGATCGCTCTTTAAACCTACACTCCAGTTCTAGGGTGTACTAGTGACTCAAAGCTCCGCAGAGCGGTCACCTTGCCAGGGGAGAACAAACCACTAGGCTCATTAGCAAGGAAAGCGCTAGAGGAAAGCAGGGCTTCTCAGTTTCAGCTGCTTATCTCCTGTCTCTTCCCACAGTGTGTGAGGAGAGCTGCAAATAAATGCCCCTCACTCCTCTCCCAGTGGCCGCTGGGGTGCCTCTGAATCTTGAAATACCTACCCCCTAGGAGAGATTCGGGCAAAAGCGACTTCCTCCTGGTCTAATAAGTCGTGATGGTCTGGTCAGGCTTCTAGTCCTGAGTCACTTGTTCAGCTCCAGCTGGGCTTGAAATAAAATAATTGACATTTACAGGGTGACTCACACCTGGGGCAGTGCTGGGCTCAGTACTCGGGCTTTCACATCCCATCTATTTCAGGTTTGGAGACACAAGGGTAAGACTGTGCCAGGCTGAGAGCAAAGTGGGGTCTGTTTGGTTTTTAGATCGGAGGGTCCAAACCCAGGGCCTTGCATACCCTGGGTGAGCACTCTACCACGGAGATCCATTCCTGGTCCCTCTTCTTTCCTTCTTTCTCTACCCCCCAGATAAGGTCTCTGTGAGCTGTGACTCATTACTGAGCCCCTGCTGGCCTCAAACTTCTTCATGCTTTCACCTCCCCAGTGCTGGGGTTACAGGCATGGGCTACTATTCCTAGCTCAGCTTCTATGTTGTTTGTTTAAAAACCATTCTTAAAGTTAGCATGCAAGGAATGGATTCTGTCATAGCATTTTCACATGTATCATTGTGCTCGGCTCTCACTTGTGCAGCTTCTGGCTTTGATTAAGATCATAAACCAGCTAGGTATAGTGGCATATGGCTGTAATCCCAGCACTTGGGGCTGGAAGCAGGAGGATTAGGAGTTCAGTGCCATCTTCACCTCCAGAGTATGTTTGAGGCCGGCCTGGGCAACATAAGACCTTGTCTTCTGTCAACCAACAAACAAAAGAATGTGAACTAGGCCCTAAGTGTGCTGTGTGCAGAACTTCACTGGATAATCTCAGTCTTTGACGTTTTGTATTGGAGAATTCATTGTCACCGATCTGGCAGCCCTATCACCTTGTTACTGCAGGGTATTTAAGAGCATGCCTAACAGAGTCTGCTAGGTTAGGAAAACATGCTCCCATGCCTTGTGTGACAACAAAAAGGTCTTTTGATGTTACTAACCATCCTCAGGAGAAGCGGTTGTCCCTACTTGAGAACCCCTGTCCTGTTATTACTGTCCTCATCCTATGGCTGAAAAAATTGAATCCTGGGGAGACGACCCAGGATCCAAACAACACAGTATGTAACACCCCCTGCAGGCAGGACTCCATAGAGACTTTGGTATTCAAGGAGCAACTGCTCCCATCAGTTCTGTGGAATTGGGTGCAATGGTGAACCAATGCCATCTTTGGGTCATTTGTCCTTTCCTGTTTGCCCTGGAGAAGGGAAACTGCTGGCCTTTACCATGTTTACAGAACGAGGCCATGCCTAGTGAGCAGGTGTTGGGCAAATCATCTGATGCCTGTGGGTCCTGGGCCCACATTCCTGTGAAATCTGGAGTTCAGGTGAAGGCTGCTGTGAGGATGGCTTAAGAGAGGCCCCAGGCCTGGGGGCAGACATTCCTGGAGGAGAAGGTATGCCTCCTCCCACTAGGGACCTGCCTGCACTGCAGCCATGATGTTTTTGCTGGTCCCCAGTTTGGACCTGCCCCATCCCTGCCTTCAGCCCAGACATCTAGGTGGGGGATGGGGAAGCAGTAGAGGAAACAGATAAATAGATACAGTCCCTGTTCTTTCCCACGGTGACCTCACGTGGGTAGCTTAAAGTCCGACTATTTACACCATAGCAATTGGCAAGTAGCATAAACCTGAGCGCGCGCGCGCACGCGCACACACACATCCATCCAAACTAGTTAAACTTTCCCCAGCACACTGCTGCCTGCTGCTGCTGGTCTCTGCCAGCCGGACCATCTCATCATATACTGGATGATGGACAGGGTACCATACACTACAGAACTGTCAGAGGAGAGGAGAAGAGAAGTGTTAAGATGAGAGGGAGAAAAGGTTCGAGTCTTGGCAAAGGTTGGAGATCTGTGAATGGGGGTCTCTGACAGGCACTGAATGTTCCCTTCCTGAGTCCCCTCCCTGACTTTGGTGCCATCATAGGGATCCCTGGCTTGACTGGCATTCTTCTCAGTTCTTGATTGATTTTCCCCTTCTAACTCACCTCTCTACCTCCAGCTTCCATAGCATCTGAAGATGTGACCCGGTAGGTAGAGTGCTTGCCTACTAGACATGAAGCCCTGGGCTCAATCCCCAGCACCAGTACCAGGAATGATGGCATGGCCTGCAATCCTGGCACTCAGAAAGTAGAGGCAAGAAGTTCAGAAGTTCAAGGTCATTCTTGGCTATATAGGGAGTTCAAGGCTAGCCTGGGCTATGTGAGACGCTGTCTCAAAAAAAAAAAAAAAAAAAATCCATACCATCCCTGACCCTTCTGGTGGCTTTAATTCTCATGTGAAGCCACTTCAGTCATACCATCCCACAGCCAGTGCCCCAGCATCTCCTGCCATAAAACATCTTGCTCCTTTCAACCCATGAATGTGACCAAGCTCCTAGCCTAAAAATAACCAACCAACGAAACAACACCTTCCCCATCCTGGCTTTCCGGTACACTGTTTCCCGGTACCCTCCATTTGCATGTATTCCTCACGGTTTGGTTTCTGCCTGCCTCCCCTTCTCTCGGTGACCACACACTGACTTGGCTCCTGCTAAATGCCTCTTCTCAGTTCCTGTCTCCTTGTGCTGCATGGTGTGATGTGCTGAGCACCGACATGGGTCAGGCTGGGAGATGAGCGCTGAGCCTCTAGACATGGGTCAGGCTGGGAGATGAGCGCTGAGCCTCTAGGCATGGGTCAGGCTGGGGAGATGAGCGCTGAGCCTCTAGACATGGGTCAGGCTGGGAGATGAGCGCTGAGCCTCTAGACTGGTCCCTGCCCTCGAGCTTTTTTTTTGCTCTAGTGCCTGGCAGGATCTAAATCACTTCAGATGAGAACTTGAGTCATCCTGGGTGTTGGGTGGATGATGATGGAGGGTACTGAATCAGGCAGGACCCAGCCAGGTGAGCAGACCCATTCTGAGTTCTGACAGTATTTCAGGGAGGAATAAGTTACACAGGAGGTGGAAAGTTGGTAAAGGCCAACAGAAGATGACTGTGACCAGGAATCCACTCCTGCCCCCTGGTGGGAAGGCCAGACAGGGCAGAGCAGTCAGAGGCTGGGTCACTGGGAGAAGACTAGAACCACGTGGCAGACATACCCACTTCCACAGCTCCCACTCAAGATGAAGAGGGATGGAGGGAAAGCCTGGATTCTCCTTGTCTTCTGCTTTCTAGTTTCTTGCCAGAGCCTCTGGCTGGCCCGTGAGCTTGCAGGGCTCAGTTAGTCACAGAGAAAGTGAGAGCTGGGCAGCAGGACACACGGCCTAGGTGTGGGGGTGATAGGGACTACCTCTCAGAGGGGCTCATGGAGGACCAAGTGTGACCTGAAAGGGAGTTCCAGGGGACACACTCCTGACAATCGGTGACACTTGGGGCCGGTCCTTTTGTGCTGTCTGTCTCCTCCTTGCCCTCCTCCTTCTTTGAGATAAGGTCTCACTGTGTAGACCAGGTTGGCCCCGAACTCACAGAGATCCACCTGCCTCCTCCCAGGTCACCATGTGTCACCATGACCAGCTCATTCCTATTCTTTTTAAAAGACAGGGTCTCTGTAGCCAAGGTTGAAGATGCTCCTGAACTTCCGACCGTCCGCTGTGTTTGGGTCAGGGCTTCATGTATGCTAAGCAAGCATTCTACCAACTGAACACACCCCAAGTTTTAGCTCGGGACCCCTAGCTTTTCTACATTCTTTCCCTTGTTCTCATCAATTCCTGGCTTCACTAAATCATTCAGCAAACATTAACTGAGCACATAGTTTATAGCTGGCCCTTGACTAAGTCCTTGGTGAGAGCAATGAATGAGGCAAGAGTCTGCCATTCATAGGGGGTCAGCGATACAACGTAAAGGGCAGAGAAGCTACTGGGTGAAGGAAGGTCATAGAGGAGAGATCAAAGAAGGCTTCCTGGAAGGGGTGCCTCTTAAACCGACTACTGCCAGGCCAGGTGCATTGAGAACAAGCAAATAAGTAACATGGGAGAGGAAGGGCCTGTGAAGGCCTGGAGATAGAGGGAAGGAGTCAGCCCATCTGGGGTTGGATGTCAGCTGTAAGGGCCAAGGAAAGAAATGTAGCTGATGCTGAAGTCTGTGACCTGGACTAGCGAACACGATGCAGAGCAGAAGGAGCAGCATTGGGGAAAAGACAGGTTAAATCGCTAGCATGGAATCTTAGTTCAATTTCTCTTTCCAAAACAGGTAGTGGGGTTGCAGTTACAGAGCAGGAGGCCAGCTGCAGAGCTTGGCTGCAAGTCAGGTTGGATGTGATGGAGCTGGACTAGGGCAGTGGCAGAAGATGGAGATCTGGGACAGATTAGCCACCCGGAGAGATTCAGTACGAGAAGCTATGGAGAGCAGAATGTGAGCAGGGATGGGGGGCACGTCTAGGACTCTGGGGTCATGTAGACAGGTCTGGGGGGCACGTCTAGGACTCTAGGGCCATATGCACAGGGATGGGGGGCACATCTAGGACTTTGGGGTCATGTGAACAGGGATGGGGGGCACATCTAGGACACTGGGGCCATGTGAACAGGTCTGGGGGCACGTCTAGGACTCTGGGGTCATATGAACAGGGATGGGGGCACATCTAAGACACTGGGGTCATGTGAACAGGGATGGAGGGCATGTCTAGGACTCTGGGGCCATGAGCCATAGGGAACAGATTCTGCAGAGGATTCTGTTGACTTTGGATGAGGCATTTCAGTCTCTGCCTCTTCCATTGCCTTCTCCTAGCTGTTGACTTCTAAACTGACACCTTCAGATGTGACCTGCACCCTGAACTTCAAACTAGAATTGCCACCGACCCAGAGAATGTTTCTTCCCTCTAGCCCCCCCTCACCCCCTGGTAGCTCCATCTCTACCTTGCTCTCTCTGTGTCAGTGACATTACTGCCAGCGCCCCACCCCAAATCTTCGTGACCTCTTTTGGTGCCAAGTCACACTGACTTGTTCTTCAAGCAGTTCCCTTTGCGTGTGGAGTCTCCCTGTCTCTCCTCTCCTCACCCTTCGCTGTTTCAATCCTTTCTTTTCATGTTTGTTTGATCCTGTCTCACTATGTGGCTCTGGCTGTCTTGGAACCCACTATGTAGAACGAGGCTGGCCTTGAACTCACAGAGATTTGCCTGCCTCAGTCTCCCCAGTGCTGAGATTAAAGGGGTGTGCCGTTATGCTGGGCTGATCCTTTCTACATTGTTACTCTCTCACTCAAAGAATGTTAATGGATTCCCACTGCCTGCTGATCATGTTCCAGCTTAGTATAGTGTTAGCTTAAAGTGTCATTTGCTTGTGAGGTCTTCACTCTCTCCTTTGGGTATGATCAGAATCCCTATTTAATTATAGTGATGACCCATTTGGTTTGAAGGCTTCCTTGTCTCCCTTACGGTCAGAATGAGATAGATAGGGAGATAGCTAGATAGACCCAGAAGTCTTTGGTTATAGCAACCAACTCAGCTAGCACATACCCTTTTGTCTTTTGTCTTTGCCCCACTCTCTTTCTTCTTTCTAGGGCGTAGAGTCAGAGTCTGGCAGCATGGAGCATAGGGGGAAAAGTCAGCTTAAGGGTGAACTCCTCGTCTGAGGGTCGGAGGAGGCCTAGGTTCTATCCCCAGCACAGTGTGGATTAGATGTGGGACGGTGTGGCCATTATCTTCAAACTCAGGAGGAAAAGGCAGGATGAGCAGAAGTCTAAGGTCATCCTTGACTACATAGCAAGTTCAAGGCCAGCATCAGCTACATAAGACCTTGTTTAAAAATCAGCAACACTGAGGTTTGAGAAGTGGTGTGGAAAGAACATTTCCCACTCTTCTGGAGGTTTCGGTTCCCAGCACCCATGTCAGGTGGCTCACAACTGTCTGCAACTCCAGATCCAGGGGATCAGATGCCCTTTTCTGGCCTCTACGGGTGCCTACATGTGTGTGTATATGCCCTCACATAGACACACATATAGATGTAATTAAAATATAAGTGTAAAACCAAACAACAGGGACTGGGCAAATGACTCAGTAAAATTCTTGCCACACAAACATGAGAACCTGAGTTCAGGTTTCCAGCACCCACACAAAAAGTTGGGCACAGTGGGGCATGTCTGAAATCCTAGTGCTGGGAAGGCAGAGACAGGTGGATCCCAAGGGCTTGCTGGCCAGGTAGTCTAGCTAAATCAGCAAGCTCCAGGTTCAAGGTGAGATTGTGTCTTAAAAAGTAAGGTGGGGTGTAATAGAGAAAGACACCTGTCATTGAACTCTGGCATACATACACACACACACACACACACACACACACACACACACACCACACACTCATACACACCACATACACACACTCACACATACACATGAAGAGAGAGAGAGAGAGAGAGAGAGAGAGAGAGAGAGAGAGAGAGAGAGAGAGAGAGAGGCACATATGAACACACACATCATGCACACACCACATACAACAATAATAGACGAAACTCTACATCTGTGATTGCAGAGCAAAAAAACCACACTGTAGGGAGGGCTCCTGCAGAGCTACAGCTAGTTTGATTCTGGAGTGTTAGACCTAGCTTTGTTGTTGTTTTTGGTGGTGGTGGTGGGTTTTTTTAAGTGTTTTTTTTTTTGTTTGTTTGTTTTTGTTTTTTTGTTTTTTAGAAAAGAGGTTTCTTTGTGTAGTTTTGGAGCCTATCCTGGAACTTGATCTATAGACCAGGCTGGCCTCGAACTCACAGAGATCTGCCTGCCTCAGCCTCCCATGTGCTGGGATTAAAGGTGTGGGCTGTCACTGCCTGGCAGCACCTAGCTTTAATCTGCCTTTTGTGACTGCTACCTTTTGTCTCCGGTACCTTCAGTTTGAAACATGTAAATCTTGAGAGTTTCCTAAGGGTGCAAAACCTATGCAGAACTTGGTTGGGGGAGGACTTGGCAAACTGAGAGGTCTCCGAACTGAGAATCTGCATTGGCATTGTCTCTTTGGGGGGGCTTAGATAAGAGGTGTTGGTATATGGAAACTGACTTGTTAAAGGTGTGAACTGTGTAACAATAAAAAGGCCCTCTGCTAAGCTACAGTCAGTCCACCAGAGGCTGATTGGCCTGCAGCTGGAAAAGGCTAAAATTCACCCTCAGAGTGCCTCTGTCTTCTTTCCATGGGCCCCTGTGAACCCACACCCGATACAACATTTGGCGCCCAACTGACAGAGCCACTCCTGTTTTCTGGGAAAGGAACCTCCCCTGGGAACGCCGTGGAAAGGGATGGATGACTTATAAGCTGAAGCACATTCCAGGGATGCCAGTCAAAAATTGCGTGACTTTGCTAAGGGCCGATCAGGAAGGAGATATGTTTTACTCAGGTAAGATAAAGGATGCTCAAATTAGATGGAGGGGAAATCCAGGTGTTTGGATCAATGCAGACTCTAGTCTGTGGGGACAAGAGTGTTCCCAATAACTAGTGACATGGTGACAGGTCTTCCCCATAAGAGGGGTACAGGGTTCCCCTTGTGGTACACTAGATGGTGTGTGGCAGGCACAGAGCTAAGTCACAGTGGTCTCATATAAAGCTAATTCTCTTTCCAACTCTTAGTTCTCTCTCTCTCTCTCTCTCTCTCTCTCTCTCTCACTCACACACACACACACACACACACACACACACACACACACAGAGTATCATCCTGGCTTTTCTTGTCTATTGAACAGTTGGTGTAAGTGATTGTGCACATTGCTGAGAATGAGCTTGTGTCCTCCCTCCCACTGCCCCTGGTCCCTTGTGTTTTCTGTTGAAGAAACCATTCTTACCTGCTTCTTTGCATTTTTCCCAATATATTTTATGCATCTACAAACATGCAACATGCATTCATAAGACACCCCCCTTATATTTATTTATTGTGTGTGCATGTAACCTGCCACAGCATAGTGCGAAGGCCAGAAGACAACTCTTGAGCGTTTGCTCCCTCTGGGCATCAAACTCAGGATGTCAGGCAAGCACTTTTCCCCACTCAGCTATCTTGTCAGACCTTTGTAAAGCACTTTTAAAACTCCAATGAAAGTGGGGTTGGCCAGATGGACTGGTGGCTAAAAGCACCTCCCACCAAGCCTGACCACCCGAGTTCAATCCCTGAGACCCACATGGTGGAAGGAGAGAACCGACTCCCAAAGTTGTCCTCTGACCTCCACACATGTGCCCAAGCAATACACAAACACAAAATAAATAAAATGCAAAACTATAAATTAATGGAAGTGTGCTTTACACAGCTGCTCTATACCTTGCTTACTTCACTAACATGTCGGTGAGTTCTGCATGCACACAGAACTGTCACAGGCTGCATGCTTTTCCACTGCAAAACTGAAACAGGATTTATTGGTTCCCTCTTAATAGACTTACCTATGTCCAAGCATTTCCTAGTGTAATAACTGTTCCAATGAACCTACACCTCTTTCATTTTGTGTATTAATTAATCCATGCAATCAACAAATATTTACTGAGTGACTGCTATGCATCAGGTGGGCTCTGGGCACAGGAGGGTAGAGCCGGGAATGCGGTGCTTGGCCATGGAGCTATACTCAGGGGAGAAGACTCAATAAGTTCCTAGCAGGGCTCCACAGTATCCATCCTAAGTCAAGATGGTACCACTCCATCTTTCATGCCTCTCCTTGACTCCTGCTAACCTCCTTTCTTTTGGTGGTGGCACTGAAGGTTGAACCTGGGCTTTTGCACACACTAGGCAAGCACTCTACTACTGTAGTGTCCCCCAGCCTTTGCTGTTGTCCTGTTTGTTATTTGGAATAAAGCCTCATGTTGCTCAGACTGGCTGTGAAGTCTGGTCCTGTCTCCACTGAGTGTTGGGATTAGAGGCATGTGCCACTATGCTCTACTACTACCCAGCCTTCTTTTCGCTTTTTGTGTTTGTTTTTGAGAGAGGATTTCTCTGTGTAACCTGGCTGTCCTGGAACTTGCTCTGTGGACCAGGCTGGCCTTGAACTCACAGAGATCCACCTGCCTCTGCCTCCAAGGTGCTGGGATTAAAGGCGTGTACCCTCACACCCAGTTTCTTTTTGCTTTTTAAAGTATTGTTTTTAACATTTTATGCATATGAGTGTTTATGTTTTATGTATGTGAGTGTTTTATGTTTTATGTATGTGTTTATGTGTTATGTATATGAGTGCTTGTCTCCTGCCTCCATCTTCCAAGAGCAGGCATTGTTGGCATGCATCACCATGCCCAGCAAAATTAAGTCTTTGAGCATACAAGTCTGGTGACTAAACCAAGGACCTACTGGTACTGATAGGAACATTTTATAGAGGCTGGTTCAGTGACTCTCAAACTTGCTAGTTTACAACGGAATTGTTGAAGACCCCAAAGAACTTTTGTTGATGTAGATTTTTATCTGGTGTTAGAAAAGTAAATATTTAATAATTAGTTCTCTGGGAAAAGTCTCTGTTTTGTGACAGGAGCCAGCCTGGCCTTGAATTTGCTGTGTAGCTGAGTCTGCCTTGATTTTCCCACCCTCCTGCCTCTACCTCTACTGGACTATAGGCAACTACTACTGTATACCTTTTTTTCCCCTTCTTTCTGAAAAAAAGATTTATTTATTTTTAGTTTATGTGAATGAGTTTTGTCTTCATGGATGTCTCTGCACCATGTGTATACAGTCCCCAAGGAGGCCAGAGAAGGATATTGGATCCCTTGGAACTGGAGGTACAGATGGTTGAGCTGTCATGTGGGTACTGTGAATTATAGCTGGGTCCTCTGGAAGAGCAGCCAGTGCTCTTAACTGCTGAGCCATCTCTCTGGTCCATTAATTTTATTTTATAAAATGAAAAATAGTGTAAAGAATGGCACATTTTACATTTTCCTAGATCTCTTTCATGAACATACTCAAAGGCAGCCAGATTGATACCTACATTTGCTTCCCCCTCCCCCCCAGACATGGTTTCTCTGTGTAGCTTTGCACCTTTCCTGGAACTCACTTTGTAGCCCAGGATGGCCTTGAACTCACAGAGATCCACCTGCCTCTGCCTCCTGAGTGCTGGAATTAAAGGCGTGCGCCACCACTGCCTGGTTTACATTTGATTTTTATGATGCCATAAAATGCCGTTTCAGTATCTTGCACAATTTTGACTTCATGGAGCTCTTGCAAGAGTTCTGGGACTTTCAGAGGGTCTCAAGGTCACGCAGAAAGAACTGCTAATCTAATACATTTGGTTTTTCTGTACAGTCCAAGCAGGTTTCTTATATTCCGTTCTACAGATGAGGGAACAGGGACAGAGAACAATTTGGTAAAGTACCCGGGGGCATTTAATCCAGAAAGTGGTAAAAGTAGGATTCAAACCCAGTGCATTTAAACAGATGGCGAGTGATCTTGCCAGATGCGTGATCCCTGGAGAATTAACCTCTCTGAGGCTGAGGTGTTATCCTTCAATTCACCTAGCTTAGATTGGCTTTGACCTCCTCCCTGACCCGAGGTCTCCCATCTGCTTCTTCTGTTAGTACTGTCTCCTGCTCACATGATACTCTATTCCCACTCTGTTGTGACATTCTTTAATTATACCCATTGGATCACACACTCCATGGGGACAGTCGCCACATCTCCCTTGATGATGGTTGCTCCATTGTGGGCTGACACAGGTGCTGAAAATCTTTGCTGAAGAAAGAAATGAATAAAATAATAGATAGACATTTTGCAAGAGGGCAGACATAGTCCATCTGCCTAGGTAGGGTTCTTTGCTAATGGTTCAGGGAGGGAGAGAAGAATGAGGATCCCATCTCCAGGATGCACTTAACGTGTATGTTTGCACCGTTATGCCTACAGGACAAATCACAGGCTGAGAAAATGCTCCCGAATCTCTTCATGAGATCTCCCTCTGCTCCATCTGAATCACTTTGCTCTCAGACACTGAGTCTGACAGTCTTTCCAGACAGTTCTTCATCTTCCTAGGCAATTCTGCAGCCCCTAGATTGATGCAGGTGGCATGAGAGACACTCTGCTTTTCACTCTCCTATCCTGGGGTTTGTGACTTTCTAGCAACACCCCAAACCCTCTTCTATAGGACAGCCAGACCTTTTTATTTCATCACTGATCAGGTCAAGGGAGGGAGGAGTGTCCTACAGCACTTGGCTCCTAAATTATGGAGGCCCTTCTGGAAGCTGGGTACTGGCAGGCGGGAGCAGTTAGATGGGCCACGGTTTCTCAGTTTCCTCTTTTGCTATCAACGCGGTCCTTTCCACTAGTGACCTTCTAGGATTCTCAGAAGGTCCAAGAAGGGAGAAGGGCACTTGTGGGGGGAGGGTGGGAACCATGCAGAAAGCGCAGCCAGGATCCTCTCTGGAAGGTCACGAGGCTGAGCTGTGGTTCAAGGACCTTTAAGAGGCAAAAAGGAATTGAGAATGAATACTGTCAGGAGCCTGTTCAGCCCGGACTTCCTGGAATCAGGCTCTGCAGTGAACAGCAGGCTTTCCTGAGTGTGTCTTACTAAGAGGAGACAGAAAGAAGTAGGAAGCAAAGAGGGCAGACAGAGAGAAGACTAGGCCTGCCAGCTCACCAGATTGGCTCCAGTTTCCAGCTTCACTGGAGTGGCGTGTGTGTGTGTGTGTGTGTGTGTGTGTGTGTGTGTGTGTGTGTGAGAGAGAGAGAGAGAGAGAGACAGAGAGAGAGAGACAGAGAGAGAGAGACAGAGAGAGACAGAGACAGAGAGACAGAGAGAGAGACTGTCAGCCTGCTGTACCTGGCTGAGTTAAGTCTACAAGGTAGGTGCTTTCCCACTGGCACCCAGCCTTCTACTCATTTGGTCTGGAGTAGACAAGCAAACCAAGACCGTTGCCTCTCAAAGGTCATCTTTAAAATGTGGTCACAGGGCTGGAGAGATGGCTCAGCAGTTAAGAGCACTGACTGCTCTTCCAGAGGACCTGGGTTAAATTCCTAGCACCCACACGGTGACTCACAACTGTCTGTAACTCCAGTTCCAGGGAGTGCAGATGAAATATCAATGTACATAAAATAAAATAAATTATAAAAGAAAGTGGTCATGACTAGAGATGTATATGTAGCATCATAAGGCCCTGGGTTCCATCACCATCTTTACAAGACAAACAAAACGAAAAAGAATGGTCTTTACCAAGGAAAGACCACGTAACCACACAGTAATTTATGTGATTAGGCAGTTCTCAGCTTGGCGGGCACCGTGAATACCGCCTGGGTCACAGACTTTCAGTGGAGGGCAGGAGGAATGTGTTAGGAAAAGCAGCGGGATCAGAAAACCCCGGGGAAGGAAGAATCAAGAGTCCTTCCCGGGACTGCAAACAGCTCCACCCAAACGTTATTACAGGTGAGGTCTTGCTAAAGTAAGCAAAGGTCGCTAGGGTGTCCTACTGACACCTCATGTTATATCACAGTACTCGGTGGGGCTCTAAGCCAGGACCTCCCAGAGGACGGTAGCCTGGGCTGGACCCACTAGTATGATTGGGAGAGGGGTGAATGAATGAGTGTGTGTGAAGAACTACAGGTTGGGGTGGGATGGCATTGGGAGGAGGCAAAATATTTCGGGGGTACTAAAGCAGAGGCAGGTGCCTGTGGGGGTATAGATACACTTGTGCTGCCGTTGGTTCTGCCTTGTATTTTAGCTGCTCGGAGCAGTTCCCTGCCGCCCTCCCTCTGGAGGTGTCCCCATCTCCAAATCCTCGGAGAAGGTGGTTTATTCACTCACTCAACACATACTTATTGAGTTCCTGCAGGGACAGGCCCAGGTTCAGCAGAATCAGTGATGAGACTTCATACCTTCTCTGCCTCTCGAAGCTTTTGATCTAGTATTATTAAGTAAGTACTTCTGGTGAGCAGTGATAAGTGTTGTGACCTGGGGGGACTCCAAGAGCTCCTGGGACTGTGTAATGTCTCATCCTACCTGGGGCACTCCTGAGAATAAAGGTGACGACAGAGGCTGAACTCCCCAGCCAACAGAACCTGAGCTGGAGATAGCTGTAGGAAGTCAGTTAGGAGGCCTTGGGGACTGGTGCCAGTCACCAGGAAAAGGCAGAAGCAAGGCAGAGCAGAGAAGTTAGACGGAATGTAGCTTCAATGCAAGCTAACCCCACAGGGAGCTCAGGGCTAAGGTGGCTTTTCAGTTACACCAGTCCCTGGCAACTGGCTGAACCTTGGGTGAGGCTGTTTTCTGCAGTTCAGGCAATCTCTCAAGAAAGCTGACAGCTGAGGTGTCTCCATAGCATTTTCTAGAGCCTAGGACTTGGGAGATGCCTCCAAAGACCAGCTGCAGGGGAGCTGTGAGTTCTCATACCTAGACCACCGTGGTAGATGTATGCCCAGGCTGGCTCAGATGCCTCCTCTGGGACACATGACTGGGTGTCCTAGTTGCTTCCTGTGCAGATGTTGGTTGTCATGAAGCTCCCAGACAGGAATGAGCTACTGTTTTCCTTCATGTTTCCTTCGCTTTTTCAGGAATCCATGGCTGTCCATTCACCATTTCACGTCTCAGGCTTAGCATCTGCTTTACCTGCATCACATTAGCCTCTTGTCCTGCGTCCCAGCACAACATTTGGGACACGGTGGGTGTCATCATTCTCATGCACTCAGCCCAGCTATCAGCAGGTCCCTTCATTGTCACCAAACCACTCCCTTCCTCCTCCCGGTCCACACTATCACCATCTCCCTCCTAACTGCGGACAGCAGTTTGGTTTTGAAGTCAGGAGGCTGATGACATGGAGCTTCAAAGAAGACAGGTGACTATGTAAACAAACACACACCAGCAAGGAAGAAGACTCACCGGGAGAAGACCCACCGGGGACATTTCAGAGAAGCCCCGAACACAAATTTGGATGAGGAAAATGATTTGGAAATTTAAGAAAAACAAAACACTGAAGTCCGGGGTGGTGGCACATGCCTTTAATCCCAGCTTTCGAAAGGCAGAGGCAAGTGGATCTCTGTGAGTTCGAGGCCAGCCTGTTCTATACAATGAGTTCCAAGTCACCCATGGCTGTGTAATGAGGCTTTGTCTCAAAGAAAGAAAAAAGGAAGGAAAAAATCGAGCAGGGCATGGAGTACACACAGACAATCTCAGAGCTCAGGAGGCTGAAGCAGGAGGATTGCAGTGAATTTGAGGCCAGCCTGAGCTACATAGCAAATTCTGATCTCTCAAAACCAAAATAATAAATAAAACCAAAGAGGCAGAGTTTTCCTGCACATGGCTGCTCAAGGCCAGAGGTCTGGACTGGGGTGACACTGGGCCTGATTCAGTCAATGCTTAAGTTCCTTGTCTCCTACATCTCACAGGCCCCTGAATTTCTGGTCAGGCTGCCCTATGCTTGCTTTGCAGGATGTGGAAGGGTCCACCCTCAGTCATTTCTTGCTATTCCCCCACCTTTTATTTTGAGCAGAGCCTCCCTTATGTAGTCCAGGCTGTCATCAAACTCATAATCTTCCTGCCTCAGCCTTCTGAGTTCTGGGCTTATGGAGCTTCTAGCTACCTCTTGTGTTTGGGTTTGGGTCTCTGGCTAGTAGCAGCATCAACATCTCTCAGATCAAGAGGTCTTGTCAGGAAAGGGGGGCAAGTGTTTCTGTGGGCTCTGTGCAGCATGGAGCACTGTTTTCTTGTGGGCCCATTCGCCACATAGATCCTAACATGGCTGTGGCGTGGACTCATGGGCTGTACCTACTCTTCCTGGAAGCCAACTGCGCATCTCAGGGAAGACTGGGGAAGGAGAGGAGGAAGACGGAAACAGAAGGGGGCTGGGGCAGAGCCAGTGGCGAAGAGTGAAGGAACAGGGCCAATGAGGCAAGAAGAGTTGAGATGGAAAAGGGGAGAGGCATTGCTGCTGGCTCTGTTTGACAGATTAATCCACTAACCCACACTCAGGAGCTCAGCACTATTAGTATTTGGGATAGGGGTAGAGAACAGTATTTCATTGTATAACCTACAGCCTGGATAAAATTTACGGTCCTCCTGTCTCAGCTTCCTGAGTGTTGGGATTAGGGATGCATGCCACCTCACCTACCTTTATTATGCCCATCCTCCAAAGCTGGCAGAGACAAAGTGAGTGATGAAACTCTCCCAAAGTCTTACACTTTGTAAGTGGCAGAGCTGGGACTTGAACCCTGGAAGAGCAAGGGCATCCTGAGGAGGTATGAACCCAGCACATAGCAGGCACTCAGTGGTATTGAATAGACAGTGGTAGTGGGGTATGGCCTGATGCTTAAGGGCTGGCTCTTTGTATAAGCACCTGGTTTCTGTTGGTACCAGCTGGCAAAGTGTCTTATCCTTCTCACACGGTGACTCCTCAGCCACTTCCATCAAGGCCCCACAGTTCAGCACCAAAGGCACTCCTGGATTTCCCAGACATTGCCCACACTAGCGCAAGAGGAGGAAGGGGGCTGGGCCGTGGGCACAGACTCACATTTGCTGATCTCCGACTCCTGTGCATATAGCTACATTCTCCCCTTTGCAAAATCAGGCTACTAAAGCTCTCCTATGACGGAGCGGGGAGGTCTCAGAGGTCTCTGTGAAGATGAGCCGGCACGGAAGTCCCCGGCAGGGCCAGGATGCAGTCAGCAAGTGCCGCTGTCACTCAGGCAGCTCCTTGTCACAGGCCCTTCTGCACAGTGGCCATTTCCATCTTTGCGGTGGACACAGCCCTCCATCTCCTCCATTTGTCTGACTTGGATCCTCTTACAAGCGGGAAGATCTATAGACCCGCTCGCTCCATTTCATAGCTGAGCAAACTGAAACCCAGGTGAGAGGGGACCAGAGGCTTTGCAAGGTTCCGCAAGACTGTCAGAGTGGTGGGGCTCTCCACAGAGAAAGAGGGACCTCAGTGTGGCTCACAGCCCCTCCTTCCTCTACATGGCTGGGACTTGCTGCTCTCTGGGGTCCCTGTATCCCTTCCCAGCAGCATCCTGACCTTGCTGACTTGGAGAAAAACAGGAAACTGGGCTCTGCCAGGAATTGGAACCCAACTTTCCTCAGCTGGGGGCTGCAAGGAGGCAGGCATGGTGAGGGGATCTGGGGAAGAGCATAGGGCAGAGTGTGGGGTGGGGCTCTGCAGGCTCACTGGATTGGGCTGGGCCTGGCCCAGAGCTTCCACTCCTTCAGGGGCACTTCTGCTCTGGCTTTGCTAATCCAAACAAGGCAAGGTTGTAAGTAAGAAGCTGTCTGTGCCTTTCCCTTCCCAGGTGAGGACAGAGTCATGGGAACCAGGGTCACAGCTGACTTTCTCCTTTATGAATCCTTTCACACATTAAAGACACAATTAAAGGGGTCTGAGAGGACGACCCAGTCTATGCTTGCCATGCAAGTGCAAGGGCCCAGGTTTGCCCTCAGGACCAAGATAAAACACAGTGTGGTGCCAAGTACAGGGCCACATGTCTGTAGTCCCAGCACTGGGGAGGCAGAGGTAGGTGGATCTTTCCAAGTCCAAGGCCAATCTGGTCTACATAGCAAGTTCCAGGTCAGCCAGGACTACCCAGGACCCTCTCTCAACAAAACAAAACAGACAAGCCCAGTGCAGTGACAGCACATACTTGTGATTCTATCATGGGAGACGTTTATCCAGAGTACTGGGATCCCTGGGGCTCACTGGACTGCCAGCCTAGCCTAATGGGCAAGCCCTGAGTCCCAGTGAGAGACCCTGTCTCACAAAACAACACAGAGGGCTACTGATGAACACCACCAGCCTAGGGCTCCATCCATGTGCACACAAATGTGCACATGCAGTTGTGTACAGACATGCACAGGAATATGCCCACACAAATTAAAAATGTATTATACTGGAGTCAGTGAGATAGTTGGGTGTGTAGGGGATCTTCCTGCCAAGTCTGATGACCTGAGTTCGATCTACAGAACTCATATGATGGAAAGAGAGAACCAACTCCTGAAAGTTATTGCCTGACCTCTACATGCAAGCCATGGCATAGAGAGAGAGAGAGAGAGAGAGAGAGAGAGAGAGGTAAATAATTATAATTTTAAAAGTTAAATATTATATAAACATGTTGGTATAAAGGTGATCCCCCCACCCCGATTTTTGTGGGTCCTGGACACTATGCTTCCTGGGCCTAGAGAAGTCAACCCCAGTGCTCTCTGCCCCCCTAGAAGCTGTGTTACCCATAAGGCCATGCAGCACAGAAGCCCATCCCCAGATGTCACTGAGCCTCAGTTTCCCCCTGTAGGATGGAGGAATTAGAGCACCTACCTTCCTCTGCTCCTGTGGAACTGTGTTTGGCCAGGGCTTGACTTGAGGAAGTCCTGGCTCTTTTTACAGTGTATGAGTCTCTGAGCCCACGCAGAGGAGAATCCCTAGCTATAGGGTGTCTTTTGGGAGTGTATGGAGATACCCCCACATCCCCCATGACTTCTTCTTCTTTCCTGCCTGTCCCTCTTGGACAGGAGCCAGGCATCAATCATCAATCTAATAAATTGCTCTGGTCCAGTTCAGAAACCAGCTTCTCCCCAAGGCTCTGTCAGTCATCACAGCCTTTGAGACCGTCTCCTGAGATTATTTACCTTATTTCCCCAGGGCTGGGTGCCCTGTTCAAGTCTAGAAAGTCCAAACGTCTAGAAGAGACAGAGCTGGGAAAAGACTTGGGATCTGTCAATTCTGGCTTCTTGTGGTAGCTATCCCTAAGGTGTGTGTGTGTGTGTGTGTGTGTGTGTGTGTGTGTGTGTGTGTGTGTCTCGAAGGGGCATTTAGCTCTTCTGACAAGGGGAGAGAGAGGGCTGGAGTAACCCTAGGAAGGCTTGGGACCTTGCTAGGCTGTGCTGGCGGGTGGCTTGCAGGTGTCCCAGGTCTCCTTGCTTGTCTGCCTATAGGCCTTTGATCATCCGAACTGTGTCTCTGTCCTGTTTTGGGGCTGGGACTCAACCTGCTCAAGGCAGGGACAGAACCCTGGGCACCCATACCTGACCCTGAGCTAGGTTATCTGGATGCAGCCTCTCCCTCCTACGGTCCTGCTCTGCTCACCTTTACAGTTGTGCTCATAATTGTCATCACAGGTACAGAAATCCAGGTGTGTGTGTGTGTGTGTGTGTGTGTGTGTGTGTGTGTGTGTGTGTGTGTGTGTGTGTGTGTGTATGTGTGTGTAGTGGTGGTGGTATTGTGTTCCCCAAAATATTGTGCACCCTAATAAACTTATCTGGAGTAAGAGACAGAACAGCCACAATATTAAACATAGAGGTTAATCCATGGTAGCACACACCTTTGATCCTAGCATTCCAGAGACAGAAATCCGTCAGGATCTCTGTGAGTTCAAGGCCACATTGGAAACAGCCAGGCACGGTGACACACGCTTTTAGTCCCAAGAAGTGAGCCTTTAATCCCAGGGAGTGATGGCAAAAACAGAAAGATATATAAGGCGTGAAGACCAGAACTTAGAAGCATTTGGCTGGTTAAGCATTCAGGCTTTTGAGCAGCAGTTCAGCTGAGAGCCATTGGGATGAGGACACAGAAGCATCCAGTCTGAGGAAACAGGATCAGCTGAGGAACTGGTGAGGTGAGGAAGCTGTGGCTTGTTCTGCTTCTCTGATCTTTCAGCATTCACCCCAATACCTGGCTTCAGGTTTGATTTTATTAATAAGTACCTTTAAGATTCGTGCTGTGTGTATGTATATGTGTGTGTGTGTGTGTGTGTGTGTGTGTGTGTGTGTGTGAGAGAGAGAGAGAGAGAGAGAGAGAGAGAGAGATCCATCAATCAATCGATTGATCTTATGTGTAGATGTACATGCACATGTGTGAATGTACGTGTGAAGGTCAGAGGTCAATCCTGAGTTTTGTTCATCAGGAACTGTGTACCTTGTTTCCTTGAGACAGGCTCTCTTCCTGGGACCTGGGACTCTCTGACTGGGCTAGGATAACTGGCCAGGAGGCACCCAGGAACTGCCTGCTTCTGATCTAGTGTTTGATTATGAGTGTGTGCCACCACCACACGCAGCTTTTTACATGGGTGCTGGAGATCACGCTTACATGGGGAGCACTTTACCAACTGAGGTATCTCTCCAGCCCCACAATTTTTATTTGTTAGTTTTGAGATAGGACCTTTATGTAGCCCAGGCTGATGTCAAAGTTGCTATGTAGCAGAGCCTGGCCTTCGGCTCTTGATCCTCCTGCCTCTATGTACCAAGTGATGACAGTACAGGTGTGCATCATCATGCCCAGCAAAGTTTTGTTTGTTAGTTTGTTTTTGTTTTTTTTTTGGGGGGGACAGGGTCTCACTATGTTATCTTGGCTGGCCCAGAACTATGGCTGATCTGGCTGCCTCTGCTTCCTGAGTGCTGGAATTAAAGGTGCGTGCCACCATTTCCTTTTAGAAAACAGTTTACTACCTTTAAAAATATTTAATATCACAAGTAGAAATATGGTCAAGCCAGACAGTGGTAGCACACGCCTTTAATCTCAGCACTCAGGAGGCAGAGGCAGATGGATCTCTGTGAGTTCGAGGCCAACCTGGTCTACAGAGTGAGTTCCAGGATAGGCTCCAAAGCTACACAGAGAAATCTTGCTCAAAAAAACAAAAAAGCAAAATAACAACAACAAAAACAAAACAAAACAAAACAAAAAAGAAATAGAAAAAAGAAAAAAAGAAAAGAAAGAAAAAAGAAATATGGTTAAAAGTCATCTCCTGTATAATACTGCAGCAGATTTTGGCTCAGCTGAGAGAATCCTGGGTGTTAATGGCTTGAGTACCAAGGCTGGACTCCGAGAGAAGTTTATGATGAGATCAACTCCATGTGGTAGTGCTGGTCTGTGCTAGGTTTTAATTTCATGGAGGTTTCAGATGGAAGGCTTCCAGCTCCTCTGGCTGAGGTCTCCTTATTTCCTCATTTCCTGAGACCCAGCCGAGGCTGGGTGGCACACGTGGTGCTTGGCCGGGCAGCCCTTGACTCTGCGGCTCAGCTCTTCCTTTGCTGGGAAGGCTGGGTGAGGTGGCAGGGCCTGTCACCGTGTTGATAGGTACTGTGACAGAATTTGCTGCTGGTGGAGGGCCCTCAAGGACTCAGATCTCATCTTGTCATTGCTCTGCTGGTCCCCTGAGGGTGATGTAGTAGCTCTCCCAAGGGCACAGTGTCCGAGCAGCCTTGATTCCCTTGGAACCAAACTGGCCTTTTTTCCTGGTTTCTTTCCCTCAGTTCCCCTGCCACTCTGGCTAGGCAAGCCCTGCGGTGTCTCCCAGTTCCAGCCTCCTGTTGGCTTCCCTTACAGCCTGCAGCATGGGAGGTGCCCCATTGCAGTGTACAAGAGTGAGTGTACAGAGTGTTCAGGAGGTCCCTGAGGCCGAGTCTTAACCTGCCCAGCTCACCACTTCATTCCCAGCGCCACGCCCTCTAGAGGCACCGGGCAGAATGGATTCACTGAACAACATTTCCTTCTTGGAAGAAGGGCTTAGCAGAAATACTAGTCTGAGGAGTCTGGGTTCATATTTCATCTCAGCAAGCAGTGGCTCAGCCACCTGAATTCCAGGTTCACAGTGGGGATAATGAGCCCGTGTGATGGCTCACATCTGTAATGCCAGCTCTTGGGAGGCTGAGGCAGGACAGTTGCTACAAGCTTAAGGGCTACAGTCAATCCCAGGCCAGTCTAGGCTACAAAATGAGCCCCTGTTTAAATAAACTGGTGTAATGGGGATGAGTTCCACTTAGCTCCACGGACAGCTGCAGAGAGAGGAAGGCAGTTCATACAAAGCCCTCGGCAGAATGCCTGGTGTGGCAGAAGATGGCTCTGGCGACAGGATGAGTGAGACCTTGGGACAGGCTGACCCAGGACAGACAGAGTGGAAACAAGATTGGAAGCCCGAGATGACTGAACTGCTAGGGGAGAAGTGATCCGTGGTGTTGACTCAGGCTCCAGGCAAGCTGAATGAGCTGGAAAAGGTGTTCCAGCGCTCTCCTGTGGTGGTCAGGAGGGAGGGTCTGTGAGTCGGCACAGTAAGGGGAGAGAAGAATGGGGAACCAGCCAGGAAGCCTGAGCCAGACGGACAGGCCTCACTCTTGCAAACCCATACAAAGCCTCTTAGGATTTCTTGCACTGTAGCTCAGAGCCGCTCTAGGTGGAAACAGGGCAGGATGTGAACACAGTGGCTCTGGTGCCATGGTCTGGGCCACTTTGCCCTGTTCAGGGGTCGTTAGTTTCCCTGAGCTATACAGGGCAGAGAAGTTAGCTTAGTCACTTGCCCAAAGTTCCCATTCCAATCTTCAAGTGACTCCAAGAACTTGAATTCTGGGCCTCAGTTTACCAATCTGTGACACGAAGAAAGATAAAATAATACTCCTTTTGCTATGTGTAGTGATGCACACCTGTTATCTCAGCATTTGGGAGGCTGAGCCAGGAGGATCAGAGTGGCCAACTTAGGCTACATAGCAAGACTGTGTCTCGACAAACAAAACAAAACAAAACAAAACCCACAAACAACTCTTCTGATGAATTATGGGAAAATCAATCAAGGGTAGCAGAAATAGCCTGTGATGCCTGGCACTGGTGAGTGTCATGTTTCTATGTGTCCCCAAATACCAGTGACCATCAGTGATAAGACGCATCTCATTTTTAAAAAATTTAGTGTGTGTGTGTGCGCGCGCGCACACGGCAGGTGTGTGTGTGTGTGTGTGCGATTCATGTGGATTCCTGGGCTCCAACTCCGGTGACAGGAAGTAGTTTTGCTGGCTGAGCTCTCTACTGACTCACAGCTCACCTTAAAGGATATAAATCAGTGTGGGCAGCACATATCGCTGGAACTGAGGCGCTGTGGTTTCGTTATGAACTCTTCACAGAGGCTGTCAGTGCAAACACTGGTAATCATGACAAGTTCCTGGACACGTTCTATGTGCCGGGCGTAGAGCCAAGCCCTTACAAATATTTATGCTTTAACCCATAAGTAGCCCCGTCAGGACATTCGCTTCTCAGATGAGGCCTCGAAAGATCAGGGGACTTGCCCTTGCGGGCGATCACACACCTTTGTCTGCACAAATAGTAGACATTCATTCATTCACCTACAATCAAAGCAGCTCCACCCTCGGTTGGCTCCATCTGATTCAGAATTGTTTGACTCCATGGTTCTGAGCCTGGCTTCTATCACTGGAGAACTTTAAGAAACCCTGGAGCCTGGCCTCCATCCTGAGAGATTATGATGCAGTCAGACTGGGGTATAGCCTGGACATGGGGACTTTCTGGAGGACCCCAGGTGGCTCTAATGCATCGCCAAGGGAGAGGGCTGCTGCCTCCTTTAGGGGAGACTTTAGGGACCTCCTGCCCTTTCTCAGGTGTCTTCTTGACTGCCTGAAACTCAGTCCATGGAAGAAGAAATCTCTTGTTGGTGTGCAAACTATAAATGACAGAATGTGGAGAGAAAGCTCACTGGATGCACGTGCAGTGGTTGAAATCTCTTTTGCCTTCTGAGAGAGTTGGGGAGCAGAGTCCTGGGAGGGAAAGATGCAGAAGCTGCTCTGGAGACTCCTGACCTGATCTTGGCTTTGCTCCCTGTGTGTGTGTGTGTGTGTGTGTGTGTGTGTGTGTGTGTGTGTGCTGGAGATGAACCCAGGGCCTTGAGCATCTTAGACAAGCACTCCACCGCTCAGCCACACCCCATCTTTGACCCACATAAATAAGGACAAAGTACATGTCCGCCCTCACCTTCTAGTCCCTGCTACCCTCTGTGACAGTACAGTCCTGTGAGAGCTCAGAACTTGATCCCTAAGAACCAGGTTCTAGCAGCTTCTAGCCTGCACCTCTGTGTGGCTTCCCCGGGGTCCACCTTGCCTTTCTTTCTTTCTTTCTTTCTTTCTTTCTTTCTTTCTTTCTTTCTTTTTTTTTTGTTTTTTTTTTTGTTTGTTTTTTCTCTGTGTA
Source organism: Onychomys torridus (assembly GCF_903995425.1). Classification (NCBI taxonomy): domain Eukaryota; kingdom Metazoa; phylum Chordata; class Mammalia; order Rodentia; family Cricetidae; genus Onychomys; species Onychomys torridus. The sequence continues at coordinate 91,217,219 of NC_050450.1, forward strand.
GCTTTGCACCTTTCCTGGAACTCATTTGGTAGTCCAGGCTGGCCTTGAACTCACAGAGATCCGCCTGGCTCTGCCTCCTGAGTGCTGGGATTAAAGGCGTGTGCCACCACTGCCCGGCTTTGCCCTGCTTTCTAATGTTTATTTGTTTAACACAACTGAGTGTCTGCAGAGCTTCCTTCCCAGAAGACACCACTGTGCTCGGAGGGTTATGAAGCAACTCAAAGCCAATTTATGAGATTTATGAGGTATTGACAAGCCGAGGCCATGGAGACCAGCATTTTACCGCAAAGTCGTCTCCTGTGATCAGCTGAAGGCTTATCTTCAGTACAGGGAGAGAGCCCAATCATTTCCTTTCCTTTACAGTTCACCATGGAAGGCACCGTATTTCAAGGGCGCTCTGTTCTTGTTCCTGTGGTTACCAACTGATTGACATGGTTTTATAGTTCTGGGAAGAGAGAAGAAGTGGAAATTCCAAGGAAGAGACTGGAGACTTACAAAGGGCTTTTAATGAGATACAGGAGTGAGTGAGCAGCAGTGGAGCATCCTGCAGTCAGACAGAAGGGCGTGGCCAGGAAGTTGGTCCTGGGTAACTAACTACTCTTGACTTTCAGATGTTTTTCCAAAGTCAGAGCTGAGGGCCTCACAGCTCTGGAACCTCATCAGGCCATGATGATTGCACAAATCACCAACATTTAGCCTGAGCCCAGTCAGGCCCCAACCCAACTGTTCTGAGTGTTACAACTTGCACATTTGAGGTCAAGCTCAATTGGATACAAAGAGGAAGGATATTCCCGAAAGGGCAAACTTTTTCCAGGAACACTTTGGCACACAGCCCTCCTTATGCTTTCACTTCAGTTTGTGTTTGGGAACACATCCAAAGTGAGGAACCAGAAACAAAACAAAACAAAACAAAACAAAACAAAACAAAAAAAAAAACAAAACAAAACCAAAAAACCAATCTACTCAGGGGGCTGCGAAGATGGCTCACTTGGTATCTGCCGCACAAGCATGAGGACCTGGATTTGGATCTTCAGCATCCACATAAAAGCCTGACCCAGTAGATTATGTCTATAACCCCAGCACTGGGGATGGGGGTGGGCTGGAAACAGAAGGATTCCTAGATCTCACTGGCCAGCAAGCCTAGCCAAATGGGTGAGCTCCAGGTTCTAGAGAAGACCCTGCCTTTCTCTGGGGCTGGAGAGATGGCTCCGTGGTTAGAGAGCTGGCTGCTCTTCCAGAGGACCTGGGGTTCAATTCCCAGCACCCAGGAGGCAGTTCACAACCATCTGTAACTTCAATTCCAGAGGATCCAATGCAATGCTCTTTCTAGCCTCCTCGGGCACCAGACACTGAGGTGGTGCACAGACATGCATGTAGGCAAAATACTCATACACATAATAAAATAATTAAAAAAGAAAGAAAGAAAGAAAGAAAGAAAGAAAGAAAAAAAGAAAGAAAGAAAGAGATCCCTGTTTCAAAAAATAAGGCAGAAGAGCAGCTGATGAAGACACCTGGTATCATGAACTTCTGACCTCTACTTGCACATACACACACTTGTGCACACCCTGATCTTCCCCTCCTATGCTGCTGAGTCCCTGGAGAAGCTTTCTTGATGAAATCCACCCAATTGGCAGGAACTTGCAGTGACCAAGTAGCAGGTTAGATGCTCTATAGACACTTGGAGGTGAAGAAACAGAGTTGAGTCTGTTCTTCGTGGGGCTCTGAAGTTTTTGCTCCTCCAGGGATGAGGTCAGAGGTGAGGGGAAAGGATCTGCTCCTCCTCTGGCCAGAGTCACAAGCCATGGGGACATAAGCCTGGCCTGACTACCCAGCTTTGACCCACACAAATAAGGACAAAGTATATGTCTGCTCTCACCTTCCAGTCCCTGCCACCCTCTGTGACAGCACAGTCCTGTGAGAGCTCAGAACGCAATGACTACCCAGAGAGACTGGTGCTCAGGCCCAGCCATGGGACTCACTAAGCACCTCCTGTACTGTTGAGTTCCACCTCCACGCCACTGGCTGCCTGGCAAGTTATCTTATCAAGCTGACTTCCTTAATTCATCCTGATTATTGAGTTTGAGATACCTTCTGAAAGTTGGCTTTTGAAGGGGAATGCATAAGTCACTCAACCCGAAGAGAGGCCCAGGCCAACTTCTCATGGATAGAAACATGTACAGAAACAGCTGCAGGCCAGAGGTGAGTTCTGAGAAAAAAAAAAAAATCCCATGCAGCTGCAGGGACGGGTAAGTACTTCCGGGACTGAGTGTCCCAGAGTGAGTGCCATGGAACACCAGTGCTGTGGAGTGCTTCTCCAAAACCAAAGGCATGTGGAGACTGCCGGGTTTGGGAAGCAATGCATGCCTCAGCTCCCCAGCTGGATGCTCACTGTGGATTCGAACAGGCTAGAGGCTCTGAGGCTCCTGGGTTATGAAATGTTACTTTTCTAGTTCAGTCAACTCAGGCAAGTCTGCTCTGTATATTTATTTATTGTGTTGGCTAGGTTTTTGTCACCTTGATACAAGCTAGTGTCATTTGGGAAGAGGGGCTCTCACTCGAGAACATTTCTTCATAAGATTTGCTTGTAGGAAATTCTGTAGGGCCATTTTCTTTTCTTTCTTCCTTCCTCCCCCCACCCTTCCTCCCTCTCTTTCTTTCTTTTGAACAGGGTTTCTTTGTGTACCCCTGGCTGTCTTGGAACTTGTTCTGTAAACCAGGGTGGCCTTGAACTCACAGAGATCCACTTGTGTCTGCCTCTGAGTTCTGGGTGTTAAAGGTATGCACCACTACCACCAGGCCCTGTATGCATTTTCTCAATTAGTGATTGATATGGGAGGGCCCAGCCCATTGTGAGTAGTGCCATCCCTGGGAAGGTGTCCCTGGGGTGTATAAGAAACCATGCTGATAGCCTAAGAAATTTACATACACTTATTTTTAAGGCGAGGTCTTACTAGGTAGCTCTGGCTGGCCTCGAACTCACAGAGATATGTTTGCCTCCTGAGTGTTGTGATTAATAGTCAGTGTTTTAAAGGGAAGTGTGAGTACTCACCACAGAGTCTCTTACAGACAGATGTTTGTTAGCTGGAGCCCTCTGCATGGACACAGAGTTGTTGAGCTAGTCTCTGGAGCCTAGGAACCAGGAATCTCACGGTAGGAAGTGACTGACATCTGATGGCCACTTCTGGATGTGGCAAACAACTCAAAAGACCTGAAGGAAGTCCCTGAAACTGACCAGAATCTCAATGCCCCTCCTTGCCAGAGTAAACAATAAAAGCTGAGAGTCTGTCTCACAGAGAGTAAGGTCAAGTGATAAAGAAGACTCAGAGAAGCCAAGCTGAAGACAAGATTCTGAGACTAGACCAGCAGCGTGAAAGAAACAGAAACCAGCTGAGATGCCTGGAATTGGTTTAGACTAACTGAGTCACCTGGGAGGGAACTCTCCAAGTGCTGAGCTGCCGGCAGGCTGTGCCGTGTGCTCCAGGTTCCCAGCTTTGTGAGCTGTCACCATGCTGGAGTGGTCCTTGGTGATGCAGCTGTCTTCCTTTCTGCTCCTGTAAGTGACCCCTCACCCATATTCCTGTAAGTAACCCCAATAAAACTCATTGGTTCACCAAGTTGGACTTTGGTGGTGTCTGTACTTTGGTCTGTCTGGGGTTCCCTATCTGGGGTGAGTAGATGTGTGTGTTGCTTCTCCCCAGGAAAAGCTTGTCATACAACAAGTGCACCTCAATCACATACACAAATAAAACAAAGAAGAAATCTATTTATGCTCCCAGCTTATTCTATGAGGCAAGTACTACCCTGATATTAAAACCAGGCAAAACCATTATAAGAAAACTAGACCAAGATATATTATTATTATCAATGTGAATCTTTAGCAAAACACTAGCAGTCCAATCCAGCAACACACAAAAAGGATTCTACACCATGACCAAGTGAAATTTATCCCAGAACTCAATGTTGGCTTAACATCCAGAAATCAATTGACGTTATCCATCATGTCAACAGAATAAAAGACAAATACCATGTAATCATTTCAATATTTATTGGGGAAAAATGGACAAAATCCAATACCCTGTTGTAATAAAAGCATCCAACAGACAAAGAACTGAGGTGTAAAGACCTTGCTCACTTTGTAAAGGGAATTGAAAGTGAGAGAGAGGGTGGAGAGAGAGGAAGAGAGAAAAACTTCTAAACAAACTAATATTAGCATCAGACTTAATGGTAAAAGACAATGCTTTTCCCTTCATTTCAGGAATAAAATAAGGATTTACCTTTAGGAAGTGAAACCATCTATATTTTCAGATCGCTTGATCTTTGGTATAGAAAATAAATACTAAGGAACCCGTTTAAAACAAAACAAAACAAAACAACAACCTCTTAGGATACCTGGGAGGTGGGTTCATCAGTAAAGTGTTTACTGCAGAAGCCTGGAGACACTGAGTTCAGATCCCCAGCATCTATGTGAAAGTCAGGCATGGTAGCCCAAGTCTGTAACACGGTAGCCCCAGTGCTGGAGGTAGGTGAATGGAGTCAGGAATATTCCTGGGGCACATGCACATGTGAACTTGTACAGACACCACATACACGTGAACTTGTACACACAACACATGCACATGCACAACATTTACACAAAGACACACCCAAACAAACTATTAGGTCAAGGTGTGGTGACACATGCTGGTCATTCCAGCACCTGGGAGCTGCGCTAAGAGGGTTGTAGTTCAGTACAACCTGGGCTATGTGACCCCTTTCAGATAGGGGGATCAACTCCCTCCACCCCCAAACTGATAGAACCAATAGGCAAGTTCAATAAGATCACAAGTTTCAGAAATCAGTTGTGGGCTGGCGAGATGGTTCAGTAGGTAAAGGTGCTTGCTGCTAAGCCTGATGATGTCAGTTTGATCTCTGGGCCCGACATGGTGGGAGGAAAAAATGGACTCCCATAATTTTTCCTCTGATCTCCCCATGTGGGCCAAAACACAAGTATGCACACACACACACACACACACACACACACACACACACACACACACACGTTGGCATGCGGGGGCTCACGCACACACACAATTAATGTAAAACAGAATTTTGAATAATACTAAAAACATTTTAACTCCAAAGCACGCCAGTGAGAGAGTAAAAGGTGGTAGTTGCTTGCAGAGGTTTTCGCCTGTGGCACTGTTTAAGAAAAGTGTAACTTTTCCTTCCTTTCAGTTCTTTGGGACACTGGCCAACGCCTGGGCATGTTTTCCCTAACATTCTGGGCTTTCTTACTCATCAGCCCTCCCCCCACCCCCCCGCATTTCTGCCATGTCCCTGCTTGCTGGCTTCCCTTACAACTGAATGGCTTTCTCCCACCTTGTCTCCATCCGCCCTCTGCCCAGTAGCTGCTGACGTGACAGCTCGCCTGCCCCGTGTTTTTCTTAAACTGTAATGAAATTTCCTGAGCTTCAAAAGAAAAAAGTGGAAGACAATTTATAGAAATGGAGAAACTACTTGCAAATCATGTATGTGATAAGAGTCCAGCAAATGTAACAAAGTCTTACAAGTCAATTAAAAAAAAAGGGGGGGGGGGGACTGGCCAGGGAAATGGCTCGGTTGTCTGTAAAGTATTTGCCACGTAAGACAAGGACCTGAGTTTGGTCCTCAGAACCCACATTTAAAAAAAAGGCCCGTGGCTCATGCTTGTAGTTCTGACACCGGCAAGGAAGAGACAGGCAGATCCCTGGAGCTCTTGGGCAAACAGCCTCACCTTCTTGATGAGCTTGGGGCTAATGGCATCTGAAGAATGACAGCTGAGGTCTCTGGCCTTCACCTGCACACACACACACACACACACACACACACACACACACACACAGAGAGAGAGAGTAAATAAAAATAAAAGTAAAAAGTCAGGACAACTCAATTTAATAATGTGTAGAGGACCTGAATAGACGTTTTCTCAAATAAGATTACAAATATCTTACTTGATAAACACATGACAATAAGCACATGAGAAGACAGCATCACCCAGCTCTCACCGAAATCCAAATCAAAACTGTAATGGGATCTTACTTCTCACCCACTGGGATCCCAGAGGACTGTAACAGCTGTTGACATGGAGACAGGAACAGACGATGGGAATAAAAAAAGATGCAGCTGCCTTGGAACGTAATCTCTCTATATTTCCATGATAAAAATGGTTACTCTACTTCCCAATTTCAGTCCATCTCCTGTGATTGTACACTTACCTCTTCAAAGAGAGGAAAGTTACAGTAGCCTTGATCAGGGCTCAGTGGAGGCCCACTAGGGAAAGCTATTTCTCTAGCCTGGGTGTATACTTAACATCCCAAGCTACACTGATCAGAGTTACCATGTGATCCAGGAACTCCACTTCGAGGAGTGTATTCAGGAAAATTAAAAACATACATACATGCAAACACTTGTATATGAATGCTTACAGAAGTATTATTCAAAATATCATAAACAGCCCAAATATTTATCAATTGATGGAAATCGATGTATGTGTACAATGGAATCTTTTTTAAAAAGATTTATTTATTTATTATGTATACAGCATGTATGCTTGCAGGCCAGAAGAGGGCACTAGATCTCATTATAGATGGTTGTGAGCCACCATGTGGTTGCTGGGAATTGAACTCAGGACCTCTGGAAGAGCAGTCAGTGCTCTTAACCTCTGAGCCATCTCTCCAGCCCCATACAATGGATTCTTATTCAGCTATAAAAATGAGTGAGGTGAAGTACTGGCCCAAGTTCCTGACTGGATGAATCTTGAAAACATGCTAAGTGAGAAGGCCATTTATTCTATTAGCAGAGAACCTTGTTTGTTTGTTTATTTATTTATTTTTGAAACAGGGTATCTCTGTGTAGCTTTGCGCCTTTCCTGGAACTCACTCTGTAGCCCAGGCTGGCCTAGAACTCACAGAGATCCACCTGGTTCTGCCTCCCGAGTGCTGGGATTAAAGGCGTGTACCACCACCGCCCTGCAAATCTCGTTTATTTATGTTGTTTGCTGGAGACTGAACTCAGGGCCTTGCACATGCTGGGTGTGGTGGTGTGAATGAGAACGGCCCCCATAGGCTCCTATGTTTGAAGACTTCATCCCTGTTGGTGGAACTGTTTGGGAAGGATTAGGCGGTGTGGCCTTGTTGGAGGAGGTGTGGCATAGTCTTGGAGGTTTCAAACAATGCTAGCCATTCCTAGTGTTCTTTCTTACTGCCTGCTTGTGGGTAGATGTGAGCACTCAGCTGTTTTTGCCCCCATACCTCTGCTCTGTCATCCTGGACTCTGACCCTCTGAAACCGTAAACTCAAATGCTTTCTTTTATAAGTTTCCTTGGTCATGGTGGGGTTTTTTTTGTTTTTGTTTTTGTTTTTTATTAGTGGCTGGAGAGACAGCCATGGGTGCTGGGAACCAAACTCTTATATTTTTGATTGTGAGCCTAGCCTTTAATGGCTGAGCCATCTCTCTGCCAAGCCATGGTGTTTTATCGCAGGATTAGAAACGTAACTGAGACACTGACCAAGTACTCCACCACTAAGCTGTACCCCTCCCCCCAATGCTATTAAGAATACCTAGTACCAAATCAAACCATACACATTCTAGAACCTCATACATTCTAGGCAAGGGCTCTACCACTGAACTATAACTCATTCTACTTTTTATTTTGAGACAGAGTCTTATAAGTCGGCCTGGGTAGCCTAGAACTCATATGCTAGCCAGCCAGGCCTTGAACTTACATTCTCCTGCCTAAGCCTTTTGAGTAGCTATATTTAACAACCTGAGCCAAAAGATTCAGTTTCTAATCCTATTTATATAAAGTATACACAATAGATTGTTTCTTCTTCCTCCTCCTCTTCTGGGACAGAAATCTTGATATATATATGGCACAGGCTGGCCTTGAACTCATTATATAGCCCAAGACTACATAGCCTCAGACTTGTGGCCATCCTCCTGCCTCAGCTTCCTAAGTGCTAGGATTAATAATGTGAGCTATCACACCCTGGTAGGGATTTCTTTTTGACGTAATGAAAGTATTCTAAAAATGGATTATAGGGTTAAATGTGATTGTGTATACCTGTAATCCTGGCATGTAGGGGGGTGGAGGCAGGGTGATCAGGAATTTGACCTCATCATACCACTTCTAGTGAGTTCAGAGACACCTAGGCTGTTTGAGTCCCTACCTAAAATTAATACATAAATTGATTGCAGGAGTGGTTGTACAACTCTGTTAATATACTAAAAACCATTTTATTGTATACTCTGTTGTATGTGTATGCACCTGTGTGTGTATGTGTGAGCACGTGCACACGTGGAGGTCAGAAGTCAATGTCGGCGTCTTCTATTGCTTTCTACCTTCTTTTTAAAGGCAGAGTCTCTCATTGAACCTGGAATCACTGAGAGGCTAGAACGACTGACTGGCCAGGAAGACCTAGGGATGCTCCCATCTCCACCTCCCAGAGCTGGGATTACAGGAGCATGTTGGTTCTGGGGCCCAAAGTCAGGTACTCATGTTTACACAGCAGCCACTTTACCCCTGAGCCATCTCACCAGCCCCTATTGAATACTTTAAATGTGTGAGCTGTATAGAATATGGATTGTATCTTTTTTTTTTTTTTCTTTCCAAGACAGGGTTTTTCTTTGTAGCCCTGGCTGTCCTGGAACTTGCTCTGTAGACCAGGCTGGCCTCAGATTTTGAGATCCGTCTGTCTCTGCCTCCGAGTGCTGGGATTAAAGGCGTGCGCCACCATGGCCGGGAAATGGATTGTCTCTTAATGAACTATTATGAAGAGGGAAGCTCAGAGATGAGCTCCAATTGCATCTCTGACCAGAAAGCTAGTCAGCTCACGAACAGCAGTAAAGCAAACACGAATCCACATTCTTACCTCCTCGTGCTTGCTCACGTCTTGCCTTTCCTGCCTGTGACTTCACAGGCAGAGCCCTGGAACTCCATCTTATCCAGGCCGGTGCTCAGGCTGGGCCCTCTGTTTGCTTTGTCTGTGGCTCTGGCTGTCATCCAGTGTCCCCTCACTCAAGCAAATATTCATGCAAAATCTGTGCTCTGCCAAGCACTTCGACACAGAGCAGAGCCAGGCATTGCCACCTTCAAGTCACCTGCAGCCTCGTGGGCAAGATCAAACATCGTTTACGACTCATTCAGTGGATTTAAGAGAAAAATCCAAATGCAATGGTTTATTAGAAATAAGCTTGAACTTACTTCCCTCACACGAAACAGAAGACTGAAGGCAGGCAGCCTGAAGGCTGCTTTTGCGGTTCTTTGGGACCATGGCTGAAGTGGGCTGAAGAGCGAGTGGGAAGTGAAGCAGAGAGAGCAGAGCGGCCATTGGTTGGGTGTCTACATGGGGTTGGGGGGAGTTTGAAAGGTGGTCCAGGTGGATGAAATGATCCCGTTTGGACAGAAGCTGGGGTTGGAAGAGGAGGAACAGGAACATCTTAGGGGTTCCCCTGTGCCTTTCTTCTCCTTTTAAAAGCTGTATTCATTCATTCATTCATTCATTCATTGTGTGAGAATGCACTTGCATGTGCCACAAGCTTGCATGTGAGGTCAGAGGACAACTTGCTGGAGATGGTTCTCTCTTTCTACACAGTGGGTCCTAAGAATGGAACTCAGGTCTTCAGGCTTGGGGCAATTGTCTTTACCTGCTGGGCAGGCTCACTGGCCCTCTATCTGTTTATAAAGAGCCAGAGGACAGAGCATTTGAAATATACATGGCACTCAAGTATCAGAGGAGAGGGGCACTTCTGGGTGCTCTGAAAGAGAAGAGTGTCGGATGGGGGCAAGCATTTCTAAGGGAATGCTTTTCTCTCTGTGTACTTTTTGAGAGAGTGCCTCCCCAGCCCAGCCTGTCCTGGAACTTTCTATGTGCACTTTGAAGTGAGGCTCCTGAATGCTGGGATTATAGGTGCAACCACCACATCCACCTAGCGCTTTTTGTTTCTAATTGAAGATTCCTCTCCTTCCCTTCCTCTCTCTTTCCTCTCCTCCATCCCTCTCTCTCCCTCTTCCCCCACCCTTCCTCCCTCCCTGCCTCCCTCCTGTTCTCTTTCTTCCTTCTTTTCTTGCTTCCAGCGCATCTATTGAGTACCTGCTTCAGCTCTATGGGTTGAGATTACAGCAGTGACTAGGCCGGCTTTCATGGAGCACACATCCTACTGGGTGGAGAGAGCTGACAAAGAGAATGGATGGTTGGTTTCATTGCCGTTAGAAGGCAGTAAATGCTATTAAAGAAAAGAAAAGTAAAGCAGGCCAGAAGGCTGAGTGTTTTGGTGGGAAGGGAAGAGGGAATGTGGAGGGCTTGGGAGGAGGAGTGGAATGATGGCATTAGCTTCTCCATAGAACAGTGGTGTGGGAGGAGGATGAGGGCCAGAGAGGGGTGGAAAACGGTGTCTGAGCATGGGGTGCTACAGTTGAGAGGTCAGAGGTGGAAAAGGCCTGGAGTACGCTATGTGAATGGGCTAGAGAGTTCACCCTGACTTGGAGTGGAGTAACAGATCTTTGGAAGTGAGGACTTCATGTGACTGAGAAGCCAGAATTCTCACCACCCATTTGAGGTGAGATCCCACATGTTGACAGGGGTGGAGGGTGCAGACTTCTAGGAGTCCATGATAGTGAGCTGGGAGGTGGGTCAAGAAGAGACAGCAGAGTGGAACAATGCTTCCAGGGATGGTAAAACTTCAAAAAGTTGAGCAAGGGGAAGAGAAAATGGGGATAAAGGGAGTACCTCCCTGCTGCCCTCGCTGGCTCCAAAGCTGCAGAGTAAGAGAGGAAATGGCATCCCTTGGAGAAAGTGTTCTCTCAGGGGAAGCTCGAGCTCTATTAGAGCCAGGGGGTAGGAGAGGAAGTTTCTAGAAAAGATCGAGAATGTGTTAGAGCTACAGGGAGCCTAGGGGGAGGAATTGAAGGGGGAGAAAGGCTGGCTATCTCAGCCCCAGCAGCCGGGTAATGATGAAGAGCTCAGGGTGTGGTGATATATTGTGTACCCCAATAAAGCTTGCCGCAGGATCAGAGGACAGAGCCAGTCACTAGATTAGACATAGAGGCCAGACAGTGGTGACACACACCCTTAACCCTATCACTCAGGAGGCAGAGATCTGTCTGGATCTCTGTGAGTTCAAGGCCACACTGGAAACAGAGCCAGGCAGTGGTGGCACACACCTTTAATCCTAGCACTTGAGATCTCATGCCTTTGCTTGGGAAGCACACATGCCTTTAATCTCAGGAAGTGATGTCTGGGCAGAGAAAGGTATATAAGGCGTAAGGAAACAGGAACTCATTCTCTTGAGGCTGAGGATTTTGTAGAGGTAAGCTAGTGGCTGGCTACTCTGCTTCTCTGATCTTTCAGGCTTCACCCCAATATCTGGCTCTGTTTTTTTTTTTGTTTTTTTGTTTTGTTTTTTGTTTTTTTTTTTTTGTTTGTTTGTTTGTTTTGAGACAGGGTTTCTCTGTGTAGTTGTGGTGCCTGTCCTGGATCTTACTCTGTAGACCAGGCTGGCCTCGAACTCACAGAGATCTGCCTGCCTCTGCCTCCCAAGTGCTAGGATTAAAGGCATGTGACACCACCACTGCCCGGCTCAATAAGACCTTTCAAGATTCTTGTTACACAAGGTCTGAATGGCTGGGCCTGGAGACACAGCTCAGGGGTTAAGAGCACTTGTTCTCTCAGAGGATCCAGGTTCAGGTCCCACATTCACATGTTGCCTCACAACTGTCTGTGACTCCAGTTCCAGGGGTTCTGACGCCCTCTTTTGGCCTCCTTGGGCACTGAATGCATGTGGCAAAAACACTCAAACACAAAATAAAGAAGAACAAATCTTGCAGAAAAGAAAGAAAAAGATCTAGGTTGTGTTCTGCCTTTTATGAAACAAGTTCTGTGATATTCAAGCAAAAAAATAATTGGAAAGAGGCTGGAGAGATGGCTCAGTTGACTGAGAGCTTGCCTTGATAGCATGAAGACTTGAGCCATCTCCACACCAAAAAACCCACACTGGAAAACAGAAAAACACTCAAGCATGCACATACTCATATACACACACATAAAAGAAGCAGTGAACATCCATGTTACATACCTATCACCTAAATTCTATCAATAGTTTGCTCTAATTGCTTAATCATATTTCTATACATCTTCCTTTCTAGCCATTCATCTATCCATACATCCTCCATCTGTTTTTGTTTTTGTCTGAACTGTTTCAAAGGAAGTCACAGACATCAGTGCACCTGTTTCTATTCCACTTCATGATACACATCATTGGAGTTCAATGGGGGGTGTGTATGCGTGTATGAGTGGAGTCCAGGGCCTCACATTTCCTAACAACCTTGTCACTGAATCACACCCCAGTCCTTCCTGTAGATAGTTTCTAAAGTAAAATCACACACAGGAAGTGCACAGATCGTATTTCCACATTAGGGAACAGACACCTGTACCCATGTCCCTGAAATTCGTATCAAGAGACCCCAGAACATTCCTCCACCTGAGTTCCAGGCTACTCTAATCTTTCACCCTCCATTACTTTCATTTGTATTTGGGTCTTCCACAGAAATGGAATCAGGTTAGAAAGCCTCTCCGTGTCTCTTTAAGTCACCACCACAGGACGTTCACTCATGTTGCTGCTCATATTTGGTCGTTGACCTCTTTTATTGCTGATTCATATTCCATCACACGATTCTATCAGGAGAATTTTCCGTTCTCTAGGTAGCCACCAGGGCTTTTCCAAGTAGAGTTTGAACACAGAAAGCTCTGACCATTCTTGGGTGTGTCTTTCACTTATATAAAGACCTAAGAGTGGGATTGCTATCTATCTATAGGTTCACTATGAAAGAAACGGCCACATCTTGTGTGTGTGTGTGCGTTTCCACAGACTTAGCAACAATGCATGAGAAGGCCATTGCTGCATTTCCTTGCCAACACTTGGTATCAGTCTTTAATTTTAGCTACCCTGGTGGGTGGGTGTTGGTGTTTTGTTTTCGAGATTGGGCTTCTCTGTGTAGCTTTGGAGCCTGTCCTGGAACTCGCTCTGTAGACCAGGCTGGCCTTGAACTCACAGAGATCCACCTGTCTCTGCCTCCCGGGTGCTGGGATTAAAGGCTTGTGCCACCACTGCCCAGTGAACTGTTTAATTTTGATGGAAGTCTAATTTGTCGATCTTGAAGAAAGTGCTTCTTGCTTCTTGTGATACATTTTAAGGTCTCTTTGCCTATTTGAAGTCCCAAAGAGATGTTCCTGCATTTTCTTCTGGAAAAGTCACGGTTTTAGTTTTTGGTTGATTTCTAAGATCTTTGTAAATGGTGTGAGGAAGAAGGAGTTGATGTTTGGTTTTGTCTGTACAAGCACGCAGCTGTTTTGACATAGTCTGCTGAAGGATTTTCCTGTGTGTGTGTGTGTGTGTGTGTGTGCCCACACACGCACACACATGCAGATACAAAGAATAAAGCCCAAGGCCTTGCATATTCTAAGCCAATGCTCTGCCACTGAGCTACACCCTACACTGAGTTAGGACTTCCTGAATATCTCTTAGCAGCCTTTCTTAGTCTTTACTGTAGAGGTCTTAGACATCTTTTATGAAACATATTCCTAAGGATTTTGTGCTTTGTTAAAACACTATTGGAAGGCAGAGGTGACCCAGTGTGTAAGGTTACTTCCTACCCAAGCTTGATGACCTGAGTTTCATCCCCAGTGACCATGCTGTAGAAGAAGAAAAATCAACCTTTGCAAGTTTTCCTCTGGCCTTTACATGTGTGCTGTGAACTGTACATGTGTGTGTGTGTGTGTGTGTGTGTGTGTGTGTGTGTGTGTGTGTGTGTGTTGGTGAGGGGGGGCACAAAAATAAATACATACAAAAATATTTTAAAATGTTATTATAGCTGGGTATGGTGGTGCACACCTGTATTCCCAGCCCCTGAGAAGTGGAAGCAGAAGGATCAGGAGTTCAAGGCCAGCAGCAGCTATATAGTAAGTTTGAGGCCAGCTTGGGCTACATGAGATGCTGTCTCAAACAATAAAATAAAACAACATAAAAGTCCCACAGTGAATGGAAAGTTTATAAATCATGTTTTTCTATCACTAGCCACAGAGCTAAACATCAAAACGGTAGCAGAAAAGACAGTTCATCAAGATATTGTAGGTTTGGGGAAGTGGGAACCAGAGAGGTGACAGTTACTGGTAGTTGCAGATCTGAGAAGGTGTGAGGAAGGTGGTCATGTGGTGGGAGGGAGGCTGGATGAACAGCAGGGTGGGACGCTGACTTCTCTCTCCCTGACAGGTGCCTTTCCGGAACATTCTTCTGAAAAGAGAAGTCAAGGCAATGCTGAGGGCCTGGGAGAGTCCTCCTGTCCCTAGACCCTCCTGGATGTGCCATGTCCCCAGCCCTCAGGCAGAGCTGCCACCGTGGGATGGGCGTGGCCCTCGGGGACCAAGTGGTAACTAGCTTAGTGGTCCAGGTGGTGTAGTTTACTCTTTTCGAAGCTGCGTCGCTTCTGCCCCTGACTGTCTCCACTTGCAGGGGGGTGGAAGCTGAAACCTGGGCTTTCCCGACTCCAAGCATACAGCCCAGCTCCTGCTGCCTCGAGCCTCTTTCTCTTTGACTGCCACCAGCTCCATTTCTTCATGGTGCTCCACCCAGTTACAGAGTCAGCTGCCCACGTCTCTCAAAGCAGCCAAAACTTCCAGCTCATGCAGTGAGGAAAGATTCTTAAGAAGTAGAAAACCCGGACAAGCCCCAACCCCACCCGGCCTAGGTCCCATCACTGTCTCGATGGGAAGGGTGTGGCTGAGAAAGGAGAGGACGAGAGAGCTTTCCAGCTGGAAGCCAAAAGGGATGAGAAGGGGTTGTGCCAAAGGGAGCGTCTGTCCCTCAGTGCGCTCAAAGCCCTTTAAAGAAAGGCATGCTCACTGTCTGTGAAGACCATACTAGTCACTGTAACCAATAGATCCTCAAGCACACTCTGTCTGTCCCTTGGTCACTACCAGCTCACCAGTTTGGCAGGATGTCCTCCATGCAATGACTTAGAGGCTAGACTTTTCACATACGAGGCACTTAAGTCATTCCCTTCTCCACCAGACCTGTGGGGATGAAAAGAGACTTCTGTGAGAGGCCACTCCTCAGAAGTCAGGTCCAGGGGACTGGAGAGGCAGTTCATCAGGTAAAGTGCTTCTGTGCACACTGGTTGACCTGAATTCAAATCCTCACACCCATATAAAAGCTGGGCATGCCTAGATGTGTCTGTAACCTCAGTCCTTGGATGGAAGTAGCTGGGAGACAGACAGACCCGCAGAACTCACTGATTAGTCTAGCTGAACGGGTGGGTGAGCTCAGTGAAAAGACTATCTTAAAAGGAAGGTGAAGAGGAGTTGAGGAAGGTGTAAGGCATCCACTTCTAAATGGTATACACACACACACACACTGAGCCCAGAAGTGACACATGCTATTTCAGCTCCATTGGTAAGAACCTGTCACAGGGCCAAAGAGGCCTGGAAATGTCCCGGCTTCCTAACGGTTTCCCAGGGATAACCAATGTCGGGAAGGGAGCTTAGACTTTGGTACCCCTGCCATCAAGGATGGCGGAGTACTCACCAGTCCTGTGGCCTCACTTTGTAAACTGGAGGGGTCTGTTGCAAAGTGAGGGGCCATCTTCTACTCTGTCACCATCATGGGTTCTCCACGCTTTCTCAACCTTTAAAGTGGCTTGGGGTGCCCTCAGCCCCACTTCACTCAGCCGTTCAGGGGCCCGCTTCTTCAGATATCTGATGTCTTCCAAGAAGGTTTCCAGGGAACTTAATATTCACATGGAAGGCACCTAAGGAATGTTTGTCATCTCACTGGCTCACCATTTGTGGTTTCTCCAGCTGAGGATCAAGGTCCTTTCTCCAGTTACACCAAGACATCACGTGTGCTCTGGGAATAGGAAGTAGACACGTTCATCGGTTAGGAGTTAGAAGGGATCCTCTTAGAAGGGAGGGGAAGAGAGCCCAGGACTCCAGGCAGAAGCTGAAAAGGGGGCTGATTATTTAAAGGGTGTCTATATGCTTACTGCATTGTTGAGATCACATGTAACCCTCTCCCTCTTGGTTCCTTCTTCTCTTTTCCCCTCTTCTCCTGCTTCCCTTCTTCCTGGCAGGGACTGAAGCCAGGCCTCCTGTGAGGTAGGCTACTTCTCTTCCACTGAGTGGCAGCCCAGGCCTCTGCTGTGGTTTTCAGTCACTCGCTGAGCATAGTCAACTTTCCCCACACAGAGAGCTAATTAGAACTGTTTACTTGTCAATGGTTCCTCATGTGCCAGGCATTAGAGTGAGCTGGTCTGGCTTTGCAGCAGCCTCCTCAAGCAGGGGCTTTTGCTTCATCTCCACTTTGCACAGAAGGGAAGAAACGTTCAGAGAGGCACAGTTAATCTCCCAAGGTTCACGGCCCATGACATTTGGAACATTAACTTTGGTGTCCAGCACCGTCTGTGTTCCTCATGTGACTCTGTTTCCTTTTTGGGGGGACATCCTTTGTGCAGGCACTGGATCCTCCTTGGTGACCCATGTTCTCTAACTTTCCTGCTTTCTCTGTTTCTTCACAGCCACCTAGATCCCGGCTTTAAATGGCAGAACTGTCAGAAAGTAGCTTCCCGGATCCCTGGGTCACTGAGCAAGGGGCAGCCGACCTGGAGACTTGCCAGCTTTATACTGCCTTGCATGGTAGAAAACTACACCTGTGTAAAGAAGTTTGTGTTGATTTCCATGGAGATTTGGAGGTGAGTCATCACAGCTCAACAACGCTCCACAGCTCAGGTCTTGTAACCCCTGAGGTGCTCTAGAGTGGAGATGGGACTCAAGACAAATCCAAACACAGGCTGCTGGGAACAGAACCGAGCAGATCAAGGGTCTTCCTAGTCTACTGGAGGCTGGAGCTGTCAGGCCCGGCCTCCCGATCATCAAACTGGACCTCCTGGTCCAGTCTCCCTCTGGCCTGTGTCTAGCCAGACCACACTGCTGGCTTCCCAAGCTGTTCCCCTCTAGCACACCCCCCTTATCTCTGCCCCCCAGTGGACAGCTTCTAGAAGAGAAACCTGAGATCTCAGGGCCCATCCCCAGTACTGCTTACAGCCTCTACAAGCCTCTTACAAACCACATTGTCTTTCCTATATACCCTTGGGGACACAGGGCACTTAGAAGCCAGGCAGCCACTCTCTGAGTGTTTGAAATTTCCAGAATGTATCTGGGACTGAGGATGGAAACTAAATGGTAGAGGGCTCCCCTAGCATGTGCAATGCCCTTGGGTTTAAACCTCAGCAGAAGATGAAGGAGAGAGGGAAGTCAGGAGGGAGGGAGAAGAGAGGGAGAGGGAGAGAGCGAGAGAGCCATCAACAGGGAGCAAGTTAAGCAAACTAAGGCTTATCTACATGATAGACTACTACTGAGCTACAAAAGGATGCACTCTTATAACTCAATAATAATGAAACAAATGGCCAAGCATGGTGTCGCATACCTATCATCCAGTACCTGGGAGGCTAATGCAAGAGGATGGTACTTTGGGGCAACATAGTAAGTTCTGGACTAGCCTAAGCTACTCAGCTAGATCTGTCTCAGACAAGATGGAAGAAAAAAAAAAAACAGAAAACGAGGCAAAGACAAGGTTTTAAAGTAGATAAAAGACTACAAGAGATGAAGTTTGTTTTTTTCCTGGTTTTTCGAGACAGGGTTTCTCTGTGTAGTTTTGGTGCCTGTCCTGGATCTTGCTTTGTAGACCAGGCTGGCCTCAAACTCACAGAGATCCACCTGGCTCTTCCTCCCGAGTGCTAGGATTAAAGATGTGTGCCACCATTGCCCAGCTGACTTAGTGGTTTGAAAGAAAATGGCCCCAATATGCTCACAGGGAGTGGCACTATTGGGAGGTGTGGCCTTGTTGGAGGAAGTGTGTTTCATTCACTTCCTGCTGCCTGCCATTTAGAATTCTCAGCTCCTTCTCCATGTCTACCTGCATGCCACCATGTTTCCCACTATGATGATAATGGACTAAATCTCTGAACTGTAAGCCATCCCAATTAAATATTTTCCTTTATAAGAGTTGCCATGATCGTGGTGTCTCTTCATAGCAACAAAACCCTAACTAAGACAGACATTTTATCATAGCTATTATATGAATGGCTAGTTGGCGCATGCCCAATGCCATCCCTCGTTAGGGAGACACAAAATCACAAGGATATATCACTGCACATATACTGGCTTGGTTATACATCTTAAAAAGTTCAATGAGAGTTTGGAAACATTAGCGCTCTCATCTGCTCCTAAGATGGCTTAGCTACTTTGGAAAACAATTTGGCATTTTCTTAAAATTCATGAACTTGGACTTGGGGAAGTAGTTCAGTGGCAGAGTGCTTGCCTAGCATGCTTGAGACCCTGGGTTCTATCTCCAGCAAAAAACACATGTATGTGCACACACACACACACACACGACAGCCTAGTAATTTTACTTCTTGGTGTCTACCTGTGTTGGTCTGAATGACAACAGCCCCACAGACTAGTAGGGAGTGACACATTAGGAGGTGTGGCCTTGTTGGAGGAAGTATGTCACTGGGGGCGGGCTTTGAGGTTTCAAATGTTCAAGCCAGGCCCAGTGTCACGCTCTCTTCCTGCCACCTGCTGATCTGGTTGTAGAACTCTCAGCTACCTCTCCAGCACCATGCCTGCCTGTGTCCCACCATGCTGATAATGAACTAAACCTCTGAACTGTAAACCAGCCCCAATTCAATGTTTTCTGTTATAAGAGTTGACATGGTCATGGTGTCTCTTCACAGCATAGAAACCCTAACTAAGATAATATCCAAGGAAAATACAAGTATATGCCCACAAAAGGACTTAAACATGAATGTTCATAATAATAATGACAAATCTGGAAACATCAAAATGTCCATCTACTGATGAATATTAAGCAAAATACGAAATGTGTGTCATGAAACACTACTTGACAGCAAACAGGAACAATATGGAATAATTAATAATTAAACATACACAACAATATGGAATAATTCCAAAAGCATGCCATTCCACACGCATGATTCCACTTATATGAAAATTTGGGAAAAGGCAAGTTGACAGAGGCATTGAATCAGTAGTCAGCGGCATCTGGGGTGGGAGTGGAATGAACCTCGATGAACCCAAAAGGACTTGATGGGACAATGGGAATACGCTTAAACTGGACTGTGATAATAATTGCATGGCTTTATGAATTTGTTAAGATTGTTGACTAGTAAGCATCCTTACTGTGGATGACTTCACTCTTAATAGAGCTGTTTTGCTGCGGGGAGGGGATAAGGAAACTAGTTAAGTAAAGGTCTAGAAAGGTCTCCAAGTTGCATTTTAATTGACAAGGCAGAGCACGGCTCATGCGGCTGCTTGTATTTTTCAAAAGGGGGGAGGTGTCGGAGGATGCCCTCGGCGTGGATTTATACTTACACCTCTGCGCCAATACATGTCTATATCGTTCGCTTGTCTGTGCCTAGATCTCTCTGGAAGGATACACAAAACTAATGACAGCAAGTGTTTGGGGGGCTGGGATTAGATGACTTGGAGGTGGATTGGGAAGCTGGCTTTTCCTTTCCATGTTTTCTTTTAAGTTCTAAAATATGCATAAAACTTAACCCTCGAGTCATTTTTATCAGTGTTGTTGAGAGAGGATCTCAGTATGAAGCTGAGGCTGGTCTCAGACTCTTAGGCTCAAGTAAGGCTCCTAGCCTCGGCCTCCCAAGTGGCTGAGATTACAGGCTGAGCCATGCCCATCGAGGCTTGGCCATTTTTAGGTGCACAGTTCAGTGGTGTTACATCAATGCCTATGTGCTCTCCCTCCCTCCCTTCATGAGCACTCACTGGAAACTATTCCCACCATCCATTTTCCAAGATCTTTTTGTCTTGCTGTACTGAATCCTTACACTTTAGATCAGAACACTGGCAAACACCATTCTGCCTTCTGCCTCTGTGAACAAGGCTACCTTGTGTGCCTCATGTAAGCGAAACCACACTATTTTATTTTTATTTTATTGTGTGTGTTTATTTGACTTATTAAGTAGACCTTCAAGTTTCATTCATGTTATAACATTTCAAAAAGGCCTTTTTTAATTGTTGAGTTCATTCTTAAAATTTACTTGTGTGTGTGTGTGTGTGTGTGTGTGTGTGTGCCTCTGTGAGTTTATTTATGTGCACCATGTACTTGCAGGTGTATGCCACCCAGAAGATGACTTCGGATCCCTTAGCATTCATTACAGGCTGTTAGGGAGTCCCATGTGGTTGCTAGGAGCTGAATCCGGGTCCTCTGCAAGAGCAGTGAGTGATCTTAACTGCTGAGCCATCTCTCCTGCCCCACTGAGCTGGCATTTAAGAGCATATGAAGTAATGTGTTCCCTATGGCATTCCCACCCATACCTACGGTTGGACTGTATTCTTACTCAGCTCCACCTTGCCTTATCTAGCTGTCTATTTATTCATTTTGAGACAAGATCTCACTCTGGATGCCAAGTCTGGAACTCACTATGTAGCCCAGGCTGACTTGGAATTTGCAGCGATCCCCTTGCCTCAAATCTCCTGAGTGCTGGGAATGAAGACATGTTTTTGTTTTCGTTTTCCAGTCTTAATGCTAACTGGTAATTCTGTACAGGCGTCTGTACAGACGACGTTCTGTTCACTCATTTATCCTGCCCCAGCGCTCGAAGCTTCCACCCTTTGGCTCATATGAGCAGTACTGATATGAAAACCGGTGTGCAACTACCTCTGAGACCGCTGTTATCTTACATTTCCAAGTATGAATGAATTATGTAAAAGACAAATTAAAATTAAACTGGGTGTGACAGTGCGTGCCTGTCATTCCAGCACTTGGGAGGTTGAGGCAGGAGGAACACCGGGCATTCGAGGTCAGCCTGGTCTACAAAGTGAACCCATCTTAAACAAGACTAAAACATCCAAAGGGATAGCACAGAATACACGGAAACGAAGTGTGCTATTCTTTTCCTTGGTCCCTTTTGGAGGCTGCTGAAGAGGTCTCAGAGGGGCGTTCCCCTAGGAGCTGGGGACTAGACGGTGCGTCCCCTGCCAGGCTCAGTAGCAGCCTGGCTCCGCTGCACCCGCGGGGGTCTCTCTGAGTCACAGGCGCTGGCTGGTCGTGCCCTCGCTCGCCCGCCTCCCCCCGCCCACCCGCTGCCCTTGGTCCGCCGCCTTCCTGAGCTCCTCTCCGCCACAGGCCGGTGACTCAGGGCGCAGGCAGCCCAGGAACGCCGGTTCACAGGATAGGGTGCAGCTCGCCCCGCCACGTCCCGCCGGCTTGCAGCCGCTGCTTTTCCTTTCTGGAAACTCCTTAGCCGCCACCTCCGCTGGCAGCCAGCCTCCTCCCGGGTACCGCTGCACCCACGCTGGAATCCCCATCCAGAATGCATGAAGGGATTTAGAATGCTGAATCTTGAACTAAGTGGGGGGAGAAGAGGGGCCAAGTTATGTTCCTCATTTCCCCACTTAATGGGAATGTTGGGGAGGTTTACAGAGACCGACCTGTTCTAGAATACAGACTGGAGCAGCCAGCACCCCCAAGGTGCTATGTAATACACATCAGAACTGTGGCCACTTCAGCCCCTGGGAAGTTCAGAGCCACAGACGACTTCTACTCCTTCCTTTTCTCCTCCTCTTTTTCTCCCCAACCCCCTCATGCAGGGTCTTACTTTGTTGCCCAGGCTATCCTCCCGCCTCAAGTAGCTTAGAATTTTGCCTTGCTTTCCTTCCTTCATGGTGTGTCTACCCGTGTATGCAGGCTGGAGGTCGTTCTCCAGGCTGTTGTTTATTTCCTTTTTTGAGACAGGGTCAACCTATCTTTGAGACCCCAGGGTTCTTATCTCAGGGACCCTTTTGTCTCCTCCTCTCCAGTGCTGAGTGGGTCACTGAGCTTTCTATATGGGTTCTTGGGACTGGACTCAGGTTCTGTACTTTCATGCCAAGCACTTTCCTGACTAAGCTATGATCCCAACCCTAAAGTTTCTTTCTAAAATCTGGGGCCTTCTGAGTTTCAAAACACATCTGGTCCTTGGATTTGGAATTAGAGACACTGGATCTGTTCAAACCTGTTTCACAGAGCAGAGATAAGCTCACAAGACTGCAGCAGGATTCCTTCTTCTGGTCCCCCTCAAAGATATTATTCTTCTTGTCTGGTGACATTTCCCTGTCGGATTCCAGAGCCCAGCCCTGTTCTCCTGCTTATGGGCACTACCCGGGAGGGAAGGGCTCCCACTTCGAATTAAAGTCCATCTTCAGGTAGAAAGGGCCTATCATCCCAGCTACTCAGGAGGCAGAGACTTGATGATCATGTGAACTGAAGTTGCTAGAAAGAGAGAGAGAGAGAGAGAGAGAGAGAGAGAGAGAGAGAGAAGAAGAAGGAGGAGGAGGAGGAGGAGGAGGAGGAGGAGGAGGAGGAGGCTAGACCCATGTTAAAGACCAAATGACTGAACTTTGTGATTTGAAAGTTAGACCAGAGACAACTTGTCCTGGGCGTTCTTTGCCATTGGAAACTCACTCACTGCCTACCCCTCTATCTGACCTAACAGTTTATGACTCCAAATCTTCAAAATGTATTCTTAGCCAGACACTAGCTCCCCGCCATCCTAAAAGCTTAACAATGTCCTGTTGGGCGGTGGTGGCACACGCCTTTAATCCCAGCACTCGGGAGGCAGAGGCAGGTGGATCTCTGTGAGTTTGAGGCCAGCCTGGTCTACAGAGCGAGATCCAGGAAAGGCGCAAAGCTACACAGAGAAACCCTGTCTCGAAAAACCAAACAAACAAACAAAACAAAAAACCCAAAAACAAACAAACAAACAAAAAAACAATGTCCTCAGACACTGTCTGAAACCTATAGGGGTGTTTCCTCACTTGTAGGACACACCTACCTGTGGTCTCACTGAAGTTTTTCGTAACTGCTTTGACTTACAACTTTCTTTGTCTTGTAACTAATAAACCCCCCATATGACCACTTCCACAGTGGACCATGCCTTTCTGGTCATGCACATGTAGCTCAAGAACCAGCACATTTTCTTTGAGGTGAGAGATGTATTTTGTGTTGCTGGTTGTAAGTTCATAGCTGGCCTGGGTGACTTAGTGAGACTCTTGTCTTAAAGCAATAGTAAACAGTGGAGAGATGGCTCAGTGGTTAAGAGCATTGACTGCTCTTCCAGAGGACCCGGGTTCAATTCCCAGCATCCACATGGCCGCTCACAACTGTCTGTAACTCCAGTTTCAGAGGATCCGATACCCATGGCAAAACACCAGTGCATATGAAATAAAAATAAATAAATTAAAAAAACAACAAACCAAAAAAGCAAAGGGCCGGAGCTCTGTGTTTTGGAGTACACCTGTTTCGGAGTACTTCCAATTGGGAAGGCTGAGGCAAGAGGATTAGGAGTTCAAGGTCATGCTCTGTCACACAGTGACTTTGAGGCCAGCCTGGGACACATGAGACCCTAAGTGAAACCAGACAAAACGTTTGAGAAAGCAGCTTGATGGCAGAACTCTTGCTAACCTAGCATTCACACGCCAATTCAGTTCAATTCCCAGTACACAGAAGGGACAAATAAAGTACACTTTTCACTGCCCAGGGCCTAGCCTTGGTTTAGGGACCTTTTAGCTATGTGACTTTGGGCAGGTTACTTTTCCCTTCTGTGCCCCTGAACCCTCATTTGTGAAGGGGAGGATAGTGATAAATTGTAATTCCTCTGTCCTAGGGTTGGTGTGAGTTAGAGATTGTGATTTGGACCAGGACTGCCAAATATAGCACCGGATTCCTAGTGCATGGTACATGGTTATATTAAAAACAAAACAAGGATTCTATGAGCAAGGGAATCAAGACCATGATGGGGAAACCTACAGAAACAATCAAACCAAGCTAGTGGGAACTCACGAAATTTAGACCGACAGCTGTGGAGCCTGCACAGGACTGGACTGGGCCCTCTGCATAGAGAGACTGTTGTGTAGCTTGATCTGCTTAAGGGGCCCCCTGGCAGTAGGATCAGGATCCATACCCTGGTGCATGAGCAGGCTTTTTGGAGCCCAGTGCCTATGATGGGACATCTTACACAGCCTTGAGGCAGGGAGAGGGGCTTGGACCTGCCTCTACTGATTGTACCAGGCTCCATGACTACCCATGGGAGGCCTTACCTTCTTGTAGGAGGGAATGAGGGGGGGTTGGGAGGGGGAGGCTGGAGGGGCAGGAGGAGAGAAGAGGGGGATCTTTTTTTTTTTTTTTTTTGGTTTTTCAAGACAGGGTTTCTTTGTAGTTTTGGAGCCTGTCCTGGACTAGCTCTGTAGACTAGGCTGGCCTCGAACTCACAGAGATCTACCTGCCTCTGCCTCCCTAGTGCTGGGATTACAGATGTGTGCCACCACCACCCGGTGAGGGGGATCTTTGATTGGCATGTAAAATTAATAAAAAAAATTTTCTAAAAAAAAAAAAAAAGCCAGGCACTAGTGGTACACACCTTTAATCCCAGCACTCAGGAGGCAGAGCCAGGTGGATCTCTGTGAGTTCGAGGCCAGCCTGGTCTACAGAGTGAGATCCATGCACCAAAACTACATAGATAAACCCTGTCTCGAAAAACCAAACCAAAACCAAAACAACAAAAAAACCCAAAACAACAACAACAGCAAACTAGTTCATTATTTAACTGAAATTCAAAATATTCTTGGTCAATAATCAGTGTTACCATATCAAGCTAAAAATGTCTATACTGTCTTAATAGTTGGGAATGTTTAATTGAGAATAGGATTTTTCTTTTTCTTTGATCTACACTAGTAGGTCAATAATAAATATGTGGAATCTTCTGGAAAAAAATAAAACAGCCGGGAGGTGGTGGTGCACACTTTTAATCCCAGCACTCGGGAGGCAGAGCCAGGTGGATCTCTATGAGTTTGAAGCCAGCCTGGGCTACAGAGTGAGTTCCAGGAAAGGCACAAAGCTACACAGAGAAACCCTGTCTTGAAAAAACCTAAATCAATCAATCAATCAATCAATCAATCAATCAAAACCAAATTTAACTGGGCATTCTGAATTTTTCTTTTGCTAAGCTTGGCAAATTTATCCTGCCATGGAATTAATCCCCAGTATGTATTAGCTGGTGTGCAAATAATAAATGTTGAGGGGCTGGGGGTCTAGCTCAGTAGGAGAGCCTGTACCTAATTAGCATTCAGGAAGCCCTGGCTCAGTCCTCAGCACTACTGATAATAATTATGTTGACTTCAAATGGTACTGGAAAGCTTCTTATCACAGCATTTGTATGTCTCTAGTCCGCCTCTCTGGTGCTTCAGGGTGTTTTCATTTATTCCTTTAACAGTTACGTATTGGCAAGTCACAGTTGCAAGCCTTGGGGACACAGCAGGGAACCATCCCTGATGCCCGTCTTCAGTGGTATTTCCAGCCTGGCAAGGAAGCAGAATATTAAATTCCCACAATGATTAGTAACTATTGTGACAAGCTCCGAGAAGTCCCAGCTGCAACGACAGTCTCTTGTGGGCCCCACACTGGTCTGGGGGCAGCGGCTCACTCTTTCCCATTTCCTCCCTCCCATGCAGTGGTACTGAGGGAGAGAGATATTGGGAAGGATGTTCACTGGCCCAGGGAAGGAGGGCGGGTGCCGGGGGGCGGGGCTCAGCAGTGGTACCGCCCACTCTCTGCCAGTCTCAGCAAGCTGGAAGTGACAGGTGGAGGTGAGGAGAGGTGACATGGAGGGGGTCTGTGGAACAGCAGGGCAAGGTGCGCCTCCAGCCTGCAGGCGCTGGCTGGGGGGCTGGGGGAAGGGGTTCTGAGTGACTGGTCTCTGGTGATGTCAGGGCAGGAGAGGACCATAAAGACCAACCAACCTGACATTTGACGGATGAGGAAACAGCACTGAAGAGGAAGTAACTTCTGTAGGTCACACTTTCCTGGTGGTGTTACCACCAAAACCCAGGCTGACGCTGTGCTCCGGCTCCCTCCGGTGCCAAGTCCCCAGAGGCGGGGCTAAAGGAGAAGGGCTTGTGAGTGCCTGGCCCTTTCTCTCTCCCTGGGAATCCCCCACGCAGGGTCACCAGAAAGCTCACGGCCCCCTCTCTCCCACATCCCCCAGGCCAGTTTCACCAGACCTTCCCTGCATCACAGTAGGGGAGTTACTGACAGCCAGCCTCAAATATCAAGCAAGGCCCTGGAGGAGTTTCATTTCCTTGGGGCTGAAGTGGCCGCTAGCCTGACATTCCTGATGCTCTCTAGCCAGCTCCTGGCAAAAAGCCCATCTGCCCAGGAGTGCTTCTCCCTTCTTGCTAACCCCTCCAACTGGGAGTTGGGACTCCCTGAGTATGTGGCCTTCACATCTCCAGAGTCTTTCATTCAACCCATCCCTCTGTATGCCCGTGATATATGTGTACTTAGCCTGGTGACCCCTGCCCTCCCCGGTGACTGCATCCACACCTCAGAGGAGACCTCTCCTTCCCTTTCTGGCTGCTGAGATCATGTGTGGTCTCAGGGCCCATGGTGTGGACTCTGTTGTGAGACATCCTGAGTCTATCTTCCAATGTAACCTCTCTTTGCTGCATTTGATAGCTCTGAGGCTCTCACCCCTGGGGACTGGGGGAGATGGCTCAGTCCATAAAGAGCTTGCTTGTGGCAAGCACGAGGACCTGAGTGTGAGCCTTGGAGTCCATGTAATATGCCTGGTCTGGTGCCATGTGCTTGTAATCCTAATTCTGAGGAGGCAACACCAGGTAGATTCCTTGTGCTTCCAGACAACTTAGCCACAGTGGTGAGCTCCAGGATGAGAGCCCCCTGTCTCAAAGGGGTGGACAGTGTTCCTGAAGAACACACCTATGGCCTCTACATGCACATGTGCACCCACATACATACACCCATACATGCATGCACACCAAGAAATAATAAAAAAGTTAATCTGGCCCACAAACACTTTGGGCCTTCTTCCAGGGAGATGTTATGACCATGTTTTCTCTCCTCAAAGCCAAGTGGACCATGTGGAAGACCCCAGGCCCCACATCCTTCTCAGCCCACTAGGGCCCTGACTGTTTTCCCACCTTAGCCAGGTGGGGGTAGTCTGTCTCAGCTTGGGTCTCTGCAGAAACAAGGCTAGGAGGGTGGGTCCTAAGGACAGTGTGGCTCCCTTCGGCTTCTTCAGGGACATCCACTGCTGGAGTCTGAGCTGCCTTGTGAACACAGTGAAGGCAGTTTACTTCAAGGAAAGCCCCTGCTTTGATTAACAGTCTGGCTAACAGTCAGAGCTAAGGGCCCTGCTGACAGCCACCATCAAATGCCAGGAGCCTGAGAAGGAGCTGGGCTTCTGGAGAAAGTGTGAGCAGCTGCTAGGGATGCTGGGAGTTCCCTGGTTCAAGCTCAAATCACTTTTAGAAAAATTGATTAGTTTATACCAAAGGCTTGTGACTTCTGACCCCCCTTGGTAGCCTCCATCCTCCACTGTGTCCCTGGACATCTTCAACCAGGACCTCTGTATCTTTTTCTGCCATCAGGGTCCCTGACTGGTCCTCTGTCTCAACCAGGGGCAGAATCTGCCAAGAACAGCCTCATCTTGGCCCAGCTTTATCTCTAGGGGTCCTTCTGGACTCCTCTGTGGTCCTTTCTGGGGGGGCCTTGTGTTTTTCGGGGTGCCTTTCCACCCACTGGCCCTGTAGAGGCTTCTCAGCAGGCCTCCTTCAGCAAACACCTCAGGGTTGGGACGCGGGGCGGGAGTCCTGCTCCTCTCTGCAGCTTCCAAGCCATCCCCCTTCCAAGCCATCTCCTAGCCTGTATTTATTTATTTTGTAGTGCTGGGACGGGAACCAGGGTGTGGCTTACACTAGGTGAGCGCTCTACACTAGCTGTACCTCAGTTAAAAATTCATTTTGAGACAGAGTTTCACCCCTGTGTCATTCAGCCTGGCCTCTAACTCATAATCCTCCTGTCTCAGCCTCCCAAGGGCTGGTTGGTGTTAGAGGTGTTTGCCACATCCGCCAGTCTCTAAACATACCCTTAGCTACTCATGCCCTGTGATGGTCTCCACTGCATCCTAGCTATTCGCACTCAGGATGGGGGCTGGGGCTTTGGCTGCCAGCTCACTGCCTGGCATTCACCCCAGCCTCATTCCAGATGATTCTGGCACACACGTTTCTGACCTTCTCACGTCTCCCGAGTGCTTTTCCCACGCTCACACCCTGGTCCTTGACGGAGCTGCCAGTAGTTCTGCCCTGGATTTCCAGTCTCACTTCCTTTGGAGCAGACTTCGAGGCCCCACTTGCCCACGGGACATCACCTCCACTCTCCTTTGTTCATTTCCCATGTGGGTTAGCTATGGTCTAGCGTTCTTAATCACCCTCTTGCTGAAACCCTGGCCATTGGTACCCACTTTACGGCCTCTTCGCTCACCTAAGCCAGCTGCCCATGGTCTCTCTACTTGTGCTGGGGAAATGGGTGGGACTGAGGCCGTGACAGCTAGTCTAGATACCTGGCCTCAAATGTGCAACGAGTCTCTCTCTGTCCTGCCGGCCAGCTCCCAAATAACGACACGGTGACTTCTTCATGAATTATGAAAGCTCAGCCTTAGCTTAGGCTTGTCCTCAACTAGCTCTTATAACTTAAATTGACCCATTTCTATTAACCTATGCTTTGCCTCATGGCTTTTTACCTCTCTTCCATCTTGCACCTCCTGTTCCTCTCCATGTCTCCTGGTGTCTCTGTCTCTCCTCTTCCCAGAGCTCTCTCTGTTCGGAAGTCCCGCCTATACCTCCTGTCCAGCTAGTGGCCCTTCGGCTTTTAATTAAACCAGCCACAGTGTCGGATCTTTACACAGTGTCATCATATGTGTCACAACACAAGTGAGCACTCCACACTGCGTGGGAGCTCTCTGGTTTCCTGGTGTGGATACCCACAGAGCAAGTCTCAGGGGAGCGAGACGAGAGGAAAGGATGCAGGTGGAGCACAGAAGTGCCAGGCTGGGGGTGTGCAGGTGCATCTTCCTGGACCAACGGAGAGTAGCCAAGGCTCCAGCCGGCAGTTGTTCCTCACACTTCTATCTCTGCATAGACTGAGGCTAGAGATGCTTGAGATGTTCGCTGTATCTTGCTCAGCCCTGTAGTCTTGCTGAGTATCAACCAGAGACAGCTGGATGTGTAGGCAGAGCACTCGCCCAGCATGCAAGAGGTCCTGGGTCCTGTCGACAGTTTCACAAAAACAAACCCACAAAGACCCAGAGTCAATCAGTAGGCATCAGCTCACTTCCACGTAACCGTTCAATGGGTTTACATCCCACCATACAATGAATCCAAAAAATCCACAAGCCTTTCCCCTTCTAGAGGCTTCCTCTTTCACCGACCACTTCTTACTTGGTCCCCACAGAACATTCCAGTTCTCCAGAGGTATCCAGTCACCTTCCTTCTGTTCCTCACGGGCCAGGACACTGTCCAGCTCCAGTTCGCACTTGCTGAGAGCTTTGCGCATAGGACTCCTTCTGGAGAGTCCGCTCTGCCGATTGCCCTCGTCACTCCCTACCATAGAACCAACGGTTCTTAGCTTGCCTCGATGGTTCATGTGGTTATCCTTCCCTCCCCACAGGGGGCTCTCTACCATTACACACATAGCTCCTGACATATGTTGAATACTCAGTATATATTGTTTTAAATAAATGAACACATGGCTTAGTAGACGGATGTAGGGAGAGGGTATGGCGCCTATCTGTTGCTATACTGGATAGATAGGAAGTCCTTCTGCAAGCAGGCAGTGTGCCTTCAGAGGTGTTTCTGCATCAACACCACACTTGGCCTGCCGTAGGTGTTCAGTGGGTGCTGGAAGCAGGATTTTTAGGGGTGAGGTACCAGGTGAGGTAGGTGGGATTTCCTAAGAGGAAGAGGGAGGGTGAGGCCTCCAATTGTGCTGCCTGCTTTTTGGCTAGCCTCGTGTCTCCAGGCTCTGCCTCTCCCCAGTGGTTGCCTGGCACACAAAAGCCCCGAGTTTGATCCTCAGCACCAAGCACATAAAAACACCCTTGAACGCTGGTCTCCAGGAAGTATTCCCTTGCACTGCTCCAATCGCCTCTGTCTCCGACAGACTGTTGACCCCTTGAACGCACACGTCACCTTGTGGGTGAGTTTCTGTCCATGTCTGCCTCTGTGTGGGAGGCTGGGATCCCTGCCTCTCCCATCTTACTGTCAGCGCCATGGCGGCTGATGCTCGCCACACCTGTGACTTACACTCCACAGTTCAAAGGTTGTGGCTGGGGACAATGTAGGAGGCAAAGACAATGAACAGCGACAGTGCTTGTGTATTTGGGGAGGACATCTCGGGGTACAGGGAGAAGGATGAAGGGATGCAGAGTGCCATGCTGATCTTGGAGGGCAGTGTGGGTTTTCTCTCTTCCTTCCTTCCTTCCTTCCTTCCTTCCTTCCTTCCTTCCTTTCTTCCCTCCCTCCCTCCTCCCTCCCCCCCCCCTCCTCCTCTCCCTCCCTCCCTCCCTCTCTCTCTTTCTTTCTTTCTTTCTTTCTTTCTTTCTTTCTTTCTTTCTTTCTTTCTTTCTTTCTTTCTTTCTGGTGTTTTTCCAGTCAGGGTTTCTCTTTGGCCCTGGCTGTCCTAGAACTCGCTTCGTGGACCAGGCTGACCTCTAACTCACAGCAATCCACCTGCCTCTGCTTCCTGAGTGCTGGGATTAAAGACACATACCAACATGCCCATTGAAAAAATAATTTTATGCCGGGCAGTGGTGGCACACGCCTTTAATCCCAGCACTCAGGAGGCAGAGGCAGGCGGATCTCTGTGAGTTTGAGGCCAGCCTGCTCTACAGAGCGAGATCCAGGACAGGCACCAAAACTATACAGAGAAAACAAACAAAAAATAATAATTTCACATTTCTTTATCCACTCATTCATAGTGTGCGTGCATAGGCATGCCACAATGTGTATACGGAGGACACCCTTGTGAGAGTTGGCTCTCGGTTCTCTCTTTCCACCTGTAGGGCCCAGGGACCAAACTCAAATCCTCAGGCAGTGGCATGCACCTATCTACTGAGCCCACAATACTTTTCTTGTTAAAAGAGCCTGACTCAATTTACCAAAGCAATCACTGGCTCAGCCACATATGAAATTACATGTGAACCAGTCCTTCCCTCCCCTCCTCCAGAGCCTGAAGCAAAGTGTCTGCTTTTCAGCAGTGAGCACCTGGCTTAGAGGGAAGCTGCTGGG
Organism: Onychomys torridus; assembly: GCF_903995425.1. NCBI lineage: Eukaryota > Metazoa > Chordata > Mammalia > Rodentia > Cricetidae > Onychomys > Onychomys torridus. The sequence continues at coordinate 91,248,442 of NC_050450.1, forward strand.
CTACCAGGAGGTGAAGTAGAAGTTGGAGGCGCTCTTCTGGGTGACCTATCCATATAGGGCACTAAAGGGAACTGGGATGACTTGGGGGCATCCCTAACCTTTGAAGATGATGTCATCGAGACAGCTGCTCACCCACAGCACATCTCATGGTCCAGTTCTCCGTAGAGAGGCGAGGGCCCAACACAGGGCTACATGTCTCGTGGTCTCAGGAGCACGCAAGAGGAACCATGCCCAACCCCCCTCAAACAACAACAACAACAACAACAACAACAAAAACCTGCACAGATTTGCATCATTTGAAGACGAGCTCATTCTTTTCTTCTGTAATAGACGGGTCTCAAGGTTCTGCTCTTAGCTGAGTGTGAGAACACACGTCTGTAATCCCAGTGCTATGAGGTAGAAGAAGGAAGGTCATCTCAAGTTTGGGGCTAACCTGGTCTCTATATATAACCAGTGCCAGTCCAGCCAGGGCTATATGGTGAGACCCTGTCTTAAACAAAGCAAAACACACTCCCCAATACAAAAACAAATCTGAACTCAAACCACCAACCAAGTTGGACTTTCTCCACAGCATGAGGCAGGGTCCAGAAAGCCAGACAACTTGGATTTGATCCCAGGGAGCCAGGCTCCCCAAATGTCTGCCATGGACATTCTGCCAACAAGGCACTTAAGTGTCTCAAACCTTAATTTTCTTAATGTTTTCTTTAGTGATTTACTTTTTTTGGGGGGGAGGGGGGACAGGGTTTCTGTGTGTAGTTTTGGTGCCTATCTTGGATCTTGCTGTGTAGACCAGGCTGGCCTTGAACTCACAGAGATCTGTCTGGCTCTGCCTCTCAAGTGCTGGGATTAAAGGCATATGCCACTGCTACCTGGCTTAGTGATTTACTTTTTTAAAAACAAATGTAAGTGAATTTTTTCCTTTTAATTAAATGGTATCTCTCTCTCTCTCTCTCTCTCTCTCTCTCTCTCTCTCTCTCTCTCTGTGTGTGTGTGTGTGTGTGTGTGTGTGTGTGTGTGTGTGTGTGTGAAGGCTAGCCAACAGCCTCAGGCATCCCTCCTAGGGATGTCTTGCTGATTTAGGCTGGGCTGAGTGGTCTGGGAACCCCACAGACCCTCCTGTCCCTGACTCCTTGGTGCCCCCACACGTCATGTCTGTGCAGCAAGCAGTTTACTGACTTCTGTCTCCCAGCGCCCTAAGGTTTTCCCTTCTGAAGTTCACATAAATGGAAGCATGGAGACTGCTCCTCTCTGTTCATCTTGGTCCTGGCCTCTTTTGCTGGGTCACACTTTTGCACAGTCCTCCATCCTGTGAACATGCCACGTTGCACACTGCCATGCTGTCACTGATGGGTGCACAGACTGCTTTTGGCTTGCAGCTCTTACGAACCAAGACATCGTGAAAATTCTTGTTGGTGGCTTTTGGTGAGTGCTCTACACTCATTTCAGGAATTCCTGGCTTCCTCTGAGTGCTCAGCTTCAGTAAATGCAGCCAGTTTCTTTTTTTTTTTTTTAATTGAATGTTTATTTATTAAAATTTTTTCCATTTTACATACCAACCCCAGCTCCCCCTCCTTCCCCTTCTCCCGCCTCCTCACCTCCCTCCCACTCTGCCCCCATCCACTCCTCAGAGTGGGTAAGGCCTCCCATGGTAGTCAACAAAGTCTGGCCTACCAAGTTGAAGGAGAGCCTAGCTCCTCCCCATTGTATCAAGGCTGAGCAAGGTATCCCACCACAGGGGGATAAGTCCTGTTCCTGCTGCCAGGGACCCCACAAACAGATCAAGTCACACAACTGTCACCCACATTCAGCGGGTCTAGTTCGGTCCCATGCAGGTTCCAGAGCTGTCAGTCCAGAGTCAGTGAGCTCCAACTAGCACTGGTCAGCTGTCTCTGTGGGTTTCCCCATCATGATCTTGACCCCTCTTCTTCTTTTTTTTTTTTTTTTGAATGTCAAAAGTCGTTTATTGAAGGAGGGAGGAGGTCTTAAATACAGGCTTACAGCACAATGGGGGAACCCCGGATGGCAGAAGTTCGCTTCTGATTTTTTTTTTTTTTTTTTGAGTTGAGGATCGAACCCTGGGCCTTGCGCTTGCTAGGCAAGCGCTCTATCATTGAGCTAAATCCCCACCCCTGCTCCTGATGTTTTACAATCTGATGTAGCCAGTTTCTTGAAGTCGGTGTACATACACACACACACACACACACACACACACACACACACACACACACGCTCCTTGCTTCCAGCCTGTGGAATTCTAACTGACCGACATCCTTGCCAACACGTGACATCAAGTCTTTGATCCCAGCTCTGGTGGGCATACAATGAGACCATATGGTGCTTTTAATTTGCCTTTCTCCAATGCCTAAGGAAATGAACACGTTTATTAGCCTCTTACACATCCTCTTTTGTGAAGCATCGAGTTGTTCTCAGTGAACTCTACTTTATGGGACAATATTACTATAACTAGAACCCCTGTGGCATATGTCACAGGTTCTATAAAATAAATAGAATAAAACCAGAATATGTTATTTTTACATTCTAGTTTGCTAGCTTGCTAGTGGGCAGCTATGGAGACCATCCTGGTCCACACTAACAAGTGTTGCAAGTGAAGAGGGGGCTGAGGAGATGGCTCAGTGTCCTTGTCCTGAAAGTGTGAAGGCAGAGTGAGTCCCCAGGACCCATGCAAAAGCCAAGCAGGTGTGGTGGCCGCTATAATTCTAGCACTCGGAAGGCAGGGGCAAGCTGGCTAACCAGGCTAACTAAATCAGAAGATGCTGGGTTCACTTGCAAGACCCTGTCTCAGCAAGTCAAGTGGAGAAGTATGGAGGAAGACAGCCAACATGAAGTTCATTAACTTCAGGTCTTCACATATGCACACACACAGATACACACACACAAACATAAATACATACATGCACATATATACACATCAAAAAAGTAGTAAAAATAAATCTCAGAATAAAAAGAGGATGCGAAGGACCTCTGGGAACTTTCTCCTTGATGTAATGGGAAAGTTTCACAGAGTTAGAAAAGAAACAATTTCCCAGTCTTGCCACCCATGCTCATTGTCATCCTCCTGTGTCCTTGTCATGCTGAACTGGAAGTCCTGGCACCCCCTGTAGTCTCTCACACCGCCAAACCAGCACGTGAGCCATGGATGCAAAGAGGGTCTTCAGGAGAGGTTGGCAGAGCGAGATGGACAATTGAGAAAAAGTTGTTTGGTTGATATCAGGCAGGAAGGCACAGTGGTGATGTGGTATTGAGGTAGTGTGGTGGGCCGGGGCTCCTGAGCTAGGAGGGAGCTGAGGTTGGAATGGGGGCTGAACACACAGGAGGGTCTGTGAGATGTGCTGATTGGTTGATTCGAAGGAGGGCAGAGAACCAGTTGAGCTGGCTCCAGGGTTTCTAAGCTAGAAAGAAGACAGGAGTAGCATGCTGAGGTGAGGAAGATGGTGGAATGGACCTCAGAGGGAGTCATCATTCATTCATTCATGTGTAGGTGGCAGGGCGCAGCATCACACCAGACAAGCAAAGATTCTTGTTCTGATGGACTTTCAGGTTTATGGAGGAGACAGACTGGAAAAGGCAAAGACTTTTCCATCAAAGAGGAATCGGTGGGACCATTGTGTGATTTTTCCTGGGGAGATGTGAACATGTGTCTACTTACCTTGGACAGGGCACCAACAACGGACCAAAGAGATTGTACCGCCCAAGTCTAAGTCTTGTTTGTGGAGACAATGATTATTGGGGTTACTTTTCAGGTGCCTCAGGCGGCTGCATCATGAAAAAGCCCACTTCAGTCTGGGTCAGATGACTCATGCAAGGGACATTTTGAGTTCCCTGTGTTACTTGCAACTTTCTTGTGTGTGGTTATACTGCTCTTAAGAATTTCTGGAGCCTCCTTCTCTCCCTCTCCCCACGATCTGCAGCTGGCAGAGCCCACTGGGGACTAGTTGTACATGGATGCAGGGATCTGGGTTGCAGGGTTGGTTGAGACCCAGCAACTGAAGGGCTTCAGTTACAGTTCTGTGGGTGGTGAGCCTGCCCGGGGTTGGGCTGAGTGAGCCTAGGAGTGAGGGGCCTAGTGGCCAGCACTCAGGGAAGGAAGGGAGGAGACCCTAAAAGACAGCCACCTTCGGAGCTATGGGCTGTGGTGGACTCAGATGACTAGAGGGGAGTTTCTAAGATTTGATGACTGATATGTTCAATCAAACTTTAGCCCCTTGTGTTGACCAGGCTCCGGGCAACCAGAGATGCAAGGGACGTCTCTTAGGGAGACAGGTGTGTGGATTATAGTTAAGCAAAGTACATCAGCAAGATTCTATTACTATGATCTATGACTGACATACACACTGCACCCACTGTGAGGTTACAGAGGACAGGGACTCACATTTGTGTATGATATATGTGTGTGCATGTGTTTGTGTGCACCCTTGTATGTGTGCATAGGTGGGTGCTCTTGTGTGTGCCTATGGAGGCCAGGGGTTGATATTAGGTGCTTGTCACTCAGCACCACGCTGCTAGATGGATGGGGACCAGAGGCTCTGCATTCCAGGGCCCCGGGGATGTTGTGGACCGGGTTTTATCCTAGGGCTTCAGTGTCATCGGGTGCCAGCACACAGCAAAGCTCATTGAGATCCTTCGTCCAGGCCAGATGCACGCTTTGAGAGCATGTTAGAGAAAGCTTGGAGTGATGCGGCCTCTGGAGAAGAAGGCACTGGGGTGGTGTGAGAAGGAGAGATTTAGTACCAGGACAAAAAGAGGAGGACACAGCCGGGTGGTGGTGGCACACGCCTTTAATCCCAGCACTCGGGGAGGCAGAGGCAGGCGGATCTCTGTGAGTTCCAGGACAAGCACCAAACCTACAAAGAGAAACCCTCTCTCCAAAAAAAAGGGGGGGGAGGGACACAGGCCACTGGGGATTTGGGAGATCTGGGGTATGAGATTGAGTGGATAAGAAGAGGTGCTTAGGCAGCCTGAGCGGCACCCACCCTCTGCCTGAGGGACCCCTCCTCCCTTCTCCCTTTCCAAGCTTTGTCTCTTCTTGGGGCTAGTCCACAGTGGGCAAGACACTTGGGTTCTCTTGGCTCACACAAGTCCCAAAGCTCCCCTTCTAGTTCCGGATGTGTCTACATAATTACCTCGGTTAAAAGGCCTCATGCGCCCCCTGCTGGCAGGCATCTCTGCTCTGAGCCTCCCAGTCACTGGAGACAAGCTGGTGAACAGCTAGGCTAGTTTCAGGCTGTGGGATGGAGGTGGGAGAGCTGAGGGTGGGGGTGTGGAGTTGGTGCAGTGGCGGGGAGCATCGGCCTGCCAGGGTGGAGGTTTGTAGTATCCATCTGGACCCTGGAAGCTTCTCAACTGATTCACCTCTTTTTATCCTTTACTCCCTGCTGGGAGTGGCTCTTCGAAAACCTAACAGAGGCAGATCTGGGCGCCATAAACCTCTACATGGTTCTTTCGGGTCTGAAGGGCTTGTGCCTAGTGCAGAGCCAGTCTCCAAAGGTTACGTGCTGTGTGAGTCCCTTAACACAACAGTTAAGGGAAGAAATGAGAAACAGAAAAGGACCAGGTTAGAGGAGAGGCCTGGTGGGAAAGGAGGCAGAGAGGTGGGGATAAAGGGACAATGGGAAGAGTTGGCTCAGTGGTTAAGAGTACTTATTGTCCTTGCATAGGACCCTGGTTTGAGTCCCATGCAGCTCACAGCTGTCTGTAACTCTAGATCCAGATGCCCTCTTCTGGTATTGATGGGCACCAGTCGGGCAGATACATACACACAGGCAAAAATATTGATACACATGAAATGATAAAACTAAAATAAAAAGGAATTCCTTTCCTGCTTCCCCAGTTTTGATGCTGGAGATCCATCAAATGATTCTAAACAAATGTTCTTCTGGGAACTGTCTCCAAGAATAGGGCTTTAGTTTTGTTTTGTTTTTTGAGACAGGGTTTCTCTATGTAGCTTTGTGCCTTTCCTGGAACTCACTCTGTAGCCCAGGCTGGCCTCAAACTCACAGAGATCTGCCTGGTACTGCCTCCCGAGTGCTGGGGCTTTTTTTTTTTTTTTTTTTTTTTGACAGGGTCTCACCCTGGAGCTCTGGCTGGCCTAGAACTCACTATGTACCCAGGCTTGCCTCAAACTGAGGGAGATCCACCTGCCTCTGCCTCCCAAGTGCTGGGGTTAAAGGTGTGCGCCATCATGTCTGGTAGAAATGGGGTTTTGAAGTGATGGAACCATTCTGTTTTGATTATGATGGTGGCTGTGAGAATCTGTACCTGTGACAAATACAGAATTCTACATGAAGACACACAACAAAGAATATGCAAAGGCCAGTGGAGTAGGCAAGCCCCATAGCACAGCAGGGTGTAAGGAGCCATGCCTACCAGGATGGACGTGCCCAACAGTCCATGTAAGATGTAAGATGTCACGGTGGGGGCTGGGTGCTAACAATGACCTGAAACTTCAGCACCAAGAGATTCAGTGCTCTCTTCCAGTCTCAGCACATACCTGCACACACATGGAAAACACACACACACACACACACACACACACACACACACACACACACAGAAGCACGTAAATAAAAATAAATACATCTTGGAGGAAGAGGAGGGGGAGAAAGGAAAAGAAAGGTTCTTGGTGTGCTGTGATCCCAGCACTTGGAGTGTAGAAGCAGGAGGATCAGAAGTTCAAGGTTATCTTTGGCTATGCCAATCTGACTACATCTGACTCTGTCTCAACATAGACTTGGCTGCACAATCCTCCTGACCATCTCCACCTAGTGGTTGTATGTGAGTAGTGCAGGATGAAGTGTGTTCTGTTAGCTGGTCCCCACCTCCTCTCCTTCTTAGTAGTAGTAGAAACAATAATTAATAATAATCTACAGGCTTACTCGCCCCTCCAAGCACTCCTTGAAGGTCTGCTATTGAGGAACACCCAGGCTTGAAAGGCCCAGGAAAGCTGGCTCCCTCCCAGACCTCTTTCCAATCCCCTCCTCCTTAGGTCTGACGGCACTCTGCTACCTTGAATGCTCTTGTCTCAAAGCATAAAAAAGTCCCTTTCCTGAGTGAGGCATTGCTGGGCTGAGGTCTTGGGAAAAGACTGTTCCACAGCCTTGGGATCAAAAGACTTATGGGCCCAACAAGATAGTCTCGTGGCTGTTGCTCTCCAGGACACAGGCTAGCCTAGAAGCTGGGGAATAAGACAAATGTGACTTCACAAATGGCCCTGCACTAGGCTCAGGGCTGGGCAAGCCACACACATCTCACTGTGTATCCATGCATGCGGAGGTCAAAGGGCAAGTGTAGCACGGATCTCAAAAGGTCTTATTAATAAAATCAAACCTGGAGCCAGGTATTGGAGTGAACGCTGGAAGATCAGAGAAACAGAACAAGCCACAGCTTCCTCACCTCGCAATCCTCAGCTGATCCTGTTTTCTCAGACTGGACACTCCTCTGTGTCCTTATCCAAATGGATCTCAGCTGAACTGCTTCTTGAAAGCCTGAAAGCTTAACCAGCTCTAGTTCCTGGTTTCCATGCCTTAGGCAACTTTTGGGACTCAATTTCCTCCTCAAGTGGTCAGCCTGGGCAGTAGATGCCTTTACCTGCTAAGCCATCTCACTGGACTCAAGTCTGAGGTTTTAAATTGAGACAATTACCAGGACTGGAGGGGCAAAGTGGTAGTCCAGGCGGACGTTAGCTCCCAAGACCAGGTTGGTGGGGAGAGGAGAAGAGCTGGCAAGGTAGAGGCCAAGGATGCAGAGATGGGCTGGGGGGAGCCTGCCACCTTCCCGAGCTTGTCCAGCTAGGGGATGACAGAGACATTTTCTGGGATACAGAAACCCTAGAAGAGGACTCAGTTTGGCGAAAATAATGAATCCAGTCTTAAGCTAAGGTCTGTCACAGGGCAGACATCACTGATGCTGTGGGTGTCATTCTGGGAATGAGGACAGGGAGGAGGGTCTGGCCTGAGAATTCCTTCTTCATGTGCTTGGCCAGAGGTGGGAGGAATGTGAGGAGACCAAGCAAGAGATGTTTCCAGGAAGGCCTGCATGTCACGGGAAGCCAGTGACCCTGGAGACTCAAAGTGTCTATCAACATGGGTGTGTTGCTGAATGCACAGGCATTTCTGTGGTCTGTGCCATGTGGGGGTTGAGGGCAGTGGATGGGACAGCAAACACGGGCAACTTTGGAAGTCGAGCTGTACACAGAGGCACTTGACAGCAATCCTGACAACCCAGGTGTCCAAGTGGTGAAGGCAAGGACCATCTTTTGCAGGTTGTCCTTTGACCTCCACACACACATCATAGCATGCATGCAGCTTCAACACACATACACAGTATGTAAACAAATACATGCAATAATTAAAGAGGTCTGGCTGTGAGAGGGGGGAGAATGGCTGTGGTCACAGAGAAGTGTATGGTGTGGGGTTTCCTTGGGTGACAGTGACTGGAGCATGCTCCCATGGGGTCAGGTGGGGTGGTAGATACTGTGGGTACCACAACCTCCTCTCTTCTATGATGGAAGCACCAACTTCCCCTGGGGGTGGAGGCCCAGCTTGTTAGGAATGGTGACCAACAGCTCTCATCTGAGCCCCTCTGGGGTATGCCCAGGCCTAAAAGGAGATATTCTGCCCTGATCTGTGCAACTTGGGTGGCTAACAGGGCAGCCAGCAGGCCTGGCTTTTTTGCCACAGGAGGGACAATTCGTAAGCTCACCCAGAGCTTCTGGAAGCTTGGCTGAGTCTGGACATGGGCCCAGTCTTGTGGCCTTCATCCCTTCGCTGGTGCCGGTCCTGGGTACACCAAGCGGACCTCCTGCTTCTATGGTCCTGGTGATGTCAACCCAGCACAGCAGCTCGGTATGGGAGGAGCATGGAGAACCACCGTGGGTATGTTTAGGAAGGAAAGGCAAACTCATCACCCCTGGGGATGTGGAGAGCTAGGGAGAGGAGGGTCTGTTCTGGGGCTCACTGCATGGTTGCTGTGTTTCATCATTGCTGGGGCAGAGGCCAGCCATCTGTGAGAGAGAGGGAGGCAGACTGGGGCTGTGAGGAGAGCTAGTGAAAGCCAGCGGTGGGGCAAAGATCAGCACCCCTCCCCCTACAGTGGCTGCTGATGAAGATGGTAGGGGAGGTCCCCCAACAAGTAAAATGCAGGGACCACTGTGGGATCCAGCAACAGTCACATACCCAAGAGTATGGAAGCAGACAGGCTATGGAATGGAAGCTCGCAGCCTCCCCCAATTCACACTGAAGCGCGAGCCCTGGTGTGATGTGCTTGGAAACAGGGCCTTTGGGGGTGATTGATGTTGGGATCGGAGTCCTTGTGTGGAAGGACCTGGCCGTTAGCCTCACTGCCACTTGAGAACACAGCGAGGAAGTACCGACCAAAAGCTAAAGATGCTCTCACTCTCCCCACCCCACCCTGCTGTAGCCTCATCTTGAACATCCAGCCTCTAGCCTTGTGAGAAATACATTTCCATTGACTAAGCCACCAGTCTGCGGTGTTATGGTAGCACCAGCTCACTAAGCCAGTGTGCCACAGACACACATGTACAGTAGTGTCTGTCACAACAGCCTCAAGAGGATCTAACCCAAAGATCCCTCAGTTTGCAAATAATTAAGAAAAGGTGGCAGCTGGGCCTGGTAAGACATTGTCAGCACTTGGGAGGTGGAGCAGGATGGTCAGGAGTTCAAGGTCAGTGCTAGATGCACAGTAGGGTGGGGATGCAGACAGACTGAAGACCAGTGCAGCTCTTCACATACCACAGTGCTCAACTATGGACTTGGAAGGGTCCAACATGCTTAAGCTAGAAGCTAGCCTTCCAGGCCACTACCAAAGTACAGTCACCCAAATAGGAGAATAAACATATTTTATTTAACAGTTGTTAGGTTGCCTTAAGACTTTAAATATGTAGGTGTACGGCAAGAGGCCTCCATTTGTTCTCTTCTTGGCCCTGCGACCATCAGGGCTGGGCTTGTGTCAGCCTTAGTCACTGGGCCCTAAGCTCCAGAGAGCATGCGTAGACCCCTGCCCCAGAGCACAGTGCCTGGCACATGAGGGCCCACAATAAATACTGACTGCAAGAAACCAAGGGGGCAGTCGGAGTAAAAGGCTGGCATAGTATGAATGCTCAATAAATATTAGCTATTATTGTTTGTTGCGTTGGTGAGGGTGGGTGGAGCTAGGGGCTCAGATCCATGAACCGAGGTGGTCTGTACATAAGGAAGGAAGCAGACACACATCCAACTCTCTTTGCCTGAGGCTGTGACCTCTCCAACGGGCCTCTCCCAGCTCTGTACGGCAAGTGGGTACCAGGTAGGCCCCCAGCCAGGGTTCAGGTTCGGGCCGGGGGCTCCTCTTTATGCTGTTTTTCTTCCACCAGAACAGCTGTGACAAGTTCCCTGCTTCCTGAAGGGAACCCCACCTCTAGCCCATGCAGGGTACTCCAGCGTATTTACTCTGCTCTGTCCATAGGCTGTGCTGCCGTGGGGTTGGGGAGTCATCTCCTCCTCTAGAAGTGCAGAGTCTTTGCAGGGATTCAGATCACCCTTGGAACCTGAAGTCACTTGACTTCTGCAAGCCCCAGTTCCCTGGAATCATGGTAGTCGATGCAGGGTAAGCATGTGGTGGGCATGGATAAGCCTTGTAGAGAACAGGTGTGGCCCAGGGAGAGGGGAAAGCCTAGGAAAAACCCTCAGGTGGCCTGCAACCTGGTGGGACAGGAGCATCAGGCTGAAGAAAGCAGTCAGCGGCCTGGGCCGGCAGCCAGGGACAGTCCTCCCCTGGCAGCTGGGACAGTGTCGGTAGCTGCTTCATGATCAGAGCAGGACCTCCTGCATAGCACGGGTCCTACACGGTCTCCACCAAGGCCTGGCCAGGTGCAGGCCTGAGGAAGCCAGAATGCCTTCATCCAATCCCTCCTCCCAGCTGCGGCTAGAAAGCACTCACCCCCGCCCCCCCCCGCCCCCAGGCACATTCTCGCATTCACACAATAGGCGGCGCTGTAATCAAGAAAGGGCCCTAATGAACCCCTAATGGGGATACAACAGGGAGAAATCACATTTCATGAACTGGGGTCATGAAGGGGGGTGGTGGTCACCGTACCCTCTGAATCGAGGGGTGCAGAAGTCACAGTGCAGCGGGGTGGGAGGCGGAGAGCCCCAGAGGAGGTCCAGCCTCATGGCCTCAGCCACCCAAGGGTCCGCAGTCAGTGCGGTGGGAAGATGTCCGCACACTGCTGTAGGATGAGCTCCACCACCTGGTTCTGGAACACCATGGTCATGGGCATGCTGGCCTCCTCTATCTCAGGCCGCAGCAGTGTGGGCCCGAACACTATGGCCACATTCTGGACAGACATACGGTTCTGCTCGCCGTGCTGGATCACCCTGCAGTGGGAACCCGTGGGACCAAGAGCTCAGAGGGTGGGGGAGTCTCTCAACAGGGGCTCCAGCCACGACCAGCCCTTCCTTTCTGCCCTGGGGAGTGGCTTGCTCACCGGCACAGGTGCTGGATGAGCAGTCGGAGCGTGTCGTGGTTGGGGGTGGGCAGCGTGCGCACCAGGTCACGCACACAGCGGCTGCGCTGGGCCGGGTCCTGCAACTCTGGGTGAAGGAAGAAGGGACCAGAGACGGTCTGCTGGCTGTGGCCAAAGTGGCCCAACCTCCCCACCCGTCCTCTCCCTAAGCTGCTCACTGATGGCCGCTATGAACTGGTGGAAATGCGAGAAGGGAAAGAGGGGTTCTGGCAGCTCTCGGAAGAAGAGCTTCAGGGCACCCGTAATCACGTGGACGTCCTCCCAGCGCGCGTCGTCCAGGTCCAGGCGCTCATCTGCGGCGAGGAGAGGGCGGTATGGTGGTGGTGGGGGAGGGTTGAGAGGCAGTCAGCACCCGCTTGTGCTTTCAGCCCCCAGGGTAAGGCCTGGGGAAGAACCTCACCATGATCCACCTTATAGCGCAGCTTCTGGATGGTGGCCAGGTTCCCACTGATGCGGTAGAGCCCGTCCATGTCCAGCCCTGAGGGAAAGGGAATGGCTGACCCTGGAAGGGCTTGGGACCCTAGCAATTTCGACTCAGGATCTCCGCATCTCCTTCTCCTTGACCCTGTGCTCCCCCAGGGGTCTCCACCCTTTGCTCCTAGAAGCCGGCTAAGGAGCTCTGCCCTGTCTGCATGCTTGCATACCCCGGGCCTCGACGGTGCGGATGCATTGCTGCACGAAGCGTGGCACGGGGCTCCTCTCGCGCTCACACAGTTGGGCCAGCGCACATCCAAACACCTGGTCTGGGGGAGAGATTGGTCAGCGGCGGCCAGACCCGTGCCACCTGAACCCGGATCCCGGCGAGCTGCAGGTACCTTTGATGTAGCCCTTGTCCCGCAAAGACTGCAGAGTGGGTCGTCTCTGTAGGAATTTGCGGAGCTTGTGCCGGACCCTGCTCAAGTCGCTCTCCTGGCCTCCGGGGCTCAGTGAGGGTGAGGCTGCCGCAGACGGAACTCAGTCAGTAGGTGGCAGTGATAGCACCGGACCCTAGACCCCAGCCAGAGCATCCCCCCCCCCTCCCGGGGGGGGGGGCTCTTTGGTCCTGCCCCCATTGCACACCTGCATGCACGTCCTCCTCCCGCCAGCTTCCAAGGCGCTCACTGGACCCGAAATCAGCACTGCTGGGCTCGCCTTCCTCTCCCTGGAGCAGCAGGCCTGCTGACTGGAATCAGACAGCCTCAGAGAAGCAAGGCCTGGAGCCAGCTGGGGCCTCTCCCCAGCAGCTCTGGCCTGGAGACATCCCAGGAAGAGCCTGCTTTCTCTTGTGGCAGGTTACTGTCTAGGAATCAGCTTCCACTTTCCCTGGCTGCGGAGTCCTCCAGAAGCTACAGGATCACTCTACCCTCTCCCTTTCTTTCTTATCCAGGCCATCTTCAGCAGCCTCCCAGCTCCTGACCTCCTCACATAGCACTCAGCTCTCTACATCCCACTAGACTGGCTCCCGCTCCTGAACTTGCAGTTGAACTGATCACACCAACATTACCTTCTGCATCTGGATTCCTGCTTCTCTTAAAACAGTCAAAATCTGTACCCAGTGCTAACTCATATGGAATTCAGAATCAAATACTATCAGGCCGTTGCCATATAAATAGCTGTGGACTCTGCATGCTGGGCAAGTCTGTCCCTGAGCTGTGTATCCACAAGGCATGATTGACACTACCAGGGCTATGGGCTCTTGCCTAGCAGACCCAAGGCGCTTGGATTCAATCCGTTGACCTTTATCTCCTAGTTTTAGCTGTCACTCCTGCTGAGTCCCATTCCCACGGTCTTTATGTTCCCACCCGCCAGCCTTATAACGAGAAGCTTCTTCAGGTTGTGCTGTGCTCTCCCGTGTCACCCTGAGAGAGCAGCCCCAGAGCGGGAGTCACACGCTTCTGGAAAGCCCTTCTTAGCAGCAGATAGGCTGCTCTTGCAGGGTACGACACCATTCCATTGCTGTCCTGGGTTCTCTGTGTGTAGCTGAGGGTCCTACATAAAAGGCCCGCGTCCTTCTCTGCCAGCCCCAGAGGTCCCAGGCTCTGCCTACCAGCTCCTCGATGCCTTCGGCAATGGCCTTGTGCCAGGTGCTGATGATGGCTTCTGAGTCATGCTGGATCAGATACTCTGAGCCATCTCGACTTCGCAGCTGAAGGGACACAAGTCAGCCAGTTATCCCTGCTCCCTGGGTCTATCTTGGGAGTAGGCTTGGAGTGTGTATGTGTACTGAGAGGGAGGTGACATGTCCCCCCACCCCAAGAGACTCAGAGCCTGCAAGAGCAAAGGCCTCAAACCAGATCCAAGTCTTCCTCTTTGTTTAATGCTGTGGGTGACAGTGTTTGTGACAGGTAGACTAAGTGGGGTCCAGTACATTTGAGTCACTTTCCTCATGGGCACACAGCCAGTGGTGACAGATCAGAGCTCTGCTGGCCGGGCTCATAGCTACCCGACATAGAACACAGCAGGCCTCCCCCAGGGCATTGGCAAAGTGATAGAAAATTCCTGTGGGAGCCTGGCTGCTAGAACAGCAATGATTTAAAAAAAAAAATACAGAGAAGGGTAGAACTAGATCATGGCTGGCCTATGGCTGACTCTAGACACACAGAGTTGTTCCAGCTGTGATGTCTAGCTTTGGAAAGACATATCAGTCCAGCCCTTCGGTCCAGAGAGGGGCAGACAGCAGAACCTGGCTCAGACAGTGGGGAACAGCTTCTAGGGTCAGAGAAAACTGTCTTTTGGTTGTTCTTCTTTTAAAATTGTAACCAAGAGGCCAGAGAGATGGTTCAGTCAGATTTTAAGAGCCCTTGTTGCTCTTGCAGGGGACCTGGGTTCAGTTCTCAGCACCCACTGGTGGCTCACAAGCATCCAGTTCCAAGGAATCCAATGCTCTTTTCTGACTTCTGTGGGGTACTAGGCACACATGTGGTACACACACACACACACACACACACACACACACACACACACACAGATATATGGAGGCAGAACACATATAAAATAAATAAATCTAGAATTGAATAAAGCCTGGAGAATCATCAAAAAATGCAATATCCAAGCTCCCTGCAGAGTGTCTAGACTGTGTGTGTCTCTGACTTTCTTCATAATATGCTATCTAAAGCAGACCTAAGGTCCTGGCTCAGCTTCCATGGAGCTCTTTGGAAGGGCATATATCCCTCTAGACCTCAGGGTCATAGGACTACACATCAGAAAGTTCTTTAAGAACCAAGGGTTAGGAAACAGTTTAGATTCCCTGGAACCCAGAAAGGATCCCCTCCCTAGCAGTAAAGATCTTTGTAACTGACCACAGTCCTCCTTCTCTTTTGCTGCCTGAAGGAATAGATCTAAGTTTCTCTGGGTGACCACCAGAGCGCACCTCCTAGTCACTGTCTCCCCCTAGCCCCTCCCCATCCCGGAACATCCCGAATTTGCTTTCTCAGCTACTGGCTACTTTTTTTTTTTGGTGGTGGTTTTTACCAATTCATTGCCTGTGGGGTGTGTGCATGCGTGCATGGGTGTGTGCATGCAGGTGTGTGCAGAGTTCAACCTCAGGTGTTATTCCTTAAGTGCTGTCTACTTTGTTCCTGTTTTGGACTGGGTCTTTTGCTGACCCAACATTTAGGTCGGATTGGCTGACCAGCAAGCCCAGAGAATCCATGTCTGTTTTCCTGCCTTGGGACTGCAAGCATGTGCCACCATCAGACTTTTCCACTGACTAAACCAATTATTTCCTCAGCCCCTCACTGCCTGTGTTGTTCTAGTGTTCTGCCTCACAGCTCTTAGGGACTGTTAAAACCCCGAACAGTGAAGGGTGTGGTACTCTGAGGCCCTTGTGTGGCGAGCCACAAGAGTCTTCTTGCTCTACCTGCTGGGGGAACCTGACCAGCTTGTCACTGTTCTATTCACTGGGGACCCAATAAAAGCTGGAATCCGCTCTGGCCAGTGAAAGCAGGTCCCTGGCTCAGCCCATCACAGTGAGTCAGAGTCTCTGGACTTAGGCTGGTGGCTGAGAGAAGAAGGCCACTCAGGGGCTGGCAGTTTCATCTCCCAGAGACCTGCTTTTTACCCTTGGTGGCAAGGGGCATTAACTCTGTACCCAGAGTGGATACTTTGGACAGTATGACAGAAACACAGGACCCAAGATGGGGCAGCCTTGATTTTGGTTTCGAGAATTCTGGCCCTACTTTCTGTAGGTCCCCATTCCCGGGCCCATCACTCACCTCTAACACATTCTTCTTGCTGGATTTGTCTTTGGGGGCCCAAGAGAGAGAGGCTCCCTTCAGTTCGACCGTGTACTCAGGGGTGGAGAGCTTGGAAGGCTGCCTCTGTGAAGGGAGGAATGGAGGAAACAAGATTATAAGGGGCATCCACCCAGATTGGGCTCTAACATACCAGGCTCCTGGTGTATCTTTGACCTAGAACCTGCTGGACAGCAGGAAGGAAGAAAAGGAAGGAGCCCAACCCCATGTTGTGAGCAGGTATGCCAGGCCCTAGCCTCCCTCTCTCCAGACTGGAGCTGTCCACCCCCAAGGACTGTTCTCCAGGCCCCAAGTGACTGGAGCGGCTTGTACTGTAGCTAATCTGCCATCATTGCCCCTCTTTGCCAATATACAGCTCCTTGGTACTTGGGCACCCATCTTTCAGACCAGCCTTCCCCAAATCAGACCAGAAGAAAAAAGAGCAGAAAGTGTCCCTTGCTCAGGGACAGGTCTCACCAGGCCGCCTGCAGCTGAGGTCTTGGAGTCCTTGAAGAAGGTCAGGACACCGCCCTCCAGCACTGTCCAGGAGGCACTCCAGTGTTTCTTCCTGAGTATGGGGGGAAGTGGAGGTGGGCGGGGCTTAGATGTGCCCCTAATCTGGAGGACTCACCCCCACCACACTCCCCACAGGACACAGAGTTTTAAGAACACAGTTTGGGGCCCTGGCCTGAAAGAGCTGGATTCCCACCCTAAGAGCTGGTAGCCAAGGAACCTTAGGTGCCTCAGTCTCCTGACAGGACCCCAGATGAAGTTGCTAGGAGGATTAGTAAGAGTGTGGCTGGCATGTGGGAGCTTAGCATTTGGTGAACTCTGTCATCAAGGCCCACTCCGCCATGGCTGGCATCGGCACAGGCCCTCACCGAAGTCTCTTCCCCTTGTCCACTGTCTTGGTACGATGGAGCACTCCTGCCTTGTCCAATGTCTTGATCTAAGAGAATCGGGGGAATAGGGAATGGTTATGAGGGGGCATTCAGTAATCAACAAAGCTAGCATCTCCTCATCTGGACGTCCCCCCACAGGCTAGGCCTGAGGCTCACTGAACCCTGCCACCCTCCCACTGCTGTGAGGGAGGGTGATGTCCTTATAGAAGTAGGCACAGGGAGATTTCTCCAGGACTCCCCCTGCTCTGGGGCTTATAGGAAAGGGAGGAATATAGTCCACCAATCCCTGACCCCAGACTCCATGGTCTTTTCCCACCTTCTCCTCTGGGGGGCTAGCCTGGGCTGCAGTGTCACTGTCCTGGCTGGATTTGCGAACGCTTCGAGGGGCAGGGATCGGGACCTGGGGAGAGAGACACTGTGACCTATCATCCTCTCCACCCTCCTTGGCTCTCTCCCTTCTCCAGCTGTTTACCTGGGGCAGCTCCCACCGGACAGAGGAGTCCTCTGGGTTGTAGAAATATGGTTTCCCATGCTGGTCCTCCAACTTCACCCACTGTGGACACAGGGATGGTAAGGGCCCTCAGCCCAGAGTCCAGGACGGTACTAGGGGCTGGAGTACCCGACTTAGTAATGAATGGCGTGGGGTCTGCACTTTAGTCTTGAGGGAGGTCCTAGTTGAGGAAGTCTGGGGAGGGAGTAACTCCGAGACTGTCTAGGTCCCACAGCTAGTGAGGTCCTACCTGCTCTTGAGTAAACTGGTTGGTGTAGAGCATCTGCTTGTCTGGGGTAATGTGACAGGACCAGCCAGGGGGTACAGCCAAGGGAGATGCGGGGCCAGCGTCACTGAAGGAGCCCACAGGAGAATAGTCCTCCTCCGGGTAACTGGCCAGCAATTCCGGGTAGTCTGTTTCAGGAGTCGGGGGCTGCAGGGACCAGAAGATGGCGTCAGAGGTTCTCGTCTCCTGCCTCCTCCACTTAGTACCAGACTCACCTATCACCCTCTAGCCCTTGGGGCCAAGAAGCCAGAAAAGGAGTCAGAGGCCCTCAGGGACAGCTCTGTTCTTGCTCTCTGGTCCTTGAGATGCAAGAGGTGGGGTCAGAAACGCTCAGAGGGGGCCCCGCCCCCATTCTCTGGTTTCTGTTTGAGGGATCAAAGATGCTCAGAAATGCGTCCCCCCCTCCCCAGCCCCGCGTCCCCTGCCCCCCCCATCCTCTGATCCCTGAGAAGGAGGAGGTGGGATCAGATGCCCTTGGAATGGCCCCGCCCCTCACCCTCTGATGGCCCGGGCTTCGCGGGCTCAGGCTGGGTTGCATCTCCAGCTGCTCCTGGAGCTCCTCATCCAGGTCCTCAGTCTCGTCCTCCCAGGCCGTCTCACCCGTCAAGGGGTTGTAGAAGAACACCCTGCGACTCTCCTCATCCCAGTACTGGCCCCACACTGTCTCCAGGCTCTCCCCGCTGCCCACGGAGGCCCGGGAGGTGGCCGGGCTGGTGGCGCCTTCAGAGGCCTCAAAGGGTGACTCCCAGGTGGTCACGCCCGTGTCGGGGTTGTAGTAGTAGGGGCGCCCAGTGTCCGTGTCTGTGTGTGTCTCCCACACTGGGCTGAGCCGAGGAGGAGCTGGTGCAGAGCGCGGCGAAGTGGCCCGAGCTTGCCTCTCTACGTTTGCATACACTGGCTCCGGGGGGTCATCCACCTGGGGGAGCAGTAGGAGACGACTTTTGGGGCAACTCTAGAGTAGTCACACGGTGTGGCCTTGGACATTTGCAACCTGGGCAACCTTCAACAAGTTGCCCTGAGTGGAAAATGTGTACGTTTACCATCCCAGAAATTATGGTAAAAGTAAGGGAACGCTTTTGAAAGTGCTGCCCGAAGCAATGCGAGCCACCGATGGGGAGGTCAGTTTGTTAATCTTACAACAACAACTCAGCTCTCTGGGAGTCTGCACTCAGAGGAAGGGGACGCTCAGCAACAGACCAATGGCCTGGGGCCTGTTTCTTTGTGGGTATCATTTGGGGTCCTTTTGCAATCCACAGCCCCACTGAAGGCTCCCACCACCCTTGAAAGCTCCTGTGATGTAGTTTGTACCGCTAGGGGCAGGTTTAGGAATGAGAGAGAGAGAGAGAGAGAGAGAGAGAGAGAGAGAGAGAGAGAGAGAGAGAGAGAGAGAAGAAGAAGGAGGAGGAGGAGGAGGAGGAGGAAGGAGGAGGAGGAGGAAGGAGAAGGAGAAGAAGAAGAAGAAGAAGAAGAAGAAGAAGGAGAAGGAGAAGGAGAAGGAGAAGGAGAAGGAGAAGGAGAAGGAGAAGGAGAAGTAGTCTGATGGGTTGGAGAATAAAGGGTCAAAGAAAGGAGAGGTGCCTTCCCCCTACAAAGGAGTGGGACATCTGGCTAGTCACAGAGAAGAAGCTGGTGTGAGTCACACTTTCTGCCTCCCCGTGGGCAGAGGGGCAAAGTCTGAGGCCTGCAGAGGCCATCCATCACCTGCCTGGGCTTGGGTTCTATTTCCTGCCACTCCTTGCTTGCTCTTGGCCTTGAACTTCAAGCTCTGGTTACACGGCAGCCACAGGTCCCCACCCCCCTGCTGGAACTTCTGGGCCGAGTGCATTCAGCTCCTCTGCAGCCTGTCTGTGTCCAACTCCACCTGCTCACCCAGCTGATAGTGTGTTCTCCCGCCCGGTCTCAGCTCCAGAGAGTGTCAGGGTTCTGATCTCCCCCCACATCTCCCCAGATCCCACCAACATGCACCCAGCAACGCCAACCCCAGGAGAGACAGATGGCCTCGCCATCAAACCCGAGGCAGCAGGAAAGCACGGGGTTAATAGTTTTCTAAGAATAGACAATGCTTCCAGCCAGCAGCACACCCCAAAAGGCTGGGGAGAGTGCTCACATGGCATGCTCACATAGAACCCTGGATTCGATGCCTAGCACTGGACACAACCAGGCATGGTAGTACATGCCTGTAATTCTAGCACTCAGAGAGGCAGAACTTCAAAAGTTCAAGGTTATCCTTGTCTACATGTGGAGTTTGAAGCCAGGTTGGGGTACATGAGACCCTGCCCCCAAAAGACCAAAGTCAAACAAAATGCTGACAAATGGTCTCTCTGGGCAGTGTGGTTATAGGGGTTACATTTTTGGCGGTGGTGGTGGTGCTGCTGGGTAACTGAACCCTGGGCCTCAATTACAGAAGGCAAATAAGTACTCATCCACTGAGCTCCAGCTCTGAGCTCTTTTTTCTTTAAAATTTTTGGAGATTCCACTTTTTGTAACAGTATTTATTTATTTATTATTTATTTATAAGAAAACACAAAATGGGCTGACAAGATGGCTCAGTGGGTAAAGATGCTTGCTACCAAGAGTGGTGACCTGAGCTTGGTCCCTGGGACCCCCATGGTGAAGGGTGAGAACTAACTAGCACAGGGTGTTGTCTGTCCCCCACATGTGTGCTGTGACACACTCACACAAGACACAATCATCACAAACGTTCCTCCTCTGTTGGCTGAGACACCCATGTAAGGGGAAGCGTGTTGTACTCAACGTGGCTTCTCCCTGGGTTTTAGGAAGGAACATAAAAAGCACCCATTCAGGGCTGGAGAGATGGCTCAGGGGGTTAAGAACATTTGCTGCTCTTGCAGAGGACCTGAGTTCAGTTCCCAGCACCCACGTGGCAGCTCACGACTCTCTAACTCCAGTTCCAGGGGTTCTGATGACCTCTTCTGACCTCTTGGGCACCAGGCACACACATGATGCATGTACATACATGAGTGTTCACACACACGTGATGCATGTACATACAGCCAGGTGCTGGGGATGCAGCAGAGAACAAATGGAGGCAAGTCCCCGCTTGCTTGGCAGAACCGGCCTCAAGTGCACACACAGCAGGTGCGGGTGTGGTAAGTGCACCTTGTCAATGACAGTCTCTGCTGAGAAAGGGGCCAGCCAGAGGGCTCAGAGGTTAAAGGCACTTGCCGCCAGGCCTGACAACCTGAGTTGGAACGCCAAGACCCATAGGGTGGAGAGAGGGAGAGAGCTGAGTCTGCCCAACTGTCCTCTGACTTCCACATGTGTGCTGGGGCACACATGATTGTGTGTGCAAGAAACAAACAAATAAAATAGAATAAAAAGAAATTTAAAGGCACGCTGAGACACGGGAGGTGACAGTTTCCGACCAGGTGGCTAGCCCCAGGGTGCAGGTGCTGGGCTGGGCCCAATAGTTCTTCCTTTTACCTCTCCAGGCTCGTGTGGTGGAGACAGGACCTTCTGCACACTTCTCCTTCTCCCTGGCCCCAAACCTCATGTGGATTCCTGTATTTCAGCTGCACCAGGCTATCCCGCTGCAGTAGAAGAAGCATCTATCTGCTTCCTTGATGACCACTTCCTTGGACTTTCCCCGTGGCCCAACTGCCCTTCTCTCCTGTCCTCTCCACACTGACTTTGCTTCTTCTTCTTTTTTTTTTTTAATATATATATATATATATATATATGTATTAAGATTTATTTATTTATTATGTATGCAATGTTCTGCCTGCATGTATACCTGTAGACCAGAAGAGGGCGTCAGATCTCATTACAGATGATTGTGAGCCACCGTGTGGGTGCTGGGAATTGAACTCAGGACCTCTGGAAGAACAGTCAGTGCTCTTAACCGCTGAGCCATCTCTCCAACCCTGACTTTGCTTCTTAGGGAGCCTCGAGTCACAGCCTCTCAGGGCAGAGATCTAAGCTCTCACCACTTTGTTAGGGTCCAGCGGCATTCTGCCTTGGAGGCTGGGTAGCTGCCCACCTCCCTCCCTCCCTCCCTCCTCCCTCCCTCCCTTCCTTCCTTCCTTCCTTCCTTCCTTCCCTCCCTCCTCTCTTCCTTCCTTCCCTCCCTCCCTCCTCTCTTCCTTCCTTCCTTCCCTCCCTCCCTCCTCTCTTCCTTCCTTCCTTCCTTCCTTCCCTCCCTCCTCTCTTCCTTCCTTCCTTCCTTCCTTCCTTCCTTCCTTCCCTCCCTTCCTCCCTCCTTCCCTCCTTCCTTCCTTTCTTTTTCTCTCTTTCCTTGTGTATGGATGTGATGTGTGTGCATGAATGTGGGTGCACATGTGTGTACATATGTGTGGTCTCAGGTTGACAGTGGCTGTCTTTCTTGATCACTCTCCACCTTATATATTGAGGCGGGATCTCTCACTTGAAGCCAGAGAGCACTGATTTGACCTAGCCAGCTTGCTTTAGTGATCCCCGTCTCTGCCTCCCCAGCACTGGGATTACAGGCAGACTACTATGTCCACCTGGCTTCTACATGGGTGCCAGGGATTCAAACTCTGGGCCTCATGCTTACAAAAGTGCTCTACCCACTGAGCCATCTCTCCTTTCCCAAGGCATGCATCTCTTCTTGTGAGTGTGACATAGCATGATACCACTGCCCCCATCAGGTGAGACAATGCCCTGAAGCATATACCAGATCTATTCAAACGCTGCTCTGATATGCAAGTCAGTCCCGTGGCAAATGTCAGAAACACACAAACTCATACCCACTGAGCAGAATGTGAGAAAGGATTTGCTGGGGATGAAGGTCTGAGACACAGAGCCCAGGAGATTCACTGGGACAGGACAGACACCATAATGAGAGGGGGCAGAGAGGGCAGATAGGTCTCCTGCCCCACACCTAGATGCGCTGGGGCGGAGGCCTTGCCTATTCCAGGTCTGGGATGGGGCGCAGGGTGGTGGTGGTTGTAAGGGTCCATGGGTGGTAGGGAGATGCTGTGATGCTGCTGAGCTCCTTGGAGCAGGGATGATGCTTGACAGGTTACTGGAGCTAAGGGAGCTCCAATAGGGACACACCAGCAGGGATGGGGGACACTGAGGAGAGAGAGATTTAGGGCTATTGAAAGAAGAGACAACGCAGAACCATGTGGTGAGGGCAGGAAGCATTAGGAAGATGTGCTGCCTCAGAGATGCCAAATGCATGAGGTGGGAGAGAGCGACCCCCATAAAGGCAAGCAGGCACAGCCCACTCCTCTTTGAAGCTACAGCCATGGAACTGTAGCTCTCACTGGTCCCTCAAATTCTGTATCTCTCCATGGACTCCCCCCCCCCACTCCCTGCTCCGCCCCCAGGGATGAGCTGAAGGGGTTTTCCTTGGCTGGTAGGGTCCAGCTGGGCTCTCGTTGCTCTGGGGTCTGTGTGGACCCTTCACTGTGCTTTTTTTTTTGAGGTGGGGAGGGAATAGTGGGGCTTGCCGTGCTGGCTCCCACTCTGGAGACCCACATGCAGCCATAGCCTAAAAATAGCATCAAGGGCTCCTAAGCTGTCCCGTATAGACGGGCTGAGTGGGGAAGAGGAAGAGGCCTCTTCACCTCAGGTTAGAGGACGGAGCCAAGAGAGACCTTTCCTCTCACCACAGCCCCCCTTCACTTCCTTATGGTAATGTACCCCTCGCCTTCAGTCCCCCCTCTTGTCCACAGTGGTGGAAGCCCTGGCTCTCTTGCCCCAAGTTGGGGATCTCCGATCGCTCTGTGCACCCTTCCTTGGACAGGAAAGGCCTCTAAGTAGAAAAGTGCCTAGACCACCCGATGCATACTGTTCTGAGCTCTGCAGAGTGGAGTGCAGGCCCACTGCAGCTCCAAACCCAGAAGCCACCCCCCCAAGCCCCCACCCCGCCAGAGGCCGAGCCTACCCTTGAGTCCTTCTGTCCTTACCTGTGCCCTCAGGGCCCGGCTCTGCCTCTTGGCCAGTTTTGCAATCATGTCCACCATCCCGGCCCCTCTGAGTTGCTGGGATGGAGCCTGGGAAGATTTTTAGGGGGTGGAGCCCAGGACCACAACTCTGGGCTGGCACAGGGTAACTGGGAAACAAGAAGTTGCCTTGAGATGGCGGGAGGCTGAGGTTGTGACTGGTTTCCTGTCAGGGCTGCGGAAGTGCCGGAGACAGAGTGGCCTGATGGGTGAGGGGTGGCGAGGTTGGGGTGTTTTCATGTTTCCGGGACTCCTCTGTTAGTTGTTCCCCTGTCCTCAGTGCTCTGGTGACAGAGGAGATTTAAATCCCAGCCCCGGATGCAGCTCAGAGCAGCCTGTACCGACCGAGCGAGATGCTCATACCTAAGTCACAGGTGGGATGGAAGGTGAGGCTGGGGGGACAGGTGAAGGAAAGGCTGAGGAGAAGGCTTCAGCCTGGGCTAGCCTAGGGTACTTAGTAGCTCCCGTGGCAGACACAAGACAGTGAGTGGCTGTGAATCCCCCCGAGGCCCGGGAGAATGTGAAGAGAAAGGGGAAGGTGGAAGAATTTCAGATGAGGAAGGGGTTTGGACACATGTGGTATGGGGAAGCTGGTGTCTAGACTCTACCAGCCATGAGAACAGAAGGGACAGTGACCACACCACCGTCTTCCCACTGACCACTTGGCGCTGCCTCCTCCAGACTTGGTCACCAAGCCGCACCTGTCCTCTTCCGCCTGGCTGGCCGCACGCACCCATCCCCATAGGTGCCTCTACATCTGTGTGTGAACCTGTCCACCCTCCACAGAGCACTGAGAGAATGGAGGACACCAGCCAGCTGCTCCTCCTCCTGAGTTCCTTCCACAGCCTCCAACCCAGCCACACACAGTGACCCAGCACCCCCAGGTGAGCTGTTGTGCTCCACCAAGTCCCTGGCGACCACCTTGTCTATCCTGCCCTCCCCAAGGTGCCCTTCCTTCATGAGCCCTGTTCCCGTGAGTCCCCAGCTTGTTTCCAGGCCTGGTGTCACACCATGTCACAGAATGGAGATGTGATATAGAATCGAAACACTTGGTGAGAGCCCGGAAGATGGGGACTCTTCGGTCTCTGCCCTTTCGGCACCCTGCCATGGCTCCATCAGAAGCCCCCAGGACACTTACTCCACTGTACTGGGAAGCCAGTACTGCTCTGGATGCACAGGCTAGCTCTCAGGCTAAAGTGGCTTCCCTTGCCCCAGCAGGCGGGAAGTGATGACCACAGCTGGTGTCCACCGAGCACACCATGCCCATCGAGAGTGGGCCGGAGGGGCTGGAGCCACCAGCACAGACAGGGCTGCCTATATGCTTCTCCCAGCTGGGCCTCACCTTCAAAACCCTCCTAGGAAGGGCGGGCTGGTAGCAGACAGGACAAGAGGAAAACCTTCCCTCTGGGTTGAGAGGTAAAATAAATGTCCCCAAACAGGGCATGTAATGGCACATGCATGCCTGTAATTCCAGCACTCAGAAGACTGAGACAGTGCTGTAAATTCAAAGACAGCCTGGAATTGTCCATTGTAGCCTCTTGACTATTTAGTGAGAATCTGCATCTAAAGAGGAACACAAGAGAAAGAGATGGGAAGGAGGGAGAGGGAGGGAGAGAGGGAGAGGGAGAGGGAGAGAGAGAGGGAGAGAGGGGGAGAGGGAGAGGGGAGAGAGGGAGAGGGAGAGAGAGAGGGAGAGAGGGGGAGAGGGAGAGGGAGAGAGGGAGAGGGAGAGAGAGAGAGAGAGAGAGAGAGAGAGAGAGAGAGAGAGAGAGAGAGAGAGAGAGAGAGAGAGAGAGAGAGAGAGAGAGAGAGAGAGGACTCAGTTGGACTGGCAGGGACTGGCCTCCATCCACTCACTGAGCCTGCCACTCTTTGCCACCCCATTGGGTGGAGGGACAGTAGGAAGGAACTGTGCCTCTTGACTCAATGCTGTCACTCAGTGGGTCCCCCCTCACTACACCTCCCATGGCCAGAGACTTGAGTTTCCCTCTGTACCCACCCAGGCCCGGCTGAAGCTGCATGCTCACTACTGTACAGGGCCAATGGGGGGCATACAGGGGGTCTCACTGCAGAGTCCTAGACAAGCATTTCACTGCTACCTGGAGTGATTGTGCAGCCCAGGCCAGGGGCCCAGCCTCAACCGAATCCTAAACACAAGGGGTTTAGGGCTGAATTAGCTTGATAAACACAGACTGACCAGACATCCAGAGGTGTGGGGGCTGGAATTTCTGAAGCCCAGTCTCTTTAGCTGTAGCATGGGGCCCCCATCTTCCTCCCTGCCCCCAGGGCTGCTTTCTGTGAAGGCCCAGCTGGCCGCTGAGTTCCCACACCCACAGGGCCCTGGTGAGAAAGCAGGGTGTGCTTCTGTTTTTCTGGTTCTGGGTTTCAGATTGGGCACCCTCAGCACCGGACTCTGCCCCAGCCTCTGTATGACCTCATGGAGCTGCCTGCTGGGCCTGCTCCTCCTGGGTGGGCAAGATCTGGGTGAGGTCTCCCTGGTACATAACTAGAAGTAACGCTGGCAGAGAGCCTGCAGAGTCCATCAAGGAACTTCTGGGCTGGCCAGTAGGGCTGTGGCTTTGAGCCAAGCTGCAGAGGCAGGAAAGTGTGACCGGGCTGCTTTACCCCACCCACTCCTCAGGCTTCTCCCTCCTCTCCCTCGCTTCAGTGCAGGGCACAGGGCCTCCTGTTCCAGTGGGCTTCTCTAACCCAGATCCCTAATGCCTCACCTGGCTGTGGAGGCTTCACCTCCAACCTCTATCCACCCTTGTTTTTGATTACCCTGGTTCTGCTGGTGTTTTATAAACTTAGCACTCCCCTCCACCCTGTGTGTGTGTGTGTGTGTGTGTGTGTGTGTGTGTGTGTGTGTGTGAGAGAGAGAGAGAGAGAGAGAGAGAGAGACAGAGACAGAGACAGAGAGACAGAGAGACAGAGACAGAGAGACAGAGAGAGAGAGAGACAGAGAGAGAAAGACAGAGAGAGAGAGAGAGAGACAGAGAGACAGAGAGAGAGAGAGAGAGAGACAGACAGACAGACAGAGTCTCATACACCACCCCTTCCATGATGGTTTACATTCTTATGTCTTGTAATCTTGGCACTGAAGAGGCCGAGGCAAAATTTGATGCAAAATAAAAAGAAAAGTTCACAGTTTTTTTTTTTTTTTTGGTTGTTTTCAAGACAGAGTTCCTCTGTGTAGTTTTGGTGCCTGTCCTGGATTGGCCTCGAACTCACAGAGATCCTCCTGGATCTGCCTCCCAAGTGCTGGGATTAAAGGCATGTGCCACCACCACCTGGCTAGTTCACAAAGGTTTTTGTTTTTGTTTTTGTTTTTTTTCAAGACAGGGTTTTTCTGTGTAGCTTTGCCTGGAACTCACTCTGTAGACCAGGCTGGCCTCGAACTCACAGAGATCCGCCTGCCTCTGCCTCCCGAGTGCTGGGATTAAAGACGTGCAACACCACTGCCTCGTCTAGTTCACAAAGTTTTAATGCACACACACAGTTGTACATATGAACGCCTTGATTAACAACCACCAATGATAATAATCTGATGAGATTTTTCTGTGGAGCTGAGATTCATTTCTTGTTCTTTTCTTTCATTTTTCTTTTCTTTTTTTCTTCTTTTTTAAACTGAAACATCCTTATTTATTCCCTGAGTACCACTGGCACCTTTAGTAGGTGATAGCACAATGCATTAGTCACAGCTCCTGGTGATGCTAGGGTAAACAAATCTACGACATTGGCACTCTATAAACCCATACACAGCACATGCAGCTAGGGAGACGGTGCTCAGTGCCTGACAAACGAATGCATTTACTGGCCTAACCTTTCTATCATAAGTGCTGTCTCCCCTTCTACTTAGGACAGGAATTTTACTGTGGAGTGGCCAGGAGCCTCGCACATTTGGTTACTATGTCTCTTGATCACATCAGAAAGTCATGCCGAGTGACACACTTGTTTGCCATCTAGGTTTGGTCAACTACACCCTATGACACCCACAAGACAATGAAATTACCTAACAATGCATTTCCCGTGTCCTCACGGTGCATGACTGTGTGAACATAAAATCTTAGTACATTTGTAACAGTTTAACTAAGTCTATAGTAAAGCATCAACATTTAAAAGTTACAGAATAAGTGAAAGTACATCTGATATTTTATTTTATTTTTGCGGCACCTGGGATTGAACCCAAGGCTTCCTAGAAGCTAAGCAGGGGCTCTGCTGCTCAGCCACATTCTAGATTTTTCTGTT
Source organism: Onychomys torridus (assembly GCF_903995425.1). Taxonomy (NCBI): domain Eukaryota; kingdom Metazoa; phylum Chordata; class Mammalia; order Rodentia; family Cricetidae; genus Onychomys; species Onychomys torridus. The sequence goes on from NC_050450.1 coordinate 91,276,048, forward strand.
TTTTATTTTTATTTATTTATTTTTTGAGACGAGTCTTGATAAGTTGTCCCAGTTACCTTCCAATTTTCAATCCTCCTGCCTCAGTCCTCCAAAGTACCGAGACTATAAGTTCCAACCTGCTGGACTTATATAAATGTGATTTAAAAAAATATTTTTTTTCTTTTTAAATTGAGAAGCCAAGGCAGGGTCTTTTGTTTTGTTTTAGGACAGGGTCTTACTATGTAGCCTTAGCTCTGTAGACCAGGCTGGCCTTGAACTCACAGAGATCTACCTGCCTCTGCCTCCCGAGTGCTGGGATCAAAGGCGTACGCCACACCTGCCCAAGTCTTACTAAGGTTCAAATGACCTTCCTGCCTTAGTCTCCAGAGTGTAGCAGATACAAGCATATGGTACTGTGGCTGGTTTTTTTTTTTTTTTAAATCTTATAAGATGGGATTTGATCTCCAGCACTGAAAAAAAATTAAAGTTGAAAATTTATGAAACTAAAGGTAACAAGTGGCGCCTGGAGAGATGGCTCAGCAGTGAAGAGCTGTGTCGTTCTTCCAAGGATCCAGGTTTGGTTCCCAGCACCCATACGGAGCAACTCACACCTGCCTCTGATGCCCTCTTCTGGCCTCTGCTGGTATCTGCATGCACATGGTGCACATAAACACACAGGCACACACACATATACATACATTTTTAAATCTAGGTGAAAAAAGTAACAAATGCTAGTGAGATATGGGGAAAGCAGAATTCGCCTGCAGCATGGGTGAGATGTAACAGTACGTACAGTCAGTATGCAAATCAGTGTGAGTGTTTCCCCAAAAGCTATAAATAGAACTACATATGCTGCAGCCATCTCACCATGGACACGTATTCAAAGAAATTGAAGTCAGTATGTTAAGACATCTGCATTACCATGATCATTGTAGCTCTGTTCACAAGAGCCAACATACAGAAGCAACCTAGTTGTCCATCAATGGATGAATAAAGAAGACTAAACACAATGGAATGCTATGTGGCCATAATAGAGTGAAATTCTATACAAGTGCATGAATGTAACTGGAGGCCACTATGTTAAGTGAAATAAACCAGGCATGGGACAACTAATAGTGTGTGTTCCTACTTCAAGGTGGAACCTGAAGAGTTGGCTTTGAAGAAATAGAACACAAAATAGTGGTTACCAGAGCTTGGGAAGGGTGTATATGTGTGAGGGGTGACAGAGAGAAAATGGTTAGTGGGTCTAGAGGCTCAGTTAGATGGAGGAATAACTTTCTGCACTCTAGAATACCAAAGAGCACCTATGCTTGACATCGAGTAGTTATACATTTAAAAATAGATAGTAGAGAGGGTTTTGAATGTTCCCATCACAAAGAAATAATGAATGTCTGAATATCAATATGATTACACTAATTATAGTTTTTATACTTGTATGGGAATCTCACTGTGTGTGTGCTACAAATGTGTATGACTGCTATGCCAATTAAAAAAATAAAATTATAGGGGCTGGAGAGATGGCTTGGCTGTTAAGAGCATTGGCTGCTCTTCCAGAGGACCTGGGTTCAATTTCCAGCATCTACAAGGTGGCTCACAACTGTTTGTAACTCCAGTTCCAGGTGATCCAATGCCCTCACACAGACAAATATGTACATAAAATAAAATAAATATTATTTTAAAGTTGGTGGTAGTGGCACATGCCTTCAATACCAGCACTAGGGAAGCAGAGGCAGGGGGTTCTCAGGTTTGAGGCCAGCCTGACCTACATAGTAAGTTCCAGGACAATCAGGAGTACACAGAGAAACTGTGTTTTGGGGAAAATTATTTTTAAAAAAACAACCCTGCATACATATTTCCATTAAAAATTCAAGACTATTAACAGAAGGAAGGGCTGGTCAATGCAATTATAGCTTAAACAAAAATTGAGAACTCTTAAGGAGAGTCAGATCAAGTAAGGAGTTGTTAAAAGGACTTGAAAATATATTGCTGTACTCACCACCAGATTCAAACTTGTGGGCTCAAGTTCAAGCAGAAGAGATTCTGTCTAGTGTCATAGCAGGAGTACAGAGGGGTAGGAGCAGAGAGGGGAAGATAAACCAGTGGACCCACTCAGGAGAGCTAACTCTCATGTGAGAGGAAACAAGGGGGACGGAATGCACACACCAAGAGTGTCCTGTGCTGGTGGGGTCCAGTCTGCTGACCAGCAGGTTCAATAAGCGTCAAGACAGGATGTAGAGCTCTCATTTGCTTAGGGATACAAGGATGGAGGCAGAAGCCATTGATGAAATGGAAAATATGACAGAAAAAAGGGAAGCCAATTACAACCCCCTCAGAGGGGGAAGACACAGGCTAACCGGGAAGTACAGACCAGGGCAATAGAATCCAGACTCAGCAAAATCCAGCAGAGGGAATCAGAGGCTAAACAAAATCTGAGCAGAGTGACTGTCCCTGCTAAGAGCTGGCCTGGGTTTGTTTCTGTTTCTGAGATGAGTTCTTGGTCAGTTGTCCCGCCACCTTCACCTCATGATTCCCCATTTTAGCTCCCCAAATGCTGGCACGACAGGTGTGTGCCATCTCCCCCAGTTCACACTAAGTTTCAGAAGTGGAAATTTTACAAATCCAGGGCAAATGAATACTTTCCTAATAAAACGTCAAATAGCCAAAATTAACTAGGGAACTAGCAAAGAAACAAAAACCAAAAACTGAAATAGACTGATTACTGATAATGATGGGGGATGCTGCTATAGGAAAGTGCCCTGATCTGGAAGGTTCTATGGGAAGAAATTATAGAATCCTTTAGGACTACCTGCGACATCACTTTCTTCCTTTAGGGAGCATTCTGAGATGTTTCCTGCCAACCCCATCACTGGAGAGAGCCAGCTTCCATGGTGCCTTCTGTGGCACCTTGGGGACATGTTTGCCACCCATCTCCCAATGGTACAGCAAGCTACCTGCAACCAGGGCTTTACTTTCATTTCCCTCCTGATGTGCATGCAAAACAGTGCCCGCCATTTCTGACCGACAGAGTCACAGGAGCTGCCTTTCCCCAGTCAGCTACCGAACTGCCTTGCAGCAAACTCCCAACAGGGAAGCCAGGGGAAGCAGATGCAGGAAGAGGACCCCGAAGCTGGCAGAAATAGACTACAATTTCCCTGTTACCCTAACATTTAAAAGGAGGTCAAATAGTTTTACAGGGGAGGGCATAGTAATTCGTACATTCAAACAGGCCGGGGAATGTTCCTGCCTTGGGATGAGGAAGAGGGAGGCTGGGGTCCAAGATTAGACAGAGACCTATCTGTCTCATAGGAGACACCTCCAGCCAGGAACAAAAGATGCAGGATAGGGACCCCCAAGAGCCTGTAGATGAGCTGAGTGGAAGGGCGGCAGATCTGGGGATCCCCTCAACACACAGTCCTTCCTCAATTTAGAAACAGAGCTCCCCCAATTTAACTAAGCATTCTTATGCTCCAGAGCCACAGGCCTAGCTGTCCCAGCTCCCTCAGACACCAACCAATGGCCATTGTCCTCTTGCTCACCAGACTAGCCCCTCTTCTGGCATGGAGCCCGGCGCACATTCCCAACTACCAGCTACTATGACCATGGGCCTTCCCGTACCTCAAGATCTGGCACTGATCACCTGTCTAGCTGCCATTCAGCATCGAGGACTGTGACCTCCCACTCCTGAACAGAGGGTGTGGGGAAAAAAAGTCCAGGGTTCAGATGGGAGGGGGCAGGAATGGGCTGCTCCTGGAATCCAGTTTGAAGGCTAAGGGCTGAAGGGAACCAGAGACCAAGAGTGAGCAAGAATTCAGCCCCCTAGGATCTAGAGGACACAGGATAGCCACCCAGCTTGCAGGGGTGAGGGCAGTAAGGAGGAGCATTCCGAGCAGCCAGGTAGGTAAGGTAAGTAAGGCTGGGAGTGGGGAAGGAGGACCTGGTCTCTCTGTTCTCCCCCCAAGCCAGGGCCTAGGTCCTGGGACTCCTGGGTCAGCAGGGAGGGAAAGACCAGGGCAGGTATAAAGAAACCAGCTGAGGCACCCCGGGCAGTCTTCCAAGCTAGGGATCTGGAGAGCTGTTGGGAGAATGGGGTTGGGGGTGTGTGGGGGGATTTCTCACTGATCTCCTTAATTTGGCCTCCACTCCCTGCTTGTACTGATCACAAGCTTTTCAGAGCACATGGTTGGCTGGGTCTGTCCCTGAGACATTTGTCCCAGGAAGTGTACAGGACAGGGAAGGAAGGATCAGGTGGGGAATCCAGGAGGGAGGCGAGCGAGAAAACTGTCTGGTCCCTTTCTCCCTCACGACTCCCCATACCCAGGAGGGATCACTCACAGTTCCTGATGGCTGAGGTGGGGGAACGAGGGCCCAGGGGGCTCCTTTCAGTTCAGGCTGGGTCCGAGCTCAGGAGCAGTGCCTCCAGGGCTGTTTGCATAAGTTCCCAGCAAGGTCTGTAACCTGTCCTGCCAGTGGCCAATGCCCAGGCAACAGGGGCGGGCCCTAGTCCATCTGCACCCTGGGCCTTCCCATCTCCAAGGCTAGGGCAGGCATTTTGACCACACCCCGAAATCTATTAGCTAGGGAGGCCAGAGGCCACAGGGGGAGGGCAGTACTGGGGACTGAACACTGTGTCTTAAACATTCTAGGCATGAACTGTACACCCCAGCTCTCACTTTACCCTTATTTTGAGAGAGTTCAACTAAGTGCACCAGACTGGCTTTGTGTTCACTCTGTAGGCCAAGGACCCTTGAAAATGGGATTCTACTCTCTCAGCCTCCTGAGTAGCTGGGATTACAGACATGGCCCCAGAGGCCACTTTGTCCCTTGGCTTCCTGTGTGGCACTAACCCTGTTAGCAGCGCTGGCTGTGGCCTCCTGACTAACCCCCTGCTGTAACCCGGATGTCAGCAGTGACAGTTGGGAGGACTGCAGGGCTGTGGAATTATGCTCAGAACAAAGTGGATTTGCTTGTCTTCTGTTCCCACTGTTCTGGCCCAGAGGAACAAGGCTAGCCACCTCTGAAGGCCACCTCCCTGAGGCTAAACTTGGTGGGGTTTGGAGTCAGGAGACCTGGGTCTGATTTGAACACACTTCCTCTACGATCCTGTTTGTTTTGGAGGGCAAAAGCGTGTCCCATACTGCCTTCTGAGTTGCTAGGCACTGAGCTGTGTGTGCAGGCCCCTGAGTGAGAGGACATAGGCCTGTTAGCCGCTGGGGGCTGTGTCTTCCTACACCTTGGGTCCACGGTGTCCAGCTCTGTGATCAGCACACACCAAGTGTAGCATGTTGTACTTGCGTGAGCTTTGAACAGAAAACGCTGAGTGTGGTACAAGCTCCCCTCTTCTCTGGGTATGCCTGCTGAGTGGCCCGCCCTAAGGACGGAGCTGATAGATGACAGGCCCATCTGATGCCCTTTCACCTGCGACACCTCGACACCTCATGGTCCACACCTTTGCTCCTGTTTCTAGTCACTCCCTCCTTCCAGGGATCCCAACTAACCTCCCCCCTCCTGCTCCTCCCCCATCCCTCCTCCCAGCTCTGGCCTCATCCACTGACTCAGATTTTGGGATGACTTGATTTCACCCTCTCACTCTGACCACAGCATATCTCTCTCTTCTCTACCAAACTGTCACCAGCTGCCTACCCTCTCCATCTGCACCCTTCAGCCCCCGCCTTCTGGTGGCCATGTCGGATAATGTCCTATGGCCTCTGTCTAACTTGAACTTCTGCACATTCGCCTTGACTTCTAGGCTTCTTCTGCGTTTCCTCTTTGGTCCCTTTGTTTCCTCCTGAGTTCCTCTTTCCCCCTTTCGTCAGCTATATTCAGGTGCACCCCATGTTTTTCTCTACCCCATGCCTCTTCCAAGGCCTCGGTAAACAGTGCCGCTGTCTGCCCACCAGTGTGAATGGGAAGCTGGGACTGAGCCGCCCAGCCGCTCTTCCCTGGCCCCAGACTCCCTTATCACCATGTATTATAGCCCTGAGCACAGGGGTCCTTCTCAAATGCGTTCCCTTCCAAGAGCTGCAGGATAAAGTCCAAATCCCCACAAAGCCCTGCCTGATGGTGGATACCATAGCCACACAAGCTGTGGGTTAGGGCAGAACCACGAAACCTCCATGCAGGTCTGTCCACACCTCCCCTCTACCCTTGCTCCACAGCACCCTCAGCCCCGCTCTGTACAGCCTGAACAATGTGGGGCGCTCCCTGTTGTCTGCTAGCCGAGTCACATCCCAGACAGGTCATCTCCCAGGGCTGTTTTTGTTCTAGCGCCATCATCCCTAGGTTTGAAGGCTCCCTGGGGGCACTTGGGAGGCATCTAATCAATTCACGCTTAATGAACAAGCTAGAGTAGGCAAATGGACGTGGGGGATCATGGCTGAGGGCTCTGAGGAGGGCTCTGAGGAGGTATGAGTGAGGATGGAGAGTATGAGTGAGTTGGAGTCTGAGTAGGGTGTGTGTGTGTGTGTGTGTGTGTGTGTGTGTGTGTGTGTGTGTGTATCTATGTCCTCTGGAAAACTGCCAGGCTCACCTTTCAGGAAACTCTTTCCCATGCTGTTTGGGACAAGGAAGGGCAGGGGTGGGGTTTCCTTCCCAAGGGAGAACAAACTTGCCACCCCTGCAGTTTGCTGGGGACAGTGTGTCAGGGAGGGCCACAGCAGGGAATGTGCTATTGCTATACTTAGCACATAGGAGCAGACAGGGCCAGGGATGCTGTGTACTCTGTTGGAGTCACAGGGTTAATTAGAGCCCGCAGCAGCCGCTCTGACCAGCATCCAGGTCTTTGGCAGACTTCCTGGTTCCTTCTGTGTCAGTATCAGACCACCTTCAACTGTGTCCCCAAACTACTACTCACAATCAGGAACCTGCTGGGAGCTGGAGGAAGGATGGGGGAAAGGTCAGGGATCCTGGTAGCTGGGGAGATTCCTCAGGAGATTCTGGCATCTGGGAGATTCTCTTTCTCCTTGGTCCCAGAGAGCCTGGACAGCCACTCTTCCACAAACTTGCATAGTCCTGGTTCATGGGTGAAGAGGGATGAGCAATCCCAGGGCCAGAATTCAGCACACTGGGCCATTTCCCACAGCCAGGAACTCATGGAGGCAGTAGACATATTTCCAACATTAGTAGGACACATAATCTGGAAAGACCCGGGGAGTTTCCTAGAGGAAGGGAGCCTGCTAAAGGGCGCCAGAGAACCAACCACAGGCGTCTGGGTTGTCGGATAAGCAGGACGACCATTGATCTGCTGCAGACACTTAGTCGACTGAGTGTTGTTCTCCTCAGTGGCCACAAGGCGGAGGGAAGATCTGCGGAAACCTGAGCTCAGAGACTCAGAGCTGCGGCCAACGCCAAGCCCGCAGGACCCTAGCTGCTCTCCCTGCACCGGCTCGTGCCAAGCGCTTCCACGCCTCACTGCGTTTAAGGTTCACAACAACTTTATTCCTTGGGTATTGTTTACATTCGAGGACACTGAGCTCGTCAGCAGCTGGCAAGTGACCCAGCAGAGTCAAATTCGGGTTTCAGTAGCCTCAAAATTTGAACTCTGCTTCAAGGACAAGCTGCAAGGCCAGGTAGTTGGCCTATGGGGTCGCACCTCCTGGGTGAGGGCACCCGGGACTCAGTGCCGGAGAGAGGAAGTGAGTTGTGGATAATGCCACAGCGAATGGCAGATATCAACCCGTTGGGCGCATCCCTTCCTCCTCCCGCAGGCCATCCCTCCCAAAAGGGTTCTAACGTTTAAGATTACAGGGCCGAGCAAGAATTCTGAAGCTGTGTTTAAAAACGCGCTCTGTTTCCGCTGTTTGAGATCAACACAGTCGGATTCCGAAAGAGAGGAGACCTCACTGCAATTGAACTTGAAAAAAAAAAAAAAAAAGCCCATTAAGAGTTTTTGTTTTGTTTTAAAGGAACCGAAATATTGGAAGCGGTCCCCAAGAGAAGCAGATGCTCGACTTTCACATCCACCAACTAAAATCTCATCTGACCCGAAAGAAGAGTGAGAGTTCACAGCTCCAAACCGCTCTTTACAGAGCAGGTGGCAGTTTAGGAACGTTATTCGGTGCATGGACCTGTCACAGGTTAGTTAATGTCCCAGCAGGGTTTGGGGCAGCACTCTATAACCAAGTTCATTTGCATTTTTGCATGAAAACATGAATATTCACGATGAGTGAGAGGAAGGGACACACAACGACCTCAGTTAAGAAATCATTTGGGCTCTGCGCGACTGTGACCTCCCTCCCGGCCCCTCGCTCGCGGCGCCCTACCTGTTTGGGTCTCTCCTCCCGCGGAGGGCAGCGCACATCCGGAATGGCCTCGTAGACGTTCTCCGAGTCGCTGCGCGCCAGGGGCCGCGGGCAAACCCAGGAGCCCGCCACGCTGGAGGCCTTGAAGTGGCCGGTGCTGCCCAGGAGGCCGGCAGGGGGCGCGGTGCCGCCGCGCGCCAAGTCGTCCAGGGACTGCGCGGGTCGCACCGGCGCTGCGGGCCGCACGTACAGGCAGGCGGGCCCTCCCGGCGCCAGGCTGCTGCGCTGGCCTCCGGCGCGCTGTCGCGCGGGGCCACACAGGGAGCTGGCGCGGCCCCGGGGCTCGGTGGAGGAGCCATTGGCACCCACCGGGGTGCTCACGAAGCGGTAGTCGTAGGCCAGAGGTTCCGGGACTGCGGGGCGCGGCTGCGGCGCGGAGGGCTGCGGGGCCGGGGCCGGGTCGCCGAGTGCGGGCAGCTCGCGCACGTACTGCGCGGGGAGGTAGAAGGGGCGACCCGCAGGCTCGCGCCGCACGTGCCACCAGTGCTCGGTGCTGCGGCGCAGCAGTCGGTAACGCTCGTTGGGCTGGATGGCGATCCGGCGCCCGTCTTTGCCGGTGTACTCGAAGGGGTGCTCCACCAGCACGTACACATCCCCTTCGACGTCCGCCGCCATCGCGGCCACCGCGTTTTCCTGCGGGCAACAAGAAGAGGAGCCGCCGAACTGAGGGCCGCGCAGCCTGGAAGAGCACCGCGCCAGGAGCTTAAAGACAAGGGTTCGAGTCCCTCTCCTGCCCTTGCCCAGTGCATTCGGGCTTCAGTTTTTCCATCTCTGAAGTGGGGACTTGGATAAAATCATCTCTTAGGCTCCTATTCTTAAGTCTCCATTCTGTGCCGTTGATTGTGAGGTATGTGTCTCCTGCGATCCCGCGGTGAGGAAATTGAGGATGATTAGGAACTCGGCTTTACTCTCCGGGAAACCTTGGCTCAAAGACCTGCGGGGACTGCAAGGTAGATAGCACATTTGACTGAAGGTTGGCTGAGCCTCACTTTCCGGGTCGGCGAATTGGGAATTAAGGCCCCAGTCCCGCCGCTCCTCCGCCCCCGTCCCGCCCCACCCTGACGCCTCCAGCCTTCAGGGAATCCGTGGAAAGCCCTCACGTGCCCCCTCCTTTTAGGAGTATGCGCTCCGGGCAGGCGAGGTTAGCTTTGGGGCGCAGGCTCTGGGGCAGCCCCCAAGTTGTTCCTCCTTAGGGGTGTCCCTGCCTTTCTTAGTCCAGGGACTTTGACGTAGGGGCTTGGACAGCTAAGGCTGGAGAACCGGTTCTCTGGGTTTCTCTTTCCTTTCCCAGTGGCTTCGTCGCACACGTGAACTAGGAGTCCGGCCCGCCCAGCCCGGCCAGCCCCGCCCCCTGCACTCCAGCTCCCAAGGCGGCCTCCAGCAGAAGAGGCTGCTTCCTGTGTGCGCACCTGCGTAGGGATCCCCTACACTGCCTGCCTGCCCGCCCGGGAGAGTAGCTCCTAGAGAATGCATTGCGATAGTGTCACCAGGGTCCCCTAAAGTTCTTTGGAGTGATCATTATAACGCCCGGGGCCCAGGTGCCTGTTCAGTCTGGTGCATGGTGTAGTGGGGAGAGGGACGATCCCAACTGTGTGCCTTCAACAAAGTGAGGCCGAAGGCCTACTCCGGAAGTACTGGTCACTCCAAAACCCTACAGTGACCACTCCGTTTATTGCCCTACAAGGGGGTCTGGGGACCAGCAGTGGGGAGTCCACCCTCTTGCTGAGGCTGACTTCTTGTTTTCAAGAATTCCTTGATGGGGGAAGGGGTGTAAACTGAGTCACTCAGTACCCTGAGCTTGGGAGGCGGTATCACCGCAGATTAGAGCTGGGCGAGCAAATTCTGGGATTGTGGACACTCGGGTTACGCCCCCTTCCCCAGGATCCCAACTAAGCACTCACGTTAGCTGGGAGGGTCTCAGGCTGCCCATGGGCTGGATGGGCGGGGCTGGCGGAGGGTTGCAGGTGAGGACTCTACCATCTCTGAGGGCGGGACTTCCAAGGACTGAGACTCAAGGAACCACGCAGAACAGCTGACACAGAGAGGAGAGGCGGAGACCCACACTCAGTAGGGCTGTCCCCAGTCCCCAATAACAGCTTGTCTAGGAAGGTGAGGAGGAGCCATAATGCCTGTGCCAGGGGCCCTTGGGACATGTGAGAGACTGGGTTTTCGGGGGTGGGGGGAGGTATGAAGGAGGACTGCGTGGAAGGGGTGCTGACGGGTAGGTAGCGAGCGGAACTTAAGGGTCAATTGGTCCTGCTTCTCCCTCTCCATCCTGGAGGGATTTGCTCGAGGCCCTGCATTTCGCGGGCGTGATGCTCTGGGAATGCCCGGCGGGAGATGGTTGTCTCGTCTCGGCGTGCACATTCTGAGCGAGGCCATTTGTACCCTGAATCACGAACTGCGAGCCCTTTGCAGCCAGATTGAAAACACTACCCATTCCTGGCGCACCTCCGCCCTCTCAGGGCGCAGCCCGTCCGGGCCTGGAAAAACTAGAGTCCCCTTGCAGGGACGCTCACAGGAGCGCAGTGTCTCTGGTTGTGTGGCAAGGGGACCCGTGCCTCAGATCCTTCCTTTTTCCGGGGAGAGCGAAGAGGAGGGGAGGGATGCGAGAGCGGGGAGGATCCCTGGAAGCAAGAATGCACCCTTAACCGGTAGGTCTCCTACATCTTTTGCCCCGGTCGCCCCTCGCCATGGCGTCGCCAATGCCTAAATCAGCACTGGGAGACTTGGGCTGATTCCCATCTCGCCCCTAGACAGAAGGCAGCCCCACGCCTAACGCTCCTCCCCGGGGATCGGGGATCGGGCCTCCAGGTCCTCCTCCAGGCTCGCGCCGCTCTTGCCCTAGAGCAGCAAGAAGGGCAAGCGGTGCGCAGGGCTCCAGGGTGGGGACGGCCACCTGGGGCACCTTTCCCGCCCTCCCACCATCCTCCCCAACACCACCCCTCCCTCAGTCCAGCTGGACCCGGGCACCTCAGAACTTTCGCCTGCTGGCCTAGCTTCCACTTGTCCCGGCAGACGCGCGTGGGGTCCGCGTCCGGTGCTGTCTGCTCCACGGCCCTGCTCCCGCGGTGCCCTGTTTCCTGTTCAACAATATAACCGGCGGAGAGCGCTCGGCAGAACTTCCTCCCAGGCTGGGGCTGGGCTGTGCTTGCAAGAGACAATCCCCGGTGTCCTGGCTTCCTGTCCCCTCTGGGCCGGGCCAGCGCTCCAGGAGCAGAGACGCCACCCTTCCCCCTCCTTCCCCGGGATCCTGGGCCACACCTGGCTGTCTCCGGGGAGGAGGCAGTGGCAGGGCCTGGATGGAGATCTGCGGGGGAGGCAGTTTCTCTCAACTTCTGACCAGATTACACTCCCACTGACCCTCATCGTCGTAGAGGGGAAGAGTCATTGTCCAGTACTCTGCAGGCAGCTGGAGTATACTTCCAGGGTCCTTGCGTCTTGAGAACCACCTGCCTCTTGGGAAAGCAGCCTTACCAACTCAGCTGTGCCTGTGAACATTTCTGACAGGGGCAAGCCCCAGCACTTTAATTCTTATTCTCTGTGGTCTCCTGGAAAGTGTGGGGTCCAATTAGGACTCCACCCAGGAGCTGCTTAAGGCTCCTGAGCAAAGACACGGACACAGGAATCCTCACACCAGGCCTATGCCCCACCAAGGCTGAAGGTTTGGCTGGACACACCCACCCCCATATTTTCTTGAATTCCCATTCCGTATCTTTGACTTTGTTAGTCTTGTCCACTAATGAGCCCACGTCGTGCTGGGTATCTTAGGATTCACCAGAGAAGGCACATGGTACAAGAGGCTGAATGAGCTCTCTCCTTCCACCTACTAACTGCCCTAGTCACCCGGCCAGCCAGTGAGGACCTGATGCCCAACTCTGCCACAGGCTGGCCTCTAGATATGGAGTTCTGCTTTATTAGGTCTCAGTTCCTCCCCAAATCTCACAGGGAACGTTAAATGAGGTACACTAACACAATGATGGTGAGCACATGGACTTTACTGTTACTTTCATTATAGAAGGCACTTTCTGGGGATGAGAACTTCCTTCCCATCTCCCTCCAGTCAGAGGAGAGGAAGGGGAGATGGCCCCAGAGGCACTGTCCTGGAGGAGGAAAGACCGAGACAAAGATGGGGAGCATCAGCTCAAGTGTCAGGCTCCTCTCCTGGGCCTGCCTCCCCGACCCTCCAAATCCAGTTCCTCTTCTCTCTCTAGGTCCCTTGAGAAGCTGGCTTATAGACGGCCAAGGAGCACCCCGCTCACTGGCTGAAGGTCCTCAAGGTCAGGAAATACAGCCCTGGATGTTGTCTTTTTCTGTCCCATCTTCCTGCAACCTGGTTTCCCTAGGAATTAGTCTGTTTCCTTCTTTTGTTCTTATGGGCAGTGGGGGGCTTCTCCTGGAACCTCTGGGGAAAGGCAGCAGCAGACAGGTCTCTTGAGCCCTTACTCCATGAGTCCAGGAGCCAGGGCTTGCCCTTCTTGCCTGCCCTCTCTGAGCTCCTCTCCACACCCAGATTCCTGAGCTTTCACAGGTTGTGTGTGTGTGTGTGTGTGTGTGTGTGTGTGTGTGTGTGGTGTGATCTGTGTTCAGGCATTTAAGGGGGAAGAGAGCTTCAGCAGTTAGAGCCGAGCGGTGTCAATCTGAAAGGCTCCCCCCTCCACCCAAGGCAACCTAAATTCTGTAACTTACCTCTTTCCTCTGCTGCTTTGGCTGGCAAGTGTGCTCCATGGACCCTGAAATTCCCAGTGCCCAGGATTAAGGGGAGTGGGTCGGATGGCTGGTGTGTCCCCAGCAGCCGCAGGATGGAGATTCAGAAGCCAGACTTTGGTTAGAAAGACCAGCTCTTTACTGCAAAACCAGCCAAATATCACAGAAGCAGTTCCTTCTCTACACTGCCAAGGCCCACTTGTCAGAATATTGCATAAAATGACATCTCTTAAATAGTGTGGGCACCGCTGAGGTTCACGTGAGCTCTTCTGGTGGCGGGGTAAGTGACTCATTTGAGCACATCAGCAGCTTAGGAAAGGGCGAGGACCAGCTCTAACGTGTGCAGTCCAGGCAGTGGAAGGGATCCAGCTGCCTCAGGCAGGTTCTGGAATACTCTCATGTAACAAGCCCAAGGGGACAGACTCCTGCCCATTCAGGATCCAAAGCAAAGAGGCTCTGTCGTTTGGGGGAACTGTTAATGCTGGCGGTGGAGTGCAGATATGGACACACTGTGTGGTTCTGGAAGCTCTGGTTTCCCAACCTCTGGAGAGCGCCGTCTTCCATGATAGGGACTTAAGAACTGCGTGGCGGCCTCTGCTACCTGCCTACTGCCTCCTCTGTTCTATTGCACAATTCTTCAAGCTTCAGGAGGTGACTCAGCTCATTCACCTCAGGGAGGGTGGGGAAACCTCTGCTCTAGACATGACAGGCACATTTCCAGGGAGGCCCTCCATTCCACCTGCAGCCTCTGGCTTTAAGTCGAGTACTCTGAGATAGCCAGAAGGGCTGTGGGGTCCAGGAGAGGTGGGGATAGCACAGTACATACCTATTCCCCTAAATGCCTTAAGGCTATGAACATCACCTCGAGAACAATCCAGGATGCTATAGCAGCCCCAAGAGCCTCTTCGGGGCAGCCCTGCTCCTAGGAAACTCACTAGTGTCCTGCTGGGTGAAACTGAAGCTTTATGATCTCATGGCTTTCTGAGACTAGAGCTGATGAAGTCTCTACAGGGCAGCTTCTGGGCACATCCCTCTATCTCTCTGTAGCCAATACTGAGGCACCTATTCTCCACAGTTGGACCTCGGAGCCTCTCTGGTGTCTAGCCTAGTCTACCCTGGCAGGGATTAGCCCTACCACATTCAGGACTAAGGAGGGCATGGGGATGGGGTGGGCAAGATCATGGTCTTCCTGAACAAGGAAGGCTCAAAGTGCTGACAGTGCTGGTGTTGGTCATCCCCCTGCTCCTGCTGTGCTGTGCTCCCAGGCCAGAAAGGAGCCAGGGGCTCTGCCAGAGGACGGGATACTTTCCAGGTGAGAGCACGAAGAGGGGAGGGAAGTCGGTCACTGGAACTGACCAGCCCTGCAACAGTGGGCCATTGGCACATAACACTTGCACTCTCGGTAGTAAGTACCAGAAAGGGCAAAGGAAAGGCACAGAGGCCTGTCCACCCAGTCCAGAGGCCTGTCTCTGGGCTGAGGCTGCTATTGCCCATCTGCTTGGGTTGCATTTCTTAGGTGACTTGGGTAGGGTCAAGAATAAAAAAATATTTCTTGTTTAAATATGAAGGGGGGGGGACCCACCTTAAAAAACTAGACCTTTTAAACAGGAATGTGAGTTGGAAGTGCTCACCAAGCCTCATTTCCACAGTGTATGGACAACCCTAATGGAGGTGCCATGGCAGCTAGGTAAGCCAGGCCTGGTGACAGACCCTGTGCAGAGGCACCTAGTGGGTCCCCACCTCCTGGAGCAGAAGGGTACTGAGGGGCCATGGGGCATCACTGGGACTTCCTGGGCCTTCTCTGGAGGTGAGAGCTCTGGGCACACCTGAGAGTCTTCCTTCCAGGGAGACAGAGAAGCCTAGGTTGACAACAAAGCCAGGTGGGATGGCCTTGGGAGGTCCGGACAGCAGGGTTAGCTGACCATGTTCTGTTCCTGGTATCTGCGCCGGCGGGCACAGCGGGGACAGCCCTTCCTCACCACAGCCTGGCAGCTCTGATGGAAGACAGTTCTGCATTCAGCACACCTGAGAAGAGAGCATCAGATGCTGATACTGCAGTCATCTAGATGTGCCTGGGCCCAGAGAAGCTGTGTTTTGTCTGCAGCCCACACTCACCTGTGCTGCCCTCCAGTTCTCTTGGAAAGCACTCAGACACCGGACCCATAAGTGACCCCATGACCACTGATACTCTGTGACCTACTTCACTCTTTGCAAGTGCTGCTTGAGGGTTATGTGACTTCCTGGCTATCTTTGAAGCAGTTTAAACAGCCCAGGCCCATTCAGAGTTGACACTGGCTGCTTTATCCACTGAAGGTGAGTGGATGATCCCCTAGCTCAGCCTTCCACTCCTACCTGGGGTAAGGGAAGACTGGGGAATATACCCCCGTTCAGGGGCCTCTAATGATGTGCAGTAATGAATGGCAAGAATCACCACTGCAGCTGGGGCTATGGTAGGCCACAGCTACCAGGTGCCCACTTGGCTAAGCCTCATGCTAGTGCTCAAGGGCCAGGGATATACTGTCAATCCCTTGACCCTGAGCTCAAAGACATCCCACTTCATGGGGCAGCAGCCATCTATTCTCTAAGGTAATAGAGGGGGGTGGCTGTGAGCCCAGGTAGCTCTGGGCAGTCATAGTTTCCTGGCACTGGCAGAGCAGAGTGGATGTTCGGCACGTCCCTGTCTAAGAGGATGAAGGTTACCAGGGATGCCGGGTCAGACTGTGGTTGTAGGGGTAGCTGGCCGTGTAGTCCTCGTACCTGACTGTGGTGTCAAACTCAAAGGGAAAGATGATGTCGTGGTGGTGGCAGATCTGGCAGATGAAGCCTCGCTGGGTGCACAGGTCACAGTGGTAGACATGCTGGGAGGCGAACTCAATCAGGGCTCTGAGGAATCCTTCATACACCCCCTCTGCAATCTGCAGGAGCAAGTGGAGGCCAGTCTTAGGTGGTTCCACTGCCATAGCACCTGCCTCAGAACTTCCCGTTTCCACACGGGCAAGGAGAACTCCCTGCATCAGGGTGTTCGATGCAGGCATCAGCCTGCACCTGAGGCCACAGGGGTATGGGACCTAGAGATGGATCCCAGGTTACTCTGTCAACCTTGGAGGAAAGGCCTCCACTCACCCTTGGTTAGTCCAGGAGGAGGCCCAATGACTGCTCAGGAGGAGAGGACAAAGGGAGGCCCTTCTGAGGGTGACTGTTGAAGATTGCTGCCTGGCCTGAGTTAACTACAGGTGCCATTCTGCTGTTTCTCTGAGATTGCCTCAGGATCAAGAACCTTCTAGTGAGTCCAGGATTTAGGGGTGGGGAGCACGGCATGCTCACCTGCTGGAGGTCAGCAACACTGAATTTGTGAGGAGACTCCAAGAGATAATTCCTGTGGCTTAGCCTGCAAAGACAATACAAGCACTTCCTCAGAAGGGCGAGCTTCCAAGGTTAGGCCTTCACTTCCTTGTTTTCTTTCCCTTAGTCTTGCCTACAGCCAGCAACACAGGTCTGGGTTACCAGGCAGGCCAAGAGCACAAATCGGTCTGCCTGACTCCCACCTGTACGCATTAGTTAGTCCCCGGTACCTGGGGTAAGTTAAGTGACCTCTGAACCTCAGGCATCCTCTGGGAGACATGGGATTGTTTGGAGGATTAACTAGTTTACTGAACATATCTGGTACACTGTAAGCACGCGACTACCAAGCGATGAGGATGATGTATGCTGACACTCGGTACCCGGAACTGGGCTAAGCACCTAGTCTTTGTAGTAATCCTGGGAAGCCGGTCTGATTTTAACTCCCATTTTGAGAAGACAGGAAACCCAGGTTGAATGACTTGCCTGAGGTCACAGAGTTAAGAATCAGAGCCTGAGCTTGAACACAGGAGTCTGCCTGTATCTACCCCTTCCTTGAGTCTATGCCACCACTGAAACAGTTTTGAGGATCCCCTCGCCCCAGGTCATCACGTTCAAGTATCTTGTTTCCCTGTCTCTGAGAGGAACTGATTCATACTCCAGGCAAAGCCGATCCTCCTTCAGGCTGAGGTGCAAAAGATGAAGGCAGGGCAGCAGGTTCCTAACAGTGGTGGGGACCCCAGGTCACATCCCGAGGGAGGGAACATCTGCTGAAAAGCCTCTGGCCTCGAACCCGACTGACCATGTGTGTGGATACTGGAGTGGAAGGTATGCCAAGCTGGGGAAGCGCAGGGTCCTATCTGGATACTCCAGACATCTAGGACAGGACAGTGCCAGGCCCCTGGGAGATTGGCCACGCCCTAGCCAATGGCCTCAGTTCTGATCCACAGGGAGTCCAATCTGGGGCTAGGATGGTGAATCCTACACAGCCGAGCAGGCTACACTGAACCCTTGGGCTGAGGACTCCAATCTGCCCCCAGTGAGCCTCCAGCTCTGTGTGAACAGGAAGCTGTCATTTACAGCCAGGAAAACACAGAGGGGTACAAAGACTGGCCCTGAGCTGGCAGGAAGGGTGGGGCTGAGCTGATGGTGATTTATCCTGTCGTCTTCCCTTTGTCCAGTCCTAGGAGCCAGTAGGCCCAGGCCTTCCTTGGGAGTCACTGTACCCTTTGTCCGTCATTCCCAGTGTAGCCTTGCAACTGATTTTCCTGTAAGGTTTGGTCAAGGGCAGATACAGAGATGGACACAGCTGGTCCTGGGCCTCAGTTTCCCTCCCTAGGCCAGGTGATGGGGAGACTCACATGGGTGGCCAGGGATTTTGCCTGTTTCATGTAGGTCCCACTCTTCCTCCGGCCACTAACTTCCTGGGAGCTTCCTAGGCTCCTGGCCCTTCTAGCTCCCGCTCAGGCTGGCTTGGGTACCCTTCCTCAGGGCACATATAGTGCTGACCCAGCCATCTGCCTACCTGTCTATGGCTGGTTACGGCCCAGACACTGAGCCTCTCATGTAGTCCTACCCACAACTCAGGAAGGCCATGTAAGCAAGACCAATGTCCATCTTACGGATTGGTAAACAGGCTCAGAGCACCAAAGATACTTCCTGGAGCTACACAGTGGCTCCTAAATACTTCCTTGCTCTTTGCTTGCTCTAAAAGGGAACTTTCAGGGGGAAAGAATGCTTGCTGCACAGAAATGCGGACCTGAGTTAGGACTCCCCAGCACCTATGCAAAATTCTGGGGTGTGGCTGCAACCCCAGTGTTGTTGGGGGCAAAGAGAGGAGGACCACTGAGACTCATTGGCCAGCCAGTCTAACCAAAAAATGGCAAGCTCCAGGTTCAGTGAAGGACTGTCCCCAGTGAACAAGACAAAGAGCCACTGAGCAGGACAGTCCTTTGGCCTCTGAACTCACGTACACATATACCATATGTACACACATACAAATACATTTTTAAAATAAGACAGGACTTTCACAAGTGTGGCCTGCCCTCTAACAGCAGGGCTGAGCCAGGTGGGGACAGGGAGTCAAGAAGATGGAGACAGAGACAGGCTGCCTGAGCACCCGGCAGAGGCTGTTGGGAACAAGTCAGCAGGTAAGGTGAGTGCGCTGTGCCGCAGTCACCCATCCACCCAGCCCTTCAGAGAGGGCAGTGAGACTCTTCTCCTACCCAGAGATTTTGCCCCTGGGCAGGTGCACACATTCTTTGGAGCCCTAGTCCCTGAAATCCCTGAAAGCAGAAAATGGGTCAACTTCATGGGAAAAGGGAGACCCAGGTACTGGGCTGATATTAGGTGGCAGAGCCCCCAAAAGGCTGTCTGTTCTTCTAGGCCCTGTGGAAGGAGGTAAAGCTCTGGGGAGGCTCACTAGCTGTTCTGGCCAGAAAAGGGCCAGTGTTCCCCTCTACCCTACCCAATAGTCAGGAGATTATCACTGGACACACCTATCCCCAAGGCACAGTGCAGGTAGGCCTCTGGGAGAACTGAAGTATGCGTGGGCCTGAGGAGACATGCTCAGATAGTGCTCTCTGGCCGGCCCCTAGGGAAGCAAGGCTAGGGAAGGTCAACCTTTGGTCTCCAGACATCCAGCAAAGCAGACACACAGTCCATACTGGGCAGTGCACCTCGCTCTTCTCCAAGGCCTGTCCTCCTGAGGCCCAAAGAGAGTACAGCCCCTCAAAAGCCACATCTTCGGCCATGAGTTGGGGCCTGAGGTTTATAAGGCAGTCACAGAGAGACCTCAGAAGACTATCCTGAAGTCCTAGGGCACCTCCCACTCCTTGAGCACTAGAAGATCTAGCTCTGAGTAACAAGGGGCTTCTAGGGGGGGGTCTCCTGGGAGTGCTGCCAACTATGCATGCTGTGGATGATCCAGAGGAAAGCTGCCAAAGACAACAGCAAGCAGCCAGGGATGAGCCGGGCTAGCATCCTTCTCCATTCTGCCCTTTACTGCTCTGCCCACTTCCTGTCCTCCTTCAGCCAAAGCTCTCCCTGAGCTTTCCATGCATGGTGCTGTCCTCATGGCCCATGTGTGTCTCTCCTCAGCCAACCCTCTTCTTCTCCTCCTTCCCTCTGTAACTTCTATTTGCTTTTTAGGTCTATTTCAGAAGTCACTCCCTCCAGGAAGTCTTTCTGATGTATCTTCCTGACCTTCAGGTCAGATGTGTCTCCTCTGTACATCTGGAGCATCCTTCCTCTCTCCCTCCCTTTGGCCCTGGTTGGAGGTGCTGCTGGCTCACCTGCTTCCCGCCAGAGCAGTGGCTTCCTGAAGGGAGGCCCCGGGTCTGCTTTACTCAGCATAGTATTCACCTATTTCTCCAGGCACTTGGAACAGTTGTTCTCAATAAACATTTGTTAAACAAATGAATGAATGAACGTATGAACAAAACCACATACCACTCTCAAAGGATACAGTGATTTAGTCCAGTGGGAAGTTGCCAGCTCAGCTCTGGCATCTCCCAGGGACACTCTGCCCAGGCTTTGGCGGGTGTGTGTGCACACAGGTGCATGTGCACACGAAGAATGCTCACCTTTTGCTCAACTCCTTCAGGGCACCACTTCTGCACAGGCCCAGGTAGTCCCCCAGGAGCTTCAGCTGTTCCCGGCTCCTGCCAATGAGGTGCATGCGCTCCACGTGCTCATACAAAGAGGCGTTCACCAGCTGCAGGTTGATAAGGGGCTGGGCCCGGATCTGTGCCAGGAACTTCAGGGCCTGCCGGCAGACCTGGAAAAATCCAGGGGAGACCTTGCCTGCTTAGCCAAGGCTTCTGGCTGGATGCTGTGGTACCTAGTTCAAACATGCCTGTAGCCTGTCCCCACTGAATGGTACTTTCTTCAAGTTACAGACCAGGAAAGAAGGTCAGAGAATTGAGGCCACTTAACCAAGGTCACACGGCTCAGAAAACAGTCTAGTCAATATCTGAAACCAGTCTGATCTGACCATGCTGAGACAAGGGAGAGGTCCCCTCCCCACAGGCCTCACAGACTCTCCACACTTTCCTGTCCTCCCAGCCCCCCTTTCCTGCCTACAGGAAACATGCTGTCCTCTGGGCCCTAACTCAGGAACCAGGTGACTCCGCCGCCATCAAGCTCCAGCTACAGGAAGCTACAGAGCATACAGAGTTCCATGACATTCCTAAGTGCCTCAGCTCTTGCCAGTACTTCAGGATAGCCTCACTGGGTCTCAACTGCCTGTGCTCCACACTTGGAGATGAGTGACCCTTTATATTCTCATCTTCAGACCCATCCCTGGGGAGGGAGAGGTAGCAGTGCCTGCTTCACAGATGGTAAAGCAGCCTGGAGAAGCTAAGGTGGCTCATCCAACTTGCCGGTGGATGGCAGAGGCCAGCAGGCATGGTCTCTCAACGTGGGGCTGCCATAAACTGTTTTCTGTGGCCAAGAGCTAAGGTTTGCTAGAGGAAAATCAAAGCACACTTCATGACATTTTTTTGAATTTAGACTAAAAGACATAAGCTTTGGCACAGGGTCTGACATGCTGCATGCGTATCCTCAGTAGATGAAAGCTGCTGCCACTACAGTGCAGGAGCCTACCCTGGTCCCACTGGCCCCTGAGGGGCAGGGAATGCATAATGGGATCTTCAGGAGAGCTCCCACATACTTGGGGCTGGAGGGACCCCTGATCAGTAGCTATCATCTCCCCCCAAAATAGATAACTGTACTTCCCATGTGCCAGAGCTCCGCCTGAGGTAACAGCCCCTAGTCTAGGCAAAGCCCAATGGCAAACCCTGGTGACTGGGGTCAAATTGCTACCTTCCAGACTGAGCCCAGCTCTTCCCACAACTCAGTCTCTGGCTCTAGGCAAGGTTCAGCTGAAACAACATCCAGCAATATGTGCTAAACACTGCCCAGCCTGCACACGGGGCTTCATGCTCCCCATAGGCTTTTTGTATCCCATGGGCATGGAAGAGACAGGCCACAACAGAACCCTGGTTCTGGGCTGATGTTCCGCTAGATGCCAGCTGGATCTCAGCACAAGTGGGTCAGCCAGCGCAGCAGCAGCAGCAAACAATGAAGTCCCCAGTCCTTGGGCCAACTACTCTCTGTTTTGAATTGTCCTGTCTTCCCCAAGCCAGTGATTGCTGATGGAGAGCTGGCTGCTTCCTGGTGCCAGAAGCATCTGGAATAGGACTTCAATGTCCCAGTGAGGGAAAAGATGAGGTGTAGAGACTCCGGCAGTGAATGGGGTGCTCCACAGAAGTACCAGGCTGAGTGCTGGTTGACTGCTGAAGGGCTCCTGTGCATCTTTGAATTTTGAGGTTTACGTTCCTCTTTGTAGTTGAATAGTCAATACTGAGGGAAGGGTGGAGACAAGGTAAACAACAGAAGGCCAAAACAAAGCCAGTGTTGGGGTTTCCCCTCACCACAGGGGCGAAACTGACTCAGCGTCACCATCCCTGTATGGTGGGACACATCCAAAACCAAGACTGTGCAGCCCACAGGCTCTGACAGAAGCAAATAGCTCCTTCCTTGTGTTTCTAGGTCCATGGCCTTGGGAGAAAGCCAAGTCTGTTCTCCCGGAGAAAGACCCTGGATAAGTGTAATAGGTTGTGAGGAAAGAAAGGCACTGTTGACAGGCACTATGAGACTCTCACAAGCAAGCAATCTCCTCCAGAAGTATACATGATAAAGGTACCTAAGGGCCATCCAAGAGAGCTCAGTAGGTAAAGGGGTCTGTGGCCAAGCCTGATGAGCCAGTTCAATTCCTAGGACACACGTGGTGGAAAGAGAGAACAGACTAGTATTTGCACACACACACATAGTAATAAAAAAAAAAGTACCCAAGATATAATATTAAATAAACAAAATGTGGTAAAGCAAGGTGAGTCCAGATACTTATGTAAACAAATACACAGAAAAGGAGATCTCTCAAAATACTCTAAAAATCAGGATGGCCATTTTACGGCTGAAAACACTGGTGCTCAGAGGTTAAAAACTCTGAATAGTGGTTATCCTCAGCAATAACAGCTAATTTTGACTTGTCTTTTTGGGCTTCTCTAAGTTGTAGGTGTGAAGCTATAACCATCCTGCATGACCTACAAAAATGCTTTCTCTTCTCCGCAGTGACGTGCAGTGTGGCCTGGCCCCAGGGGAGCAGCATAAGCAGAGCTGGCTAAGGGGTGCAGCCTGCTGGCTAGCCCCTTAAGCTACTACCCACCCATCTGCATGTCAGTCCATCCATCCACCAGTGTAGGAAATCTACTCTTCTAACTTTCCCACTGACCAACTTTACTAGCAGTGTTTTAAACAACTCTGTTGCTAGCTTAGCTTCAGGGAACTGTCCTGAGGTGGCCACTGGGGACCAAGGCAGAGTTTTACAAAGCCCTGTTCATGGGCTGCAGACCGACACCAAGCTTTTAGTCCCGCATCTCAGGGCCTGAACCCGTGATTCTGGCTTTCCTATAACCACAGTCCTCCAAACAGGCAGCCTAGGGGAGAATGTTTCTCAGTCACAGAGCAGCTCTGTGTGACCAATGACAGCCTGGCCTGGGGACTTACCGGGCGCTTGGTGAGGTCCCAGTTGTGGATGATCCTAGCTGGAATCACTGAGGCATCGTCTTGGTGGCAGAAGTCACAGTAATACAGGCCAGAGAAGGCACAGAGCTTGGGTCGTACAAAGGAGAAGCCAATCTGACGTGAGCAGCCTAAGGGGAATGGACGGTGGGTGAGTGAGTAGTGGGCTCAGAGGCAGCTTCATGTAACATGGAATCTGCTATAGTGGGAAAGGCCTGCTAGTATAAAGATAAGAACAATCACAAAGCGCTGGCCAGATGGTTCAGTGGGAAAAGGCACTTGCCACCAAGCCTGATGACGACAAGACAAGGAACCCACATGGTAGAAGAAGAGAACGGAGTCCTTTGACTTCCTCTTTCTCCTAATAAATATACAATTTTTCTAAAAGCACTCATATTTCTACCACTTAAAATCAATTTTTTTTTTTTTTTGAGACAGGGTCTTACTATTTATGCAGAACAGGCTGGTCTTGAACTCAGAGAGACTTGCCTGCTCTCTGCCTCCCAAGTGCTGGGATTAAAGGCCTGCACCATGTGCACCATCACACCTGGCCGAACTGCTGATTATGACAGCATGCTATTAAAAATGATTGCTGGGTCTGGGAGGGAGGCTGAGGGAGGAGGACTCTGAGTTTGAGGTCAGCTTAGGGTTACACCATAAGAACCTGTCTCAAAACAAACTCACAGGAAGGCATCTGTCAGGTCATGCCAAGACAAGTGATAGGTGGCACTGACTTTGGGCTTGGTTGGCCACAAAGCCAGCATTCTCTGTAGCCACCTCTGTTCACGGGCTCCACTGCCTGCTCTCCAAGGCCAACCTGTACTCCTACCTCTCCACAGGGGCTCAGAAACAAGATCAACAAGGGAGAAGACTGACCAGCAGTGATGGATCTGTGGAGCGAGGTCCGGCCACAGAAGCAGCTGGGGAAGCCAGTAGGAACAGCATGACCCAGACATAACATGGAGTCCATTTGAGCCTCCAGTAGCATATCTCAGGACAGTGGGCAACGACAGCCTTAGCCACTTGGTCAGTAATCTCTCCATACCCCTTCACCTACCTTTCCTGAGATTCTGTTTCACTGTATAACTTAGCTAACGCCAGCTATTTTGTGAGGTCATGACAAAGTGTAAATAATGCAAGTGCCCTGTAAACTGTGAGTTCTAACACAAATACCACTGGCTGGCATCTTCCTGGCCACAGACAGTGCAGCAGTACAGAAAGCTCCCTAGGTTTACAGGTCTCAGATGGGAGGCTGGCAGGTGACAGTCACAGGGAAGAGTTCTCCTCCTAGTACTCACACCCAGACAGGAGCCTCCCCCGTAAGAGTGAGTGCTGGGGCAGGCAGAGGTTTGCAGGTGTTTTCTGCAGGAAGCTCTGCTCAGCCCCTTCACCCACCCTCCAGGGGCTTGCCACAGGCCACTTCCTTCCAGGCACTTGAAGCTGGCTTTCCTCTATGGTCCCATGGGCCCCACCCCAACAGGACAGCTCAGTTTTCTGCTCCATTCTTCTGCAACAGGGCAGCTGACATCTCCCCTGGACAGCAAGTCCAGGGGGTGGGTGGGAAGAGGTACCAATGGAAGGCAGACAGTGGAACATCTTGAAACTGGGGCCCTCTGGTGTCATGCCCATGAGCACAGGTTCTGGAACACAATCATCAAAGTCCAGTTCTGCCTCTTGCATATACTAAGAGCCTGAGACAAGATACTAGCTTTGGGCTCCAGTTTCCTCACCAATACTATAAGCAGAGAAAACAGTAGCCCTTAATTCTACAAGGATATACTGAGGAAAAAAAAAAAAAAAAAGAATGAGATAATCCAATCCAAACAAAGCATCTGGCTTTGTGCCCTGCACAGGATCAGATCCCTCCCATGATACTGACACAGCAGAATCCTTCACATAGAACAGTATGTATATGAGAAAAGGACAGAAAAGCCAACTAGGTATGATGACAGATGCCTGTAATCTCACTACTCAGGAGGCTGAGGCAGCAAGAATTCAAGACCAGCTTGGGCTACACAGTGAGACTGAATCTCAAAAAGAAAGACAGAAATTCATGTGTGTGTGTAGCACATGTCTATAATCCCAGCACTTAGGAAGGCAGGAGGACAAAGAGTTCAAGGTTCTCTTCAGTTATATAATAAGTTCAAGGCCAGCCTAGGCTATCTATATAAGACATGAGGGAAGGATGAGTGCCCAAACTGTGGAGCAATATACTGCCCAACACAGTGGTTCAAAGCCAGAGGTCATCTTTATAGTTAAGTAAATGGAAAACTCGGTTCTTAGTCACACTTTAAGCATGCAGTGACCACATGTAACCTGTAACTATGATTGGAAAGCACAGACCCAGACGCTTTCATCATTACAGAAGCCCTACTGGACAGCACTGAGTAGCATGTCTTACAAAAGAATGCAAGCGTACATGCTTTGGAAGAATCCTATACCCCTTGCAACAAAAGTATATTTAGTGTAGCAATAATATAAAGCAGGAAGGACAGAAGGGCTCAGGAAGCAGAACTGCCACCCCACAGGTCCACCCATCATTAGGAGGCGTCAAGTGACATAGCAGGGGACTGTCCACAGAGGGCGCTGTGGAGAGAAGCAGAGGCTGAGGGCAGGCGCTACCTGCTGTATCATATATGGGAAGGATGAAGGCCCTGGTGAGAAGCCCAAACTGAGGACCCCACAGGAAGAAGAGCATAGCCAGCTGGGGTTGGTGGGAGAGTCAGTCAGCACCTGCGCAGAAGCAGCCCTGGGAGTCAAGGCCCTTCTCAGTGGGGATGGCCACGAGGTACTGTAGCAGGAAGCCATTCTCCCTGGTGGCAAACTTCAGCACCTCCTGACAATTTTCATCCAGACTTCCCCCGAGTGTCACAGCCTCCTCAGCTGACTCCAAGTAAGATGCCAGCACCTTTCGGACCAGGTCTCTCCACAGGGCGGCCTCCTCAGTGTTCTTGGCCTGCAGTTTCAGGACGGCTTTGGCCGTGATGATTTTGAAGAAGGCTGGGCCCCCAAGGCTGGTGTCTGGCAAGATGTCTCGGATGGTCTCCACTCCATGACTGTCACTTAGCATCTTCTCATTGTTTCTCACACGGAAACATTTTAGAGACTCTAAGGACAGGGAGAAAATGTAGGGGACCCAGGTCCGGTCTGTATACAGGTACAAAAGGGACTCTTTGATAGCATCTGGCTCTGGAACCTGGGCAGATGTCCAGTCCAGCTGCAAGCCCTGGCCACCTGCAGGCTCTGGGAGCAGGGCTGAGTGAGGGGGGAGGCTGGCTGGTGGAGCCTCCAGGCCATCCTCAGGCTGGTCTGGGTACTGGATAGTCACCCACTCATCCTCTTGCTGAGGACGCACCTTCTGTAGAGCCTCCCGCACACGGTCAAGCCAGTCCTCAGCCTCATCCTGGGAGGAGGCACGCAGTGCCAGCTTCTTGCCAGAGAAGACCAACTCAAATCGTCCATCACTGTGGGCTGGCCCCACAGCCTCACATCGTAGCAAGGAGCAGCTCTCCACACAGGTGCGCTCCTCATCACTCAGGTAGAGGCGGAGTTCCAGCGGGGACAGCTCACAGAATAACTCCTTCCAGATGCCCATGGCCCCTCGCCGGGCTACTGTGCCCAGCTTCATGAGGCCCCGGAATGGGTTAGACAGGCCTAGTGGAAGAAAAGAAGCACTTTAGACTATGGGCCTGTCCCTTTAAGCCACAACTGGTGTCCAATGTCCTTCCATGGGAGAGTGACTGTCATTAGAAACTGGCCCCAAGCACTTTCAAACAGGACCCTGAAAGCCAGATGGAGTGTTTTTGCGAATCTCCACCGGTCATCCCCACAGCTGATGACCTCCCCTCCAACATTTCACTGAAAAGACGTAAGTGCTCAGACTCCCATGGGCCTCCTCGCTGCACAGCCTCTCAGCCTCTGTACCCACACTTGCTAAGTGCCTCTGTGGAGGCCAGTCCCTCCCCGACCCACTCAAGGACATCTCTCCAGCAGTTCTCCTCCTCTCCAATATTGCGAGTTCTCCTTTCTCTACTGGATCATTCCTTCAGCACCCATGCTGCTGTCTTCCGTCCATGCTTCAAAACTCCTTTTCTCTTGACTCACCTTTAACTACCACCCTGCTTCTCAGTCTCCTTCCCCAAACCCACGAGGAGCACCCAAGCATTTCTCTGGCTTCCCTGCTCCTATTCCTTCTTGAACCTGGTCCCATTAGGTTCTCATCTCCTCATGCCATTACAACTGAGCCTTCGAGGGTCACCAAAGCCTACCTTGTCAATTCAGAAAGGCCTCTCTAAAGCCCTCATTTCCAGCCTTCATCTCCTTGACCCCTAAGTCTGAAGCACTTGGGGCTCAGTACTTTCGCCTCAGCTCCATGGCCACCCTAGCTATTCTCACCTGCTTTCAGAGGTTTATGTGAACACATGCACACAAATAAATAATAACAAAATAGTATATGTTAATATTAGCCAGGTCATGAGATGCTCAGAACCAATGCCCAAGCACGTCCTGTGGCCCATGGGCCTCAGTCCCACACACCTCAGGCCTTCACACTACCATTCCCCGCTCTCATCTACCCTGGTTACCATGGTCCCCTGGACATGTCAAGTCTGAACAGAAGGGCACTATTAACCACCTTCTCCTGAATGAAATGCAGATCACTTCTTGTGCTCTCTTTCACCCTGAATGTCACCTCATCTGTGAGGAAGCCTCGGTCAAACTCTAACAAGACTTCTCCCCCTCTGAGCACCATGGATGGTTCCCCATCGTCACCATTTGACCACACAACGTTTACTGGTCAATTTTCCTATATTCTGATGGGGGAAGATTAGGAAGTTTCAGGAAGATAGGACACTGTTCTTAGTACCGGGGGCAGTGCTGGGCACATCACAGGTGGTACCTGGCACATTCAGAACTATCTACTGCATCAGTGTGTGGTTTGGCAGGTGAGTGAGTACCTGTGCACTTCATACTGCTCATTGTTCCTGACTCCCCGGGAACCACCCCACAAGCAGGAGTCTAAAAGACACATGATTCTCTCTTCTAGTCCAGACTAGAGTGACAGGGACTTAACAGTCTTAATCATGAAGCACTGATTCTCTGTGGTTAGAGATTACAGTCAACCATGAGAGACAAGCCCAAGAGAACCAACACAGAGACCAGGGCTTTGGCAAGTCCTCTGCTGACTGCTTACCATCAGAAAATGAGAGAGAGAGAGAGAGAGAGAGAGAGAGAGAGAGAGAGAGAGAGAGAGAGAGAGAGAGAGAGACACCAACCTCAATCGAAATCTGTGGGTATGGTGACTCATGCTTTTAATCTCAGTATTCAAGAAACTAAGGCCAGAGGATTGTGACGAATTTGAGGCCAATTTAGGTTGAGCAGTTGAGTTTCAGGCCAATCTGTGCTACAGTGTGAGATCTTGTCTCAAAAATAAAACAAACAAAAACAACAAAACAAAACAAACAAACAAACAAACAAAAACAAAAAAGGCAGCTGGGTGTGGCAGCAAAGGCCTATAATCCCAACACTCAGGAGACAAAGGCAGGTGAGTTTGAAGCCAGCCTGGTCTACACAGTGAGTCCCAGGGCAGCCAGAGCTATATAGTGAGACCCAATTTTGGGCTAACAAACAAAAACCAAACCAAAACACTCTGAGGGTTACTGAGAAATTAGTTGAGGATTATTTAATGCTCCCTGGAATTTACAGGGTGTGGAGGTGAAGCCACACTACAAACAGCATGTGGAGAGCTGACATTCACAGCAGGTCTGATAAAGCCTGATAGGCTGTTCCTTAAACCATCCAAGACAGAGGAGCCATTCGAACAGCGGGCCTTCAAGGACAGGTTCTCCTCTGAGTTATGGAAGGAATCATGGGCTCTCTGCAATCCTAAATGTCATGGTTTCGTCTTCCACAGAACTGGAGACTGAACCCAGGGCTTCACACTGTGTTTGACCAATGAGCTATATCCACAGTATCTCGTTTTACTTTTTCGAAATAAGTTTATGCTAAGTTCCCCAAGCTGGCCTTGAACTCACTCTGTGTCCTATGAATTGAGATCCTCCTGCCTCTACCTACTGAGCAGCTGAGATTATAGGTCTATGGTACCCAGCTGGGCTTTGCCGTCCTAAATTTCATCGACAATATTTCCATTTCAATACAGGATATAAGCTAGGGGTGGTGGCACACACCTGTAATCCTAGGACTTCAGGGGCTAATGCACAAAGGGCTGTGCGTCTGAGGCCATTCTCAGCCATAGTTTTATGAAAGCCAGGGCTACATAGAAAGAGCCTGTCTCGAAAGACCAAAAAGGCATTTTTAATTCTGTGATCATGTCTTTGTTGGTTCTTGTTTTTCTGAGGCACAGGTGGCCTGGCTGGCTGGTCCTGCTGAGCCTCCTGAGTGCGGCATCCTGTGGGCAGTTCTGACACTGCTCTAGTGGACTGTTTAAGCAAGCACAGCACCTTTCTGGAAGTGCTTTCCTGTCTGTCTATGAGTCCCCTTGCTTCTACACTCTGGAAGGACACACCACCTGTTTGCAATGGCAAAGAGGATGAGAGCTGCCTTTTGAAAGACACTGTCCCTGAGGATGGGACTCTACAGAGACACCTACCCATCTGCCTCCGATGCACCACACAGAAATTTTTATGATCTTGTGCCAGCATGGCTGTTGGGGCAGGTTTGGAATTCCTCCAGCCTGGTGAAGGAACACAGGCTTTGTCTAAAGCCCCCAGGGAACAGCTCTTTCTTGGTCCTTGGGAAAAACACCTATGAAGAGCAGGCCTTGACTCTGGAGTCCCTTGCAAAGGAGATGTGGAGAGATCAGAAGCACTCTTGGGAGCATCCTCCTGGGGAGGTCGGCAGAAGTCATCTTCAGAAATCCAGCTCTTGTTTTTCTATAAGAAAAAAAATAAAAAGGCAGTCTTTTAAGAGTTTAAAAACATTTTGTTACAGTTGACATATAATAAAATTAAAAATATGAGTGTATATGGGGCTGGAGAGATGGCTCAGAGGTTAAGAGTACTTGTTACTCTTGCAAATGACTAAAGTTTGGTTCCCAGCACCCACACTGGGTGACTCCCAACCCCCTGTAACTCCAGCTCCAGGGAATCTGATACCTTCTTCTGGCCTCCATGGACATACACATACACACTTACATAGGTAAAATACAACTTTAAAAAAATGGGAGCGCAACTCCATGTCTTTGTTATACTCACAGAGATGTATAACCATCTAAGTTTGGAATGGTTTCATCACCCACAAAACAAACAACCCTCCTACCCACTAAGAGATGTGTCTATCTCCTGTGGCCCCTTTCTTGGGCATACACCTAGGAGTAGAATGGGTATATTATGTTAACTCCCGGTTTAACTTGAGACTAACCCGCTGTTCTGCAAACTGGCTATGCCACTTTACATTCCCCTTAGCAATGTACGAGGCTGATATTACTAGGGAGGGAGGGTGTGCGCATGGAGGTCAGAGGACAGCTTTAGTCAGTTTCCTCCTCCCATCTTTATGTGGGCTCTGGGGACCACACTTAGGTTGCCAGGCTTGAGTGGGAAGCACCTTTATTACCTGCTGAGCATCTCACCAACCTTTCCAGTTTCCTTCCAAACTCTCCAACCTCTGTCATTGTATCTTCTTTCTGCCATGCTGACCTGTGAAATGCTGTCTTTCTGTGGTTTTGATTTGCTTCCTTACTGTCCAATGTCAAGAGAACATCTTTTCATGTGGTTATCTATCTTTTCTTTGCATTTTTATTTTTAATTGGGTTAATGGTTTTGTTGTTAGGGTTGACTTTTGTCCCTAGCCCCAGAAGACCTGCTTAAATCTTAATCCCTCAGAATGTGATCTTATTTAGACAGAGTCCTTGCAAATGTAATTAATTCAGATGCACCTGTAATAGAGCAGGATGAGCCCTTCATCCAACACGACTGAAGTTTGTCTGAGAAGAGGAGACATAGTGTCACATGCCTTTAACCCCAGGACTCTCGAGGCAAAGACAATCTCTATATGAGTCAGGGCAGCCCGATCTGCACAGTGAGTTTCGGGCTAGACCCCGGCTCAAAACCAAAGAGAAAAGGAGATGACACACACAGAAGAAAATGTCAACTGGAGGGAGAGCATGGGACCACGGAGGGAGGGAGCAGAGTGATGCTCCTACAAGGCCAAGAACGCCAAGAATACTAGGAACACGGGAAAGACAGGGAAGAAAGAGGCTCCTCCTCAGGATCATCTGCAGAAGGAAGCAACACCTCGGACACTGGCTCTGGCCTCGGCTTCTAGTACGACTGAGGAACACACAGCTGCTGTCTTCAGCCATCTAATTTATGGTACTTCTGTTACAGCTGTTTAGGAAACCAGTACAAATTACAAGAGTTCTGGGCAGATTCTGGACACCAGAACTGTATCAGGCTATCTGACTGACCAATAATTTCTCCTATTCTACATTGTCTTTTACTTTTTTTCTTTATCCCTCTCCCTCTTTCTCTCTTTTTGAGACACTATATATAGCCAAGGTTGGTCTAGAGCTCATTACATAGCCCAGGCTAGCTATGGATGAGCCTCCTGCCTCAGCCTCTCAAGTGCTGGGACTACAAGTCCCCATGCCCAGCTTCTGTTTTCCTTCTTCATGGTGCCTTCTGGAGAGCAGAGAGGTTTTAATTTCAAGCCCAATTTCGCCAGTTTTCCTGTCTGCACTCCTGCTGTTTTATCTCAGAAGCCACTGCTGAAACTAATGTCGCCAAGATTTACACTCCTACGTTTTGCAAAGAGCTTTTTTATTAGCGCTTACATCTCTGTGACCCATTTTGAGTCAACTTCTGTATAAGATGTAAGGAAGCAGCGCAACTTGATTCTCGTGCAGGGGAAATACAGGTGTCCCAGCCCTTCAGGCTCTTTGGTCTTGGAGGTTTGGGATGAGGGAGGTGTGGTACGTGGGGTTTAATCCTAAATTATTGCTTCTAATTCTGTTCCCCACACTCAGAAGGTTCTTGAAGTCCCTAGCAGGGAGATATTACCTCCTCCCCAATCTACAATGTGAGTCCGAGGCTGCTCACTGACAGGGAAGTTGGGCATATCTGGAGCTGGTCGGCCTGTGAGATTGTTGCTTAGTTCCTATTTTTCACTACTATAAGCCCTTCTGCCTCTCTGTGCTGGAAAATGGAAGAGCAGAGGCAAGGAAGCGGCTGGTTGCACTAAGTGGCTGTCTATACAAAGGAAATGAGTCACACAAGGGCAGGACCCGCCCCACTGCTCTGCTAAGTGCTACCAGTGTCACTCTGACATTGCTATTTCCAACCCCTAAATCAAGGCTGCCTGCCCTGCTGATGCAGACCGGGAGGAGGGTTCAGGCTAGGGCTGCGGCAGAGGGTTGGTTTGGACAGTTTAATACATTCAGCTGGGATAAGACTCCTGAGGCCAAGAGAGGCAAGTTCTGATTCGGGCACTTGGGGGAGCTCTCCAGAATGGGGCCCCAGGGCCTCTTCATGTGACTTTCAGAATTGGCAGGTGCTTCCTTCTACTAGGGACAAGATGATATGTCAGTCAGGGTGGCTGCTAGAGACCATGCAAAACTGGTCTAAATAAAGACTGTCTGGATCACCAAGACCCAGATAATTCCCTGAGGAAAATGGGTGTGAGGAATGGTTCCCAGGAGCCACCTGGCCATCCTGCCCTGTGCAAGCCCTAGGAGGAGAGAGCATTATCCCTTAGGATTCCATCAGGGTCCCTCTGCTCACATCCTCTCATCTCCCAGGCAGCACACTGCCCTATCTGGTGATTTCCTCTGCTCACCTCCATCCTATAAGGCTGTTCTGAACTATCACTTTTCTCGATAATGTCAAGCAAAAATGCACAGCATTGAGTCATAAAAGATAGGAGACTGTTTTCATTTGCACAAGTGTGTGAACAGCCCTGTGGAGTCAATTCTCTCTATCCACCTTCATTTGGGTTCCAGTGATCAAACTCAGGTTTCTAGGTTTGTGTGGCATTTATTTTGATTCACTTAGCCATCTTCCAACCCAAAGGACTAACTCCTGACTACCCAGATGTCTTCACTGTAAAACGACAGAGGTGGGTGGAAGGATCAGGAGGGCGGGAGACAACTGTGGATTTATAGGTGGGGGGCTTGCTTCTCTATCTACTGAGAAGAGGGGGACTACCAAGAAATGTTCAGAGTCCCCTGATCTCAAAGCAGCCACCGGGAGATGATTCTCTAGAGCAAGGCTCTGTTCTTCTTGAACCACAGTGAGAAACAGTGGGGGTAGGTTCCACTGAGAGCCCTGAGAGTGTGTCTGCCTCATGGGGAGGGATAGAGAAAGAGTACTAGAGCAGTAATGGATCACGGCACCCGTACGATCACCATCTCTTGCCCTTTTCTCTTGCCTTGTCTGCCACCATCCCATGTCTGCCTGCTCAGGGCCTCACATCCAGCCAGCTCTGTTCCTTCAAACTGTGAGGAGATCACCACTGGCCTGGGATCTGCATCAGAGCAGCACATGCCATTAGGGATCCAAGTCAGAGAAATGCTGCCTTGCATTATGAGGTGTCAGGAGGCTATGGTTAAGGAAGGCAACAGTCTCTGGACCATTTTCAAAGGGTCTGGACTTTCTTCTCAGGCTGTCCTCATTATGCCAGGCAAGGGGCCTGTATGTAAAACTGCAGGAGGGGATCCCATGGCACAAACAGATAGTGTGTGGGACAGTGATTAGACCAGGCTTAGTCACCGCCAGGAGCTCCCCCACTCCCTACACCCTTCCTCCTCAGCATTTAGCTCTGGTGTAATTATAATGTACATCATCAGTTGTCTAATCTAGTGACTGTCCCCAAAAGCCAGGGCTCTTGTCTGACCTGTTTCATCACTGTGTCCCTAGCATCTATCATGGTGCTTGGCTCATAGTCAATGCTTTATGTTGAATGACTTACAACAAAACATTTGAAAGGCTGAGTGGTTCTCAGGACTTTAAAAGCTTGATGGTGACTAGACTACTCCTGTCAATAACAAAAGACAACCAAAGAGGGAATGGTGAATTCCACCTTCTACACAGGTAGAACAGATAATGAAGACAGTCATGGGGACAGTGCTTTTTCAGACCTGGGGGTCAGAGAAGGCTGGGCCAGAGGCACAAGGGACAGTCAGGAAGGGTCCAGACACAGGGGACAGTCAGGAAGGATCTAGGCACAGGGGACAGTCAGGAAGGATGTACTATGTTTGAGCCTGCAAAGCAGAAGCCAGACCCTCAGGAAGGGTGAACTCAGCATGGTCAAGGACACACTTGGGAGCTCAGTTGGGACACAGATAGCCACTTCTTAAAGCATCCTTCTGTCTGCAGTTTGAGGCAGGAGCTTCAGACCTTCCAACCTTCAGCATACCTTCATGATTGCCTAGTTAAGGCCTCATAAAATGCATCTTCCAGAAGTAAATCTGGAACCATCTTCAGAATGGTAAATACAAAGAATCTGACTCAGTTATACAATTACATGGTTTTCATAGTCATATTCAATACCTGGAGCTTGATAAAGCAGATGTTCACATAGAAAACTATAAATTGGAGCCAGAGAGGTGGCTCAGTGGGTAAGGCATTTGCAGCCAAGCCTGGCGACTTGAGATTGATCCCCAGAAAACACAGGAAGGAAATAACTGACTCACAGAAGATGTCTTCTGACCTCCATTTGTGTGCTGTTGCACACTTAAGTGGCCACATATACACTTGCACATGCACACATACACTCAATAAGTAAACAAACAACAAATTGACTGCTACCTCACACCAAGCA
This sequence comes from Onychomys torridus, assembly GCF_903995425.1. NCBI lineage: Eukaryota > Metazoa > Chordata > Mammalia > Rodentia > Cricetidae > Onychomys > Onychomys torridus. The sequence goes on from NC_050450.1 coordinate 91,310,727, forward strand.
CAGGGAAGTGAAAGCAGGAGAATCAGAAATGCAAAGTCACTTTAGGCTTAGTACATGATCAGCATGAGGCCAGCAGAGTCTAAGAGATCCTGTCTCAAAAATCAGAAAACAAAACAAAACAAAAAAACAAACAAAGCACATGAATTCAAGTTAAGAATGGGCTGGAGGGATGGCTCAGTGGTTAAGAGCACTGGGTGCTCTTCCAGAGGACCCTGGTTTGATTCCCAGCACCTACATGGTGACTCACAACTGTCTGTAACTCCAATTCCAGGGGATCCAATATCCTTTTCTGGCCTCTGTGGACACCAGGAACAAATGTAGTGCACATACATACATGCATGCAAAACACCCATACACATAAAATAAAAATTAAAACAAAATAGAATGTGATGGTGCTTCACAAAAGACAAAATGGCCTTATATAAGCAAATGAAAGGGCATTCCTTAATCGCCAGAAACATACAGATTAAAAACACCATGAACTACCACTTCTTATCCACCAGGATGGCTATAATAATAGATTCATTTGAAACTAGATAATTACAACTGTTGGTAAGGATGCTGAGAAATGCATTGGTGGAAATGTAAACTAGGCCAGCTGCTTTGGAAAACAATTTGGTAGTTTCACAAAAGGTTAAAAATAGAGTTACTATATGATCCAAAAATTCTATTAGTAGAATTTTTGTATCTAAGAGAATTAAAAGCTTATGCCCATGTGAAATTTTGTACACCCATGTTTACAATATTATTTGTAATATCCAAAAAGCGTTAATAATCCAAGTGCCCATCAACACATAAATATCACATGACTTAGTCACACAAAGGAAAATATTTATTACTCAGCAGTAACAGGGATAAAGAATTGATATATGCTGTAACATGGGCAAACCTTTTTATTGGCTTATTTTTGAAATGGGGTCTTCTTATATAGAATAAGTTGGTTTTATGATCTTCCTGCCTCTGTCACCTGTGTGCTAGGATAACAGACATGAGCCACCACACTCAACTGAATTAATTCTTAAAATACCATGCTTAGGGGTATAGGGAGATGGCTCAGTCAGTAAAATGCTTATCACACAAACACGAGGACCTAACTCAGGAGCTTCAGCACCCATGTAAAAAGATGGATACAGCAGTCTACCTCTGGGCTCTACACATACATGTGCACATATACATAAATAGCTGAAGCCAATCACAAAAACATGTTATCCTATTTATATGAAATTTCCAGGACAGACAAATCTATTGAGACCAAACAGTGGTTATCTGAGCTTGAGGGAAATAACTGCTAATAAAGTTTCTTTAGATGAGTGATTTAAATGTTCTAAAACTACAGTGATAGCTCTATAATCCTAAATAAACGAAAAACCACTAAATATACCCCAATAAGTCAATTTAACAGTGCTTATTTTTACATACCACATCTAACATCTAACTGGCCACATTTTCTTTCTTTCTCTTTTTGAAACAGTATTTCATTACGTAGGCTTAAATTCAAGATCTTCCTGCTTCTGCCTCAGAGCACTGAGATTATAGGTATGCATGACCATGACCATCTGGGGACAGGATACATCTGAGTGCCCAATAGCCACTGTTGGTTTAGTGACTGCCACATTTGACCACAAAGTTCACGATCTGGTCCATGTGAAAAATGAGTATTTTCAGAGGATATTTCAGTATATTCAGTATATTTCAGGGTCTTATGAAACTTTAATCTTAAGTATTGAAAAGAAAATCAAGTCTCAGTCAGGTGAAATGGGTTTTCCAAGAGTGTAAGCTAGTGAATGGTGGTAGCTTCAGAACAGACACTGGACAGTGTTGTGCCTGTCTGTAATTCTAGCACTTGGGAGACTGAGGCAGCATTGAAAGATCACACATCAGAGGCCAACCCAGGCTACACAGTGAGACCCTGTTTTAAAAACAAAAACAATAAAAAACCAAACAACAAAAATCCAAGCAGAGTGTGGTATTAGATGGAAATCATTTTTTCCACGGAGTGGTTGTGAAGACAAGAAGAGTTATTTATGGGACTCGATCGGCATAATGCCTGGCACATCTCCACTACTGACACACCAAGACACATTCACTCATCATTACCATGCTGTTAATACTGTCCCAGTCAGGGACAGGGAAGCTAATGAGATGGCAGAACCACTCTGGCTCACCAGATGGGGAAACGTCAGTTCTGAGTCATTCCTGAGACTCCCCTGAACAGCCTTCACACTCACCGGACTGGTAGGAGAGGAAACCACAAGCTTCGGACCAACTCTGCCATACTCCAGGGCCTTCGGCTGACCACTCCCTTGGCCAGCTGTTCCACCCATGGGGCTAGAAGGCTGCTGGTCTGAAGCGCTCCCTGCAGGGGAAGCTTGGGCAGTGCCCAGCCGCTGCATGTCTGGGGTCTCCTGGGGAAGCAGTTGATGCTTGTGGCCATCACTTGGGGTCCCATAGGATGCGTGGGCAGGAAGGAGCTCGGCAGGTGTGCTGGTAGCTAGGCTGTGGAGGGAGAGAGGGGTCTGGAGCGTGGAGATCTCTGTCTCTTGGCTTGGTCCGCTGCTTGGCACAGAGTTTACCTGGGCTTTGCTGAATTCTGACAACACCCTAGAAGTTTTTAAACAAAGAAACCTGTGTGACAAGTTGATGGCTAGGATGTCCACGGCTACTGGAGCAGTGGACATAGGAAGCTGCTGATTATTTTAAGACCAAACCAAACAACACTGTCTAACCACTCACTCTGTTCCTCAGCTCCCACACAGGCCTCCTCTGATGCTCCTTACTACACCAGGACCTGGGGCACAGTGGGTGGGCAGGTGAGCTGCAGGGCCCCCATCTCAAGTGGCACATTCACATGGCAGAAAGGGAACTGACTCCAAACTGAACAGCTAATGTGGGCCTGGAGAGCTTGCCTGGTCAAACGTGGTTGTGTGGACAATGGCTCTCCCAGTGTCATCTGTGGCAGAGCTTCCCCAACAGGTGGTGCCCAGGGGGGCTGCTCAATAGCTAAGAGCTGAGGCACCAAGAGTCTGCTCTCTGAGATGGGGGGGTGAGGTGCGGATGTACTCTGACCACGGGACAGTCATGGGGTACCAGGGCTATAGTGAGGTACAAAGGCTCCTCAAAGGTTTACTGGACAGAGAAGCTTCATGTCCCCCAAAATCACTGCTGGAACTCAGTGATTTCCCATGTGGTGTGGAAGGGTGTGCACAAGCACACCGGATATAACTTACTAATGTCTCCTTGTGGGGTTACTGTCCCTCATCTCCTCAGAGGGGCCAGAGAGTCAACATTACTGCCTTTGTGTGTGTGTGTACGTATACTTCTGGGCCTTCTGGAATGTGCCCTGGCTAGTCACTGCTCCTCCCTCTCCTGGGCTTCTGGGAATCCAAGTTACCTTTTTAAAATAAACTATTTGTTATTTCCTCTTCCACTTATAAAACAAGTATGCTCTGGATAAATGCTGGTTCAGAATGCACCAAGGCTGCCTGGAGTCCAAAGACGGCACGAGTCCACCACACTGGCTTAGATGGAGTAAGGTCCCCTTAGTTTGGGTTGATGGAAGTGACCGTAGAATAGTTCTGCTCTTGCTTACACCATCCCAATCCCACTGACATTCCAAGACAACAGAGTCAGCAGGTGTCACTAAACCAAGCCATTATAAATTTTCACATGGATGCCACAACATTTCAGTTGGGTAAGGGAACAGTCTTTTTTAACAAATGGTGCTGTGAAAAGGAGCCAATCACATGGAAAAGATTAAAGTTGGATTACTACCTCACACCCTATACAAACTTAACTCAAATGCACTAAGGACCTAAATGTAAGAGCTAAAACTATAAAACTCTTAGAAGAAAATATAGATATAACTGCAGTTTTGAGTTAGGTAAAATAATGAGTTAGGTAATTCTCAGATGTGACATCTAAACCATAAGCAATCAGTCAAAATAATAAACTGGACTTCATCAAAACTAAAAACTTCTGTGTGTGAGACAGGGTCTTACCAGGTAACTCAGGCTAATCCTTCTGCTTCAGCTTCCTGAGTGACGGATTATAAGCATGTACTACCACATCTAGCAAAAAAAAAAAAAAAATCAAACTTTCATGATTTAAAAAATACTATAAAAAAAGTAGCTGGGCAGTGATGGTGCACGCCTTTGATCCCAGCACTCGGGAGGCAGAGGCAGGTGGATCTCTGTGAGTTCGAGGCCAGCCTGGTCTACAGAGTGAGTTCCAGGAAAGGTGCAAAGCTGCAGAGAAGCCCTTACAAATCGTAGTCCACTTGCCTATTTTATGCAAAGTCCTGGCTTTGATTGCCATCCTGAGGGGAGAAAGATAGAAATGACAACTCACAACACAGGGGAGATACTTGTGCCATCCAATTCCAGACTGTATTAAAATTCCTACAACCCAGCAACAAAATGATGAATACCTGAAGCTAAAATGGGCAAAGAGATCGAAAATATTTCTGTGAAGATAACTCTAATAAGTACATGGTAAGGCGGTCAGCATCGCTGGCCACCAGGGAAATGCAAAAAAGCCATAATGATACACTACTTTATACTTACTAGGATGGCCACAATAAAAAAGAGAATAATAACAAGTGTTGGCAATGATTTGGGGAAATTAACTTTTAAAAATCTATATGTGTAGACAGGGTCTCAACTTACTATTTAGCCAAGGTTGGCTTTGAACTTCTGAGTCTCTCATTCCCGGCTAAGGAATTAGCTCTTGTGTGTTAATAGTAAGAATGTAAAATGGTACCATTGCCATAGAAAGCAGTTTGGTAGCTCCTCAGAAAATTAAACAGAGTTCCATGTGACTCAGCAACTCTCTCCAGGTCCACACCTAAGAGAATCAAACATGTCCAGACTAACTTTGGACATGACTGTTCACTATCTGTTCAGCACCACCACCTTAAGAGTCAGAAGTGAAGCGCAGTCCATTAACAGGTGAATGAACAGATTGTGACAGGTGCATTCAGACATGATGCCTGCTATGGTGTGGATGAATCCTGAAAATATTATACTAAGTACAAGAAACTTGAGTTACACAGTTATGATCTTGCAACTGGGCATTTTGGCTTACGCCTGTAATTCCAGCACTTGGGAAGCAGAGGCAGGAGGACTGTGATGAGTTTGAGCTTAGTCTGGTCCACATAGTGAGTTCCATGCCAGGCTATATAACAAGATCCTGTCTCAAAAATCTGAAAGGGAAGAAAAGGGTATGTGAACTTGATATCTTCATAACAGGCAGGTGGGAGGGTAGAGAGACAGCTCAGCAGTTAAGAGCACTGGCTGCTCTTGCTGAAGTCCAGGGTTTGAGTCCCATCACTTACATGGTGGCTCACAATTGCCTATAACTCTTGACCTTGGGGATTTGGTGCCCTCTTCTGGCCTCCATAGGCACTGCACACATGTGGTGCACAGACATACATATAGGCAAAACACACATACCAAAAAAAAAAAAAAAATCACAGGGGTGCTGTATGGGAAAAGGAAGAAAACCAAGGAAAATGGCAAGGTAAGAGGGCATGATAGAAGAGGGATGTGGTCAACACATATGCATGTATGAAAATGCCAAAATGAAATTATTTTTTTTAATTTAATTATTTTTTATTATTATTGTGGGGGGCATGAGTAAGAGGACAACTTATCAAGCCAGGCATGGTGGCTCAAGGCCTGAGATTCCAACACTTGGGAGGCAGAGGCAAGTGGATCTCTGATCTCAAGGCCAGCCTGGTCTACAGAGTGGTTTCCAAGGACAACCTACAAAGTGAGATGCTATCTTAGAAACAGACAGGCAGACAGACAGACAGACAGAAATCAGTATGCACAGTATGGTGGCTCATACCTGTAATTCTAGCACTGCCCAAGCAAGAGGATCTAAGTTCAAGACCAGATAAACTTCACAGTGAATTCAAGGCCAGCCTTGGGAGACGCTGTTTCAAAAATGGTTGAGCAGAGTGATGCACTTTTTTAATCCCAACACTTGGGAGGCACAGGCAGGCGGATCTCTGTGAGTTCGAGGACAGCCTGGTCTACAGAGTGAGTTCCAGGAGAGCCAGTGCTGTATGCAATGAGAGCCAGGAAGGCTAGGGATGTAGTTCAATGGTCGTTAGCGTGAATGAGCTCTGCGTTTGACTCCCAGTACTGTCTTCCTCACCCCAAAAGAAAAACAATCAAGGAAAATCTAAGAGTGTGACTTCTAGGGAGTGGAAAATGCCAAGTTCTCTCCCTCCCCATTTTGGTGTGTGTGGGAGAGATAGATCATGTATGTGCAGGTACAAGTGTGTGCACAGGCTTGAGGACACCCTCAGGTGTCATTCCTCAAGCATCATCTATCGGCCTTGTGTTTTTGAGACAAGGTCTCTCGTGGGCCTGGAGCTAGCCTAGTAGATTATGCTGGCTGGCCAGTGAGCGCCAGGGATCCACCTGTCTCTGCCACCAGAGCACTGGGATTACAAACAGGCACCACTCCCAGATTTTTCAACATGGGTTCTGGGGGCCCAATTCAGGTAAGACTAGTACTTTACCAACCAAGCTTCTCCCCAGCCTCCTGTCTGTGCATCTGAACATGTGTGTTCATAAAAGTGTGCAAACAACACCTTGGAGAGGAGTTCTGTCAAGCCAGGCAGGGTTTGGACTCCCTGACCATGCAGACCCTCTTGCTGGTAGACTGTGGTTCTGCTTCGCTCTAAACTAAGGTTCACTGAAGAAAGCGCAGAGGTGAACTCCAATGCTGAGTCACTTCCCAAGGGAAGTGACAGCTGACAATTACTGACAAAGTTTTGCAGTGGAAAGACTGTAAGAGCCAGAGGGGATAGATGACACCAAGGGAACGGAAGGCTGGTAAATGGACAACCCAGGCAGTCAGCGCCTAAGTCCACAACCCTCCATAATCATAGCACAGACCCAAAGAACAGTCAGTCCTTGGCCCACAAGGCAAGCTACAATTTACTGTCTGCAAAACAGACCCCTTATAGTGAATGAAAAAGTTTCATTTTGAAGTCATGTTTTGTACATTGTTCAACCTGCAGACGTTTTAAGAGCTGAAACATTAAGGCCAGGCTATTTATGCCTAATTAATAACTTAAGTATTCAAGTATCATTAAAGAATAAGCTCAATGAAATGCTGCTGAGGATCTTTTATCTTTAAAACACACACTTAGAAATGCTAATTTCTGCAGCTTAACATCAAGCCAGGCTGGTGCTTTTCTGTCAACCCAGCTCTGGAAGATCAAGAGTTCAGGACCAGCCTAGGATACATGGTAAGACCCCATCTTTAAAATAAAAATGCTGGGCCAGGAAGACAGTTCAGCAAGCGAAGACACTTGATGTGAAGCCTGAGGACCTGACTTGGATCTGCTAGACTCACATGGTGGAAAGAGAGAATCAACTCCTAAAAGTGGTCCTCTGACCTCTACATGCGGGTGTAGCATGCCCTCTCCCCCAACCCCCCAAGGGGAACTTTGAGGCCCAGCTCTGAGAACGAAGACAGCACTGACCCTGCATTTGCATCTGTGTAGTCAATGTCCAGTTACTCACATCATTGTCTGGTGCTTATCTATACATCCTGACCCTTAGTTCCTTTTGCATTTCTCCATAAGAACCACGTCAATGATTTCCAGACAGGGTGGACAGTCACTGATTCAAAGACCTTATGCTGGAATTTTCCAGTCATGAGACTCACAAGAGATAAAGGTAAGGCACATGACAAAAAGAAGGCCTGAGAGAGGTAAGCTAGCATCACCCCCACCTTAGCATTTCTCAAGGCAGCGATGGCTCCTTGAGGTTTCTCCCCAGTGTGCTCCATCTAACCTCCTCATTTGACATCTGAAATTGCCATCTCATGGACTCAGTGCCTCTGGAGCCAACCATTCTCACATGAGCAACTCATTGTCAGGTCTAAAGGAAACTCCAGTTCCCCAAACTCCAAAAGGCTGTCCAGAAATGAGCTCAACCTGGACTATAAGAGGATTTCTGGTGGTTAGATAAAGGCCAGCATTCCTCAGGAACTTGTAAAACCAGTTTCCATCTACCAAAAAGGAGTCATTTCCCTTACCTCTGGGAGAAGGGACATACAGATCTAATGACATATACCTGTGTTGCATATCAAAGCACATACTGGCTTCCAGGCTCCCTCAATATCACAAGTACCTGTTATACATTCCAAAGTCCACACTAGCATCCCAGCCCTTCTCACCTCCTCAGGCTTTCCTCTTCCCAGATGTCCATTTGTTCGCTATAAGGGAAAGGGTTTCCCCCTTGCCCCTGCTATTCTTACTATGCTTTCTCTTCTCTCCTCTCCTCTCCTCTCCTCTCCTCTCCTCTCCTCTCCTCTCCTCTCCTCTCCTCTCCTCTCCTCTCCTCTCCTCCCCTCCCCTCTCCTCCCCCCTCCCATCCCCCCTCCCTAAGATTTACTTATTGAGAGAGCACCAGATCTCATTACAGATGGTTGTGAGCTGCCATGTGGTTGCTGGAATTGAACTCAGGACCTCTGGAAGAGCAGCTGGTGCTCTTAACCTCTGAGCCATCTCTCCAGCCCCAATGTCTCTATTTGACATTTCTGGTTATTCTCCCTTCTCTCACAGATAGCCCTGGCCATATCCAGTCTGCCATCCATGTTCAGTCTATTTTTCTCTCTCTCTGCTCTGAATTCTTCCAGATGTCTCTGGATATTTTCTCTCAGTTATTTACAATAAAGACCATCCCCTTAACCATAGCATGGAACAGTTATGTGGGCAGTTTCTTTACTGCACCTCCTTGCACACACTCACTGCACAGACAATGATTTGACTCTCAGACAGCTCGGTGAGAAATCTCCATCTTAAGGATGGAGAAACAGTTCACAAAGAGTCAGCAATGTGACTGACGTTACTTGACTTGCAAACTGTGGAGCAGGCCTAGAAACTAGGTCTTCTGTGAGCCCTGCCCACATATCACTGGTTCTAATTCTATCCTACAGCAGGTAGCAACCTGGAAGGCTTGAACAAAGGCTGTAGGGTGCACAGTAGTAGTGAAAAGGCCCTAGAATGAGTTGATGGAACAGAGGCTTTAATTCAACAAAAAGCCACTAAACGCCCACAACCTTGACAGCACTCTCCAGTGGTGAGACTGAGAAGAATGAGCTCTTCCTGGCCGTGTCAACAGACAGCACGTGTGGGAACTGTAAATCAGTGCTCCAAGGACTGACTGAATTCAATGTCCACTGAGTGGAAGAACAGTATTTTCTAGAATTATATATGCACTCTGAACTATTATCTTCTTCCCTCTAGATGAAAAAGACATACTTTATATGGACTTCAGAAAGGCCAAAGACTCAGTCCAACTCTGAGTACTAAGCCTATCCTCAGCTGGGAGTGGTGGCTCACACCTCTAATGTCAGCACTCAGGAGAACCAGGTACCGTAGCCTGGACTACAGAGGGGAGCCATTTCAGAAACCCAAAGTGATCATTCTTGCCACTGCACTATTTCCTCAGTTACAGTGAGAGCCCTGTCTCCTTTGACTTCTTTACACCCCACTAAAGTTCAGTGACAATCACATGTACAGGAAGGCAGGTCGAGGCTTGGAGGAGCTTACTCACTCTTGCAGAGACCTGTCAGAGTCATCAGCATTTGCTGGGCCCAGATCTGAGTCGTAGGACATGGGTTCCTCAGAATGGTCTGGACTCCTGGAGCCATTTTCCTGGAGCAGGCAGCTAACAGAGTTTAGGCTGCAGGATAGCTGGGATGAACTGGCTGTGTCCAGGCTGAGGGAAGAGGCAGTGAGCTTCCTGTTCCTACGGATCTTATGGCCAGAGTGTTGGACTTCGATGTCCTCAGAGCCTGAGGAATGGGAAATTGAATCCAGAGACTCCTTCCGCTGTAATTCCGCCCCAGAGGTAGTAAGAGAGTCAAGTTCAGAGAGGGGACAAAGCCCAGAGAGAGACAGTGGGGTGAGTGTCCATTCATTTAAGATGGCTGACTTGTAGGAGAGTTCAAACGACAAGGATGTCAGTCCTTGTAGGAAACTCAGTAGGAACTCGCCCTCTTCGGCATCTCGCAGCAGGGCCGTGGGCTGATAGTACTCACACAACCTTGTGGGTTCCTGCAGGAGCAATTTCAGATAGCATTCCATCAGACCATCATTGAGGGCCAGCCGCAGCCAGGCCCGGCAGCGGCCTACATCTGTATTGATGAAGACCAGGTGTTCCAACTCTGAGATGATGTGTCTGGAGGGGGACAGAGCAGATGTGTTTCAAGAAACTACCTCAAATCTCAGAGACATGGTTTTTAAGGCATTGCTTAGCAAGAACCAGTGATAAGTACTACAAACACAAACTTACTTAAGCACAACAAATTCTAGGGTAACGTCTCAGGAAATACAGAAAAGCTGAGCTGGGCCTTGGATATCACCTGACCAGGTTATATGGGACACAGGCTCCCACACCTGGCTGTTAGTCAAAAGCACTTGGGGAACTTAGCAGGATACACATTCAGGGCTTCAACTAGTGAACCATTTGGGAGCTAAGTGGTTCTGTATAGCGAAGTGAGCTGACCACAGTAGTACCATTAGAGTGGACCCTAGGTGTACCAAACTCAGTTCCCAAAGCTGCAGTGTGACATAAACCCCTTCTGCTACCACAGTGTCCTGTGCAGGAGTGCACCCACCGTCCTCTGAACTCAGTGGCCAAGTTCCAATTAACTTCAGCACAGTACACGTTGGTTGGTTGACTGGCTAACTGAACTAAGGAAACATTGAACAAGATACAGAGACAACTAGAAAACCACTGTCTGGGGTTGGAGGGATGGCTCAGTGGTTAAGAGCACTTGCTGTACTTGTAGAGAATCTGAGTTCAGTTCCCAGCACATATATTGAGTGGCTCATAAGCACTCATGACTCCAGCTCCAGGGGATCTGATCACCTCTTCGGGAATCCCTGGGTACCCACATGCATGTGGCATATATACAGACACACACTCATACACATAAATTAATAAAAATTTAAAAAAGAAAGAAAACCATTGTTACTCAGAAGAGAGCTAAAAACCCAAGATAGGGCAGTGGCAGCAGGTAGGGAAAAATGCAAATCAGAGACTGACAAGGCATCTTCAGGCTAAGGGTGGTATTTCATATGCCATGGAGGCAGTGCCAGCTACCAGCTTAGGGCCTAAGTAGCCAAGGGTAAGGGCAAAGACAGGGCCTTGGGGTGAATATTCAGACAGTATCTGGCTTCTTGGATAAATGCCAGACACAACTTGTTATTAGTATAAAGTTTAGAACCAGGAGCTAAAGAAATAGCTCACTGGTTAAAAGCACTGGTTGCTTTTGCAAGGACCCAGGTTTGATTCCATATGGTGGCTCGGTTATCTCTAGCTCCAGTTCCAGGGGATCTGGCACCCTCTTATGGCTTGTGTGCCCTGTACCAAGCACATACATGGTGCACAGACATGCATGTAGGGAAACACTCATACACATAAATTTTTTTAAAATTTAAGTTTAGAAGATAGAAACTCAAATATTCAAAGGCAAGGTCAGCAAATCTTTTCTGTTAAAAGGACCAGAGAATATTTCAGTCTTTTCAGGCCACACAACTCAGGAGTAACTACATGACTCAGCCCAGTGTAGTCAAAGGTCAACAGTGCTGGGGTGAGAAGCAGCCACAGGCTCTAGAAGAGAGTGGAATGTCTTAAGGTCTGGAGATAAGCCTTTCTATAAAGGCCGTCTCCAGCCCTACCTCACACAGTGGCTACGCTAGAACACTGTGTTTTTTGGCTTTGCCACCCTCAAGAGAGTCGAGAACCCTGTACTCTGAGGCTCTTCCCTGATGCCAACCCTCTGCAGTGTATCTCACTTGTGGGTGACAGCCTTCAGAAGGGGCCAGAAAACAGGCTGAGGCAGAGGCTTCTGATGAGTGTGCTTCTTCCTTTTCCCTCCGGCCTCAGCACGGATGTGCTTGGCATGCAAGCCATGGATAAACACAGCCTCCAGGGCACTGCACATGGTGTTGGCATCTCCATCTTCACTGGTGACCACTGTATCCAGAGATACATACTGTTTCTGCAGAGCCTTCACAGATCCCACCAGCCTCTTCTTAATGACCTAAGTGATATCAAACACAATGGCAGACTTTAGGGATAAATCCTACATGGAGCCCCTGGCCTGTTTTCAATGTGTGGAACCACATACACACTATGTACATAACCTGAGACTCCTTCTGCAAAGCTAGCTAGCTACTGTGGCAAGTGAAGATCCAGTACACAGAGAAATGGTTTTGCACATATGTTTTTATTACATTTATTAATTTCATTTTATGTATGAGTGTTTGGCCTAAATGTATATATGTGTGCATGCTTGGTGCCTGAGGTTAGAAGAGGGTATCAAATCCCCTGGAACTAGAGTTACAGATTGTTGTAAACTACCCTCCGTGTAGATGCTAGGAACTGAACCCAGGTCCTCTGCAAAAACAAGAGCTTTTAACCACTGAAGCATCTCTCCAGCCCCAATCTTTTGTTGTTGTTGTTTTTAATGAAACTTTAGTCTTGTATTTAAATACCAGATCCATGTAGTCACAACTATGGTAGCTTGGGGGCATTCTGCAGAGATAAGTTAAGGGAGCAGAGAATATTTCTTTAGAGCAAAAACCAAGAAAGAACTGGGGGTGTGGCTCAATACTAGAGAGTTGCTTAGCAGCCACAAGCCCTGGGTTAGATCCCCAACACAGTGGGGGGGGCGTGGGGGAGAAGGTCAAGACCGTAGAAGCCTAATCACATTAGCTAAGAGCCCAGGGGGAGAGCCAAAGGCTTAAGTCAGTACCACCTCTGAGCTTAACTTCTCTGAGCCTCAATTCCCTAAAGGTTAAATGGAAATGGTATTTCGTGATCTGTAACACTTGTGCTACTTCTTCTTTCACTTGTTTATTTATCATGGTTTCTTGAGAAAGGGTTTCTGCAGACCTGGCTGTCTTGGAACTCACTCTGTAAACCAGGCTAGCCTCAAATTCAGCGGGATTATCTGGACCATCATGCCCAGCAGGGGCCATTGCTTAGGGGTAGATATTGGGTTTCATTTCTCCTTGTGCCCCTAACAGTTGCCACTGTGCCTGGGACACATACAGAAGGCATGCATTACAAAATGTACATCAAGGGTTGTGGAAATTTAGCATAAAATGTATATAATCATAATTATGAGTGTATCAAAGTCATATTAGTGTTTGGCAAAGAACTAGACAGAACTACAAAACAACTGGTTTGCATCAAATGTTAAGTTATAAACATTTCACTTTTATTTTGATTTAGGCTGAACAGTAAGTATTCTTTGGAAAGTTGAATTTTAAAAAATTAATTAACAAGTTATAATTAACATTAAATTCTCTCATTTAAACTACAAACTTCTGGGTTTTTTGTTTGTTTGTTTGTTTTGGTCATCACCAGAAGTAACTATATTCCTGAATTTTGGAAACTTTTACTTTCACTAATATATATATTTAACTTATTGACACTGAGCATGGTGGCACATGCCTTTAATCTCAACACTCAGGAGGCAGAAGCAGGTAGATCTCTGTAAGCTTGAGGCTAATCTGGTCTATACAGGGAGTCTCATGTCAGCCAGGGCTAACATGTGAGACCCTGTCTCACATACAACAGAGGAAAAAGACTTATTGACAATGGCCGTGGAGAGGAGAATAAGTCTTCTACAGGGTTGAGCACTGACTGACAGGCTATCCAGTCCCATATGCAAAATGAGCTCAGTGGATTGTATACACAAAAGTAGAGAGTGAGGCCAGACATGGCGGCACATGACTGTAATCCCAGCACTCGGGAGGCAGAGGTAGGTGGATCTCTGTGAGTTCAAGGCCAGCCTGGTCCACATAGTGAGTTCCAGCATAGCCAGGCTACATAGAGAGACTGTTTCAAAAATAAAAAAAAAATAAAAAAAAGAAAGAGAGAAAAAAGAAGAGCAGCAACTGCTGAGCCAACTCTCCAGCATTATTTTTTTATTATCATTTTTAATCACAGATGTATTCCTAAACAAACAATACCAAAACCCAGTGGTTTTATTGTATTTGTTTTGTCTAGAGTTCATTGAATTTCTTTGATCTGAAGATTTAAAGTCAATAAAATGTAGAAAGTTTTGGAAAAGGAAGTAAAGTTCAGTGGTTTTTAGTATACTCAGAGAATTGTGCAACCTTTAGCATTAGCGAATTTCAGAGCACTTTAACGCCACTGAAGGAAAGTGTAGCAGTGGCGGGGGAGGTGGCATGCTGTAGGATAATCTCCTTTCTGCCTCTACGGATTTACCTATTTAGACATGGAAACACAACATGTGACCTTGAGTATGGCTTCTTTGACTTGGCATGTTTTCAAGTCGTGTGCCCCCCCCCCCCCCCAGACAGGGTTTCTCTGTGTAGCTTTGCACCTTCCCTGGATCTCGCCTGGTAGACCAGGCTGGCCTCGAACTCACAGAGATCCGCCTGCCTCTGCCTCCCGAGTGCTGGGATTGAAGGTGTGAGCCACCACCGCCTGGCCTTTAAGGTTTATCTATACTATAGCACATATCAGTACTTAATTCCTTTTTATAATCAAGTATATCCTACTGCATGGATATATACATATACATATACATACACACACACACACACACACACACACCATGCTTTATTTGGCCATTCATAAGAAAATAAACCGCTGCCTTGTTCCCACTTCTTGACTATAGTGCTGCTCTGAGTGTTTGTATCCACATTTTTATTCAGACCTGTTTCCAGGTCTAGAATTGATAAGCTGTAGAGCTCGCACAATGGCACAGGCTTGCAATCCTGACACTTAAAAGCTAAGGAATATCATGTGAGTTTGGAGGCCATCTTGACAGTAAGTTGGAGGCCAGTCTAAACTACACAATAAAATCTGCCTGAAAATCCAAAGAATTGTTCAATCACATAAAACCTATGCTCCTATGCAGGCTGGGGATGTGGCTCAGGGGTAGAGTACTACCTACATTTGTGGAATCCTGTATTTCATCCCCAACATTGGAAAGAGAAGGAATAAAAAACAACCCCAAAAGCTCTAATTAAGTTTTCTATGAAACACTGAGCTGTTTGCCAGAGTAACCACTACTTTACATTCCCAGAGACTAGAGGAGAGGCCCAACTTTCTCACGTTTTGTTAGCACTTGCTATTGTCTTTCTGATTACAGCGCCCTAATGACTTGACCAGCACTTTACCTCGGCTTGCCCTTCCATTTCCTGGGTCTAATGGTAATAAGCATTATTTTGTGTACTTACTGCTCATTGTATAACTTCTTTGGAGAAATCCTGTCCACTGTATAATTTGTTTTTATGTGTGGTGTGTGTGCACACACATGCAAGAGGCCAATGTTGAGTACCTCAGTCATTTTACACATTATTCTTATAGACAATGTGTATAAGACGAAGGTCTCTTACTGAACCTAAGCTCATCAATTCATGGGCCAATGAACTCTGGGGACTTGTCAGGCCCTCACCCTCCCAGCAACTGGGATTATAGACATAGGCAGCCAGGACTGGCTTTTATGTGGGTTGTGGAGAGCCAAACTCAGGGTTTCATGCCAGCACACACTACTGAACAGACATCTCCCAGCCCCCAGATCATCTTTTTACTGCTGAGTTGAAGTAGTTCTCTATCCACTTTGGATACTAGACCTTTATCAGAGATAATGCCTTCTCTTTTTCTGTGGACTATATCTTTTCATCTCTCTCTCAACACTTTATGAATACTGTCCTCCTTTGAAGCAAAGATTTTAATCTTGGAGTTGAATTTTATTTTTATTTATTTATTTTTTAAAAAGATTTATTTATTTATTATGTATACAGAAGAGGGCACCAGATCTCATTACAGATGGTTATGAGGCACCATGTGGTTGCTGGGAATTGAACTCAGGACCTCTGGAAGAGCAGTCAGTGCTCTCAACCTCTGAGCCATCTCTCCAGCCCTGGAGTTGAATTTTAAATGCTATTTTAAATATATTATTAGATTATATAAAAAGCATAAATTATTTCCAACTGAGTGTCACCCAGGTGCTGTGTCAGGGAATGCAGGGATAACCAGACATACACCTCAAGGGTGGGGTCTGTGCAGCCCTTGCTCGGAGGCCAGGGATAACTGCAAAGGCTCAGCTGGAAGCCAGCAGGGAGAAGGGCAGAGTTGTCCCTCTAGTGGCCAGGAGAAGGAAGGCAGCTCTCTGAGGGCTGCTGCTCCTTGTTGACAGAAGGTTCTGGTAACTGGGAGCAACACTGGGAGGAAAGGATTCTCCAAATAAACCACCACAGGGTTTCACTGAGCCCCAAAGCTATCTGACCTCTGGCCTTTCCAAGGACACAAGACAGCCAGTCTAGAGTGCCTAAGCAAGTCCGGGGCCAAGCACAGGGAAAAGAGGTTGTTAGAGAGGTTCTGGTAAATTGGCCACAAACATCTTTGCTTGAAAAATTCCTGAAAAATAGTTTATGTTCAAAGATATATATGAGCTGCCGATTTACCCCCATTACTGAAACAACTAGCGAGCGCAGCCGCTTCAGAAAAAACAAAGGGCTGGAGCAAACTGTAAAGTGTATGCTGCACAAGCCTGAGAACCTGAGTTGGAATCCCCAGCACCCACATAAAAAACTGGGCATGGTGACATCTGCGATCTCAGCACTGGGAAGGAAGAGACAGGAGAATTCCAAGGGCTTGCTGCTCAGCCAGTCTAATGAAATCAACAAGCTCCAGGTTCAGTGAGAGACCCTGTCTCAAAAAGAGGGTGTGGGGGACTGGCAAGAAGGCTCACAGGGTAAGGGTACCTGCTGCCAAGTCTGACCTGACAGAACCCACATGATGGAAAGAGAAAACAGACTCCATACATAGGTTTTCCTCTGACCACCGCACACATGCCATAGGGCACGAATACAGGCACATAGACACAGACACAGACACACACACACACAATCTAGAAAGGATCAGGTCAGGATCTCCTGGAAGCCTGCTTTTGTCGTAAATTCTTCTCCACCTAAAGCCTCTCTCTGGACATGTTCATTTATTTCAAAATAAGAAAAGTAGATGAAAGCTGGGTATGGTGATACATGCCAGAAATTCTAGCAACTTGGAGGTTGAGGCAGGAGAATCAGGAGTTTATCCTTTGCTATGAAGTAAGTTCGAGGTCATTCTAGGCTGTTACATGAGACCCTATCTAAAAAGAAAGAAAAATTTAAAGAGAAAAGCTGGTGGTCCTGCGCAGCTCTTCCCACCCTATCCTATTTCTCCCACATACCTGGATGGCAGCCCGAGGGTCCAGCCCATTCTCCACTTCGAGCATTTCCACTCAGGCAGCAGCGCTTAAGGAGACTCACATGACACCTGCAGGGACAGAAGAAGGCTAGATGAACTCGCTCCCAACTTACCTCCACAACCACAGTCCCCTCCCAGCAAGCAGCAGGCAGTCAGGCCAGGTCACTCAAATTGCAAATGAAAGGCCTTTGAGCAAAGGAAAAACTGAGACTGGGTTTTAAGGAAGGAAACAGGCCAGAGGCTCAGTCCTTGGGAGGGGTGGAACCCTTGCACCACAAATAGGAGACAAGGGCTCTTCACACCAAAATCTGTGCAGAAAGCCAGGGCCTATGAGATAGGAATTTGCAAAGCTTCTCCTACAGTGAGTTGACGCCCCCATAGAGTGGCACACTGAATGTGGCAGTCAATAAGTAAAAAACTTAGCAGAAAAAGGTTTCTAAATGCACAACAACTAAAAAGTCATTCAAAACCAGTGTCTAATGAAGCTGAAGTATTTCTGGCAGAACTCACGTGAACTGTATCACATGACTTAACTGCTGTTCTGAACATGCAACACGTGTTTTGCACTACACAGCAATTTACCATACATCATCATACATCAACAATGAGAACTGCCTGGACAACCTCAGCTCAGATTTGAGCCAATTTCTCTCTCTCTCTCTCTCTCTCTCTCTCTCCTGTTTAGATGGGGTCTCTCTATGTAGCTCCTGTTGTCTTAGAACTCTATGGCCTTGAATTTACAGAGATCCTGTCTCTGCCTTCTGGGCTCTGGGATTAAAGGTGTGCACCACTGCACCCAGTTCTCAGCTCAGATCCGAGACACCTTGCAGTGTTTACTGTACAAAATTTTCTGCCTTTATAGAAACATAATGGTTTAATTACAAAAACAAAGGCTTTGAATATTTCTTCAGTATATAAGTATCAAATTAGTATAGCCTTAATTGGATTGATAAACAAATACAGCCATCTTATCAGTATGCAAATTTGCCTTTGTCTTCAATAAACAGTACAATTGTGTGTATACCAAAGAACTTTTAAATAGATTTATTTATGGTTTATTGTTATTAAATGTTTGATTTGTCCTCCTTATACACCTGCCTATTGGGTCATGTAAAAATTCTCAGACAGAAGAGGTTGTGAATGTGAGAAATTCAGAAGGCCTGCCCGGGCATGAAGGAGGGGCTTTCACTGAAGATGTAAGAACTGGTGGGGACCAGGTGCTGGGCCTCACAATTCACAATTCAAGGCTGGTCTTGTACTCAACTCCTGATCCAGTCCAGGGTTTTAAGCACACCTGCCACAGCTTCAGGAGACAGCACTCTCTCCACACTTCTGCACTGGGCTGCAAATCTTTAGCTTGGGTGTCACAGATATATGTCTAAATGATCAACACGGGTTCTGACATCATGACATCATAATTTGCTACTAGCTAGGCAGGACCAAGAGAGCATAGCATTTTATCTCTCACGTGCAATGTACTGAACATGATGCGTTTGGGTATAAATGGTTTCTGTCATTCTGGTGGATGTAGCCACAAATCTATAAGCAAAGAATGCCACTGCCCACAATGTATGTATCTATAATGTATGTATCCACAGTTGAAGATTCCAAGGGCCAGGTGCCTTCTTCCCTTGGCCCAAGCATAAGCACTCAGGCTAGGCAGGCACATTCACATGCAAACAAGTCTCTATGGAACACTACAGAGTGAATGTTTATGCTGTCTCACTTAATTATGGCACAAAGAAGTTAGCACAAGCAAGGGACATTACACAGACTGCCTTGTTTACGAATGACATTTCATTATTTCTACCTGATAGAGGAAGGAGGACGAGGAAGCTGAAACAGGTCTAGGAACAAATTTACACAGCAGTGGCTTGGCTCCACTCCTCAGAGGACTGCCAACCCCCGCTCAGAGGAAACCCCAGACTCCTAAGTAAATGCCATCCTCTGAGCTTCAGCTGGGCTAGGGAGAGTGCCCTTCAGCTGCAGTCCCAAGAAACATTAACGCCAGACTGGCAGGAAAGGCTTAAAGACAGAAGTGGAGCCTGAGGCCCAAGAAGAAGAGCAACATGGTGGTCCTCCATGATGGGGCCAATCTCTGCCTTCCCTAGACGGCAGTAATAAAAAGGGCACAGGAGCCAGGGCCCAAGGACCTCTTCAGACAGGCCTTGTCAGGGACTAGGTGTGAGAAGCACGACCCTCATGGAGACAGACAGCCAGGAAGAGCTCTGGCTCCGAGTACAAAGGCTCTGACTAAAAACTCTGGATTTGTCCTTGTACATTCTACTCCACCTCCCCAGGGATTCTCAAGGCTTCAGGAGGCCAGTTCCATACTCTGGTTTCCAGGATGGTAGAAAAGGAGGTGTTTGCTGTGGACAACAAGCCACTCCTCACAATATGCCCAGAAGGCAAGATCTAGCTGCTGAGGCTCCAAGCCCTGGCTTCCAGGGCCCAAGCCTTTCTCAGTCTCAGGCCAGCTGTTCTAGACACAGCCCTCCTATGTCATAGCAAACTCCATTTGCTCTTCTCTCAGCCGTGGGGAAGAGGACCCTAGGGCTTAGACCTCAACAATGTAAATAACAGCCTATGTCAATTACAGCTCCAGAACTAATTAGCTGAAAGTAATAGGGTACTCATGGTGGGGGCACTATTAATAAGGACTGTGGCCCAGTAATAGCTTTTAAAAACAAACAAACAAAAGCCACCCCAGGCCATGTAATCTGGAAGCAGAGGTGGAAGAATCAGGATTTCAGTATCATCATGACTTAGTAGAAGCAGGTAAGAAGAAACAGAAATCTCAGGTCTCCTTAGTCCTTTTTGCAGCTCAAGCTGTCTCGGGTCAAAAGAACTCAAAAGCTCTTTTTACCAAATAAGAACTAAAGGCAGTAAGACAGACAGTGTCTTACTACAGCCCCAACCAGCCGAGCCCAGGTCTTTTCCACGATGCCCATGTTTCAGAACTGGCCTTTCTTAAATGATCAACATGGGAAGGATTTGTCCCAGTTCTAGCTAGGATAGTCCTCTTACTTCATGTACACTTTGAGGAAGAAAGGAGAAAAATGGCCTAGGTGAGACTTGAAAGAATGGATAACACAGCTCTACTGCTCTCAAAACACTGTATCAGTAAACAGCAAGGGCTTCTCTTTAGACACCTCAGCTACTCCAACAACCCTCTTTCTACTGCCTGGATCATATACCTGACATTCTGAACAGACCTGTGCTTGTGCCATCCAGCGGCTGGACCAGTTGATGAGTCATAGTATTTCAGTTGGAAAAGAATGACCAAGTTATCTTCTGATTCAGAAAGGCAGCTGACCGCTCAGGCATGTGAATGCTGAGTAAACAGCATGTTCTTCCTTCTGAGGAAGGCCCAGTCTCTAGACAAGTCCCCTAAGGGGTAGGATGGGGTAAAGAGAACAAGCCTTTGAAGCAACAGCTTCCAGTTAAATACTGCTGGAGGGTGAGAGACCAAACCCAGCACTAGTGTGGGTGAGGGCACCTGTCCCTGCTGGACACATTTTCCTTCCAACTTGCCTTTCATCCACCACCACCCATCTCTCCCATATTCCTGTTCCATACAGTATAGGATTCTTCCCTCTTTTTCTTCTTAAGACAGGTCCTCACTGTGTAGCTCAGGCTGGCTCCAACGTAAAGCAATCTCCCTGCTTTCTCCTTCCTCAATGCCGAGATTACAAGGCCTGGCCAACTATTCCTGGCTTTTATATTTTTCAAGGCTTTGTACTTCAGCAAGTGCTCTACTACTGAGCTATATCTCCAGAACTTAATTTTTTATTTTTGAGAAAAGGTCTTGCTATGAAGCATAAGCTGACCCTGCACTCAATACGTAGCCCAGGAAGGTCTTAAACTCATTGGGAAAGCTTTTGAACTCTCCATTCCCAGCCTCCTGAGTACTTAGGGTTACAGGTAGATATCACTGTACCTAGCTTTGCTATAGGATCCTAATGGCGTATATATTCTGAAAGAGTGAAAACAAGAACTTTGAGCAACTCATTCATCACTGTGTTTCCTTCTTCTTCTTTTTTTTTTTTTATTAAAAAAAAGTTTATTTATTTTATTGGTGTTTTGCCTATATGTATGTCTGTGTGAGGGTCCTGGATCCTGGAGTTACAGTTGTGAGCTGCTCTGCGGGAGCTGGGAATTGAACCTGGGTCCTCTGGAAGAGATGTCAGTGCTTAGCCACTGAGCCATCTCTCCAGCCCCGTTATCATCAGTGTTTCTAGGACCTAGGAGTATGCACACAGTGATACTCAAAAAATCAAAAAGGAAAAAAAAGCAAACAACAACAAATCCACCTCTTGAATGACTTAATAAATAAAGGTGAGGCATATAGAACAGGTGCATCTATTTGACAGACTGTGGGAAGTTGAGGCATACCGCTTTGACGTGGTAGGGCTACTGGGGAATTTCTGCCAGTATGCTACACTGTCAATAAGTCAGAAGCCGTTCTGAGGGTTGCATCATCATGAGAGGATATTAAAGACAGAATTGCATTCAGCCTTCAAAGAAAGAGACCACTGTGGCAACGATAGTCTCTCAGGTTCCTTACAATTGCTAACAGGGCTGGAAGTGTATCTCAGTGGTACAACACTTGCCTAACATGTACAAGATCCTGGATTCAATCTCCAGTACTGAGGGTGGGGGCTGGGGGAGGGGAACGGGCTGTCATCATAGACAGCTGACCCTCCTGAAGCAAGCCCATCAGAACTTGGAGGAAATATATACCAGAAAGTCCCCAGGGGGCCTATCAATGCTGAGCATAGGACCTTAAAGACACCCATCTGCCTCAACTACTGATAGGTAATTCACCTCTACTTGTTCCTACAAACTCCAGTGGCTAAGACTAAATGATCCAGGACCCACGAAAAGAGAAGTGATCTCACAGCCCCCTACCCACTTGTCCTTCAGCCTACCCAGGACTCACTCGTCTATACTCTTCATGACTCACAACAGCTTCTGAAGACCATCATGTCCCTGGGTTCAGTAATGGGAAAGGTCTGCATTCAGCTGCGCAGAAAGGAACACTTCGAGGATTCTTCCTCACAAGTACGAGGACACATGGACAGGGCTCTGTGATCACAACCAACTCCACAGTGCTCCCTGAGGCTCTCTCCTCCCACAACACCTGCCAAACAGAAGGGCTGGTTTCCATTGCTCCAGGATGAATGAGCTGGGTGAGTGGCCATCTCTCACCTTCCAGGTATTTGAATGACACTTAACCATTACAACAACAGGCACAGATGATTTAATATGAATGCCAGAAAAGTCATCTGTGGAGACATATCCAGGAGACCAGACAGCAGAAAAAACCTTACTTGAGAATTGAGGGAGTAAGCTCTATACTCATTTACCAACTGAATCCCTACAGATACCAGTTCAGCCGCTTAGTCTGCTGGGCTCTAGCAAGGAGCAGACAGGGCTGCTGAAGAATAGCAGGCGTGACAGGAAGGGAGCCGTGGCCAAGTTCTCAAAGTCAAAGAGAGCTGGATCAAGGAGGGGATGGACAAAGGCCCACTCGAGCTAGTTAACAGAAACTCCTGGAAGCCAGACATGGTGGCTCATGCCTATAATCCCAGCACTTGGGAAGTGGAGGCAGGGAGCACCAGGAGTCCAAGGCTAGCCTTGGCTATTTACAGTGACCTTGTCTCAAAACAAACAATAACAAAAACAAAAAACCAAACCGAACACCCATACCTAACCCCGACTGCACAAAACCAAAGGAACAAAAACCAAACTACATCCAGGAGTAGTGGCCCACACCTTTAATCCCAACACTTTTAATCCCAACAAAGCAGAGGCAGGTGGATTTCTGTGAGTTTGAGGCCAGCCTGATCTAAATATATAGTTGAGTTCCAGGGCAGCTAAGGCTAAACAGAGAGACACTGTCTCAAAAAAACCAAACTAACAGCGATGAATGGGTGTATGTGTGTGTGTGTTAATATGTTCAAAGTACACTACATGTATACATGAAATTCTCAACGAATTAATAAGTATATATTAAGTCTAAAGCAACAAAAGGACCGGGGAAAGACGGTAGGAACTGAGGCAGCAGAGTTGGGGACAGTTGAGAAACGATTTAGGCAGCATACTGTCGTCGGGATGCCAGAGAGAAATTACCTCTATGATCAGCTAGGAAATTAGGGTGAGAGTCGGTAAGGACCAGACATAAGGACTTGAGACAACGCAGTCACCAAGAAGAAAGGGGCAAGTTCAACAGGAGCCCACTTCAGTAGTGGGTCAACAGGAAAGTAGGGTGTTTGGGATGAGCGAGCAGACCTTGCGGGGCTGAGCCGGGGTATGCGAGGCTGCGGTAAGAAATGTGAGCCAGGCCGAGCGGTGGTGGCGCACGCCTTTAATCCCAGCACTCGGGAGGCAGAGCCAGGCCGATCACTGTGAGTTCGAGGCCAGCCTGGATCTACAGAGCGAGATCCAGAACAGGCGCAAAGCTACACAGAGAAACCCTGTCTCGAAAACCCCCCCAAAAAGAAAAGAAATGTGAGCCAGAATGGAGGGAGGTCGAGGGAAGAGAAGAGTTGAGGGATGAGCGTGACGTTGAGGTAAGAGGGGACGAAGGGATGTGACTCGGATCGGATTGCAACCGGGCTAAAGAGTAGTCACGAGTGAGGAGGCTACACTTAACGCAAGACCGGTGGTAAGGGGACCCGGCGCGGACGGAGGGGAGAGAGCGGAGGGGTGGCCGCTGGCTGAGGTGGGAGCGGGCCCGGACTGCGAAGGGCCGAGGTTCCCTCCCCAAGTCTCAGGGCACCCAGAGGCCGCGAGCGGCCGCCAGGCTGCAGGCGCACCGCCCCTCGCTTCCCTTCACGCCCAGACTCACCCGTAGGGAACAGGAGCAGGTGGCTGCGCTCCGGGCGAGGCGACCCCACGGCTTGCAGCAGAGGCTGCGGCTCTGGAGGCACTGACAACAGGAAGCGGCGCGCGGCGTCTGACGCCATCGCGTCGGCTCGCCGCTCCGGCCCCGCCTCCGGCCCCGCCTCCGGCCCGCGAAGCCAATCGCGAGGCCTGGAGAAGCCGAGGGGCGGGACCGATAGCTTTTCCCTGCCCAGGCTTGCGGGGGGCGGGGGAGGGGGTCTCGGTGCTGGGGAGCGGTCCTGCGGTTCAGGACCCCCGGGTTCTGCGTGGCGCGGAGAGGCTGGGCCGCTCGGAGCGTCCGGGCCGTCTGCCTCCAGCAGACCTGCCTCAGACCTGACCGTCTACCTCGTCCGTGCGACTTTAGGGCTGTCGTTTCGTCTCCTTAAGCTAAAGATGCGCATCACTAACCCCGGTGCCTCCCCAAGGGCATTGGTACTAGAGGAGGCAGATCCTGGACCCAAGTGGGACCCTACGGTCTGGTTTTCTGGAGACAGAAAACAGTTGTTTTGACTTGTCTTATACCACGCGATCTCCCTGAGCGCTCCCTTGGACGTGTTAATTTGCTTGCTGCGGTCAGCCCCTCGAGGCGTGAAGCCCGGCATCTTCTCACCGTTTAATTGCTTTTGTTCCGTTACAGAAAGTGACACCTGTCTTTCCGAATGGACTCCGAAGAAAACTGTCTAAAGTAGCCAGCGGCTACTAAAGGGCAGGGCAGGCGGTGTAGGTACTGTACCCTTGCAGACTTTGCCCAGAAGGGAACCTAGGACCTAAGTGCAGGCCAAAGAGGTGGGGGCTGTTAAAGAGAATCCTTAAGAGTGCATAGTAAATATGCTTCCGTTTCTGTGAGTTCATATGCGCTTTGCTCATGCTGATTTAGATGGCCTGGTTTTCTTCGTGTTCTCCTCTCCCGTGGTTTTTATGCTCCTTTCTGTGTCTTCCTTGGTGTTCCCTGAGCTCCAAGGGGAGGGATTTGATGGAGCCGTCCCATTTAGTGTTGAGTGTTCCAAGGCCTCTCACTCTCTGCGTAATGTCTGGCCGTGGGTCTCTATTTTTGTGCTCATCTGGTGCAAGAGGAAGTTTCTCTGATGATGTCTGAACAAGACACTGATGTGTGAGTATAGGAGAGTATCATTAGGAGTCATTTTATCACTACATTTTTTTAAAGACCAGTATTATTTGGTTTTACTCTAAGTCTCTGGGCTATCTAGTCTCTGGTCACCCCAAGCATGTCGGGTATGGATTCCATCTCCTGAAGTCAAAGTCCAATCAGTTTTTGGTTGGTCGCCCCCATAAGCTTTGTATCTTGCAGGCAGGACATCACTGTAGATCAAAGGGGTTGTGGCTGGCTCGGTGTTTGGTTTCACATTTGGTAATGTGCAAAGTGCCTTCCTGTTTGAAAGGTGCTAGAACATAGGCTCTGTGTAGGCACCAGATCGACAGCTCCAGGTTCAATGGGTTATGCAGGCGTTGTCTTCAGCAATGGGACCTGCTGTCTGTCTGGAGAGCAACATGTAGTCTTGGCAACATCCTGGGTTGTTTGAGGATTCCCATGGGGTCCTTTTGGCCAACAATTCAATTAGATGTCACCCACTCCCTGCACTGGAAGTTTCATTTGGTGACAAGAGATGGCCAGGTGGGGCTCTGTCTCCAGCATTATTTGGAGAGTCACTTAGGTTGCCTTCATATGTGTATCTATTTTAGGAAGTTTCTCCTGTATTAGGTTTCCATACTACCCCTCAAATGCTTCTTAATCTTAGCTATCTCTCCCCCATCCCCTTCCCACTTGATTCTTCCATTCCATCCCTCCATCCATCCATAACACTTTCCTAACAAGATCTGTCTTGGTCCCTTACTCTATACCTACCCTCTGTGGCTTTCTGAATTGTAGATTGGTTATCATTGACTTAACAGCTGATATCCACATATAACTGAACACATACCATATTTGTCTTTCTGGATCTGGAATACCTCACTCGGGATGATTTTTTTCTAGCTCTAACTATTTGCCTATAAATTTCATTTTGCCTTTTTTAAGTGGCTGAGTAATGCTCCATTGTGTAAATGTACCACATTATCTTTATCCATTCTTCTCCCGAGGGACATCTAGGTGGTTTCCAGTTTCTGGCTCTTTCGAATGGAGCAGCAATGAACATGCTTGAGCAGGTGTCTCTGTGGCAGGATAAAGCGTTCTTTGGATATATGCTCAAGAGTGGGATAGCTGGATTTTAAGGTAGATTCCCATCTTCCTGAGGAACTGTGGGTGTGGGTCTTCACCAGGTCCTCTATGGTTATAGTATGGCCTCCAGTTTGTTTGTATGGGATTTCTGAGTGTGCAAATGAGTGGGTTTCTGATTCTTGTGCCTTTTCTTGGATTCTTTTCCTTCTGTTCATCTCACTTTGATGTGGTAGTTTTTGTTTTTTAAGGAAGCCTGGGACATTTAAAAAATTTTATTTATTATGTATGCAGTGTTCTGCCTGCATGCCAGAAGAGGGCGCCAGATCTCATCATAGATGGTTGTGAGTCACCATGTGGGTGCTGAAATTGAACTCAGGACCTCTGGAAGAGCAGTCAGTGCTCTTCACTTTTGAGCCATCTCTCCAGCTAGTTTTTGTTTTATCTTATTATATTTTATTTTGTTATGTTTAAAAGATGAATGAGAGGCTGGAGAGATGGCTCTGCAGTTAAGAGCACTGACTACTTTTCCAGAAGACCCAGGTTCAATTCCCAGCAACCACATGATAGCTCACAACTGTCTGTAATTCCAGTTGCAGGAGATCGTCATATAGACATACATGCAGGCAAAACACCAATGCACATAAAATAAAAATAAATTTAAAAAATGAATGAAAACCTAGCCACTGGGGTTAAGGTTAACTAACAACTGAACTGTCATTTATACCAGCTGGGAAAAGGAAAATCAGTTTTCTCCAATGGAGTGACACTGGGTATGTCTACCACTGCAGGGCAGGCCTCATGGTCAGGAGGAGATGATCAATATATAATGGACTCCACAGTTTTTGGTTGCTTTTATTTGGTTACAGTTTTTTTTTCTTTTTGGGAGTTGTTTTATTTTATTGGTATTGTTATAGTATTAGGTGTTTGTTTGTTTGTTTTTTTTGAGAAACAACTTGAAGTTGGGAGGGGGAGAGGCTCTGGAATGACTTGGGGAAGGGGAAGAATATGATAAAATATATTTAAATGTAAAATTTATTTTTAAATAATTAAAAACATAATAAAAAAAGAGTACCCAGAGTAGCTGGATAATAAGCCTCTCCCTACCCCAATTTACTTATTTTGTGTGTGGAGGACTGTAGATGATTTTGTATAGTTTTCTCTCTCTTCCCACCTTATGTAGGGATGGAACTTAGGCCAGGCTTGCCCAGCAAATGCTTTTACTCTCAGCCATCCCCAACCCCAAGCTCTACCGGCCTGAGCTTTGGTCCAACTCACCTGGACTTTAGCCTCTAAAGGCCAAGGACACAAAGTGTGCTTCCAGAGTGCCCTCCTCCTATTTGGGGATTACCAGGTCAATAGTTCTCTCAGTAGAAGTGAACCCTCCTCCACAGCTGCAGATGGATTGGGTCTGAGTGTTTGGCAGCACAGTTAACGGCTCAGAAGGAGTATTACAAATTAAAGACACAGAAACTATTCTTTTGACCTGGGCAGTGGTATGGCATGCTTTTAATCCCAGCACTCAGGAGGCAGAGGCAGGCGGATCTCTGTGAGTTCAAGGCCAGCCTGGGCTACCAAGTGAGTTCCAGGAAAAAGGCACAAAGCTACACAGAGAAACCCTGTCTCCAAAACAAAAACAAAACAAACAAACAAAAAGCATGATGCTTGATCTCACCTGATACATACTCTGCTGATCTAGCCTTACTTCCCAACCCCTACATTACTTAGAAGTAGATTTTTTTTAGTCTCTCCCTCACTTTAAAAATCCACTACCAAGGGCCTGGAGGCCAGGGGCCATCAGTTTTTATAACAAGCTCTAAAATAATCCGCATACCTTATAATCAAGACACCTTATGACACTCTCACCATCCCGTCCCTCTATCAGCCTAACCCTGAATTAGCTCGACATTGAATGACCCTTTGTAGGGACTAGGGAGTAACTGTCATGAGTTATGGCCCTAGGGTGCCCTTTCTACCGGTGTGGCCTGAGCCTGGTATGGGTGGCGCCCTTCAGGCTCATCCTAGCCCCCTTCAGTGGTTTCCCTTTAAAATGTCTCCCAGGAAGGCAGCAGTTGCAGCAGAACATCTGGGAGGTACGAGCCTTGCTTTTGCCCAATAGGTGCCCCAAGGAGCCTTGAAAGGAGTGTTACCATGTTGATAGGCAAGCTCATACCTGGAGTTCTTCTTAACCAAGTGGGTCGCTGAGTACATTTGTGCCTTTAGACGGCCTTCTTGGGGCATTTCAGGTGATGAGAGAATAATTTTGGGGGCTCCCAAGAGAGATGAGACCCTGTCTCACTGTGTAGCCCAAACTATTCTTGAATCCACTATGCAGCCCAGACTGGTCTCTAACTCCCGATCTTCTTCCTCAGTCTTCTGAATGCTGCGTTTGGGAGGTGGAATGGAGGTGGAAATGTCATTAGCCTGTTTTCTTCTTTAGCCCTTCCTTCTGGAATTCCCCGTGGGAGGCAATAGATTCAGAGTTTGGTGTCAGACACTTCTGGACACAGACCTCAGCTCTAAAGGGCATAGTCTCTTTATAGTTTATGGAGGAATTATTTAACATGATAACCTTCAATAAGCTGGTCTGTGTTTCATGAGTCACATGGGGAAGCTGAAGGAACAGACTGAACTGTACTCAGGAATATTCCTAAGTCATTTGTGAGGCAGGGCTTGGTACTAAGCCCTGGGGGGAAGGGAAGAGACTTGAAGAGGAAGGAGATACGGTTCTTGCCCTGTCAGAGTTTCTGAACCCATAGAGAACTCAGGTCCAGAAGGCACTTCCTGTCACTATGGTGAACACTGGAGGAATGAGCCCAGGTTATGCAGTTTCCAAACCAGGGCTCTTCACACAGGTTCCCGGTTTCCAGCACTTCCCAGCATCCAGTCTCACTGTGGCTGGATTGTCTTTTCCTGTCCCCTGGCTTTGGGCTTCACCCAGTGGCTTGCTTTGGCCTATGCCAGGAAGAACAAAGTGAGCATGTGCAGAGGCTTCCTGACATTGTATTGGTCTCTGCTGTTACAGAAGAGCCTCTCTTGGGTACCTGCTGCCTCTCCAGCCTGGATGGTGGAGTCAACAAGGATGGAACTGGGCTGCAGGGAGTTGGAAACCAGCCAGCATTGTGGCGTCACTAACATAGCCAGCTAAAGACCAACAAAGATTCTTGTTCTAATCCCTACATTTCAGAATGGTTTGTTCCACCGCGTTATTGTGGCAATGGCTAACCTGTTCCTTTTATTAGGTTCTAAGTTCATGCCGAAAGAAAGAACCAGCACACAGTTGCTTAAGAAAGAAGCTTATTGAGTTCTCATGGAATAATGTGGTTAAGTCCAGGGCAGGGAACCAGATGGTTCTGTGGATAAAGGCACTTGCTGCTGCTGCGAGCCCAAGCCTGAGTTTGATATACAGAATCCACATAAAGGTTGGAGGATAGAATCCACACCACAGAGCTGTGTTCAGACCTCTGTATATACACTGCTCCCCCTCTGCCATAGTCTTATCCCACATATACAGTAATAAAAAGGAGTCTAGATACAGCTCATTTGGCAGTGATTGTCCAGCTCATGAACCCCTGGGTTCCATCCTAGCACTGAGGCATGAGTCCTGTAATCCCAGCACTCAGGAGGTTGAAACAGTAGGGTCATAATATCAAAGTCTTTCTTACATAGTAGCAGGGCAGCAGCCTGAGCTACATGAGACCCTCATAAACAAACAAACAAACAAACAAACAAACAAAAACAATTATTTTAGAGCTAATACCCATCATTACAGGGCTGAGGCAGGAGGATCAAAGTGAGTTCAAGGCTAGCCTGAGCTACAGTGTCGAGACCCTATCTCAATCCCTTATCCCAACAACAACAAAAATGCCAGAGCAAATTTGGTAGTCCATGTTTGAGGCTCCTGGCTTTCTTTTTTCAGAGCTAAATTATATATGTATTATACACACACACACACACACACACACACACACATACACACACACACACACACACACACACACATATAGGATGCTGCACATATGTGGGTGTCATCCTTAAACAGGGCCAAGTTAATCTCTGTATCACTCCAACTTTACTATATGTACTGTCAAAGGGAGCCCTTGAAATGAAATTTGGCCATGTGTGGTGGAAGGGAACATGCCACCATGTGCATGTGGAGGTCAAAGGACATTTGTAGGAATTTTTTCTTCTACCATGTAGATTCCTGGGACTGAACTCAGGGCTGAGCCTTGATGCACGGAGCCCTCTGGCTAGCTCCCAGGATCTGCTTTATTGCTGCATCTTCCTCGGGATGGATACTGCCTTCCTCTGAAGCTTCCATGGCATCCACACATCTAAATCTTAATTTCTTTCAGCCGCAGATGCCCAAACTCTTCACATTGTGCACCAAACTCTCCTTCAATGGCACCATTTAACAGAAAGCCTCTACTTTATCCTCTTTCCACTTCTGCTGTGGGCTTCAAGTCCCATGCCCACCCCCAGGGGTTGAGGACTAGGGTGTGTTCCCATCTCTCCTATCCACCAGGTCTCAAGATGGCAGATCTTCGTCCCACCAAGACATTAGGAGCTTGAGCTTGTGGGGCCTGGTAAGAGGTCTGAGCTACAAGTTGGGTGTCCATCTGGGCAATGTTATCTGTGTTGGGAAGCCCAAAGGTGAGAACCCAGCCTCCCTGTCAGACTTAACTAGAGACCAGTCTTCCTTACACTGCTCTGTCTTGCCCCTCACCAACTCTTCTCCCTGGTGACTTCCAGTTTGGAAGAAGCCAGAGAATTTTTGCTACCTGCCTACCCTGTGGTACCTTGGTTGTTTAAGTGAGTGTGCAAGGCTTGATAAAACACACCTCTCTGTCTTGGAAATTGATTTAGGAGGGGAGTTATGAGGATGGGAAGGAGAGGTGTCAAGGACCCACCGCTTAAATTTTTTTTAAATTTTTTTTAAATTTGATTTTTAAAAAAAGATTTATTTATTTATTATGTATACAGCATGTATGACTGCAGGCCAGAAGAGGGCACCAGATCTCATTACAGATGGTTGTGAGCCACCATATGGTTGCTGGGAATTGAACACAGGACCTCTGGAAGAGCAGTCAGTTATCTTAACATCTGAGCCATCTCTCCAGCCCCACCCCAACCCCCCCCCCCCAACCCCGCTTAAATTAGTAGCCCAGCGGTGTTCAAGGATAGAGCCATTGGCTCCTACCGTCTTGGTGGGATGAAGATCTGTCACCTTGAGACTTGGAGGGTAGGAGAGAGGAACACACCCATGCAAAACAGGAAAAGGGTGGTGCAGGAGGGGGAGTTCTTGCCTAGCATCCTAACATGCATGAGGTCCTGTGATGTAGAATATTATTCTAAGGTGTGTTACTTTTGTTCATGTTGCATTTGTTTAACTCTGTGAGGCTGTGTTACTGTGCCTGTCTAAAACACCTGATGGTCTAATAAAGAACTGTCCAATGAGAAGGCAGAAGGAGAGATAGGCGGGGTTGGCAGACGAGAGAATATATAGAAGGAGAAATCTGGGAGGACAGAAGAAGTAGCCAGAAGAGGAGAAGGACTTCAGGGATCAACCACCCCGCTACACAGCAAACCTCAGAGTAAGATTTACAGAAGTAAGAGAATGGGAAATGCCCAGAGGCAAAAGGTAGATGGGATAAGTTAAGGAAAGCTGGCAAGAAACAAGCCAAGCTAAGGTTGGACATTTATAATTAAGAATAAGCCTTCCATGTGATTTATTTGGGAGTGGGGTGGCAAGCCCCCCAAAAAAGCCTAAGAGCCAAAAGAGCAAAAACAAACAATAACAGTCCGGCACAGACAGTGTTTGAAGAAGTGGTACTTCTTTATAGGCACTCTCCTCGGCAGTGGTTTAAAAAAGGGTCTGCTGATCATCTGCCTTCATTACAGACAGAATACACTAAGGGTCAGTTTCTGGCATTTCAGCAGTCATCACCTTACTGGGTCTCTGACAGTCCCCACCACATAACTCCTTGTGGACCTCCCTACTCTTCAAGAGCCTTGAACATCCATTCATCTACCCATGGCATGGTAGGCATCTGAGTGCCTTCAAGTACAGGTGGTGTTTTCCCATCACACCTGGATGTGGAGGTGTAGAGTGATCACTCCAATGGAAATCGCCACTTTATTATGTGCAGGTTTAGGAAACCCGGGAACCACACTTCATAACTCCCTGGCCAGAGGTGCTGCTAGTGATATGTGCTTGTATGAGATCCATGAGGGAGAAGAGATGGCTGCCATCTGACTCTTCCTCTGCCGTAGTGATGTGCAGCTCCAGAGGCCACCCGGACACCCCCACACCAGTCAGCAGCCTGGGGAACAGTGAGACCGACCTCAGCAGTGTTTTCAGATGACCGATGTTTCCAGATGACCGACTCCCTGACTACCTGGAAAGCAGCTGTGACAAAGGAAACTAAAAGCTAGAGGTACAGTCCCTCACCCGTTGTCACCAACCCCAGCACCTTCAACAGAAAGCACTAATGACTTGGACAAAATTCCTTTGGAGACACAACAGTAGAAGACAGACTTTTGGGGAAGTGGAAGAAGAACTCTGGTAGGGAGAGGAGATGGCATGGTGACGAGGAGGTGAATATGACCAAAGTGTGTTATACACATAACAAGGGGCTGGGGAGATGGTTCAGGAACCAAAGGACGTGTACTGCTTATACAGAGAGCCTGGGTTCAGTTCCCAGCACCCACGCCAGGTGACTCACGACCAGCTTTAACTCCAGCTCCAGGGGGATGCGATGCCCTCCTGTGGCCTCTGTGGACACCTGCACCCACATGCACAAACCCATATACAACCGGTACACACTGTTAACAATTAAAATAAAGCAGAAAGTCATAATGAAACCCATTCTTTCATACAATTAATTTACTATAATAAACAAGGACACACTAATGTTATATTCAAGAAATTAGTCTTTTGGAGTAAAATGTTAAGAAAGGCTTCTAGTCTCTTGTCTGAGGGACTGTGCTATATCAGGAGATGCATATTTGGTACCTGCCACCCAGTGGCTGGCACAGAGCTTCTAAGTCACTTAGAAATTTTCATTGCCACCAGAGTACCATTTGTTTGAATGAGGTGACTTTTGGTGGGCTTCTGGATTAAGGTTAGCCATCAGCAAGACCAAGCCACACTTCCATGCTTTCAATCTTCAGCTCTAGTCCATGTGCCCTGGGGAGAGGTGAGGAGGTGGAGATGAACAGTTGGGCCAGGTATGGTGGCACACACTAGAAATCCCCACCCTTGGAATGCTGAGGATGCGGGATTACAAATTCTGGGCCAGCCTGGGCTAATAAGAAGATGTCTCAAAAATCAATCAGGCTTTGATGAAGGGTCCCATAAAAGTCCCCAAACACGGGATCAGAACGGATCTGGGTCGATGAGCACATACACATGGAAGGAATGTTCTGCCCCCAGCTCCATACTCCATGGGAGCCTTCCCAGCTCCCTCACCTACGCACCTCTTCCCCTGGCTGTTCACAGCGCCCCTGAATTCTTTGTGTAGCAGATCAGCAGTAGTAAGGAACTGTTTTCCTGGGCTCTGCAAGTCATCCTAGCAGGTGATCAACCCTGAGGTGGCCGTCCAGCTGGTGGGATGCACTGGTGACATCCTGGACTGTGACTGCCATCTGAACAGGGCCTCTGGTAGAGCCGAGCCCTCAGGGGCAGTCGGGCACGAACTCCAGTGAGAGCCCAGTTCAGCTGACTCTAGGACATGCAGCTGGTGTCCCCAGAGAACTGGGAAGTTGCTGGTGTGGGCCCTCCCTCTCCAGTTGTGCCAGAAGTGCTGAGAACAGTGAAGTAGCAGAGAAAAGGGTGCTTAGCCTGCACCCAGGGAGTTTAAAATGGACCCACAAATTCCGTGACTCTTTTTCAAAAGATGGCGTCTGGCATCCCCTTCCCTTGGATGTGGAAAGTTCAGAATTGAGGACAGCTGACTCAGGCATATGCTTACAAGCAGGTGATGCTTCTAACTTCATGTGCAAAGGAGGGAGAATGCTTTCCCTGACCTTTTTGGGGGGTAGAAAATTATATTGGTTACTGAAAACCTGCTTTGAAAAAAAACGAGCAACACAGAGTCTAAGTGGCTTTGTGGGAAGTTGTTCCCTAGATACCACACGTCAGCTGCTCTGAGAAGACTTGCACAAGCTCATGAAACTTCCTGTTGTGAAGCTGGAGAGGGGCCCACAAGGACTGCCCCATCCCTGAGGATTTACTGGCAGTTAACAGTTCCTAGGGAGAGGGACTCTTGAGTCCTTGCCCTTCCTTCCCTGTGGCTTTAGAGGCAGTTAACAGTTCCTAGGGGGTGGGGCTCGTGAGGCCCCGCCCACCCCCTGTAGCTGTAGGCAGCAGAAGCTGGCGTGGAAGGCCAGAACTGAGTGGAGTAGCAGAAAAAGGTTGCTCTCTCTGTCAGCAGTGTGTCAACCTTCGGATGTGGGCTGGATTTGTTGACTGGCATTTAACTGTTCACGTGCTGAGGCAGGAGTGATGCTGTGTGCTTTCTAGTGCGAGGCCATACAAAGTTTCTCTTTTCTTTTTCCTCCACCTCTCTTGAACTACCATGTTTTAATAACATCCAGTCAAGTAGCATGCGGATGGGGGGAGACCAGCGTAGGCAGGAACTGAGGGGTCCTCACAAAAACCAGCACTGCTTGCCAGCCATGTGGGGGCTGAAACACCTTGCAGATGGATCCTGCGGCCTCACTGAAGCCTTTGGATAGCCATAGCCCTGGCCCAATCAAACAGTGTCATCAAAGACTCATAGCTGGGGCTGCTAAAGCTGCTTCTGAACTCTAACTAAACACATTGTAAGGAGTGGGTGCTTATCATTTTAAGTCAGTTTTGGGGGTGATGTGAACATCAGTCTGGAGATCCTCTGAGCTTGTGGAATGGCTGGGGACTTTGGCCCCTGGTTTTGCCTTCCCTTCTGTCACACAATCTCCACTGATTGTCCTGAGCACGAATTCCCTGTCTCCTGTCACACGAAGGGGACAATACTAAAACATGCTGAAATTATAAAATAAGGGGACAATTGGGGGATGAGGTACTTACAGAATGATAGTGGAGCATGTTCCATCCCTTCTCCTGCAACACTACCACCAGTGAGGTTCCCCTAGAGCCGGGTAGTGTCTAGCTTACAGCCCTGACCCAACTGCTCTGGTTCAACTGTCTTCACAGGCTCTAGGCATCCTCGCTTTGCTGTCTACCAACCATACATCTCTTCTGTGCTGCTCACGGATTGCCTCGTTTCTCCATCTCGTGAGAACTGTCTGATGTCTTTGCTAGGTCTCAGTGGCATCAGAAGTGTCATGCCATGTGTTCAGACACTCCTCCTCTCTCTGGCTCCAGCCAGGTTGCGTGCCTGGGTCAAGGATAGACAGCTTACCCATGAGCTGGCTGGCCAGGCACCCACTTCGCACTCACAAGCTCTGCTCCATTTGTCCCCTTGTGGGTTGAACCTCTCCTATTTCCCTTCACATTCCCACTGACCCTTTGTTGTTCCAACTTTGTAAGCTCCCATCCATATCCCAGTTTAAGATCTGTGTAGGAGACAAGCCAAGTGCCTGGGGTGAATCCCCCACTTAAAGAGATGTCAGTCAAGCTGCTTGGATTGGGAGAGCTCTGTGTAGTTTACTGTATATATAACTTGGATGTAAGACTCCATAATCTAGCCAGGAGGTAGTGGCTCACACTCCCAGCACTCAGGAGGCAGAGGCAGGCAGATCTCTCTAAGTTCAAGGCCAGCCTGATCTACAGAGCAAGTTCCAGAACAGCCAGGGCTACACAGAGAAACTCTACCTCAAAACAACAATAAAAGGCTCCCTAATCTAGAGCCTACCAAATTCAGAAAAGAAAAATACCAGCAAAAGCAGACAACTAAGTGTGAGGAAAAAGCAGGCCCAGAGACTCAGGCCCCATAAAGCCAGTACCCTAACCTCCTGCTCAGCTAATCTGAACCACAGATGACTGGCTGCCTGCCCATGGGCAGCAGCTTGTTTAGCACAATGCAGTCTGTCATTGGGATCCAGAGTGGGGTCTGTGTCCCCATCTCTACCACCTCCCACTAGTCTTGGCCCTTGGACGGCTGCAGCCCCAGCCCCACACAAGCCTTCCAGGTCCAGCCATCTCAAAGCAGTCCTTCCCAGGGGGCAGCTGGCCAGTGTCGGAAGCACATGGCTGGGGAAAGCCTCAAGTTCTTTTTAGAACCTAGTGGTCAGCCGTGTAAAATAAGGCCTTAAAGTCCAAGAACCTCCTGAGTCTAATGTAGGAAATGCACTGACCTTATTAGATGGCGCTTGAGACACCCAGAAGACGTACATAATAGCAGCTACCCCTCTTGAAAAAAAGAACACCCAAGTTAGGTTGGCACAGATATAGCACACACAGTGAGGGTGAGAGAGAGGTAGAAAGCAAAGACAAGAATTCAACTGGGTGCTGTTTACCCAACAGCTGGCCTCAGAGACACAGGAAAGCCTCCGAAGAAAAACCACAAAGCCGCCTGGGTGGGAGGATGATGAAGACCCTCTTCCGCTTCCAGAGGCAGAGCCCACCCATCTCCCCAGGCTGCATCATCTTCCCAGCAATGACTCAAGGTAGGAGCCACCAGAATGAGCCTTCCTACCCTCCCGGAGTGTGGAAACCGGTTTTGTCCTCAGAGAAACTTTTTTGGGGTGTCTTTCATAGTTGCCATGTATAACTGGGAAGTTCTAGAGGGCCCTATTTGGAGCACCACATGTTACCAGGGAAATTGCCACTCTCTCTTTTGAGTTCTTAGCCCTGCTAATGAAAGAATTTAAGAACAAACCGAGACAAATACTTGAGGACAATTTTATAAGCATTTAAAAGAAAAACCAACCCCAGGGCAGAAAGCTACAAATCTTGGCAGCTGCCTGGAGGAGGAGAATGAAAAAGAAGAGAGAGAACCATGATGTTTGTGTTAACACCAACACGGAGATCAGCCACATGGTGGACAAGTAGCACCTGGTGGGGAGGAGGGCTCCAGAAAAGAAAAAGAAAAAGAAAGAAAGAAAGAAAAAGTCCAAAGTCTCCTCAGGCCAGCAGCCTCCACCCCGAGTTCTGGACCTACTGGCCTGTGTTCTTGCCCTGAGTTCTGGGACTCCTAGTCCGTATACCCTTGTCCCGGGTAGGCTCTGACTTCTTCCCTGGGTCAGCACTGTCCCAAGTTGTGAGACTCCAAGTTTGTGTGACTTTGGCCTGGGTAGGCTCTGACCTCTGACCTTCTCCCTGGGTTGGTAGCATGCAGATGTCAGAAGTTTCTAGAAAATGCACTCCTGAGTTTTTCTATTCCATTTGGATTCAGGGAGGATAGCTAATGTGTGTTCAGGGGCTAGATATGTCTTTTACAGGTCTTTTTTTTTTTTTTTTTTTTGTTTTAGAAAGGGTCTCACACCTCAAGCTGGTCTGGACTTCATTGTGTAGCAGAATGGTATAAACTGCTCTTAAACTCAAGACAAGCCTTTGGCCTCTGCATTCCCAATGCTGGGACTACAAGGCATCAGCCACCATGCCCAGTCAGTTGAGCCCTTTAAACATCTTACGATTCGCTCATCAGAGGCAGTCTGCAGGGTGAAATTCTGGGAGTCTGTGAGCTGTGCTGTGGACTTGGGCATTGCAATTGGAGGATAAAGCAGCTAGGCAAACAGGAGTGGCCCCTCCCTCACCTCAGCAAGTCTGCATGGGAGAGTTGGTCTGAAGGAGAGCAAAATGCTCCTGCCCAGGGTGGCTTCTTCAAAGGGATAAGTTTGTTGAAAAGGATAAGTGGGGTAAATATCATGCTGGTGCCTTGGCTGTGCTCCAGGACAAGCCACATCCAAAGATCTCCCCAGATGCACTGTGGGGCCCTTAGAACAGACTTGGAAAGTTCCTAAGAGTTTTGTTTTGCTTTCTGCGAAGTCTTTTTCTGTAAGGTGGCCACTGTGGCTTTTAGGGATATGTACAGACCCTGCATGTGTCACTTGGCTCAGTATCTACAGGGCAAGGACTCCTCTGATAAGGATGGGGTTTTCCATAAGGATGCAGGAAGTGACCGGGTGATTTGTTTTAATGCACCAATAGTGGGTTTATTATGACACCACTACCCTTCCCTCCTTTGCTGGTCCCTTCCTTTCATGTCACATGTGTGTATATATTTATTGTATGTAATATATGCTTATATATAATAGATACACTTAAATCTAGATACCACATATGAGAGGAAACATGTCATCTGCCCTTTCCCCATTATATATATATATATATATATATATATATATATATATATATATATATATATATATAGTATTTATCTTTCTGAGTCTAGCTTATTTCTTTCCAGTGAAGTTTTAATTGTCTATGTTAAAAGCAGCAAAGGGGGTTCTACAATTCAAACCATGAAGGACTTACATGCTTAAAAAAAAGGTCCAAATGTTCTTGGCATCTTATTGAAGAACACAATAGAGGTGTGGGCAGATCGCAAAGTAGCAACAATCCTCTAGTCAAAGCAAATCACAGACACAAAGAAATCTGCTCTCAAGAGTTACCTGGACTGTGTGAGTGAAGGCAGGCAGGGCCTCAGGTTACTGCCTGGGGGTGGTCTCTAGTTCGATAGACAGTGTATAAGCTCTGTAACCTCTTTTCTATACATTCCTTCTCGGGATATGTACATGTACCATGCATGGGCACAAGAAGGCTAATAGGGGCTTTTCCCTAGAAGTTCACTTAAGAGACTGTTTGCCTTATTGCACACGGACACTGTCTTAGGGTTCTATTGCTGGGAAGAGACACCATGACCACAGCAACTCTTATAAAGGAAAACATTTAATTTGGGCTGGCTTACAGTGCTGGGGGTTTAGTCCATTGTTGTCATGACAGGAAGTAAGGTGGCATGCAGGCAGACATAGTGCTGGAGAAGTAGCTGAGAGTTCTACATGCAGATCCAAAGGCAGCAGGAAGAGAGTGACACTGGGCCTGGCTTGAGCATCTGAAACCTCAAAGCCCGCCCCCAGTGGCACAGTTCCTCCAAGAAGGCCACACCTACTCCAACAAGGCCACACCTCCTAATAGTGCCACTCCCTATGAGTCTATGGGGGCCATTTTCTTTCAAACCACCACACATGAAAATGAGTTCATTCCAGAGGGCCTCTCCATCCCTGTAACTGGATGTAACCGGTGTATGACTGAATAGAACCTATGGCTTGATGGTCATTAAGGGGAGGAGAAGTTTATTCAATTGTTCAGAGGAGGTGCACATGCAGCTGGATTCAGGCAGGAGTCTTGGCTGACTCACACACACAGTATGTGAGCATGAGGATCTTGGAATGCTGGGTGGATTAATAGACGTGTATGTGCACAGCTCACAAACCAAGTTAGGTTTTCAGGTCACTAACACTTTCCCTATGTCTGTCTGCTTCAGTTTTGCCCCCCCAACCTCTCTGCCCCCACATTGTTAAAATACCTTTTTCTGTATGCTTCCTGGTGCCTTGAAGACGCTGTTCATTCCATGGAGCCTTTTCTCCCCATTTTCCAGCTCTGAAAGACCATTTTCCTCTGTCTAGGATGATTTGTTTCTTTTCAAAAAATTTAAATTGGGAATCTAAAAACCTAGACTGCTGACTAAGCACGGCAACTTCCTTCCTTAACTCATCAATACTTTCCTTCATTTTTTAAATTAATGAATTTCCCAGAAAATAGATTGAAGTAGGATAGAAAGATGGGGAAAATGACGGGGATACAGGAAGGAAAAAGGGCCCTAGTTGAAGCCTGTTGCCAGTTGAGAAGCAAGGATTCCAGTACAATGAACTTGTGCTGTGGTTGTTGACAAAGAGATAATATTCCTTTTATATAAATTTTTTTTGAGGGGGGAATGGTGGCTGAAGAGATGGATCAGTGGTTAAGCAGGTTTATATCAAGGAGACAGTGAAGGGGGCTCCATTCTGTCACCCACAGAAGCCTGATTTCCCAGAGAACAACCCAAGTTCTGTTCCCAGCACCCATGTCAGGTGGCTTCCAGCCATTGTGGCCCTAGCTCCAAGGGCCTTGAGATGAGATGCCTCTAACCTCCATGGGCACCTGCATTAAGGTGCACAATACCTGCCCCCCCATAGATATAAATAATTAGAAATAGTATTTAAAATAAAGAGCTTTTAAAATTTGAAATAGCCTTGAGCTGGGTTTAAAGCCTGAGCATATATGACCTTGAGTAGCACTAAGCTTATTCTTTCCTCCCAGAGATTTCCTGGGAATTCCATCCAAACAAGGCTTACCTTTGTTTACAGCAAAGCTATCCTAGTGGTTCATTCCTGAGAACTAGACTTTTACCTTATCAATTGGAATCCTCTCAGATGCCCAGCTTCTCCTCAGGAACCCCTTGGGATCTGATTTCTGTCCCTTAGCCACCTTTAAAGACACTCCAAACCCCACCACAATGATGGTCTATATAGTATATGTGCTACTGTAATGACAATGAAGTTCTCTCTCTCTCTCTCTCTCTCTCTCTCTCTCTCTCTCTCTCTCCCCTCTCCTCTCCTCTCCTCTCCCCTCCCCTCCCCTCCCTTCCTCTCCTCTCCTCTCCTCTCTTCTCCTTTCTCTGCCACACACACCTATGCTCTTGAAAGTGCCTTTTGTCTGAGAACCTCTATTTTTCTTTTTTCTTTGTTTTTTTTTTTGAGACAGGGTTTCTCTGTGTAGCTTTGGAGCCTGTTCTGGAACTTGCTCTGTAGAGCAGGCTGGCCTTGAACTCACAGAGATCTGCCTGCCTCTGCATCCCAACCTCTTTTAACCCTTATGCTTAAGCCTATTAGTAAAATATCTTCTATAAGACCACAACTTTACTCCGGACTGGCTCACTCTGATATTCTTTTCTGCATTGAAGCCACAAATCCTTATTTACTGAATCAGGTTTCTAACAAATTGGGAGACACCTCAGGCTCCTGTGGGCGACAGAGAGGAGCTTTTTTTTCTGTTCCCTCGACATAGACTTTCTTTCTTTAAAAAAAAAAAAAAAAAGATTTACTTATTTATTATGTGTACAGTGAGTGTTCAACTTGCAGGCCAGAAGAGGGCACCAGATCTCATTGTAGATGGCTGTGAGCCACCATGTGGTTGCTGGGAATTGAACTCAGGACCTCTGGAAGAACAGGCAGTGCTCTTAACCTCATAGCCATCTCTCCAGCCCAAC
Source organism: Onychomys torridus (assembly GCF_903995425.1). Lineage (NCBI taxonomy): Eukaryota > Metazoa > Chordata > Mammalia > Rodentia > Cricetidae > Onychomys > Onychomys torridus. The sequence continues at coordinate 91,352,252 of NC_050450.1, forward strand.
ATAGACTTTCTTATAGTATTATAACTCAAAGTTTGTATGAAAGTTTGAGAGGAGGGTCTCTTCGGATCATTTTGCAAAGAACCCAGGTTATCATCTGCATCTTGCACATTAGGGAAAAAGTAGCATTCAGGGAATGCTAACAATGTTCTCAGTCTTGTTGTTAAAAGAATTTTAAAAAAGATCTCAGAAGGAAGCTGGAGGGTCATTTTACTGTAGGATGAAAGACAAAAACAGGCCAGGCAAACTGTAAAATCATGAACTGTCGGAGGGAGGCAAGTAAGAAGTGGAAATCTGTAAGCAGCTGTTGAATGGGAATCTTCAGAGAAAACTAGAAATCTCAGAGTGTTAGGGCTAGCATGCTTATGATTTTGGTCACCATCTAAGAAAGGCATAGAAAGGGGAAAAGAAAGATAAGGTTTTGAATTACAAACGAGAAAAGAGGGTGGGCTTAGCAATGAAAGTCTGGAGGGCTTTCTGGGGCATGTATGTATATTATTTCACTAGGGGGATAATTATTCCTCCCATTTCCTAGCAAGCCTCCAGGTAAACCAGCTTTCCTAAGGGGTGGTTTCCTGACCAGGCAATTGACAGGACCATTTTGAGGGGACAATAGTATGTAGTCTCTAATCCTAGAGACTGATTAGATTGCCATATCTAGGGCCTGAGGGAGAAGTAAGATTCTATTCTTTCAACCAAGAGGAAGTAGCTGTCCCTTAGAGGGTTCTAAGGAAGCCCTGTTCCTCCACCCTTTCATATGGTAAATTGGAGCTGGGACCTAAAGCTGATGATGAGAGAGGAATCTATCTTCACTGGCCTCCAAGCCTGCTAATGCCTATCTAGCCACTCAACATTCCCCGTCAAGAGCCAAGGCCAGAGCTGCCTAGATGGCGTAGAGGATAAGTGCCCTTGCCAACAAGCCTGATGACCCAAGTTCAGTCCCACATGGTGGAAGGAGGGAACTGATCCTTGCATGTCCATTCCAAATCTTCTGTGGCATGCACATCTATACATGTGCACACACATATACAATGAAATAAGTGAAATTAAAAAAACAGAGTGGAGACCTTAAAATTGTGTGGGAGGTGAGCTACTATTTACTCTCCATCTGGCTACTTTCAGCTGAAATGAGTTGTAGAAACATTGCTGGAGATCGCTGCCTGGATTAATGTTTCTGGACTCCTGGGATCTCATTTAAAGAATTCAGGCACATACAGATTGCAAAGTGGCAAGGAGATCTTATTCAGAGACAATACAATCATACAGTGAGCTGTGGACTTTGTGACTCTCATGTTGTAAAATGGTCACTACTTGCAGCTTCCTTTCATGGGCTTGAGGAACAGCAGAGCTGGTTGTTAGTGGTGGGTTGTGGGGGGTCTTTCTGTTTTGACTAATAGGCCTGGATTATGTAAGTCTTTGCTTGGTTCAAACATTCCTTTCCATGGTGCATCTGACTGGAATCATGTGCATGCCAATTATGTATAGATATAAGACGGTAAAATGAGATTTTCCCTAAAACCTCCAAGGGCAGAGTTTGCCTTGCCGGGCATGGACCCAGAACCAGTTCAAGCTGGATTGGCCCCCTACTTCTCATAGCTAAGTATGTTCTAGAATGTATTTAAATGAAAAATTGGCCACAAAAGAGTTACTAAGGTGGAATGAGGAAAGAGTAGCACTCCATTGTTTGAAGTGTGCTGCGTATGCGGCTTGATGCAGGTGAGGGCCCCATGTCATTAGTCTCTTGTTAGTGAGCATGTCTCTCTAGTCCAAGCCCAGCGGAGGCCTAGGTTGCTAACCTATTCCTGCTCCTGTCTGCTCCTGAAGGAAGATATTCAGTCTTCTTGGAGCTACTAGATAGGAGCATAGAACTGAGTTGGGCAGATACAGTCTCTCCTATTCTTTCCTAAGGTTGTGAAGTCTCCATTGGGAACTGTCTATGAAATTCCTCTGGCAAAAAGGCATCATATTTGGAAACTATTACTGTAGTGTTCTTCTTTGATGAGTTTGGCAGCTGTGGTTGTCAGAAGCCATGTGTAACCAGGTTTGTTGGATTCCAGAAGAGAAAAACTGTGTATGCTTATTGAGAAAGGGGGAGGCAAGGATAAGTAATAGAAGCAGAGATAGGGCAGGCACCCCCAGAAAGGAGCACTGGTACTGTCAGTATCTAGGTTTCTGAGGTTAACAGGTTTTGGCCAGACTTTCAGTTGTCTACTTCGAGGACATTTTTGATATTGTGTTGGAACTTTTCCAGATTTTTCTTCTGTATTAGTCACTTTGCTGTTGCTGATCAAAGGCAACTTATAGAAGAATGATTTATTTTGATTCTAGAAGGTTAGTCAATGATGATGGGGGAGGCATGGTGGCAGGAACAGGAAACTGAGAGATCAAGTCTCAGCCACACACAGAAAGTAGAGAACGCAAGCAGGAAGTGGGGCAAGGCTACAAAGCCTTTAGTCCACACCCAGTGATGTACTTCCTCCAGCGAGGCTGCTCTCCCAAAGGCTCCATACCCCAGCCCACCCCTCCCAAGCAGCACCTCCAATTGGGGACCATGTGTTGAAATCCATTTTGGAGGACATTTCTCATCCAAAACACACATCAACATGAAAGGATGGTAGCAGTCACAAGAATGTCAGGTCACAGGCAGAGGTGGGCACTAAACTATTTAAAGGACCAAAGACAGTCCGAGGTAGTCTTTGGCTCCCACCTTGTAATGTCTTAGTATTTCACAGTCAGTCAACCAGCTGTGTAGCTGATTTAACACAGGTGCAGTTTTCCCCTGTGGAAACTTCGTTCTATCACCCCTGTTGGTCAAGCTTCACGTTTCGTGCATGAAGAGATCAAGTGTTGTCTAACATTCCACAGTGACCAAAAGGCTCATTCCTAGGATCTGGTATTAATGAGGTTGAGCAGGCAGGAGAGCAGGCTTCAAGAAAGAGTAATAGTTGGTAAGGTCTAAATCCCTGGATCATATCCGGTCTGCTAGTCATCTGACAGTTCTCTCTCTTGTCTTTTGTGTCTGATGCAACAGTTACATATGACATATAGGGATTTTGTTTTTAAATTTGAGTAATGAGGACCAGTCCTGGCAGGAACAAGCCTCCCTCAGGCCTCCTGGAAGTGGAGCACAAAGTGGGGTTGGGTGCCTGGAGTCGTCCTGTGCTGCCACGTGCATTCATGGTGCTGAAAAGTATGCAGTGCTAGCCGAATGCAGTCCAGAAATCTCTCTCCGGTGCATGTGGTAGGTCTGGTGCTCTGCCAGGACAGAAAGAGTGGCTTGATGACTTCTCCATCTCAGGGGGACGAAGCCCTGTCGATAAGCCAGCCTGGACGTGGGGGCTTTGGCAAGACTAGGAGGGCGGATCTGGACTCTCCTTTCTAGCTTCTCAACCCTCAGCATCTGGTCAGCCATTGGGTGGGTCACGGTCTGAGCAGGCAGCGGGCGTGCTTATGCTGGTGCAGATCTCCTTTGTCACCGCTGGCAGCACACCCTCGAGCGATGCCTTTCCATCCGCTTGCACAGTGGGGATCCCCAGCATCCCTCCAGTTGGGCTGCTGCCTCCTCTATCTGGATGGGGTCCAGGTCAGCCCCATCATCTTCCCAAGCCATTTGAATAACTTCCTCATACAGATCTTGCCAGTCAAGGTCCTGTAGTCAAATGTCTTGGCAGGTTTTACACACTTCCAGGATTTGTTCTTTCCTGGACTTGGAGGCTCTCTCGATTTTGCGCCTGTATGGAGCACTCATGGAGAGTCTCGGTCTAGGAGGCTGAATGGTGGACTTCCTGAGGGTCAGTGAGGATAGGTTGTCACCTGTTTTTTTGTTTTTGTTTTTGTTTTTTGTTTTCCTAAATCTATTGACACGGGGATTGAAGCGCATCTAAAAGCGTCTAACAGGATGTGAAGAATTCTGGCCTCTGAGGGAGCTGGTGCTGAAGAGACTTGTAAACCCTGCTCTGTGACTCCACAAAACCTCCTGAAACCTAGTTGCTTCTTATCCTGACATTCCTCATTTCTTTCTTTTTTCTTTTCTTCCTTAAGTCTTTGTCTAGAATGACTTTACTGAAGAGACAGTATGCTGGTGCTTCCTTTTACTCCAAACTGGTGTCAGAAATCAGCATAACCACTCAATTCCATGGATGTAGAAGGCTGTGCAGGTTCAGGATGTTTCTTTTAGGCTTTCAACAGAGCAGGCCAGAGTGCAGTTGTTAATTGTTGTTAGCCAAGTCTCTGTCAGTCTTTTATTTATCACCAAAGACTCAGGAGCCAGATGTTGGGGTGAAAACCTGTTAGCTCAGAGAGGCACAGAAAGCACCCAGCTGCTTCCTCCTCTGCCATGTCCCAGAAAGAGAGCTTTCTCCTACACTGTCTCAAAGACTCCTCCAACCAGATGTCTCTCCCTTCTCTACCTCTTGTGAGTCTCTCTCTCCATTCTTTTGACTTCCAGCCACTCTCTATGGCTCTTTCCTGTCAAATGGTTGCTTGCTTCGCTTCTTGACCTGTATGTAGTTGATTTTATTTAATCCTGTTTATAATATTCAAGCAGAAAGCTCTTGGATTAAAAGTATGTGCTAGGGCTGAGCCATACCACAACTAGAAACAAGTTTTTTCAGTAAATAACACAATCTTGGGGGTCATAGCATGATCAAATATCCTGCAACACTTACTTATTTTGTCAAATAAAGAGGAAAGGTTTCAATTCTAACATAGTAAAATTATTTACAATAATGAAGCTGTTTCTGCCAACCTTTCTACAATGTCCCTCTTGGCTGCACTTAGCAGTTTCAGGATTAAGTATTTCTGAGTTCAAAGTTCTGTAAAATGTCTGTGTCAGTCTCATATGAACTCAGCAATTGGAATGTCCTGAGCATTTTATAGCCCAAAGCTGATCTTTGGGTGGTGTTTGTCAGCTTAGTGGCAGTCCTGGCTAGAGGGAACACTGGAGGTGGCTGATACCACTTGACCAATCAATTTATTCTTTTTCTTGGGACATTTTCTCTTGATGATCTGTCCTTCCTCTTCCTCCTCCTCCTCCTCTTCCTCCTCCTCCTCCTCCTCCTCCTCCTCCTCCTTCTTTTTCTTCTCCTTCTTCTTCCTCTGCCTCACTTGTCCAGTGGTCTCCGGATTCCTTAGTTGGATGCTTGTAATCTCTTGGAGAGAGAGAAACAAAACCCTAACTCTGTGGGGTTCCTTTCTGGCAGGTTATATATTTTTCCTAGGGCAAAATTGGTTTTGGCAACAGAAAAAGTATCTTTCAATTAAAAAATTCTTTGGAAATTTTGAAACCAAATATATCTTAGTATGTGTGGGTAAATATACCTCTACTCCCCTTTCTCTTTTATATTTAAATTCAAGGTTTAAGTGTATTTATTTTTAGATCACAGAGGACATTCACTTTGCATTTTAGCCTGTCATTTGAAAAAGGCTTACAAATTTAAATCATTGTAATTTTAATGTGCCTGCCTCTGCCTCTCAAGTGCTGGGATTAAAGATGTGAACCACAACCTGGCTATGGATTTCTTATAATAGCTATTCTTATAGGGTTGTCCTGGTTTGATTTGGTTCTCCATTTCCCCTTATTTTTTAGTGTTATGGGTAAACTTGCAAGTTTTTCAAATGTGTAATCTACCATTCTTGCTGATTATTTGTCAAATTTTAATATTCTAGTCTTAATTAAACATGATGCCAATTTATCCACTATTTCATTATTTTCAGATATTTTGTCTGTCTTGCTTGTATGAGCTACATAAATTTGTCTTTGTTAGGTTTTGTCATTTCCATTCATGCCTCCCATGACCAGAGGTATCTTTGCCATTTGTCTGCCAGTTAGTGGTTTTCCATTTTGATGACCATATAGCTGTATAGCACACGCACCATGAATTGGAGAAGATAGAGATTTTCCTTGTTGTTTGTCTTATAGCCATAGTGCTGTACTAATTTTGGGGTTCCTTCCTCAGTATTGACCATTCTATCCCCTGGTCTATAGGCTGCTGTTTCCATTAGTTCTGGTTTCATCAGTGGTTGATGAGCCATCAATAAACCATGCATTAGCCAAATGTTGTGACCATTATGTTAGTCCTTGTAGTTCAATAGGTGCCTCTTTTGGGGGAGAGGGGAGTGGTTTAGGGATGGAGATTATGGGCAACTGAGCTATTTCCTCAGTGCAGGAAGGCACAGACCCCTTGGGTAATGAAGGAATTCAGACAGGTACCATTCCACTGTAATGCCTTCCTTTCATGGCTGAGCCTGCAAAGACTCTGCCTTTGTACATATCCAATCCATCATTGTAAGGGGCACCCTTATGACCCTAGGGTTGTTGGCAATGACTGAGTATAAGGTTCTCCATGCTGCTTAAAATGTCCAGATTTGTTTCTCAAAGAGGGAATATTCTCCATATATGGAAACTATTTGCAATAGAAGCCAACAGACAAATGTTGGTGGGCTCCCTTTTGCTTTATGAAGAGTCCCCAGTTGCCAATTCCCCATTTCATATGATATCTACAATTAGGGTATCATCTGGTTCAATATTGGTCAGGGTTGCCTGCTCAGAGAAGAGCTTACTGACAGTCACAAAAGCTGCTTTTTTTTTTTTTTTTTTTTTGTCCCTATTGGAAATTAGTTCCCTTTCTAGTAACCCTGTAGAGTAGAGAGTTTTTATAATAATCTGTAAATATGGTATGTGATTTCTCTAGTGTACAAACATACCAATTGGGAGCTGTATCTGAGTTTTGTCCCTGGGTGGTAGGATCAAAGGTGTGCACCACCGCCTTGTTCACTATAACTCGTAAACTTAGAAAATAACTAATTATAGAGGTCCCCCTGTCTCTGATAATTAAAGGCATGGGCTACCATTGCCCTGCTCAAGTATTTTATCTTAGTTCCAAATCATTCCAACTCTTAGAGATGTTGAAAACAAGTTTGAACTATAGTGTCCCTTTTAATTACTTAAAACATTTAAAATCTCTTAACTGTGTTTTTAATACCCAACACAACAAAAACATCCTTTTTATTTAAGAAGAAAATTCAAAAGCTGATATTCAAGATGGTGTAGGTCATGTGGCAATCTATAGTCTAACATTATAACATGGAAGAAAAATGTGGTTTGAGAGAACTCATTTTTCCCTGGGCGGTGGTGGTGCATGCCTATAATCCCAGCACTTGGGAGGCAGAGGCAGGTGGTTTGCTGTGAGTTCAAGGCCAGCCTGGTCTACAAAGCAAGTTCCAGGACAGCCTCCAAAGCTACAGAGAAACCCTGTCTCAAAAAAAAAAACAAAAAGAGAGAGAGAGAGGAGAGAGAGAGAAGAGAGAGAGAGAGAGAGTGAGAGAGAGAGAGAGAGAGAGAGAGAGAGAGAGAGAGAGAGAGAGAGAGAGAGAGAGAGAGAGAGAGAGAGAGAGAGAGAAGAGAGAGAGAGAGGGAGAGGGAACCCATTTTTCATTTCATGCCAGTAAGGCAAGTGTGCCTTTGGTAAATTATCATTCAAAAATATTTTTATTTTTTCATGCCTGATCAAAGGCACTTGTTAGTCTTTATAAATTAGTTTGAACTGACTGACCAAGCAGTCTGAACTATAGCCTCTCCTTATTCAGGAAGCCTTTCCTGTTTGAATCTGATCTTTATCAATCTTGATGGTATCCACAGCTTTTCTTCTTCTGTGGAAACAAAGGCAAAATCTCTTTCCCAACATAACACATTTCCTGGTTTTCATTCTGAGGTAAATGGAATATTAAAAAATTATTGGAATGGAATAAAAAAATTAAAGACCTCAATGAGGTCTTTAAAATGTATAGGCTGATTTAATTCAGCAGTTTTTTTTCCCTACTATCCAATGTCTCTCCACAGCAGTTGTTCCTATCTCATTAGCATTTAAAAAATTTAAATAAAGTACTGTGTAATCTATCTCTTGGGGTATTTATTACCCCTTTCTGTTTATTAAGCTTATCTTTTAAAGTGAAATTAGATCTTTCTATAACAGCTTGTCCTAAGGAATTGTGTAGTATACCTGTAATATGCTTTATGTTGTAATATGCAAGAAACTGTTTCATTTTACTTGAGACATATGCTGGAGCATTATCAGACTTATTTTGTACAAGTATCCCCATAATAGCCATAACTTCCAATAAATGTGTAATTATAGAATCAGCTTTTCAATAACTTAAAGCAGTTGCCCATTGAAATCCTGAATTTGTATCTATGGTATGGTGCACATACTTCAATTTTCTAAACTCTGCAAAATGAAACACATCCATTACCAAATTTCATTTCTTTGGGTACCTTTTGGGTTACTTCTTGCAGGTACTAGAGTTTGATTATACGAAGAACAAGTAGGACATTTCCTTATAATTTCCTTGGCTTGTTGGCAAGTGGTAGAAAAAACTTTCTTCAAACTTTTGCTGTTAACATGGTGTTTCTTATAAAATTCTGAGTCTTCTAGCACATTTCCAATTTCACCATTACCTTATACTAGAGGGCCCGGTAGACCCATATGGGATCTGATTTGCATTATATTCAATGGATGATTTCTATTTCTGATGACTTGTAGTTGAATAGATAGCAAACTTAATTCTGAATCATCCAGAATCAGTTCAGTGGTTTCAATATGTAAAATAGTTCTTTCTTCACATTGAGAGTTAGTAAATATATTAAGAGAGTCAAGAAAATCTAATAATACAATAAGAATGGCATTTAGCTCTGATTTTTTTAACTGAATCATAAAGGCTTTGAGCTACTTTATTTATTTTTCTTGACTTATAACTTGCCTTCCCTGATTGATTTGCATCAGTATAGAATGTAAGGGCTCCAGAACTTGGTGTCCCTTTTATTATATGAGGGAGAATCCAAGTAGTTCTTTTTATAAATTGAAGTGTCTAGCTTTTGGGTTATTTGTTAATCTCTCCCAAAAAATTACTGCAAGCTCTTTGACACTGTTTGTTTTCTGCCAATAATGACATAATCTCAGCATTAGTAAGAGGCACTACTATTTCTGCTGGGTCTGTTCCTACTCATTGACAAAGTCTCATTTTTCCTTTCAAAATCAATTCAGAAAACTTTTCTACATAGGTCTTTAATTTTTTACACTGTTTGTGTGCTAAAAATATCCATTCTAAGATATTATCTTCTTTCTGCATCAGAATTCCTGTGGGAGAATGAGTAAAAGGCAAAATGACTAAAATACAGTCAAGCTTTGGACCCAAGTGATCCACATGTGCATCCTGTAATTTATTTTCTACCAGAGCCAATTCTCTCTCAGCCTCAGCTGATAATTTTCTTGGACTATTTAAGTCCTTATCACCCTATAAAGTTTAAAATAAATTACTTAGCTCTTGAGTAGTTAATTCAATTATGGGTCATAGCTAGGTAATATCTCCTAGCAATTTTTGAAAATCATTGTTTGTAATTAATCTCTCCTGATTTGTTCTTTTTGTGGTTAAATTTTCTGTAAACCTATCTTATATCCTAGATAATTGATAGAATCCCCTCTTTATATATTTTTTTCAGGAGCACTTTGTAATCCTCAGCAAGGCAAAGTTCTCTTTATTTTATCAAACATTTTTTCTCAGGTATCAGCATTTGAATCAGCCAGTAAGATCTCTCTCTCTCTCTCTCTCTCTCTCTCTCTCTCTCTCACACACACACACACACACACACACACACACACACACACACACATTTGGTTTGTTTTGAGACAGGGTTTCTCTGTGTAGTTTTGGTGTCTGTCCTAGATTTTACTCTGTAGACCAGGCTGGCCTGGAACTCACAGTGATCTGCCTGGCTCTGCCTCCTGAGTGCTGGGATTAAAGGTGTGTACCACCACTGCCCAGCCTAACATCATCCATATAGATTTTAGATTAAGGAAATTGTTCATGAATTATTTCTAACAGCTGTTGTACAAAATATTGACATAAGGTGGGGCTGTTTAACATTCCTTGTGGAAAAATTTTCCAGTGGTACAATGATATCTTTTAACAGGCTGGGAATAATTATAAGAAGGCATTGTGAAGGCAAACTTTTCTCTATCATGTTCTTGTAAAGGTATAGTAAAAAAGCAGTCCCTTAAATCAATCACTATAATAGACTGTCCTTTAGGTAATAGAGAAGGCAAGGGGACTTCAAGCTATTAAAGAGTCCATTGGATAAATCACCTTATTTATAGTTCTCAGATCTGTTATCATTATCTATTTTCCAGATTTCTTTTTAAATAACAAATATAGGAGAATTCCAAGGACTGGTTGATTCTTTGTATGTTGAACATCTAGCTGCTCCTGTACCAGCTGTTCTAGTACCTGTGATTTTCCTGATGTCAAAGGCCATTGTTCCATCCACACAGGTTTTTGATCGGTGAACTACTTTGATGGTAAGAAAGTTGGTACCTTTAAAAGACCAAACATTGTTGTGTCCTGCTTATGTACAACCTGAAGAGTCCATGACTGTTCTTGGTAATACCTTTTAATATTTTTCTCAAAAGCATTCTTTATTTTATGATTTGTTTCTGAGATCTGAGGAATGTTAATCTGTTTTCCATTGCTGTAACAGATCATGTCCCCATAAATTCATGTCTATATTAGGCACATATGGCTTTAATTTTCCCATTTGTCTTCTGGCCCTATACACTCTAACAACCCACTTTGTACTTAGTTTTACCTGAGATAAAATTCCAGTTCCTAGAAGCTGAATACTTACCTCCCAAAGAGGCTATTATGGGCGACATGATTTTGGTGAAATTATTGTTACATCTGTTCCAATGTCTAATAAATCTTCAATTTAAATGTCATTTATTTGTAGTTTTAGCTTTGGTCTCTGATCATTTATAGCAGTTTGCCAAAATACTTGTTTTCTAGTATCGTCTGATTTTTTTTGCTTTATTTACTGAAGCTATTCTATTCTTTATTACATCCAGAGCAGTGTTGCTTTTAACAACAGGCATTAAGCCTTTTAATTGCTCTGTAGATGAGTTTCTTCAACAATGACAGGGAATGATTGCATTGAATTTGATATCAGGGTCTGTGGGAAGCCCCTTATGGCATTTCCTATGGCAAAGGGTTATCTTGCCTATCCCTTGTTGATCTGCATTTATTAGTCCAATGCTGGTCTTGGTTACACCTTTGCAAACTCCTAGGGCTTTCTTTTTAGATTATTTCTAGAAAAAAAAACCCAAAACATTGTTTCTAGGAACATCTTGCCTACGATCTCTTTTCAAATAACCTTGCTTACCACAATTAGAAAATTTGATATTTTAATTTTTCTTAAAATTCTTAGAAATTACTTCTATCAGAGTAGCATGATATATGTGAGACCCAATATCAGCAGTATTTTTAATCCATTCATCTGTTGGTGCTGATCTTGCCTTTAAAGGCATAATCACCCTTTTGCATTCTGAATTAGCATTTTCAAAAGCCAAGATTCAAATAAAATTTGTCTGACTTCTGGATATGATACTATTCTATTTACAGATGAATCAATCTTTGCAAAAAAAAATTAATGAAGGCTTCTTTTGGAACTTGTATAATTTTAGTAAATGACTCAGACCTCTTTCCTGATTCTTCAGCCTTGTACCAAGCATTTAAAGTGCTAAACAACTTAGCACCAAGGTGTGATCATCAAAATCCAAGCTGCCTTTGCAACTCCACATATTGGCCTTCACCTAGAAACTGATCTTGGGAAATATTAATACCTCTAGCTCTATTTCATTTTTCTATGGCTTTAGCTTCCTCTTTTCACCATGTTCGCCACTGTAACTGAGGATCAGTTTTCAATATTGCTGTTACCAAGTCCTTCCCATCTTGGGGGACAATTCTGTTCTGAGTTTAATACAACTTTATCATCTGCTTTACATAGGATGAATGTACACCATATGAAATGACCATCTCCTTAAATCTCCTAAAATCTAGTATTTCTATAGAATTCCATTTACCTTCTTGATAACCTTGAGGGTGCCTATAGTCTCCTTGTAGTTCTTGTGTGATGACTGGATAAACTAAGGTTGGTTTCTTAACAACCTTGGGCTATTCTCTTCAGTTTCATCATGTGGTGGCATGGTAGGTTCTTGTCTAAATTCCTCTGTCTGTGTCTGAGTATTTTTGTCATTTTCATTAAATGGCTTTCTAAGGATTATATCTTACCAATCCACTTTTCATATTTGGCACAAAAAAACCCCACTATGGCTATTAAGGATAAAATATGTTACCAGACTGATAGTAATTATAATTGATATTATGTCAATCTCAGTTAAGTCATTTACCTTTTTATTTTCTGCTTCTATTTTCAAGCCATTTAAAGTAGCACTCTACAGGGTCCTAATGCCCTGTATTATGATATTTCTCATCCTTAATGTGGGAAAGATTTTTACTTTTAATATTACTTAACTCCTTGAGGACTTCCCAGGTATCTTACCAAATTTGTTGTCTTCTCTGTTTGTCTGCAGCTGGTGTGATTCTCTATGTAGTTGTGTCACATGTTGGAGCACCAAATGTTTTTGACCAAATTTCAATCATTTGATTTTACCAGAATTGGGAGCCAGATGTTCAGGCAAAAACATACAAGTTCAGAGAGGTGGAGAAAGCACCCATCTGACCTTCCTCCTCAGCTGACATACCACCAAGAGAGCTTTCTTCTATGCTGTCTCAAACAAAACTCTTCCAGATGTCCCTCCTGTCTATGTCCTGTGACTCTCTCCATCCTCTAATCTCCTTTCACTCTCTATGGCTTTTTCCTGTCAACAGGTTGCTTGCTCTGCCTCTTGACCTGTGATTGACTTTATTTAATCCTGTTTACAATATTCAAGCAGAAAGCTCTTGGATTAAAGGTGTGTTCTGGGGTTGAGCCACAGCACAGCTCAGGGTTTTCCAGTAAATAATGCAATCTCCAAGTTCACAGTGTGATCAAATATCCTGCAACATTTGGTCAATCTTTAACTGAGGAGTTTGGGATCAATTCTCTCCACACAGAAGCATGGATCAAGTTGGCTTGTAGGGATTTTCATTTGGTCAGAACTGAGGCACTTCTCAGCATCTGGAGTTGTCTTTGCCTGACTTCTTTTGTTACCCCTGAACAAGCTGTTTCAACAGTCTTTGAGCTACCAGGCTCAGCTCTACTGAACTCAGCTGATCCAGCTCCAGCCCTACATCTTTGGAGGTCACCCTTCTCACCTCTTCTCATTGTTCCCGCCCCACATCACTCACTGGTGTCTGATGGTCTTTGCTGTTTTTTTGGTCATGTGCCTTCTCACCTTTTCCTTGCAAGCAGGTTCTCCATACTTGCTCAGTTGCTTCTGTGGACTCATTGTTTGGCCAGACCTTAACTGGCAGGAGGCTCATTCCTTCCTGGCTTTGGTGGTCGCTGCTGAAGAGCATCTTCTACCTCTAGCTGACAATGTCAAAAGATTCTTTGTTCAACTTGTAATCCCTGAGTGTCTCATCAATCTTTTATTTCCGCATATTTGTAACCTTATGTAGATTAAGAAATTTTCCTGGTTGCTATTTCTTCATGCCCTTCAAGCTGTGGAGCCTTGAGGTAAGGGAAATTAGCACTGTGTTTTCCTCATGACCCTTTAATCTGTTTAATCTGTTGGAATGAAGCTGCTTCTGTTCCAGCTCCCAGAAGCATAGTAGCATGAAACAGGACAGCTCATTGGCTATAAAGATCTGTATTGCAATATAAGGTTTCATCTCAGCATATGTCACAACTAGCCTCAGTTGACTTATAAATGCTCTTTCAGTGGGGCTGATGGTCATATCTCCTTCTGCAGCCAGTAATGTGGACAAAATTTGTATATCTAGCCCATGATGAGATAGTCACTGAGCAGAGTGGCAGACCCTTCTGTAAAAATGGGATCTCAATCATCATGCAAGGTTGAGTTCCTGGCTTTACAGTAGCATAGCATGTTTTGAACCTTCTGATACTTGATCTTAGAGCCATCTTGATGATGGAGTTCCTGTGTCTAGGTGTCAATTGAATTGTCTTCGAGGCCCAGGGAGCTGGTTTCTCCATTGTTTGAACCACAACATCACAATCTGGAGATATTAATAGCTCAAACACATCTTTTTGTTCTTTCTTTGTACAATTTAAGAAATGTGGGGTTGGGGATTTAGCTCAGTGGTAGAGCGCTTGCCTAGCAAGCACAAGGCCCTGGGTTCAGTCCTCAGCTCCGCAAAAAAAAAAAAAAAAAAAAAAAAAAAAAAGTTACCATCAGAGATATAATTAGCAGAGAGATTCTACCACCTTTAGTCACAGGTATCACTTTTGCTGGGTGATTTAGAGCCGCCAAACACAAGCTTTGTATCTTTTTAAACTATATTGTGTATGTGTTTGTGTGGGCACACTTGTTCCTTCATATGTGTGTGGATATTAGAGGACAACTTGCAGGAGTCAGTTGTCTCCTTCCACCATGTGGGCCCTGGGGATTGTTCAGTTTGGTGGCAAGTGTTTTTGCCCACTGAGCCATACCACCAGCCCAGCCAAATTATATATAAAGTTACAATGATAGCATGATAGTATGGCCTAAAGAAGTTCGTGGGAACAGTCCTCATGGTGGGAGGTGATGATAGGAGAAACGTGCGGCAGCTGGTTGCACTGCATCCACACTCAGGGAGCAGAGGGAGAGGAAAGCTAGGGCCTCACTTTCCCCATTGAACTACCCAGATTACACTATGGAAGCCAACGTAATTCCCTTTCAATATATATATCAAGTCCATCAGTTCTGCTCCTCTAGAAAACCCTGACAAATACAGGTGCTTAGAAACTGCTTTTGTTAAAAAGAATGAACTTCTCTTTTGGGTCTGTAAGATAATGAAAAAGTATGGTGAAATTTTGGCATTTTGTCTCTATCCTCTGTCTTAATTCTAGGAATAGCTGGGTCTAGTAGGAATTTCTCCCTCGATGAGGAAAATTTCTCATGGGGGTGGTTTAATCTGATTAAGCCCAAAGTTCTGATGTAACTTCAAACTAGGCATTTTCCCTTTGTCTCTGGAAGGTGGGACTGTGGCTAACCACAGTGCTTCTGTCTAGTCTCTACCATCTTAGCAGGGAGAGGAGATGCAGGTGGAGGGGGGCATGGTAATAATGGGCATGGTGGAAGTGCATGATGGATGGTCTGCCCATCCTCTCTTGCTAGATAGGATGGCTATAAAAAGACAGCACGATCAGCTCGTGTGTGTGTGTGTGTGTGTGTGTGTGTGTGTGTGTGTGTGTGTAAATACCAGCCCAGGTCATACCTATGCCTGCTGCCACCTGGATGCCTATGGCTGCCTTCTAAGCACTTATTCTGTGTGGGAACATAGGCTTGAATACGTGCCTGTGTCCCTTCCCATTCCTGTAGGCTAGGGAAGGGGGTGCAGTCAGATGAGCTTGGGAGATTATGTGAGTGAGCTAGAAGAGGATTCATTCACTCTCTAACCTTCTGAGAGGGACGAGACAGAGAGCAGCGCTGATGTCCCTGTCCTTATCTGTGCATGGCCTTCTCTGCTCCCATGAATCCTAGCTCATAGAACAGAGAATACTTACAGGAAGAAAAGAAATAAATTATTTCTTGGTGTGTTTGTTTTCCTGAAATTTGGGCAAAGATTTGGGTTATAGACTGAGGCATTTTAAACTTCCCTGCTTTTATAATTGTCCTCACAGAGATGAAGATATTGTCCCCCTCATGAGGGATACCAGACTAGTTGTGTTGGCTAGTTTTATGTCAACCTGAAGCAAGCTCGAGTCAGCAGAGAGGAAGGAGCCTCGACTGGGAAAATGCCTCCATCAAACTGGGTTATAGGCAAACCTGTAGGCCATTTTCTTAGTGATTGACAGGAGAGGGCCCAACTCATTGTGGGTGGTGCTATCCCAGGGTTGGTGGGCCTGGGTTTTATAAGAAAGCAGGCTGAGCAAGCTATGGGGAGTAAGCCAATAAGCACACCCCTCCGTGGCCTCTGCATCAGCTTTTGCTTCCAGATTCTTGCCCTGCTTGAGTTCCTGTCCTGACTTTCTTCAGTGATGAACACTGATGTGGAAGCATAAGCCAAATAAACACCTTTTCCCCCAACTTACTTTTGGTCATGGTATTTTATCACAGCAATAGTAACACTAACTAGGACATTATTGACATAGTGATTTCCAAGAAATTGAAATTTCCCCAGAATCTAGTGATGGGAAAAGGACAAAGCTGAAGCCTGGTGTCAGCCAGAGAAATGGAACAGCGATAAGACGGTGGGCGGAGCCACACTGTGAACAGGGCTGCTTAGGAATGCATACTTCTTACCCTCTATTTGAACCTGAACTTTATGCCAGGACCAAAAAGATGGACTCAAGGAGGATCACTGGGCCTGGAGTTCTACTTCCCAATGTGGCCACATTGAATAAATCTTTCTCTTTTTTTCATGACTGTTTCCTCTCTCAGCCTTCTGAGCCTAGCTTGGATTGAGTTTCTAGGACATAGGCTTAGACCCTAACAACTCTAGCAATACTCTTTATCTGAACGATAGCAATTTCTAGATAACTATAAATTCTCACATGCAGAAGGCCAGAGCTCCTCTTGTCTGAGGGCTGCTCTGTTCTCCCTGCTTTTCATTATTCCCACTTCACTTGGGGGCTTCTGATCAATGCTTCTGATGGCCAGGAGGGTCAGGTGCATTGACATTTCCTTCCCAGGAGAACTGACAATGTGAGGGACAGAGGAGGAGGGAGGGATGATCAGAGGGGTGTGGACACCTAAGAAGTGGGGATAGATGATCCAAGCAAGAGACTGCAGCTCTTGACTTCCAACACCGTTTCCCTCATCTGCTAAAGGATATGGAAGCCTGGCACAGTCACACACGCCTTTAATCCCAGCACTCAGGAGACAGAGACAGGCGGATCTCTGTGAGTCTGAGGCCAGCCTGGTCTACAGAGTGAGTTCCAGATCAGTAAGAGCTACATAGTAAGACCCTGTCTCTAAAAACCAAAATAACTAATAATAAAAAATAAAAGGATATGGAAGGTGCTTGCTCTGCCAGTTCTGGAGTGGAGAATAATATATCTCAGATCTTGTTTTGAGAAACGAGCAATGTGCTGTTGAGCAGCCATGTGGAGAAACCGGTCCAGGCTTCGGGAAGTCCGGCAGCAGAGGCCCTGCAGCCCTGCTTCCCTGTTAGCTGCTCTCTGTTGCTAACACTGTTATCAAGGTCAATACCTCTGCCCCTCATGTACAACACTGGAGTTGGCTTAGGGGTTTCTGTCCCTGCGATAACATTGTGACTAAAGTGCCCAGTATTGTGCCTGCCCACCACCGGTCCTCGGGAGGAGTGGACATCACCTTCCATATGGATGCTGGCTTTTGTCCACAGCAAGGTTTGTGTGTCTCCATATCTCCATTCTCTGTAGCAGGGCAAGGTGTTGAGAGGCTTTAGTCTGTGAAGGTCTCATAGGTTATTATGATGTGTGGTCTAGGGTGTTGGAGCAGGCTGCATTCTGCTTACATTCCAAGTCCTGTGTTGTTTTTTTTAATCAGGGTGTCACTATGTAGTGCAAAGAGGCTCGGACCTTACTATGTAGCCCAGACTGACCTTGAAGTTGCAGGAATCATCTTGCCTGGATCTCCTAAGTTCTGAGAGTACAGGCCTGTCCAACCACACCTAGCAGAAGACATTTAAAACAATGCTGCCATGGTAGACTGTTGGGTTAAATGGCCAGCCTTGGCACCGAGTGTACATACCGTTCCTAAGGGGCAGCGGTGGGCGTGACCGCCACCGCTTCCCGCATCCTCACGTTTGTATTCTTGTGCTAAGTTCCTGATAACACACAGAGAAACACCCGATATCTGTGCTCAGGAAGCAGCTTTCGGGAGGCGCCTCCTTGGCAGTCAGCTAACTGACCAGCCGGGTGAGGGCTAGAGAGCCACTCGCTCTGCTTGGAGCCATCACCAGCCACACAGGCCAGTGGGTCCCCGCACACTGCTCCTCTGGGGACCACGGCTGCTGACCATCCCTGACTGGGACCAGTCTTCTTGTCACCAGAATGGCGGCATTTCTGTGATCAGTAGGCACATTCTCAATTTTAAAAATTTTATTTGTGTGTGTGTGTGTGTGTGTGTGTGTGTGTGTGTGTGTGTATGTGTGTGTGAGAGAGAGACAGAGACAGAGAGAGACAGAGACAGAGACAGAGAGAGAGACAGAGAGAGAGAGAGAGAGAGAGAGAGAGAGAGAGAGAGAGAGAGAGAGAGAGAGAGAGAGAGAGAGAGAGAGAGAGAGTGAGAGAGTAGGTTCATGCATGCCATGACAATCATGTGGAATCAGGAGTATAGGACAATGTTTGGGAGCTGGTTTTGGCCCACCACCTGGTGAGGCAGGCTCCCTCTCATCTGGTTTTTGCTGGGTTCTCTAGGCTAGCTGGCTTGTGAGTTTCTAAGTGACTTTCCTGTCTTCACCTCCTATGTTGCCACAGGAGTGCTCTGATTACAGATGCTTGCCACCCCATGCAGCATTCTTTTAAACCTTGGATTCTGGATCCAGCGTGGGTCACAAGGCTTGTGTGGCAAATGCTCTCAATGATGAGCCATCTTACTGACCACACTTTCACATACTGTGCATCAATCTTCATTTACTTGACTACAAAGGCCTTTGACACTCACGAATCTACAAAAAATAATTTATTAATAAAGGGTAGCAGGTCATTCTGTGGTCTCAGCGTCGGCTGCTTCGCTCTCTTCTGCATCAGTGGTCGACACTCTGGTCTGAATCACCACCACTTCTTCCTTGACCTGCCTGCAAGAGCAAGGCCAAGGCTTTCAAACTTTGAAACCAGCAGCTTGCCCAAAGCTTCTCCTTTGTGCTAGACATTTACCTTGGTACATTCTTATTGAAAATCTCCTCCTCTCCAGAGGACTCCTTGTCCTGTAGATCCTGAGCCATGTTTTTCTTGCGTGTGTCATGCAGCGGCCTATACATATCCCTAAGCCATAGTGGCCACCTTAGCCAGAAAAATCCTTCCTAGGAAACAAAAGGGGAGACATTAGTTCTGCTAACCCCCACCTTCTCCAGCCACAGCACCAAGTCTTAGGCTTACCTGACTCTCACTGTCCTTGTAGGATTTTTTACCCCTTGAAAGAAAACACATACAGAAGATAGTTAGTGATTGTGTCATTTGTGTGTGTGTGTGTGTGTGTGTGTGTGTGTGTGTGTGTGTGTGTGTGTCTGGGGGATATCTTGGCTTTCCCCATAACAAAAATCACCCAGTACTGGGACTTGAGAACAAATCCATGCATGTCTGGCTTCTAGGAACTTTCCAAGTCTGCAAGTTTGTTCTAAGGGCCCCACAATGTCTCTGGGGAGATTGTTGTATGTGGCTTGTCCTAGAACATAGCCAAGGCACCAGCATGATATTTACCCCACTTATCCTTTTCAACAAACTTATCCCTTTGAAGAAGCCACTCTGGGCAGGAGCATTTTGCTCTCCTTCAGACCAACTCTCCTATGCAGACTTGCTGAGGTGAGGGAGAGGCCACTCCCGTTTGCCTAGCTGCTTTATCCTCCAATTGCAATGCCCAAGTCCACAGCATAGCTCACAGATTCCCAGAATTTCACCCTGTAGACTGCCTCTGATGATGAGTAGGTCATGAGAACAGTTTAAAGGGCTTGACTGGCTGAGCATGATGCATCATACCTATAATTCCTGTACTTGGGAGTTGAAACAAGACTTTGAGGCCAGCCTCGGCTACATAGTGAGTTCCTGATGCTACCAACAGCACAACCTAACCTTCTTTCCTTAAAGAAATGGTGGTACTTGGTACCCTCCTTGCTAGGCCTGGGTATACCTGCCTCTTTGGAGAGCCAGGCAAGGCATTAGGAAAATCATGTTCTTCCTGAGTTTCCCCAGTGAGGCCCTAGCTCTCTGCTAGCTCTTACGTGCTCCTTGAATGATTGCTAATCTTGTATTTACCTTGTGGACTTTTCTTCATCTCCCTCTCTTGTTGCTCTGTGAGAATAAACCTGTTTTGGAAGAAAATATGATCATGATTATCACAGTGACTGCTGTCTCCAATTTCTAGACATTCCTTTTTCTTAATTAACATCTACCCTGATATTCTTTCCTAATCCCTAGCTTAGGGGCTCCCATGTAGCTGGCACTAAATACAGTGTATTGACTGTTTTACATGAAACTCAACAAGTCCTAATAAAAACTCCTAAAAGTCAAATATCTTTAACTTCTTCAAAGTATCTACCAGAAGAGCAAGAGCAGAATGCCTCTTACCACAGCTACAAAGCATATGTTTCTTGGTGAGGTCCTGAAATGTGATAAGGAAAATAAACACGGTATGTAGGAGAAAAGAACAAAACTATTATTGTTAGTATCTGAAACAACCAAAAAGTCCAAGACAATCTCATTAGAATAAGAGGATTCAATACTGTTGGCTAGTCACAAACTAGAAGAGATAAGCATCCCAAGCCCAGTGGATTTCTCATGTATCTTCAATACAAACTAGAAACTGCAAGATCCCATTTATGATAGCAATGGAGATAGACAGTATCTCAGAATAAATGTAACTTAGAGTGAGTAAATTCTCTGATTAAAACTCTGTAATTCTTCTGGAGGACATTACGAGAAATGTCAAGCCAGTCTAGGCCACAGAATGAGTTTCTGTCTGAAAACAAAAACCAAACTAAAACAACAGCAAATGATTAGGGATGTCTGTCAGTGGTGGAGGGCAGGCCCGGGGTTAGTCCCGAAGAGAAGAGGAAGGAAGAGGAAGAGGAGGCGGCGGCAGTGAAGATGAGGAAGGGAATCAACTGTCAAATGAAGTACAACTGTAAATACCATGTTTTTCTGTTAAATCTCATCCTTCCCAACTTCCATGTGTGTGCTCACATGTGTGCTGTGTGCTTATGTGTAGTGAATGTGCATGTTTGCATGTGTGTGAATGCTTATAGAGGCTGGAGGCTGACGTCGGATAGCTCTTGCCTCTCATTCCCCAATTCAGGGCTAATCAGTCCAGAGCTCACCGACATGACTAGCCTCACGACACAGCTTGCTCTTGGGCAATCCTATATCTGCCTTTGGGAATGGGAAATATAGGGGGCTGCCACACCACCATGCCTGACTGGGATTTCCTTAGGTCCTGAGAATTTTAACTCTAAAGTCTGATCTTCATGTTTGTGTGGAAAGTGCTTCAACCACTGAGCTATCTCCCCAGTCTCAACATTTTCTCCCTCCCTCCCTTCCTTCCTTCCTTCCATTCTTTCTCCCTTCCTCCCTTCTGTCCTTCCTTCTGTCTTTACTTCCTTCCTCCCTCACTCCCTTCCTTCCGTCTCTCTTTTCTTTCTTCTTCCCTTTGCATTTCCTTTTCTTTCTTTTTCTTCCTTTCTTCTTTTTTCTCTCTCTCTTCCTTCCTTCCTTCCTTCCTTCCTTCCTTCCTTCCTTCCTTCCTTCCTTCCTTTCTTTCTTTCTTTTCTTTATTACTTTTGACAAAATAAGACCAGCTGACACTTGGTAGGAAACTTTTTAAACAGTTACACAATGCATGGGAAAGCAGATCAGAGACCAGGAGCTGCGCTACCAAAGCCACAGGAGTTCTCCAGCAATGGGTCTTCAGTTAGTGAACAAAGCACCTCTGATTAGCAGTGTGATTCTTGTATTGGTACAGGAACAACAGCAGGATCAATAAGTGTCCAGACAGAGATGTATCTTAGACCAGTGACGAAAGAGCCAATCAATCAATACAAATTATTTCAAATCTAGATATTCTTGTCATGGAGGGATATTCCCTGACTCAGCTATACCCCTCAAAAATGAAATAAATTCTAGATGGATTAAAAAATATATATAAATAAGAGAGGCTTGAGAGATGACTCAGCAGTTAGGAACACTGACTTCCCTTCCAGAAGTCCTGTGGAATATTCCTATACACTGTGTGAATATATGTTGCTATGATTAATAAAAAAACTGGGTGGCCAATAGTTGAACAGAATAAGGTTATGTGGGAGAGCCAAAATGAGAATGTAGAGAGGCGAAGGGTGGAGTCAGCAGATGCAGAGAGAAGCAAGACAGGCATGCAGTGCTGAGAAAAGGTACCAAGCCATGTGGCATAGGTAAAAATATGGGTTAATTTAAATGCAAGCGTTAGCTAGTAACAAGCCTGAGCTATTGACTAAGCATTTGTAATTAATAGTAAGTCTCCGTGTTGGTTATTTGGGGGAACTGGTGGGTGGGAAAGAAATTTCTGCCAACAAATGGTACCCAAACTTTGTGCAACTACATCCATAAAACCTGAGAGAGCTTGAAAAAGGGTTCTAGATGCACAGAAACAGAGCCAAGAGCAGCTTCCTAGTCTCATGTCTCCCATGCTGGCCTGTGGTGCAGGAACACATCTCCTGACCACTGCCTCTGAGCTTGAGCAGCCAGTGCACTACGAGCTAAGCCATATGGCAGGTTCCCACAATCTGTCATGCTGACTGCAGTACAGAAAAGCATCTCCACCACAGAGGTGGAGGGCTGAGTTACACTGCTTAGCAGTCTAAAGGCTCAAAGACCTAGGTTCAATTCCCAGTGCTCATGTGGTGGCTCATAACTGTAACTTAAGTTTCAGAGGATCCAGCACTCCTTTGGCTTCCACAGGCACCAGGTACAAATATGCTGCATAGACATGCATACAGGCAAAATACCCACTGTGTACACACACACACACACACACACACACACACACACACACGCTCTCTCAAACACACACATATATAATGTGTATATATATATATATATTATAATGTGTGTGTGTGTGTATGTATGTTATATATATAGTGGGTAATATGTATATATCTGCTGAGGTGCTGGACATGGTAGCATATGTCTCTGATTCTGAGGCAGGAAGATCAGGAGTTGAAGGCCAGCCTCAGGTACATAGTTTATTCCAGGTCATTCCGGTATAGGAGACCCTGTCTCAAGCCCCTTCTTTCCTGGGGGGGGGCATGTATGCATGACAAAATAGTGCTAGGAAAGTGCTAGAAAGCAGTATGAGAACGTGCCTGGACTCCCTGAGGGGGCAGAGCCTCTGTAATGAGCGCATAACTCATAGGGAAGGAGGCACAGGCTGGTAGGCAGATGAGTGGCTTTCGCTGGACACTTTCCTTCTCCACTGGGTGGCTTTTCCATGCAATGTATTACTGCTTTGGGTGGCTTCATTGTACCCCCACGCTCCCAATACTTCCTGTTGGT
Organism: Onychomys torridus; assembly: GCF_903995425.1. Taxonomy (NCBI): domain Eukaryota; kingdom Metazoa; phylum Chordata; class Mammalia; order Rodentia; family Cricetidae; genus Onychomys; species Onychomys torridus. Next base: position 91,375,404 of record NC_050450.1, read on the forward strand.
CTCTAAGGAGGTGAAACTGGCCAGTGGTATGTGTCAAGGGTCAGGTGCAGGCTTCAGGATCAGGGGAACAGGGCGCTTTACTTTTGGTTTGGCCACTGGGCCTTAAGTTGCTTTTTCATCCTAGGAGAGGCTTGATAAGCTCTATCTTCCCTGAAGGAGTCTGCGATTCGATCAGACAATGAATGGAGAACTCTGTCCTGTGCTCGCTAGGCACAGTGCTAACATTCCTAAGGATGCCAAAGACAGTGTTCAGACCCACCAAAGGCTTCTGCCTCTGGAGCTGGGTTAGACAGCTCTGTTCCTCCACACGCTTGTTTTTAGAACTCTTCTATTTTCTCTGTCATGTTTTTTCCCTTACATTTATTGATAGATGTTTCTCTTTCTTTTTCTTTCTTTCTTCCTTTCTTTTCTTTTTCTTTCTTTCTTTCTTTCTTTCTTTCTTTCTTTCTTTCTTTCTTTTTTTTTGTTTTTGTTTTTTTGAGATAGGGTTTCTCTCTGTAGTTTTGGTGCCTGTCCTGGATTTTGCTCTAAAGACTTGGCTGGCCTCAGAGATCCACCTGCCTCTGACTCTTGAGTGCTGGGATTAAAGGCGTGCGCCACTGCTGCCCAGCAATAGATGCTTCTTTAAGGTGAAAAGTAGCTTTTAGTAGCTGTCCACTAAGTGGTTAGATGGCTGCTCTGTTACCACTTATTCATGTCCCCCAACTGACCAGAGTGTTAAAGAGTGACATTTCAGGGCTCTTCGTGTCTGAGCAGGAAGAGTACCTACTTAGCTTGCACAAGACCTAACATTAATCCCCAACATCCCTGCCTATAGACACAAATGTTAAGAATAACTGGCCTGTCCATGGATTTTTCTCAATATGATACTTAATTTTTTAGTATCTTTGTACTTTTTAGACAATGTTTAATGTATCCCATCCTGTCTTCAACTCACCGTATAGTTGAGGCTGGCTATGAATTTCCCAATCTTCCTGCCTCTGTCTCTAAAGTGCTAGAATTATGGGAGTATGTTCTGTACACTACTTTAAATATGTATTGGATTCTTATTATTCCTCATTCAGTAACTGACTTAATGTCTTTCACTGAACACCATGACTATCTACTATGGAGAAATACTGTGTATTTCCAGTCCTCACAGATACCCTCTAAATGGGCAGAAGAATTAATGGCAATCCAAGTAAAGGGCTGGAATGCTGCTCAACGGTTAAGAGCATTGGCTGCTCTTCCAGAGGTCCTGGACTGTGTCTCACTAGCCCCTGTGACTTGTTCCAGGGGATCCCAGCACCTCTTCTGGCCTCTGAGGGTATCAGGAACATAGTAGTTGTTCTGTGATATATTCCTCTGGATTGGACATCTCTTCTAGGAGGGAAGGGAAGGCTTACCAGCCTCAGCAGTGATGGGAGGTGAACAAAGGCTGAAGAGTCTCGAGAGCCCCTGCCCACCAGAACAAAAGAGGAGACAGTGGCTGGCCTCGGAGACCCTGAGTGGAAACTGTTGACAGACACATTTGACGGTGACAGTGGTGGTGCTGTACTCAAATTGCAAAGAGCTCTGCAAGTATAGAGAGCCCCAGAATTTCTGGACTTGGAGAGTTGTTGCCCATGTTGGAATAGGATCCTGGTGATGCAGCTTTCTTAGAGTTCTCCTTGCTCCTTTTAAGTAACTCCTCACCCATGCTCCTGCTAGTAACCCTAATAAAAAATTCACTGGTTCACCAAATTGTTGCAACTTTTACTTTGGTCTGTCATGGACTCTCTTTCAGGGTAAGTAGTTGTGTGTGTGTGTGTGTGTGTGTGTGTGTGTGTGTGTGTGTGTATGTGTGTGTGGTCTCTCCAGGAAAAAAAAATCTATCACGCAACAGTGGTGCATAGACATGCATACAGGCAAAATATCCACACACATAAACATTTTTGAAAGGGTACAAATAAATGCAAGCACAGGGTGAATTGTAAACACAACTAAAGAGCAATGGAGAACTTTACAGAGATTTCCCAGGAGGTCACAACCACATTAGGAGTGGAGGTGCTATCTGTACAGTGGCCAGAGGACATCCTCTGCCTTCTACACTCAAAATTCCACCATCCTCACTGACAGAGAACTCTCCATTGCTCCCACGGTGTCTCACACCAACACCACCCATCTGACACCAAATCAGAAAGTTACACAAAGACCTGACATGGAGGAGCCCTGCTGCACAGACAGAATACCTGTGAACACACAAGGACATTACTTGTAGACAGAGGGTAAATGGCTCAGGTTTTCAGTTTGTGGGTTCTAAATCTATTACATAGACAGGTACCTTCTGGACATATGAGTGTATTGTTGTCCTTACCTCAATGAGGCAGAAAATGATAATCAAAACTGTCACGACTACAGTTACAGATATTGCCAAGATGACTTTATTGTTGTAGCCGTATCCTGGAACTGCTTTTGTGAGCTAAAAAGTACAAGATAAATGAATCAATAGTCATTTCTGTTGTCAAGTAGCAAAGTAAAAAGAATGAGAGAAAGTGAAGGCTAATTGCTCAAAATTCATTCATGAGCTCTGCATGGTAACTTATGTATATAACCTAGCAATTGGGAAGTAAGCTAGGACTTTATAGGAGGACTGTTAGGAGATTGGTACCAATTTCAGCTATAGAGTGAGCAGGCCATTTTGAACTGTATAGTGAGATTCTGACAAAGAACCAAGGTCTGGGGATATACCTTTGTGCTTGAATCCTTCCCTTAGCTCATGCTTAGCGCTGGGTTTAATCTACACTGAACCACAAAATGGTAAGAAAAAAAACAAACCTAAAAACATTCTTCAAGGTGAGCAGCTTTCAGATTTATAAGATATCATACATGGATCCAATGTGTTACATGCTTTATTATTGTATACTTCTTTATTATATTCTGTGTTTTAGGTATGCTTCAGTCTCTAAATTTAGAAACAGTGGAAGCTAGGTGTGGTAACAAACACATTTAATCCCAGCACTGGGAAGCAGAGGCCCGTGGATCTCTGTGAGTTCCAGGCTAGCCTGGTTTGCATGAGAATTCCAGGAATTCAGGGCTACATAGGGAGACTCTGTCTCAAAAACAAAACAACTCAACAAAATACACACAGAAGCACAGTAGAAATCACTGTCTCTAGTGTGTGGCCAATACAAGATCTGGAGTGGGAGCCCCTAGTCTTTCTGCTTGAATGACTGAGAAGGCAGGGGCCCCACGTTCCGGCACTATCCTCACCTGACTTGGTTCCAGACCCTTCTGTTCACCTTGGGCTTCTGTGGTCTCATTGAGGTAGTTCTCGGTTTTCCACTGCTCAGTATCCCAGTCGGTCCTGGACAACTTGAATTCTTGTTGCTCACTGAGAAGCTTCATCAGGAGCCCTGTTCTGGAGATGAGCTTGGCACAGGACAGTTGCACGCGGGAGTCAGTGCAGTCCATCTTCAAAGTCCTGATAACATGAGAAATAAGCCTCCTCACGTTATTGTTGGGGATAAGGGGCCGCAGCTGCTTGTTTAGATGAGATTCAAACTGATCACCTGGTGACATCACCAACGGGTACTCATATTCTTTGAAATGGTCATGTGAGTGAGACCCCAAGACGAAGTCTAACGGTGGCTCACTGGTTTGCTTAGCAGTTGGAATTAAATTGGATGTGGTCCCGTTCAACTCTGTAGCCAGATTCTCAGGGGTTGTAGTCTCTGATGCAGCTCTTTCAGACACAGTAGTTGTGGTTGGTTTGAAGCTGCTTCCTCCAGTATTAACTGTTGTTGTATGATTATTTTCAGGCGGTTTTTCTGTAGAAGGTTCTGAAGCAGCATATAATTCTGAAAAAGGTTCTTCTGCATAACCCAGGTCTCCTAAAGATGGAAAGACCCCTCCAGCAGGGGAATTTACCAGGCTCCTCATTACAGAGGATGCCGGCTTCTTTGCAATCAACTGGAAATGAGACTTTTTCTTCCTAAGGTTTCGATGTCTCTCTTCAGACTGGAAATTAGGATTAGACCCCTTCGTTCTTTTCACATTGGCATTTGCACTTTCTAAAACATAAAGGGTGTAAGACAAGTCTTTTCGTCTCTCTATGAACTCAGGTAGAGACTTTGTAGTGGGAGCCTCGTCCACCAGGGACTGTTCTGGGGAAGAAGACACTGCCTCCCCGTGTTCCTTTGGGAGCAAGGGCTCTGAGTGGAAGGAATTCCCCACTAACTTCCTGGGCTTCTGCCCATCTTTGGTGATGTTCTCCACAGGTGCTTGGTCACTCTGCTTGCTCCACAGGCTCTTGGCACTCTCGTCCTTGAAATGCCTTTTCTGTATGCTTCCTGTCCCCTTGAGCACTCTGTTCATCCTGTGGAGCCTTTTCTCTGCCTTCTCAATCTCTGCAAGACTGCTTTCCTCTGCCTGGGCAGGTTCCCATCTCTTTTCAAATATTCGTCGTTTAAATTTGGAACCCAAGCGGCTAGACTGTTGCATAAGCATGGCGGTTTTCTCTTTCTTTCTAACCTCATCAATTTCTGCGTCTAACAAATTCTCTAGAAAATAAAGCTTATTCAGTTTATTTTTGTAAGCCATCTTACTTGCCTTTGGTACAGGAGCAAGGCTCTTTGAATCATTTTTGTAGGGTTCCAGTGAATCATCTACATTTTGTATATTAGAAAACAGCAGTTTAATGAATGGTAACAATGTCGACACTACATCTTCCAGATTTCCCTCTGAGAAATATGGCAGTATGTAATTTAGGGCACTAATAACATCACTTTCATCGTTAAAGTCCAGCGGTTCGTTCATGAAGCCTGAAGAGCTAAGAGCATCTTTTTCTAAAGCACTGCTTTCTGGTTCAATAGCAAGCTCTGTACTGGTGTTCTCCTTCCGGGACTGCAACACCTTCATGAATGGTCCTTCTGGGTTCCCTATAGATGCCTCAACTGTCAAAGATGAAGAGATAGCTTTGGGTCAGAGAACACAGCAACCCTTCCCCAGCCATAGCCATCTAACCCAACCAAATCAATCAGGGGTCAGCAGACACAGCCATCTAACCTGACCAAATCAATCAGGGATCAGTAGATGCTGCATGGAGTACCCATGAGTGGAGAGAAAAATTAACCCACATTTAAACCTGTGAAATGGCAATGATGACTAGAGGGGCAGGAACAGCAAAGCAGCTGCTTAGAACATTCTACAGCAAGCACACAGGGCTCCTATAGGGAGCTGCCTATGTTCAGTCCTCAGGAAAAGCTCACAGTTGGAATACAGGGTCTCACTAAGTTGCCTATATGGCTTTGGAATGGGCTCCTTTTGTCTCAGCCTCCTGAGTAGGTGGCATTACCAACATGTGCCACCATACTCCACTTAGAAAAACACTTTAAAAATCATATGACACCAGACATGGTGGCGTAGACCTATGATCCTGGCCAAAAATAAAAATAAAAATAAAATTCCAGAGTCAGAGACAGGCAGATTTGAATGAGTTCAAGGCCAGCCTTGAATACTCAGGGAGTCCTAGGCCAGCCAAGTCTACATAACGAGACCCTACCTCAAAAAACTAGCAAACAACAAACAAAACCACACAAGTGACCTGTAGATAGAAAACCTTGAGGCTGAGCACAAATCCAGGCTGGCCAATCTAGGCATTAGGAGAGGCAGACAGTACTCACTGCTTCCGGAATGAGAAGTTCTTGGATTCTAAACCAAAGGGCATCTACACCTTCCCTAGAAGCCAGGGGGGCTTGAGACCATGTATATAAATCCAGCTGCAGGTGGCAGTGCCATTTACGATAAGTGGCCACTGAAGCAAGGTATGGAACACAGTGTATATAGTTTACAGAGTGGGAACATTTTGTCACCCGTTCTGTTCCAGTCCATCTCCTGCTCTTTTTGTGTATGGAACAATTTTATATGTATATATTTCTTTTGTTTTTTCAAGATGGGGTTTTACTGTGTAGCCCTGGCTGTCCTGGAACTCACTCTGTAGCCCAGGCTGGCCTCCAACTCACAGAGATCTATCTACCTGCCTCTGCCTCCTGAGTGCTGAGATTAAAGGGATGCGCCACCACTGCCACCACCACCTGGCTAATAAGTATATGTTTTTAAATAATTCATTTTATGTGTATGAGTGTTTTGCCTGCATTCATATATGTGTACCTGGCCTGCAGAGGTCATAAGAGGGTATGGGATCCCTTGGAACTGGAGTTGTGGATGATTGTGAGCTACCATGTGGGTACTGGGAAGTGAACCTGGTCCTCTGCAAGAGCAGCAAGTACTTTAAACTATCTCTCTAGCTTCGTGTGTGTGTGTGTGTGTGTGTGTGTGTGTGTGTGTGTGTGTGTATACATACATTGTGTCTGCATTTGCATGATGTGTGTGGATACATGTGTAATGGTTTGAGTGTGGAGGTCAGAGAGCAACTCTGTGGAGTTTTTCTTTCTTTCAAACTTTATGGGGGTTCCAGAAATTCATTAAGATGTGGGGCTGGAGAGATGGTTCAGAGGTTAAGAGCACTGGCTGCCTTTTGGAGGTCCTGAGTTCAATTCCCAGCACCCACATGGTGACTCACAACCATCTGTAATGGAGATCTGGCACCCTCTTATAAGTAAGTAAGTAAGTAAATAAATAAATCTTTTAAAAAAAGGATTACCAGATGTGTGTGGCAAGCATCTCGATCCTCAGAGCTCTCTCTCTGGCCCACAGAACAATCATATTTTAAATAATGCGATCTGAGAGCTCAAGTTTTATAAGAGAGCAATCCAGAAGTTTAGGGAGTTCTATTATGAATGAAGGAATAGAAGTAAACAGTCATTAGTTTAAATTTTAGGACCACCACAGAAGGGGGTGGTGGTAGATAGATTGTAAGAGCCAGGCGACCAGGAAGTCAGCTGTGAGATTTCTGTCATCTAGGAATGACAGGAAAGTTATACCTGTACCACCTCAAAAATACTGGACAAGGACAACACTAATAGACATATTAAAGGGGACATGTCATGAGGCCCCACTCCTAGACAAAGAAGTGCAAGCAGTTAATGACTGCTGAGAGATGGGGAATTAGTCTCTACCAGGGAGGAGCCTCTTAATTGGTTATCCAATAAAAATGGTCAGCCATGAATCATATACACACAAGCAGCACCAAAAAGACTCAGCAAGTCATATTCTATATTTATGTGTTTATATCTCTGTATATGTAGCAACAGGAAAAAGAGTCAGTTTGAGAGGGAGTCAGGGGGATGTGAGAGAGGTTAGAAGGAAGAAAAGGAAGGCAGGAAAGAAAGTGATTAATTAATTTTAATTAAAATAAAAAATAATTTTAAAAGAAAAATTATATTTACCAGTTAAAAATTATATGTCAAAATTAAAACATTATTCAGGCAAGAGACTCACGACAATATGTGGTGTTTATCAGACATCCAATATGACAATGTAGTTTGATTGTCTTGCAGACGATCTCAATATCTGCTTTATATTTGCAAAGGCAGCAGACCATGTGTTTAGGTAAGATCCTACAAATGGAAAGACAGAAAACTGGTTTACTGGAAAAGCCTTACTGAGGTGCAGAATAGACAGGCCAAGGCCACCACAGGGTTGAGGAGGAAGGCGTTCTTGAGGCACGTGGCATGGGCAGTTAGGTGGGACTCAATGGCAAATTGCTGCTCTCTGAAATTGAAAATATTCATGGAGGAGGACAGAGGAGCTCAAAGAAGGGCAAATGTCAGGGTGGGTTTGTGCCTAAACCAAAGGTGACAGGAACAGAACTAGGTGACTTGGATGGAAGAAGCCTCTCCTCTCAGCTCAAGTCTCACTCAGGGTTGGTCATGCACAGGAAGAAGGGCCTGGGCAAGCCTCCAACCTAGGGATACTTTATTCCTGTTGTGAGTAGAAAATACTAGAAATCATCTCAAATCTAAAACATCCCATTTTAACCATATCATGTAGTTAAATGGCGTCAGGGATCAATCACAATGACCATGCTTGCATAATTTGAAAGAATAAGGTCTGGAGGTGCAGCATAGTGCTCCTGTATCAGTACAAGGTCCTGGGCTTGATCTTAAGAGTTACACACACACACACACACACACACACACACACACACACACACACACACCACAGTAAAGCACAATGTAATTGTAAAGAGTCCATGAATTGATGATGGCGCTCAAAAACAGAATCAGGGTAATTCTCCAATAGAACACCAGTTAATAATATGTCAGTTTTAACCACCAAGTAACAATTGCTTCAGACAAGATTATCATTAGTTCACATCAGGGTGAAAGATTTTGAGGGGTGATGTATGGTACAGTAGCAGTGAAGGTCCATCAAGGAAAACCTATTTCCTTCTGGTCAAGAGGATGGGACTCATTCCTGGGGCATTGGTGACACCATTCCCATTGGGCAAATCAATCACTCACCAAAGGGATCACCCCTCCAGAGGGTGGAACCACCCACCCCACAAGAAGGGAGATTCAACTTAAGTCATGCTAATGAGACAAGAATACTTTTCCCTTCAAGGAGACAATATATTTTCCTTCCCAGAATTCCTGGGAGTCATCATGCCCTTCCGAGTCCTGGCTATGAAAGGTGCAATTTTTACTTTCCTTCTTTTCTAGCTCATTCTTCTAGATGTTGACCACAGCCTGATGTGCCCAAAGGGCCTTTTTACTCTCCCCCACCCCCTTGAGGCGACCTGCTCCCCTTTGCTATGGGATGGTAGAGTAAATGGTTTTCCCTCTTCCTCCTTTTTGTCTGATATTTCCAGGCAGCTGCTGAGCCCACGACTTGCTTGCTATATTTGTTTGTTTACTCTAATTGATCTCAAGTTTCCTTGAGTCCATTCCTAACCCTGGTAACATGTGGCATCTCTAGTGGGGCTTCCCCAAGTCCCTACAGATTATTTACTGAGTACCACATATAAAACTAATTTGAAGAACTTCAATATACCACCTTTGGGTGATCAGACGTGATAGGCCACCTGAAATCCCAGTCAGGAAGGCAGTATCAGATGTTTGACCTGAACTATTCTTGAGGAAACAAATAAAGCCAGATTGAAATGCCAATTTATAAAACAAAACAAATTCAAAAACAGCAGTAAGAAGCCAGATTGGACAATCACAAGTTCAAGACAACCTAGGCTACAGGAGAAGACCCTGCCTCATAGACAAAACAAGAACACAGACATCTCATTCAATGTGGGCACTGCCTTAAAGTAAACATACACAGGAAAAGGCTGTTCGCATATGACTAGACAAGACAGGAGACTGGCTGGGAAAAGTTAAGGTAAGAAGGGCACAGACATTGCTTCAGATGAGCTGGCAGAAAGGCGAAGCTGTTTGGTATCCTTGGAACTGCCAGTGTCATTGAAGATGGCCTTAACTTGGAAGGACTAGTATTCATAATGCTGGTCTGTATCAAACCCAGGGCATCATGCATGCTAGGTAAATACTCTACTCACTGAGCTACACCCCAAGTCCAGATGAACACCTTTTCAAGACATTGGTTTCTCATATACTACTGGTGAGATATGCTAAAGATCGTGCTCAGGAAGAGAAGACAGATCCAAAAGGCCGCACACTATGGGATGTCATTTATGACATGTTCTGGAGAAGGAAAAACTGTAGGGCTAGAAATAAGATTGGTGGATCACAGGGTCTCATGGTGGAAGGGGTGCAAAGGTTCAGGAGGGGCCCTTAGGAGGGACAAATGGTCTGTATCAGTGATATAATAGTGGTTATGGAACTAACCATGAAAGCTCAATAAAGCACGTACTTGAATTAATTGCATGAAAATTATACCTCAGACTCAAGAAATAAGGCAAATCTCAAAATCATTCAAAATACAAGAAACCATAAAGAAATCTAGGGCTGGCAAGATGGTTCAGCAGAAAGTCCCCTGCCCCATAAACAAGTTTGATCCCTGGAACCCACAGTGTAAGAAGAAAGAAGAAAGCCAACTCAAAGCTGTCCTCTGACTTCTGTACTCATGCTGTGGCACTCAATGCCTGCACACGCACACACACACACACACACGCACGCACACGCACACGCACACGCACACGCACACGCACACGCACACGCACACGCACACACACGCACACACACACGCACGCACGCACGCACACACTTGCGCGTGCATCCACACACACATACACTAACATTTTAAAATCTAAGTGAAATTATTCCAAGAAAATGAACCTTACAGACGTTCCAGCTCCAGAGTCGTCATGAGGATATTCTCAAGCGCCGTCAGTGGCACTTGTGTTGTCCCCAGGTCTCTGAAGGAGAAAGCCAGATTTCATGAGGAACCATTTTCATCACACGTGGTTACTTAAATTCTAGCTTTCCTATGAAGCTGTCTGGCTCAGGAATTTATTGTTGGGGTTGGAAATGGCTCAGAGGGTAAGAGCATTTACTGCTTGCTCTTGCAGAGGACCTGAGTTCAGTTTCCAGCACCCATGTTGGGCAGCTCACAATCACATGGAACTCCTACTTCACAGCATCTACTGCCCTCTTCTGGCCTCTCCAGATACTTCCACACATGGGGGCATATTAGCATACAGACATACACATATACAGGTAAACATAAGTAAAAGTAAAATCTTATTGCCATAGAAGATTATTTCATAGAACTCTTTTTGGAAAAAAAAGTAAGTTTACTATTTATTAAGTTAATGACCCTGGCATAGACTAGAACCTGTCTTTTCTGTCATTATCTTTCTTCTCATTTTGATATTGCATTTGCCCTACCGCAACTACCACTCTATATTTTATTTTTAACTTTAATTTCTAAACACTTATTTCCTATATATTTAAAGTTCTGTCAGCCTGTATACACTACTTATATTAAAAATACAGGAATCTGTGTATTTTAAGTTTTGAGACAAAGTTTCTTTGTGTATCCCTGGCTGGCCTGGAACTCACTATATAGACCAGGCTGGCCTTAAACTTGCAGCAACCTGCCTGCTTCTGCCTCCCAATTGCTGTGACTAAAGGTGTACACCACCACATAGGGCTTCTTTTTCATTTTAAAAATATTTACTTATTCTTTATGTGTATGCATGTGTGTTCTGGTGCCTGTTGAGACCAGAAGGCAACACAGATGCCCTGGAATGAGTTCCAGGAGGTTGTGAGCCAGCTGATATGTGCTGAGAACTGAACCCAGGTCTTCTGTAGAAGCATTAAGTCCTCTTAACCCATTGACCCATCTCTCCAACCCCTTTTCCTTCTTTTTAAAAAAACATTGACTTTTTTCGTGTGTGTGTGTGTGTGTGTCTGTGTGTATCTGTGTGTCTGTGTGTCTGTGTGTGTCTGTGTGTGTATACATGTGCCACAATGCAGATGTGGAGGTCAAAGTTCTTGACCTGAGTTCTTGAACTCAGGTCCTCAGCCTTGGTGGCAAGCCCCTTTATTTGCTGAACTATCTTGTCAGGCTCCTACTTTATTTCAATTTTTTTTTGAGACAGTATCTCCCAGTGTAGCCTTGGACGGTCTGTAACTCACAGAGATCTGCCTGCCTCTGCCTTCCATGTGTTGGAACTAAAGGCGGGCACCACCTCATCTGGCTTTCCATCCTGTTGTCAATGATTTTTTTTTTTTAACAATCTAGTTAAAACTAAAATTGTGATTTTTTTCATCACTAAGGGAAAATACCCTCCTGATGGAAATAAAGGAGAGCAGAAATCATCTAAGGAACTGTGAGATTGCCACAATACTTACAGATATTTTAATGCTGGCAACTTATAAAAGTAAGGATCTTCAACAACTGTCAGAGGGTTACGGCTGAGAATTCTGAAAAATGCAATGAAATTTACATTACAAATATTTCAACATTTTGAAACTACTTGAAAAGTTTGGATTCATTTCTTTAGTATGGAATACTATAATAAAATATAAATAAATAAATAAATAAATAAATAAATAAATAAATAAATAAGATATAAAAATACCTATAAACTATCCTTAGAATCCATGAGCATTCTTCCTTTGGAAACCATCCATGTGTATAGAAAAAAAATATAGAGAAAAAACAGATAGAAAAATAGAGAGAGTGTGTGGTGGGGAATACAAAGGAAAAAATTGCCAAAGAGCTTTTAGGTTAAAAAAAACAAAACAAAACAAAACCCCCAACAACAAACAAATACAATGGTAGTAAAGCCCTTACCCTGCAGGAAAGGCTTTTGTTTGGGGATTATTTATTTATTTATTTGTTTACATCTACTTTTTTGGTTTTTCAAGACAGGGTTTCTCTGTGTTGTCCTGGCTGTCCTGGAACTCGCTTTGTAGACCAGGCTGGCTTCGAACTCAGATCTCCATCTGCCTCTGCCTCCCGAGTGCTGGGATCAAAGATATACGCTGCCACCACCCAGAAAGGAAGGTGAGGGAAGGCTATTTTTAATGTCCCCCATAATTCAAGGTGATTGTCCATTTTTAGAAATATAAAACACTTTGTAGTTACTTCACTAAGTCAAGAAAAACAACAGGACAGTCTCCCTGGCTTTGGAGAGAAGCAGAAGACTGTCAGAAGAGCCAGAGCAGGCTCACAGCACAGCAAGCCTCCATCCCACATTCTCACTTGTGTTCTTCATCAGCACAGATGGAGCAAGCCTGTGCATGTGTCAGGCTGTCTTCTACTTCCACGGGGTTCCAGGAATCAAACTTAGGTCATCCAGTTTGTGCAGCAAGAATTCTTACCTGATGAGCCATCTCCATACCTAACATCGCCCTTTCCTTTAAATTATTTTTTTGAGTGATGGTGATTGAAGCTAGGACTTCATGCACAGATGGCATATGTATGTGTTCTTACTGAGCTACGGACACAGCTCTAGCTCATATAATTTATCTTAACCATGTTCTTTGTTTGTTTGTTTGTTTGTTTGTTTTCAAGACAGGATCTCTCTGTGTAGACCAGGCTGTCCTTGATCTCAGAGAGATCAGTCTGCTTCTGCCTCCCGAGTGCTGGGATCAAAGGTGTGCTGTGCCACTGCCCAGCATTTGATCATTCTCTTTCTAGATAATTTTTAAAAACACTATTTTCTGGGCTGGCCAGTTGGTGCAGATGGCAGTTAGCAGGTAGGGAACTACTGCCAACTTCACAAACATATTTCAGTCCCTGAACCCGGCTGTCTTCTACTTACACAACTGCATATGCAAACTAAATAAGTAAAGGTTAAAGAGTTGAAATATAAATTTTAAGACTGTCTGAATAGTATTAAATATTGGACTCATTATCCAGCTCAAGATGACCTTGTGACTCTGGTCTTCCTGACTTTACCTACCACGTGCTGGGATTGCCACCATGAGTGCTGCCATGACTGGCTTAGAAGTTAACTGTTTAAACCTCACATGTTCATGTGAACGCCTCTGGAAGAATTATACTTTCCTTTTACTCCTTCTCCCTAATCGTTTCCCATGACTAACATTTAATTAGTTCTTTGTCCCTGAGATGTTATAGATTCAAAACTATGACAACATGTTGATGCCAATGAAAATAGTTGAGTAAGGACATCAGAGTTCATCCTACCATAAAACCATGAAAATTTAACTAAAGGCTTTCCACACTCCAGAATCATTAATCAAGAAAACCAACTCAATTTCTGTAAGAACGCTAAAATTTGTGTTATTTTAACTTGACCTACGTCATTCCTCACTGAAGCTCTGTGGTACCCTTAAAAAACAGCCCATAGCCCCACTACTAGAGGGAGCAGAATGGAGCTGTAGCTCCCACAAAGCCTCAACTCTAGGGAACTGGTGGCCCCTAGTGAGACTAGACTTGTCTGTATTTGACCTGACTGGACAGTCTCTAATTCTTGAAACTCCCCCAGAAGATGTTTTCAGAAAATGATTGCAAGCAAATATCCTAACTGAGGCAGTTACATTAGGACAGTTGGGACAACAAGGAGCCTATGCAATAAGACTGACAAGAAAACAGAGGAATACAATGTCCACAGGAACTTTGAGATGCTCATGTATGAGTTTTGGAAACAGAAGACCACAAGCGGTCTGCCTAGGAATTTGGAAAGTAAGTCATGCAAATGTGTGTGTATCTTAAGCATAGGTAGAAAACCACCCAAGAACCCCTGAGGAAGTTCACCCCTGGCTGATCTTACAGTTCTGCACAGGTAGAAGGGAGAAACTAAGGCTGTCTCCAAAAGCACCCACAGTAGAGTCTCAAAGGCAGGCAGGGAAATGGGTTCCTTAGAAGATGGTAGAGAAAGTAGTAGAGGGACCCAGACCCTGCTTCAACGAGCATGAATTATGTGAGGAAAGAAGAAATCCTTTCTTTCATTTATCTACAAGGCCTATAAGCCTGATAGCATGCCTCCTTGTGTGAAGCTCCTCAGTGTAGAATTCTGTGTTATACCAGTAGATTGCAATAAATAAAAAAAAAAAAAATGATGAGCTGGTATCTTAACCATTGTGCTGAGAGTCACTGTGCTTACACTTGCCATACGGAAGACTCCCATGAAGAACAGGCAAAGGTGGCTTGAGCCAGCAGGATCTGGGTTCAAACTATGGCTCTGTGACTTTCTAGTGAAACAATTGAGTAAGATAGCCCAAAACCTGAGTTTTTTAAGTAGCATTTTCCTCATCAAACAGTCCAAGACTCAAAGGTCAGAAGGGGCATGGCCAGAGCAGGTGCCTCAGCACTAATGACTTTGTATGTACAATGGACCAGTGGCATGAACCCTGGGGATGCCAGATACTAGTGTGCCTACAAGTATGAATTTCTTAGAGGGAAATGCAGCTTTCTGCTCCATAGGTCTGGTCTTAGTTAGGGTTTCTACTGTTGTTAAGAGACACCATGACCACAATAACTCTTATAAAGGAAAGCATTTAAATGGGGTGGCTTACAGTTTCAGAGGCTTAGTACATTATCATCATGGTAGGAAACATGGTAGCATACAGGCAGACATGGTGCTGGAGAAGGAGCAGAGAGTTCTGTATCTTGATATGCAGGCAACAGGAAGTGAACTAACTCACTAGGCGTGGCTTGAGCATATATGAGACTTCAAAGCCCATCTCCACAGTGACACACTTCCTCCAACAAGAACACACCTACTCCAACAAAGCCACACCTCCCTTTGGGGGCCATTTTCTTTCAAGCCACCACAGGTCCTGTTAGAAGTCAACTTCATGATAAGATACAATGCACAAGAAGCTGAGTGAAGCTGTCCAGAAGACAGTCTCTTGGTGGTTCTGCCACTTGTTAATGATGTGAGCATAGACAAGTTAGCCAACATCTTAGTTTCAACTTCATCAATTGCAAAATGTGGATAATAATGGTTTCACTGCAAGAGTTTTGGGAAAAGTAAAGAAAGTGACATATTTGAATATGTACTACATGCCCAATACTTTTTTAGGAACCTCATGGCATTTCATTTGTTTCAGTATTTCATATAGTTCCTGGGACATAATAAACATCTCATAAATGTAGGTATCAAAGAATTGTTACAGGCAGAGGATTGCAAGAGAAGGTGCCTTCCCACACCAGTGGGAAGAATAGGATGCAACAGAGAGAAAAAGGTGTCACAATGTTGGATGTGACCCTTTCAAAAATGCTGGATGGTTACAAATTAAACATCCTGCCTTGATTATCCTAAAGGACAGACCTGAGTTGCTCCTGTCATCTTTAATGTTTGTGGCTCTCAATGTGAGAAGCAGTTGCCAGGATACTGTGAAAACCAGAGGGAGGAAGGAGCATGTCTTCAAGGGAGCAACTTTTTTTTTTAAACACATTCAATTTTTTTAGATTTATTATTCTATGTATGAATATTATGCTTGCATGTATGTATGTGCACCACATGCAGAAGCTAGAAGAGTGCATTGGGTCCCCTGGAATTGGAGTTTACAGACATTTATGAGCCACCATGTGAGAATCAAACTCAGGCACCAAGTTCTTTTAATCACTAAGCCAGCTCTCTGGGCCCAGTAGCAAACTTTGGACATGAATAGTTTCCTATAGGAAACAAATGCTAGGGAGCTAGTTGGAAGTACTGGGGTATTTCTGACTCCATGAGTCAATTTATGGTCATTTACCCTATGGATATTCTTAATTGTGGGTAGATACTTCAGTCGGGATAAAACCTGAATTTTCCTTTCAGGGTTATGCTCTTAGCACAGTATTGATGGACCATAAACAAACTATCATGTGAATGTGCTCAGTCTGAATAGTGTGTAGCTCTTTTGTCCAGTGAAATCCTTTAGGGAGCTTATTATCAATAGCAATGAAGTCACTAGAAGAATTTGAGAACAAGTCACTGGTCAGGACCTGTGCAGGTAAAGGAAGGAGAAGCACTTTAAAGTTGGGAGGGGTGCACTTACCATGTCGATTGCCAGCCACTATTGGTTTCTTGTAACATTTTTCATATTAAAGAGACATGATTCCTATTGTCAATAAAACAATGGTACTTAACTAATGAGCTTTTGCTGTGTCTTTGACCTGGATTTCAGATTTAAGAGCATTTGACCCTGAGGGTACTGCTAACATGTTTTGTCAGTAACATGGAGGCTGTATCCAAGTAGGTACCTGGAACTAGGGGCAAATATGGATCTTGAGAGGCCTGACCATTATCTAACAGGAAAGGCTCTCTAATAATAACATGCATAGTTTATTAGTATAGAGGCTGCAATAGCCCCAACCAGGACTTTGGCAGGGTCTGTGCAATGAGAAGCCTTTGGGCATAGGCTCCATTCAGCTCTAGACAAACGCACCTTGGTTGGGACTTCTGTAATGCAGGGAGGGCAGAATTTCAACTTACAAACACTACAGGAATTGTGCACTATATGTCACAGCATTCCTGTTCTCTCCCTTGGTAACTTGCCTTCGGAAAGATACAAGAAGCATCTGTCCTACTGTGGGAAATATTTCCTGAAGAAAACTGCCCTATCTATCACACAGAGTTGGGTGTTGGATCCTAACAAAGGAGTCCCAGTGCACACTTGGTGGTTGTATCCATTGTTGTCAAGCTTCTTCTTTTTTAATGAGTTCTTAACTATCCTGCCTAGGTCAGCCTTGAACTCCTGGGCTCAAGACATCCTCCTGCCTCAGCATCTGAGGGCCTACAAGCATACACTGTGCCTACCTCACTGGGCCAATCTGTGATAGTAACTGAATTCTGAGAGGTACCATTCCATTCAGATCACATGATGTGAATATCAATGTCCAATACCAGTTAGCTCTGCTTTTCTCATCACCGGGAAGCAAGCTCCCTTTCTGCAAAGATGGACACACACTAGAGATAACAAGCCAGTGTCTCCTGCATGAGTCTTTCCTAACCCACCATCCATGCTCCTCTGCCTGAAAAGCAGACCTGTGGTGCCTTTCCCCAAGTTATGAGTCAGCAAGTTGTGCTGGAGAGAGGGGACTGCTACAAAGCATCTACAGAACAGTTCATCCAGCTCCAGCACATCCCAACCCTTCCTCCAATGGGAACCAACTTGAGTTTATAATGCCTTCCTGGTCACTGAATGTCACACAAAGTGGGGTTTTTGTTTTGTTTTGTTTTGTTTTGACACAAGAGTCTACTATTAGTCCAAGACTGCTTCCAATTTATGATCCTCCTGCCTCTGTCTCCTGAGTGCAACTGCTGGTATTTAAGCATATGCCATAATGCCTGACAAACACTAGCTAAAAACTAATAAAATTCACTTTCTTCTCGAGAAAGAAAAGTATTATATAGAACCAGGCTAGAACAACAGATCTTATGAATATTTTTAACTATATAGTTTAATGCAGATGGCATCTTATCCCATGATGCAAAGGTGCCTCTTATCCACAGAGAATCCATGACTTCAGAGGCATATACTTCCTGAAAAATAATGTTCTGAGTGATAGGGAGAAAGTTCACAGGGTGAATTCTCAGCTTTACATTTCTGAGGAAGCACCTACACCTTTTGCTCCCTGGAAGACTTGGTGTTAATCTTTGTTCTTTGGGAACTGTGCATGGGAGAGGAAATCACAAGTGGGTTTCCAAAAGCATCACACATCAGAGCCCCAGCATTAGGGCCCCATGATGATACCTAGTGAGTGTTACTTGAGTGGTGTTACTTGTAATGTCTGTGCTGAAGGTTGGGACTAGGAAAGCAGATCATGTCCTGTCATTTACACAGCTCTCCTGGTCTCCTGGGCCTTAGTTTCCTCATTGGGAAAGAATGAATGGACCTTAAGACAAACTATCCACAGTTCACACAGGGTTTACACTCGGCGAATCAATACTCCATTGGGGTTTTAACACACAAATAAGTATTTACATGTGCTTAACTTTTACTTCACTTACAACTTCTGTAAAAACTGCATTCCATGCCATGCTTGAAATGTTCCAAAGCTCAATTCAGTGAGTAAATTGCACCCAAGGTTCCTAAAATAATGAAAAAAAAAGGGACATAAACCAATGAAAAGATACTTTAGAACATTGTGGTGATTCTAATTTATATATAATTAAACATAAATTCAATTCTTTCTCCATTTGCTAAAGAAATCTGAGGATGGGGCTAGAGAGATGGCTCAGTGGTTAAGAGCATTGGCTGCTCTTCCAGAGGACTCTGGTTTGATATCCAGCACCCAAATGGTGGCTCATAACTGTCTGTAACTCCCATTTCAGGGGATCTGGCACCCTCACACAGACATATATGCACATAAAAAAATCTCTAAAAAAAGAAACCCGAGGATGATACCAGCTTATAATTTATATATTTACATATATAATACATTAGCCACAGTAAATGGCTCAAATTTTTTTCAATCATCTTTCCTTCTAAGATAGGGTTTTTAGCACCTCTGACATTTTGGGTTGGATGACTCTGTTGTGTAGGTTTGTCCTATATACTGGGGGCTATCGAGGAACAACTCTGGTGTCCACCCATTCGATGGCATCAGCTTTTCCCCAAATGCCAAGGCTGCACCTGTGCACTGAGTGAGAACTGGTGCTGTCGCTATGCACTCTGACTCAGCAGAATTCTCATATTCATCTTTATTACAGACTAAGAGGATTTGGCATAGACTTTTTATGACTTTTTACTTGCAGTAACATTTTCGTTATTGTACTAAATAATGGATTTCATCCTGACAATTTCATATGCGTATCTCTATCTCATTGTACTTTGCTCTTATCTGGTCTACTATTCTCCACCCCACTCTGCTGTTTTCCTCCCTCCCTATACAGTCTACAGTCTTATTTTCCTGTCTTGTTTCACACACACACACACACACACACACACACACACACACACACACACACGTGGGCACTAGATTGCCCATATTTGAGAAAACTTGATGTTTCACCCTTCTTTATCCCATTGTCCTCTTAGTTCCTCATTCTTCTAGACCCCTTCTCACCCTTCACACACACACATGAAATCTAGGAATGTGGCTCATTGGCACAACACTTGCTTAGCAGGTAACAAGACCCTAGGTTTGTCCCATCACCAAAACCACACACACACAAAATGCACTATTTGTCTTTTTTGAGTCTAGCTTATTTCCTACTAATGAAGCTGTAAGTCAGATATCAAAAAGTCACAAAGGGAGATTAAAATTCAAATATGAAGGTGTTATATTTGTAACTTACATATACTTCACAAAAGGTAATGATTCAAATGTCCTTCTTTCAATATAACGTATTTTATTGCAAGATACATCCCTAGGAAACATAAAAGAGAAATATTGCTTTGCTTAGCCATTATATATCTAGTTAGTATGACTAGTAGAATTTAGAGTTGGTAATAGAAAATACATTGTTCTTGTCTAAACTCTAAACCTTTGGATTTGAATAGTTTAGAGTCACTTACTTTGTCTAGCCATCTCATAAGAGTCTCACCCTTTATGATATTCATATATATATATAAAATAAAACTATGGATCTTGATAGAGTTTTTGAGTTAGTCATTTTGAGAGATTATATGGCTTTTTATGTTTGAAACAGGGTCTTCCCATGTAGGCTAGGCTGACCTCAAATCCCCAGATTTCCCACCTCAGCCTCCTGAGTCCTGGAACTACTGGCATCTACCTGGTGCCTGGGACCTCTGAAGATGCAGGTTCTCAGCTGTCCTTCAGACTTGCTGATTCAGTAACTGTGCATTGAGAAGTGATGCCAGCCCTTCAGGTGATGTTTCAAAGCTCCTGTCTGTCTATCTGTCTGTCTGAGAGCATTGCTACTGTCCAATGGTCCTCATCATGACACCTTGGCTTGGCACTCAAATCCCCAGAAGGTCTGGCTGTACAGGTGCTCATGGGCATTCCTCTAACTCATGTTTTTACTTGTGTCTTCACTCTTGATTTTAGTGCCTATCATATTCTCCCCCAAGAGACCTGTCTGGGGCTGGTGAGATGTCTTAATGTGTACAGATACCTATGGCCAAGATTAATGACCTGAGCTTGACCTCCTCAGACCCCCACGGAGGAAGGACAAAACCAAACTCTGCAAGTTGTCATCTGATCTCCATGCTTGTCTCTGGCATGAACACACACACACACACACACACACACACACACACACACACACACACCAAAAATGTAATAATGGAAGTTTTTAAAAAGAGGCCTGATGATTCCCAATGACACCCAATGTTCAATTGCTCTTTGGTTGCCAGACATGGTGGTGTGTGCCTTCAATCCCAGCACTCTGGAGGCAGAGGCAGGATGATTTCTGAGTTCAAGGGCAGCCTGAACTACATTGTCAGTCCTAGGACAGCCAGGGCTACAGAGTGAGACTATTTCAAAACACTAAAGGAAAAAAAAAAACTACACTAGTTGTTTCAAGGCACATTCAAGAAACTCAAGTCTTCTTTTGTGTGTCATATATATTCAAGTTAATTTTTAGAATGTCTTGCAATTAAAAAAATGTTTTAAACTGGAGGGACAGTGGTGGCACACACCTTTAATCCCAGCACTCGGAAGGCAGAGGCAGATGGATCTCTGTGAGTGTGAGGCCAGCCTGGTCAACAGAGTGAGTTCCAGGACAACCAGGCCTACACAGAGAAATCTTGTCTAGAAAAACAAAATAACAAACAAAAATTAGCTAAAACAGAATATGCCGAACACTATTTCTATTATTGGAGGCATGACAATTTATACCTCCATGTCTATATTTATTATGTTTTAACGGTTACTTTTGCATCTAATTTTGCCAATCACAAGCTCCTTGAAAGCATGGAGAGCTTATTCATTTCCATTGCCAACCAAGTTTTAGATTGACACAAATATTTAAGCAAACTAAACTTATAAAACAAAGAACTGCAGAGGGAGTGTGTACATGACTATTTTGGAAAGAATTCAATTTATGGCTTCATGGCTGATTCTTGTTGTTTATCTTTACAGCATTATGGTTTGAATTTGTGTGTTTGTTCCTCAATCTGAGAGGGAAGGATTCATGTCCTCCTCATTGCTGTGCCTCTAGTTATAGGCAGTGTTTGACATGCTCTGTTTAAGCTAATTTTTTAAGTTGAGAGGCATTTTTAAAATTAATTGGAATATATATGCTAACAGAAAACAATTGCTTACAAAGCATTTCATAATATAAACAATAAAAGGACTACTCCATTAGGAGATCTTTCATTGTTTTTCTCCAAATATATTTATAAGGCTTAAGAGTTCAGACACGTGCCGGGCGGTGATGGTGCACGCCTGTAATCCCAGGACTCGGGAGGCATAGGCAGGTGGATCTTTGTGAGTTCAGGCCAGTCTGATCTACAAAGTGAGTTCCAGGCCAGCCAAGGCTAAATGGTGAGACCTTGTCTCAAACAAAACAAAAGTGGTATCTTTTAGGGCCTAGAAGGAAGATTTTTAACATCGTGGGAAACTCTAATTATGCACTTCCCAGGAGCTGTTTACAATAGAGAATATAATCTATTTGCTTAAAAGTGTCACTTTTTGGCTCAGTAAGAATTAAGGGCATACACCCATGGGTAAAGGACAGAAGCCAAGTTTTCACAATAAACAACATGATATATTCTTTAGATTTTTAGGGGAGATCATGGATGCTGTCTCCTGCTACCACAAACTATGCATTCAAGTTTCCCAAATTGGGGGAAATTGCAAGGGTCAGCACATCCATAATGCAGTGGATAAGCCTTGCGCCAGAAAAGCTACCTTCGTGATCGTGATCATGAGATCCCCTGCCAGTTATATATTACATTCTTATCTCTAAATAAGCAGAATTATTGTGGCAAGTACTCCCTCCTTGGCAACAAGATTGTTGAAATTTTTATCGTTTAGTTAGTGAACGGTAGGAGAATTTCTGGTATAGTCACTTACAACAAACTTTTCTAGATATACCTTTATTTTTTTTAGTCTGGGTTTCGTTGTGTAGTCCTGGTTGGCTTGGAACTAATTAGGAATACCTCTAAAGCATCATTTCAAGCATCTATTTCTGACATGGGCATAAAAATTCTTACATTGGAAGCCTTAATAGTAGTATGTTCTCCTAACAGGTTTATCATGTTGATGATATCACCTATGTAATTTGTATGTTTAGCTAATTACTTAAATCTGCAATGTTAAATTTAACTCAGATTAATTTAAAGAACACATTGGGTATGTAGGCACAATCCTGCAATTCCAGCATTTGGGTTGGAAGACTAAGGCAGGGAGATTGGGGATAAATTCAAAGTCAGCCTAGGCCACATAGTAAAACCCAGGCTCAGAAAAAACAAAAGGGATATAGCACAGTTGGTAGAGTGGTTTCCCAACATACAGGAAGCCTTGGGTTTGGTTCCCAAGACTGCATAAACTGTGTGGTGGTAGATGCCGATAATCCTAGCATTTGGGAGGGAGAGTCAAAAGAATCAGGTGCTCAAGGCCAGCCTTTGCTTTTTAGAGAATTCAAGGCCAGTCTGGGCTTATATTAAGCCATGCTTCAAAAAGGAAAAAACAAAAACAAAACACACAAAATTTTAAAACACTCTCGGTTGCCTGGAGGTAGTGCCCCATGCCTTTAATCCCAGCAGAGACAAGTGGATCTCTGTGAGTTCAAGGCCAGCCTGGTCTACAGAGTGAGTTCCAGGACAGCCAAGGCTACATGGAGAAACCCTATTCTTAAAACAAAAAACAAAAAACACCAAAAGCACCCCAAAAACCCCACCAACCAATTAACAAGAAATAACCAACAAACAAAACCAAACCCCAGAACACTCTGGTCTAATTACCTTCAAATTAATGCAGATGGCTCTTTTCTTCTCTTAGATGCAACAGCTTGGAGTTAGTATTAATTCCTTCTATGCCATCTTTTTTGTAAAGGTTAGATCAGCAAATATTTTAGACTTTGCAGGCCAAACATAGCCTCTGTTGCACATTCTTTTTTTTTTTTTTTTTTAAAGATTTATTTATTTATCATGTATACAGAAGAGGGAGCCAGATCTCATTACAGATGGTTGTGAGCCACCATGTGGTTCCTGGGAATTGAACTCAGGACCTCTGGAAGAGCAGTCGGTGCTCTTAACCTCTGAGCCATTTCTCCAGCCCTGTTGCACATTCTTTATTGGTTCTCATTTTTCTTTTTTAGCCCTGTTAGTTGTTTGGATACCAAGTCACCCCTCCCCCACCAAAAAATAAGAAAAGGAACATATATTGAAGGTTTAGTTTTCAGCTGGAGGTCTGTTGGTTGGTAGGCACTAGGTCATGTATGGATTAACTCACTGATGAGTCCCTATCTGAATGTGCTATGAGGAGGCGGGGCCTAACTGGAGGAAACAGGTGAATTGGGGCATGTCTTATTACTGGGAATTTCTTCTTTCACTCTTTCTGAAGCTTTGTACTACCACAGCCTTCCATCGTCATGCTTTGCCTCACCACAGGCTCAGAAACAATGGAGCCAGCTACCATAAACCAAAAACCTCTGAACTGAAGGCCAGACTGAATCCTGCCTCCTCCCAGCTGTCCTCATCAGTCACCCTGTCACATCAACAAAGAAGGCACTGGCACAAGTCCTCTAAAGGTGTCAAACCACTCCTACAGTAAATGAGAACATGGGCCAGACCTGATCGAGGTATGACAGACTAGATCCAAATACAGGCATATGCCTTAGAAAGCAAGGGTCATCTGAGGTCCAGTAATTGCTCAGACCTTACTAACATTTCCCCCTGCAAACGGAGTTCTTCTATCTGAAGCTCGTCTATATGATTTAAGAGATTTAAAATGGATAGAAGGCATTTTCATGTTAGAGATGGGCTGAGCCCTCCCCCCTCAACCCCTGACTGGCATAACTGCAGATTCTGTTTTATTATGGTTTTGCCTTTAGAGCCAGGGTCTTGCCAAGCAGCCCTGGAAGTGCTGAGGAACCCACTCTGCAGACCATGAAGATCTCCAACTTTGAGCAATCCTCCTATCTTCTACCTCCTCAGTCCTGGGATTCTAAGCAAACACTGTCAAACCCAGTCAATAATTGCACAGTTTTATTGCTTGAAGAGATGTTAGTATCTATCTAGTTCAAATCCCTTGTTCATCCATAGATAACCCATAACTTACAAATAGATATGCTTAACTAACTTACAAAACCTGGAGGGACAGCAGGCCTTCAAATGTATCCTTATGTAATTCAGTCAGGAGATTTTCACTGAGAATTCTGGAAGATAAAAGGTTATCTGGATCAAAAATCATCAAACAGATGGACAACATCCAGTGGTGAAATGGAATGGAGAAATACATGCTGTCATACGCTATTGCTGAGAGTGTAAATTGGTACCGTTTATTTTCAGGGCAATTAAAATTTCATCTATACAATGGTCTCCTCCCTAGAGAGTCTATTGCTAGGTATCTAGTTTACAGAAACTTGTTCATGTTCAGAAAGAAGTATATAGGATGTTTATTACAGCCATACATATAACAGAAAACAATATTCTCCAAACATCAGTAGAGTGATATTAAATTCTTACTGGTATGTACATACTATGAAATACTATTCATGAAATAAATAGAACAACTGTGTTGAAACTTTACATATCATGAAGTGGAAACATCAAGTTAAAGGATGTTATTATTTATGTAAAAATGGTAAATAGATAACAAATCTGTTTTTCTGAGTATGTCTGGAAAGATATAGACCAAATTCACAGTAATGGCCGCCTGTCTTCATCAGCTTTTTTTCAGTTTGACACTGACTAGGGTCATCTGCCAAGAGGGATTTCAATTGAGAAAATGTCTGCACTGTGGGAGTGGGGCATTTCCTTTATTAATTACTAATTTTTTTAAAGATTTGTTTATCCATGTATTTTATGTTTATGAGTGCTCTGTCTTCAAGCACATCAGAAGGAATCTGATTCCATTACAGATGGTTGTGAGCCACCATGTGGTTGCTGGGAATTGAACTAAGGACCTCTGGAAGAGCAGTCAGGTGCTCTTAACTACTGAGCCATCTCTCCAGGCCTTCTAATTACTAATAATGTTTAAGATGAAATAAACTCTTTCCTCTCCCAGGTGCTTTGGTTCATGGTCTTCATCACAGCAAAACAAAACTAATACATTACCTCAGAGGTGAAAAATTAGAGCACAGGTTTCTCTATACCTGATATTTAATTGATATATTTATTATATTTTTATATAATTTATTATATAATTAATGTTATTTAACTACTATAATTTATATATTAATTATATTAAGAATGTAATTGTAGGCTAGGTGTGGTGGTGGTGTACATCTCGCACTTAAGAAGGAGAGGCAGGAGGATCTCTTTGAGTTTGAGGCCAGCCTAGTCTACTTAGTGAATTTCAGGCCAGCCAAGGTTACACACAGAGACTCTGTCTCAAAAACAAAAACAACCAAACAAATGTTATCATAGACAACATCTATAAGGGAGACAAGTTTAAACTGTAGTTTTTTTCAGAGGAAGTCAGTAAAATTTAATTTTAAAACCTGGGCAGCAAAATGACCCCAAGGGAAAGGGGACCTTCTGCCAATATAAAAACCTGGTTCAATCTCCTGGACCCACATGGTGGAAGGAGAAGACCAAGTTCTACACGCCGTCCTCTGACTTCCACATGCATGCCCTGGGTTTGTGTGCTCACAAAAATACATGCAGAAGAAAATGTAAAATGAGTTTTGGCTGAATTGATGGTGTTTAAACCTATGGCCTCACGCGTGCTAGGCAACTATTCTCCCCCGAGCTACATACACCCCAGTGCCCACAAAATTTACCAGGGAAATTTAGTCAGTACAGGTTGATTTGGGCTGTGAAGAGAAAATACCTGTTTTCAGAGGCATTTACCACAATATCTGGACCAAGAGGGACCTATAAAAAGGCACAGTGCTTTTGTCATTGTTGCTTATTTTGTGTTTATATTTGTAAAAAATATACTCACAGTGTTTCAGTCCAACGGTATGCTTTCCACACATGCTTTTCAATGTAAGAAATAGAATTTCCTTGGAAATTCCTGTGAAGAAACAGTTCATATGCTTGAGTAAATAGGAAAAGAATAAGCAGAAGCAGTCAAATCGTCACACCCTCGAGGAGGTGTTCAATGCAGAATGAAGGAAACCACCAATCTTCTAATTCCCACATCTGTCAGTTTCCAAGGGCCACTGGTACAAGCAGTGAGACATTTCCTAGAAACATGAATTTCAAATCTGTGGGTGCACATTTCACTTTCCTCTTTGCTGTGTACTCTACAGCCCAACTCTAAATTTAACCAGTCACTAGAACCTGTCTTCTCTTTCTCATGGGCCATCACGGTGGAGAGCTTATTATAAAAAATTTCTCCTGTCTTACTAATTTTTCTCTCTTTCCTGGAAACGTCTAATGGGTTTCCACATCTCTCCATGTCGCTATCTAAATCCTATAGCTGATAGTTCAGATCTTACACAGTATCTTTACTTGTTTTTAATCTGCCTATTCTAAATCCCCATTATTCTTACAGCCATGCCTTTGCCTAGGCTTTACTCTTTTATTTTCCTCTAGTCAACAATAGACATCCTTTGAGACACAGGTAAAAGTTTAATGCTCCCTTCCCCCGATGTATCATTTTCATGTTCTAGAGACAACACCATACATATGGGGTTCTCACAGTTTTTAACCCCAATGTGCACAAAAGGCTCTCGGTCCTAGAACAAAGTTGAGCTCTGAGAGATTGTGTAGTCTTAATAGCTAACATTCATGTATGCTAAGAACTAGATAAGATTTCCATGCAGTCAGCTGAACCTCGCAGCAATCCTATGAAATAGTAGCTGTTACACTCCCCGTTTTACAGATGAGGGAGTTTCATCACAGCTAAGCCCTCTTCCTAGGGTTGCAGAACTACAACATGAAAGGCCTGGGGTCCAACCCCAGGAGTCCAGCTCTGGAATCTTCTCTGACCCCTTTGGTGCATTTCCACTAGTGAGTTGAGTTATAGAGAAGCTGGAGTGAAAATGGAAAAGCCAAAGTTGAGCCATGATCTAATGGGGCTAATTGGAGATGGGGCACTGCAGAAAGAAGGAGGATAAGGAAGAATCCACAAGCAAAGGTCAAAGTAGAAAGTCAGCCAGTGTTGGTTGGGGTGACAAGGAAGGTCCAGCAGGGCTTTGAGGAAAAGGCTGCCATGTCAAGTAGAACGTAAAATAGAAATAAGTAAAGGTTATTCTTACAAAACAGTTATGGGGTGTTTGTGGATTTCGGGCCTTGGCACAGGCACCTGGTGGAGTTTCCGCTTTGGGCTGAGATGACTACACAGTAGTGTCTCATTTTCACACAAGCAGAAGTCACAGATGTTGGTGGTCATGGATGAATTTGGTTTCATTTGAACAAGTAACTCTCTTTCTGTGCTAAAAGTTGCAGCATATGGAGTTATGGGAAATTCCATATCCATGGGTTGAAGTGTGGCTTCACTTGGGATTTGCTCAGTCTGAACCTGTTCTGTAGATGGAAATGTCATGATAGGATATGTTGAAGGAGGAGCTGTAGTTGGATGCTGACCTTGATCTTGAACTGATGTTAGAACTGTAGACTGAGCTGTGATCTGACTCATAGGTGGAGAAGGGCTTACTGCTGTAACAGATTGTAGAGCTGTGGAAAATTCTGTTTGAGAAGACTGAGTAGTGACTTCAGTTGGATTTGACTGTAGAGTCTGAACCTGGCTTGGAGGTGGAAGTGTCCCCTCATGTTGTGTTGGAGGAGGGGATGTAGCTTTTGGTACTGCAGACTGTGTAGTCTCTAGATGAGTAGTTGTTAGGACTATGGAATGTGTAGTTTCTGGATGAGTAGTTGCTGGGATGGTGAAATGTGAAGATTCTGGTTGAGTAATTACTGAGATTTCAGAATGTAAGGTCTCTAAGTTTGGATGCTGAGATTGATCATGAACTGTTTCTAGAACTGTTGCTTCAAAATGTGCTGAAGATTGAGTTACAGTTGTCTTAAGTGACTCTGTAGGCTGAACTGGTGCTGAACGCTTAACCATGGTAGCAGGTCGTGGAGTTATAGAAAACTCTGGATGTGAGGGGTGAATTGTGACTTGAGTTGGGTTTACATGCTGAGCATGAACCTGGTCATCAGGTTGAAGGGTCACTTCTTGGTGTTTTGGAGGAAGAGCTGTAATATTATATGGGACTGCAAGAAGTTCAGTCTCTATTTTGGATATTGTAATTAGGTTATGCTCTAATTCTATTTGTTGAATTGTGACTTCAGAAACAAGTGGATGCTGAGTTTGATCCTGAATTGGTGGTATTTCATAAAACACTGGAGCCTGAGCTGCAACCACTTCATGTGGCTGTTCAGGCTCGGGAATGATGTCCTGTGTGCTCGGAGAAGTTTCAACATCCAGATGGGAACTTGCAGTTATTGTAAGTTCCAGATCCAAAGGTTGAACCGTAACTTCTGTTAGATTTGGGTGTTGAATATGAACTTGTTCTGGAAGTGTCAACTGATGGTACTGTGGAGGAGAAAATTCAATTTCCTGTAGGGTTGTAGGAGGTTGAGGCTCTCTGGTAGGTTCTGAAGTTGTGGCAGGTCCCAAGTCCAAAGGATGAAATGAGACAACATGTGTTGTTGTATCAGTTTGATCCTGACCTGGTGTTGGAACTGCCACCTCTTGATATAATGGGACTGGAGCTAAAACTTCTGTAAGTGGTTCTGTAAGATGGGTTGTACTCTCTGGTGTAGTTTGAGAAAGTTCCTCAGGAGTTGGTTGATGAGTTATGGTAAGTTCCATATCCAAAGGTTGAATCTGAGGGGGCTTTGGAGGAAGAACTATAGTCTCCTGTGGGATTATAAGAGGTTGAGGCTCTTTGGTAGTTTCTGAAGTTGTGGCGAGTCCCAATTCCAAAGGATGAAATGAGACAACATGTGCTGTTGTATACTCAGCTTGAGCCTGACCTGGTGTTGGAACTGTCACCTCCTGATATAATGGGGCTGGAGCTACAACCTCTTTAGGTGGTTCTGTAACCTGGGCTGGCACAATTGTGGTCTCTGGTACAATTTGAGAAAGTTCTTTCTCAGGAGTAGATTGTGTAGTTATGGTAAGTCCCAGATCCAAAGGTTGAACTGTGACTTCACTTGGGTTTAAATGCTGAATGTGAACCTGTTGTGGAAGTGTCATCTGAGGGGGCTTTGGAGGAAGAACTATAGTCTCCTTTGAGATTGTAAGGGGCTGAGTCTCTCTAGTAGGTTCTGAAGTCATGGTGAGTTCTAGGTCCAAAGGATGAAAGGAAACAACACTCCCTGCCGTATACTCAGCTTGAGCCTGACCTGGTGTTGGAACAGTCACCTCCTGATATAATGGGGTTGGAGCTACAACCTCTTTAGGTGGTTCTGTAACCTGGGCTGGCACAATTGTGGTCTCTGGCACAATTTGAGAAAGTTCTTTCTCAGGAGTAGATTGTGTAGTTATGGCAAGTTCCAGATCCAAAGGTTGAACTGTGACTTCACTTGGGTTTAGATGCTGACTGTGAACCTGTTGTGGAAGTGTCATCTGAGGGGGCTTTGGAGAAAGAACTATAGTCTCCTTTTGGGTTGTAGAATGGTAAATCTCTCTAGTGGTCTCTGAAGTTATGGTGAGTTCCTGTTCCAAAGGATGTAATGTGACAACTTGTTCATGAGCTAGTGTTGGAACTGCCACCTCCTGATATATTGAGGCCGGAGCTACAACTTCTGTAGGTGGTTCTACAAGATGAGTTGTGCTCCCTGGTGTAGTTTGAGAAAGTTCCTCAGGAGTTGGTTGATGAGCTATAGTAAGTTCCATATCAAAAGGTTGAATCTGAGGGGGCTTTGGAGGAAGAACTATAGTCTCCTGTGGGATTGTAGAAGGCAGAGTCTCTCTGGTAGGTTCTGAAGTTGTGGTGAGTCCCAACTCCAAAGGATGAAATGGGACAACATGTGTTGTTGTATCAGCTTGATCCTGACCTGGTGTTGGAACTGCCACCTCTTGATATAATGGGACTGGAGCTAAAGCTTCTGTAAGTGGTTCTGTAAGATGAGTTGTACTCTCTGGTGTAGTTTGAAAAAGTTCCCCAGGAGTTGGTTGATGAGTTATGTTAAGTTCCATATCCAAAGGTTGAATCTGAGGAGGCTTTGGAGGAAGAACTATAGTCTCTTGTGGGATTATAGGAGGTTGAGGCTCTCTGGTAGGTTCTGAAGTTATGGTGATTCCCAAGTCCAAAGGATGAAATGAGACAACATGTGTTGTTGTATCAGCTTGATCCTGACCTGGTGTTGGAACTGCCACCTCTTGATATAATGGGATTGGAGCTAAAACTTCTGTAAGTGGTTCTGTAAGATGAGTTGTACTCTCTGGTGTAGTTTGAGAAAGTTCCTCAGGAGTTGGTTGATGAGTTATGGTAAGTTCCAGATCCAAAGGTTGAATCTGAGGGGGCTTTGGAGGAAGAACTATAGTCTCCTGTGGGATTGTAGGAGGCTGAGTCTCTCTGGTCATTTCTGAAGTTGTGGTGAGTCCCAAGTCCAAAGAATGAAATGAGACAACATGTGTTGTTGTATCAGCTTGATCCTGACCTGGAGTTGGAACTGCCACCTCTTGATATATTGGGGCTGGAGTTAAAACTTCTGTAGGTGGACCTGGTGTTGGAACTGTCACCTCTTGATATATTGGGACTGGAGACACAAGTGACTCTGTAAGATGAGTTGTGCTCTCTGGCATAGTTTGAGAAAGTTCCTCAGGAGTCGGTTGTGGAGTTATGGTAAGTCCCAAATCCAAAGGCTGAACTGTACCTTTAGTTGGGTTTAGATGCTGAGTCTGATGTGGAAATGTCACCTGAGGTGTAGTACTTTTATGTACTGTAGTTTGGTCTGTCTCCGTAGTATGTTGTAAAGTTATGGGGGGTTCCAGGTCCAAAGGGTGAAAGGAGATAGAGGATGATGTTGGATACTCAGCTTGAATCTGACCTGGTGTTGGGACTATCATCGGATGTGTTGGAAGGTGAGTTACAATATTGTTTGTTAAATCTGGAAGCTGGTGTGGGACTACTTGCTGGGTTGGAGAACGGTCTATCTCCTTAGGGGGTTCTGAAGCCTGTGTGAGGGTGGGCTGCAGCACTGGAGATGGTTCCATATTCTCAGAGAGGTCTGCAAGTTGAGAGCGGGTCATATACTGAGCTGGAGAAAGTTCTGCACCCATAGTGGGATCTGGAGGTAGATATGGGTCTTCCCGTTGAGTTGGAAAAGAATAAACCTCTTTGTGGATATCTGTTTTCTGAGCTATAGCCTCTTGTGGAGAAAATTCAGTTTCAGGGAATCCTGGTGTATGGGAAGGGGACTCAAATTGGACTTGTGAAAATTCAACTTGTTCAGTGGGAACTATAGGCTGAACTAGGTCCTCCTCCTGAACCTGAAGAGATTTAACTCCCATAGAGGACTCTGGAGCTCTGGTATGTGCTTGGTTTGGATGTTTAACTGTGGTTTTACGCAACATTGAATGCTCATATCTGAATATTGCTTCTAGATCTTCAGGTGAAAAGAACAGGGTATCTCCCACAGGAGAAAGAAAGAAGCCCTCTTTAGGTGGTTCTGGAGTCTGATCTGGGAGTTCTTGCTGATATGGTATAAATTCTGTATCCAAAGGGTGCTTTAGGGGTGGAGACAAGTTCCCCTGCTGACCTGAAGAAACTTCCCCAAAAAGCTCTTCAGGCTGGGTTGGGCCCCCTGGAGAATGTTGATTTTCAGGGGTGGGTGGATGCTGAGTTGTAACTTCTTCTTGCTGTTCATTTGAAGGTTCAAACCCCTGTTGGCTTGAAGTTGCAACCTCATTAATCAACTCTGGAGGCTTAGCTGTGGTATTGTATGATGCTAGAGGATGAACTTGACTATGAACCAGATCAGAACCTGTTGCCTCATGGTGTGTTGGAGGTTGAACTACTGTTTCATGAGGGAGGTCTAGAGGTTGCACTGGGGTCTCCTGCTGGGCTGAAGAAGAAGGTTCAGTTTCCTCTTGGAGTTCTGATTCCTCATCTGTGTCCCCCTGCTGGCTTAGAGAAGGCTCTTCATACTGAACAGGTTCTAGAGATTGAACTGGAGCCTCATGCTGATTTGACAAGACTTCAACCCCTTCAGAAGGCTCTGGAGTTACAATTGGATTGGTATACTGGGCTGTAGAAGTGCCTACATCCTTTTCTGGGACTGTAAATGGTTTAGCTATAGCCTCATGATGCACTGGGGGAGGTCCCACCTCTGCTGTGGGTTCTTGTGTTATGGTAAGCATCACATCTGGAGGATTAACAGTTGTAGTGGATAAGCTTGAATGCTGAGTCAAGGGTGAAACTGTCACTTCATGATGTTCTGAAGACTGAGTTGCTTGTTCTTGTTGGATTAGAGCGTGTTCTGAGGATTGAGTTGGAATTTCCAGCTCAGAAGGCTGAGCCGGCTGTGGCTGCTCACTGAGAAAAGGTTCTATCTCTTCAGTATTCTCTGGAGGATGCACTAGGGACTCCTGCTGGGTCAGAGAAGATTCCATCTCCTTGGTAGGCTCTGAAGTTATGGTAAGTGTCACATCCACAGGTCTAACTGTAACATTTGGCAACTGATAATGGTGCTCTTCACTCTGAGTTGGCTGGATTGTCATTTGGTGAACTGGTGGAATTTCACCCACATTTTCCACAGCGGACTCTGGAGCTTGCAGTGGAGCTGGTAGCTCGATTGGAGGCTTGGCTTCCTCAGGGAGCTCTGCAGGTGCAGCGAAGGCTTCTGGCTGGTTTCCAGGACCCAATCCTTCCTCCTCAAGAAACTCGGAAGGTTGAGCTGGCTGCTCTAGTTCTATAGGAAAAGACTCATCCTCCAGAAGAGGGCCTGGATTCACTGATTGGACTTCTTGCTGGATTGGAGAAGGCTCCTCCTCCTCTTCCTCAGCTTCCTCTGGAAGCTGAATTTGGTCTTCCAGACCACTTTCAGATGAATCAACTTCCTCTGGAGATTCAGAAAGTTCAGCTGGCTGCTGCTCCAGGCTAGGAAAATGTTCAGCTTCTACAAGAGGACCTGGAGTTTGAGTTGGAATCTCCTCCTGAACTGGTGACATTCCAACCTCCTTAAAAGGCTGAGAAGTTATTGTAACTGTCACATCTACAGGTTTGACTGTAGTTCTGTGCAAAGTATAATGGTGAACTTGATTCTGACTGGGATGTGGAACTGTTGCTGCTGGAGCTCCAACTACACTCTCCATAGAGGATTCTGGAGTTGGAACTGGAGCCTCTTGCTCAATTGGAGGATTGACTTCTTCATAGGGCTTTGTAGGGAGAGCTAGAACTTCTAGCTGGCTACCAGAAGTTTCAAGGTCTTCAGGAAGCTCATCTGGGGCCTCTTCTTGAGTTGATGGAGGTTCCAAAAACTCAGAGAGCTCTGGAATTGGAGCTAAGGACTCCTGTTGGGATAATGAAGGTTCTAACTCCTGAGAGAACTCTGAATTTGGAGCTGCAACCTCTTGTTGGATTAACTGAGGTGCTGCTACCTCCTCAAGATCCTCTGAAAGCTGGACGGGGGCCTCTTGTTGGGTTAATGAAGATTCTACCAACTCAGGACTTTCTGGAAGATGGCCCGGGACCTGCTGCTGACTCAAAGTTTGTTGAGTCTCCTTATCTGCCTCTGAAACTGTAATCTCCAGATCTTCAGGCTTCGCTGTGACATTTGACAAGTTTGAATGCTGAGCTTTATTTCTATCCGGAGATGGTCCATTTATTTCAGGCTGCTCTAATGCTGCAATCTCAGAAACGAACTGAGGAACTGGTTCTTCCTTCTGAGGTTCATTTTCCTCAGGGAGCAGTGGGAGACTATCTGGGCCTTCTTGGACCACACCAAGATCCTCTGAATCTTGGGTTTGTGCCTCCAGCTGGTACTCAGGAGGTTCAACCTGCTCAGAAGGCTCTGGAGGCTCCTTTCTGTTTTCCTGGGATTGCACAGGTAAGCTGTCAGAATTGGCTTCAGTCATACTTGGGTCCCCATAATCATCCTCCACAGTTTTGTTCTGCAGTTGAGGTTTTACAAGTTGGTTTGAAGTTCCAACAACCACCTTAGCACGTTTCTTGTGCTGAGCTAGATCTTTCTTCAAGTCCTGGAGTGAAACTATGAACTTTGTTACTCCCGAACTCTTGCTGTCTAGTGGTGGAACAAGTATTTCATATAACTGGTTATCTGCAGCCTGATCCATACTCGAAATACTTTTAAATTGTGGAGGCTGATTTTGATCCCCATTTAGTTTTAAAATGTTCCCTGGCAGCTTCCTGGGTGGAGTCATTTTGTTGGTCAGACGCTGATGTGGAACAGTGAACTGATCTGACTCTGGGTGCGGCTGCGCAGAGGTATCCTTCTCTTGGAATGAAAGAAAACTGTCCTTCAACTTCCGGGGTGGGGAGAACATCTGGGAGGGAGCAGAGGACCCCAGGTAATTAAAGTCCCCTGCACCTGCCTGGGATGTATGAGCTTTCGGGGATTTGGGCCGATGATCAGAAGGGTGCCAAGACCGGAGCTTGGTCGGCCCCCAGGGCTCTGAAGTCAACCGAACTGGGTTATGGACCCACTCCGCAATGTGTTCGGCCTGGGTCACCACCAGCAAAACTTGTCCGGTGAGGATAAGACTTGGGGCGCAGAAGCAGAAGCCCAGTGGAGTCATGACATGTGGTAAGGACATGACATGCAGTATGGAGGCGATCCACAGTGCTGCAGAACGCGGGAGATAAACTGGAGGAGAGGCTCCTGACCTCAGGGAACCTTGGCAACTGTACCTACCCTGCCCCGCCCTTTATGACAGGACTCCTTTGTTACCAAAGCGTCACTAAGCGGATTCTGTACTGTGAAGGGAGCCTTCTACGTGACAGGGCCCAAGTTTCCCTTATTGAGGCTGAAAAGAACACCCATTTCTTCGGGGTCTACTAACCCTAAGAAGGATTTATGTCTCAGTCCAGGGTGCTCCTTACCCAGCAGCCCTTTGTTTTTGTGGGGCAGAATTTCAAAAGAAAGGATCCAGGCAGGGCAGAGTGTGGACTCCAAAGAGCCCACCCAGGTCGAATCACAAAAAACCCAAGTTACAAACATTAAAATAGATCAAAAGTTTTTCGGTGTTTTGGAATAAAGAATACATTTGTAGGTATGCTCAAAATATGTCCTTCCCACCCCAAAGCGAGATATTTAAGACCTCTTTTTTTTTTCAAGTACACATGGAACATTGTTTCATGTTAGTTAAATGGTATATTTCTAGAAGGGGCCACTAGGCTACTGATTCAAAGATTCTAAATTTTGCTTCCAAAGTAGAAGCTGAGTTAATATGTAAAGGACTTTTGTGTGTAGTAATAGTTAATCAGGGATGTTGGGGATAAAGCCAGGGTCTTTATGATTGTGACAGAGGTTTTCTCACCTTAGATGATCATCAATTTGGGGGCAAGGGTCCTCCCCAGACAGTCAATGACAACCAAAGTCACCACAGGCCAGAGGTTTCTGGATCTTTTGTCTAATGAAGTAAATTGGTTAATTTCTCGGGCAGTAGGAGGATGGATTTTTAGAAAGACTTTATCATAGGTTCATAAGTGAGAGCTTAAGATGTAAGACGCCACCCAAATACACATCTGCACACAGAGAGATGCATACACAAATGAATAAATCTTGAAAAGTGAGAAAAAAAAATAGGAAGCAAACTGAGCTCCTGCAAGAGCAGGTCCCAAAGCTGGTTGATTACCGAGAGTGTCTGTCTAGGGGTTAACTGAACTTTACCAGTGCCTGTATAGGGGTTAATAGAACTTTACCAGATTGAGGCATGAGCTGCTTGGTCCAGATGTGCTACCCAGGAGATGTCCATATGTCTCTCCACTCAGATAGTCTGTGTCCGGATTGGAATTTAGGTCACGCCCTCATACATAGTTTCTACAAAGTTATGCTCATTGCTGTCTATAAGGAGAGGAAAAATAACAAGAAACTGTAACCAGTGTTTCTAAGTAAGTTTAGCATTTCTGGCCTCTGGCCAAGATAAAAACACAGAACTACTGAGTTTTGAGGCCCTTGCCTCTCAACTGCCTGATAGTTTATTTTTCTCCTGTTTTCATCAATACTAGTTGTTGCCAGATTTTTTTTTTTTGAAAAAAGTAAATTATATAAGCCTTCTAAGATGCAAAGCTAAGGAAAACTCTTAATCAAGCTGGTAAACTAGAATTGTTAGTGTGTTAATGTTTGTGTTTATGGTTTATGTTTGTGCACCCCTAAGTGTACCATTGCAATTCTCTTTAAAGATAATTAGATTGTCTTAACATTGTGCACTCCAAGTGTTACTTCCTCACAAAAGATATTTGACATTTATCATTTAAGGGGTATATCTCTAAACAAGTACTTAATATTCAAATTAGTTTCTTTAAATATTTGCTCTTAGAGCCAGGTGTGGTGGTGCATATCTTTAATTCCAACACTCCAGAGGTAGAGGCAGGTCAACCAGAGCTACACAGTAGGACCCTTTTAGTTGCTTAAAATTGGCCATAAAGGATTCTATTGATAGTAATTTCTTGACATTTGTTACTCCACCAATGGTGGAATCATATCAGACTAACCATAACAGATCTCCTCCTGACAGTCAGAATCAAATCACTGGGTGGATAATCAGTGATGTCTTCAGAGAATGTTCAGAGAGAAGGAGAGCATTTCCAGAGTGAGAACAAACAAATGTCACACATAGTGGTCCTTGTCCATCACTGCAGTACCTGAGAGGCTGAGTACGAAGATTTTGAGTTTGAGGTTGGGCCTGGACTATACTGTTTAGCAAGGCCCTGTCTCAAAGTCCACAGCAAAAGTTGAGTCACTTTGGGAACAGAGTCCTTCCAAAAGTAACTAAAGCCACGACATTGTGGAGAAATGATTCTTATGCATGGTTACGTGACCAGAGTATTTTCTGACTTTGGATCCTACATGAATTCTGCTTATGACAATTGTTGCAGACACAGGTATAGTTCACCTCAATATTAAAATGTAAAAGCAAAGAGTGAATATATTCTAGAAAGACACTTGTGTCCTTCCCTTTGACTGATAGAGTATTGAAACAATGGACCCCATGGGATACACACACACACACACACACACGCACACGCACACATACACGCACACGCACACGCACACACACACACGCACACGCACGCGCGCACACACACACACACGCGCACATGCACACGCACACACACGCACATGCGCACACACGCACACGCGCGCACACACACACACACACGCACACGCACACGCACACGCACACGCACACGCACACACACACACCACATCTCAGACTGGGAGAAGGAAAAGATTGAGACAGTGATGGGTTAATGGTGGTCATGACCTGCACTGATTACTTATGCATACCTCTTCCCCTCTAAAGATAAACCCAGGTCAGGGTCCTAAAGATGGACTCAAACCCCTGGGCCTGCTGATCTGTTCTTCCTCCTGATGTGGCTGCATTAAAAGAATCTTCTTTCTCTGACTTCCATGGTCACTTCTCCCGCTTTTTAAGAAAAATGTGTTTACTTTCATTCTATGTAGATGTGTTTGCGCTTGAGTGTATACATGTAAACCTTGTGTACACAGATGCCCACAGAGGCCACAAGAGGGTGTTGGATCCCTTGGAACTGGAGTTACAGAAAGCTGTGAACTCCCCAATATGGGTGGTGGGAACTAAACCCAGGTCCTCTGTAAGAGCAGCAAGTGCTCTTAACTGCTGAGTCAGCTCTCTCCCCAACCCTTTAATTGGCATATTCATGATGAGTTTGTTAGAACTGCCAGGGCCCAGGCTTTGATCCTAAAAATTCCAGAAACACCCACATTGGCAAAGCAGGGATTACATGCCAGGAAACTACATAGAAAATCACTTACCACAAGACCCCTCTCCCACAGCCATTCTCCCCCAAAGCATTGCTCCAGTACTCGATTATGCTGCAGTGACTTGCTATTGCCTACTGCCCCTTTGCAGCATACTCAATGAACCCATCGAAAGACTGAATGCATTCACTGCTGGCCTGACAATTCCTTCCTCTCTACCATGGCTCAAACTTGGGTTTGCTTCTCATGAATAAGACTGGCTATTCAAGGTTGCTATCTCAACTTACCCTACACCAAGAGTAATTATCCGGGCTGATGATGAGCCCTCTGTTCAGGTCTTAGTCACACACACACAATCAAACTGGTGGCTGGGGTCTAAGAAGAATGCATAAGAGTGAAGCATTCTAAATTATATGCAGTGGTGGGGTTTTCTTGAGTAACAACAATAAAAGTTTGGCCAGATAAATAATTGGTGGTCTGTATTTATTAAATCCTGTTATATATTTGAATTTACTTTACTTTTATATTGATAAAATTACTTTGCTTTTTCTTATGATTAAGTTTTGGCATAAAGTTTTTATTACATTGGCTTATTAGTATACATGTTTTTGTATGCTACCATTAGATATATCATATGATGTTTATATAATAAAGTCTCCCCCAAAAGAGTTTAATTTAAATTCATTTCTAAGTAAGTGCACATATGACCTTAGTCCAAATTCCTTTTAATTCAGAAAGACTTAAATAAATCTAATAAATTAATTATAATTTGTTGGTAAGATAAAAATGCCTCTGGAACTGTTGACACATTTAAAGACTGTTCTAATTTTACATTTATTTCCTTATATATGTGACCTTGCACACACATGCACAACTGTGAGAGGACAACTTGTGGGAGTCAGTTTAAGTCAACAGGCACGGCAGCAATCATCTTAATCAGCTGGATTGTCTCCACTGCACCCTCATAAATAAAACCCCATAGGACAAAACAAAACAAAAGACAAAAAAGACAAAGTAAAAGAAAGGAACCTTGAAGGATGAAAAACAGACATAAAAACCTGTGTGTGTGTGTGTGTGTCTGTGTGTGTGTGTGTCTGTGTGTGTGTGTGTGTGTGTGAGAAAGTGTCTGCAGTAGCCAGCGTCTTCAGATTCCCCCGGAGATGGAGTTAAAAGCAATTATGAGCCACCTGACTTGGGAGCTGGGAACTGAACCTGGGTCCTCTGGAAGAGCAGCCAGCACTCTTAACTGAGCCATCTCTCCTGCCCTAAAAAAAGTGTGTTTTTGCTGAGAGTGAAGGCCTCTGATTCAAGCTGCTCAGGATGCTGTTTCAGAAGTACAGTTCAAGGACAGAGTGGACTATAGAAGGGGGTTCAAGGCCAGCTTGGTGTGCAATTGAGACCTTGGCTCAAACTGACAAGTAAGAGGAAACCTAAGGTGTAGCCTAGTAGCATGCCTAGTATGCTCTAGGACCTGGACTCACTCTGCAGTACCCAAGGAGGAAAAAAAAGAAAGACTCTTTTCAGTTAACAAAAAAAAAAAAAAAAGGAAAATATTTTTAGGTTAGAAAAGATTTTTAAATGATAAAGTATTACACTAAGTAAAAGATTTTTCTAAAATGGGAAAAGTGAGAACAAAACCAGAAGGTTCAAGTATGCCAAAGAAAATTTGTGGAAGATGAAACTTAAAGATGAAGATGGGAAATATATATATACACATGTGTGTGTGTGTGTACTTACTTTATATTTATATTTAAATATATATTTATATTATATTTATATATAAATATATATTTATATTATATTTATAACCTTTAGTTATAGCAAACAATCACATACATATCATATATATTAAGCTTACTATAATAAAAGATTATATATATAACTTAGGTGAAAATTAAATACACTAATACATAGAACTGAAACTATTTATTTGTAACAATTAAAAAATGGACAGGCATGATCACTCACACCAGTAATTCTTAGGAGACAGAGATGGGAGGATCATGTATTCATAGCAAGTCTCCCAAAGTGAATGTGAGGCTAACCTGGGCTATATATGATTCTATCTCAAAAACAAAACGAAGACAATATAATATACATTTACAAACAATACCTTAGAAAA
Source organism: Onychomys torridus (assembly GCF_903995425.1). Classification (NCBI taxonomy): domain Eukaryota; kingdom Metazoa; phylum Chordata; class Mammalia; order Rodentia; family Cricetidae; genus Onychomys; species Onychomys torridus. The sequence goes on from NC_050450.1 coordinate 91,415,664, forward strand.
CAAGACTTTTATGTCTTATTCTCTTACTGAATGGGCTACTGGAAACCTGATTAGGTTTTATTGAATGCCTCTGATATAACTGCGTGGGTTATATAATTTTATTTTGTTTTCTTATGTGTGTGAGTGTTTCAGTCACATGTATATGTGTACCATGTGCATGCATGCATCGTGCCTGAGGAGGCCAGATGAGGGTGTCAGATCCCCAGAACTGAGTTATAGTTGGTCATGAGCTATCACATAGGTGCTGGAAACTGAACCTAGGTCCTCTGCAAGAGTAGCAAGTCCTCTTAACAGCTGACCCCCCCCCCATATATTTGCACACATGAATGGTGCCATATCAATCTGCATGAGAAGGACCAGTGGTGGTTTGAAGGAAATGGCCCCCAAAAGGAATGGCACTATTAGGACATGTGGCCTTGTTGGCGTAGGTATGGCCTTGTTGAAGGAAGTGTGTCACTGTGGAGGTGGGTGGGCTTGAGTCTCATAGATGTTCAAGCCACTCTCAGTGTCTCAGACCACTTCCTGGTGCCTTCAAGTCAAGATGTAAGAACTCTCAGCTCCTTCTCTAGCACCATGCTGCCATACTTCTTACCATGATAATAATGGACTAAAGCTCTGAAAATACAAGCAAGCCACCACAAGTAAATGTTTTCCTTTATAAGAGTTGCCATGGTCATGGTGTCTCTTCACAGCAATAGGAACCCTAATTAAAGACAGACCCTGTCAGGTAATCCCAACTATTTCCTGTACTACAAACTTTAGGGGATAAACTCTTGAATTCATATTTCTCATCTCAAATGAATGTCAACTTCTGCGCATATATCCACATAGTCCAGAAAATCTAGGTGATATTCATCTTCAACTACACAGACACATGAGAATCCCGAGTTACTGAACGCACAGTCCTTCTAGCGACATTTCTACTGACTCTCTCTCTTTCATATTTCTTAAGGCCCACTCCACAAGCTGGAACCCATACCTACCACTGCTTGAGTGACCAAGAGCCTGAGACTAGATAATCCAGTGACCTAGGATAAAACCAAATAATACCGTTCTAAACAAACAAACAAACAAACAAACAAACCAAACCTAGCAGTAAAGTGACTCCTAATAATGTTCTGCTATACTCATAGACCAGGGCCTTGCTCAGTCATCATCAGAGAAGCTTCCTTCTGTGGCAAGTGGGAACAAGTACAGAGACCCACAGCTGAACTATGTGCAGAGAGTGAGAGACACTGGCTTAGTCCTAAATGGGATCTCTGCATCAAATCCCCCCTTTCCTTCCTTGTGTATCCCCAAGATCTCACATTAATATCAATATCTTAATATAAAACACATTCCAACTTTTAAAAGTCCTACAGCAAGCACTTTAAAAGTTCTTTCACAGAAAACCCTGTGAAAAAGGAGGCAGAAATAGTCTAAGAGGCAGATGGGATGGAGGACACTGAGAAAACAAGGCCCTCTCAGTCAGCATGATCAAAGCTCATATGAACTCACAGAGACAAATGCACAAGGCCTGCACAGCTCTGCACCGTGTCCTCTGTGTACATATTATGGCTTCCAGTTCAGTGTTTTTATGAGGGTCCTGGGTGTGTGAATGAGCAGGTCTCTGATTCTTGTACCTTCTCTTGGGCCCTTTCCCTTCTGTTTGCTTTGTCTAGTTCTCATGTGGTTTTGTTTTATTATATTATATTGTATTATATTATATTATATTATATCATATCATATCATATATCATATCATTATTCCTTAAAAAGCTGTTTGTTTTCTAATGAGAGACAGAAAGGTAGTGGATCCAGGGGGGGGGGGTGGGGAGGAACTGAGAGGAGTAGAGGGAGGAAAACCATAATCAGGACGTGTTATGTGAGGAAAAAAAACTATTTTCAAAAAATGGAAAAAATAAAATTTTTATTGAGAGAGAGAGAGAGAGAGAGAGAGAGAGAGAGAGAGAGAGACAGAGAGAAATCTTCTGGGAAATGTTTCCTCTGGCCATCACACAGAAGCTGATGAAACTGAGGCTTGGCGCCATGTGGCAGGGTTGAGGTCCCTGAAGAAAGCCCAGGGCATTGATAAGTTGCAGCAGAGACCTCAGCACTTTGGAAATACTGTTACCACATTGGACGAACACAAAGGACACATTACATGTGGAGTGGAGCCCCCTTGAACATGGGAGACAAATTGTGGTCTTTCAGATGGCAGAGCAAAAGAAATGGAACCATTTCAAGGCTCTGTGGAGGCCAAAGGATCATGAGTGGGTTCCAGACACCGAGCACTGAACTTTTGACACTGTTGAATTTTGGCTCTACTTTGGTTTGATTGTACTCTGGTTCTTCCCTCTTGAAGTAAGAAAGTATTTAGCTTATTTTTATTTTATTGGAGCCCACAAAAAGAGAACTTGGAATTTTATAGAGATTTTGGAACCTTAGAGATACTTTTGATATTTTAGAGACACTGGATATTTTAAAGAGAATTTGAACTTTGAAAGAGACTTGGGATGCTTTAAAGGGACTGAACTTTTAAAGTGCTTGAATTTTTAAAGACTGTAGAACTTTTAAAAGTTGGGGTGTGTTTTACATTGAGATATTGATATTAACATGAGATCTTAGGGATACACAAAAAAGGAAAGGTTATTGTTCAATAGTAATATGTTTGTGTGTCAAATTGACAAGGGGTCAACTGTCCTGCCTGGTTTTCAAAGAAGTTATCTGGAAAGTGGTACCTCAACTGAGAAAATGCCGCCATCAGATTGCCCATAGGCAAATCTGTTGTGCATTTTATTGATTAGTGATAGATGTGGGTGGGTCCAGTTCACAGGGGATTGTGATACCCCTGGGAAGGTGGTACTGAGTTATATCAGAAAGCAGGCTAGCAAGCCATGAAAGGCAAGCCAGTAATCAGTATTCCTCCATGGCCTCTGCTTCAGTTCTGCCTCCAAGTTCCTGACTTGAGGTCCTGCCCTGACTTCCTTCAGTGATGGAACGTTTCCTTAGCTTTTGATCTTGGTATTTTATCACAGGACTAAAGCATAACTAAGGTACAAACTGAAAACAACATGAAAGCAGAAGGGGAAGCTAGAGAGGACCTCAGCTGTTAGGAGTAGAACCTGGGTTTCGTTCCCAGAACTCACGAGGTAGCTCACAACGTCTGTAACTACAGTTTCATGGCATCTGATATTGCCTTCTGGTCTCCATGGGTACCAGGAATACACATTGTGTGCACACAGACATACGTGCAGGCAGACACTTAAACACATTTTTTTTTTTTAAGTAGGAGAGGAACGTGTTTAGAAGAAAGGGTTCAGTGGGATTGGAAAGGGGATGAGAATTATTGGAGATGAAAATGACCAAAATGCATTGTATACATTTACGAAATTGCCTAACAAGAAAACACATTAAAACAAAACAAAACAAAACAAAAACCCCTGTTACCTCAGAGAGACCTTAAAGTAAGAAGAGTCTAAAAGAGCAATGTATGTCTGGGAACCAGGACACTGGGAAAGAACTACACTTTCCTAAAAATAAAAATAAAAACAAAAAATAAAAAACCAGCCAAACAAACAAAACAACAGCAACAAAAGCAGACTTTGTACTCTCTACAAACAGGAAAATCACCATAAGGAACAATGTTTACCCCCTAAATGGAGGATGAGCCTTCAGCTCCAACAATGGTTGCCCCTGAGTATTGATGCTGCTCTAGAATCTTGGTAAAATCTCCAGAGACTTTAGATAACCATTTTAAAAAAAGCATCTTGAGTAGTTCTTGACAGAACAGATAACAATGTTTTGTTTTGTTTTTTCCCCTAATACTGGAACTTCGTTCTCTACCTTAGTGGATAACCCAGGACCCCTTTCTAAGCAAATACGTGTAATGACCAATGTTGATAGAATTTCTCCAAAGCCAAAGGGATTATTGTTGTTATCTTTGAAAGTCATCTGTATTTAACAGAGTGACTGTTGTGGGATATTTGTACACTGTGTAAAGATGTATTGCTGTGACTGTTTAATAGAAACCTGAATGGCCAGTAGCTAGGCAGGGGAGATAGGCAGGACTTCCAAGGAGAGAGAGGGGACTCTGGGAGGAAGAGAAGTGACACCAGTGAGATGGACGTTTAAAATGGAGGAGAGGTAAAAAGCCAAGTGGCAGTATGTCCATTAATAGAATCAGGTTAATTTCAGTTATAAGAGCTAGTTGGGGACAAGCCTAAGCTAAAGGCCAACCTTTCATAATTAATAAGAAATCTCTGTGAAGAAAAGTCCAACTACAAGTGACAAGGCATGATTTTGGGAATCTTCACCTGAATGGCCCTGATAGACTCTGTAACATGTGGATAAGTGGATGCTTATAAATCGTAACAGCTTACAGTAATGCTCTGAGCTACACAGCTTTGTACCTATGTTCCAAAATTAAGCATAAGCCCATCTCATACAGAAACAGAGGGACAGGCCACTCAGAAAGGATATAGCTAACAGACTCAATGAGATTCTGTTGTCTTACACAGATGAATAAAAATTTTTAAGAGAGTTCATGGTTCATGTTATCTGAGAAGAGAATTACTAACTACTCTAGTTACTTGCACCTTTGTGGGGTGGGGGAGCTGACATCCACAATCTGTAACAGTCCCAATGCCCTCTCTGTTCTGTCTCAGTACTAACCTAGGAGGTTATACTACCCACTGCCTTTCCTTAACCTAGGAACATGGAGTGACACATTCTTTATGAAGAGATTGACCATTAGACTTTACTCAGATATTAGTATGTCAGGACACAAACATCTTCTGATGTCTGCTGACACCTCAAAGTGCACAGAGGTTTGCTCCACACAGACTGAAAGGAGTTACTCTCTAGAATAAAAGCTATCCTTTCTGAGTTGTTACAGCTACAAGTACTTCAGGAAAGATAAAGTTGCCCAAACTTGCAAACTGTTAAAAACTTAAATGGTCTCTTCAAACAAAACAAGACATTCTCTTAATTAAAAAGTTAAGTTCCATCTCTAAATCAGTAGTTGTGACCTTAATTCGTGTTTTGGTTTGCTTGTTTTTTCCTTTTAGATACTTGTGAAAGTTTTTAAAATCAACTTGCCACAACCTATGATTACCTGGGAAGAGTCTCAACTGAGAGTTATTTGGCACAGGTTGGCCTATGGGCATGTCTGTGAAGGACCTGCTTTGATTGTTAACTGACCCAGTCCACTGTGAGTGGCACCATTCCCTAGACTAGACCCAGAACTGCAGGAGAGGAGAAAGCTAGATGAGACCAAGCTGGCAGCGTGCGTGCACTTGCTCCTCTCTGTTCTTCACTGTGGATGTGATGTGACAAGCTACTGGAGTTCTTGCCTTGGTTCCCCCTCAGGGATGAACTGTAATCTGGCATTTACAATTCCCAACACACTCTTTCGTTCTCTATGTTGCCTTTGGCCATTGTATTTTGTCACAACAACAGAAATGAGACTAAAATACATTCTTGATATACATACAGTCAGTGACTATAACCTCCCATCATATTTCTGGAATTTGTTCCACCATTAAAGTTCTCAGAATTATTTTGTTTTGCCACATACTTAATATGTAACCTGCTGTAGGTAGCTATACATATTATTTTAATAGCCCGAGAGCTTTTGATCTTAAACTCAAAAGCTAAGATAATGAAGACAGTTGTCTTGTGAGACCTGATGGCTCTTAACATCTCATAGTGATACAAGCTGTATACCAGTTTGCTTTCTGTTGCTATGACCAAACACCATGACCAAGAGCAACTCAGGAGGAAAGAGTTTGTAGTTTATCTTGGCTTAGAGGTTGTAGTTTATCACTGGGGAAAGCCAAGGTAGCAGCTGTGGAGGGATGCTGCCTCTTGTCTTGCTCCCCATGGCTTCATGGGTTTGCTTTCTTATTCAGCCCACGCCCACCTGCTTAGGGATGCCACACCACTAACAATGGGCTTTCTCCTATGTCAACTAGCAGTTAAGAAAATGCCCCACAGACATTCCCACTGGCCAATCTGATGGAGTAAATTCTTTAATTGAGTTTCCCTTCTCCCAAGGGGAGGGCTGTATAAAATTAACAGCTGAAGTTAACTATGATACTGTGCCATTACTAGATAGCTGTGTATATATACTGGACCAAGAGGAAAATCAGTCCTCTAAGACTTATATACCCAAATTAATTCTATATCAGATTCTGCCTTTTATATTTTAACAATTTTCTGACATATTTATCAGGCACCTCATGTTTTTTAAAAAGGCCCTGCTATTTTTGATGCTAACCAGAGGCATAACAATACCCTATGTGCTTCATTATATACATACATATGTATATATGTTTTGATATATTATATATCTTTAATGTGTATCTATCTATCTATCTATCTATCTATCTATCTATCTATCTATCTATCTATCTATATCTTTTTTGTTGTTTTGTTGTTTTTGTTTTTTGAGACAGTGTTTCTCTGTGTAGCTTTGCACCTTTCCTGGAACTTGCTTTGGAGACCAGGCTGGCCTCGAACCCACAGAGATCCACCTGCCTCTGCCTCCCGAGTGCTGGGATTAAAGGCGTGTGCCACCATCACCCAGCTATATATCTTTAATGTATATAAGATAAAATGTTTTTATGTCTTAAGTAATGATTTCCTCTTTTCTGGAGTTCCACTGAATGATGACTCTGATCTGCTGAGTTCAGACCTTCTCAAGTACTCTTTAGATCACACAGGCTGAGACCCTGCATAGGTAGCGTCTACATGCCTGTTCAGCATGAAAGTATAGAAAATGAATCTTTAGCCTTCAGTGACTATTTTTCTTTCTTTTTTTATACATTAAAAAAAATTAAATTTATGTGCCTTGGTGTTTTTCTTGCATAATATGTCTGTATGAAGGTGACAGATCCCCTGGAGCTGGAGTTATAGACAGCTGTGAGCTGCCATGTGGGTGCTGGGAATTGAACCCAGGTCATCTGGCAGAGCAACCAGTGTTCTTAACTGCTGAGCCATCAAGACAGAGAAATTAAGGGTACATGGAAAGAGAGAGATTAACTCTGGAGTTTGACTATAGTTTCTTACCAACTGAGAATCAAGAAATCCCCAATACAACATTTATTGTGAAGATTGTTGACATACAGATGACAGTATTTCTTTTATATAAAGACATTTCCAAGTAAGATGTTAAAGTAGCAAATTAATCATGCTTATGACCTAAGTCTATATGGTCTTTTTCCTTTCCCAACTGCCATTTTGTAGAAATCTCACCAGAAATCACATTTACAGTAAAAGGTAAGTCTTAACCTCCCTGTAACTTAACTACAAGAATGAAGATCACCAGGCGGTGGTGGCTCACGCCTTTAATCCCAGCACTCGGGAGGCAGAGCCAGGGGAATCTCTGTGAGCTCGAGTCCAGCCTGGTCTACAAAGTGAGATCCAGGACAGGCTCCAAAGCTACATAGAGAAACCTGTCAAAAAAAAAAAAAAAAAACCAAAAAACAAAACAAAACAAAAAACCGGAAAAAAAAAAAAAAAGAATGAAAAATCACAGTTTTCTCTTATCAGATTGGAATCTCAACCAAAGTACATCTATAGCCATCTTGGAATCTCACATCCAAAAAAGGAAAAACAAAGGTAGGCGGTTTCCAATTTTATTTTTGAGTATTTTGTCTCCATGTATGTAAGTGCACTACATGCATGCAGTGTCCATTGAGGCCAGAAAAAAGGCATCAAAGCCCCTGGAAAGGTCGTAAGCCACCATGTGGGTTCTGGGAATCAAACTTGGTTCCTCTGCGAGAGCAGCTCCTGAACTGCTATCATCTCTGTAGTTCCTTAGCTTCCCTTGGGGTTGTAATTTGACATGGTATAATGGTCTACACAGCTACTGCTGAGACAGTTAAACACAACTCTCCTTGGAGAAGCTCCTATGCACTCTTACATGTGTCTTATTCTTTCCATGAGTATCTTTTTTTTTTTTTAGGCTTGAGAAATTTTTGTTTTGGGCGGTGGTGGCGCACGCCTGTAATCCCAGCACTTGGGAGGCAGAAGCAGGTGGATCTCTGTGAGTTCGAGGCCAGCCTGGTCTAGCACAGGACAGGCTCCAAAGCTACAGAGAAACCCTGTCGTGAAAAACCAAAAAAAAAAAAAAAAAAAAAAGATACTTTAATTTTTTTTTTTTTTTGAGACAGGATTTCTTTGTATATCCTGTAGACCAGGCTGGCCTTGAACTCACAGAGATCCATCTGCCTCTGCCTTCAAGTGCTAGAATTAAAGGTGTACTTATTTTAAAAAATTTTAAATGTGATGTCTCCATCAAATCCTTCCTCTCAGGGTTTAAGGGATTCTGTAAAAGAGGAGAAGGAAAGACTAAAAGAGCCAGAGGGGATGGAGGACACCCAGGAAACTGTCTAGACACAACAGGACTGATACACACATGAATTCACAGAGACTGTGGCAGCTTGTACAGGGCCTGCATGGGTCTAAGCCAGATGGGGCCCCAGTACTAAGAGGGTAAGTAGACACTTCCCCTAACCCAGAAGCTATCTCTAACTGTAAACTACTCACAAAGGAAAAATTAATTTTCTCCAACTGAGTCTCTTACTGGGTATATGAACCACAGTTTAAGGGCAGGCCCCATACCCAGCCATAGATGGCCAACACAAAACAAACTCAATGGTACTTCGGGAGGTTTATTTCTTGTGCTTTTCCTTTGACTCCTTTTTTTCCCTGTTTGTCTTGTCCTGTTCTGGTTGGTTTATTCTTATTTTATCTTATTATTGTTTTTGGAAGCCTATTTGTATTCTGATGAGAGAGACAGAGAGAGAAGGGGATGGATTTTGGTGGGTGGGAAAGAGGGGAGGATCTGGGAGCGGTTGGGAAATCAACTGTATAAAAAATAATTTTCAATTTAAAATTTTAAGTGTATGGGTGCAGTGCTCACAGAGGGTAGAAGAGGGTGTCAGATCCCCTGGAAATGGAGCTACAGACAGTTGTGAGCTGCCATGTGGGAGCTTAACCAGGACTCTCTGGAAGAGCAACGAGTATTCTTAACCACTGAATCATCTCTCCAGCTCCAGCTATTTATTTGAATAAACTATACAACTGCTTCATACTGGCTCATCCCAAACTTGGTTCTGTGGTGAAATCAGGGATCTACCTTTACCTGGGTGCAGGTCCCTCAAAGATTAAGGGAACACTTCAGGCTCCTGGCAGCAGTTCTGGGCTGTTTTTCTTGCTGAACCACCACTGGTAATATTGGTAGCTGAAACACAAGTCAATACTACTCGACAAGTGTGTGGAGTAAGATGTATTGACTGCTTAATAGGAATTCCTTCCCAGAGTGTCACCAATGAGCCAGATATCTCCCTTGCGCTTCAGAGAGCCCCGAACCAAAGGGTAACTCAGATGCAGGGTGATCAATCACAACTCCTAAACCAGATGTAGGATTCTTTCCAGGCAGGATCTGAGGCTGGTGCACACAATAAGGTCATACACCCCTGACATTTCTGTTAAGACTCCAGTACCCAGAGTCAATCAGAAATGTGTGGCGGTGAGGGAACATTGTCTTTGAAGCTCTTATGTAATCATGTGGGCCCCCAAAGACTTAAATAAGAAACACAGAGCCAATTGCAGAGTTAAAAGCCCAAGAAGTCAGAGCAGTAGCTGGGAGCTGAGACTTAAAACCGCCTTTCTTACCCTTAGTTGTCACTGCCGTCCTTTCCCTCAGAAAGAGGCCTACTTTCTGTGTGTCTGTCCTTTTTATTGACTTTCTGTTCTGCCTTCTCATTGGTTGTAAACCCAACCACATGACCTCCTCATCACTGCCTGTCTATACAGACCTCCAGGTCTTCTAAGGTTGGTATTGAGATTAAAGGCGTGTGTCTCTGTGCTGGCTGTGTCCTTGAACACACAGAGATCTGCCTAGCTCTGCCTCCCAAGTGCTGGGATTAAAGGCACCACCTCTGCCCAGCTTCTGCTATGTTGGGAAGCTGAGGTGGGCAGAGCCACCAGCCACAGTGGCCAATTTGGTCTTACAACTGCTGCAGTTTAAAGCAATAGTTACACAATAAGGCAGATTCAGATGAAACAAGACTTTAAATGCTTTACAATGTGTGTAAAAATGTACGTAGGCTTGGAAGAGAGAGAAAAAGGAATATATAGTTATATAAAGAAATACATAGTTTTCAAAAATAAAGTCTTTAAAGAGACAGTAAAGGTAGTATAAAAAATAAGCCACGTAATGATGTGATATCACACAGAGAATCTGGATTATGTTGTCTTTGATATTCTTAACTGGAGAAAAACATTTGATTGTAAAAGCTGTTGAGTTTAACCGATATGTATATTTTAAAGATACCTTGACTTCAAAATTTGGATGTAAGGATATGTTGCTTTGGAAAGGAGGCTCTGCTTTTGTTTCCACAGAAAGCCAAAGGCTATGGATTTGTTCCAGATTAAGATACATCAGGTTTGACCAACCAAGACCCCAAGACCACCTGAAAGGTCTCTGATGGCACCATGGCCCAGCTGATCCAACATCCAGAAGGGTTTCAAGGCAACTGGCTCAGACAATACACCCTTATGGACTACTCCATAATTCTAAAATTTTCTTTGTGTCCCCATAAGATACAGTGCCCCACTTCAGCAGGAAGTAGTAAGAGAAGCTACACCCAAATTTCCAAATATATCAAGCTTGCTTTGGAAATGGAATTGGCTCACTCCTTCTCTAAACCCAAGCATATTACTAAAATAAAAGGTTAAGAGATTCTTGAGTCCCAAATCAGAAGAGCCCTCTGGTGTGGGACAGAAAAAAAACAATATTTTTATTTAAATCAGGTTGATTATAAGTGTGATCTCTTTCTAAAGAAGAAAAGGGGATATGATATAGATATAATAGGATGAAAGGGTAGTTTAATGAACCTACTTTTAAAGAGTAACAACTTGTTTAGAAATGTTTTACATTGCTATGGATTTTAGTTTATTCATACAAGTTTAAACTTAATTTTGTTATACTGTATATATAAATATATATATTTCTACTCTTGTTTAAGGTATTATGTTTGTACAACTCAAATTGTATAAACATAATACCTTATTTATACAACTTAAATTGTAATGGAACAATTAGTCTTCTATGATAGTCAAACTTATAGTCATGTTAAGTTTTTTAGGTATACACAGATATATTTCAGATAGATAGATAGGTAATCTTCAAACACTTCAAAGACCTACAGAATATGGCCTTTAAAATGTTTTAAAAATTTAGACTTTCTGGACAGTGAGACATGTCTGTTCCTGGCAGCACCAATTTACTTCAAAGAGGAGGATGGGCATCAAAGACGCTCTATATGGAGTTTATCTTCACCTTGGCAAAAATAGCCATTGGGGCAAGAAACTGTTCTTGCCTGGACTGCTTGAAAAAATGTATCGACTGGACATGCAGGACCCATAAGAAGGTGACCACTGGGGGTTGGGGATTTAGTTCAGTGGTAGAGCGCTAGGCCCTGGGTTCGATCCTCAGGTTAAAAATAAAAAAAAAAAGGTGACCACTGAACTTTGCTTGGCAAAATGGTCCTTCAGGTTCCTGCTTTGCAGAGGAAACTGCCAGACATTCTACAGGACACTGAAAAAAGTTACTGAGAGATTCTAGACCTGTGGGCTGAAGACAGATGCCCCAACTTTACAAAAGAACTTTGGATGACTGTCCAGGCTACTAGCTGTCTCTGTCTACTCTTGCAAGACTCCTGAAAGTTGCTTGCATCCTTTTCCCATTTTTCAGGTAATAAATAGTATATCCTTCTGAGGTCTTTGATGTAGTTGAAGACTAGAGATAGTTATAATTTTCCTTAGTTATGATAAAAGATAAGTTAGATATGAAACCTTAGACTCACAAATATAAGATAGATAGGATATCTTCTTTAATTTTTCCAAATAGACTAGTTATTATAGACTAGATATTATAACTGTAATTCTTGATTGATAATTGTTTTGTTATCTGTAACTGTACCTAGTGAAAGTTAAAACCTTCCTTTTTGAAAAAAAGAAAAGGGGAAGTGCTGTGGGATGTTCTATATTTTAAATGTGTTGCTCTGATTGGTTAATAAATAAAACACTGATTGGCCAGTAGCCAGGCAGGAAGTGTAGGCGGGACAAGGAGAGAGGAAAATTCTTGGAAGTGGAAGGCTGAGGCAGAGAGACACTGCCAGCTACCACCATGACAAGCAAGATGTAAGGTACAGGTAAGCCACAAGTCACATGGTGAAGTATAGATTAATAGAAATTGGTTAAGATAAAAGAAGTAGATAACAAGAAGCCTGCCATGGCCATATAGTTTGTAAGCAATATAAGTTTCTGTGTGTTTACTTGGTTGGGTCTGAGCATCTATAGGCCTGGCGGGTGAGAGATTTGTCCTGACTGTGGGCCAGGCGGGAAAACTCTAGCTACAGACTATAAGCACAGATTGATTGCCTGGCCTTAGCTTCCCTCCATAACCATCTCAATCCTGAGTCTCTCACACCTTCAATACCTGCTAGATGGATGAAACTACCAAGTTCTGCTGTCATCTTGGGATGGAGCGTGGCCCTCCTGGACCACAGTTGCATCCGTTTCTGTGCACTGACCCTCGGGAGACACTCCCACAGGGAGCTGATTTTGAGGAGCAAGGAACCCTTTCACCTCACCTTATGCTTTCTTCTTTTAAAAGGATTTGGGTCTTTAGAAGACGGAGCTCCCAAGGTTTGGGATTTTTCCCAGGACAACTTTCTTATTGTCCCAGTGCAGTGCTGGGGTTTGCCATAAGTAGTACTGATTTTTTTTTCTCTCTCTCTCTTTTTTTTTTCTTTTTCTTTTTTTTTTTTTTTTTTTGGTTTTTCGAGACAGGGTTTCTCTGTGTAGCTTTGCGCCTTCCCTGGATCTCGCTTGGTAGACCAGGCTGGCCTCAAACTCACAAAGATCCGCCTGCCTCTGCCTCCTGAGTGCAGATTAAAGGCGTGCAACACCACCGCCCAGAACTGATTTCTTTAATAATTGTAACTACTTTCTCAGCACCATGAACTCTTGTTCTGAGTTTTCCACGGTCAAACAAATTAGTCCATTATCTTTAAATTCAACTTCACTCAGATCATTAAGATATGGACCAAATGAAGCTAGATTTTTCGCACAAATATCACACAAATGGCCCCTAGCCCAGTTCCTGGTAAGAGTTCTGTTCTTCTCTGGAACCTTAGGCTGCATCTACACGGTTGACATTTCTCTCAGCATTCTTGTCTTCCAGGCTTCCCCTAGAATGGCCCACTAAGCTCTGTTTACAGAATTAAAGAACTTTTCTAACCCAAAGTTCCAAATTCTTCCATATTCCAGAAACAAACAGTTCTAGTGGCTTATGACCCACTTATGACAGTCAGGTTTATCACAACAATGTCCCCACTTCTTGGTGCCAATTTGTGATAAAACACCCTGACAAAAGAAACTTAAGGGTGAAAGAGAGACTAGGGGTGTGGCTTAATTGGTAGAATACTTGCCCAGCATATATAAAGTCCTATACAGCTCCACATAAAAACTGTAAGAGGTAGCACATGCCCCACATTCCATCATTAGAGAAGTGTAGACAGGAAGATTAGGAGTACAAGGTCATCTTCTGCTACATAATGAGTTTAAGGTGAGCCTAAGTTACAAGAGACCCTATCAAAAAAGGAGGGAGGGAAGATAGGGTTTCTTTTGACAAACAGTCCAAAAGGATACAGTTCAAGGCTGTAGGATATTTGTTTACACTGTGTGAAGATGTGTCCTTATGATTGGTTTAATAAAGAGCTGGGTGGTCAATGGCTAGACAGGAGAGAATAGGTGAGACTTCCAGGGAAAGAGAGGAACTCGGGAAGAATCTAGGTGTGCAGGAGAGGCCAGTGAGACACTGAGTAAGTCAGAAGTACATTATGAAGGATAGCTAACTAGTCGCTTGGCAGAACATAGATTAATAGAAGCAGGTTAATCTAAGTTATAAGAGCTAGTTGAGAACAAGCCTAAACTAAAGGCCAAGCTTAAATAATTAACATTAAGTCTCTGTGTCATTATTTGGGGGTTGGTGGTCCCCAAAAGAAAGTCCAACAACATTTGGCACTCCAGTGTGTGGCACAACCACATGGTTGGAGAAGTCACACCAGCCGGCGCTGCCACAGTTGCCTCCTGGGCCTCCTGATGAGCACTTCACATGGCTCAGGAGAATTCAGAAAGTGGATTCAGCAACTTTCCAGAGCTGGGGCAAGTAGGCTTGGTGACAGGCATGAGGGTCCACTCTCATGGAAAGGGAAACAGCAACTGCATCCCAGAACCAGTAGGGTAGCCTGCTGGGCCAACCCAGGGGGTGGGATTAGCCACCAGTGCCATGTGCTAAGCAGAGCCACAAGGTGGTAGCCTAGCAGTTTAAGGTTTGGTTCATGGGATCAGAGAAGGCTGCAGGTGCTTAGTAAAGCCAGGTCCAGACTGAAAAAACCTCTGAACAGGTACAGAATGCTTAAAAATGTGCTTTGATGCTGATGAAAGAAAAGAAAATGGGTATAGACAGTAATAGAAAATAACAAACAAACAAACAAACAGTATTGCAACCTGTAAAGACCAGTTTCCAGGCTGCTACAGGGTTGTAAAGAGAGTGCCACAGAGTAACAGGGTTTTAGGAAATTTTTCCGTCTATCTGAGGGGCCAGGAAAGAAACACAAACATTCTAATGCTAACTTTCTTTATTCTTTCATGTTGGTCCTGAATCTTTTTGTTTTACACAGCTATGCATATCCAATGGAAAGTTTTAGGCAATGTAAAAAGTTACATTTGAGGGTCACATTTCAATTCTTGAGTAAACAATAAGAAGCAGAGCCATCCTGATAACACACATGTAATAAATATCTCAGCTTCCTAATTAGTGGTGCAGCTGCAACTGCAAAGGAAGCTCCAGCTGTTCTGTTATGACTAAGGAGATAGCCTATAAAGGATTTCAAGGAAAAAAAGGATAAACTGTAGTAGAGAGGTCTAAGAAGAAATAAAGAAATTGTACATTGTATTCTATATTTCTAAGTTAGCAACAATTTAAACTAACATTTCATGATTAACAATCATAAAGGTGTCAGTTTCTCTCTTGGATTGTTTATGTTGAAAGGGAGAAAGCTGCACAGCTGGGAGCCTCCCTGGTATACAACCTGTAAAGTGAAGGCAGGGCCATAGTGCTGAGTGAGATTAGCTACTTGCCTCTCTCCGGGGACAGTGACATAAAAAGCTTCTAAATCTTAAAATGTAGCTGTAATGTTAGACCATAAATAAGGAAACTTGCAGCTCTTTTTCAGAGTTATTGAGCTATATTATACTCTGCAGTCCTGGCTAGTTGAAAAAACTTTTCCCTCGGTGTAGCTGGACAAAAGCTGTTTCTCTCTAGACCTTGGTTAATTGCTTTCCTATCACCCATGTAAATTTCAGGACCCAACATAAATAGTTAGTTGGCTGAACCTTGAGTCTTGTATCATAAAACTGAGATTAGGAGTTTGTGCAGAGATTTAATTGCTGAAGATTTTATGCAAGGTATTAATTACAGTCCTAGATAGCAGCCAGACTAGCAAGAGAGGGGCTGGGGCCACAATAAAGTTGCTTTGTGCCTAAAACCTTGGTTCAACAAATCAGACTGCTGGCAACTTTAACCTTGTGAACTGGACTGCAGCTGGCTATCTGCCCTTAAGAATAGGGCTGCATTTCCTGGAGGAGGTTTATCTAAAAACCCATCTGCAGGGCATCTAGTCTAATCTGAACATGCTTTGAGGCTTTAAATAAGCTAATGGTGTAAAGGCTGTCTTTGTAGCTGTAAATACCACTATCATCCTATGTCAGGCTAAGCTATAACATAAAACAGGCTCTCACAGTTTTTGTGGAGCAATAAGTCTAACTATGAAAGCAAATGTTTATTCATCAAAATTATACAGTTTAAGAAGAAATCATCTTTCTATCAATCCACAGAAATAAATGTACCCAATAAGGGGAATATACATTCATGAAGAAAACACATCACTGATACAGGCTGTGGGAAAAAAATCCCATAGCTATTTAGGAAATAATTGTAGTAACACACGAGAAAATTATAGACAGAAGCAAATGGTATTCATAATGTGTGACCCTATGGTCCATGCCCAATGGAGCTCCCCATCAGAGAATTATTTATCTGGTGGGTTGACCTGTTGAATATTAGTTGCCATCTGCTGTAGGTTGCCATGGATCTTGGCAAAATAGTTTAAAAATAATAAAGTGAAGTTTTTAAAGAAAGAGTGAAGTAATATAAAAAGAATAAGACAAAAAATGTAGGGTGTCTGGATTGTACATGGTGCTTTGTTGAGTTTGAATTTTTAAAATTCTAATGACCAAAAAAAAAAAAAAAAAGGCAGCTGCTGAGAGATATTGGATTGCAG
Source organism: Onychomys torridus (assembly GCF_903995425.1). Classification (NCBI taxonomy): domain Eukaryota; kingdom Metazoa; phylum Chordata; class Mammalia; order Rodentia; family Cricetidae; genus Onychomys; species Onychomys torridus. The sequence continues at coordinate 91,432,066 of NC_050450.1, forward strand.
AAAAAACTACTGAATCAAACCAGTCTATATATTTTAAGGCTGTCTTAACTTCAGAATGGAAGTTAGGATATATGTTGCACTCAGGAAGAGGTTAAACAAAGAGCTATGGATTCCTTCAAAATTAATAAAGATCAGATTTGACCAGGGAGACCTCCTGAAAATCATGGTTACAGACATGAAGGAAGAAACCAAGGAAAACTACAAGACAGGTTGCTGCAAAACCACTAGAAAATGGAATGGAATGCAGTTTCTATCATAAGAGATACTACTTGGAAAGGTAAAGGACTTTTCCAAAAAGTCAAGCCATGGCTTAAGAAGTCTTGGTGATATTTTAGCTTTTGTATGTATATTATCTGGTTCCTACAATGATTTTCTTGTATGATATGTGTGCTTCCAAGAACTCCTAACAGTGTATTTATCTAAAATACCTATCAAGCATCCAAGGCCAAATGATCTCCTGAACTAAGGTAACACCCTTAAGGAAACAACGCCTGTCTCTTATGTCAGGTGGATAGCTTTATTTCTTGTGCAATTTAAGCTGAGACCCTCCTTTCTTGTAGAGCCTTAGTGGTATTTATACTAACATTATAGACTCCTAACATTTACCTAAGCACCCCTAGGAATGTAGTTTGAGTACATAAATTCCCCTTTTCTGATATATTAACCGATTTTAGCTCTTAGATGACCTCCCCCCTTTACCATTCCCTTTTTGGGCTGTAAAAGAAAGCCTGACAGTCACTGCCTGAGGAAAACACTTGTCTGCCTTTATGACCCTGTAAGAATTCAAGCCTGATGACCTTGCTTTGACTAGAGCACTGCTGTTACATGGGTATATAATTGTAAACCTTAGAGACTTAGGGAAGATTTTGAGGATTTTGACTGGAGAACTAGAAGAATGAGATGGAAGATGAAGAAGAGCCAGATGGGGAAGAATGAGATGAGAAAGACCAAGATGGGGCAGAACTAAGATGAGAGAATTAAGATAGAACTTAGAGGGGACAGCAGATAATGGTAGAGAGAAATCAGGCAGGAAAGGAGCTAGGCTTGAGTACATAACTGTAGCTGTGTAGATGGAATCTTATCCCAGAGGAATAAAGTGGACAGACTAAGAGCTCAGTGTTCTTTTCCTGAACATAATTGGCACCATTAGTAGCTTCTCTTCTGGGACCCTGGGAAGGAGATTATTAAGCCAGGTCCTTAATAATATTCAAGAAGAGGTGACATATATGTTGATCTCTCTACATGGAAACAGTTCTGAGACTGAATGAGACATGACAAATCTTATTGGCTACAGAGTCCTCATTACTTATTATTACATGCCATCCCTTCATATGAAATGGATGGAGATTTATATCATGGTTTGGTTATGCAGTTTAAAGATGTCTTTTACTGCTCAAACACAGAGCACAGAATCATCTTTAGCTGATTTGTACACACTGTACATTTTATACTTGTGTTAATGCAGATATGTATGTTACCTTTAAAAGTTTGTGTGTTTTCAGAACAAAATGACAAGACACCAATGAAGAGAAGACAAATACCCCAGGTGATCCAGGCTCTCAGAATGCTTCTGTTACAGTTTCCTCAAAAATCTACATCCAGGACTACTTTAAAGTGGCTAGCTGAGATGGTCCAGCCTCACAGACTATCCAGCCAGGGCTTCAGATAAGTCCTACACTTTCCCATCACACAGAGACTGGACAACAAATGGTAGAGCCAGCTATCCCAGGACTTGACCATTCTCCCACTTTTCCCAGGGGCTGCTACCCTGGAAGATGCCGTCACCCCTAGACAACAGGAAGGAGTCTAAAGAACATGACAAGAGGTGGGCTGGGTAGTTTTTGGTCATTTGGTGGATTATGGATGTTTATCATTGTTTAGGGGGGTTGTTGCAAGTTGTTATTGGTCACGGTCAGGGAGGAAATGAAGCAAAGGAGGTTAGATTAAGGGATATCTTTTAATAAAAGGGAGGAGATATAGGAATGATAGGATAAAGGGGTAGATAATTGATTCTACTTTTAAACTAAAGAGCAACTATTAATCTAGAATATTTTACATTGGTATACATTTTTGTATATTGATACAAATTTAAAGTTATTTTTGTTTTAACATACTGTATATATGTTACTACTCTTATTTAAGGTACTATACCTATGCAGCTTATTTTAAAATGTAATGTAAAGTTCTCATTTTTGAAAGCTATTATTATAAACTATTTAGGATAATTAAGAAATGCAAGTTAGTAGTTAGTCATCTATAACAATCAAATTTGTAGCCATGTTAGGTATGTTTTCAAGGTTGAACAGAGACATATTTTAGATAGCTGGATGGTCTTCAAGCACTTCAAAGGCCTACAGAATATGGCATTTAAGATGCTTTAATAACATAAGGTTTTTCATGACAGTGAGATAGGTCTGCTCCTGGCAGCACCAATCTATTTCAAAAAGGATGACGGACATTGAAGAACCTCCATATGGAGTTTTCTTTTAATGTACAAAGCTATTCATTGGTCAAGAAACTTCCCTTGCCTTGACTGCTGACAGAATGCTGTCCAAATTGGACAAGCAGGACACAAAAGAAGGCAACTGCCGAACTTTGCCAAGACAAGGTAGGCAGTCCTTCAAAATTCCTACTTCACTGAAAAGTCTATCAGATATTCTAAGACTGTAGGCTGAAGATGGATGTCCCAACATTGCAAAGAAAACTTGGGTGACTGTCTAGGAATCCAGCTGTCCCTGCCATTTCTTTTTCCTTTCTTTTTTTTTCAGAGCTGAGGACTGAACCCAGGGCCTTGCACTTGCTAGGCAAGTGCTCTATCACTGAGCTATGTCTCCAACCCCATCCCTGCCATTTCTATAGTTTTGGAAGTTGTTTGCTTTGCATTTCCTGTTTACTCAGGTAAAATTTTATCCTTCTCAGGTCTCTGATAGAGGCTGAAGAATAGATAGTTATACAATTTTCTTTGTTATCAAATTCATAAAAGAAACTTACAAAAGAGATGTGAAGTTTATAAGGTTGAGAGACATAAAAGCTTAAGGTGTTTATTTAAAAAAAATGTTTCAAGGCCTAAAAAGATATTTTTAGGATGGTAATACAAATTATGATAGAAAGTGAGTTAGGTACAAAACTTTGAACTCACCAAGACAGGTTAAATAATAGAGTATTTTCTCTGAATTTGTCAAATACAAATGGACTGAACATTATAAATCCTTACTTGGTAATTGTTCTTATTGTACATAGTTTTATTTGTTAAAGTTATAACCTTTCCTTTTTATTTAGACAAAAAAGGGGGAAATGTTGCAGGATATTTGTTTATACTGTGTGAAGATATGTCATTGTGATTGGTTCAATAAAGAGCTGAATGGCCAATAGCTAGACAAGAAAGAATAGGCAGGACTTCCAGGGAAAGAGAGAAACTCGGGAAGAATTTAGGTGTGCAGGAGATGCCAATGAGCCACTGAAGAAGTTGGACATACATTATGGAGGATAGGTAACTAGCCATGTGGTAGAACATAGATTAAAAGAATCAGGTTAAATTGTAAGAGTTAATTGGGAGCAAGCCTAAGCTAAAGACTAAGCTTTTATGATTAATATTGCAAACTCAGGAAACAGAGTGATGAATGCATGCTGCTGCTTAGTTCCATTTCTCTACTTATATAGTGCAATATCTTATCTGGGAAATAGTTCCACCCACGGCAGGAGAGTCTTCCAACCCCAATTAATGCAATTAAGATAACCCCTTACAGGTATGCCAGGAGGCCTATCTTCTAGGTAAGTTTAGATTCTGCCAAGTTGACAACTAACACCAACCATCACACTGTATTTGGAGACAATTTGCTGAGAGTGGCTGGTGCCAAAGACATGTTGTACCCTGACTTAACTTGCTTAAATTTACTGGGGCTTTTAGGCAAAAGCCTGGGTAGGTTCCACCAGCCCTACAAGGCTTAGACACCTGTTCTCAATACATCAATTAAAAGATGTCTAATATTAAAAAGCAGAGATATTTAGTCAATGTGATCAGAGGAACAGATGAATGGGTTTAATGATCCTAAGTCTCTTCTAGGGTACCAACAGGAGCTATAGGTTTACACAGAGGAAAAACTGCAACACAAAGAAGATGTATGCATAACTAATCAGTCTTGATCTAGGTGTAAGTTTAGGGACCATTGTCTTAGCTCCAATCTTACAAGGCGTGTGGTGTTTGTTGTTGGTTGTTTTTTTACTCTTTTGGGGACCTATCACCCAGCTCCCAAATAAATTCACATGGAGGCTGATTCTTTCTTATAAATGCCCAGCCTTAGCTTGGCTTGATTCTAGCCAGCTTTTCTTTTTTATCTCCTTTACTCTTTTCTCCTTCTATTTATCCTCTCTGCCTGCCAGGCTTGCCTGTCCTGTCTCCTGACTTGGTATTGACTGTTCAGTTCTTTATTAGACCAATTAGGTGTTTTAGACAGGCAAAGTAACACAGCTTCACAGAGTTAAACAAATGCAACATAAAAGAATGCAACATATCTTTGCATCATTAAACAAATGTTCTAGAGCATAAACAAATGTAACATATCTTAAAATATTAATATTAATATCTTAATATTCTACAGCAGTGGTTTGAAAGAAAATGGTCCCCAAAGGGAGTGAGACTATTATGAGATGTGGCCTTGTTGGAGGAGGTTTGTTTCCACCACATTCCACTCCCTGGCCCCCAAAGGCTTGTAGCCATATCACAATGCAAAATGCATTCAGTCCAACTTCAAAGACCCCACAGCCTGTAGCAGTATCAAACTTTTTATTTAAAAGTCTAAAGTTCAATGTCTATTCTGAGATTCATGCAGTCTCTTAACTGTAATCCCCTGTAAAATAAAAATAAAAAAGAAGATGACATACTTCCAACATATAATGGCACAGTATTTCCTCACTATGCAAACTCCAAACTCTGCATCTCATGTCTGATGTCAAAATGCTCTTCAGATCTCCAGCTCCTTTCAGCTTTGTTGACCGCAACATACTTCTTCCTCTTGGACTGGTTCCACTTCCTGTTAGCAGCTCTCCTCAGCAGGTATCCCACGGCTCTGGCATCTCTAACATCTTGGGGTTCAAGGCAATCCTGGCGTCACCTTCATAGCTTCACACAATGGCCTCTCTAGACCTCCATTTAGGGACACTCCTGACACATGCCTAGACTCAGTGGCTTTTCTTAGTCTCAGAGGAGAGTTCCATGATGCCTTTCTTCTATCCTTGAAGCCAGAACCATGTGGCCAAAGCTGCCAAGTGCTGCTGCTTACTGGGGCTGGAACATGGCCCCCTTGTTCAATTACTTCTTCACCAGCTTTCTGGGTTTTGCTTTGTTTTGGTTTTTTGAGACAGGGTTTCTCCGTGTAGTTTTGGTACCTGTCCTGGATCTCACTCCGTAGACCAGGCTGGCCTCGAACTCACAGAGATCCACCTGCCTCTGCCTCTGGAGTGCTGGGATTAAAGGCGTGTGTCACTGCCGCCCAGCTAGCTTTCTGTTTTTGACGATTTTCTTCACTGCCTAAGCTTGGCTGTTCCGGAACTTGCTCGTTAGACCAGGCTGCTGGTGGTGGCCATGTTGGAGGAGCAGCAGTCAGCAATAGAACTTATGGAATAGAACCCAGCAGATGGCACAAGTATGATGGTGAGCCTGGAGAGGCAAAGCCCCAGAGTTTGTCTTCAGAATGGCCCTTGCTTCTGCTGTGCTTTCTCCTGCACTATCATGTTCTTACTGTATTCGGCATGGTGTGATTATTATGCGAAAGATTCCCACTGTATCTAGTATAATGTGTTTGTTTCTTGGAAAAATACCCCCTTCACTGGGCAATTTACTTACTGATTATAATGAAAGTGATTTTTATAAAAGCAATGACACTTGGTTGGGTTGATGATTTAGGACAGTTAGTAAAGATGATTAGGGAAAAGGTTTGGGTAATTCTGCCAATTGCTCCAATAAGAAATACGAGAAAGATAAAAATAAGGAGAGAGGATTGGGGATTTAACTCAGTGGAAAAGTGCTTGCCTAGCAAGCACTAGGCCCTGGGTTCTGTCCTCAGCTTAAAGAAAAAAAGGAAAGAAGTCACCACTCCCATTGCTAGATCTGAGACTTGCTGAGGACAGTAAGAACAAGTTAGTTTTATGCATTACAGACCCACGAACTCTGCTTGTGGAAAAACACATGATCAAAGAAAAACAGGCAGATGATCAAAGAAAGCAATTATGTCCCTACACCAAGGTTAGGTCTGAGTTCCTCGGTTATGTAGCTTACAGAATTAGTGCACCTTGATAAAACAACGTTGTGAAAGGAAATCAAAGACCCTATTGTGTGTAAAGAAAAAAGAAAAATAGGTGGTTAGCTGAGCACTTGAGGAAAACTTTGTAGAGTAGGAGCAGGCTAGGAATCCGCTACAATGAAACCTCCACAGCTGCCTGCCATGCAAAGGAGCTGACGGAAACACCCTGGGCTTGCTTAACCTTGTCAACTAGTAATGAAAGAATCAGTGCTTTGGGGTGAAGATGTTATGGTGGGAAAATTAATACAAAGGAATGTCTAACTACTTGTGGGTTTCTAAGAAAAACATGTAACTTGTGATCATAATGTGCTTTCTTCCTATGTAAAGGTTTTGTTTTTGGCAAATATGTAACTTGTGGTTGTGAGGTAATCTTTTCTTGCATAGAAACTTTTGTCTTAGGCGGTATAAAAAGGATAAGAGAAAAATAAAAAACAGAAGAAGAATGAGAAAAATAAAATGAAGAATTAGGCTTTGCCCCTCAGACAAGTTTCCTGTGTGTGTTTGTGTGGCTCTCCATCTCCTCTCCACCTTCTCTGACCTGTTGAAGCTGGACTTCAACAGACTGGCCTCGAACTCAGAGATCTACTGTCCTGTGCCTTCCAGTGCTGGGATTAGAGGTGTGCACACCACACTGGCTCTAAGCTATTCTTTATTTCCTTTTTGCAAGCTGGAAACTTCTCTGGGTGGGATCTTGCCCCAAGGTCACCACTTCCTTTATTCCATTTCTTCATCTGTTCATCTCCTTGAACACAACTCCATTCCATTTAACTCCATTCCTGGTGCTCCTTTCCTCCTCAAATTGTTCTACATGTTGTATTTGTTTTCACGCTCAGCTTGCTCCTTTTCATTATAAATCTTCATTAGAGTTACCACTAATAACCACAGGACAGAGTCTATACTAGGCTGTTTCAAGATTTCCTCTGCCAACGGAATTAATCCCAAAACTCTTCACTTTAGCCTTAGGCAGACAAGGGCAAAAAGCAGCCATATTTTTCACCAAAACATCACAAGAACGATCTCTAGGCAACATACTAAAATTCTTCTCCTCTGAAACCTCTTAAGTCAGCCTCCCCACTCCCCAGTTGCAATCACCCTCAGCATTCCTGTCTTCCGTGTTCTACTAGGATGGTCCATTAAGCAGCACTGAAAGTGTTCAGCTGCTTTTCTAATCCACAGTCCCAAGGGCCATATCCTTCAAAGAAAAGCATGATCAGCCTACCACAGCAATACCCCAGTCCCTGGGACCAACTTCTCTTAGTTAGGGTTTCTATTGCTGTGAAGAGACACCATGACCATGGCAACTCTTATAGAGGAAAAACAGTCATTTGGGGGTGATTTACAGTTCAGAGGTTTAATCCACTACCATCATGGTAGGACATAGTGATGTGCAGGCAGACATGGTAGTGGAGGAGTTGAGAGTTTTACATCTTGATATGCAGGCAACAGGAGGTAGTCTGTTTCACTAGCAGTGGCTTGAGTATAGGACCTCAAAGTTCACCCCTACAGTGACACACTTCCTCCAACCAAGCCCTGCCTCCTAATAGTGACACTCCCTTTGGGGGCCATTTTCTTTCAAACCATCACAGTGTCATTGTGGGGGTGGACTTTGAGATCTCCTATGCTCAAGCTATGCCCAATGGGACAGTGCACTTGCCTGTGGATCAAGATGTAGAACTCTCAGCTCCTTCTCCAGCACCATGTCTACCTATGGACTGCCATGCCTCCCACCAGGATGATAAGGGACTAAACCTCTGAAATATAAATGTTTTCCTTTATAAGAGTTGCTGTTGTCATGGCATCTCTTCACAGCAACAGAAACCTTAAGTTAGGCAATGTGCTATAAAGAACAGACCTTCTTCCAGCTCAAGCAAAGGTTTTGAGCAATGACAACTCCAGGGTTTCTGTACTCTTAAGGCTGCCCTATGAGTTCAGAAGTACCATCTCTACAGCACAGGAGGACATCTGGCCTGGTTTTTTCACACACAAGTAACTCAAGATTTTCTCCTCATGGTTGGCAAGCAGTTGAAGCTGCTATGTTTTTGAATTACAATCCATCCTAGAATTTGGTTTTGACTTTGTGGCACTGAGGCTCAAATCCAGGGCCTCACATATGCTAAGCAACCTCTCTGTTAGGGAGCCACATCCCCACTGTCAGGTCCAAAGCTCCCCTTTCCCAAAAGGGACATTGTCCTAAACAGGACTGTGGACAGGTAAACAGAAGGATTGTTAACAGGTAAACAAGCCTAAAGGTGGGTTCCTCTTGACCTTCCCCCAAAGATAAATGACCTCAGGCAGGGGCACTTTATTCTAGATCAATTCCCAACAGCCTGTGTTAACTCAGATTCCTACCTTGCTGACTATTGTGTAACATCTGCTTGCTTTTCCTGACATTTTGCTTTTCTCTTTGCCCTCCACAAGAGATGGCCTTGTCAGTTTGAATTCCCATAAATCTTTCTGCCCAGAGTAGTCTAGTTGGGCAGTTTCTCTGTGCCATCACTTATAACCAGCCTTCCTAGGTTTTTAAATGAAGACAAGTAAAAAAAAAATGTGGTTCAATTATTCCAGCTACTATTTGAGCTTCAAGATCAAGTAAGATTTGCAAAACAACTATCAGATACAGGGAAACACTTTTTATTCCACATCACATAAACAGTGGAGAAAAGTATGGACTTCATCATCCCTGTGACTGAAGTGATTAATTCTAGGCAGTAGACCAGTTCAAATCACTTAGAGGTTACAGATTCACATCCAGTTCCCTTCAACAGTAATTAGATTTTCACAATCCAGTTCAATCCTTTTGTCTAAAGTCTAGGATTATAATGTTTAAAGGAGAATGTGTTTAGTTAAAGAAAATCTATAAGGCTTACCTTCATGATCCTGTTAATCAATCCAAAGCAGTCCATTTTCAGTTCTTGGTATCATGAGCTGTTTGGAGCAAGGGCTCTGATATGATATAAAACTGCCTTATGGCTGCTGCCCCATGAACCTAAAAATCACATTTGGGAGAGCTACAAATATCACAACCTGCCAGAGATTTTATTTTGGATATAGTGTACATTTAAGTCATTTTACAGAGTGACCATAAAGATTAAATAGCATAGGAGAACAATTTAACTGTATTAATAGGGAACCCTAAATAAATATTACTGTTTAAGACACAGTACTTTCCTGCATAATTTTCAAGGCCAACGATGAGCTGGTCTTTGGTGAACAGTGATGATAAAAAGTAACCCAGGAAGCCCTGAAGAGAAACCATAGGATTGTAAGTGAGCAAAGGAATTGTTTCAGTTTTCTTATCTGGTAGCTCCTGATTGAGAATATGATCCAAAGTGTGGATGAGATGATTCTGATACCTGTTAATTCAAGTTTCTAATCTCTGTTAGAAGGAAGAAATTCATTGATTTCTGTGGTGATATATTGTGTACCCTAATAAAATTTGCCTAAAGATCAGAGAGACAAAGGAACAAGCCACAGCTACCACCTCTTACCTCGAGGACTCCTCAGCCTGAAAAGGCTTCAGTTCCTGTCTCCTCAAGCCTTATATACCTTTCTCTGCCCAGCCATCACTTCCTTCCTAGTGCTGGGATTAAAGGTATGGGCTTCCCAAGCAAAGGCATGAGATCTCAAGTACTGAGATTAAAGGCATGTGACTTCCCAAGCAAAGGTATGAGATCTCCAGGGCTGAGATTCAAGGTGTGTGACTCCCAAGTATTGTGATTAAAGGTGTGTGCCACCACTGCCTGGCTCTGTTTCTCTCCTAGACTGAGTTAATCTCATGTAGTCCAATGTGGTTTTGAGCTCACAGAGATCCAGATAGACCTCTGCCTCCTGAGTGCTAGGATTAAAGGTGTGTGTCATCACTGCCTGGCTTCTATATTTAGTCTAGTGGCTTGTTCTGTCCTCTGTTCTTCAAGCAAATTTTTATTAGGGTACACAATATATCACCACAGATTTCTATGAATTTTACAAGAGAAAGAAATATGAATAATCAGTCCTGATATAGGTGTGGGCTCAGTGACCATTATCTTAGCTCCAGTCCTGCAAGGTGTCACCAACAACCTTCCTAACATACCTTACAAGTGACTAAAACTATTAGGGGCTCGTCTGCATCTCAAAACTTCTTTGAGAATGCAAATTTCTCTTAGGTTAAATATTTTACATGTTACTGTGATTTTTTTCTTTTCTTGAGACAAAGTCTCATAGTGTCTGGGCTAGGCTTTAAACTACTTAGTATAGGATTATCCTGAACTTCTGGTCCTTCTGACTCTACCTCTGGAGTGCAGGGATGACAGGTGTGCCACGAGGCACAGTTTTTTGTTTTTGTTTAATATGGTGGGATATCAAACCCAGGGCTTCCTATAATCTAAGTAAGCACTCTACCAACTGAACTACACCCCCAATCCTACAATTTTCTTTTTTAGACAGAGTCTCATTGTGTGGCTGTCCTGGAATTCACTAAGTAGACCAGGTTGGCTTTGAACTCAGAGAGATCAATCTGCTTCTGCCTCCTGAGTGCTGGGATTAAGGGCCTGTGCCATCATTCATGCCTGGCCCTACTGTAGAGTTCTTATACTACTAGCTTTTTCTTAGATGTTCATTTAATTTTTAAAGATTTATTGATTTATTTTATGTATATGAGGGAGTGCCCTATCTGCCCGTACACATTTATGCCAGAAGAGGGCTTCAAATTCCACTATAGATAGTCATAAGCTACCATATAGTTGCTGGAAATCGAACTCAGGGCCTCTGGAAAAGCATCCAGTGCTCTGAACCATTGAAACATCTCTCCTACCTTGTTTTTAAAGTGATACATATTCATAATTTTTGGACAATACAAATAAAGTCAAAGCATTATTATTTCTGGTGGATCTGTGCACACATTGTATTCCTGTCACTAGTTCGTAATCTATTAAACACCTGAGGACCCAATACTTTATTGTTTTTCCATTCCCAGAACCAAGATGCCATACCATCTAAAAGAAGACTAACAGTCTGCTAATTGAGTGAATGAATGAATAATTTAAAAAATAAAACTGCTTTCTTTAGATGTTTGTTTTTATTTACATGTGCATGTCTGTGTGTATGTGCACATGTGTGCAGGTGCCTGTGGAGACCAGAAGAGGGCAGAAGATCCTTTGGAGCTGGAGGTAGAGGAGGTTGTGAACCACCAGATGGGGGTGATGGTCCCCATACTCCAGTCCTCTGCATTGTCTGTCAGTAAGCCCTCTTAACCACAAAGCCATCGTTCCAGTCCCATGATGACTAATTATATATGTGCAGTGCTGCCAGGCCACTGCCCAGACTAAGAGGGATAGGTGGGGATACTGCCACTTGTTTTAATCCTTGGAAAGTTTTAAAATCAGCAGGGCAAGAGTGGCGCAAGCCTTTAATCCCAGCACTTGGAAGGCAGAGGCAGGTGGATCTCTGTGAGTTCAAGGTCATCCTGGTCTACAGAGTGAGTTCCAGGACAGCCAGGGCTACACAGAGAAACTCTGTCTCAAAAAAAAAAAAAAAGGAAAAACTCTAAAATTATTTTTAAAAATTGCACTTATTTATTTATGTGTGTGTATGTGTGCACATGTGCAAGCACCTCAGTGTGCATGTGGAAGTCAGAGGACCATTGTCAGAACCTTTCCTTCCAGTCATGTGGGTTCTGGGGATCAAATTCAGGCCGTCAGGCTGGGCAGCAGGAGCCTTTACTTTCTGAGTCATCTTACTGAGCCCTCACCACAGTTTTGTCTGTCAGTCATTTTCCTTTATATCATTGGTGGGTGTGATGGGGATGAAATAAACACTTCTCTTAAAGTGCTTAAGACGCTTCTTGATTTTATTTTAAAATATTTTCTGTATTTATAAATGGAAAAAAGTTTCAAGGTCAGTCTGGTCTACAGAGTGAGTTCCAGGACAGCCAGGACTACACAGAGAAACCCTGTCTTGAAAAAAGTAGGAACTATGTGTATAATGCACATTTATAGTCCAATTGGATAACAATTGGGGAAGGGACAGTTACAGTAATCCAAGGCTCTGTTTTAAGTAAATAAGTAGATTAATGTGATCACTTTCTCCTCTCAACTCTATCTTGACTTCACTACCCTTAATGGGATTAACATGTGAATTTGTTGTTGTTTTGTTTTGAGACAGGGTTTCTCTGTGTAGCCCTGGCCATCCTGGAACTCATTCTGTAGACCAGGCTGGCCTTGAACTCAGAGATTCTCCTGCCTCTCTTGAGTGCTGGGATTAAAGTCATGAACCACCACTGCCCAGTAACTTGTGAAATTCTTAAAACCTAAAGCTTATGAAACCATTTTGCTATGCAAACAGTACTAGAAAGTAATCACAATTTTTCACATTTTCTAATCTTTCCAGTACCATCTATATTATCTAAATGGACCTACTCACAGGCTAGGAACAGACAGAACATAGTCCAAAAATTAGAGAATGTCTTTTGGCATTCCACTCTAGGAAGTGGGTGGCTTAGGGTGGAATAGGGTCTCAACAGTGTACAAAAGAGGATATAGCATACTTATAATTACCACTGAGAAGAGTTCTCAAAGTCCATAAAGGGTTAATCCACGAGGAACCAATACAAACAAGAATAGACAGCAAGGTCAGCAGCAAGCAGTCAGATAAAGTAGCCAGTCAGAAAAAGGACAGGTGGTTGAATTGAGGGACATAATGGGATGTTGTCCTAAGGCTTTGGGAAAATAAAATGGGCTGCCTGTTAACATGGAATAGGGCTTTTATAAGGCAATAAAGCATTGGTTCTCAAACTTCCAAATGCTTTAATACAGTTTCTCATGTTGTGGTGGCCCCCAACCATAAACATTTTTGTTGCTACTTCCTAACTGTAATTTTGCTACTGCTATGAATTGTAATGTAAATTTTCGGTGTTTTCCAATCGTCTTAGGTGACCCCCTGTGAAAGGGTCAATTGACTCCCCCCCCCCCAAGTTAAGGACCACTGCATTAAAGGCTGCACTGTCCATCTTCTGGGAACTGGCATTCTGACAGGCATTTTGCGTAATGACGATAAAGCCACAAGTGACAAAGTCTATCAAACTCACACGTTAAATCCACATAAAAAATAATAGAAGTCGGCGGCAGCGAGGTGACTTGATTAGTAAAGGCGTTTGCCGAGTGTCAATGCCAGCCTCAAGACCTAAGGTCAATTCCTGCAACCCATGTAAAGGTAGGAGAGAATGGATTCCATAAAGTCACCCTCTGACTCGACATGTGCTCCATGGCTCCTGTGCCTACACACATACACACACACCAAAAAAATAAAATAAAAATATAAGACAATTTTTAAAAATAAATAACAACATAAATTGACGTGGAATATTCTACATGAGTACACTTTGGTTCCACCTCTTTATACCACAGTCACGGTCAGGAACCTTAAAAAAAAAAAATCATGTAACCGCTGGGCAGTGGTGGGGCATGACTTTAATCCCAGCACTCGGGGAGCAGAGGGCAGATGAAGGTGGATCTCTTGAGTTCGAGGACAGCCTGGGCTACAAAGCAAGTTCCAGGACAGCCAGAGCTGCAGAGACCCTGTTTAAAAAAAACAAAAAACAAAAACAAGAATCGTGAAGCCATCCAGAGTTTGAGAAAACCGCTTCCGGTCTCAAGCCTTCGGGGCTCTCTGCGCGTCCCTGGCCCAGGAAAAGCTGATGATGGTGTGGAAAGCGGGGCCCACTGCAGCGTTCGTTCGGGACGGCCCGGATTATCAACAGAAGGGCAAACCGGGAGAAGGCTGCGACCCGAGAGAGAATGCTGTGGGAGGCCCACACCTTCCTCGGGGTGGCGACGAGTGCGTGGGAAGTGCGGGTGGGCCCGGTGCCTCTGCCAGAGGCTCCTGTCCGTCCCTCCCTCAGCGTGGGGCGGCCCTTCAGTTTCACCTTCCCCGCAGGCGGGCTGTCAGTCGCTCCGGACTCCCGCCGCAGCCGAGGCCCAAAGGTGAGGGCCGGGGTCCAGTCTTCCAGAGGCCCTCAGACCCCCGCTTATACTCAGGGCGGGTATTTGGGTTTATTCTTCTACTCCAGTCTCACTGCCCAATACAAGAGTCTAACTTTCAATTCTAAGGTTTAATTTTTATTTTTATTTTTATTTTATGTGTTCGGGCGTTTTGCTTGCTTGTATATTTGGGCACCATGTATACATGCTTGGTGCCCACGGAGGGGCATCAGATAGATCTATGATGAGTTGTGAGACTGAGCTTTTAGACACTGAACCGTCTCTCCGTTCCTCAAATGTATATTTTGGATGGCCAGGTACCGGAAGCCGGATGGCTCAGAGACCTAGGGAAAGAACAAACATAATCTGAAGGACCGACTATAGCATGCCCGGGGAAATATGACGCTGGTAGACCTTGCCTTTCCTCCTTCCCTCTCCCTTATAAAGCATAGATTATATCCCTAAAGCTAGCCATCAAGGTCTATTCCCATATTTGGATATGTCCTTTTTTTTTTTTTTTTTTTTTTTTTTTTTGAGTGGGGGATATTTCGAGACAGGATTTCTCTGTGTAACATTCTTGGCTGACCTGGAACTCGCTTTGTAGACCAGGCTGGCCTCGAACTCACAGAGATCGGCCTGCCTCTGCCTCCTAAGAGCTGGGATTAAAGGCGTGCGCCACCACTGCCTGGCTTGGATATGTTCTTATACCAGACTCATTCCTAAGGATGACTACTAAAGTCCAGCAATCAAAAGCCCCTTTTGGTTCACCTAATTAACATGCCCAATCAAATATACCACCACATCCTAAGCCCACTCTAACACAGACATCCCCTTTTTTTCTCTTCTTAAAAATTATACCTGCAAGATCATCTGCTGCTGTTTTTTCAACACTTAATAAAGGATCTCTGTGAAGACAGGTGTTTAGGTGTGGTTTGTGCCTAATCTGGGTTCACAAGAGAGCTCCCACTGTGCAAGGGTTTCTTCACAACTGACAAAAATGTCACTGAAATGATTCTTGATGATATTCTCCTATACTCAGATCAGTGCCTAGCCCAATCATCATCTGGAAGGCTTCCTCCAGCAGATGACGGGAGCAGATACAGAGATCTACAGTCAAACATTAGGCAGAGCATGGGGAAGGAAAGATTGTAGGAGCCAGAGGGGCCAAGGACACCAGAATACAGCCCACAGAACTAACTAAGTAGGGTTCATAGGTGCTCACAGTGACTGGAGCGTCAGTCACAAAGCCTGCGTGGGTCTATGCTAGGTCCTCTGCATGCATGCTGTGGTTGTTTAGCTTAGGGTGTCTGTGGACTCCTAACAGTGGGGGTGGAGGAGTCTGACTCTTTTGTCTGCTCTTGAGACCCTTTTCCTCCTACTGGGTTGCCTCGTTTAGCCTTAATATGAGGGTTTATGCTTAGTCCTATTGCATCTTGTTATGCTGTGTTCATTTGAGTCACTGGGAGGCCTGCTCTTTTCTGAAGGGAAATGGAAGAGCAGTGGATCTGGAACAGAGGGTAGGTAGGCATGGGGGGAAAGACTGGGAGGAGTGGAGTGAGGGGAGGCTGTGATTAGAATGCTTGTACAAGAATAAACAAAGAAAAAAATTATTACAGGGGGAGGAGAGAGCTAGAGAGAGGGAGGGATGTAGTGGAGGAGGAAAGAGGGAGAGGAGAAAGAAATGGGAATTGCCTGGGCTTTTGAACCCTCAAGCCTACCCTCAGTGACATACCTCCTCCAGCAAGGCCCTTCCCTCCTTAATCCTTCCCAAACAGGTCCACCAACTGGGGACCAATTATTCAATGGCCTAGAGGAGCCATTTTAATTCAAACCACCACATTTGTCTTATTTACTTGGGTTCTGGATCATGCTCAGGTCACAAGACTTACATGGCAGCTGCTCTCACATAAGGAGCTGTTTTCCGTGGAGATCGGAGATCAGCTCTGCCCTGTCAGCCACTCCCAAATGGCCACACTGAGATTTAATGTTAATTATAAATGCTCAGGCAGTAGCTTAGATGGGTTTTTAACTAGTTCTTGTAACAACCCATTTCTATTACTCTATGTGCTGCCCTGAGGCTTGTTTACCTCACGTACATACTTTCCGTCCTGATTGCTCTGCATCTCATGGCATCTCAAACCCCTCCTGATTCTTCCTCCTGTCTAACATTATTCTGCCTAGCTATAGGCCAGTGAGCTTCTTTATTAAACCAATCACAGTAACACATATTCACAGTGTAAAGGAATATTACACATTCCCCCCTTTTTGTCTAGATAAAAAAGGAAAGTTTTAACATTAATATAGTAAAATTATATACCACAAAATCTTATCAAGTAAGAGTTAGTTATAATATATAGTCCATTTGTATTTGGCAAATCTAGAGAAAATATTCCATCATCTATCTTATCTTTGTGAGTTGTAAGTTTTATACCTAATTTACCTTTTACTGAGGAAAACTTCAATTATCCAGCCTTCAATTCCATCAAAGACCCCAGAAAGGAGCAATGTTACCTACTGACAGGGACATCTGGCTGCCTAGACAGTCACCCAAAGTTCTTCTGTAACGTTGGGGCATCCACATTTGGCCTACAGGCCTAGTATTTCTGACATTTTTAAGAAGCAGGGAATTTTGAAGGACTGGCTTACCTTGTCTTGGCAAAGCTTGGCAGACTCTTTTTTGTGTCTTGCTGGTCCAGTTTGGACAGTATACTGTCAACAATTGAGGCAAGGGCAATTTCTCTGCCCAAATAGCTAGCTCCTGCCATAAAGAAAGAACACTTCATATTGAGTTTCTTTGATGTCCATCATCTTCTTTGAAGTAAACTGGTGCTTCCAGGAGCAGATGTGTTTGTCATGAAAAGCCTTAGTGTAGCTGTAAGTTTTCCTGTGTCCCACCCGATCCTGTAGCCATTCAGACCCAAGTAAACACACAGAGGCTTATATTAGTTTCAAACTATATAGCCTAATGGCTCAGGCTTCTTGCTAGCTTAAGATGTACCCATTTCTATAAATCTATACTTTGTCACATGGCTTGTGGCTTACTGGTACTTTACATCTTGCTTCTCCTGGCAGCAGCTAGCAGTTTCTTCTGACTCTGCCTTTCTCCTTCCTCTCTCTCTAGTTGGAATGTCCCGCCTAACCTTATTCTGCCTCACCAATGGCCAAATAGCTTTATTTATCAACCAATCTGAGCAACACATAGTCACAGCATACAGAAAGACATCCATAGCACCTTAGGTTATTAAATATATTAAGTGGCATATTCTGTAAGTCTCTGAAGACCATCTATCTATCTAAATATATCTATTTAACCTTGAAAACGTACATAATGTGATTACAAGTTTGATTATTATAGATGACTAATACCCTGTTTTTAATTATACATTGCATTTTTAAATGAGTTGCATAAGCACAATACTCCAAACAAGAGTAGAAGCATACATACAGCAAACATAACTTTAAATTTGTATCATAAACAAAAATTCATACCAATGTAAAATATATTGAGATTAATAGTTGTTTTTGGATTAAAGTAGATTCAATAATCTACCCTTTTATCTTATCATCATTTCTGTATCCTATCCCTTTTATCTTTTAGACAGAGATCTTTGAATTTAACTCTTTTGTTTAGCCATTTTTTTTACTATAA
Source organism: Onychomys torridus (assembly GCF_903995425.1). Lineage (NCBI taxonomy): Eukaryota > Metazoa > Chordata > Mammalia > Rodentia > Cricetidae > Onychomys > Onychomys torridus. The sequence continues at coordinate 91,449,969 of NC_050450.1, forward strand.
CCAATAACAACTTGTAACCAAACCCCATTAAATGATAACATCCATAATCTATCTTTTGGGAATGTGGGCATTGTTCTTTAGACTACTTCCTGTTGTCTGTGGTTCCTGATATCTTTGGGGAAACCTTGAGAAAACCAGGATAATTGTTAAGTCTTGGCTGGAGTAGACTGTGAGGCTGGAGCATCTCAGCCAGCAGCCTTGCAGCTGTTCTGGCTGTAGACTACTGAGGAGACTGACAGAGATGCTCTGATGTGGGATCACCTGGCTCATCCGTTTTCACTGCTGTCTGGTCTCCTTGTTATGAAAGTACATAAACTTTTAAAGGTAACATACATTTCTGTATTAATACAAGTATAAACTGTGTGTTGTACACAAGTTAGCCAAAGATGAATTTTTGTTTTATGTTTGAGTAGGTAAAAATATGTTATTTGTTCTATGGTTTTTCTAGGTTTATTTCTTTATATATATAGTCAGGATTTTCGGGGGGAGGGGTCTTTCCCAATCAAATCTGAATATCAACCAGGAATGAATCCATAGCCTCTCATTTTCTGTGGAAATAAAAGCATATCTTCTCCCCCAAAGCAACATACCTTTTGACTTCTATTTTGAAGTTAAGATATTTTTAAAATATATAGGTTGGTTTAATCTAGCAGCTTTCAAAATCAAATCTCTTAGCAGCTGTCACTTGCTCATCAACAATCAAAAAATTCAAATACGATACAATAACATACGAGATCCAGAGTCCCTATATGTTTTCTATCTTTATGTGGCTTTTTAAAAATATTACTTTACTCCTTTTTTAAGGACTTTATTATTTTAAACTATACTTTTCTATGACTGTTTATATACCTTTTCTCCTTCTCTCCCAAGCTTTTGTACATTTTTAAAAAAAGATTTATTTATTTATTATGTATACAACATTCTGCCTCCATGCATGCCTGCCCGCCAGAAGAGGGCACCAGATCTCGTTATAAATGGCTGTGAGCCATCATGTGGTTGCTGGGAATTGAACTCAGGACCTCTGGAGGAACAGCCAGTGCTCTCAACCTCTGAGCCCGCTTTTGTACATTTTTAAACACACTGTAACCTGTTTAGAGGTTTTGTCTGAATCTGTCTTTACTGTGTATTTGTAATCTTTCTGTCTGCATGAGCAAAACTTAAACCCACTATGCCGCTGAGCTCATGGTGTGCTTGCAACTGGCTCACACTGTTGGCTCAAACCCGCAGGCAGTGGCCATGAGACATGTCTCTGTACCACAGCTGGCCTGAAAGATATGAAACTAGGAAGCCGCATTTGGCTCTGTTTTGTGTATTTATACCCCCCCCACCACTTTTTTAAGCTTCCTGAGGTCTTATGTGGATGTGGGTGCTGCACATTTGGACACCATCTGTAGGCAGACTTTTGTCCTGGCCTCCCACTCCCAAATAACCAGAGATTTATTATTATGTTCAGCAGATAGCTTAGACTTGTTTTTAACTAGCTCTTATAACTTAACCCATTTCTATTCATCTATGTGCTGCCCCAAGGCTTGTTTACCTAATATACATTCCCATCCTGCTCGCTGTGTCTCATGGCATCTCTGGAGACTCCTCCTGCTTCTTCCTCCCAGCATTCTCTTAGTCTGGTTCTCCTGCCTAACCTTATCCTGCCTAGCTATGGGCCAGTGAGCTTCTTCAATTAAAGCAATCAGAGATTATGGGGGTCCAGCCCCTCGACAGTCCCCTCCCAGGGTCTGGGAAGAATCTACAATCAGCTGATAATTTAATCTTTGATGACATGAAATGAATCTATATGTACACGAAATTCCTTAGTCCATACACTTTATTCTTCTGAGTCATCTCTTTCTGCACAGCTTCTATTCTGCTCTCATGCCTAGCTCCTTTCTTGCCTGATTTGTCTCTACCTTTATCTGCTGTCCCCTCTAAGTTTTATCTCATCTTAGTCATGCCTCATCTAGGTTCTCATCCATCCAATTCCTTTCCATCTTAGCACCTCTCCCATCTCCTTCTTCCTCATCTTGTTCTTCCCCATCTGGCTCTTCCCCATCTTCCATCTTGTTCCTCTAGTACTCTCTTCTAGTCCTTCAATCTAGTTCTTCACCATTTAGTTAGTTCTCCAGTTCTTACCCATCTAGTTCTTCCATTCTCTTCTCTTCTCCATCTCATCCTCAAGTCCTCTCTCCCAAAATTCTAAGTCTTCTTATAACTCTCAGTTTTTTTCAAGTGTCTCAGGTATTCAGTTATAAAACCAAGCAACAGCAATCCTCTGGCTGAGTACACTCACCAGGTTTGAGTTCTTACAGGGTCATAAAGACAGACAAGAGTTTTCCTCAGGGAGTGACCATCAGGCTTTCTTTTACAACCCAACAAGGGAGTGGTAAAGGAGGAGGTCAACTGAGAGCTAAGGATAGGTTTGTATATCAAGAAAAGGGGATTTATGTGCTCAGTCTACATTCCTAGAAGTGGTTAGGTAAGAAGTTAGGAGTCTATAATGTTAGTAAGGCTGTATAAGAGAGGAGGGTCTCAGATTAAATTGCACAAGAAATAAGTTATCTGCCTGACCTAGGAGACAGGCACTGTTTCCATAAAGGTGTTGCCTTGGTTCAGGCGATCATTTGGCCTTGGATGTTTGATAGGTATTTTAAATAAATACACTGTTTCGAGTTCTTGGAACCACACATAGCATATAAGACAATCATTGTGGGAATCAGTGAATACATATACAAAAGCTAAATACCACCAAGACTTCTTAAGCCATGGCTTGACCTTCAGAAAGGTCCTTGACCTTTCCAAGTAGTAGCTTTTGTCATAGTAGCTGGATTCCATACATTTTCCTGGAGCTTGCAGCACATTCACAGTGATATATATTCACACAGTGTAAGGAATATTCCACAATGAGCCATCTTTACTGGCCCACAGTATCAACTGCTATGCATTGATTTTCATTTATTCACAAAGGTCCTCAACAACCACAAATCTACAAAAAATAATTTATTAATAAAGGATAGCAGGTCATTCTGTAGCTTCAGCGTCCTCGGCTCCTTCACTTTCTTCTGCTTCAGTGGCCGACGATTTTGGGACTGGTGTGATTTCTTCCTTGGTACCCCTGGAAGAAGAGCAAGGCCAAGGCTTTCAAACTTTGAAATGTGTAACTTGCCCTAAGCTCTTCATTTGTTCTAGACATTTACCAAGATATATCATGAATGGTAATTTCCTCCTCTGTAGAGAACTCCTTAGACTGCAGATCCTCAGTCCTGCTTTTATTTTCTGTGTCATATTTGAATATATTTGTAAGCCACTGTGGCCACCTTAACCAAGCAAATCTTTCCTAGGAAACAGAAGGGGAGACATTAGTTCTGCTAGCCCCCGCCTTCTCCAGCCACAGCACTGAGTCTCAGGCTTACCTGACTCTTACTGTCCTTGTAGCATTTCTTACCCCTTGAGAGAAAACACATGCAGAAGATAATTAGTGATTGTGTCAGCGTGTGTGTGTGTGTGTGTGTGTGTGTGTGTGTGTGTGTGTGTGTGTTATCTTGGCTTTCCCAATAACAAAAATCACCCCAGCACTGGGATTTGAGAACAAATCCATGCATGTCTGGCTTCTAGGAACTTTCCAAGTCTGTTCTAAGGGCCCCACAATGCGTCTGGGGAGATCTTTGGATGTGGCTTGTCCTGGAGCACAGCCAAGGCACCAGCATGACAATAGCTCCACTTATTCCATTGAACAAACTTATCCCTTTGAAGAAGCCATCCTGGGCAGGAGCATTTTGCTCTCCTTCAGACCAACTCTCCTATGCAGACTTGCTGAGGTGAGGGAGGGGCCACTCCTGTTTGCCTAGCTGCTTTATCCTCCAATTGCAATGCCCAAGTCCACAGCATAGCTCACAGACTCTCAGAATTTCACCCTGCAGACTGCCTCTGATGATGAGTAGGTCATGAGAACAGTTTAAAGGGCTTGACTGGCTGAGCATGATGCATCATACCTATAATTCCTGTACTTGGGAGTTGAAACAAAAGTCCGAGGCCAGTTGGGCCATGGTGGCACACACCTTAATCCTAGCAGAGGCAAGGCAGATCTCTGTGAATTCTAGGCCAGCCTCAGTTACATAGTGAGTTCTAGGCCAGCCTAAGTGTGAAACCCTGTCTCAAAAAAAAAAAAAAAAAAAAGAGTAAAGTATATGACTAGCACCAACACACACACACACACACACACACAAGCTATCTTTTCTCAATCCAAGGACAATCAGAAAACTCAGAGTGCACTTTCCAGAAATATATGCTATACAAATTTGAAATGAAACATGACCAAAGCCTGAGCACAGCTGAAATAAAAACAAGGGCCCCACCAGGGAGAATGGTCCTCTTTCTGATATGCCCTAGAGAGTGACCACAGAACCAGAAATTTCTTCCATTCTCCTTCGTTTCCTCATGAGAAGAAAGGTAACTATTGTCTATATTCTCTCCCAGCTATAGTTCTATGAGGTTTGTGTCACTCATAAGAATAGGCTCAAAAATGGCCAACAGGATGAGTAGATGGGTTTTCCTCCTCTGCATAGGAAGGCCTCATGTTCTACTCACAGCCCTGCGCTGTAACACTGTGGTTCCCCTTCTTCTTCCCCAAAGCATCCAGTTCTGGAGTCTCGGGTTGGAGCGGATGACACCAGCACAATGGTACAGCCCAAACCTATGGATTCCCACCCCCGGGTTTTGGAGGCCTGGAGACACCAGAGGCACCTATGCTAGTTCCTGGTGCCTCTCGGGAGCCAGGCAAAATAACAGAGAAGATAATATTCCTTCTGGACATTTTCTCCCTGTCAGATGAGGGAATTAGGTGCATCCCGAGTTCTCTGCTAACTCTCATGTTCTCCTGGAAAGACTATCTCATATTTACCCTGTGGACTTCTCTTCATCTCCCTCTTTTGTTCTGTGGGAATAAACCTGTTTGGGGATGAAAAAACAAAAACAATTCTGATTATAACAATGACTGATGTCTCTAAATCCTTTTACTTACCTAAAGTCTTACCTGCTCAGGGAGCACAGGAGCCTATGCTGTTATTCTTGTCTCTTCACAATACCAACCTTCAGGTTTCACTTAATACATTGTACTGATTATTTTAGATACAATTCAGCAAATAATTACTAATAAAAATAATTTCTGTTAAAAGTGAAAAGCATGATTTTTTGTGGGTTTTTTTTTTTTTTTTTTGAAACAGAGTTTAACAGTCCTAGCTGTCCTGAACCTTGCACTGTCAAGCAGGGTGGTCTGGAACTCACAGAGATCTGCCTGCCTCTGCCTCCCGAGTGCTGAAATTAATGGTGAGTGCCACCATGCCCAACTGGCCAAAAAATATTTTTAAGCTCATCAAAGTATATACCAAAAGTCTAAACAATGGCATTGTCTGAAAAATCAAGATCATTCACACACACACACACACACGCAGAATGGCTTCTCACGTCCTCCACACAAACTAGAAATTCTGAGTACAGCAGCAATGCAGATGTAGGAAGCATCTGAGAGCAAAGTTAAAGATGTGAAAGTTCTATGTGATAAGAGCCCCATAGCTCTTCTGTAGGACATCAAGAAGAAGTGACAGGCCAGCCTTGCCTATAGTCTCAAAAAACAGAGGTGCAGCACCAGATAGATGGCTCAGCTGCAACCAAACCTAAGATGTGAGTTTCAGTCTCTGGGATCCACCTGGTGGAAAGGCAAGAACTGACCAACCTCCCTCTCACCTCCATGTGTGTGCCCACTGCACAGTAGATGAACTGTTTGTTTTGAGACAGGGTATTACTATGTAGCCCTGGCTGGCCTAGAATGCTCTGTTTATATTAGACTGACCTTGAACTCACAGAGATCTGTTTGTCTCTGCCTCCCAACTAATATTTTTTTTTAATTTAAAAAGCTAATCTGGGAGAGATGATAGATCAGCAGTGAAGAGCACATGCTACTCTACCAGAACACTTTGGTTTAATGTCCAGCACCCAACATAGCAGCTTACAACTGTCTGTGACTCCAGTCCCAGGAGTCCCAAACCCTCTTTGGGCCTCTTAAGGCATTACATGCATGTAGTGCACAGACATACACGCAGGCCATACACCCAAACACACATACACACACATGCACACACACACGCACACACACACACACACACACACACACACACACACACACACACACACACATATACACACACACACGCATGCAAAATAAAAATAATAAATCTGCAAAAGAAGATTGCAAAATTGTATATTAACTTAGGAGGAAAGAGATTCCCTGCCTCAATCCTACTAAAAAATAGATAAATTTTAGAAGGATTAAAAAATAGAAATAACTTCTGAATATGATGGCTTATGTGATCCTACCACTAGGAAGGTGGAGGCAGAAGGATAAAGGGTTGAAAACCAGGTTACATAGTGAGTTTCAGGCTAACCTGGGCTACATGAGACCTTGTCTCAAAGAAACAAACAAACGAAAAATCAAGAGAGAGACATGTATGCATGACAAAATAGTGCTAGGAAAGTGCTAGAAAGCAGTATGAGAACGTGCCTGGACTCCCTGAGGGGGCAGAGCCTCTGTAATGAGCACATAACTCATAGGGAAGGAGGCACAGGCTGGTAGGCAGATGAGTGGCTTTCGCTGGACACTTTCCTTCTCCACTGGGTGGCTTTTCCATGCAATGTATTACTGCTTTGGGTGGCTTCATTGTACCCCCACGCTCCCAATACTTCCTGTTGGTCTCTAAGGAGGTGAAACTGGCCAGTGGTATGTGTCAAGGGTCAGGTGCAGGCTTCAGGATCAGGGGAACAGGGCGCTTTACTTTTGGTTTGGCCACTGGGCCTTAAGTTGCTTTTTCATCCTAGGAGAGGCTTGATAAGCTCTATCTTCCCTGAAGGAGTCTGCGATTCGATCAGACGATGAATGGAGAACTCTGTCCTGTGCTCGCTAGGCACAGTGCTAACATTCCTAAGGATGCCAAAGACAGTGTTCAGACCCACCAAAGGCTTCTGCCTCTGGAGCTGGGTTAGACAGCTCTGTTCCTCCACACGCTTGTTTTTAGAACTCTTCTATTTTCTCTGTCATCATTTCTTTAAGGTAAAAAGGAGTAAGCTTTCATTACTTGACAACAAAACAGTCATTTATTCATTTTTCACCACTGACTAAATTATTAAAGGGTGACATTTCAAAAGTCTTAGTGTTGGCTGGAGAGATGGCTCAGAAGTTAAGACCACTGGCTGCTCTTCCAGAGGTCCTGAGTTCAATTCCCAGCAACCACATGGTGGATCACAACCATCTACAATGAGATCTGGTGCCCTCTTCTGGCCTGCATGCAGACAGAACACTGTATACATAATAAATAAGTAAATCTTTGGGGTTGGGGATTTAGCTCAGTGGTAAAGTGCTTGCCTAGCAAGCACAAGGCCTTGGGTTCAGTCCTCAGTTCCGGGAAGAAAAAAAAAAAGACAAAGTAACAGTCAAAAGTCTTAGTGTCTAGGAATGCAGCATATGTTTAGCATGCACAGGCTGTAGATAGATCTCTGGACCCCAGTCCCTGTGTGTCACTATTTCATCTCTCTCTCTCTCTCTCTCTCTCTCTCTCTCTCTCTCTCTCTCTCTCTGGACAGGGTTTCTCTGTGTAGCTTTGGTGCTGTCCCAGATCTCACTCTATAGTCCAGGCTGGCCTCGAACTCACAGAGATCCACCTGGCTCTGCCTCCTGAGTGCTGGGATTACAGGCGTGCACCACCACCTGGCTCACCTCTTTTTTTAAGACAGCATTTCATATATTCCTGGCCTGGCTTCACTAGATTGCTGAGAATGATTGTGAACTCTGGCTCACTCTGATTCTCTTTTCCAAGAGCTGGCACTACAGAGGCATGCCAAACATCTTTCTCTGATGCTATTTGAAGTAAGTACTGGATTGTATCATTCCTCATAGTGGAATTGATGGAATGCTTCATTTCTCTTCTTTGAACACTACTGCTATCTACTCAGGCAAAACACTGGCATGTTTACTGTTCTCACAGAACCTGTCATCTAAATTGGTAGAAGACATAATCAAAGTGTGAATGAACGCAAGCACAGGGTGAACTGTAAACACAACTAAAGAGCAATGGAGGACTTTACAGAGATTTCCCAGGAGGTCACAACCACATTAGGAGTGGAGGTGCTATCTGTACAGTGGCCAGAGGACATTCTCTGCCTTCTACACTCAAAATTCCACCATCCTCACTGACAGAGAACTCTCCATTGCTCCCACGGTGTCTCACACCAACACCACCCATCTGACACCAAATCAGAAAGTTACACAAAGACCTGACATGGAGGAGCCCTGCTGCACAGACAGAATACCTGTGAACACACAAGGACATTACTTGTAGACAGAGGGTAAATGAGGCTCGGGTTTTCAGTGTGCGGGTTCTAAATCTATTACACAGACAGGTACCTTCTGGACATATGAGTGTATTGTTGTCCTTACCTCAATGAGACAGAAAATGATAATCAAAACTGTCACGACTCCAGTTACAGATACTGCCAAGATGACTTTGTTGCTGTAGCTGAATCCTGGAACTTGTTTTGCACGCTGGAATATATAAAGTAAGTGAAGGGACATTTGTGTGGTTGTTAAAAACTAATGAAGAAAAAAGAATGAGAGAAGGTGAAGACTAGCTGTGCATGGTAACTTATGTATATAATCTGGCATTTGGAAGTTTAGCTAGGAGCACTGATAGGAGTTCAAGGACAACCTAGAATGCCAGGTGAGTTCCAGGCTACCCTGGATTATACATTAAGACTTTGACTCAGCAAAACCAAGAGCTGGGCTTGGCAAGGTGGCACACACTTTTAATCCCAGCACTCTGGAGGCCAGAGCAGGTGGGTCTCTGTAAACTAAAGGCCAGCCTGGTCTACAGAGCATTTTCAGGCTACATAATGAGACACTGTCTCAAACAAAACAAAACAAGACAAAACAAAACTCCCCAACCAAACAATAAACAAAAGCAAAACTATGGGCTACAGCATATAGCTTAGTGGTCAGGTCCTTGCATGCTATGTATACAGGGTTCTTAATTTAATCCCCAACACTATAAAACAAAATGATAATAAGAGAAAAAAAAGGCTAATAAAAATTTTCTACTTCAGTAGCTCGCTGATTCTAAAAGAACATACCAAATTGAACATGCTACCTATCTAATGCAATTATATTTTGTGTTTTAGGTTGGCTTCTGTCAATAAATTTAGAAGCACGCTGGGAATCACTGTCTCGGCTGGGCTAGAGTTGTGTGGCCAATACAAGATCTGGAGTAGGAGCCCCTGGTCTTTCTGCTTGAATGATTGAGAAGGCAGGGGCCCCACGTTCTGGCACTATCCTCACCTGACTTGGTTCCAGGTGGGCTTCTGAGGTCTCATTGAGGTAGTTCTCATCTTTCCACTGCTCTGTATCCCATTCGGTCCTGGAAAACTTGAATTCTTGTTGCTCGCTGAGAAGCTTCATCAGGAGCCCTGTTCTGGAGATGAGCTTGGCACAGGACAGTTGCACTTCAATGTCAGTGCAGTCCATCTTCAAAGTCCTGATAACATGAGAAATAAGCCTCCTCACGTCATTGTTGGGGATGAGGGGCTGCAGCTGCTTGTTTAGATGAGATTCAAAGTGTTCACCTGGTGACATCACCAACGGGTACTCATATTCTTTGAAATGGGAATGTTTCTGAGAACCCAAGATGAATCCTAAATGTGGCTCGCTGATTTGTTTAGCAGTTGGAATTACATAGGATGTAGGAACATTAGAATACACAGCAGGATTCTCAGAGGGTACGGTTTCTGATGCAGGTTCTTCAGGCATCATGATGGTTGGTTCGAGGATGTTTTCTTCATTATTATCTGTTGCAGCCTGATTTTCTTCAAGGGGTTTTTCTGTAGAAGGTTCTGAAGCAGCAGATAATTCTGAAAAAGGCTTTTCTTCATAACCCAGGTCTCCTAAAGATGAAAAGACCCCTCCAGCAGGGGAATTTACCAGGCTCCTCATTACAGAGGATGCCGGCTTCTTTGCAATCAACTGGAAATGAGACTTTTTCTTCCTAAGGTTTCGATGTCTCTCTTCAGACTGGAAATTAGGATTAGACCCCTTCGTTCTTTTCACATTGGCATTTGCACTTTCTAAAACATAAAGGGTGTAAGACAAGTCTTTTCGTCTCTCTATGAACTCAGGTAGAGACTTTGTAGTGGGAGCCTCGTCCACCAGGGACTGTTCCGGGGAAGAAGACACTGCCTCCCCGTGTTCCTTTGGGAGCAAGGGCTCTGAGTGGAAGGAATTCCCCACTAACTTCCTGGGCTTCTGCCCCAGATGGAGCTGCTGCAGCTCCGTTGTGGGTGGGCTCCTGAGCTGCCCATCTTTGGTGATGTTCTCCACAGGTGCTTGGTCACTCTGCTTGCGCCACAGGCTCTTGGCACTCACGTCCTTGAAATGCCTTTTCTGTATGCTTCCTGTCCCCTTGAGCACTCTGTTCATCCTGTGGAGCCTTTTCTCTGCCTTCTCAATCTCTGCAAGACTGCTTTCCTCTGCCTGGGCAGGTTCCCATCTCTTTTCAAATATTTCTCGCTTAAATTTTTTACCTAAATTATTATACTTCTCCTTCTGTACTACAGATTTCCCTTCCTTTTTAACCTCATTAATTTCTGCATCTAACAAATTTTCTAGAAAATAAAGTTTATTCAATTTATTTTTGTAAGTGAAGTTACCGGACTCAGATTCATTTTTAACAGGAAGACTTTCTGTATCATTCTGCAAAGATCCCAAGGAATTATCTGAATCTTGTTCATGAGAAAATAGCAGTTTAATGTATGGTAACATTGTTGATACTACATCTTCTAGATTTCCCTCAGAGAAATATGGCAGTATGTAATTTAGTGCACTCATAACATCATTTTCATCACTAAAGTTGAACTCTTCTTCCATGGAGCTGGAGTAATTGGCATTTTCTTTGTCTGAATAGCCCCTCTCTGGTTCAATAATGAGTTCCATGGTGGTGTTCTCCTTCCGGGTCTGCAACACCTTCATGAATGGTCCTTCTGGGTTCCCTATAGATGCTTCTTCAACTATCAAAAAGGAAGAGATTGCCTTTAGTCAGAGAATACTTTAGCCCTTTCTCAGTCCACAGCCATACACTGTAGTCAAATAAATTATGGGCCAGCAAATACTGGTGTGTCATTAGTGTGTGTGGGGAAATAAACCTAAGCTTAACCCTGTGAAATGATAGGAGCAGAAAGAGAGAGTGTCATTGGCAAAGCAGCCACCTCCTACACACTGAGCACACAGAAAGTCTATTAAGACAGCCAATGGACCAGTAGAGACCCTGGGCCTTAAGACAAAGCCAGCCTCTCTGCAAGTCTGACTGACCTGCAGAGAACCTCCTCAGGTTCCTACACATTCACATCATCCTGCCTCAGATTCCAGAGGCCCATTAGGCTTCCTCTCTCCTTCTTTTCAATGTGCCCTGTGTTGACACACCCCACAGCTGACCACAATGATTGACATCCTTTGAGGGGAGTGAGGGCAGAAATGCTAAAGCAGGTGCCTCTTATTCACATCTGGATGAATGTTCTCCACCTACCCACCCAATTTCTTCCTGTAGGCTCTGTTGCCATGTATTCTAGCTCCTGGAACGAAAGCATCCTTTTTGTGTATCTTCCTGGTTCTTCCTTTATATTTGAGGGGAGGGAGTTATGAAGTATAGGTGAAGACATGTTTAATGTCCTGGGTTTATCCTCATGTACAATCCATTTAGAGAACAATAACAATTTCTGGATAAATATTACTCGAAGTCATAAAATGTGCAAGGTCAGAGCTACTCTTGTCTGAGGCCTAGTTTCATTCATTGCTCATTATTCTGGCTCCATGTGGGAACAATTCAAAGCTTCCTGTAGTATGAAGGTCAAGTGGACCACTGTGTAGTTGTGTTTCTTTCCCAGGAGAATTAAGAGGATTTGGGGTGGTAGCCAGGGCCTGAGGGAGTGGTGAAAGGAAAAATGTGGGTCTGTGGACAGCCTAGAATTAGTGAGAGATAACTCAAGCATGAGGTGACAGCAGTTGACATTTCTGATGTGTAAAAGAAGGGAAATGCTTACTTGCCATTTCTGGGGAAGAAGAGAATAATGTAATTGGTTAACTTTTTTTTAAATTAAAAATAAGTAACATCTTATTTATATAGACAGCCAAATGCTAATTCTATTTATCTTCCCCAGACCAAGGCTAAAGACATGCATTCAAGTTATTCAGACAAGAAAACTGTCGTATTTCGGGATGAAGTTAATGCTAACAAACCTAATATATAGAAAAATATTTTAGGGCTGAGCACAAGCTATACCATGGAGCTAAATCCTGGTTCCCTTTTAAATAAAAAAAAAAATGAGATAGATTCTCATTAAATTGCTTAGTCTGGCCTTGAACCTAGCTCATCTTACTTCAGCCTCCTAAGTAGCTGGGATTACTGCCACAAGCCACCACCTGCAGTTTAGCAAACACTTAAATTTACCTGAATGATCTGGTGACAGAAAGGCCTGAGGTTAAAAGCAAGTGGAGAATTGCTCAGTGTGGACATGGAAGAGCTCTTTGCTCCATTATTGGAGTGAGGCTGCACTCACGGGTCATATAGACTAGAAGCTCTCAGATTCGAAATAAAAAGATATCACTTACAAAATTACAAAAGGAAACCAAATGAAATCCATCTAGAGCTGTCCAGAAGGCAGGAATCACTTGAGACCTATTGTACACAGAACCTGCTTACAGAGTGCAGTGCACTATATGCCTATGTGATCACTGGAAGGCAGCAAGGCACCAGGCAAGAACACAGTGCAGTCTGTGGTCATTTATGTTATCCCGCCCCATTCACTCCTGTCTCTTGCTCTTTGTGCAAATGGAACAGTTCTACTGTTCAATCATGCAATAATAGCTGAGAGCCCAACTTTCAGCAAAGAAGTTATAGATGAATGAATAAAAATAAGCAATTACTTTCAGTTAATCATTTTCATAACTAGTTAAAAATTAAGGCATAAAATTAGAAACATTTATCAGGAAGAGACTCACGACAATGTGTGGTGTTTATCAGACATCCACTATGACAATGCAGTTTGACTGTCTTGCAGACGATCTCAATATCCGTTTTATATTTGCAGAGGCAGCAGACTATGTGTTTAGGTAAGAACCTATAAATGGAAAGACAGAAAACTGGTTTACTGGAAAAGCCTTACTGAGGTGCAGAACAGACAGGCCAAGGCCACCACAGGGTTGAGGAGGAAGGCATTCTTGAGGCACGTGGCATGGGCAGTTAGGTGGGACTCAATGGCAAATTGCTGCTCTCTGAAATTGAAAATAATCATGGAGGAGGACAGAGGAGCTCAAAGAAGGGCAAATGTCAGGGTGGGTTTGTGCCTAAACCAAAGGTGACAGGAACAGAACTAGGTGACATGGATAGAAGAAGCCTCTCCTCCCAGCTCAAGTCTCACTCAGGGTTGGTCATGCACAGGAAGAAGAGCCTGGGGAAGCCTCCAACCTAGGGATACTTTTCCCTATTCCTGTTATTAGAATATTAGAGATTATGCAAGGCCCAAAATAGCCTACTTTAACCCATATTTCATGGTTAAATGGCAGCATGGATCACTCTGACCAAATCTGGGTTATTTTTGTGTTTCAATGAATAAGGGCTATGGTGCAGCTCTTTGGTATGGTGTTTGTGCAGCAGTGCAAGGCCCTGGATTTGATATCACACACACACACACACACACACACACACACACACACACACACACACACACTTTGGGAGAAACAAAAAGAAAGTGAGAACAAAGGAGGGATAATAAATAATATAATGTAAAGAGAATCTGAATTCCTAATGATACTTAAAAAGAAAAGCAAAGTAGGTCTTGGAGAAAACATTAGCTAACTGATGTGGAAGAAAATTTTGCAACTACCAAGTAATAATTAGTCCCAAAAATGTTATCAAAACAGTCAGGTGAAAGGTGTTTGAGAGTAGGGACCTTTAAGGTCTCAACCACTCCACAGGCTCACCCTTCCTTCTTCCTTCCCATCTCTTCTCCCTTCTCTTCCTGTGTTTGTTTTTGAGACAAGGTCTCTCTATGTAGCAATGGCTGTCCTGAGACTTAATATATAGACCCTGCTGGCCTCAAACTCCTGGAGATCCATGAACTCCTGTCTCCTAAGTGCCACAGTCAGCCTCTAGTTACTCTCAAATTACAACATATAAAAATAATAATTTGAAGATCTTCAACATTCTCCTTTACATGTGATCAAACTCAGCATGACAGGTCACTTGAAGTCCCATCAAGAAGGCAGTCAGACAGCTATCTGATCTGAATTACTCACAAGGAAACAGACAAACTAGACTGGGATGCCAATTCATGGCTCATGAGAAAGGAGTTAAGTGTTTTTTATTCAAAACCAAAAACATGAGAGGTAACACCTGCCATATAATTGATCTTGAATCAAAACAAAAAATGTAAAGGATATTATCAACTTATGGCCAAAATGAGGTGAATGGACTCAACCTCCCTCACTCAAAACCATAAAACAAATACTGAAAACCAAACAAAACCAGGGTGCTATTTTGTTTTTGTTTTATTTGGGGGGTGGTAAAAAGCAAAGAGCGCTTATTTAATGTGGCTACTTTGGAGACAACAAACACTAAAAGAGCCTTGTGATTACAAGTTCATCTTCAAGGGCTGACATGAGTGTTAGATCTAGGTGGGGGAGAGGAAGGGGCTATGCATAACTCAGCAGTCCTGATCACGGTGTGGTCTGATTAATCACTGTTTCAATTCTAGTACTTCTGGGGGCTCCTTAAGAAGCTATTATCGCTGGGAAGCGGTGGTGCACACCTTTAATTCCAGCACTCTGGAGGCAGAGCCAAGCGGATCTCTGTGAGTTCCAGGCCAGCCTGGTCTACACCAGGACAGGCACCAAAACTACTCAGAGAAACTCTGTTTCGAAAAACCAAAAGAAGAAGAAAAAGAAAGAAGAAGAAGAAGAAGAAGAAGAAGAAGAAGAAGAAGAAGAAGAAGAAGAAGAAGAAGAAGAAGAAGAAGCAGCAGCAGCAGCAGCAGCTATTATGGTCCCATTAGATGATTTCTGTGTGTATCCCTACCACAATGATGAACTTCTCTATTTGGAAGTAGTCTGGCCCTATATGTGTGAACTGTTTTGAGGACTGCTGTCCAGAGGATGACTGTTAACCCTGCATAAGGCAAGAGTCAGAAGACTCATACTCTGTGTCCAACATGTCTATAGTGATAAAATGTAGTGACCATGAACTAAAATCTCTGAAACTTGGGACTCAGGAAACTTTCCTTCTATTTAGTTGTCCTTCTTGGGTATTTTGCCACAGTAAAAAGCTGACTGCACACTAACTTACTACTCTGGAAAATTTTCTGTTGCCAGGAAAGAAACACAAAGTAACCAACAGTAGACTATTTGATGGAGAAAATCAAAGTGGCAATAGTTCACAGGAAAGAGTATCATAAGGTAAGAGGCACACAGAGAAAAACAGAAGCATGAAGGGAGTCAGCTCAAGTCTTCAGCAAAGCATTGAGTACTGCATGTGTTCTGAAACTGCTGACAGTCAGGAAAAGAACTGCCAATTGGGTTATAAAGAAAAATAATTTAGTTTGGTATGTCGTTAGAAATCCTCTCTGTTTACACACACAAATGACAGATGGCCAAAGGGCACTCACACATACCAGGAAGGAGAACTAATGACCGACCACCACAGGGCACTTAGAATGTGTCTTGGGAGTTATAAATCAGCAGCTCTAAAGGTTACTTCATATTCCCACCTCACAAATCTCCAAAGATAGATTCAAAATGGTGAGATCCTTTTGAGTAACAATAGCCATACCTGGGAGCACATTTATGGTGATATCAAAATCTATAATGCCCCCAAACTAAAATTTACAATGTTTGGAGTGAAAAACTTAATATGCAAAAAAGCAAGTAAATCACACACCTTTAACCCCAGCATTCTGGAGGCAGAAGGAGGTGGATCTATGTGAATTTGAAGCCAGTCTGGTCTTTATAGCGAGATCTAAGACAGACACGGCTACATAGTAAGACCATGTTTTGTGGGATTTTATTTATTTATTTATTTATTTATTTATTTATTTATTTATTTATTTGGTTTTTCGAGACAGGGTTTCTCTGTGTATAGTTTTGATGCCTGTCCTGGATCTCGCTCTGCAGCCCAGGCTGGCCTCGAACTCACAGAGATCTGCCTGGCTCTGCCTCCTGAGTGCTGGGATTAAAGGCGTGCGCCACCACCGCCAGGCTTGTTGTGGGATATTTTGAACTTACTCTGATTCTCCTGAGACTGACAATAAAGTTTATCTTGAATCAGAGGATGGAGCTAGCTACTAGCTGACCAAAACTAGTCAGACAGAGGTTTTGGAGGACCCAGGACATATAGAGAGCCACTGGAAGTAGTAGACATAGGGCTTAGAAGGAGGAGTTTGGGAAGATTTGATACCTTTTGGATTGAGAGAGGAGAGGAAGAGAGCAGGTCAATGGTGGCTTCTTCACCACTTCTCTGATCAGGATTTTACTCTGATATCTGATCCCAAGGCAGCTGCTGGCTGTCATTCAGTTGGCCCCTGCCCTCACTTCCTGCCATGAGGCTTTCTCCTGCACACCCCCACGTCCACTTTTCAGGCAGCTTACTCTCTCTCCATGAAGGTTGTGGGCTTTCCCTGGACCCCTTCTTCAGGCTACCATAGTATCAGTCCGGCCACCTCATCACCTGCTCACACCTGCTCAATCTTCTGCTGCACTGTCATTGCCATAAGACCTCAGACACAGGCTACATGTGAGCAGCTGCAAATTCCCTCAGCCTGGCCCATGTAGCACAGCAGTGCCCACTGTGCTAGTCTGGCTGCCTGGGCACCCGAAACCAACCTCCCACCACCACATACACATAGTCAAGCACAGCTGCTGTAGAAAAACTGAGAAGTCAGCAGATCTGGTGAGACACTTGGGAATTCTTAAGGAAGAAATTAGTCTCCTTAAGAAAGAAGTATTTCCCACATTAAGAATGGGGAACAGTATTATGATACAGGGAGTTAGGACACTGTATGGTTCCACAATGGATGGTTTGAAAATGAAAAAAAAAAATTCAATGAAGGGATAATCAACCTAGCTGGGATTGACATAATGTCGATTATAATTATTATCAGTTTGGTAATTCATGTTTTATCCTTTAAAAAAGTGGTTTGATATCCAAACTGACTGATACAATACAATCCTTAGAAAGACCTACCAATGAAACTAAGAAAAATATTCACACACAGACAGAGAAATTTAGAGCAGAACCTACTACACCATTGCATTATAAAACTAAAGAGGAGAGGCCTAAGGTTATTAGAAAACCAATATTCAGTTGCCACACAAAAATGACCATCAGATGATACGCACCCCCAAGGCTACCAGAAGTTAACTGGTATCCTGTAGAAATGTTAGATTTGAAGAGACCTAAGGAATCAGTTGTTTCATATAGTATGCATTCACCCTTTGTGAAGCAAATGTTAAAATCATAGACCACTGAGAACAGAATTATCGCACAAGATTAAAAAGATTAGCTACAGCAATAGAAGCTGGTCCTCAGTTGCAATGGAAAACATGGTGGAGAGAGGAAGCTAGGGTCACAGAACAATGAAGTAGGGCTAGAGGCATGGAAATTTCCCAAAACCTGCTTCTCAATAAAGGTGAGTATGCTGATCTGCAAAGACAGTTTAGATTTGATGATCACACCTTGGCTCTATGATGTACAGAAACTTTGAATGCTTGGGATAGGGTTGAAGAATCAGGAAAGATGACTGATTCATTTACTAAAATTATACAAGCTCCTGCCCCAAAACCCTTCACTGATTTTTTTTTCACAAAGATTGACTTAAGCTGTAAATAAAATGATATCAGACCAAGAAGCTAACAATATTAATCGACTCTTTGGCTTTAAAAATGCTAATTCAGAATCCAAAGGGGTGATTAAGCTTTTAAAGGTAAGATCAGCAGCACCCATAGATGAATGGTTCCAAAATACAGCTGATCTCACACTTAGGATAATAATTGCATAGGAGAAGTAATTATAAAAATTACTTCTAAATTCTAAAAATTTTAAGAAAATTCAAAAGGTCAGATGTTTTAATTATGGCAAACAAGGTCATCTGAAAAGGGGTTGTAGACAAGCATTCCTAGAAACAATGTTTTTTCTAGAGGTAATCCAAACAGAAGGCCCCAGTCTTCTGGAACAGGCAGAAGGTGTGGCAAAGGCCAACACTGGACTAATGAATGCAGGTCAACAACGGACAGGCAAGGTAACCCTTTGCCATCAGGAAATGCCTTAGGGGGCCTCTCGCAGGCCCTGATATCAAACTGAGTTCAATCATTCCCTATCAGCATTGGTGAAACTCATTTACAGAGAAATTAAAAGACTTAATGCTTGTTGTTAAAAATCATACTGCTCTGGATGACAGAACAGCTTCAGTAGATAAAACAAAATTTTCAGGAGAGACCATAAAACAAGTATTTTTACAAACTTCTTTAAATGATTAAAGACCAAAGCTAAAAATACAAGTAAATACAATGTAATTAAATGTTTACTAGACACAGGTGTGGATAGAACAATAATTTCTCTAACATCTTGGCATCCAGATTGGCCTCTTCAGGAGGTAAATATTCAGCTTCTAGGAATTGGAACTTTACATCAGGTAAAACAAAGTACAAGGTGGGTCGAATGTATAGGGCCAGAAAAAGAGGTAGGGAAATTAAAGCCATATGTGGCTAACATAGCAATGAGTTTATGGGGATGGGATTTGTTACAGCAATAGAAAACCCAGACTAACATTACTCCAATCTCAGAAACAAACCGTAAAATAAAGAATGCTTCTGAGAAAATGTATTATCAAGAACAGTCACAGACTGTTCAGGTTGTACATAAACAACACACAAAAACTGGTGATCTTTCAAAGGTATCCACAGCCCTACCTTTAAAATGGTTAACTGAAAATCCTGTCTGGGTGGAACAATGACCTTTAACATCAAAAAAATTATATGTATTAGAACAGCTGGTACAGGAGCAGCTAAATGTTCAACATGTTGAAGAATCAACCAGTCCTTGGATTCTCCTATATTTGTCATGAAAAAGAAAGAAATATGGTTAATGGAGAATGGTAACAGATCTAAGAGACACTAGTAAGATGATTCAGCAAATGGACTCTTTATTATTTTTTTTATTACCTAAAGGATGGTCTATTATAGTAACTGATTTAAAGACTGCTTTTATTGTACCTTTACAAAAACAGGATAGAGAAAATTTTGCCTTCACAGTACCTATTAATAATTCCCAGGCTGTTAAAAGGTATCAGTGGAAAGTTCTTCTACAAGGGATGTTAAACATTTCCACCTTGTGCCAATATTATGTATAACAGCCATTGGAAATAATAAACATTTCCTCAGTCTATGGATGATATCTTCCTACCTGATTCAAATGCAGATACCTTAGAGAAAATATTTAAAGAAGCAAAGAAAATTTTGCCTTGTTTGGAATTGTAAATTGCTCCTAAAAATACAAAGAGGAGATTCTATTAATTGAGTAGGATATAAGATATCTTTACAAAAAATTCAACCACAAAAAATACAAATCAAAATAGTTCAATTACGAACTCTTAATGATTGTCAAAAATTGCTGGGAGGTAATAACTGGCTATGACCCACAATCAAATTAACTACTTGGGTTGGGGATTTAGCTCAGTGGTAGAGTGCTTGCCAATCAAGCACAAGGTCCTGGGTTCGATTCTCAGCTCCAAAAAAAAATAAAAAGTAAAAAAAATTAACTACTCATAAAAACTAAGTTATTGCCAGGTGGTGGTGGTGCATGCCTATAATCCCAGCACTAGGGAGGCAGAGGCAGGTGGATCTCTGTGAGTTCGAGGCCAGCCTGGTCTACAGAGCTAGTCCAGGCTACAGAGAAACCCTGTCTAAAAAGAAAAAAAAAACTAAGTTATTTAAAACCTTACGAGGTGATAAGGACTTAAATAAATAGTTTAAAAAATTATGAGCTGAGGCTGAGAGAGAACTGGCTTTGGTAGACGAGAAACCACAGGATGCACATGTGGATCGCTTGGATACAGAGCTTGATTTTATCCTAGTCACACTACTGTCTACTCATTCTCCTACAGCGATTCTTATGCAGAGTGATCACAGTGTCATAGAATGGATATTTTTACCACACAAACAGAGTAAAAAAAAATACCTATGTAGAAAAGGTTTCTGAATTGATATGTGAAAGGAAAATCGAGACTTCGTTAATTAACAGGAATAGAGACACAACAGAAATTGTGGTACCTTTTTACTAATGCTGAAATTTCCTCATTATGGGCAGAACATGAACATTAGCAAAGAGCTGTCAGTAATTTCTTGGGAGAGAACAACAACTAATATCCCAAAAGCAAGAGACTTCAGTTTGTAAAAAGGACTAATTGGATCCTTCTTTACATTGTACAAAGAACACCAATTTCTGGAGCCCCTACATTCTATACTGATGCAAATAAGTCAGGAAAAACAGATTGTAAGTCAGGAAATTTAAGTGAAGTGGCTAAAAGCCTTTATGATTTGGTTCGAAGTCAGTATTACATGCTATTCTCATGGTATTATTAGATTTCCCAGAACCTCTTAATATAGCTCCTGACTCAATTTGCATAAAGAGTTGTTTTAAATATTGAAACTGCTAAATTTATTCAGATGATTCAGAATTAACTTTGTTATTTATTCAACTACAAGAAATAGTCAAAAATAGAAATCATCCCTTGTATATAACACAAATCAGATCCCATATGGTTCTACCAGACCCTCTAGCACAAGGTAATGATGAAACTAATCAGCTGTTGGTAGGAATTATGCTAGAAGACTCAGAATTTCAGAAGAAACACCATGGTAATAGCAATGATTTAAAGAAGATTTTTCTATCACTTGGCAACAAGCCAAGGAAATTATAATGAAATGTCCTACTTGTTCTTTGTATAACCAAACTCTACTACCTGCAGGAAGTAACCCAAAAAGTACCCAAAGAAATGAAATTTGGCAAATGTATATGTTTCACTTTTGTGGAGTTGGAAAAATTAAAGTATGTGAACCATATCATAGATAAATATTCAAGATTTCAATGGGCAATGGCTTTGAGTTCTGAAAAGGCTGATTCTGTAATTACATATTTATTAGAAGTTATAGTCATTATGGGAATACCTGAACAAATTAAGACTGACAATGTTCCAGGATATGTCTCTAGTAAAATGAAACCAATTTTTGCATATTGCACCATAAAGGATATTACAAGTATACTACACAATCCTAGAGGACAAGCAGTTTTGGAAATATCTAATCATACTTCAAAAGAAATGCTCAATAAACAGAAGGGGGTAGTAAAGACCCTCAGAGATAGACTACACAATGCTTTATTAACTTTAATTTTTTAAATGCTAATGAGAAAGGAACAATAGTTGTGGAGAGACAATAAATAGCAGAAAAAACTGCTGGACTAAACCAGCCTGTATACTCTCAGGATGTGTTGGTCTCAGAATGGAAACCAGAATATGTGTTATGTTGGGGAAGGGGTTTTGCTTTTATTTTTCACAGTAGAAAAAAAGCTATATATACCATCAAGATTGGTAAAGATTAGATGATTCAAACAAGAGAGACTTCTTGATTAGGAGAGGTGATAGTTCATCAAACATTGTGGCCATTCAATCTAAACCAACTTAAAAGGCTATCAAATACCTTTCATTTGATCAGATATAATCTGCCAAAAAGAGAAACTCCCCAAAGTCAGGGTTGGGGCAGGCTTCTGTTTTTGTCTTTCCAAGAGAAATAAAAGCATCCAAGAAATCTGAAGACCACTGGACAAATAAGACATCTGAAGAAGAAGATGAATCATCCAGAGAAAATGTCCCAAGAAAAGGAGGAAATTGGCCTATTGGTATATCACATTTCCAACAGAATAAAATTTCATAAATCTTCCTAAATGCTTGTTTCTGCTGTTATCTACAGACATATAATGCAAATGGTCTTTTTGTAGTTCCAATTCAATTAATTAAAGCTGGCTTTGGAGTTGGAGCACAACTCTCTCCTTCTCTAAATCCAAGCAAGATTGTTAAAGAAAAATCCCAAAATCTCTGTCTCATGTCAGAAGAGCCACCTGGTATGGGACAGAAGAAAACCAAAAATAAGGGACTAATCTATTGTCACCAATCTCATAATCCTTTGGTTTTAGACTCTTTAGCGCTTTTCTTAAGATAGAAATATTATCTCAAAATTTATAAGATATATATAAAACACACACATACATGCATACATATATATATATATATATGTGTGTGTGTGTGTGTGTGTGTGTGTGTGTGTGTGTGTGTATGTATGTATGTATATTTTAAACTTCCTGACAGATATTAAAAGTCACATAGAGCCGGGTGGTGGTGGCACATGCCTTTAATCCCAGCACTCAGGAGGCACAGCCAGGAGGATCTCTGTGAGTTCAAGGCCAGCCTGATCTACAGAGCGAGAATCAGGACAGGCACCAAAGCTACAAAGAGAATCCCTGTCTCAAAAAACAAACAAACAAAAAAGTCACATAGAGCATTAATTCTAGAAGCAGGCTTCATCTAGCTTCCTGTAGGTGATTTTGGGCTTGAGTCTGAAGCAGGTAACTAGGAATTAAGTTTGTGTACTCTGCATGTAATTAACAAATTGTGGTCCTTTAACCTCTTAGAGATCTGCTGCATATGACATTTAAAATGTTTAAGTTTTCTGCAGTGATCCATGACCATTCCTGGCAGTAACCATTGAGGTCTCTAAGAAGATGATGGGGTTCCACAATGACAAATCCACCTGGATTGTAGTAATGCCATAAGCTGACAAACACTACCGAAGGATAAGCTTTGGACTGCAAACTGCTCAGGATAACTTAACATCAGTTAGCTAAGATGGTCCAGCCTTATAGGCTGCTCCAGTCAGGACTGCAGACAAGCCCTGCACTTTCCCATCACACGGAGACTGGACAAGAGCTAGTTTGACCACTATCTCAATTTTCTTGGGGCAGCTTAAAGATGCAGTTACCACCAGACAACAGGAAGTAATTTTAAGAACATGATGCCCACATTCCCAAATGGTGGGGTGAGTGGTTTTTGGTCGTTCAGTGGATTATGGATATTTGTCATCATTTAGGTGGGTTATTTGCAAGTTGTTATTGGTCATAGCCAGGGAGGAAACTAAGGAGATTAGATTCTGGGATCTCGTTCTGAAAAGAAAAATGGGAATATGGAATGACAAAATGGGAATATAGGAATGGTAAGATAAAAGGGTAGATTATTGAATCTTTTAAACTAAAAAAGCAAATATTAATCTTAAATATTTTACATCAGTATGGATTTTTGTATATTGATGCAAATTTAAGGTTATTTTTGCTATACTGTATATATGTTTCTAATCTTATTTAAGGTATTGTACCTATGCAGCCCATTCAACAACATAATGTAAAATTCTAGTCCTTGAAAGTTGTTATTACAAACTATTTAGGATAATTAAGAAATACAGGTTAGTAGCTAGTCATCTAACAATCAAATCTATGGCCCTGTTAGGTATATTTTTAAGGTCAGACAGATACATTTTAGATAGACAGATGGTCTTCAAACACTTCAGGAACCTACAGAATATGGCATTTAAGTTTTTGGGTTTTTTTGGGGGGGGTTGGTTTGGTTTTGGTTTTGGTTTTTTGAGACAAGGTTTCTCTGTATAACAGCCCTATCTGTCCTGGAACTACTTCTGTAGACCAGGCTGGCCTGGAACTTGCAAGAGGTCTGCCTGCTTCTGCCTCCCAAAGTGGGAGGGGATTAATGGTGTGTGCCATCACTATCCAGCCATTAAGATGTTTTAATAACAAGGCTTTTCATGACAGAGAGACACATCTGCTTCTAGGAGCACAAATTTACTTCAAAAAAGGATGGGCCTCAAAGAACCTCCATATGGAGTTTGCTTTCATTGTGGCAAAGTTAGCCGCTGGGCAAGAAACTGCCCTTGCCTCAACTAGTCAAAGTATACTGTCCAAATTGGACAAGACAAAAAAAAAATAGAGACTGCTGAGCTTTGCTAAGACAAAGTAGGAAAGTCCTCAAAATTCTTGCATTACAGAAAAGTCTGTCAGATATTCTAGACCTGTAGGCTGAAGATGGATGTCCCAATGTTGCAGAGGACCCTTGGGTTACTGTCTAGGCAGCCAGATGTCTGTTGTTTCTATAGTTTTGGAAGCTGTTTACTCTGTACTTCCTGCTTTCTCAGGTAATATTATATCTTTCCGGGGTCTTTGATGGGGCTGAGGACTAGATAGTTATAGTTACAGTTTTCCTTGTTACCAAATTCAGAAACTCACAAAAGAGGTGTAAAGTGTACAAGACTGAGAGACAGAAAAGCTTAAATTTGTTTATCTAAAAAAATGTTTTGAGGTCTAAAAAGATAGTTTTGGGTTGCTAATACAAGTTAGGAAAGAAAGTGAATTAAGTATGAAACTTTGGACTCACCAAGATAGGATAGATATGAAGTGTTTTCTCTGTATTTGCAAAATGCAAATGGACTGGACACTGTGAATGTAATTCTTAGTTGATAATGGTTCTTATTGTATATAGTTTTACTGTGTTAGAGCTAATATCTTCCCTTTTTATTTAGACAAAAAGGGAAAATGTTGTGGGATATTATTGCACTCTGACACTCCTGAGACTGCCAATAAAGTTTACATTGAATCAGAGGGGAGAGTAGCTACTAGCTGAACAGAATTAGCCATAGAAGTTTTGGAAGACACGGGTCATATAGAGAGACACAGGAAGTAGTAGGGAGGGGTTTAGAAAGATTCTCAAGCCCTTTAAGAGTTCACTGAGGCTTTTACAAGTCACTCCCACCTTGAGTCATAAGGAAACCTTGACAGTAACTGCCTGGTGCAGTACTTATCCTCTTTTATGACCCTGAAAGAATTCAAGCCTTGTGACCTTGCTTTGGCCAAAGGATTGCTGATTGTATGGGTATATAACCTGGGAAATTTGATAAAAAGGAAGACATCAGAAAGAACAAGATGGAATAATAAAGAAACATGGATAGATAGAACATAGTGTGAGCAGATTCATTACTTCGCCCTTAGATTAGTTTTTCCTTGCTTATTGAATCCTGTGGTGATATTTTATTTGTGCACCCCAATAAAGCTTATCTGGAGATTACAGGAAAAAGTCAGCCACTATATTAAACACAGGAGTCAGGCAAAGGTAGTACACACTTTTAATCCTAGCATTCAGGAAGCAGAGATCCATCTGGATCTCTGTGAATTCAAGGCCACACTGGGAACAGAGCCAGGTGTGATGGCATAAGCCTTTAATCCCAGCAATAACCACGAAGGTCTGGAGGTCTGTACAGACAGGCAGGAAGTGATGTAGCTGGGCCGAGAGAGGAAGTAAGAGGGCAGAGACAGAAAGGCATATAGGTATGAGTATACAGGCCTCTCTCTTTTTGGCTGAGGATTTCTAGCTGGCTTCTTTTTGCTTCCCTGACCTCTAAGTTTTTACCCCAATATCTGGCTCTGGTTTTGTTTTGTTTTTTATTAATAAAACTATTTAGTAATTTGTCTTACAGAATACTAAAAGAAGGCTTCAAGGCTGACACTTAAAAGCCTTCATTACCCTTACACTTTTTTTCTTAGTGATTTTATTATAACATTTTGTTCCCTTTCTTTTGAGTCAGGTATATACCTGTGATAGTACATGATCTCAGACTATCCAAAGGAAAGGCTCAGCCACGGCCTTGGCTCTGACTGCAGCACACATATTTTTGTCCTGAGTGGAGTGAAAAAATAGTCGGTGGTTCAAAGTGCAACTCTAACAGAAAAGGCAGGGTTGAAGTCCAAAGCATCACTTTACTATCCACCACCACTGGTGTTCCAGGTTGGACTACCATATTCCTGCACTGACTCACTGTCCAACTCTTTAGAGGTGGAGAGTGCTAATGTCATGAGTCCTTTGGGATGCACTGGGACTCTATTGCTGCTGATTCTTTTTCTGCTCTTGCTTTCTTCCCTGCCTGTAGTTCCTCTTTGTGTTCAGTGTGCTGCTCCTCACCTCCATCTTGGGCATCACCAGGATGAAGTCCCATTTCTTATCAATAGAGGCTGCCACAGTACTGACACTTCTGCTCCAGGTCCTTCTGATCTTCCTCAGAAAACCTGCATTTCTCTGTGAGCACATTTCACCTGAAGCTGCTTCATAGCAGTAATTCTTCTGGGTAAAGTCTACAGGCATCTGGAAAGTCTTGAAGCCGCTGCATGGTTCCTGTCAGGCTGGAGAAGGCACGCACTGTGCATCACCTGACCATGAGCTTGTCTGTTACTTGAATCTTGAGTAGCTTCTACTCAATCTTCAGAAACCTCATCTGCAAAACTGCCACCTGCCTCTTAAAAATTTTTGTTTCTAGAACAAGACAGCCATGGGGGAACTTGTGCTACCTTGCCCAAGAGGAAAATGTGGCAGGCAGAGATCATGCCAGGCTGGTAGCCACTGCCTGGTTCTTTGCAGCAAGGGCCAGAGTACAGCTGACAAGAGAGGGAGGGGCAATGCTTGCTGCTGCAGCAAACCCTGACTACTTGGTCCCCTCTGCAAGACTTCCAAGCAGGTACCCTTCAGACTATTCCCTCCATGCCATTCTTACCCACCTGTGCTGCAGTTCCAACAGTGGGTAACTCAGACAAAGATTTCTTACGTAAGTCACCAAAAAAAGCACATGCTATAGAAGAAACACTGCTCATCATACATAAAAATTTAAAAACATGTGCTCTTCAGAAGATATGTTACTAGTGAAAACACCAGCCACAAGCAGAGAGAAGGTACTTACTAAACACATATCTGGGAGAAAGGACTTGTATGCAGAGTACAGAAAGCAAATAACTCAGCAAGGTGGATCAGTGGGTACTGGCATTTGCAATGTTCAGAGACCATATGGTGGAAGGAGACATTTGGAAGTTGTCCCTAGGTCGTCACCTGTGTGCCATGGCATGCACTCACCACACACATTCACACACACACACAAACATATGCACACAAAATAAACAGAGAAAAAGAGATCACTGGGTATGGTGGCAAAAGCCTGCAAAGCCAGAAAAGCCAGAATTCAGGAGGCAAAGGCAAGAGGATAGCAGCAAGTTCAAAGGCAACCTGGGCTATATAAAAGAGACTCTGTCTCAAAGACAAACTATAACTGAAGTTCAACAAGAACAAAAACATCCAAGTCAGATATGGACACAGGTGTAAATACACACCACTAAAACATACCTGAGTATAACCACACACTCCACAGTACCCGTTATTAAATAAATGCAAATTAGATTATAAGAACACAAACATTACTAGGTATCAGCTAGTAGGAAGACAACTTTTTATTGTTGTTGAGACAGGCTCTCATATGTATCCCAGGCTAGTCAGGAACTACCTATGTAGTCAAAGATACCTTAAACTTTTATTCTCTTGCTTACCCTCTGTGAGTGCTGGGGAGGACAGGTATTCACCACCATGCCTGGTTTATATCAAACCCATGGCATCATGCATGCTAGGCAAAAATTCTACTAACTGAGCTACACCCCTAATCCAGGTAAGTGCTTTAAAAAAACTAAAAACAAAGACCAGGTGAATGGTGCAATTGCCATACACTGCTGATGAGATATGTTAAAGACAGCATTCAGGGAGAGAAGACAGGTCCAAAAGGCCACACACTATGGGATGTCATTTATGAGATGTGCTGGAGAAGGTAAACTATAGGCTCAGAAATAAAAATAGTAATGGATTAAAGGGTGAAAGGAGTGACTGACTGAAAAGGCACATGAGGGGCCTTGGAACTTTTATTATTGTATGTGTTCATGTGTGCATCTGAACATTCACATGGAGGTAAGAGGACATCCTTGCTGAGTTAGCTCTCTCCCCCCACTTTAATGTAGTTTCTAGGAATTCAACTCAGGTCACCAGGCTTTCACAGTGCTGTGCACTGAGCCACCTCACTGCCCATGATGGGCCTCTTGGGGGCGACAGAGTGCAGAATTACCTAAGCTCTGTGGTAGTGGTTAGCCAACTATGCAAACATATCAAACTCTGTACTTGAACTTAATTGCATGAAAATTTATCTCAATAATCTTGACAAGAAATTAATAAAATAAAAAGCTAGCATAAAACAAACTTTAAAAAGAGCTAGGTGAAATTATTCTAAGAAAATGAACCGTACAGATGTTCCAGCTGCAGAGTCATCATGAGGATATTCTCAAGCGTTGTCAGTTGCACTTGTGTTGTCCCCAGGTCTCTGAAGGAGAAAGCCAGATTTCATGAGGAACCATTTTCATCACACGTGGTTATTTAAATCCTGGCTTTCCTATGAAGCTGTCTGGCTCAGGAGTAAGTAAACCCATCAGAGAAGAACCTTCGATAGAGCTTACTATATTATATCTAAGGCTACCACTTACACCATCCACTTAACAAGATGGCACTGAACAGAATTCTATCTTCTTACTTCTCATTTTCATATTGCATTGACCACATAACCACTATTTCTATTTCCTGTTCTTTTTAAAAATAGTATATACTTACACTTCTTTGCTTTCTGAAACAATGATATACTCACCTCTCTTCTTGACTTATTTTGTGTGTATATGTATCTGTGTGCCTAAGCAGATGCACGTGAATGTGTGTGGGTGCCATAGAAGCCAGAAAAGAGGACTGGATCTCTTAGGAATGCAGTCAAAGTGTGTTGTGAGCTACCCACATGGGTGTTAGGATTCAAATGATAGTCCTCACAATAGAGCAGCAAAAGATCTCAACTGCTGAGACCAGCTTTGTCCATGTTGCATATCTCTCTATGATCTCTAATGTTGGTCTTTCCCCAGGCTGCATGTCTTTATTTATCCTTTCTTCATAATTTTCTTTGTTAATAACATTTGAAAGGATTAATTTTATTTTAAATTGTGTGTATATGTGTCTATGTGTGGGAATCTGTGAGTATAGGTGTCTAAGAAAGCCAGAAGCATCAGATTCTTCCAGAGCTGGAAACAAAGGCAGTTATAATCAGCCAGCTTGGGAGCCAGGAATCAAAACTCAGGTTCTCTGCAAAAGTAGTACACATTCTTCTCCACTACTGAACTACCTCTCCAGCCTTTTCATAGCATTTTAAAATAATCAAGTTAAAACTGAAACTGTGACTTTTTTATCCTTAAGAAAAAATACTCTTTGATGGGCAAGGTAGAGGACAAAATACAGAAAAGAATAACTAACACTAAAGATCTTTTGATAGAAGATATCACACACACACATACACACACACACACACACACACACACACACACACACACATACATACACACTCGGGGGAGGGGGGATTTGAATAGGTATGGCCCCCACAGACTCAGGTGTTTGACTGCTTGGCCCATAAAGGACATCACTATTAGGAGATATGGCCTTGTTGGAGTAGGTGTGGCCTTGTTGGAAGAAGTATGTCACTGTGGAGTTAGACTTTGAGGTCTCATATATGTTCAAGCCATGCCCAGTGTGGCAATCTCTCCCTGCTACTTGTCGGTCAAGATCTAGACCTCTCAGCTACTTCTCCATTACCATGTCTGCCTACATACCACCATGTCCCACCATGATAATGGACTAAACCTCTGAAACTGTAAGCCAGCCCCAATTAAATGTTTTCCTTTATAAGAGTTGCTGTAGTCACAGTGTCTCTTCACAGCAACAGAAATACACACACACACACACACACACACACACACACACACACACACTTTAATTGGAGTAACCTATAATAAGGAAACAGTTTCCTTATGACATACCACAGGCTAACAAATAAAAAGCTCATTATTGGGAATAGGTTACTTGTTTTGGAGTTATTGGCCTATGAGGTCCCATAGATCTCCAAATATTATAGGTTATTGCTAATGCTCTTGGTTATCTTCTATAACTTGATGATATTACCTCACTGCAGAAGATATCACATACTTGAGCCACAGAATATAGAGAAATCAAATTGGTACTCAACTGGAAGTTTCATATTTACTGGCTAGCTTTAATAGTGTTGGAAGGTGCTATGCACAATACCAGAGGAGAAAGTAATCATCAATCTTAATCATGAATCCTGCAAGCTAAAATAATAATTGGCTGAGCAAAGCATGCTCACTGATTAATACTGGCACAATGTAAGAATAAACAACCATTTTCTGATGAAATTTAAGATCTGCTCCACAAGCTGAAACCCATACTTGGCACATTATTGAGGCATGAATTTGTGCCTATAGGGGCTCTAGGCCCTAGAGGTAAACCTACTATTATCATTCTGCTAAAGGACATAGTACTAAATAAAATAAAAATCTTTAAATCCCTAGAGTAAGGCTTCCCTCAACCCTTATTAGAGAAGATTCTTTTTGGAATAGATGGCAATTAACACAGAGACCCACAGAGGTCATTGTTAGAGAATAAGAGACTGCAGAATACTCAGCTCTAAACAGACATTCTACATCACACCTCTCTCTTAAGGCTCAGGAGTCATTGTGGAAGAGAGGGCAAAAAGGTTGTAAGAGCCAGATGCTATGGATGAGTACAAGGTAGCAATGTTTTCCAAACCTATCATGGCAATTGTGACAACATGTATGTATGAGACCCATATAAACACAAGCCAGACAAAGAGAGGACATGAAATGATGCCATTAGCTAAGGGGTTATTGGCAACTGATAGCAACTGGAAAGGGGAGGCCTGCTTTAAGAGTGTGGCCCCAGACAGGCTGACCATGCTCCATTGGAAAGCCACACACACAAAAGTATAAGAACACAAAGTTGGGTGGGTAGGGAAGGGGTGTGGATTTGGAAGAGTTGAGGAAGGGATGAATATGATCAAAACACAGTATATGATATTATCAAAGAATTAATAAGAAATGAGAAAAATACTCTCCAGTGAAAACCAATAAGGGCAGGAATCATCTCATGAACTATAAGATTATCATCACAATACTTACAGATATTTTACTGCTGGCAATTTAAAAAAGTAAGGATCTTCAACAATTGTGAGAGGATTACGGCTGAGAATCCTGAAAAATACAAAGTAACTGAAATTACCAGCATTTTCAATGTGCATGAGTCTACTTATAAAGTTTACATTCATTTCTTTGGTATGGAATTTTTTTTAAATTGCTTTGTTGGCCAACAAGATGGCCCAACAGGTAAAGGAGCTTAACAATTTGACCAAGCCTGACAATTCAGATTCAATCCCCAGGACCTGCACGATGAGAGGAAAACACTGACTTCCCCAAGTTGTCCTCTGACCTCTACATACATATCATGACAATCACATGCCCTAGCACACATGTATCCACACATAGGCACAAAATAAATGAGTAGACATTAAAAAATGTTTTAGTTTACTTATAAACCACCCCTAGACTCCATAAACATTCATAGTTTGGAAACAATCCACATGTATAGAAAATAAAAAGACCATAGGGAGAAAAACAGGGAAAAAAAGGGGGGATTGCAAAGAAAAAATGCCAAGAATTTTTCATTCAAATATCTTACAGATGAGGAGCTGGAGATATCTGTAAGATATCTGCTCTTGTAAAGGACCCAGGGTCAGGTCCCAGCATCGACACAGTGGTTTATAACCATCCATAAGTGTAGTTTCAGGAGATCCAATGTCCTCTCTGACTTCTGAGGGCATGGTGTGCATGGACACACGTGCAGGTAAAATACTCAGACACAAAAATACATAAATCTAAAAATTTTTTTAAATCCTACACTGGTAGTAAAACCTTTCAATGTAGGAAACATGATTTTTAATGACTCTCACAATCCAAGATGCTTGTCCATTTTTAAAAATATAATTTGTTGTTAATTCACTCAGTTAAGGGAGGAAAAGTTTGTGGGAGAGGGGTTGGGGGACAGGGAGATTACTTCCCTGGCTTTGGAGAAAAAAAAAAAAGGATGTCAGAGGAGGAACTGGTCATATCCAAACTCCATCAAATGCTCACTTGTATTCTTGGCTAACCAAGCCTGTGTGACAGTGCCTGTCACCATTTGTCTGTCTCCTGGTCCATGAACTTCTGCGGGCAGGGACCAGAACTTACTGTTACTGTCCTCCTGTGCCTGAAATCACTACGGTATTTCAAAAATGTCTGCTGGATAAATAAGCAATACTGTTTATACATCAATGAAATCAATAAATTCTCTCTCCCACTGTGTTGACACAGGCCTTGTTTTGGTGCCCAGGCTGGGAAACAAACAAAAACAAAAAATAGAATAGAAGAATTGAAATCAAACAGAAAATCTGCCTTCAGGTTAAAGCTAATCAATTCAGTGCATGTCTATATCACATATTAATAATTATTTTGGCCAACATTGATTGTGCTGGAGGGGAAAGGGGCTCATAAGCCCCACCCTATGGTGGTTGGAATGAAAATGTCCCTATAGGCCTATAGGGAGGGGCATTATTAGGGAGTGTGTCACTGAGGGTGGGCTTTGAGATTTCAGAAGTTCAAGCCAGGGCTAGTGGCTCACTCTCTCTTCCTGCTGCCTGCTGATCCAGATGAAGAACTTTCAGCTACCTCTCCAGCACCATATCTGGATGCATGCCACCATGCTTCCCACCATGATGATAACAGACTAAACCTCTGAACTATAAGCCAGCCCCAGTTAAATGTTTTGCTTTGTAAGAGTTGTCATGGTCATAGTGTCTCTTCACAGCAATTGAAACCCTAACTAAGAGACACCCCTAACTAAAGACAGCTGTGGACAGCTGAATGTTTCTGGAGTGGGGAAAATAAGTTTTTCAGAGTGAGACTCCTGATAGGACAACCGTGCTCCAGTAATGCTTCCGCAATTAGGAATGCATAGGAATACAATGGGTGTATTTCTATTGCTGTGATAAAGCACTCTTAACCAAGGCAACATACAGAAAAGAGTCCATGATGGTGGTAAAGCACAGAAATGACAGCAGGAGTAGGAAGCTCAGGGCTCACAGGAAGCAGAGAAAGCAAACTTGAAATGATGCAAGTCTTTATGAAAGCTCATCACTAATGATGGACCTTTTTAAACAAGGCTCGCATTTCCTAAACCTCCTTAAATGGAGCCAACTGAGGACCATGGATTCAAATGACTAAGACAATGAGGGACATTTCTTTCAAACCACCACAATGAATATTTAAAAAAAGAGGACATGAAATCAGGGGTGGATCTGAGGGGTCTGGAGGAGGAGAGAGGTGAGTATCATTAAACTACACTGTATGAAATTCTCAAAGAAATAATACAATGTTGTATTAAAAAAAAATCCATTGTGCTTCCAGGCATCTGTGATTACTGTTTTATGTTTAACTGTAATAATATCTTAAGTGGTCCAGGTTATAATTGGTCCA
The DNA here is from genome assembly GCF_903995425.1 of Onychomys torridus. Taxonomy (NCBI): domain Eukaryota; kingdom Metazoa; phylum Chordata; class Mammalia; order Rodentia; family Cricetidae; genus Onychomys; species Onychomys torridus. The sequence continues at coordinate 91,483,472 of NC_050450.1, forward strand.
TTTACCCATGAGGAAACCAGGTACACAGAGACTACATAACTTGTTGTGTTTCTATGATCATAAATAGTAAGGTAGGAATTTCAAGTCAGTTGGGACACCAGGGCTTGTGTTTAACTTATTAGAAAAGATTTAAGAGAGCTGCAACTTAACACTGATTTTCAGAGGACTTAATATGGAAAAACTTCAAAATTTCTTCTTTTTTCAGTGTGTATTAATTGTATAAAATAATGAGTTAGAAATTATTTCTTGTTTTGTGTGTTTGTTTTTTGAGACACAGTCTCATGTAAATAAGGTTAGCCCCAAATTAGAACTCACTAAGCATATCAGGATGGCCTTGAAACTCTGATCCTCCTGATTTAAATCTCATGTGCTGGGATTACAGACATGAGCATTGTCATGATTGGCTTAGAAATAATGGTTTAGTGGTTTAAACTTTCTGTGCTTATCTGAGAATGCCTCTATATGCAAAGTATAGTTTTTTTTATTCTTTTCCCTAATCATTTCCATGACTAATACCTAACTAGTCCACTGTCAATGAGACTTTAGAGACTTAAAGTCATGACAACACGGTGACATTAATAAAAACAGCAATGTAAGAACATCAGAATTCATTCCTCTATCAAATGGTGAATTGTCAAAAAAAAAAAAAAAAGCCAGAACCACCTTTTTCAGAACTCTGTAAATTTAATCAAAGGCTCATCACACTACAGAATAATTTATTTATTGAGAAAAATCTAACTCAATCTCTATAATATGTAATGAAAAGTGTGTTGTTTTAACTTGCTCTGGATCATTCCTCATTCTCCAGCTCAGTGGTAACAAAGAGCCCATGGGAGTACAAACTGGTGTACTATGAAAACCAGTGGGGGAGATTCCTCAAAAAAGCTAGAGATGGAGCTATTGTATACACAATATCACTCCTGGGCTTAATGTCAAAGAACTCTATTTCATATTACAGAGATACTTGCTATCCCCTGATTTCTGCTGCTCTTTTCACAATAGCCAGGAAATACAAACAGCCTAAATATCCATCAATAGACGACTAGATAATGAAAATGTTCTTCATGTATGCAAAAGGCTATTATTTAGTTATAAAGAAAAATGAAATTTTTATATTTAATTTGCATATTTATTATTTGCATATAAGTAGATATAGATATAATCATTCTAAGTGAGGTAACCTAGACCCAGAAAGACACCACATGTTCTCTATTGTTGTGTATGTTAGTTTGAATCATTAGATATGTGTGTCTAAACAGGAGCACCCACAAAGGGTAAGAAATTAGTCAAGGGCCATGAAGATAAAGGGATTTCAAAGGAACAGAGATAGAATTTATAAGAAAATGTCCTACTTGTTCCTTGTATAATCAAATTCCACTACCTGCATGAAGTAACCCAAAGGGTACTCAAAGAAATTTGACAAATGCATGTGTTTCATTTCACAGAATTTGGAAAATTAAAATATGTACATCATACCATAGACACATATTCAGGATTTTAATGGGCAACTGCTTTGAGTTCTGAAAAGGTTGATTCTATAATCACCCATTTGTTAGAAGTCATAGCCATCATGGGAATACTTGTACAAATTAAGACTGACAATGCTCTAGCATATGTCTCTAGTAAAATGAAACAGTTTTTTATATATTACAACATAAAGCATATTACAGGTATACCACACAATCCTACAGGGTAAGCAGTTATAGAAAGATCTAATCAAACTCTAAAAGACATGCTTAATAAACAGAAGAGTAAAAAGACCCACAGAGATCAATTACATAATGTTTTGTTAACTTTAAATATTCTAAATGCTAATGAGAAAGAAACAACAGCTGTGAAGAGACATTGGCTACTAGAAAAAAACTACCGAATTAAATCAGTCTGTATACTTTAAAGATGTGTTGACCTCAGAATGGAAACCAGGGTATGTGTTACATTTGGGAAGAGGTTTTGCTTTTGTTTCTACAGGAGAAGAAAAGCTGTGGATACCATCAAGATTGATAAAGATTGGATTGGAACAAGAAACTTATTGATTAGAAGAGGTAATAGTTCATCAACCAGCATGACCATTCAATCTAAACTAACTTATAACACTAACACATGCCTTTCATTTTATCAACAAAACCTGCCAAAAGGGAAACTCCCCAAAGTTAAGATTGGGGCAGGGTTTTGTTTTTGTCTTTCTAGGAGAATGAAGGCAATCAGCTAAGGATTCTGAAGACTACTGGACAAATGAGACATCTGAAGTAAAAGGATGAATCATCCAGAGAAAATGTCCCAAGGAAAGGAGTAAACTGGCCTATTGGTATATCACATTTCCCATAGGATAAAATTTCATAAATCATCCTAAATGTTTGTTTCTGCTGTTCTCTACAAACATATAATGCAAATGGTCTTTTTATAGTCACAGTTCAATTAAAAATTTAAGCTGGTTTTGGAGTTGGAGCATGGTTCTCTCCTTCTCTAAACCCAAGCAAGCTTGTTAAAGTAAAATCTAAAATCTCTGTCTCATGTCAGAAGAACCACCTGATACAGGACCGAAGAAACACCAAAATTAAGGGACTTTTTTTTTTTTTATTTTCAAGGCAGGGTTTCTCTGTGTAGCTTTGTACCTTTCCTGGATCTCACTTTGTAGACTAGGCTGGCCTCAAACTCACAGAGATCTGCGTGCTTCTGCCTCCCAAGTGCTGGGATTAAAGGCGAGCGCCACCACCGCCCGGCAAAATTAAGGGACTATTCTATTGCTACTAGTCTCATTGATTCTTTGGTTTTATTTTGACTTTAAAAAACTTTTCTTATGGTATGAATATTATATCAAAATTGTAAGATTAACATATATATATAAAACTTTTTATTGTGGTATTGTCAAATAGAGTACTAATTCTAGAAAAGGGTTTCATCTAGCTTCCTGTACATGATTTCGTGTTTGAGTCTCTATCAGGTAAGTAGGAATCAAGTGTTTGTACTCTGGATGTACATAACAAATTATAGTCCTTTAACCTCTCTGAGATCTGCTGCATATGACATTTAAAATATTTAAGTTTTCTGCAGTGAATCATGACCATGCCTAACAGCAACCTTTGAAGTCTCCAAAAGGACGATGGGGCCCCACAACGATCCCACCTGGACTATGATAACACCACTAAGCTAACAAACACCACCTAAAGATCAGCTTTGGACTACAAACTGCTCAGAACAGTTTCAAGGTGGCCAGCTGAGATGGTCCGGCCTCACAGACTGCTCCAGCCAGGACTTGAGACAAACCTGCACTTTTCCATCACACAGAGACTGGGCAACAAATGATAGAGCTAGCACTTCCAGGACTTGACAATTAGCCCAGTATTTTTTCAGGGTCTCCTAAAGATGCCATTGCCCCCAGACAGCAGGAAGTCATTTTAAGAACACAAATCTCACATTCCCAAGAGGTTTTTGGTCATTTAGTGGGCTATGGATATTTGTCATCATTTAGCGGAGTTGGTTACAAGTTGTTATTGGTAATGGTCACGAAAAAAGCTGAACAGAGCAGATTAGATTCAGGGATCTTGTTTAAAAAAGAAAAAGAAGGGATATAGAAATAGGATAAAAGGGTAGATTATTGAATCTACTTTTTTACATTTTTTTTATTTTATAATTTAATTTAATTTTACATATCAGCCATGGATTCCCCTGTCCTCCCTCCTCCCACCCTCCCCCTAGCCACACCCCCCCCATTCCCATCTCCTCCAGGGCAAGGACTCCCCTGGGGATTCAGCTCAACCTGGTAGATACAGGCAGGTCCAGTCCTCTCCTCCCTTCACCCAGGCTGAGCAAAGTGTCCCTGCATAGGCCCCAGACTCCAAACAGCCAGCTCATGCACCAAGGACAGGTCCTGGCTCCACAGCCTGGGGTCCTCCCAAACAGTTCAAGCTAATCAACTGTCTCACTTATCCAGAGGGCCTGATCCGTTGGGGGCTCCTCAGCTATTGGTTCATAGTTCATGTGTTTCCACTAGTTTGGCTATTTGTCCCTGTGCTTTTTCTATTCTTGGTCTCAACAATTCTTGCTCATATAGTCCCTCCTCTTTCTCACTGGCTAGACTCCTGGAGCTCCACTTGGGGCCTGGCTGTGGATCTCTGCATCCGCTTCCATCAGTCATTGGATGAGAGTTCCATCATGACAGAGTGTTCGGCCATCTGATCACCAGAGTAGGTCAGTTCAGACTTTCTCCTGACCATTGCCAGTAGTCTACAGTGGAGGTATCTTTGTGGATTTCTGGGGACCTCTCTAGCACTTTGCTTCTTCCTATTCCCATGGGGTCTTCATTTATCATGGTCTCTTTTTTCTTGTTCTCCCTCTCTGTTCTTGATCCAGCTGGGATCTCCTGCTCCCCTAAGCTCTTTTTCCCTTGACCCTTGCCCTTCATTTACTCTCCCCTCATGTCCAGTTTGCTCATGTAGATCTCATCCATTTCTCTGTCATTGGGCGATCCCTGTATCTTTCTTAGGGTCCTCTTTTCTAGGTAGCCTCCCTGGAGTTGTGAGTAGCAGTCTAGACATCCTTTGTTTTACATCTAGTATCCACCTATGAGTGAGTACATACCATGTTTGTCTTTCTGAGTCTGGGTTACCTCACTCAGGATGATTTTTTCTAGATCTATCCTCTGGAGTCATCATGATCCCTGACCTCAAGCTCTGCTATAGAGCTACAGTAGTAACACAGCTTGGTACTGGCATAAAAACTGGCATGTGGACAAATGGAATCAAATTGAAGACCCTGACATTAATCCACACACCTATGAACATATAATTTTTGACAAAGAAGCCAACACTGTACAATGGAAAAAAGAAAGCATCTTCAACAAATGGTGCTGGCATAACTGGATGTCAACATGTAGAAGGCCACAAATAGATTCATATCTGTCACCATACACAAAACTTAAGTCCAAGTGGATCAAAGACCTCAACATAAATCCAGTTACTCTGAACCCGATAGAAGAGAAAGTAGGAAGTAGTCTTGAACGCATTGGCACAGGAGATCTCTTCCTAAATATAACACCAACAGCACAGACACTGAGAGAAACAATCAATCAATGGGACCTCTTGAAACTGAGAAGCTTTTGTAGAACAAAGGACACGATCAACAAGACAAAGTGACAGCCTACAGCATGGGAAAAGATCTTCACCAACCCCACATCTGTCAGAGGGCTGATATCCAGAATATATAAAGAACTCAAGAAATTAGACATCAAAATGTCCAACAGTCCAATTAAGAAATGGGCTATAGAGCTAAACAGAGAATTCTCAACAGAGGAAGCTCAAATGGCTGAAAGATATTTAAGGAATTGCTCAACATCCCTAATCATCAGGGAAATGCAAATCAAAACGACTCTGAAATACCACCTTATACCTGTCAGAATGGCTAAGATCAAAAACACTGAAGACAGCTTATGCTGGAGAGGATGTGGAGCACCACTGTTGGTGAGAATGCAAGCTTGTACAGCCACTTTGGAAAATCAATATGGCACTTTCTTAGAAAATTGGGAATCAATCTCCCCCAAGACCCAGCTATACCACTCTTGGGCATATTCCCAAAGAATGCTCAATCATACCACAAGGGCAGATGCTCAGCTTGTTCATAGCAGAATTATTTGTAATAGTCAGAACCTGGAAACAACCTAGATGCCCTTCAACTGAAAAATGGATAAATAAAATGTGGTACATATACACAATGGAGTACTACTCAGTAGAGAAAAACACTGACATCATGAGGTTTGCAGGCAAATGGATGGATCTAGAAAAAAAATCATCCTGAGAGAATCTACTTTTAAAAAGCAATGAATTTTAAATATTTTACATTGGCTTGGATTTTTGTATATTGACACAAATTTGAGGTTATTTTTGTTATACTGTGTAAATGTCACAGAAATGATAGGATTAAAAGGTAAAATATTGAATAATCATTTAAACAAAAAAAGCAACTACCAGTTTTAAATATTTTACACTGATATGGATTTTTGTATGTTGATAAAAATTTAAGGTTATTTTGGTTAGAACATACTGTACATACATTTCTACTCTTATTCAAGGCATTGTACCTATAAAGCTCATTTAACAATGCTGTTCTTGGGTCCCTTTTCCTCCTACTGGGTTGCCTCATCCAGACTTGATAGGAGGGTTTCTGCCTCATTTTATTGTGCCTTGTTATGTCATCTTTGGTAGATATCCCTGGGAGGCCTGCTCTTTTTTTTTTTTTTTTAAAGGGAAGCAGGAGAAGTGGATCTGGGAGAGAGAAGAAGTGGGGGTATGGGAAGAGTGGAAGGAGAGGAAAGTATAGTTGGAATATAATGTATGAAAGAAGAATAAAAAATACAAGATGAGGAGGACAAGAAGAGGGAGGAGGAGGAGAGATGACAAGGACTACGACGATGAAGCAGCAGCAGTTTCTGTCCTACCATGGGAAATATTTCCTGAAGAAAACTGCCCTATCTATCACACAGAGTTGGGTGTTGGATCCTAACAAAGGAGTCCCAGTGCACACTTGGTGGTTGTATCCATTGTTGTCAAGCTTCTTCTTTTTTAATGAATTCTTAACTATCCTGCCTAGGTCAGCCTTGAACTCCTGGGCTCAAGACATCCTCCTGCCTCAGCATCTGAGGGCCTACAAGCATACACTGTGCCTACCTCACTGGGCCAATCTGTGATAGTAACTGAATTCTGAGAGGTACCATTCCATTCAGATCACATGATGTGAATATCAATGTCCAATACCAGTTAGCTCTGCTTTTCTCATCACTGGGAAGCAAGCTCCCTTTCTGCAAAGATGGACACACACTAGAGATAACAAGTCAGTGTCTCCTGCATGAGTCTTTCCTAACCCACCATCCATGCTCCTCTGCCTGAAAAGCAGACCTGTGGTGCCTTTCCCCAAGTTATGAGTCAGCAAGTTGTGCTGGAGAGAGGGGACTGCTACAAAGCATCTACAGAACAGTTCATCCAGCTCCAGCACATCCCAACCCTTCCTCCAATGGGAACCAACTTGAGTTTATAATGCCTTCCTGGTCACTGAATGTCACACAAAGTGGGGTTTTTGTTTTGTTTTGTTTTGTTTTGTTTTGACACAAGAGTCTACTATTAGTCCAAGACTGCTTCCAATTTATGATCCTCCTGCCTCTGTCTCCTGAGTGCAACTGCTGGTATTTAAGCATATGCCATAATGCCTGACAAACACTAGCTAAAAACTAATAAATTTCACTTTCTTCTTGAAAAAGAAAAGTATTATATAGAACCAGGCTAGAACAACAGATCTTATGAATATTTTTAACTATATAGTTTAATGCAGATGGCATCTTATCCCATGATGCAAAGGTGCCTCTTATCCACAGAGAATCCATGACTTCAGAGGCATATACTTCCTGAAAAATAATGTTCTGAGTGATGGGGAGAAAGTTCACAGGGTGAATTCTCAGCTTTACATTTCTGAGGAAGCACCTACACCTTTTGCTCCCTGGAAGACTTGGTGTTAATCTTTGTTCTTTGGGAACTGTGCATGGGAGAGGAAATCACAGTGGGTTTCCAAAAGCATCACACATCAGAGCCCCAGCACTAGGGCCCCATGATGATACCTAGTGAGTGTTACTTGAGTGGTGTTATTTGTAATGTCTGTGCTGAAGGTCGGGACTAGGAAAGCAGATCATGTCCTGTAATTCACACAGCTCTCCTGGTCTCCTGGGCCTTAGTTTCCTCATTGGGAAAGAATGAATGGACCTTAAGACAAACTATCCACAGTTCACACAGGGTTTACACTCGGCGAATCAATACTCCATTGGGGTTTTAACACACAAATAAGTATTTACATGTGCTTAACTTTTACTTCACTTACAACTTCTGTAAAAACTGCATTCCATGCCATGCTTGAAATGTTCCAAAGCTCAATTCAGTGAGTAAATTGCACCCAAGGTTCCTAAAATCATTTTTAAAAATTAAAGACATAAGCCAAAAGAAAAAAATTCTTCAGAACAGTTATCATTTAACAATTATTCTAATATAAATATGATGAAACACAACCTTTCTCAGAAGGTTTCAATGTTTTCTCAATTCACTAAGAAAATCTCATTGTGAATGATACTGGCTTATGATTTACACTTCATATTGACATGTGCAATGCACTAACTACAGTGAATTATAAATATAAATAAATATTATAAATAAATCCTTTTTTCAATGAGCTTACTTCACTAGGAGGGGGTTTCACAACCTCAGTATCACCGAAATTTTGGGCTGGACCTCTCTGTTATGTAGGTTTGTACTATACACTGGAGGATGTTTAGAACAGCTATGGTGTCTGCACACTAGATGCCCATTGCAAATCCATAGTTGACAAATGTCACTTGGGTACACAGCCACACTGACTAAAAACCAGTGCTGTGTGGTGATTCAAATCTTACTCATTTTTACCATAAACTAAAAGAAGGTGGCCTGGTGAGATGGCTCAGTGGGTAAAGATGCTTGCCACCAAGCCTGAGTTCAGGCCTCAGAACTCACATGGTGGAAGGACAGAACTCAAGTTCTGTGATCTGTATAAGCATGAGAATATGCACATATCCACATGGGACACACACACACACACACACACACACACACACAGGCACACAAACAAAAATAACTTGCTTTGTAATTGTAGTTACTTTCTATTAGCCTTAAAGTTTATTACATTTGTATATGTATAATGTATTTACATGTAAGTCTAAGGGTTGTGAATCTAGCTCATTGATAAGAATGCTTGCTTAGCAAGTATAAGGCCTTGGGTTCGGTCCCCAGCACTGAAAAAAAAAGGGGGGGTGTAAGTCTAGCCTCTACAGATGAGAGAAAACATGCAATATTTGTTGTTCTAAGTCTGGCTTATTTCCTACTAGCAAAATTTTAAGCACGTAACAGAATAAGTAGCATGGGGTTATAAAATTCCAAATGTAAATGAGTTGTATTTGTAACTTACAGGTACTTCAAAAAAGGTAATGATTCAAATGTCCCTCTTTCAATATAGCGTATTTTATTGCAGGATACATCCCTAGGAAAAGTAAAAGGGAAATATTGCTTTGATTAGCTATTAGATATCTAATTAGTATGAATAAACAATAGAATTTAGAATTGATAATATTGTTTTTGTCTAGACTCTAAACCATTGGATTTATACTTGAACTTTCTGGAGCCCCTACACCAATCTACATCTATTCTAAATGTCTCAACCTTCATGATCTTCAAATATAAAAAGGTAGCTATAGATGCTGGTAAATTTTGGAGGTAGTCTTTCCCAAGAGAAGAATAATTATTAAGTGACTTTTGTTTTGAACATAACATAGAATGCACACCTCTCACTTCAGCCCCGAGTACTGAATGTACGTACAGGCACAAATCTGGCCTCTGGGAACTTTAGAAGGTAGAAATCAGCCTTACTCTAGACTGAGTTGGTAACTGGGGTGGGGGCACTGTCATAATCCAGTTCTAACAAGCTCTCCAGGTGATGCTATGAGGATTCTTTTTACAGTGCCATGGTACCATCATGGCTCCTCAGCTTGGCATTCAAATCTAAGAAGGCCTGGCCCTGTTCTTCTTTCTCTTATTCTCTGCAGGTGCCCATGGCACCCTCAAACTCTTGGATGGGTTCGGCTTTACTTCACTCTTGTTATTAGTATTTAGCACATTCTCCCCAAAGGGCTATCGAATGATTCCCAGTAATTCTTCAAGGTTTTATCCAAATAGAATTATGTAGGAACAGCTTCACTGAACCAAATCCAAGTCTTTTCTCTTCTTCTGTACTCTAGACAAAATTTATACCTCAGTGACCTAAAACAAAAAAAAATGTATGTATGAATGTATACATGTGTGGAGGCTAGAGGACAGTTTCAGAAATCAGCTCCTATCTTTCCTTTTGTTGAATCAGGACTCTCTCGTTTCCGCCACATTACTTACTGGAGGCCAGCTGTTGGAAAACACTTCCTGTTCCTGTCTGTCCTCATTTTTACACAGTGGTGCTGGGATGAAAGATTCACACTGTGACATCTGTCTTTTTTCTAATGTGGGTTTTGAGGACCAAATACGGGTCACTGGGCTTTCCTGGCTAGCGCTTTTACCCACTGAGCCCTATCCCCAGGCCTCATTACTTAAAGAAAAATTTGTATTTGTGTGTGTGTGTGTGTGTGTGTGTGTGTGTGTGTGTGTGTGTGTGTGTGCAGGTGCTCACAGAGGACCAATAAAGGCATCACATCTTCTGGAGCTAGAAGCACAGAAGGTTGTGAGCTCCCTGATGTGGATTCTGGGAACCGAACTCTGGTCCTCTGCAAAGCAGCAAGTGCTCTTAACTGATGAGCCATTTCTCCAGCCCCCTCATACTTTTGAAATTATTTTCACAACCCTTCTTCTAATAATAAATTCCTTGAAAGCATTGAGTCTAAGTCATCTACATTGCCCACCAAGTTTGAGACTGACACAAATATTTGAGTTGATGAGTTCAAGAACAGTGGCTTATTTGGAAAAAATTTCAGTTTATGACTTTATGGCTGAACCCTCTCTGCATCTCCGCAGCATTAATATTCATGCTCCTGTGTTTGTTTCTCTCTAAGTGCTTGAGTTTGAGAGGGAAGGAACCCTGTCTTACTCATCTCTGTGCCTCCAACAGTATTGGGCATATTCTGGTTTAGCACATTTTTTAAAATTGAGGGACATTTAAATAAATGACAATAAATTATGTTATTATGAACCAACTGTTTACAAACTAAAATAAATAAGAAGACTACTCTACTCGGGTATTTTATTGTTTTCCTCCAAACATTTTTTTTTACAGTTCGGGGGTTCAGATGCAAAGGGTCCCCAAAACTACCAATACAAAAGCAGAACCAGTGCAATCATGGCCATTCTCTAAGTGTCAATAGAAGGAAAATGTTTCTGGTTTGGCTTAGGATGAATCTCACTTTGTAGTCCTGGCTGGCCTCAAATTTAGAGAGATCCGCCTGCCTCAGCTTCTGGAATGCTGGGATTAAAGGCATGCGCCACCACACTCAGCAGATGGAAAATTTTTTAAACCACGTAAAGATCTATATATGTACTCCCCTAATGCTCTCAAATAGAAAGTATACCCCATGCATTTTTTTAAATGTCATTTTTATTTAGCTCAATTAAGCTAAATTAAGGATGTACAGCACTCTGAACCCTATGGGAAGTCCAAGCAAGCTTTCCCACTGAACAACCTAGCGCATGCTTATCTCTAAACAAACAGAATTACTATTGCAAATATCCCCTCCTTGGCAACAATGTTAAGATTTTTACTTTTTTATAGGGTATCTAGACACTATAGTCATGGCTAGCCTGGAACTCACTATGTAGACCAGACTGGCCTCAAACTCAAGAGATCTGCCTGCCTCTACCTCTCTAGTACTGTGGTTCAAGGCATGTGCCACTAGTCATATCTTTTATTGTCTATTTTCACATAGGCATAAAAATTATTACATTAAAAACTATAATACCAGTCTGTTCTCCTAATGACTTAATCATGTTAATATTATTCATACAATCTAGCATTTAGCTACTTATTTAGTATTTCAATGTCAGTTTAATTCAGATTAAATTATTGTAGGAAACTAGGTCTGTGGCCACACTAATGAAAGCCCATGAACTGTGGACTGGTGGCTGTGGAGCCCCCATGTGACTGGACTAGACCCTCTGGATACAGAAGACAGTTGTTTGGCTCGAACTGTTTGGGGGGCACCCACGCAGGGGGATCGGGATCTGTCCCTGGTCTATGGACAGGCTTCTGGAATCTGGTGCCTCTGGTGTGACACCTTGAACAGCCTTGGTGCAGTGGCAAGGGGCTTGGACCTGCCTAGGCTCAGGATGCTGGGCTCTGCTGACTCCCCAGGAGAGACCTCGATTTGGGGGATGTGGGGATGCGGGGTGGCTCAGGAAAGAGGGCTGGAGAGTGGGAGGAGGGAGGAGGGGGGATCTGTGGATAGTATGTGGAGTGAGTAGAAAATTTCTTAATAAAGAAAATGTAAAAAATAATAAATAAATAAGAAACTAGGTATGATGGCACATGCATGCAATCCTAGCACTTAGGGGTCCAAAGTAGGAGGACTGTTGCAAATTCAAGGTCAGCCTGGGATACATATGAGTCCTAGTCTCAAAAGCAAACAAAAGAGCATAGGGTATTATTGTGGTTAGTAGAGTGCTTGCCTAGCATGTACAAAATCTTGAATTTTATTCCCAGAATTATATAAATTGTGTGATAATGAATGCCTGTAATGTGTGTAATAAATGCCTAGCATTTAGAAAATAGAGGCAAGAGATTCAAGAATTCAAAGCCAGCTTTGGCTATTTAGAGAGTTTAAGGCAAGCCTGAGCTACATGAGACCATATCTCAAAGAGGGGAAAACGTTCTGGGTTAATGACTTTCAAATTAATATAGTTGTCTATTTGCTTCTCTTTGGTACAACTATTCAAAGTTAACATTAATTTCTCACAACCTACTACACTGTCTTAAATCTTTCTTGCAAAGTCTAAATTAGTAAATTAGACTTGTTAGTTGGATTTGCAAGCCCACACGCAGACCCAAGAAATAATGGAGCCAGCTACCATAAACCAAAAACCTTTGAACTGAAGGCCAGACTGAATCCTGCCTCCTCCCAGCTGTCCTCATCAGTCACCCTGTCACATCAACAAAGAAGGCACTGGCACAAGTCCTCTAAAGGTGTCAAACCACTCCTACAGTAAATGAGAACATGGGCCAGACCTGATCGAGGTATGACAGACTAGATCCAAATACAGGCATATGCCTTAGAAAGCAAGGGTCATCTGAGGTCCAGTAATTGCTCAGACCTTACTAACATTTCCCCCTGCAAACGGAGTTCTTCTATCTGAAGCTCGTCTATATGATTTAAGAGATTTAAAATGGATAGAAGGCATTTTCATGTTAGAGATGGGCTGAGCCCTCCCCCCTCAACCCCTGACTGGCATAACTGCAGATTCTGTTTTATTATGGTTTTGCCTTTAGAGCCAGGGTCTTGCCAAGCAGCCCTGGAAGTGCTGAGAAACCCACTCTGCAGACCATGAAGATCTCCAACTTTGAGCAATCCTCCTATCTTCTACCTCCTCAGTCCTGGGATTCTAAGCAAACACTGTCAAACCCAGTCAATAATTGCACAGTTTTATTGCTTGAAGAGATGTCAGTATCTATCTAGTTCAAATCCCTTGTTCATCCATAGATAACCCATAACTTACAAATAGATATGCTTAACTAACTTACAAAACCTGGAGGGACAGCAGGCCTTCAAATGTATCCTTATGTAATTCAGTCAGGTGATTTTCACTGATAATTCTGAAAGATGAAAAGGTTATCTGGATCAAAAATCATCAAACAGATGGACAATATCCAGTGGTGAAATGGAATGGAGAAATACATGCTGTCATATGCTATTGCTGAGAACATAAACTGTCATCAGTTCTTTCGGGAGCAATTAAAATTTCATATATGCAATGTTCTCCATCCTAAAGGTTCTATTTCTAAGTACCTAGCCTATAGAAACACTTGTCTGAGGTATACAGGATGTTTAACTCAGCCCCATATGAAATATTATACAGAACTGGAAATAGGGGAAGGAAACTTTAAATATCATGAAGTGAGACCATCAAGTCACCAAACATCATCAATCATGTGAAAGTGGTAAGGGAAGCAGCAGCTCTCCTATTTCCTTATGAAAACATATCTGGAAGGATACACACCAGGTTTGGAGTGGCAGTGACCCCAGATCTGAGGGATTGTGGCATAAGGAAGGTTTCACTATCCCTCTTACTTAATTTATAACCATTAAAAACATCATCATAGCCGGGCGGTAGTGGCGTACGCCTTTTGTCCCAGCACTCAAGAGGCAGAGGCAAGCAGATCTCTGTGAGTTCAAGGCTAGCCTGGTTTACAGTGCAAGTTCCAGGACAGGCTCCAAAGCTAGACAGAGAAACCCTGTCTTGAAAAACCACACACACAAAAGAAGTGTCATCATAGATGACTTCTGTACTGGAAAACAAATTTGTCTTTCAATGAAAACCCACAACATTTAAATTAAAATTTTTGCATGCACTGGTAAGGTTCCAACTCAGGCCCTTATGCATTAGGCAAGTGTACTAACACTGAACCATATCCCAGTCCTCATGCAACTTACCAGAGACATTCAATTAGTACCAATTTATTTGTTTATTTAGAGCCATTAAGTTTCCCTATCTCTAACCTAAACATTCCATGTCCAGCCATCTATTCTATAGAAATGCAGTGGGATGAACAGAGGAATGTCTTTCCTCAGATATATTGACTTCAAAATCTGGACAAAAAAGGGCAATATTTTCTATAACATTTAGAGAGAATATATACTACTCACAGTTTCTCGGCCCAACGGTATGCTTTCCAAACATTTTTGTCAATGTAAGAAATATCATTTCCTTGGAAATTCCTGTGAAGAAACCAAAACGCAAGCGGGGTTCATTTTGGCTGGTAGGGCACAGGAGGAGAGCCCCAAGCTACACAGAATGAGTTTTCTAGATTACCCTAGAAATACCGTGTCTTTTGCTTCCATGTTGCATGTGTGCATGTGAAGGCCCAAGTCTGATGTTAGGAGCCATCTTCCGTCATTCTCCTGCTTGACTGAGGCCAAATCTTTCAATCCAACCTAGAGCTCACTGGTATGGTAGACTTGCTAGCCAGACTGCTCTAGAGAATGTGTTTCTGACTTTCAAGGCTATAATTACAAGTAGACTGTCACACCAACCTGTCATTGACATGGATTCTGAGGATCTGAACTCCAGAAACAGCTGAGTAACTTCCCCAGGTGTCCCAATCCTTCACCCTTTTTTGCAGAGCTAGTAATGGAATTCAGGGCATTCTGTGTGCCAGTCAAGTATTCTACCTCTGAGCTGTATTCCTAGACCTCTGGTCATTCTGAGACAGGATCTCACTAAGTCTAGTCCAGGCTGGCTTTGAACTTGTGACTCTCATTCTTTAGTTCCCAAGTACTAGGATTATAGGTATATGATACCACACCAGTCTTCCAAGACATTTTTTAAATGGGAATATATCACTGAGTGGCACATGCTTAAAAGAAACTAATGTTAAACACCTAATTTATGTTTAGTTTCAACTCTGTCTCACTTTGAGCATTTACCTTTAGCTCTGCTCTTATTTCTCAGTGAAGACCTTCTTGCTCAGTTTAAACATACTTTTTCTTGTGGTAGGAAAGAAAGAAATCTACTCATTTGATAGTGGGCATCTCCACTCAATCCTAAACTGTCTAATTTTATGTTCATCAAGAAGGAAAATGCCGAAAACTGAACTCACCACCCTCAAGCTGCTCTCGGTCCTGACTGCTGAGTCCATCTGTCATTCTCATCTTCACCCAGGACAGAAATTGTGGGCACACTCCAATCTTGTAGCCCAGGCTGGTGTGGAAGTCACTCTGGAGACCACTCTGGGGCCTCAAACTCACAGAGATCTACCTACCTCTGCCTCCTGAGTTCTGGGATTAAAGGTATGCACCACCACATCCAGTATCAGTCCTCAACTCTTTTGTCAGTCACTAAATCCTATCTTCTCTCACTCTGTGGGGATTCAGGATTTTATTCCCACCCCCATAATAGCCACAGTGGCTCAGCTCTTGCTCACTTTATTCCTGGATTTTGTACATCTTTCTATATGGTTATCAAGAATTAAGCTTCCCCTCTGGATTACCCTACACAAGGATGCTAAAATGATCCTATTCTGAGCGTTAAGACACATGCCTATATTTATCATTTGAGAAGCTGAGGCAGGATGATCATGAACTCAAGGCCAGCCTGTATTACATAGCAAGGTTCTGCCTATCTGTTTTAATACTTTTTCAATGTTTCTTAGAAATTTATAATGGTTCTCCATATTGCACTGTTGACTTTCAAACCACTAGAGTTGATATTCCAAGTATTTCATAACATCTCTCATTGCTTTTTAATTCAATCTCTGCTGGTGGACCAGTCTATTAGATCCTTATTCTTAGAGCTATGGCTTTGCCTATGCTGTAATACCTATTTTTACTTTATTTTAAAATGAGACACTCTTTGAGCCAAAGGTAAAGTTTTAATGTAATATTATCCCTTTCCCCATCTATTATTTCATGTTCCAGAGAAAATGCCACACATCTATGGCTTCCATACTTTTGAGCCCTGACTAGTGCACACAATACATATAAAATATAGAAAACTAAGAACAAGAATGAGCTCTGGACATAACTGAGATTGAAAAGCTAACATTCATGTATGCTAAGAACTAAGATAAGTATTCCATGTAGTCAACTAAACCTCACAACAGTTCTATGAAACAGTAGCCATCATATTCCTCATTTTACAGGCGAGGAAGTTAATTCACAGCGAGATACTTTACCCAGGGTTGCAGGGTTTGGGTCAAAGCCCAGGAGTCCAGCTCCAGCATCTACTCTAATGCACCCTCACTAATAAGATAAATTATTAAAAGGGTGGAGTGAAACAGAAGAACAAAGGTTAAGCAATGATATAATGGGACTAAATAAGAATGAATACAGAAAAAGAAGAAGGGGTATCATAAATAAAAGACTGGAGAAGGGATACTGGAGGAAGAAGGGAACTGAGGAAGAGGAAAAGCTGACAAGAGAAGGTAAGAACAGAAAGTCAATCAATGGGAATTTGGGTGACAAGGAAAGCCCAGGAAGGTTTTGAGGAAAAGGGTGCTATGTCAGGCATGCTGTAAAACAGGAATAAAGGAGAGTCTTACAAGATAGCAAAAGTGTCATTGTAGGTGTCGGGCCTTGGCACAGGCACTTGCTGGAGTCTCCGCACTGGGCTGAGATGAATGCACAACAGTGTCTCATTTTCACACACGCAGAAGTCACAGATGTCGGTGTACAAGTAGGCATTTTGTTCCATAGCTAAATCGTGTTCTGTATTAGAATTTTCAGGATATGGAGTTGCGGTAAATTCCATTTTCAAAAATGTAACTGTGACTTCAGCTGGGCTTGGATACTGTTTCTCAGCCTGATCTGGAGGTGAAGGTGTCATTTCAGGGAACTTTGGAGTAGCAGCTGTAGTTGTTGGGACTTTAAGATGTGCAACCTCTGGAGAAACAGCTGCAATTGTTGAGACTCCAACATCTGCAGCCTCTGTAGAAGCAGCTGTAGTTGTTGGGACTTCAGAATGTATAGATTCTGGAGAAACAGCTGCAATTGTTGAGCCTCTACAATCTGCAGCCTCTGTAGAAGCAGCTGTAGTCTTTGGGACTTCAGAATGGGCAGACTCTGCATAAGATGTAGTCTCTGCAACTTCAGAACGTGAAGATTCTGGATAAAATATAGTGTCTGGGACTTCAGAATGTGCAGACTCTAGGTAAGATGTAGTCCCTGGGACTTCAGGATGCACAGACTCTGGAACTTCAGAATGCTCAGGCTCTATAACTGACGAATATGAATGCTGAATCTCAACATGAACTGAAGTTAGAGGTGTTATCTCATAATGCTCTAGAGATTGAGCTACAGTCTCCATAGGTATCTCTGAAGTCTGACCTGGGGTGTCCTTCATACGGGCAGAACGTTTAACCATTGTATTAGGCTGTCGAGTAACTGAAAATTCTGAGTGTAAATATTGAGTTATGTTTGGAGGCTGAACCTGAATCTTGTCAGGAAGTGGGAGTATCTCTTCAGGGTTATTTGGAGGAGGAATAGGAATATTCTCTGGGGCTTCAGAAAGTTCAGCCTCTATCTTAGATACTTCAGTTGTAGCATGCTCTACATCAAGATGTTTAACTGGGACCTCGTGTGACACTGTATGCTGAATCTGATGACCTGGCATTGCATCTTTACTATCATCAAACACTGGAGCTTTGGTACCAAGCCCCTCATGTAGCTGTGCAGGCTGAGAGAAGGTCTTTTGCACAGTTTCAAAGAGTCCTTCCTTAGTAGTAGGTTGATGAGTTATGGCAGCTTCCAAATCTAAAGTACGAACCGGGATTTCAGTTGAGTTTGGATGCTGAATGTGATCCTGTTCTAGAAGTGTCACTTGAGAATTCATTGGAAGATGAGCTATAGTCTCACTGAGAATTGCAGGATGATGAGCCTCTCTAGTAGGCTCTGAAGTTACAGTGGGTTTCATGTCTAAGGGCTGATATGGTGGTTTTAGATACTCAGCTTGATCCTGAATTAGAGCTGATCCTAGAGTTTGAGCTACAACCTTTTTAGGTGGTTTTCTACCCTTAGCTGTGGTCCTCTGCAAATTTTCAGTAATGTTTCCTACAGTAGATGGGATATAATCATCAGGTTCAACTATGACTTCAGTTAGAGTTCTTGTAATAGGAGCGACAAGTTCTGGGTTTAGCAGCACATTGTGGCCTGAACGATGAACTGTAGTCTGCTCCGGAGCTAGAGGATAGTGAGTCCCTGCAGGAGGCTGAGCAGATAGGGTGAGTTCCTGATCCAGAGACTGAAATGAGATCCTGGCTGGTGTTGGATACTCAGCTTGACCCTGAATTGGTATTGGAACTGTCACCTCTTGAAATTCTGGAGCTAGAGCCATACCCTCTTTAGGTGGTCTGGTAATCTGAGTTGTGCCTTCTTGCATACTTTGAGAAAGCTCTCCTTCATCAGTAGGTTGATGAGTTACAGTACGTTTTAGATCCAAAGGCTGAACAGTAACTTTAGGTGGATTGTGAAAAGGCTCTGAATATATCACCAGAGGGTACTCTGGAGGAGGAACTGTAGTCTCCTCTAGAGTTGAAGGATGGTGAGACTCTCTAGTAGGCTCTGAAGTTATGAGTTCCAAGTCTGTGTGCTGAAATGTGACACTGGGGGAAACTGAATACTCAGCCACAACCACCTGTCTAGGAGGTTCTGTAACCCGAGTTACCCTCTCTTGCATGCTTTGAGAAAGTTCTCCCTCACAGGTAAGCTGTGGAGCTATGGTAAGTTCCAGATCCAAAGATTTCACTGTGAATTCAGCTGGGTTTGGATGCTGAGTGTGAACATGTTCTGGATATATCACCAGAGGGTGCTTTGGAGTTGTAGGATGGTGAGCCTCTCTTGTAGGCTTTGAATTTATGGTGGGTCCCAGATCCAAAGGCTGAAATGATACAAGAGATGTTGAACCTTCAGCTTGAGCCTGACCTGGTGCTGGAACTGTCACCTCCTGATATAGTGGCTCTGGAGCTACTACTTCTTTAGGTGGTTTTGTAAGATGAGCTGTGCTCTTCTGCACAGTTTGAGAAAGCTTTTCCTCAGCAGTACTTTGATGGGAGACAGCAAGTTCCAGATCTAGAGGTCGAACTGTGACTTGAGTTGGCTTCTGGTGCTGAACATGAACATGTTCTGAATGTTTCACAAGAGGGCGCTTTAGAGGATGAACTATTACTGTCTGCTTTGGAGTTGTAGGATGGTGAGGCTCTCTGGTAGGCTCTGAAGTTATGGTGAGTTCCAGGTCCAAGGGCTGAAATGAGACAACAGGTGCTGTTGCAGACTCAGCTTGATCCTGACCTGGTGTTGGAACTGCCGCCTCATGATATAAAGGGGCTGGAGCTACAATCTCTCCAGGTGGTTCTGTAAGATAAACTGTGCTCTCTGGCATAGTGTGAGAAAGTTCTCCCTCAAGAGTAGGTTGTGGAGTTTTGGTAAGTTCCATATCCAAAGGTTGAACTGTGACTTTAGCTGTGTTTGGGTGCCGAGTGTGTCTGTGTTCATGTATCACCAGTGCATGCTCTGGAAGTTGAATTAGTGTATCCTCGTCTGGAGTTAAAGGATGGTAAACATCTTTAAGAGACTCTGAAATCATGTTGAGTAGCACGTCCAAGGGCTGAAGTGTGGTATTGGGTGAAACTGGAGACGTAGCTTGATCGTGACCTGGTGTTGGAACTGCCGCCTCCTGATACAAAGGGGCTGGAGCTACAATCTCTCCAGGTGGTTCTGTAAGATAAACTGCGCTCTCTGGCATAGTGTGAGAAAGTTCTCCCTCAAGAGTAGGTTGTGGAGTTTTGGTAAGTTCCATATCCAAAGGTTGAACTGTGACTTTAGCTGTGTTTGGGTGCCGAGTGTGTCTGTGTTCATGTATCACCAGTGCATGCTCTGGAAGTTGAATTAGTGTATCCTCGTCTGGAGTTAAAGGATGGTAAACATCTTTAAGAGACTCTGAAATCATGTTGAGTAGCACGTCCAAGGGCTGAAGTGTGGTATTGGGTGAAACTGGAGACGTAGCTTGATCCTGACCTGGTGTTGGAACTGTCACCTCCTGATACACTGAGGCTGGAGCTACAACCTCTTCAGGTGGTTCTGTAATCTGAGTTGTGGTCCCTTGCACAATTTGAGAAAGTTCTCCCTCAGCAATAAGTTGTGGAGCTAAGTTAAGTTCCTGATCCAAAGTTTGAACTGCAGCTTTATTTGGGTTTGGATGCAGAGCGTGAACTTGTTGTGGATGTTTCACAAGAGGGTGCTTTGGAGGATGAACTATTACTGTCTGCTTTGGAGTTGTAGGATGGTGAGGCTCTCTGGTAGGCTCTGAAGTTATGGTGAGTTCCAGGTCCAAGGGCTGAAATGAGACAACAGGTGCTGTTGCAGACTCAGCTTGATCCTGACCTGGTGGTGGAACTGCCGCCTCCTGATATAAAGGGGCTGGAGCTACAATCTCTCCAGGTGGTTCTGTAAGATAAACTGTGCTCTCTGGCATAGTGTGAGAAAGTTCTCCCTCAAGAGTAGGTTGTGGAGTTTTGGTAAGTTCTATATCCAAAGGTTGAACTGTGACTTTAGCTGTGTTTGGGTGCCGAGTGTGTCTGTGTTCATGTATCACCAGTGCATGCTCTGGAAGTTGAATTAGTGTATCCTCGTCTGGAGTTAAAGGATGGTAAACATCTTTAAGAGACTCTGAAATCATGTTGAGTAGCACGTCCAAGGGCTGAAGTGTGGTATTGGGTGAAACTGGAGACGTAGCTTGATCGTGACCTGGTGTTGGAACTGCCGCCTCCTGATACAAAGGGGCTGGAGCTACAATCTCTCCAGGTGGTTCTGTAAGATAAACTGTGCTCTCTGGCATAGTGTGAGAAAGTTCTCCCTCAAGAGTAGGTTGTGGAGTTTTGGTAAGTTCCATATCCAAAGGTTGAACTGTGACTTTAGCTGTGTTTGGGTGCCGAGTGTGTCTGTGTTCATGTATCACCAGTGCATGCTCTGGAAGTTGAATTAGTGTATCCTCGTCTGGAGTTAAAGGATGGTAAGCATCTTTAAGAGACTCTGAAATCATGTTGAGTAGCACGTCCAAGGGCTGAAGTGTGGTATTGGGTGAAACTGGAGACGTAGCTTGATCGTGACCTGGTGTTGGAACTGCCGCCTCCTGATACAAAGGGGCTGGAGCTACAATCTCTCCAGGTGGTTCTGTAAGATAAACTGCGCTCTCTGGCATAGTGTGAGAAAGTTCTCCCTCAAGAGTAGGTTGTGGAGTTTTGGTAAGTTCCATATCCAAAGGTTGAACTGTGACTTTAGCTGTGTTTGGGTGCCGAGTGTGTCTGTGTTCATGTATCACCAGTGCATGCTCTGGAAGTTGAATTAGTGTATCCTTGTCTGGAGTTAAAGGATGGTAAACATCTTTAAGAGACTCTGAAATCATGTTGAGTAGCACGTCCAAGGGCTGAAGTGTGGTATTGGGTGAAACTGGAGACGTAGCTTGATCCTGACCTGGTGTTGGAACTGTCACCTCCTGATACACTGAGGCTGGAGCTACAGCCTCTTCAGGTGGTTCTGTAATCTGAGTTGCAGGCCCTTGCACAATTTGAGAAAGTTCTCCCTCAGCAATAAGTTGTGGAGCTAAGTTAAGTTCCTGATCCAAAGTTTGAACTGCAGCTTTATTTGGGTTTGGATGCAGAGCGTGAACTTGTTGTGGATGTTTCACAAGAGGGTGCTTTGGAGGATGAACTCTTATTGTCTGCTTTGGAGTTGTAGGATGGTGAGGCTCTCTGGTAGGCTCTGAAGTTATGGTGAGTTCCAGGTCCAAGGGCTGAAATGTGGCATTGGGTGAAACTAGAGACTCAGCTTGAGCCTGACCTGGTGTTGGAACTGTCATCTCTTGATATTCTGGTGCTGTAGTTATAGCTTCTTCAGGTGGCTCTGTAATCTGAGTTATGTTCTCTTTCATACTAAGAGAAAATCCTCCCTCAACAATAGGTTGAGGAGTTATGGCAAGTTCCAGATCCAAAGTTTGAATTGTAGCTTTAGTTGGGTTTGGATGTTGAATGTGAACATGTTCTGGATGTATCACCAGAGAATGCTCTGTTTTAGGGGGTGTTGTAGGATGGTGAGGCTTTCTGGTAGGCTCTGAACTTATGGTGAGTTCTAGGTCTAAGGACTGAAATGAGGCAGTGGGTGATACTAGATACTCAGCTTGATTCTCAGTTGGTGTTGGAATTGTCATTTCATTATATTCTGGACCTTGAGCTACAACCTCTTTATGTGGTCCCATCATCTGATTTGTGGTCTTCTGAGTAGTATGACAAAGTTTCTTCTTACTAGTAGGTTGTAGATTTATGGCAAGTTCCAGATCCAAAGATTGAACTGTGGTTTTAGTTGGGTGTGAAATTTTCCCTTGAAAATTAGTCTGTGGATTTAGAGTTCTCTTCAGTAAATGCTCAGCCTCTGGAATAATTTCTGAAGTTGCAGTAACTTCTAGGTCCAAAGTGTGAAATGGCCCATTAGGTGATGATGTAGACTCTACTGGATCCTTATCTGGCCTTGGAACTATCGTCTTGTGTGTTGGAATGTGAGTTACAGTATTTTTCAGTGGTTTGGGAGTGTGATTCTCATGGAGGTCTGTGGCCATTTGCTGATGTACAGAAGGTCTTATTCCCATACTGTGACCCAGAGGCAGTTCTGAGGCTTCCTGCTGAGCTGAAGAAAGGTGCACCTCTTTAGAATGGTATGTTGTCTGAGCTATGGCCTCTTGGAAGGCTGGAGATTCAGTTTCAAAGACATATGGAGGCTTTGAAAGGGCACTAGTCTGGATTTGTGAAAATTTATCTTGCTCAGTGGAATCTATGGGCTCAAGTAGGTCCTCCTGCGGAAATGGAACTGATCCAACCTCCAGAGAGGGCTTTCGAGTTTTGGTAAGTGCTGGGTCCACATGTTTAATGGTTTTATATGATTTTGGATGTTCAGTTCTGAACATTGCCTCTAGATCTGCAGGTGAAAAATACATATCTGTCATTGAAGGCCAAGCTGAGCTAACCTGCTGACTTGGAGAAGGTTCCTCAGGAAATTCTTCAGGCTGGGTTGGGACCTCTTGACCAACTTGAGAATTCTGCTCCTCTGTTGGGTTGGTTGGATACTGAGTTGGGGCATTGTGTGATGCTGGAGGATGAACTTGACCATGACCCATGGATGGACCTGTTACCTCATGGTAATCTGGAGGTTGGGCTACCTCTTCATTAGGCTGCTCTATAATCTGTTCTGGAGCCTCCTGCTGGTCTGAAAAGGGTTGTCCTTCCTCAGAGATCTGTGAGATTCCATCTGTGTCTTCTTGCTGGCTTAGAGGTTTATGATACAAAATAGGTTCTGGGGACTGAGACAGAATATCCTGTTGATTTGGCATTTCAACCTCTTCAGGAGATGCTGTAGCCTCATGGTACACAGGAGAAGTTCCCATCTCAGCTACGGGTTTTTCTGTTATGGTAATCTCCAGATCTGGAGGTTGACCAGTCACATTTGACAAGCTAGAATGCTGAGCTTGATAGTGACCTGGGGGCAAAACTGTCACTTCATGATGCTCTGGAAACTGAGTTGCTTGTTCCTGATCAGTTGCAGAAGGTTTAAACTCTTCAGCATACTCTAAGGCTGGAGCTGGTACTTCCAGCTGGCTTTGAAATTGACTCTCCTCAGGAGGCTCAGAAGCCTGAGCTGGAGGTTCCTCCTCATTCAGAAAGGGTTCCATCTCATCAGCATACTCCAAAGGATGCACTGGAGAATCCTGCTGGGCAAGAGAAGATTCAGTCTCCTTGGTAGGCTCTGAAGTTATGGTGAGGGCCACATCCACAGGTCTAACTGTAACATGTGGCAAGTGATAATGGTGCTCTTCACTCTGATCTGGCTGGACTTGGTGAAATGGTGAAGTTTCAACTCCACTCTCAATAGGGACCTCTGCAGGCTGAACTGAGGCTTCAGGCTGGTTTCCAGAAACTGATCCTACCTCCTCACGAGACTCAGAAAGTTGAACTGGCTGCTCTAGTTCACTGGGAGAAGATTCATCCTCCAAAACAGGGCCCAGATGTTGAGACAGATCTTCCTGCTGGGTTGGTAAGGGCCCCACCTCCTCTGCATTCTCTTGAGGCTGAACTGGAGATTCCAAATCAATTCCAGAAGATTCAACCTCCTCAGGATACCCAGAAGGTTCAGCTTGCTGCTGCTGCTGCTGGCTGGGAAAAGGTTCAGCTCCAACAAGAGGACCTGGAGTCTGGGTTGGAGTCTCTTCCTCATATGGAGATGACTCAATCTCCTTTTCAGGTTCAGAAGTTATTGTAACTGCCACATCTACAGGTTTGACTGTAATCTTGGGCAATGTATAATGGAGAACTTGATCCTGACTGGGATGTGGAATTGTGGTTAGTGGAGTTTCAACTACACTCTGCATAGAGGATTCTGGAACTGGAACTGTAGCCTCTTGCTCAACTAGACTGATTTCTTCAGGGAGCTTTGTAGACAGAGCCAGAGTTTCTAGCTGGCTACCAGAATTTTCAAGGTCTTCAAGCTCTAAAATTTCATCGGGGGCCTCTTGTTGGGTTGATGAAGGTTCCAACAACTCAGGACTCTCTGGAAACTGCCCTAGGGTCTGTGGCTGGCTCAGAGTAGCTTGTGCCTCCATATCTGCTTCTGAAGTCACTGTCTCAAGATCAACAGGGTTCACTGTGACATTTTGCAAGTTTGAGTGATGAGCTTCATTTCTATTTGGAGGTGGACCATTTATTTCAGGATGCACCGGTCGTTCCTCAGAAGGAAGAGGACGGTGAGCTGGGATTAAAGGCTCATCTTCCTCAGGGGGCTGTGGGAAATAATCTGGAGCACCCTGAAGGGGATTCTCGGGATTTCGATCTTGTGTCTCCAATTGGTCAGGTTCAACCTGTTCTAAAAGCTCTGGAGCTTCATCTGCACTCTCCTGGGATTGCAGAGGAAGGCTATAAGAATAAGTTTCATTCATATTCAGATCTTCATAATAATCATCCATGATTTTTTGAGGTTTTCCAACAATCACTTTAGCAAGTTTCTTATGCTGAGCTAGAGCTTTCTTCAACTCCTTGGGTGAAACCGTGAACTTTGTTGCTTTTGAACTCCGGCTGTCTAATGGTGGAACAATTCCTTCATACAACTGATGATCTGTAGCCTCAGCTAGACTGGGAGTACTTCTGAACTGTGAAGGCACAATGGGAGCCTGAATTTGATCCCCCTTTAGCATTAAAATGTTCTTTGGCTGCTTCCCAGGTGGTATCAGCTTGTTGGTCAGATCCTGATGTGAAACAGCAAGCTCCTCAGGCTCTGAGTTCGGCTCCCGAGAAGTACTGGGATCCTGGAATGGAAGTAAACTGTCAGTCAACTCCTCAAGTGGGGCCAACACTTCTGTGGAAGCAGAGGACCCCAAATACTCAGTGCCCCCTGTGTCTGTCTTGGGTACTCGAGTATGTGGGGATTTAGGTGGATGATCAGAGGGGTGCCAAGACCAGAGCTTGGTTGGCACCGAGGGCTCTGAAGTCAACTGGACTGGGTTTCCAGTGAACTCTGGAATGGGAACAGCCAGGGCCAGCAGCCACAAAAGTTGCCACGTGAAGAGAAGCCTTCGTGCGCCAAACTGCAGTAGAGACATGACATGCAGTAGGGACTCAATCCACAGTGCTGCCCCACACTGGTGGGAAACTGAATGAAAGCCCCTGAGCTCAGGGAACCTTGGCAACCAGGCCTACCCTGCCCCGCCCTTTATTTATGACAGCTGACCTTTGTTACAAAACCATTACTAGGCAGGGTCCCGGTTGGATTCTGCTTGCTTTCTTGTCTGTGACCATTCTCCCTTTTAGATTCTCTTTCAACTTTGTTGTAGAAAACTCCAAAAGCCAAATTTAAAAGTTATCTTAGAGTATTTGTACCCTGTTTCTTGCTTCTGTAGCTTTTTTCCCTAATGTCCAGAGTAGACTGATCCATGAAATAAGCATCAAATGATGTCTGTTGTTAGGACTTTAAAAATAATCTTTAATTATAATAAAGTCAGACATTTTTATTATTATTGTATGGTGGCACATGCCTCAACTTGCATGCAGAAGTCAAAGGACAGCATATGGAGTTGGTTCTCTCCTTTCACCTTTAAGAGGCTTCCAGGGTTAGAACTCTGGTCACCAGGCTTGCATTGTGAGGTGGCAAGTACCTTTATCCACTAAGTTATCTGCAGGCCATAATTGTAAACTTAATAATACAATACCACGTTTCTTCAAGTTTTACCTCTCACAGACCTTTTTAACTTAGACCTTCTGTAATGTGCTTAACCTTTCTGTTTGTCCTCAATTTTGATGTACATTTTGGAACACTGCTTACTTTAGGACAAAACTACCACCTACGATCCTTCTCATCTGAAAGCATTCTTTCTCTTTAACCTTCTTTACCAAACTGCATTTTATATCTATAGTCTTTTATATTCTCTCACTTGATTGTTACACTTTCTTTACAAATTTAAAAACATTTTGTCATACTGCATACTGATACATATGGGTAAGTAGAATGCTTATAAATTGTAACAGCTTACAGTAATGCTCTGAGCTACACAGCCTTGTACCTATGTTCCAAAATTAAGCATATGGCCATCTTATACAGAAACAGAGGGATAGGCCACTCAGAAAGGATATAGCTAACAGACTCAATGAGATTCTGTTGTCTTACACAGATGAATAAAAATTATTAAGGGACTTTATGGTTCTTGTTATCTGAGAAGAGAATTACTAACTACTCTAGTTACTTGCACCTTTGTGGGGGGAAGGTGGACTGACATCCACAATCTGTAACAGTCCCAATGCCCTCTCTGTTCTGTCTCAGTGCTAACCTAGGAGGTTATACTACCCACTGCCTTTCCTTAATCTACAAACATGGAGTGACACATTCTTTATGAAGAGATTGACCATTAGACTTTACTCAGATATTTCTTTGTCAGGACACAAACATCTTCTGATGTCTGCTGACACCTCAATGTGCACAGAGGTTTGCTCCACCCAGACTGAAAGACCTCAGAAAGTGATTCACTAAAATATCCTGAGTCCTACAGCCTCAAGGACATCACACACACACACACACACACACACACACACACCACAGTTGTTTAAACCTGCAACCTGTTGAAAACTTAAATGGTCTCTTCAAGAAAACAAACAGGGTGTTTACTTAAATACAAAGGTGAGCTTCCTGTACGAACTCACCAGCAGCTGCACCTTACCTATGCCTGCATCTGCACCACTGCTTTTCTCTTGGTGTAATATATACTCAATGTAGGAAATGGCTAGAACCTCTCTCTGTTCTCTCTTTAATCATTCCACCTCTGAAGTCCTTCTTAGACTTGCTTTTATTTTTCTGTTTACCACATTCTTAATATATAACCTTCTGTATATAATTGTGAGTAATTTTGTTTCACAGTCCAAGAAAACTTATTTCTAAACTCAAAAGTTAAGATAATGGGAATAGCTATCTTAAAATAGGTGTCTTAAATAATAAGAAAATCTTAATGTCTGACAGCGGCACAAGGGCAGCCCGAGTCATTATTACACAGAATGCTGACTGTCCTAGGTCCAACCAGACAGACGGATTTGAGATGCTTCTAATAATATTCGTTCTATGTTTAAAAAACAAAAGTACACCCATAATTCTTAGACCATTTACCCTAAGTGAGGAGAGGCAGACACAACACAGGGTCTGGCTACCCAGCTCTAGTCTAGGCGCAATCTGGTATGACTCATTGTCACCACCTCAATCTAGTCCAGAAGTTCCTGGTACCAGTTTAGGGATCTAAGCCAGGAATGTGGCCTGAATTCCACACACTCACAGGTTTCAAATCGGCAGATGGAGGCTGTATTTCCTGTGGACTCTTGCCTCCTGCGGATCAAGGCTTAAATCACATACTGAAGAATGTGTGGGTGGAACTGATGATGGTTAAGTCTATTCCGCTCCATTACTACCACCCTTGCTTCTGACTTAGACACCCTAGCCCTAAAACCATGGACTTTAGGGAAAAAGAAAATAAAAAACAAAACAAAACAAACCCCCTCAGACTCAGCTGGAATACTTTTCTACATTTGATTTAGTCACTGCTTAAACCACTCCACAAGCAGTCAGAGAAGTAAATGTTTGGCGCAGTGGTGGCTCACACCACTCAGCACTTGGTAGGCAGAAGCAGGTGGATCTCTGCGTCTACAAAGTGAGTTCCAGGACAGCCAGGGCCACAGAGTGACACCCTGTCTCAAACAACCAAAAAGGAGAAAAAAACAAAAAAAACTAATTCACACAGGAGATTATGGAAATATTTAGATAATGATTTGCCAAGGTAACTGAAGATTCTAAAATATTCAGATTAGGCAACTACTTTAGCATAAAAACAAGTCCTTAATCAGGAACTAGAGAAACGTGATTTCCTCCTTCCTCCAAAGCTTGCAGGAAGGTAGGTCAGCTCCTCGACTAAACGTAGACGTTCTGTCAAGTATATGCTTAACAATAACTTGCCACTGAAAAGGGAATTTGAGAAATAAATTAATAATGCATCCTTTCCCATACTGAGAACAGAGCTTCTTCCAGCTTATACACAGCCTCTTTGGCAGTGCCAACAACTCAGGGGTTTCTGTTTTCATGGGACATTAGCACCACCTCTGCAGCAAGCAGAACCAAACAAAAGAACTGAAGCTCATGAAGCTGTTAGGGATTTGAACTAAAGTCCATTCTAGAAGTGTGTGTGGGTGCTGACACTAAAAGCCAGGGCCTCCCACATGTTAGGCAAGCTCTCTACCATTGAGCTACATCCACAGAACACCTAGAGTTTTAATGAAAAGAGTTAAAAAATAAACAAGAATCCCAGCTAACAGTGAAGTACCCTGCAGCTTCAAAATCAATTAAGATTTGCAAAGGAATGACCAGATATTGGCATTTTTATTACATACTACACAAACAGTGGAGAAATTTATGGACTATCAAAGTGATTAAGGTGATTAATTGTAGATGGTGAGCCAATTCATGTAATATATCTATTTACTTTCAACAGTAGTGGTCCTCTCACATGTCCTCCACATAATCCAGTTCAATCCTTTTATCTAAAGTCTAGGATTAGAATGTTGAGAGTATGGTTGGTCAAAGTCTACAAAGTTTTCCTTCATGACCTTGTTTGGCCTTCAATGGAAAGCAAAGCAGTAATTTGCCAGCTCTTGGTATTGTGAGCCATTACAAGGGCCTGATTTCAAACTGCCTTATGTCTGGTGCCAAGGCAAACCTAGTCATAACAGACTTAAAATATCATAACCTGCCAAAGATTTCATTTTGGATATACTTGAAATGCAATGCTCACTTTACAGAGAGGATGTGAAGAACATTTTAACTGTATGTACAGAGAACCCTAAATAAATGCTACTTTTTTAAGTACTTCCTGCATCATTTCCAGGGTGCAGGATTTACTAACTTCCCTCTGTTGGTGACAGTCATGATAAAGGAAGTCCTGCATTGAAAGCATAGGATTGTGAGTGAGCAAAGAAATGCTTAAGTCTTTACACTTTGTAGGTCCTACTTCAGAATATGATCCAAAATGCAGATGAAATGAAGCTGCCACCAACACCTCTCCAAATTACCAATCCATCAAAAGGAAGAAATACACCTATCTCTATAAATTTTACAAGCAACAAAAACTATGAGAGGCTCATCTGAATTAATACACTTCTGTGAGAATACAAATTATTCCTCATATTAACTCTATAAATATTAGTCACTGTGAATCTTTCTTTCCTTTTTTTTTTTTTTTTTTTTTTTTTGAGACAAGGTCTCATGTAACTGGATTCTCTCCTTAGTCCGAGGACAATGTTGAACTTCTGACCCTCCTCTCTCCAACTCTTGAGTGCTCAGATTAGAGGTGTGTACCATTATGTCCACCTTTCATTTTTTTTAATGTGGTGCTAGAAATAGAACCCAGTGCTTCATGCTAGGCATGCACTCACTCTATCAATTAAACAAATTCCCAGTCTTACAGTACAGTAGACACCACTAGTTCAAGATGTCTACTCCAATTTTGAAAGTGTTATATTGTCTTAGTCAGTGTTCTATTGCTGTGAAGAGACACCATGACTCCAGCAAGTCTTATAAAGGTGGCTGGGGTGGCTCCCTTACAGTTTCAGAGGTTCAGTCTATAGTCATCATGACGGGGAGCATGGCAGCAGGCAGGGAGACATGGTGGTGACTACATCTTGGCTTGCAGGCAACAGGAAGTCAACTGAGACACTGGGCAGTACCCTGAGCATAGGAAACCTCAAAGCCTGCCCCAACAATGATACACTTCTTCCAACAAAGCCATACTCACTGCAACAAGATCACACTTCCTAAGAGTGCCACTCCCTATGAGATTATGAAGGCCAATTACATTCAAACTACCACATATATATTCCTAAACTTTGAACAATACAAAATAAGTCAAAGCATTATTAGTAACCTGTGGTTCTGTTTATGCATCTTCGTTCCATCACAAATCCTTATTAACCCCTGATAGGTCAATATTTTGTTCTTTTCTTATCCCAAAATCAAGCACAGTCCATACTATCTAGTAGAGGATTGATAGTGTGTCAGCTGAATGACTGAATGAGTGAATAAATGATTTAAAAATGAAATTGCTCTATGAAGATCTAAAACTAACTGCCTGTTAGAAAGCGACATGCCCAGTACTGCCAGGAAGACTGGCCATGTGATGAGTCACATTGGGGCTTTTCTGGACAAGCAGGAAGCACAGAGCTGTTACCTAAGATAAGCTTACCACAGTTGTTGCTGGCAATCATCTTCCTTCATGAAGAGAAAATGAAATAAAAATTTCTCTTAAAGTGCTTTTAAAAACATCATTCTCTTTTCTATATTTATAAAAGGTGTGTGTCAGGGGGAACAAGGTAGGAACTACCTGTATTCACCAAAGCTAAAAGAATACTTAAACACTGTTCTAAGTATGACTTCACTTATTCAATGATGGGCTTAATGTGTAAGATTCTTTTGTTTTGTTTTGTTTGTTT
Organism: Onychomys torridus; assembly: GCF_903995425.1. Lineage (NCBI taxonomy): Eukaryota > Metazoa > Chordata > Mammalia > Rodentia > Cricetidae > Onychomys > Onychomys torridus. The sequence goes on from NC_050450.1 coordinate 91,514,756, forward strand.
GTTTTTTGAGACAGGTTTTCTCTGTGTAGCTTTGTGCCTTTCCTGGAACTCACTCTGTATCCCAGGCTGGCTTCGAACTCACAGAGATCCTCCTGGCTCTGCCTCCCAAGTGCTGGGATTAGAAGCGTGCACCACGACTGCCTGGAAATTTGTAAGATTCTTAACACCTAAGATTTATGAAATAGTCCCAGTTTCCAAAAGGCAGGAAAAACTCACTACTGTTTTGTAATTTCTCCAGTGACTTCTATACTATATAAATGCCTGGACCTGGTCACAGGTTAAAACAGACCACAATTAAATAATTAAACAATGCCTGACCAATGATCTCCTCCGTCATTAGAAGTGGATGAGACAAAGATGGAAGAAAAGCGTTGAACAAGGTACAGAAGATGGTGTATAGGGATCTCTACTGAGGAAAGTTCTCAGAGTCAATAAAAGTGGATGAGGAAAGATACATGGACAAAGACAGGACAGATCAGGTGGCCAATCATTAACTGAAACGGTCCTTGAAAAAGACAGGTGTTTGAACTGAGTGACTTAGATGTGTCCCAAAGGCAGGCTCTGGGAAATTAAATCAGTTGGCATGCCGACACGGAAGAGAGTTTCTACAGCATATTACAGGAGCCTATTTTCTGGGAAATGAAGGGTTACCAACTGACAGTTTGTCAAACTCACGCATCTTAAATCTATAGGAAAGCAACACAGCTAACCTCCTGTGATTTCTTAAATGTAAAGGCAACAGAAACCCAATGCGGAATATTCTAAATGAGTACACTTGGGTTTGACCTCTTTATACCAGTCACAGCTTCAAACCTGAAAAAAAAAAATTATGTAACCATCCAGAAAGCCTGGAGCCCGCGCGGGATGCACTTGTGAACCAGAGAGCCGCACAAATGATATGTTTGAACTCAACTTCACTCCAGCTCCCTCATTTGTACCCACCTTCACGGACCACATCTGAAGAGGAGGCTTCCGGTCTCAAGCCTTCGGGGCTCTCTGCGCGTCCCTGGCCCAGGAAAAGCTGATGATGGTGTGGAAAGCGGGGCCCACTGCAGCGTTCGTTCGGGACGGCCCGGATTATCAACAGAAGGGCAAACCGGGAGAATGCTGTGGGAGGCCCACACCTTCCTCGGGGTGGCGACGAGTGCGTGGGAAGTGCCCCCGCTGGCTCACTGCCGCCCGGTCCTGGGTCCTGGACCTGTGTCCGAAGCAATTACCTGCAGCCCAAGCTCCAAGAGGGAGGGACCGGGACTGCCCAGGCGCAGGAGGTGGCCTCGTCCATCCTCCCTCCTCCGTGCAGCCTCGGCCAGAGGGCCCAGAGCTCAAGTTTCCATTCGATGCTTTCGTGCCCTTGGTGCAACGCCTACTGCCTCCCCTCACTGCGCCTGCGCGAGCAACGCCTGCACAGCCGCACGTGCAAAGGGTGTGGCCCGCGGCCGGCCAGCTTCGTCCTCACCGCTCTCACCCGGCAGACCTCTGGCGCACTGCTCCAACGCTAGAGTTGACTCTAGTGCTCCTAACCAAGCATTTTTTCAAGGGTAGACATACTATAGGATCCAGCTGGCTTCATCTTCACTTCCGAAAGTCTAAAATACAGTTAGCGCTGTTGAACTGGTGGGAAATGACTTCTAATGATGGGATCCTTTGAGTTCACTTTAAAGAGTTTTAAATATGCAAAGCTAAGCAGAATTCAACCACTAGGGGTCTGGCATGAAACCTTTAAAGACATGTCCCTGCTTGTCCTGGAGTTTCTGGTGATGTGTATATGTGGAGTTTGCAGAGTGTGAGAAGCTGTGAGTTAAGTGAAAAGAAGTAAATGTGGGAAGGGATCAAAATGGATCCACATAAATACTGGAGCTGATAGTGCCTAAGAAAGGTGTTCCAGGAGATACAATGGACTACGTAGTTTGGAGTAACGCTCCTAAGGCTCAATAATTCTGAGGCCTTCAGAGGATGAAAGGACTGAAGAATATTTGAGTTCTAAATGACAGCTCTCAAGTCCAGACTGGTCTATGATGACGTTTTCACCTGTCCTCAACAAAATAACTAAAGCAAATTTTATTTTCATGTTTACAGGTGCTTTTGCCTTCATGTATGACTGTGCACCACACATACTTGTTGCCCACGGAGGCCAGAAGATGGTGTTGGATCCCCTGGAACTAGAATTACAGGCAGTTGTGAGCTGCCATGTGGGTGTTAGGAATCCAGCCTGTGATCTCTAAAACAGCAGCCAGTGCTCTTAACCACTGAGCCATCTCTCCAGTCCTGACAATATTAGTTTTTAATTTTATAAAATGAAATGTATTATATTCCACTCTCCTGCATGTATGACTTCCATAAAAATTTGATACTAGAAATTATTTTGCCAAAAAATGCTGAGACTAGTTATAATATTCTTAACCAAGTATTGACATCAAGTTTGAATTTGTGATGATTAATCCTTAACAGCTTGACTAGATTTAGGATCGCCATGGAAACACACCATGGTGGGTGTGTCTGGGAGGATATTTCCAGGAAAGTTTTAACTGAGGAAGGAAGACGGACTTGAATGTGGGTGGCACTATCCCTTGGACTGGGGTTCTGGACCAATCAAAAAGGAAAAAGTGAGCTGGCTGAACCTCAGCATGCATCTCTTTCTGCTTTCTAATTGCAGATGCCATGTGATCAATTGTCTCACACTCCTGCTGCCATGTCAACTGTGATGGACTGGACCCTCAAACTGTGAGCCAAAGAATGAAAAATAAAAAATAAAACCCTTGGTTCTCCAGGTATTTTGACACAGCAGCGGGACAAGTATCTAATGTGGGGAGCTTCTGGCTTGGTTATTGATTTGACTTCCTACTTGCTTGTGAAATATAGAAGTCAGGAAGCTAGTGAACAGTCAGATCCTTTGTTGATGCAGTTAAGGCTTGGGGTAGAGGAATAAGTGGCCCATGTCAACACTCCAGTTTAGTGAGACACTACTGATAGTGGTTGTGCAGGACACTTCCCCAGCTGTCCCTTTTCTGCTGTTGTGCCTTGTCCTTCAGCAAATTATACTCCATGTCTGCTCCTACCAAGCCAATCAGACTCTAGCCAGAAAAGCTTTCATGCAGGTGTGTGTGTGTGTGTGTGTGTGTGTGTGTGTGTGTGTGTGTGTGTATACCCACATACAATGGCACAGGTGCGTAGGTCAGGACAACTTCCAGGAGTCAGTTTTCTTCTACCATGTAGGTTCCTGGGATTGAACTCAGGTCCTCAGGCTTGGCAGCAAGCACTCTTGCCTGCTGAACCATTTTGCTGGTCTTCTACTTTTTTTAAAATTATTGTCTTTTGATAACCTAGATTCTCATTCATTCTTTCCAAGTCATTGGCACCTGTTACCATATCTTTATCTCAGTACCATTTTCTCCATTTCAATGCCAGACCCTCAGCCCCACCAGCTACCTATATCTGAATCTTCTATTAACCTTTAAAAAATAGTTGTCTGGGTGTAGTTACTAATAGCTTGGTACTGTTTCTAAGCAATGAGCATAGATTTTAGTAAATATTTATCACCCACTGTAATGTCTGTGGCGTCTCTTCTTCACTAACTTAATTGTGAATCCCTTAAGAGCAAGAGATATATTGGTCTTCCTTTTTCTCATGCCTAGAACACTTTTAAAGTGGTGGGTACTCAAATGTAAGTGGAATTAAGAACTAAATAAACACATTCTTTGCCCAGAGTGTGCTTTAATAGATTTAAAAAAACAATTGTATTTATCTGATGTCTTCCTGGTTTGCAAACGACAGTTAAGAACAAAGGGACTGGGTCTGGATGGACACAAGCAGGGAACCTCTGTAAGACGTTTTCCCCTGGGACTCTGGTCAGTTTTACTTGTGAGTGGGAAGAGAAGAAAATAGTATAAGATGAAAGCAAGAAGATGAAGTAGTGAAGGATCTCCCAGTAGAACAGGGGTTCTGGAGTGACGCTCCAGTGGGTCTGCACCCTGGTTCATCCCAGATGGCATCCTGTCATCCAATAGGAGAGCGGCCGTTCTGAACAATGCAGCCTCCATTCAATCCTGTGGAGTAAAAAGAGGTTTGTGCTCTCTGTTCACTTGCTGCTTCTCCACATATGTAATCTAGTATTGGAGACTCCTCCCTGCAAAGCAGCACCCAGAGTCCACTTCACTCCTGGCTAGGCTGGCCTGTCTGATTCTTCTTTGAGGTTTCCTCACTCCTGGGGCTTGCCCTCTTCCCTCATTTATAAGCATCCACATTTTTAACCCTCACTTCCCTTTGAAAGTGGGTGTCACTAGTCTATAGGATTTAGAGCTAATTAAAACAAAATCCTAGTTGCAATCTTTGAACCTCCCCTTCAAAAAGGATCAGCCCCAATGATCATTGATTTTCCTTCCTGGTTCTTGTTTTGAGCGTGCAACACTTATAACTCTTTGCATTCTTACCAGGTCTTGCATATGGGGCCATTTGTATTAGTTATATGTTTAGTTTGAAGCACAGAAAAGATTAAGTGGTCCCCTATGCATCCAGTTTTGAGGAGCTGAAAACTTTGAGGTATCTGTCCCACTAAGGAGTCCCTTTTAATAGGAAATATTGTCTATTATGAAAAGGCCTCTGCAGGAGACACATTTGTATTACAACTTTGCTATGCTTTCAGTGGATTGGATCAAGGGGGGAAACACTGGTTCACACTGAACCAATTAGAGTCCCTGTCTCAGGAACTTTGACCAGGACTTGACTAACCCATCTACCAAGGACTTCAAGTTATAGATTTGAGATGCTGTCTTGTGGATTGGAGAGCAGAGGATGCTGGTCTGCAGAGATTGGTGACTTGAATACGGAAGCCGTGGAAGCAGAACTGGCCATGAGAAGCCTCTCCTCCTGAGTTCCAACTTTCTCCTGAGGCCCCACTGCATCCCTTCAGTGGGTTCAGTAAGAGACCTCCTCTCAAATAAATTTCTGACTGGGGGATGGTTCACAAACATAAAGACCAGAGTTGGAATTCCCCCCAGAACCCACATAAGTGTTAGGAAGGCCTGTCCGCCTCGAATTCCAGTGTTCTAGGGACTGAGACAGGGGATTCCTGAAACAAACTGCTTAGCCAGACTAGCCAAATCTGTGAGCTCTGGGTACAATTTGGAGACTACTCAATGAATAAGGTAAAGAGAGATTGAGGAAGACTCCATCAACATTAGGTCTCTACACACATGTATGCAGAGATGCACACCACACACATACACAAACTAAAAATAAGTATTTAAACGTGTGAACAAATAGTTTTCCTTTGCTAACTCAAGTTGCTTTGTCTTATTACAATCAAAAGTTATTGCAGGGCAGTGGTGGTGCACGCCTTTAATCCCAGCATTGGGCGGTAGAGGCAGGTGGATCTCTATGAGTTCAAGGCTAGCCTGGTCTACAAAGCAAGTTCCAGGACAGCCAGAGCTACATAGAGAAACCCTGTCTTGAAAAAAAAGAAAAGAAAGAAAGAAAAGCTATTAATTCATTATCAGAGAAAAAAACCAACCCCAGGTGTTATGCCAAAGAGTGCTATCCACTACTCCATCCTTTTCCTCTTTTTAATTTTTTGAGATTTTCATTTTATTTTGTATGTGAGAGTGTTTGCCTGGGTGTATGTCTGCATACCATGTGCATGCAATGCCAGTGGAGACCAGAAGAGGGTGTTGGTTCCCCTAGGATTGGAGTTGCTGATGTTTGCGATCTGTCCTGTGGGTGCTAGAAATTGAACCAGGGTCCTCTGAAAGAGCAGCCAGTGGTATTAACCACTGAGCCAGCTCTCCAGCTCCGTGTTTTTCTAAACTTCTATAAGGGACTGCCCACAGGTCCCTGTCCACTGCCTCTCGCTCTGTTATATGCTCCTCCTAACTCAATCCCACCCATCCTCCTCACCAGTTTCTCATCCCTCCTGATCCAGACACAATCTTTTTTGCACAGTGGATAGATGGAAGGAGGTTGGGACCCAGCAGATCTGAAAAGAAAGAGGAGGTCACCTGTGATATGTTCAAAGGCTAATCTCAAAGACTAAACAGACACTGTCTCTGCCTGCACTTGTCAACCTAGTTAGTGCCTGAGCACTTCCAGATTAGGCAAGGCCTCCATCCAAGGGACCCATTTAGAGAACCCTGAAGTGGCTGCCAGAGATGGGAAGTTGGGCCAGGAGGAGACTGAACCTGCCCACTGCTATTCCTCCAGCCAGGGTAGGTAATGAGAGTTTTCAGATTTCTGGGAGGAAGGGGTGTAAAAACAGACAACACACAGACCAAGAAAAAGTCCTGCTTATAAAGGGGTCTGTAGATGAAAAACCCAAGAACGTTAGGGGAGGAAAAAGCTACTGGCCCTGTCAAGCCTCCTAGATTAGCTTTGAGGCAAGAAATTGGTACCTGGCCTTTGATCCAGCCGTTAGCCTGGGAACAAGTGAATGGTTATACCTGAGCATTTAAGGTCACAAGTCACATTTCCAGGCTGCCTCCCTCCCTCCTCCCCCCTTCCCTCTTTTCCTCAGACAGCATCTCACTGTATGGCCCCAGGCCAGCCTTGAATTTCTGCCTCAGCCTCCCAAATAGGTGGTACTAAAGACAACATATCTGGCTCAGTTCTCTGAGCCTAAATTTGCTCCTCTAGGAAGCAGACATCATAAAGTTTCTATTGTGTGGAAGGGTGGATAAAATGAGCTATGCATAGGATATGCTCAATATATATCATCTTGTCAATTAGTGTGCCTGCAATGCCACTCCCAGCCACTAAGAGTCTTTCTGGATCCTCCTCAAGGGACCCTCCAGACCTCATGCAAGAATGGGGTATTAAGACTTCGGGGCTATTCCTCTGCTCAGTTAAGGGAATCCTTGCTCTTTAAACCATCCCTGGAAGGCCATGCCTACGCCTGTAGGTAGAACCTGGTTTCCTCTCTCACCCCTCCCACCCGAGGGCTCCCAGCCAGACCTTGACAGTCTACATGGCAGAAGTTCTCTGAATGGCTCAGGTAGTCATTGCACCAGTAATGACTGTTGATCTGGAAGACGCCATAGTCGAAGCTGCCGTCTGCGTTCTCATTCACCTTTGACATGTTGAAGTTGCTTTCCACAAAAGCCAAGCACAGCCCTTAGAACAGAGAGAAGAGGCTCAGGCTTTAGGAAGGATACAAACTGAGTGGGAAGGAGTTGACTGGACAAAGGTGGGAGCAGGGCATCAGGAGAGAGAACAAGGCCCAAGAGGCTAGATATTCCTGAAGACCTAGAAGTACCCACAGACTCCATCTGTCCTTCAGTCCTTTCCCTGTCCATTGGTACAGCCGTCTCCCCCTATCTTTCCACCCACTTATGCCTTCTGCATTTGCTGAGTAGCTACTGTGTGCCAGGACTATGCACAGCCCAATGGACCGGTGTTGACTTCAAGGGGCCTAGAACAAAAGTATGTGCTTAATACACACACACACACACACACACACACACACACACACACCACACACACACAACCACACGCACGCGCGCGAGATAAGAAGAGAAAGTGTCACAAAGCAGGTGTGCACAGATTTCAGGTGGAAAGGAAAGAGCCCTTCCATGCAGGACCATGGACAAAGCCTCCGCACTGGCTGCTCTCTGGCCTGGAATGACTTCCCTCTAGACATTTGGTCGTTTCATTGAACACTGCCCAGGGTCACTTCCTCAGAGTCCATCTCTGACCTCCTCATTTCAGCGGTTACCTTTGCACATGTATTTGCTTTTAAGGGTTTTTTTTAAGTGTGTGTGTGGGGGGGTGCGAGGCAGGTGGGCAGACAGAGACGGAGAGACAGAGAGAGAACAAGAATGCATGTTAAAGTCAGAAGACAACTTTTGCGAGATGGTTCTCCTCTTTGCCTTTCTTGTTTCTGCAGCTGTGTCGTGGACTCCAGGCTGGCCGGCCTGTGTGGACTCCAGGCTGCTTTCCATTTCTCTGTACTCATTTCGCCATAGAGTCCTGGGATTAGAGGTATGGTAAAACAGAGTCATCTTTAATTATGTGTCTGTGTGTGTGTGTGACTTCAGGGTCCCTGTGGAGGCCAGAGGTGTCAGGTTCCCTGGAGGTGGAGTTGCAGGTGGTTGTGAGCTATTTGACATAGGATTCAAATTCAGATGTTCAGGAAGAGCAGAACATGTTCTTAACTGCTGAGCTATTTCTCCAGCTCCCACTTTTCAAAGCAATGTTAGTTTTAGAGATCAAACTCAAGTTGCCAGGCTCACAGGGCAAGTGCTTTCACCTGCTGAACCATCTGCTGACCCCTTAAGCCTTTTTTTGTCTGCTTGTTTGAGACAAGAACTTGCTATCTCGCCCTGCTTGGCCTCATAGCAGCCCTCTTGCTTTCGACTCTGGAAATCATAGGCCTGCGTCATATACTTAATGCACGTGTTCACCAGCCAAGACTCTATGTCTGCGTGTGTGCTTGTTGTTGCTCTTGCCCTCCTGGAATGTGATCACTGTGAGGGAAAGAACTCGATTACATCTAAGACAGTTGTGCATAATAAGTGCTCAGTTAATAGTTGTTGGCTTAAATGTGGCATGTTGGGAAAGGCTTCTTGGTGGGGGCGGGGAACTTGACTTTGAAAGACAAATGGCAAAGGAGGGAAGGGGGTGAGAGAGCTAGAGGAGGGGTGGAGAGGCGCTGAGGTGGCGACACTCACAGTCGGTCAGGGAGTAGCCCTCAAACCCATCCAAATCCTCCTCATGCAATATCTTGGCCAAGGCACAGCGATTGATGAGGTCTCCGCCATCCACCACCAGGAGGCAACTTGCCATGCAGATAAGCAGCACCTTCATCGTCATCGAAAGGAACGATGTGCCTGCCAGCCTCTGAGAGCCTGGGGGATCTGAGGAGAGAAACCACATTTTCCTGCTCACTCAATGCTCAATGCCTGGTGAGTTTCAGTGACCCCCTCGATCCCAATCTCACTTTACAGCCCAAGCCTATCCTGGAAATCAGTGTGTAACCAGGCTGGCCTTCAGCAATCCTCCTGCCTCGGCTTCCAGAGCCTTAGCGTCACAGACACGAGCCACCACACTCAGCTCATTTTTTAATTTATATCATATTGTTGGTCATGAGAAATTGAAACACAAAAGGAGAGAGAGTAATCTCATGATCCTCCACATACCCATTGCCCAGATTCAACAGCTCAAAATCAAGACCACCCTGGCTTCATCTGCAGGTCCTCCTGTAGTTAGGCACAAGCAGCATTTGGGTGCCAGGATGGGGAGTGAGGTTGGCAAAGGAGAGAAGAGTAGATTGTGCTTTCACCAGCATTTGTGGTATGTATTTGAGCACGTGCCTTCAGGGGAAGGACTGGAACACAGGGGTGCCAATCTCCCCATACTCCAAACACATGAAACACGACCTTCACCTCTGCAGACTATGCCTTGTGCAATGCAATTCCTGGTGGGTTACTTGTAGGTTCTGTTGGCTTTGGCTTGTTTCTGTCAAAGTGCATATCAGTGTGTGTGTGTGTGTGTGTGTGTGTGTGTGTGTGTGTGTGTGTGTGTCTGTGTTTGAAGGTCAAGGACTCTGAATTCCCAGCCACTGCCAGCTAGCAAAGGCTGGACTGCTGTGTGACTTTGAACAACATACTTATCTCTCTGGACCCTATGTGTGAAATGAAAATTTATTTATTAATACATACCCAATCAGAATGACGGTATGATTAAGATACATAATAAACACCCAAGACTTTGTTTCATGTTCCTTACAAAGTGGAACCAAGACTCCTAGGAATGTGGCAGATTTCTGGAGTACAATAGGAATATGGTGTGGGCATAATGATTGGTTTGAACAAGAACTACCATGGGCACCAAGTGGAAGCTAGAGAAATATCAGGGCTTATATACATGGTCTTGGTCCTCCCCATATTGCTTAGCAAAACCCAGACGATGTTTTGACCTTGCAACTAAAATTAACATTGTCAGTGAGGGACGAAGGGACACTCTGTACCTCTAGATACATAAACTCTTGTGAGGTGCTCTGGCCAAGGATGGGAAGCCTGGGTCTAATGAAGAAATGAAGAAAAGAGTATCTTTAAAATAACTGTGTTCTCTCCTTCAAAATGTTCATTTCATGAGAGCACATGGGCCTGCTCCTGTCATGGGACGTGTGTCTTTCCCTTTAAACCAGATGTATGATGCTGATAGCAAAGGCCAGGATCCCTCCACCTTCCCCTCAGCATCTGCAGGGGCAAGATGGCTTCTCTGGTGGCCTTGCTTGCCTCCTGGTCTCTTGTTCTGTCTGTCTTTGCCACACGGCATACACTCGGCAGGGACATTCTTTGGCTGTTCTCACTACCCCACTCTATTGTTGCAAAGAGAACAAATGGCCCTGTTGAATTAAGATTTCAGGTAAATAGCAAATTGCTGTTTAACTGACAGATACATGCAGCCCTCCCCATTCTGACTCAGAATGTCCCTCTGAGATAGGTTTCTCAGAGCCTTGGGATGCTGAAAGGTCTGCCTTGGCCCATTACACCCCTCAAGGACTCCCCTTGGGGTGACAGTGGTCCCATCATGGGGCTCTATCCAGCTTTCAAGCCTACCTACTTCCCTGGCCCTAACTTCCAGCCAGCCCAGCACCTTCTGGGAGGATCTACAGGACAAGGTGGTTTGTGGCAGGAACCTCCTCTTCCTCACCAAGCACTCTCCAGCCCTACCTGGCTAATGGTTCTCCTTCTTCTCGAGAAGGCACGTGTTCTTGACCACCCCAGCCTTCTGGAACTCTGGTTCTATGATGTCATCACTCCAGTAAATATGCTGGTTTGAAATGTGCAAACTGTCTAAGCTTTAGGTAGCAATGGCAGATGGGTCAGGAAGGCAAGGTGTCCCATCTAAGGCAGACCAACAGGCAGAACTCTTCCATTGTTCCTTCTGGGAACAGCACCACCTTGGTTTCTTAGGAAGAGCTGACAGTCACAGGTTCCTGCTCCTGAGCTGCAAGGGTGTGTGTCCATGTTTGTATTCTGAATTGGAACTCTGCAGAGCTAAGGAGCTTTGCACAGGACCCAGAGCCTGCATTTTGAATTTCTGTGGGCAGAATCCCTATGAAGCACTAAGCCTTTATGAAAAGTCTGTGGAATCTGGGTCAGGATCCAGCCCCAGAAGCAACCTTTCAGGGATCCACATACACCCTTCCTTCTGCTGTCTGGGACTCAGTGAGTGTAAGGGACATAAACAAATTTGAGTTGTGTTTCTGTTGTGTGCTCACAAAGAAGACCTACCTGGAAGTACTTCAAAGGGGCACTAAAAAATTTAGAAATTACTGTCATTAAACAAAATGTATTTTGTGAAAAGGGAATTATGGGTCAGGCATGATTAAGAAACACAACATAATTTACAAGTCCAGAAACAATGCCCACCGTCTTGAAGCTGATACTTGCTGTGCTAGCCAGCTTCCACTAGAGGGCAGAAGCGGCCCATGTCCAAGGTTTCAGAGTTCATGTTTCCTAGAGTGTCTTCCCTCAGATGCCCCAGCCTCACCAGTTGGCCACTACCATTCCTTTATACTTGGTACAGCTTGGATTTCAGCCTTGGTCTCTTTGATTCTGATTCTACCTTGTCAGTCTATCAGCACCAGGAGAACTTTCTGTACTCCCAGATCTTTGTAAAAGAGGGTCCTGACTCGGTTAGTGGCAGTCACAGTTTCTGGTTTATGGAGCTGGCGATGGCATGAGAGAGTTGTGATTCTCAGGGTATCTTTAGAGAAATCTCCCATTCACTTTGCCTGGAGCCTCACAATTAGGAAGCAGAGTGATTGATGGGGCCAGTTGCTGCAGCATCACAGGGTTAGCTAGCCTAGTTAGCACATAGTAGACAGGGTGAATCACTCAATAAAGGAGAAGAAAAAGAGAGCAGAGTTAATGCACACAGGCGAAGTGATGGTGCAGTGCCCATGGGATGAGGCACAAGAGTTTTCCTAGAGGACTAATGTTGACCCCGACGAGCCCTGCTACAATGCTCAACCCTGCCAGCAGGGAATCCTAAGAATCCACTTCAGAGAAGCTAAGCATCATGGCCACAGTCTCCAAGCTGGTAGGAGGCAGCCTAAAAGCTAAACCCAGATTTGACATGAACTTGTGATCTTAGCTGCTACTCAAGGGCACTCACATAAACAAAATTGTTATTTCTTTTCTTTTCTTTTCTTTTCTTTTCTTTTCTTTTTTTTAGGCAAGAACTCTCTCTCTAACCCAGGCTAGCCCCAGACTCGTGGCCTACTTCCTGCCTTAGCCTCCCGAGTGCTGATGGGCTTAACCGTTGAGTGCCACTGTCCAGCCTGCCACTGTTATTTGAGGAAGCCACACCACATGTTGCAAATCTGTGAGGCAGCTTAGTGAGTTTCCCATTTTGTTTTGTTCATTTTCTGTTAAACGATAGCTGAGTCTAAGTGCCTAATCAGATGAAGGTTTAAACTTTCATTGAGTCTAGTTGTCTCCCTAAAGGTATTTTCCTACTTTATTTCTGTTGCTGCAATTGAAATACCCTGACAATAAACAACTTAGGAGAGAAAGGACTTGTTTAGCTTGCACTTCCAGGTTTCAGTCCATTGCTACTGGGAAGTCACCATTGCAGTCCCAGGTTACAGTCCATTGCAGTCCCAGGTTACAGTCCATTGCAGTCCCAGGTTTCAGTCCATTGCAGTCCCAGGTTACAGTCCATTGCAGTCCCAGGTTACAGTCCATTGCAGTCCCAGGTTACAGTCCATTGCAGTCCCAGGTTACAGTCCATTGCAGTCCCAGGTTTCAGTCCATTGCAGTCCCAGGTTACAGTCCATTGCAGTCCCAGGTTACAGTCCATTGCAGTCCCAGGTTTCAGTCCATTGCAGTCCCAGGTTTCAGTCCGTTGCAGTCCCAGGTTACAGTCCATTGCAGTCCCAGGTTACAGTCCATTGCAGTCCCAGGTTTCAGTCCATTGCAGTCCCAGGTTTCAGTCCATTGCAGTCCCAGGTTTCAGTCCATTGCAGTCCCAGGTTACAGTCCGTTGCAGTCCCAGGTTACAGTCCATTGCAGTCCCAGGTTACAGTCCGTTGCAGTCCCAGGTTACAGTCCATTGCAGTCCCAGGTTTCAGTCCATTGCAGTCCCAGGTTTACAGTCCGTTGCAGTCCCAGGTTTCAGTCCATTGCAGTCCCAGGTTTCAGTCCATTGCAGTCCCAGGTTTCAGTCCGTTGCGACTGGGAAGTCACCATGAAAAGAGCTTGAGGCAGCAGTCACAGCACGTCCCCAGTGAATAGTGGAGAGAAATGGATGCATGCATGCTGCCTGATTGCCTTCTTGTGATCACCTTGATTTCTCTACTCTTAAACAGTTCAGGATCCCTTGCCTAGGGAATGGCACTGCCCGCACCGGGCACACTCTTCCCATATCAGTTGACTCATTTAAGACAACCCCCAATAGACATGCCCATAGGGCAATCCAAAGCAAACAGTCTCTTGTTGAGACTCCTTTTCCAGATTATTCTAAGTTACATAAGCAGTCACAGCTAACTATCACAAGCACATAATGGCTTCCTTGACAACATTGGCATGGGTGGTGTTCAGTGCTACTCCAAGCAGTATATACTCTTAACAGCTGAGCCATCTCTCCAACCCAGTTCCCTTTAAAAAATTCTTATGAAGTAAGAGGTAGCAACCAATTTTTAAAATAAAGGCCTGGATAGTATTATTTCAGCCCTTTCAGACTTTAAGATCCCTGTTGGAACTTTGGTGCTGTCGTCATGGCACAAAATCAACCACAGATAATGCATCCGTCAATAAGCCTGTGCTACAGTAGACTTTCTTTGCAAAAACAGATGGTGGCTAGACTTGTTCCACCAACTCTCGGCACTGATCTGTCCCATAAGCAACAATGTGTGGTGTGTCTCCTTTGAAACCAACCCTTGTAGTATTAAATCATCATTTTTTTGTGTTAGTGGTTTTATGCTAGTTTCAGAAGCAGGGTCCTTTTTTCAAATAAAACATAATAAAACTCACCTAGCCAAGGGCTGTATAGATGGCTCAGCAGTTAAGAGCACTGGCTGCTCTTACAGAGGACCCAGGTTCACCTCTCAGCATCCCCCCCCCCCGTAACTCCAGTTCCAAAGGGTCTGTCACCCACTTCTGGCTTCCATGGATACTGCATGCAAAGGACCTGGATCTTTGAAAATCTTAACAATAGCAGTTAAGATCATGAAGTGTGTGTACCAAGAAAACCAGTCCCAGAACCAAATATTTATCAAACCTGCCCCTTGCTTTACCTTTTCCATTGTCTCATCAGCTAGAAGTCATATGACTAGTTTGTGGAAAGTGTGAATTCTTGATTCATCTATGGTTACAGTCAATCACAGGTGGATGGATCCCTGCGCCCGAATAGTTCAAGTGGAAGAGGTAGTAGGATTGGCCCAGGCACTATCGTGGGTTCTTTGTTTCTGGAAGAGAATGTGTCATTGGCAGCTCCCACTGTAACTGGTTGCAATGGAAACAAGGCAAATATCACCCATTTTCCCCAGGTCAAGTTTCCTTAACAAGATTGGATACAAGCTTAGCCAGAGCTAGCCCCTGTGCCTTGCCCCAAGTACTTGTTTGATGTCCAGAGTTCAAAGGCACTTTCCTTAAACTACTGTCTTCAAAGGTCCTAATGCACGTGATGAGAGACACTGCATGCCTGGTCCTCCTTTGGGTTGGTATCTGATTGCCATCCTGTTACCTTGGAGACTCAGTGCTGAGCCCTTAGATGTACTCATGAAACCCGAGAATGCTTTCCCATGCTTAAGCTGGAGTTGGCATCACTAAACCATTTAGGACACCACCTGAAGCTTCTCTTCCTGTGTTCCATTAGCCTGTGGCACTGACCTCTCCTCTGGCTGCCCAGCATCCATTGTCTGGCCCTAGCCATCACTTTTAACCAGCTTGTCCTTAGCAAGTTTCTCTGTCCTCCTCTCTGCCTGCACTCCTTGTGGTGGGGGCTGACCTGCACACCATGATTTCCCAGGGGTGGCACCCCTTTTTATTGTTTTGAGATAGGGTACCATACATCCCAAGCGGGTTTCAAATTTAACAGGTAGCAGAGAGAGGATGACCTTGAACTTCTGATCTGCCTGCCTCTGTTTCTCCAGGGCTGGAATTACAAGCCTGCAACACCGTGCTTGGTTTATACCATGCTGGAAGTCAAGCCCGGGGCCTTATGCAAGTGCTCTACCAGCTGAGCTACACCCCCAGCCCTTCCTTTTGTTTTTTCGAGATGAGGTCTCGCTCTGTAGCCCAGACTTTACTGGAACCATATGGGAGTCCACCTGCCCGAGCCTGTTACCCCACTCCTCCCAGGCTGGACTACAGGCATGAGCCACCGTATCTAGTCCAGGGGGGCCACCTCTTTGAGGTTCCACCGTCTCCCTGTGCCACCACTAGGGAACAAAGTCATCAACGCATAGACCCTTGGGGGACATTCCGCCCCTATTCAAACTTCAGCAACCATTAAGCAGCCCTGATTTTCCCTCCAGCTGTCTACACTGGCAAATATCCCCCAAGGGTCCACGATAACAGGGAACCACAGGCTCCTCAAGCCCTGTCATTAAGGGCTGGCATCTTGCTCCACTCCCTGTTGTACTGGTTGGCGGGGAGGCTGGTGCACAAATGGGCAGCCCAGAAGGAGCCTTCTCCCACTTTTCCTTCCTCCAGGCTTGTTCTTTCTGCTCGGGAAGCCAGATGCTCCGCAGTTTAATTACATGCTTTGCAGTTGGAAGTACAGAATGTCAGTGCTGGAAAGGAAGGACCTCGTTATAGATAATAGCTACCAGCATTTATTGAGCACTTACTCTCTGCCAGGTGCTCTGCCAGGCCTGTTTCCAGGCATGGCCTCATTTAACTTCTGTAGCAGCAGCATCTATGTTCTGCATAAAGAAACTGAGGCTGAGGAGCTACAGAGAATTTCCTGAAGTGTTCTAGGTGGTACCTCACAGCACAAAATACCAGTGGATACTGGGGAGGTTCCATTGTCAAATGCCACATCCCAAATCCCCTATAGGAACTCACAAAGCATGCCACATGCTTAAGGCCCTGAGAAGTCTTGCAGCAAAGAGACCTGTTTGGGCCTGTGTCTCTTGTGCTGCAGACTTTGCAGAACCACTGTTCCGGAGAGGATAGTTTGAGAACTGCTGATAATGACCAACCTCCTCACCTACAAGATGGAGCATGAGGCTCAGGCACTTTGGGGACAGACCAGACAAAGGCCTTGGGCTTCGTGTTTCTCCATACACACAGCACAGGAAAGCAGACAGCAGCTTGCCTAGTCCACTAATCTGTTTTTATAAAGAAAGTTTTAGTGAAGATTTTCCGTGTGTGTGTGTGTGTGTGTGTGTGTGTGTGTGAGTGTGTATGCATGGGGAGGTCAGAGATCAACCACAGGGGTTGTTCCTCAGGCACTATCCACCCTCACTTTTTTGAGACAGGGTCTTTCACTTGGAGGAACCCACCAAGTAGACTAGGCTATCTGATCAGTGCATCTCAGGAGCTCTCCTGTCTCTGCCTCCCCAGCTCTCATATTACATGTATGTGCCAACATGCACTTTTTAGAATCACAGTTTGGAAGGATCAAACTCAGGTCCTCATGCTTGCAAGGCAAGCACTTTACGAAGCTGTCTCCTCAGCTTCTCTGATTAATGGATGAACCAATCAAAACCTTAGAGAGGAGGGGTGACTTGTCCAAAAATCACACAGCCAACCACGAGCCCAGCAGAAACATGTTCTCGATCTCTGCAACGCTAATATTCTCTAAAATATGCACCAACTGGTCACATTGTTTCGCCTGTTCTCCTGCAACCAGGAAGCTGAGGCAGGAGCATCTTGAGTTTCAGGTCAGCCAGGACACTATAGCAAGACCTTTTCCCAATCAATCAATCAATCAATCAATCACCAATCAATGAAGCCTAAATCAGATAGATGGCAGAAGGTGAGGCATGGAGTCTCTGATACCTATGACGAATGTATCTGCTCTGCATTGCGCACCACTTATATTGGCACTGCCCCTTTCACAACTGTGGAAGTCACCCCCAGGCCTTTCTCCCACGGACTTAGTAAGACCACATTGGCTCATACAGGCTGAGGGCCTGCCCCTGCCCTCTACCTGCTTGCCACAGTAGAATAGGCTGGCACCCTAGTGGATCATCATGTGAACAAGGGCAAACAAAGCAACTAGTGTTTAATTCTGTACCCAATGCCGTAAAAACGCCATTGGCTTCCCTCCTGTCTGCCAACTGGAAATGTGAGACCATTTGGACAGGAACTGGGCAGAAGGCAAATTTGCCTGCTTCAGGAAGAGCTGGCTAAGACAATGACTCATGTAAATAGGGACCAAGGAGGCTGCTTGCTATGCTTCACAGAATAAATTCCACTTAAGGGCTCTAGGCCTCTCTGAAGTGTGCCGTCTTTCCATGGTCAACTATTTCCATTTTTAAAGTTGCAAATTAACTTGGTCTTACCTCTTATTATGATAACTCACATGTGCATAGAACACTATTTATCCTGTTCACAGTGTAGATAGTTTCTAATATCTGCTCATGAGGACATTCTAGTCCCCATGGTCCAGTTAGCCAGCAGCACTAATAAGGGAGGTTTTATTAACCTCTTTGCCTGAGGGGGAGCATTTCTTGCCAACCCTGATGGCCCACACATGGCAGAGGGCTAAAGGTTAACTCGAACAGCTGCAGGAACAGGACATTACAGCCTCTGGGTGGCCCCCAGCAATTCCTCTTGGGGACCAGATTGTCCACATGGCCCTTCCAGATCTGAGAGACGCAGACTGTGGCTGAGGTAGAGGGTAAAAATAGTCCCATGTGGGTGGCAGCTGGGCCCAGAGGCACCTGCTTCCTTCTCTCTGGAGGAAGGTGGCAACCAGGTGACACACAGCTCCTGGGCTCCTGAGGCCCCACCCTACTACAACTTAGACTTCCCTTCACAGCAGAGCACACATGTGTCTGCCCACATACATGAAGTGCCAGAAAGAGTATGAACTTGGTTGTAAGCTTTATCTACTGCCTGAATCACACTGCCGGCTATGACCTCGCAAGATTTTCCTCCTACGTCTCTGTGGAAGTAAAGACTTCTTTCTCCAAGGCTTGCTGTGGGAGTTCAACAACAGCAGGAGCTGCTGACTTGTTTCATTCTGCAGCCTCGGTTTTTCTTCCCTTCCCCTTCTACCCACTGTTCCTATTCTAGCACGTTCTCCATGTTTGGCCATGAGGAAAGTCAAACTACCCCATGGAAAGGCCAATGTGAGGGACTGAGGTTCCCTCCCGCCAATGGCCAACTGAGGGAGTGTAGTAGTTTGGATGAAAACAGCCCCCATAGGATCAGAGGGAGGGGCACTATTAGGAGGTGTGGCTTTATTGGAGGAAGTGTGTCACTGAGGGTGGGCTTTGAGGTCTCAGAAGTTCAAGCCAGGGCTAGTGGATCACTCTCTCTTCCTGCTGCCTGCTGATCCAGATGTAGAACTCTCAGCTACCTCTCCAGCACCATGTCTGCCTGCATGTTGCCATGCTTCCTACCATGATGATAATGGACTAAACCTCTTCTGAACTGTAAGCCATCCCAATTAAATGTTTTCCTTTATAAGAGTTGTCATGGTCATGGTGTCTCTTCACAGCAATAGGAACCCTAAGATGGAGAGATCTGGGAAGCTAGTCCTCTGGCCCCAGCCTAACCTTAGCCAAAACTTGGACTACCATCTTGTAAGGGACTCTGTGCCAGAGCCACCTAGCCTAGCTACTTCCAGATCCCTGTCCCTCAGGTACTGTGAGCAAATCAGTGTCTGCTGCATGTGGAGAGATTTGTGATGCAGTCATTGATAAGGAAGGAATGCCTTTGCCTGTCAGGGTTCCCACAAAAATTAAGAGTTCAGGGGTCTGGAAGATGGCTCAGTCAGTACAGTGCTTGCCACGGAAGCTCAAGGACTTGAGTTTGGATCCCAGCACCTGTGTGAAAAAAGCAGTACCCATGTAATTCTGGTGCTGAAGAGGGGGAGACAGGAGGGTCCCTGGCTTGCAGCCCAGATAGCCTGGCTAAATCAGTGAGCTCCTGACTCTGTGACCCTGTTTCAAAAATAAAATAGAAGGGACTAGAGCTATGACTCCATGATAGAATATTACTGTAATTAACGAGGCAATTCCACCTAATTTATGTGGTAATCAAGAGAGGTTTATTTCTGGGATAACTTGCAGCCAATAGGGGTTGGTTATAGGATCCAGGAGAGATGAGATACCATCCAGTACAGAACTCTGGCTTGGTGTCCCATCTATCTTCCAGGACCACGAGGTATCCAGAAGGGTCAAACACTACACACCTCAAGTCTTAAGGAGCCCCCTCTCAGCCATGCCCCAGGGGCAGGTCATAGGCAGGTGTGGCAGTTACCTGCTGTCACTCTAGGGGCAGTGTTTCAAGGTCAAAGCTACCCACTACAATAGAATGCTTGCCTTACATATGTTCAATCACACTAGGTACAACCCTTAGGCTTGGGAGTGAGGAGAGACAGAGAAATGGTTGAGGCAGACATCAAAAATTGACCTACAGAGAGAGAGAGAGACAGAGACAGAAAGAGAGCGAGAAGCGAGAGCAAGAGCGAGACAGAGACAGAGAGAGAGAGAGAGAGAGAGAGACAGAGAGACAGAGACACAGAGACACAGAGAGACAGAGAGACACAGAGAGAGTAAAATTAAGGGTTCATACACACCAAACTGTCACTAATCTTGTCAGGACTCATGGTTCCAGACAGGTAGGGAGCAACAGCCTGGATTCAAGTCATGCAGGACCCCTATTCCTGAACTGATGGAGCCTCAGCGAGAGCCTACATCTACACAGCCGGTGACCAGACTTAATGAGGAAATAAAACCATTAGTCAGGAAGCCAAGCAAAGCTCCGTAGCAAGTAGGCCTGAGCTTGATTGGCAGCTGACAGCTTCCATAATTTTGTCCCTAAATCCTAAAGGACACAATAGGGGGAGCAGTATGTTCCTCCAAACTCAGTCCACTATGCCCCTCTTCTGCTGAGCCCACTTAGAACTTTCCTGTGTTAGGCCCCCACCCCAGCGATTCTTCCTCTACTGGGAAACTTCCTGCTCTGTCTGCCTTCAGTCAGACAGACACAAGCAATTCTCATAGCCTTTCTCATAGCCTTGGCTTGTCCTCGGCTGGTGATCCTTGTTAACTTCACAAGCCCAGGTCAAGGGCAAACATCTCTGGTTCCTCCTTCCACACTAAGTTATCCAGAGAAATCGACCCAGGGATGATAGAAGCGGGTAGGGGACAGGCAGGAATAATTGAAAGCTTATGGACTAGGACATTGGCCCACGTATACTGATCATGCTCACTGGAACAGGCATTGCCCTGAAAGTTCCCCTAACCCTCTTCCTGCTCCCACCGTATGTATCAGACAGCCGGGCTGCAGCTGGATGGAGTCAAGGACATGGGCTCCAAGCCCAGATTAAGCTTTGGTCTGACCAGAAGGATGACAAAGGACATAACCAAGCATTGCTCTAAAGAAATCCTGCTGCCAAAAGCAAAGCACAGACTGTCTGGGCCAGACACTTGCAGTACAAAACAGCATGTACATTACAGTAGGCAAGACACTGCATTCCCGTTGGCGGTATGGAATACAAATAGAGACAACCGGAAGGAGTTTGTGCCTAGGTAATTGACCCACCCCAGACTGCAGGATTTTGCAGTTTTAGAAGGTTTCCCCCACTTTGGCTAGTTCATGCTTTCTAAGTCGTCTACAATGACTGTTTCTATTAAACAAACAAACAAATAAGTAAATAATAGAAATTCTCCCAAATGACTTAATGTTAATAATATATTAAAGAGTGGCCTGTGGAGCCAGACTTAGGATAGGAGGCAAAGAGCTCTCCTGGCCATGACAGCCTTCAGCCAGGGAAAAGCTGAGAGGGTCTAGCAGGGACAGTGTGGCACAGCCTGGCCACCCAGAGCCAAGCCCGGTGGAGTGTGCAACGCTGGGGGCCACAGCTACCCCCAACCCGCTGTGTGATCCTTAAATAGAGCGGAGAAGAGCTCCAGACTGTCTCTGGAGCCACAGTTCTGGGAACCCGCACCTTGGGGCGGCTTTCTAAGTAGAACAGACAGCAGCTGCCCAGAGTGAGTCAAGGTTACTTGACCCGCGGGCGGGAGCTGCCTGGACGTTCTGACCCTTTCCAGCCAGCTTTGCGCAGGCTGCACGCTGGGAGGGATTCGTGTTCCCGAATTTTGGGCTCTGCGAGTGGGCTGGGGCAGGGCGGGGTAGGGCGGGGCGGAGCTCGGCGGTTGCCAGGGGCGGGACGGCACGACTGGCGTGGATCTCCGTGGGCGACTGCCACGCACTATTTGTTGGCTTTCTCCTGCTCGCACGTCGCCTGTTGCTCTCTGCTCCTGGCCGCCGGTTTCCCGCCGGGAAGGTAGGCGGACGGAGAGTGCCAGTGCGTGGGCCGCCTCCCGCCTTCCTCTCCTCCCTGCTCAAGGGTGATCGAAGAGCCCCCCGGGCGTCCCCGACAGCGCGGACGCTGCCAGCTCCCGGCGCGCCCTGGACCGCGCGCCCAGACTCCCGGCGCTGCGCCGCGATGAACGCGAGCTTCCTGAACCACAGCGGCCTGGAAGAGGCGGGTGGTGACGCCCGAGCCGCCCTGGGGAACCATAGCCACGGGCTGGGTACGTGGCTAGACTGCTGTCCCGGGGGCGCACCGCTGACCGCCAGCGACGGGGTCCCCGCGGGGCTGGCGCCCGACGAACGCAGCCTGTGGGTGTCGCGCGTGGCGCAGATCGCCGTACTCTGCGTGCTGTCGCTCACCGTGGTCTTCGGCGTTTTCTTTCTGGGCTGCAACCTGCTCATCAAGTCCGAGAGCATGATCAACTTTCTGATGCAGGAGCGCAGACCCTCCAAGGACGTGGGCGCCGCCATCCTAGGACTGTACTGAGCTCCAGTCGCCCTCGCCAGAGTCGCAGCACCGCGAGGAAGGGACAGCAGAGCCTCTTCCTCAAGGCTTTAGCCACCGCCTGAGGTCAGCGACGTGGCTCACACACTGCCTCAGCCTGGACATTGAGAACTGAGCTGTGGCGGAGCGCGAAGGGACTGTCACAACAGGTCTCTCCTGTGTGTGCTCCAACGGGGTCAGGGGCACAGAGTTCGTCACAGGTTTTTTACAAAGACAAATTGGGGGGGGGGGGCAGGAGATGCAATGCGGGGTTGGGGTCACTCGCGTGGGAATTTCGGGAATGTTGGTGGGGGCCGTTTCCAAGGAGGGTGCGGGAAGAGGTGAACGAGTCTGAGATTTTGCAGCTGATCTCGCATTGCATCTGAAAATAAATTTTGTAATAAAACCATAGCCGTCGGGTTTCCTGATGCATTCTATTTGGTGTGTGTGTGTGTGTGTGTGTGTGTGTGTGTGTGTGTGTGTGTATGTGTGTGTTGGGGGAGGCGAGGGAAGGGAACTAGTCCTACTTCTGGCCCAGTTTGGTAGACTTAAGTAGCCGTGGGGCAGACAGCTCTAGAGCTCCTTGGGTTCTCAG
Organism: Onychomys torridus; assembly: GCF_903995425.1. Taxonomy (NCBI): domain Eukaryota; kingdom Metazoa; phylum Chordata; class Mammalia; order Rodentia; family Cricetidae; genus Onychomys; species Onychomys torridus. Next base: position 91,537,275 of record NC_050450.1, read on the forward strand.
ACAAAGGCGAGAGAAAAATGAATTGTTTTTTTGTTGGTTTGGCTTTTTTTTCTTCTTCTTCTTCTTCTTCCTACAAAGAACTGTTTTCTTCTACTCCTACAGTAGAGGAAGCAGGTCCTTTGGGGCATCCAGACAGTTGGTGAGATTAATTAAATCACTGGTAATTTTAGTCTTCTTCATAAAGTGGAAATGGAAAAAGAAAGTGAACGGAATCCAAAGGGGGAAGGGCTGTGAATAAAATAAATATATCAGATAAATTAATTTGGGTAGGCAGGGGCTGGAGCTAGTCAAAATTCCAGGCTGAGCCAAGAAGCCCCATCCAAGGGCTTGTTTTGCCCTACCCTTTTAGCTGGTAGATGGATGGACTCAGAACAAGCCCCTTAAATGGCTTGCAAATGCTATTTCTTCTGGGCACCCTCCCATTAAGAAATGCACCCTCACTGTCTCCCGACCTGAAACCCAGTTCTGGAGGGGACTTGGTGCTTACTGGCCAGAAGGAAGGGAAGGGGGCCATTTGCAGCAAGCCTTTGTTCTAAGGGACAAATGAACCCAGGCCACCTCAGGGAGAAAGCCCTCTTCCCACCGGCTTTTTGACCTATGTGGGCCCTCTTAGCCAGGCTCATGCATACAGTACTTGGAAAGGTTTCTGGGGAAAGGAGCTCAGGTCCCTCCCTCTCCTCTCCAACTGAAGGAGAATGGGAGAGAAGATGGCTGAAGCTTTCCCTGGCTTTAGAATGGGAAGCAGGAGGGACCTTCTCTCTTTGGCGACAGTTGGGGAGAGGAGGAGGTGGCGGGGAGTTTCTTAACAAAAGCATAAGTAGTGACTGAGTCTGAAGGATGCAGACTCTTCCTGGCTCCCACACAGTTCTGTGGAGTCATAGATATAGAGATATATCCCTTCCACCAGCCTGCCATTCAGTCACATACCTGGGGAGTCATCTGTGGGATGGACTGGCCAGTGAGGCAGGTATCACAAAGCCCTTGTTAAATATCTATGAGACAGCTCCCCACCCCATGGAATGAATATTGGGATGTTGATGATTAGCATTGCCTCTGGTAGCCTGTCTGATTGGGTGGGGAGGGGCAACTTGGACACTGTGATTCTAGACTCTTGGCATGAGTTAGCACGAGTGCCTGGGGTATGGGCCACCTGGTGACCTGGGTAACACCACTCAGACCACCACAAAGAAGTTACTTTAGCTCCCCAAGAAAGGGAGATGGGGGGTTGGGGAAAAAAAGAATAAGGGCTTCAAATGTCTGTCTGGCCAGGTTCCAGTGAACACTGAGAACTTCCTGCAACCAAATGGCCTGCTACTAATGTGACAAGAGGGAGTTGGTTCAAGAGTTCAGTCTCTTAAATTTGCCAACAAAGAAAAGCTTTAATGGAGTAGCCTTGCAGGGTCTCTCTCACTGTAAACAAAGACCTGTTTGAGAAGTATCATGAGTGTTTCGTTGGCTTTTGCAACAAAAACTCTAAGGTCTTCCTATATATCCCAGGTTGCCCTCCAACTCAGGATCCTCCTGCTTGTGTCCTTTGTGCCAGACTTACATGCATGCAGCAACACTCCAGGCTTACCATGGATGTTTGGCTGCCCATTCCACGATGTGCGAGCATGCATTCATAGGCAAATGTGCATGGGTGCTTGTTCACACATGCAGGCAAATGCCAAGGCCAGGCTCAAGGAAGAAGCATCAGGCAGGCACAGGCTCTGAGAGGAGGAGGAGGAGCAGTTACATTTGTGACCATTCTTACTCCTGCAGCCCAGAAGGTGGAGGTGGTGGTGGAGGTGGTGGTAGTGGGTGGTGGTGGTGGTGGTGGTGGTGGTGGTGGTGGTGGTGGTGGTGGTGGTGGTGGTGGTGGTGGTGGTGATGGTGGTGGTGATGGTGGTGGTGGTGGTGATGGTGGAGGTGGTGGAGGTGGTGGTGGTGGTGGTGGTGATGGTGGTGGTGATGGTGGAGGTGGTGGAGGTGGTGGTGGTGGTGGAGGTGGTGGTGGTGGTGGTGGAGGTGGTGGAGGTGGTGGTGGTGGTGGTGGAGGTGGTGGTGGTGGTGGAGGTGGTGGAGGTGGTGGTGGAGGTGGTGGTGGTGGTGGAGGTGGTGGTGGTGGTGGTGGAGGTGGTGGTGGTGGTGGTGGTGGAGGTGGTGGTGGTGGTGGTGGTGGTGGTGGTGGTGGAGGTGGTGGTGGTGGTGGAGGTGGTGGTGGTGGAGGTGGTGGTGGTGGAGGTGGTGGTGGTGGTGGAGGTGGTGGTGGAGGTGGTGGTGGTGGTGGAGGTGGTGGTGGAGGTGGTGGTGGAAGTGGTGGTGGAGGTGGTGGTGGTGGTGGTGGTGGTGGTGGTGGTGGTGGTGGTGGTAGTGGTGGTGATTGACTAAATTGCCTTATGTCAACCTCAGACAAGAGGAGGGAAGATGGTGTGAGGTAGAAACCAGTGAGACACAGTGCTCCAGGAGAAAGGCAACCCAAGATCAGAATCTTGAGCCTTGGGACTTTAGAAGAAAGCCCTTCCTCTGTCCCTAACCCTTGTGCAGAAAGGATTTTCCCTGGGAGGCTGACTCATGATACAGTGGCCAAATCTCAGAGGTTCCCAGATTCAGCAAGGAGAAATGCTGGATCCTTGCCTGAGAAATCCTCACTGCTCTGTTTCCTGACTCTGTGACTTCAGAGAAGTAGCTCAACCTTTCTGTGTCTCAGTTTCTTCATCTACACAACAGGAGTGGTAGGACTCAGGGCTCCTGTGCCATGTATGTGGTATTGCCAGCACAGGGCCTGGTACTGGAGGGACAGCTAATAAAGAAAACTACCAGCATTACCATTAGCTTTATTTAATGTATAAGCTCCTTCCCCAACAAAATGGAACTGGCTCTCTGAAATGAGAACCCTGAACAGAAAAATAATAATAATTCATATTCATGGCACATTTGGCTGTTTTCAAAGTTCTTTCATAAGCAGAACAGAAACACTTTGTTAATTCCTAATTTGTGAAGCTCTGGCTTCCTATCCTACTAAGAAAGGTTTTGTTAACACTCCCATTGTACAGATGAGGAAATCAAGGCCCGGAGAAGCTACCCGAGTCACACACTGGAACCTTGCTGAGTAAGAGGAGCAGATACCCTCTCAGTTGATGTTATGGGAAAGGAAACTGAAGTTCAACTTAACGGACTTGCCCATGTTCATTCTCTCAACTAGCATCAATAGCAGATCTCCTGTGGGTCAGGTCCTGGGCCAGGGGTCTGCAAGATCCAGTCCCAGGGTGTCATTCCTGAAGTAACAATGCCAGTCCTGGGAAGAGGGCAGCTGGAACTCAACCAGGTCCTCTATGCCTTGTTCTGATCCTGGAGCAGGGGACAGTTGGGAGTACTAACACCCGCACCTCCACTCCCTCCCCCACTGGCCTGTCCAAATTCCCCCAGAAGTGTGCACAGCTGCAGTGGAGCCCCGCCCTCCACGGATCCCAGTACCACAGTGGCTCAGCAGTAGCCTGGGGTGACAGAACTGGTTTCAGAAGGAAAGAAGAGAGCAAAAGAGCCCAATGTCTGTCACCAGTAGCCTCACTGCCCTGACTGATGGTTCTTTGATGAGCAGAACTGGGTTGTAGGGGGATGCCATCACCTCTCGCTCCAAGCTGCCATTTAGCCAAGGGCTCCAGCAACTGGAATTCTCGTCCCGGAGTTCTTTCCTGGCCCCGTTTCTCTTGTCATGACCCACAGCCAGGATCCATGCAGGAACATCTTCCCATTCTAGCCAGAGCAGGAAGCAAGAATAAGACCAGAAGTAGGGGAAAAAAGAAAGGGGGGAGAGAATGTGGGGGGAGCAGAGAAAAGATGGGATGGAGGGGGAGGCAAAGCAAGAGACCCAGCAGGAGGCTCAGGTCCCTGATCCCCCCACCTGCAGGTTTCTGTCTACACACAGGTTGGCCAGCCACAGCCACTTGGAAAATAAAGAGGAGAAGCAGAAGCATTGAGGGGGATGATTGAGGTGGTCCCACTCCTACCTCACAGGGTCTGTGTCCTCTGCCAACCACATAACCTCCTGGTGAAAGTGAACCCTCCTCAAAGCCAGGCCTGGGCCACACTCCTCCATACTCCATAAAGTGCCATCGCTAGCTGGGGAGGGAAGGCACCCTAAGGGTGTAGTTCAGCTCATAGAACAAAAAAAGGCTGGGCAGTGGGTGGAGGGTTAGGCAGGTATAGGCAGAGACACGGGGTTTGGGGCTGAAGAGATAAGCCTCAGATTTCCCAGCTGCCAGAGGAAGCCACTCACCTTGTCACAGCGCCAGTTCCCTCATCACATTAGTTGAGCGCTGGGTGGCTGAGAAGTTAAGTGAGAATATGTCTTGAAGCTCTCCATCACACTGTGAATTAAGTGAAAAGAAACGTTTTAAAGTGTCCACGATCTCTGCCCTGATCCGTCAAGACTCAACAACGGCAGAGGATGTAGTGAGTCAAGGTGTCATGAAACACTGAACCACAGAGCCCCAAAGCCATGCTAGGTCCTTGACTGTCAACTCAGACCCACATGTACGATCTGTGGAGGTCACATTCAGTGTGCTTTTCCTCATAAAATTATTCCATAAGGAATTTTACATTTACAGGAACAACAACAACAAAACAGAGAATGGGCAAAAAGTAGCCCCAATCCTTCGGCCAGGAAGAATTGCCATGGATCCTTTGCTGTAAATCCTTTTGTATGCTTAGGAATCAAAACAGCAAACATTGGGCTTTTTAATAAAAAAAAAAAAAAGTCCTTATAGAATATATGCCATTTTGAACATGTTTATAGAATACATGCTTTGAACAGTTTGGAATGTGTGACTGCTTTCACTTAGCATTATATAGTGACAGGTTCATGTTGGGAACTGACATCTTAAGTCCCCTAGTTTTTCGTTATGCACATATCACCCTTTAGCTAACTGATCCCCTGCAGTTGGGTTTCACTCGGTTTCCAGGTGAGTGCGAAGGCCCTGGCTGTGTCCCACTGCACCCTGCAGATGGACTCTGGTGAGAGAACTTAGCTGGTGACTCGTGGTAGCTGGAGAGTTTGTGTCCCAGCTTGTCTCCCATTGCTCTCTTGGGATCATCTCTCCAGGAAGAGCCTGCATGCTCCCGGATGGAATCTGCAATGCGCACTGAATCCCAAACTGTTAAAACACCTCACATTTGCTGGGTGGTGGTGGCAGAGGCGGGGGGGGGGGGGGGGGGATGGCAGTGGCCCAAGCCTTTAATTCCAGCACTCGGGAGGCAGAGCCAGGCAGACCTCTGTGAGTTTGAGGCCAGCCTGGTCTATACAGAGCAAGTTCCAGGACAGGCACCAAAAGTACGCAGAGAAACCCTGTCCTTTTTTTTTTTTTTTTTTTTGGCCAGGCAGTGGCAGAGCTAGGATCTGGTGTCTTCATGTTGGCCTCCACATGCTGTGTCTTTTGCTCCACTATAGCTATATAACTATCTCACTGAAGTGACTGGCACAGGGCGGGAGAGGAGGGATGTGACAGAAAGCTGGAGCCAGAGGTGTACAGACGGCTTGCGAAAAGTAACAAGCTCTCTTCCTATGGGAAAGGAGGTTGGTCATGTGATTCCAAACTTCAGAGTCTTAGACCAGGCTGGGAAATGCCAACAGGGTGGAACCCCTTTCTGTTGCTCTGCCACTCACCTGCCACCCTCTTTCCTTATCGGTGTCCTGCAAACAATTCCACTTAAGCATCCCTGGGCATGCTTCTTCTTGTAGAATGGGATTATTTGCCAGAATGCAGCTTCTGGCTATCAGGACAGAGCTTGGCCACAGCTCATCTATGGCTGTCCAAGTAGCTCTGCTTCCTCTGCAGGGTGCAACTAGGGGTGCTGCATAATGCTCTCACCATGAAATAGAGGGCACTGAGGTCCAGGGACCAAAGGAAGAGGAAGCAGCATTTGGATGGTGGACACCTCCCTTCTGGATACTACCTAGACCACTAGCTCCAGAATTGATTGCCTCAAAGTGGGGTGCAGGGGCAAATGTAGCCAGAGGGACACCCCTGTGTTCTGAGAGGTGACAGTCAGGGGCCTCAGGCTTTTCTCTCCTTACCTAGCACTTCTCCCCAGCACAGGCAACCCAAGTCTTTGTTATGAGCAGGGCACTAGCAGGGACACAAGGGAAGAGGGGTGCTTTATGCCCATGTGTGAATTTATGATACACTAAGATCAGGGGAGGTTTGATAGAGGTGAAATGGCAGAACTCCCTCAAAGAGCACTAGGGACCTCTATGCCCCAGCCCCACCCATCTTCAAATGTGTCTTATTGTTCTCCTGGCTTGCATCTTTGAATAATGCAAGATTCCACTTCAAAAACAAATGTGATTTTGATTGTTGCATTAATTTGAGGAGTGGTGTATGTATAGGAAAAACTCTAATGAATTGTCATGGAGATAAAACTTGGGATGAGGTTGCCATAGTAACGGAAATGTTTCTGAAAGGCCACATCACCTTGGCAAAGTAGGAAGCTCCTGTCAAGAATTTGCAATTAGAGGCCAAATCACAGACCTTCCCGTCAGGGCTGGGTGCACTTTCGGTTTCTCTTATTTCCCCTTTTTTTCTTATTTCCTGTTTCTCCTGATCATTCATAAGAGCATGAGTTTTGTTTTTTGGGTTTTTTGTTTGTTTGTTTGTTTGTTTTAATTTGGGAGACTTTGATTCAAGTTCTGGCTTGGTCACTGAGGAGTTGGGTATGTGAGAGCCTTGAAGAGGTGAAAGGGAGTAGGTTCCCTGTTGATTTGATGTATAGCCTTGGACAAGTTGTCTCTCTCCTTTCCTGAGTTTCTTCCCATGCAAAATGACTAGACCAGACTCGTGGATTCTTGTATTGTTCCAGCGCTCTGCTTGAGGAGGACCCAGCCTCCCAGCTCCTTCCTGCCCCTAGGTATCTGGACAGCTGAGCTGTCCGTGGTTCTGAAACCCTGCATGTCGAATACCTGAGCCAAGATCTGTTCTCAACCATTGTGACCTTAGCACTTGTACAGCCTGGGGGGCTCAGAACATCTCAGCCAGAACCTATGTGAAGCTGGAGAGAGTGAACCTTAGAGGAGGGATCTAGTGGTGTATTCTAACCAGGTGATCTCTCTCAGGAGCAATTAGGAGCCATTTCCTCCCTTATCTGTGAAATTTGGGTGACAGTCCAGAAGAAGCTTGCCTGCGCTATGGGGAGAGGAGGACCCTAAATTCTCAGTCCTTCCACACTGCATGAAGTTCAGTCTTTCCACTGGTGATAGCAGACAGAGATCAAGACACAGTGCCCGTCAGGAACTCACTTGAACTGAAAGAAAAACAAGGTGGTTCCCAGGTGTAGCAGCTACATGTCCCCAAACAACAGCTGAGCACTGATTTGTGCTTTTTATGAAACATGTCAAAACCACAATAGCCAAACTATGTCCTCACCTAATTGTCTGACCATCCTTTTGTAATCTACTTCCCTCCTTTGGAACACAGGATGGAAGGAGAAAGGAAGGGAGCACTGAAGAGGAGTTCATGCTGGAGGGCGTAGGGAATTGCTTTGGAACATCATGTGTTTACCACCCCTTATTTTCCCCATCTGACCACATAATGCGATGGGTGGGAGTGTGGAGCCCATAATCAAGAAACCCTTGACTCAATAGTTGTGTGCTATTCTTCCTGAGTCCTCATTTGGAAAATGGAAATTACAGTTATACATATTTTAAGTGTTGTTGGAAGAGTAATTGGGGAAACAGGTAGCAAGTCCGGGGTCTGGCAACATTGAAAGTAACTCTTTGGTTATCTTTGGCTGTGCTACAAACTGGCCCCTAGGCTTTACACTGATGGTTCTGTGGATCAGATGGGCGAGGTGGGCACTCCTGATGCAGCAGATGTCAGTGGTAACTGATCCATCCAGAGGTGATGCACTGGCTACTGTATCTGTATCTGGCAAATTAGGAGGGTGAGTTTGTCAGGGATGATGGGCCTCTCTCTTCTCAGTCCCATGGCATTGCATTCTCCAGTCTTCACAGGAGGAGAGCTGCACTTAGGATAGGGCCTATTTCTTCACCAAAAGTAGAAGTTTTTGGACCTTCAGAATTGGCACACTGTAATAGGCTTTCTTTTGGGCCACCAACCAGCTCCCAAATCATGACACGGAGATTTATTACTAGTGATGAATGTTTGGCCTTATCTTATGCTTGTCCTACTAGCTCTTTCTTTTCTTCTTTTTTTTTTTAAGATTTATTTATTATGTATACAGTGTTCTGCCTGCATATATGGCTGCAGGCCAGAAGAGGGCACCAGATCTCATTACAGATGGTTATGAGCCACCATGTGGTTGTTGGGTATTGAACTCAGGACCTTTGGAAGAGCAGCCAGTGCTCTTAACCACTGAGGCATCTCTCCAGCTCCCTATTAGCTCTTATAACTTAATTTAACCTTTTTCTCTTCATCTGCATCTTACCTTGGGGCTTTTTTTTTTTTTTTTTTACTTTTCTTTCCTTTTGTATATTTGACTTTCACTATTTCTCATGTCTGACTGGCTGGTGGGCAGCAGGCTGGCTGGCTCTGGGCATCTCCTTCTGTTTAGCAATCAGTCATAGCAATGTATATTCACAGCATACAGAACATCCCACAGCATCCTTCTTCTTCTCCCTTATTCTCTCCTTTCTTCTTTCCCAAGCCTAGATTCCTCCTCCTACTTATTCTCTCTACCTACCTATCCCTCTCCTGCCCTCTATTGGCTGTTCAGCTATTTATTAGACCAATCAGGTGCCTTAGGCAGGCAAAGGTGAGACAGCAACACATCTTTATATAATTAAACAAATACAGCATAAACAAATGTAGCACATCTTTACATAGTTAGAAGAACATTCCACAACAGCACACAATTGACATCTTTTCTCCTCTGCTACATCTTATGTATTAAAAACAAGTCACCACTCAAGTGGAAGGAGAAGACACAAGAACATGAGTACCTGGAAGCATGGTTCATTATGGGTATCTTTTGAAATTAGCTCTTAGGTTGATTAATAAATATTTTTATTACTGGAATTTAAGGGAGGTTCCACTCCCTTCTCCCTTTTTAGAAATAACTTTGGAGGTTGGAGACATGGCTCAGTGGATAAGGTTTTGTTGTACAAGCTTAAGGAGCATAGCTGAGACCTTCAGCATCCACAGAGGCTGGAGGCGAAGAAGTGCTGTGGCCCACTTGTGATCCCAGTACTCGGGAAGCAGAAATGGATCCCAGGGACAAGCTGGCTAGCTAGATTGGTAGAACCAGCAGGTTCTGGGTCCAAGTGAGAGATCCTTCCTTAGAAAAAGTGGAGAGTCATCAGTGAAGACACATGATGCCAACCTCTGGCTTCCACATGCAAAAACATACAGATGCACCCATAGGCACCACCCCACACACATAAAGAAATTTGGGTTTACTGACTAAAGAAATTCAAATCCTTGTGATGATCTTGTTAGCTACCACCCGAGGCTGCTTTTCTCCTTATCACCCTGCAGGGTTAGCAATGGGCTCTGTGTATTGTAGGCATTAATGCAAATTGTACTTTCCTATAGTATGTTAGTGTTTCTAGACCAGCTTTGTTTGTCTTTGTGTGTGTTCCCTTCAGCCCATTCCCCTTTGCAAATCCCCCATGTCCTCCATTTTGGTACATAGCAGGTAGCTGAACGTTATTAAAATATAATCTTTTTATTTGTGTTTCCTGGATTTTCCTTAACCGTGACAGTGAATAAATTTGGATTCACCTCTACCATTTTATTTAGTAAGCTTTAAAAAAAAACCTCTCATTTTATTTGCTTGTCTTCTTTTTCTTTTTTTCTTTTTCTTTTGTTCACTAACTTTTATTTATTTATTTTTGCATGATCTCATTTATTTTATTTTTTATAGTATTTTTATTTTATAATTAATTTAATTTCACACATCAGCCACGTATTCCCCCCATCCTCCCTCCTCCCACCCCCAGCCCTCCTTCCCAATCCACCCCCAACTCCCACCTCCTCTAAGGCAAGGTCTCCCCTAGGGAGTCAGCCCAGCCTGGCAGACTCAGCCAAGGCAGGTCCAGTCCCCTCCTCCCTACACCAAGGCTGAGCAAAGTGTCTCAGTATAGGCCCCAGGCTCCAAAAGCCAGCCCATGCACCAAGGACAGTTCCTGGCTCCACTGCCTGGGGGCTTCCCAAAACAGTTCAAGCTAATCAACTGTCCCATTTATCCAGAGGGCCTGGTCCAGTTCCATGGAGGCTCCTGGGCCATTGGTTCACAGTTCATGTGTTTCCACTTGTTTGGCTATTTGTCCCTGTGCTTTTTCCAATCATGGTCTCAACATCTCTTGCTCATACAATCCCTCCTCTCTCTTGCCAATTGGACTCCCAGAGCCCCACCTCACTCATAAGAGGATACTAGATGTAAAACAAAGGATAACCAGACTCCAACTCACAACTCCAGGGAGGCTACCTAGTCAAGAGGACCCTAAGAAAGACACAGGGATTGCCCAATGACAGAGAACTAGAGGATGAGATCTACATGAGCAACCTGAGGGTGGGGGATAATGGAGGGCAAGGGTGGGGGGAAAGAGAGCTTAGGGGAGAGGGAGGTCCCAGCTGGATCAGGAGCAGAATGGGAGAACAAGGAGGGAGATACCATGATGAATGAAAACCCCAGGGGAATAGGAAGAAGCAGAGTGCTAGAGAGGTCCCCAGAAATCCACAAAGATACCTCCACTGTAGACTAGTGGCAGTGGTCGAGAGAGTGCCTGAGCTGACCTGCTCCGGTGATCAGATGGTCGAACACCCTGGCTGTCATGATAGAACTCTCATCCAGTGTCTGATGGAAGCCGATGCAGAGATCCACGGCTTGTCTTCTTTTTCTCATGCCTTCTATTGGCTTGGAAATTAAGCACTTTATACTGAGTCTTGTTGTTGTTGTTTTTGTTGTTTTTGTTTTTTCGAGACACGGTTTCTCTTTGTAGCTTTGCACTTTTCCTGGAACTCACTCTGTAGCCCAGGCTGGCCTCGAACTCACAGAGACCCGCCTGGCTCTGCCTCCCGAGTGCTGGGATTAAAGGCGTGTGCCACCACCGCCCAGCTTATACTGAGTCTTTTAGCAGTTACCTTTCAAGTTTTGACAACATCATTGTTGGAAAAGTCTGAAGTTAGTATCTACCTTCATCCTGAAAGAAATGGGACTATAGATGTTTTTATATATGTAAAATATGTTATATATATATATAATTTGGAAGCAAGGGCTCGCATAACACAGAGTGGCCTCAAACTCACTATATAGCCTAGATGACCTTGATAAAATGTTTAAATTCTGATTACCTCCTCCATAGATAAAATTGAGTTTATTATTGCTTTGTTCTATTTTTGAGACATGGTTTTAAACTATGTAGCCCAGACTGGCCTCCAATAAGTCACCCTTCTCTCTCAGTCTCTGGAATCTGGGATTACAGTTGGTCATCACCGTGTCTGGCTATCGTGTTATTTTTGTCTCGTTTTTACCCCTAGCTTTTTTTAAAGCTGTCTCCAAAATATTCACTATGAATATATCTTTTGAGTTCTATTTTAATTTACAGTAAAATTAATTTTGGGGGTGGTTTCTGGCTAGTTTTATGCCAACTTGACACAAGCTAGAGTTATCTGAAAGGAGGAAACCTCAATTTAAAAAATGCCTCCATAAGACTGGGCTTTAGCCAGGCGGTGGTGGCACACTCCTGTAATCCCAGCACTCAGGAGGCAGAGGCAGGTGGATCTCTGTGAGTTCAAGGCCAGCCTGGTCTCCAAATCGAGTTCCAGGAAAGGCACAAAGCTACACAGAGAAACCCTGTCTCCAAAAACCAAAAAAAAAAGAAAAGACTGGGCTTTAAGCAAGCCTGTAGAGCATTTTTTTAGTTAGTGATGGATGGGGAGGACTCAGCCCATTGTGGGTGGTGCCATCCCTGTGCTGGCGGTCCTGGGTTCTACAAGAAAGCAGGCTGAGCAAGCCACAGTGAGCAAGTCAGTATGCAGCACCCCTCCATGGCCTCTGCCTCAGCTTCTGCTTCCAGGTTCCTGTTCCATTTTTCCTGTCCTGACTTCCTTCAGGGATGAACAGTGATATGGCAGTGTAAGCCAAATGAACCCTTTCCTCTCTAACTTTCTTTGGGTCATGGTGTTTCATCCCAATAATAGTAACCCTGACTAGGACAGGATGTATGGCATTATGAATTTTGACAAATTCGAATACGTGGACAGGCATCCTAGAGCAGCCTCTTTGTAGTCCAACCTTCCATTATTCCCCTGACCTCTGATGACCCCTTTTCTGAACGTCAAATAAATGGGATCATACAATTCAGTCTGGTTTCTCACATTTAGTTTAATGCACCCAATGTTATTTCGTCTGTCAGTAATTCATTTCTTTTCATTGCAAAATAGGTACTATTCCATTACTCTTCCATGGATTATTAAACCACAAGTTTGTTTGGTTTGGTTGAGACATGGTCTAATTTCATTACCTAGGCTACTCATGTGATTGTTTGGCTTGGCTTCCTGAGTGATGGAAGCCTGGCTACATGCCACCATGCTGAGCCGTATCATAAGTTTTAAACTTTGAATTCTTATTTTTGTCTATAGTTGAGGTATATTTGGGTTGTATCCAGTTTTGGGTGACTATGAATAAATCCAACATGAATATTCATGTATAGATATTTATGCATGTGTGAATAAAAGTTTTCATTCCTCTTGGGCAAATACCTACAGGGGAGGTTGCTGGGTCATATGTAAGAATAAGCTTAACTGTATGAAAAGCTGCATACTATTTTCCATGGTGACTGTTTAATGCAATTGCATTCTCACCAGCAGCAAGAGGTCTTTGGGCTGCTGTGTACCTTCTTTGCCCCCAGTACTGCCCAGTGCTTGTATTGGTTTTGTGTGTATGTGGTGGTACCACGTTGTGGACTGAACACCTTTCTTTCTAACGAATGGGGGTGTTGCACATTTTTTCAGGTGTTGATCTTGCTCCCTTCTAAAGTTGAGATGTTTTTCTTCACATCATTAAACTCTGGATCTTGGATGCAGATCATCATTAGTAGTGGGGTTGGAGCTTGGACTCACCAAGGTGCATGTAAAGATCTGAGGATAACTTTCAGCAGTCTGTTCTCTCCTTGTACCCAGTTGAGGCAGGCTCTCTCTTGCTGTTTCTGCTGTGCTAAATACCCCAAGCTCGCTAGCCTGGATACCTGGGGGTGGGGTGGGGTGGTGAATCTCCTCTCTCTGTCTCCCACCTCACTGCAGAAGTGTTGGGATCACCAATGCACACAATTATATCTGGCTTTGATTTCTTAAAGTATGCATTTTGCAGATCAAACTCAGGTCATCAGGTTTGCCCAGTGTTTTTATACACAGAGTCATCTCACTGATCTCTGGACGTGGGTCTTTCTGTCTACATATGATTCTGGAAGATGCATTCTGGTAGCCCATCATTGGGTTTTGTCAGTAGGAAGAGTCTATCCTGGGAGGCTGACCACTTCTAGACATTCTGGTCCAACTGGATTTCTGTATCCTTCTGTTGAGGACAGAGTGGCCTGTGGTAGCCACTCTGAAAGCCGACACCAAGAAGTCTCACCTAAGGGTTTAGCTTTCCTCAGATGGCCTCTCTCTTGCACCTGCCTCTTTCTACTCAGAAGAGAAAGGAAGAAAGTCAGCTGTGAGCTTGAGAGAAGAACGGTCATGGAGTGGGAGGGAAATGAGAGAGAGAGAGAGAGAGAGAGAGAGAGAGAGAGAGAGAGAGCGAGCAATGTTTTGAGTTGGAGAAAGGGATGATGAGAGAAAGAGCCTGGAGTAGGAAACGTGCTAAAGCTCTGTTCTTAGTCCCTTCTCACCATTAGTCAGTGTAAAGTATTGCTAAGGGGACTCAGTATGGACCATCATGGTGTTTCATACAGTGAAGGACAGTTTCATGGCTGAGACACTTACAGTGTTCCTAAGTATTTGAGAGGGGTTTTCCTTCCAAAACCTTCCAACTGCTGGTAAGACACAATGGAGCATTTTTCTTTGCTGCAGAAAGACTCAAGCTGCATTTTTCTTTGTGTCTCAAATGAAGATTTAAACTAACAAAACTCTTCTCCTTTCCCCAGAGACACTAAAGCAGACTGAACTCTAGGATCAGAATAGTGGCTCCCGAGCATCACCAGGCACAGAAAAGCCAAAGACGATGTGTAGGGTCCAGCAAGGGCTATGCTTACGGTTTTCCAAAGGGAAAACAGAATGCTTTTCCTTTTTGAGCCAAACTTGTTTTTCAAAACTAAAATAAACTTCGGCGGCTGCCCATAACCGCCTGCCTATGAGCTTTCCCTGCCAGTCTTGCCATCTGTCTGCTGGTAGGAAGCAGATGATGATCCAGCCACTAAGCCCCCACCCCCCTCCACCTGGCCCACTCTCCCTGGTTCCTCTCTGACCACACTTGAGATTTCCCGCCATATTCCTTACACCCATGCTCATCCACCTGCCTCTGCCTGGCAAAGCAGCCTTAAGTGTAGCTCATCCTGTCAAGCTGCTTCAGCTCGGCTGTCCAGACACCATGTGTCTGCACTGAATTCTACTTTTACTACAAAAACAAACACAAAAACAAAACCCCAAAACTTCCTATCTCTTGTTAGTTGCCCAACTTTGCAACAGATCTTGGAAGCAGGTGACACCTCTAACTATGGGGGAAACTGAGGGGCCATACAGAGAGTTTTGGAGATGGAGCAGAGCTGGCTAGAATCCAATTCTCCCATCTCATCAGATGTGAGCCTAATTTAGTAGGCTACACTCAGTTTTCAGGCAGACTCAAATTAGCCAAGGTCTCAAAGGTCCCAGGAAGTCAGGTTCCATCCTCAGCCCACTCCAATACCTCTAGAGGCCAGGGTGGGTCATGGGAATGGGTCTTGGGAGGGATGCTTCCCTATGCCTAGCCTACATGTTCCAGGAGTGTTCTTCATGTAGGCCCTGGAGTCGCTCATCCTTTGCCGATCGCTGCTTTTGGCTTAGGCAGGCTCTGGGGTGCTTTCAGTCCTTCCACCAGCCTAGCCCTCCTTCCATGTAAGAATAAAAGGAAGCCATTCTCTGAGCCCCACACATGCCTCCCACCCCCGTATCTTCTTTGCTAGCTCCTGCTGTTGCGACTGTCAGGAGTGGAGTTTTGGGTAATTGTTGCTATGGAGATCCTGTCTTGAATTATTGTGCAAATGTATCCCATCTTTCTCCTTATTTGGTATGGGATATGGATGCCTGGAAAATGTGGAGGCTAAAAATTCTTCACAATTCTCCCTTGTTCTCCAGCTTGCTTAACATGAGCCAAAGCCTCAGGTTACCCTGTTCCCAATGCTCACCTCCTCTAAGTCTCCTGATTGGTTACTGACAATGGAAAGATTCTTGGGCAGCTGAAGCTCCCTGCTTTCTGTGGGTCATGGGTGGGACATCCCGAAGGAAATGACCCTTGGCACAACTGTCTCCTGGGTGACCAGCCACTCCCTGTGTAAGAAAGGGCCATGTCTCTCTAAGGGAACAAAGCCTGTGTAAAAGTTGAGAAGATGTTCAATTGAACTCCAATTCCTCCTGTTTCCATAGCCACATCCCATACTGGATCTCAGCTGCATTACCCAGATGTTCTTCTTCCCATGTGCAGATGTCTGGATCATTAGCACTATTTTTATCAGTGTCTCTCATGTCCAAGGTCTGGCCCATCTCCCCATTGATTCTGTACTAAATACAGACTTGAACTGTAGTCAAGGCTTCCAGCATCTCTGCCCCCCCCCCCACAACACACACAGAGAGCCCCTGCATCCTCTGGGACTCAGTACTTATTCCCTTTGCTTTCTGCTCTTGGTGGCTCAGCAAAGCTCTGCTCAGGCCTTCCTGACAGGCACCCTGGCCCTCCTTGTCAGGCTACCTTCTCTTCCTCTGAAAACTCTTCACCTTCTGGAAGATCCTGTCAGCATTCTCCCTCCAGAGCACTCACTGTGCAGCTGCTGTTGAAAACAGTGGAGTCCTTTGGAAAGGGACAGGAGACAAAAACAAGCTGCATCTCTTCCACCGGCTTATCACTATATGGGGTGTTCCCATCCGACAGAAGCCATAGGCCACAAACGCACAAGGGTCTCCTCTCATATGTGTACTTGGGTCTAACATAAAGAGCTCCATTGTCACATGAGAGACAAAAGAAAATCCTGTAAGGCAGGCAGAATCCTGGGGGCTATAAGATGGCTCAACTACCAAGCCTACTGACCTGAGTTCAGTCTCTAGGATCTGCATGATAGAAGGAGAAGGCTGACTTTTATAAGTCTCCCTATGACTTAGACACACACACACACACACACACACACACACACACACACACGTAAAAAACAAAAATATGGGGTTGGGGATTTAGCTCAGTGGTAGAGCCCAAGACCCTGGGTTCAGTCCTCAGCTCAAAAAAAAAAAAAAAAAAAAAAAAAAAAAAGAAACAAGAAACAAAGAAAAAAATGTAATTTTTTTTAAAGGAATCCTGGCTACATGTAGGAAGGGGATTTTTGCACATGTTACTGCCTAGGAGAGAGGACAGGACCTGAGTTTGAAATTACAAGAAGATACACACAGTGCTCAAATAGTTCACGGAGCTAAGTACAACTGGGTTAAACTTGGAAGAAGAGTGGGTCATCGCTGGGGATGTAGCTCAGTGGAAGAGCACCTGCTTAGGATGTGTAAGCTCCTGGGCCAGGTCCAGCAGCACAGGGAGAAAGTCAGGTCAGAGAAATCACAAAGACAGGCTGGTGGAGTCAGATGATGTGGCCAGCTTTCTGGAGGGGAAGTGCTGAAGGAAGAAGGGTTTGGTGACAGAAGTCTGGCCCATGCATTGCTTCAGAGACGTCCGTGACCTGAGACTTACACAGATAATTGAAGACTTCATTCTTTTATTGGCTTTGTTTGTGTAGAAAAGTCTTTCTCTCGACCACTGCCAGTAGTCTACAGTGGAGGTATCATTGTGGATTTCTGGGGGCCTCTCTAGCACTTTGCTTCTTCCTATTCTCATGTGGTCGTCATTTATCATGGTCTGTTATTCCTTGTTCTCCCTTTCTGTTCTTGATCCAGCTGGGATCTCCTGCTCCCCTAAGATCTCTTTCCCTTGAACCTTGCTAGAACTCTCATCCAATAACTGATCGAAGTGGATGCAGAGATCCTTGGCCAGGCCCCAGGTGGAGCTCCAGGAGTCCAGTTGTTGAGAAAGAGGAGGGATTGTAAGAGTGTGAATTGTTGAGACCAAGATTGGAAAAAGCACAGGGACAAATAGCCAAACTAATGGAAACACATGAACTATGAACCAAAAGCTGAGGAGGCCCCAGCTGGATCAGGCCTTCTGGATAAGTGAGACAACTGAATAGCTTGAACTGTTTGGGAGGCTCCCAGGCAGTGGGACCTGGACCTGTCCTTAGTGCATGAGCTGTTTGGAGCCTGGGGCATATGCGGGGACACTTTGCACAACCTGGAAGGAGGGGACTGGACCTCCTGGACTGAATCTACCAGGTTGAGCTGAATCCCCAGGGGAGTCTTTGCCCTGGAGGAGATGGGAATGGGGGGGGAGCTGGGGGAAAGGTGGGGGCAGGGGCAGGAGGGGGGAGTACAGGGAGAACCCATGGCTGATATGTAAAATTAATTAAAAAAAAAAGAAGGAAAAAAAAGAAAAGTCTTTCAAACTCTTTCTTTTGTTTGTTTTTCGAGACAGGGTTTCTCTGTGTAGTTTTGGTGCCTATTCTGGAGCTCGCTCTGTAGACCAGGCTGGCCTCGAGTGCTGGGATTAAAGGTGTGCACCACCACCACTGCCCGTCTTTTAAACTCTTACCTGACTTTTATTAAGAATGTGGGGAGCTCAGTCACTGGAAGAAACATTTATGGCCTGTCACCTCTGCAGTTAGCATTTTATTGTATGGATTAGCTCAGAGGACAGAGGACAGAGACTAGCAAATACATGGTTTGGGTCTTGTGAAGGTTTTCTTCAAGCCTCTTTCAATGAAAGAAAGAAACCCAGTTCAAGCCTGCTGAGGCAAGAACAGCAAGTTCCATCTTTCCATGCTGGGCAGCCCAAGCATCCAGCATGGCTTGATACAAGGGTGTAGCTGATGTTGCCACTGTGCGCGCGCGCGCGCGCGCGTGCGCGCGCACACACACACACACACACACACACACACACACACACACACACACCACTGTGGCTCCACTGCAGTCCTTGGGGAGCTTCATTGTCAGGAAGCTTCTTGCATGACTGTGATAACAGCATTCAGGTTTGGGTGTCATGGATCTTTAGAGACATCAGCTAAGGTTAGGATAAAAGAGGCCACAGCAACCGAATCTGTTCCCATGTGTCTCTCTCAGCAACTTCTACCCATATCATATTGACCAGAACTAAGTGACATGACAATTTCTAGCTGTGAGCATCTCTAACTGTTTTTGTTAAGTAAGTGCCCCCGGGAGAATCACTAGCTGTCAGGGAGCCAGCAGTGTCCACAGGAATACCAGAGGGAATTCTAAGTGGCTCTACATGTCCACATGGTCATCTTTAAACCAACCTCTAGGACCTATCAATTGACTGGCCAGACTCTTATCGTTGGAGGGGGCAACTGTAGCTGGCCTGTGGATTTCCATAAGAAAGAAACAATGCCACCAGCAGAAGGGGATCGGGACTCTTATGCTGGGCAGATAAACAACATATGCTCACTAGAAGAATTTTTCAGCAGAGAAAGAAAACATACCAAAAAATAACTTCAGAAATAAATAGCTTCAGGGATCTCCCCCCTCCCTGGCACAATATACCATAAGGCAAGTCATGTTACAGGGACTAAATATAGCCACTGTGAGAAGACAGAGGAGAAATTATTTAGACAGGAAGATTTCTGGCGGGAGGGAATTTAGAGCTGGGTTGTGAAGGAGGTGGTATGTAGAGAGGAAGGGCAGAGAGGCATGAAGGATGTGAGGAAGCCAGAAATGGGGTTACCTGGGGGAGAGAGGGGCTGTGGCCCCTGAGCATTCCCACACTGGGGCTAGAAGGTATCAGAGGCTTTCTCTTCCCATTGGGTCTGTAACTGGCTTTGCAGTAACCCCAGTCAGCACTCTTAGGGCTGGAGACATTGAACAGGGGACAGGGAAGATCTCTAATGCCGAGGTCCAGGAATGAGGAGGGATATGGCTGCAACATGGAGAGCAGAGCGCCCCTGGGAGCCAATTCCTAATCCAATGAAGAAGCAATCATGTGGACGTTTTCAAAGGCTAGCCGGTTACCAGGCACCTCCCAGGAGACTCTATCTGGCGATTTGACCCTTCACTGCTAAACCTGGGCTCTGGAGCTGTAGGCTGGTACTGCAGCTGGGCGAGGAGCCCGGGCTCAGACAGCTGGGGTGGGAATCTTTTAAGGATGAACAGGATGGGTAAGGAGTTTGCTGTTGTCATGGAAACCAAGTCTGGGTAGATGAGACATGGCCCAATGGGTGACTGTGGAGAGGATACCACCCACTACTAGGCTTCACTGTGGGCGGCCAGCAGGCTCCCCCAGAGCCCGCTGTTCTGGCCAGCTTAGGGGTTGTGTCCATCTCTGACTGCCTCTTAGGGACAGCTCAGTCTGGCCATGTGAGTGAGCTTAACTCAGTCTGAGAGGTCTGGAGAGACGCTTTAAATCCAGAAAAACCTTTGGCATGACTCCTACTTCTCCGAGTTATGTCCGGCAGAAATACCACACAGAGCCAGGACATAGGAACTGCAGCCAGTACCAAGGTCCCAGGCTAAGGCTAGGATGGGATGTCCAAGGCAGTCGGATGAAGTGGTAGGAGCCATGAATGCTAAATACGTAGCCTCCTCTCTGCTTCTAGCTCTGTCACCCCTAGCTGGGCTGGGTGGCCCTTGACAAGCTGTCTCCGCCCCGCCCCCCAGAAGTCTCCTTTCAATCACACTGTTGCTGCTCTTAGACTTAGGAGTGGACAGTTTTGGTCTCAGCACTCTGAACTATTCCACCCCAGCACAGAGTATTTATTCTCAATGCATCCATCCAGTTTGGGTTCTTTTCAGGCTAGATGCCGGGGCAGACCCTTTCCAATCGTCTTTGCAAAGCTCAGGGCATCACAGCTAGCCCTTACTGCCTGTGGAGATGGGCCTAATAAGCGGCCTGCTGCAATTACACTTCCATTTTTCAATGGGTGCTATTTTAATTGGGCCTTTTCCTGGGACAGGCATGGAGGAAAAGGCAATTTGCAGCCCCGGCTTTTGCCTCTGGGCACTGAGCACACATTTAAGCAGGTTCAATTTCTCTGTATTCCCTCTCCTTTATTCTCCTCTCCTCTCCTCTTTTCCCTCCTGGCCCTGTTGCTCACTCATCCTCAGCATTTCCCCAACAGTGGCTTCCTATCCACCCTACAAAGAGTAGTAGAGAGCATGGGCTATGGTCCAGGGGGAAGGAAAAAACAACCCAAAAGTCCTGCAGCGGGGGCGCAGGGCACAGATAGGAAGGAGAAGTGGGGGGGGGGCGTGCCAGTGCCTGCGGATTCTCAGAGATATTGAAAAGGCAACAGCTGAAAAAGAGGACCTCAAGTTCCTGTAGTAAGAAAGTAGGGGGGCTGGAGAGATGGTTCAGTGGTTAAGGGCACTGGCTGCTCTTCTAGAGGACCACAGTTGGATTCCCAGCATCCACACAGTAATGTCTAGAACTCCAGCAGTAGGGGATCTGATGCTCTTTTCAGGCTCCTGAAAGCACCTGCTCGCTCTCTCTCTCTCTCTCTCCCTCCCTCTCTCTCGCTCGCTCTCTCTCGCTTGCTCTCTCTCGCTTGCTCTCTCTCGCTTGCTCTCTCTCTCTCGCTCTCTCTCTGTACAAGTGTTTTGTTTGCATGTATTTCTATGTGCCACATGTGTGCCTGGTGCCCTCAGAGGCCCTAGGACTGGAGTTACAGACAGTTGTGAGTCATGATGTGAGCACTAGGAATTAAACCTGGGTCCTCTTGAAGAGCAGCTGCTCTTACCTGCTGAGCCATCTCTCCAGTCTCTAGTTCCTCTTCAACATTTATGGATTACTTCAGTTACAATTAATATACATCAAATGCCTGATGTGCGCAGAGGCACAGGGAATGAAGGAGACAGATTCGTGAGCTTGCTCTCAGGCACATTGCCTATGGCACAGCATACCTCTCTCCAAATTCAACTCCAAGCCCAAGTGCCTGCTGCAGAGTCTCAGGCACTTCCCAGAGTACACCAGTTCACTCAGCTCCTCCTCTTAGACTTCCCTGGCTGAGGCTCAGAGATTGAGCTAAAGCCGTACCAGGTGTCCCAGGGTAAGTAGAGGTTAGTTCTGCCACACCCCTAAGTACCCTGTAGCTATGGAGCTTGTGAATTGTATCACTGTAAATTACTTATGTATGTGAGCATGATTCAGGGGAGTGCAGCCTCCCAGAGTCCCCAGAGACAGCTGTTCCCGTGTGTTCATCCCATACCATCTGTTCTTCCTAATGAGGAAGACGTGGTTGGGAGCTTAACTGCCATAGTTAGACAGGTATGGCAGAGTGATGTCCTGCAAATTCTAAGGCCTGTTCATGAAAAGGTACAGATTCTGTTGGCTCTTGCCCTTGCAATGCCCACCCTTGGACCCCTGGCCCCTACTGTGAGGAAGCCCGGCCACATGGAGAAGTGTGCTGATGCTGACTGGGCAGCTCCAGGCACGGCTCAGCAGACAGCAACCACCACTCAGGTTGACAGCATTTAGAGGAGCTTTTTCTCTGTAGCCCTGGGATCTCCTAAGTGAGGCTCTGGATGTCACAGAACAGTGACACACTATTCTAACCATGCCTTGTTCCAAATCCTGAACCTTAGGAACTGTGAGGTGCAGCACTGAGTACTGTCTGAAGACCCATGGAGGTTGTAGTGCTTTATCCTGCTTGCTCTCCAAAGCCAAGCCCTGTAGCTGACACCCAGTGGTTGCTTTTCAGTAACGATGGAATGAATGGTTGAAGTCTAGCAAATAGGATTAATCTTGACTGTCAACCTGAATCACCTAGGAGACAAAGCTCTGAGTATGTCTATGAGGGTGTTTGCAAAGAAATTTAACCTGAATGTGGGGGTACCAGTCCCAGAAGGGACTCAATAAAAAGGAGAAAATGGGCTGTGCCTCCTGACTGCCAGCACAGTGTGGTCAGCCACTTCCCTCTTTGGCTGCCATGCCTTACCCACCATCATGTACTGAACCCTAAATTCACTGTGAGCCGGGACAAACCCTTCTCTCCTCAGGTTGCTTTGTCAAGTGTCTTGTTGCAAGGAGAAAAATGACTCAGATAGCAGGTGAGGATTCCAGTCCGGCCTCTCCATTATGGCTCATCTTTCCTTCATTCTCTCTCCAGAGTTCTACCGCCCACAGGGAGCCCAGGGCAGCCCAAGCCTGCCTCAATGGTATCACCGAGTCTTCAACCAACCAACCCCATATGCTTTTCCAGACCCACCGGTTTCTACTGCTGCAGATGCTTGAATTGGCATTTCCAGTACTGACCACCAGGTCATCATCAGATTCACAAGCCTCAACATTTTTTTTTTTTTTTGAGCTGAGGATCGAACCCAGGGCCTTAGCAAGCGCCCTACCACTGACCTAAATCCCCAACCCCAAGCCTCAACATTTAAGAAAAATTATTATTGCTCTTTTTTTGGTTACGTGTGTGTGTGTGTGTGTGTGTGTGTGTGTGTGTGTGTGTGTGTGGACAACTTTGTAGAGTTAGTTTTTTCCTTCTACCTTTATGGGCTTGAATGTGGGTCACCAAGCTAGGATGTTGAGTACATTATCAACTGAGCCATTTTGATGCCCCTGCTTCAAAAACTTTTGTGTTCTCTCTATTCTGTAGGACATTATTAACACCCACACACATACATGAAGGAGATGAGGATGAGTGGGGACCCATAATAATAAAGTGGGCACTTGAATACAGCTCTTTGAATGCCAAGCTTACATAATGCTAATTAACATTGGGAAAGTTTGACTGATTGTCTAAACCTAAGTCCTGGATGCAGACACCTCATGTCAGAGGCATTACTGATCCCATTAAGGTAAGAGAAGAGAGACATGGGATAAAGAACGTGACTTGCTCAAGTTCACACAATAAAGGGAAGAGCTGGTCTTCACAATCAGGTCATACAAATTCTTCTGCCTTCTTAGAAAAACCACTTCTTTTGACTGCGCTCTCAAAAAGCGGGTGTGTAAGCCATCCTTGGGAAGTGTCGTTACTACACCTATTAAACAGACAGGAAACAGATTCAACAGATGAAACCCAAGGTTGGGGTTGCTAACGAGGGCTAAAGTTAGGAATCAAAGCTATAATTGCCACCACCACACCATGTAGCATCTCAAAAGATCATGTCTAAGGTTGATAATAGTCAGAATCCTCAAACAAAGCAAAGCTTGTCCACACATGACACCAGGCCAACAGTTTTCCTACTAGGTCTCAGCGGTGTCAGCAGCATGACCACAGCTATGAGACACTCTGAGGGTGCTTCCATAGCTGAAGGTAGTGTCTGCTCCTACTGCCTCCCCATGTCTCAGACCAGCTGGTGACATCACTGGGTTGGAGATGGGGGGGACTAGGCTATTGAGTGCTCCTGAGGAGATGTGCAGGGCCCTACTCCACTCCTTCCTGAGTAGTGTGGTGCCTGGGAGCTTGAAATTCAGGCATGAGTTAAGCCCTTCCTGAACTTTTTTTGGGCTCCAGAATGACATGGTTACCTCCATCTGCATCTACTCCCAGCCTCTGTCTCCTTCCCTAGCTTTCTTCCCTACTCTTTGCTCAGTCCCCGCCTAAACCCAATCCACTGAACACTAAGTCCACTCCTCCTATGGGCTTAGGTCCCTGAGTCAATAATCTCCAGCCTGCTGCAGCAACCCCTCCATGGAGCCTACTTGCCTACTCACTTCTTGGGATCTATGACCTCTGCCCCATGTTTCTGGCATCTAATTGCTGCCCTATGATATCTACTTATTAAATTGGCCCTTTTTTTTCTTTGAGATTGTTCTCTCTTGGCAGCCCAGGCTGATTACAGATTCACTGATGGCCCTTCTGCCCCTGCCTCCCAAGAGCTGAGATTTCAAGCATAATTTACCACTCGAAGCTTAAACTTACTGGGCTTTGTTTTGCTCTGTGTGTGTGTGTGTGTGTGTGTGTGTGTGTGTGTGTGTGTGTGTGTGTGTGTGAAGCTGGAAGAAGGCATTAGATTCCCTGAACTGGAGCTACAGAGGGTTGTGAGAAGCAATGTGGATTCTGAGACCTGATCCTGGGTCCTTTTCAAGAGCATCAAGTATTCTTTACTGAGGAGCCAACTCTTCAGCCCCTTAGGCTGACTTTATGCTAAAAGCTGGTGATGCTAGGTTTGAGCTATTTTTCCTCCCTTTGGTGAGTTTCCCAGGCATCCACATCTTTAACCAAGAACAGGTAAGAATGACCCTAACACTTTTATTCCAATGTCTTATCCAAAAGGTGGTCACAGCTCCCATTCTCCATTTTGGGGCTTCCAGCTGAGGGTCTTCCAGAGTCCCTAGACTGTGGTAAAAGGCTGCCTTCTGCCACAGATGGAAAACTGGTTTCTTGTACTAAATTGCTATGGATAGTGGATGCACATTCCATCTGTAGCACCAGCAACTTAGCCAGCACCAGGAGACTGAGGCTTCATCTCTAAAGCATTATATCTCCAAGTTCACATCTGCAGAGGTCCTGGAACTGAGATTGCTCTGCCCTCCTACAGAAGCACCTACTCCTTGCCTCTCACCTGTGTCTCTGCACATGTCCTGGAAACAGAAAACTGCTCTTAACAGAAATGTGGGAAGGCTCCAGGGTGGGCTCTGCCCACGTGGCACCTGTTGCCATGTTGGAAACGAGAGAGGAATCAATTTCTTCCTGCACAGCCCACGCCTGTCTCTGATGAGTTAACACCCACCAAGCATTCAGCTCTGCCTCAAGCTTCTCTGCTTCTGAAGGTCAACCAGTTCTTTTTGGGCTCCCAGCTGGCTCCAGGCAGCTGTACGCCATGTGGTGATGGGCATCAACCCTCCCGGCAGCTGGCTCATTGCCTCCTGCAGCCAAAGGGTAGTTAGAGCGTATTAACGCCACAGGTCACCCTGTCCTCTCAGCCCCTTTGACTTTTCCTCTCCTCCGAAACCCAGTCATTGCCCATCACCTCCCCATCTCTGGAAAAGCCCTTCCTGGTCAAGGCCCCACTGAGACAGCTACTCAGAGCCATTGTCCCTCAGTTGTGGGGACTCTGTATGCTGCCTTTTCCTCTGGCTGTTTTGGATGAACGGGGTGAATCTCTGAAGCTAAACAGGATTAGCAGGGTACCACACCCGGAAGGCACTGTGAGCCTTCCCAGGAGAGTCCTTGGAAAGTTCCAAAAACCCAGCCTCTGTCCCATACCAAGGTAGCTTGGAGCCTCCTGGGGCTGACCCTGGAACCCAGACTTTTAAAAACCTTCCAAGAAGTAGCCAAGGCTGGGAAACACCACTTTAGTGGCAAGCACTGAGCTGCTGTCACTGTGGTTCCCCTGCTCCCTACTACAGTGACCTCAGCGGCTCTCCAGCAGTTGTCTTTAGCGACTAGGAGGGGCTCCAAGACACCACTGCTGGAACGGCTGAGCCGGCGTCAGCCCCTCACTCGGGCACCCTGAACTGGTCATCACTGACTGCCTTTAGTTTTTACCAGGGCCTGGGAGGGCTGCTCCTGCAGACCTTTCTACTTCCTGAATTCTCTCCAGCCTGATTGGCACATTTTTTTTCTTCATGTGGCCCATGCCCTTCCCCCTCTTACTTTATCCATTGCTGTTGTTCTGGGTCTATGAGCATGTGGGCCACAGCATACGTGGCCATGGATTTTTTTTGGGGGGGGGGCCTTCTGGGTGTGGCCATAGCAGCTTTGCTGAACACTGAACTCTAAATCTATTACCTGTATGGTCTGGGCTGGGCTGAGGCGCCCCCTGCAGGCCACTAACTTGATAGCTTGTGACCATATGACCACCTACTATGTGCAGACGACCACCCTAAAGTGAGGAACAATTAACCATTCCCCATACAGCAGACATGGTATGTCCGAAAGCCCAGGGAGCATGTCTGAGCCAGGGATGGAGTGGCAGAAGGGTTGGGAAGTGTACTGGAGAAACAGGGAAGGGCTACCTCTCACCCTGAAGTACTTTACTCAGAGACTGAGTGGCATCAGGTCCTTCCTGCTGGTCTAATGTAGTGGAATCAATGGAGACAGAGTCAAGTCCATGGGGACCATCTAGTATTGGAATACCATTCCTGTCTACAGTTGAAGTCACACCTTCACATAATAGTCATCTGGACAACACACAATGTCCAGTCTGCATCCACACCAATAAACGCGTCAAAGTAAAATGCCTTCATGGAGCTATTTCTAAAAGCTCTCAGGGGATCATGATGTAGAGAGCCAGCTGCTAGAACACAGGTTCTGCTGCACTGGAAGGGACAAGCCCCTGCCAGATCCTCAAACCTCTTCCCATCCTGTTTCCTCCTTATGTGCCATATGAGGAAAGAGCAGGAAAGTAATAACACTTTGAGGAATGTTTTCCGGGTCTGTTTGTAGCATGTCAGTGCTGAGGAAATGACTGGAGTCGATGGAGTCTTGAAACTTGGTCATCTTTTGCCGGACTCCTAGAGTTCTAAAGCAGCCCAGAGCCAATGCTCTGCAGACATTAAAGGAACCAGACCAGCTATGGGTGGAGAACTGTCACCCTCTAGTGGCTAGGTGTGGGTATGGTACCTCCTTGCTCTTGGAGACATTCATGCATTCAGTTTAGAAATAGAATTCGCCATATAATGCTTGGTATGACATTCTTTCCTAGGTACTAGCAGGTTGCTTTGTTGCCTGTTCCTAGTAGAGCATCTTCAGTGGATGCAAGAGGCAGGGTGGCAGAGCTGGGACTATAGCCACACAAGGAACCAGCTTCTCTGGAAAGCACTAAGACTTAGTCTACTCTCTGCACAGGAGGTGTTAACACAGGATCTAACTCAGAGGGCTGGGAAGACTGAAAGTGAAGAACAGTTTGTCTCACCTACACAAAAGGCTATGGAGAAGCTGGCAGTATGAAGGGCCTGGTCGTGGTCTGAAGACAAGTGACACCCCATCTAGTTAGCCAGTAACATGCTCCTCTGGTGTTCCAAGTTACAGACGGGACTCCCAGAGTATGTCCACAGGGCTTTATGACCTGTGTTTGACAATCAGTTTTCCTCTGATTTGACATGCCTCTACTTTGTTTGTAGCCCTAACTTTGTATTTCAATTTTGTCTATTTCCTTTTATGTGTGTGGGTGCTAGCCTGTGTGTATTTCTGTGCCTTGGACCTTTGTAAGTCAGAAGGTGGCTTTGGATCCCCTGGAACTGTAGTTAAGATGGTTGTGAGCCACCATGTGGGTGCTGGGAATCAAACCCAGGTCCTCTGGGAGAGCAGCCAGTGTTTTTAACTGCTAAGCCATCACCCCAGGCCCTATTTCCTTGTTTTCCATTATGTGCCCCTGCAGTGGTGAGGATGGAACCCAGTGCAGGGTGAATCTGGGCAAGCACTACACCAGAGCGACAGTCCCTAGTTGTTTCTCAGAGTCCTCAACTCTTCTGGATAAGGTAGGGCTTCTGTAAGACTTCATTTGGGACCTGCCAGGTCTTGCTCTTTACACATACGTGCAGATTTGGTTCCAGATTCTTTCCAGTGCTATCATTTTAAGAGAACAGCTTTCTGTCTAGCGGCTCCAACAAATATGGCAGGGTTACCTGGGAACCCTAAGTACTGTTCTGAATCAGACAGAAGGTCTGAGGATATCCCAAGAGCCTATACTTATCTTTCCCCCAGCTGCTTCTGAAGCAGCCTCCCAGCCTGTAGCTCTGAAACATTGTACATGAATGCTTCTAGCCTGGAAACCAAAGGGTAGTCATGACAAAGAATGCCAAGTGCTTTTTTAAAAGTTTTCTAAATAAACCTCAACTTTATTCAGTTGACATGTTCTGAAAACAAGGGGCATAACTATAATTTGCCAATCAAAGCTATTTAAATTCAACAGGGCAATCTGGCTTTTGAGAAGTCTGGAGTGAAACCTGTAAAACCTAGACTATTTACTTGGTTCCTGGGTTTAGTTTTCCTTAAAGTGGCCATACCTGGAGTATACATCCATTTAACATAGGCCCCCTACCTGTTTCAAATCACACCACTCAGACTGTTGCACCAGGATGCACACACCATCTGCTAGGCTGGAACTTCTGGCCAGTTCTACTAAGAACTCAGCTCCACCCCCACTAGAGGGCATCCCGTTCAGGCTCAGGCCCCTCCCACTGGTGAAGAATGGCAACAGTTGCATCCAATCAGGCCAGGGTAATCTGAGAAGGCACTGAAAGGGGATGTAAGGGAGAACAGTCATGAGGCAGCCAGCTCAATTCCCTTAGAGTCCAGATCCTCTGGCTACTATTCCCTACCCCCAGGCAGCAAAGATGCCCATCCCACTACAAGTAGGGAGACGTGGCTGTGAAGGTGGAACATCAAGTTCATCAAAGTCAAGGACCACTACCAAATCAAGTGTAGAACACCATTATATACTACAAAACACTGTCCCAACAATCACTGAAGGGCAGGGGGCAGGGGGCTTTGCTGCCCACATTTTGAGTCCAAATGGCTGTTTCGGCTTGCACATCTTCCAAAGCATGCTGTCTGGTGGGATCGCCGGGTGCCCAGGGGATAGGGCAGTCAGGTCTGTTCAGTCTAAGCTCCACTTTACGATTAGCCAGGAGCTCATCATGACCAATCTGCCTCCTCAAAGTGAACTCTAGGTCTGAAGATGCTGTAAGCTGCCTCTCTCTTCTAGGGCCATAATTTTCACTCTGCACTATCACTTCATCCTAGAAGAGTCACAGATTCCTACTTCCTGGCCATCTAGGGCCCATTTAGCCAGAGGGGAAGGAGCAACAGACACTGAATCTGAACAGAATCTGAATTAGTACCCAGGAAACTCAGAATGAAAGTGTGACAGCTGAGAAAGTTCCCCAAAGGGATGCCACAGATGTACCCAAGGCTAACACAGCTGCTACTCACGGGAGAGAGGCGGTATGTGACACACACTGTGAAGAGGGAAACAGCACAGAGGACACTCAAGCAAAGATAGGGAGGGCAATCAAAAGTAGGATTAATACTGATCAGATTTCCAGTTCTGAGGAATTCTGAGTGTCCAACTGTCCCACCATGAGGCTACTAAATTTAGAATTGTTTGGGTGGGCAGGACCTGTGACTGATGAACAAATAAATTCACTAGGTCTTTCAGGTACTTTCAGAGATTAATCACAATAAGCTTGTTCAAGATACATTAATTTTCAAACAAATTCTGCAATACACCAGGTATTAATATAGCCTTACTCATGGCTGGGCAAAGTTAAAATGGCCTGGTCCCTGAAACAGTCTCATGAAGACACTTACCAGGGACATCTCCAAAGTGGCCTACCAGCGCTGGGGAAAATGGAGGCTTAGCTGATGGATATATTACTAATATATTTCAAGGGAAAGGAGAGTCAGTCAAAGAATTTGAGATAGCAGAACTAGATGAGTCTGCAAGTTATAAATCACCCTTTGCTCATGGCTACTTGCAAAGGGGCAAAGGCCCACCCACTGAAACCTGGGGTGGAGGTGCCAAGCTACCGTCTTTGAACTGCCAATTGCTGTATTAACTGGAAAAACACTGGTGACTCAGGACTCGTGTCCAGACTGAACACTCCCCAGGAACACTGCTGGCCTCACCTCAGGAAGGATAAACACCCAGCAACTGGCATGGAAAAGCTTATGTTATCAGCAACAGCTCCAGTGTCTCCACTTCCCTGGAGTAGCTGCTTCCAGGGAAGGGTGCTGGTGCAAGCAGTTAGTCACCTACATGTCATATTTTCTTAGGGTTGGGACTGGGTAGTGGCTGGAAGGATGTGAGAACTGATCTACCCCAGAAGGCCCAAGGAAGGTCTTCTTCCCTCATCTTCTCATGAGTGCTCCAGCCAACCCATTAGGAGCCTAGAGACTGGGCGATGACAAGGAGTGAACAGTGTGGACAGTCCTGTGTGCAAGCCTCACCATGCAGGCTTTTCAGGGCGAGCATCAGCTGTGTGGATAAACCACAAAACCCACCCCTCCCTCCCCCAGTGAGAACAAGATAACAGGGTCTTGACCCACTCACTTCCTAAGCACCACACATCTTGGTGACCCTAGTTACCACTCCCCAGATGTCACAGAAAACAAAGCAGGTTTGATACTAAGCCACAATTAGTCCTGGGGGGAGGGGTGTCTTCACAGTTAAGGCATACATTTCAAAAGGTGGCCTCCCAGCCCATTTCTTGCTTGCACATGCGCACACAGTGGGAAGACTCTCCGTGCTGAGTGCAGCTGGCTCATGTCAGGTACTGGACAACAAGGAACATAACTGCACAGGTGAGCAGCATTCCACCAATCATGAAGTACTTGTCCTGGAAGGCCCGCTTCTCAATTAGCCTCATCACTGTGTTGGACAGGCCGAGCATGTTGGCAATGTCAAGGATCTTTTTCTGAGTCCCCTGGGGAGATGAGAAGAGAAAGAAAAACCAAGATCAACCTCATTGCCAAGAGTTAAAGAGCACCACAAGCCAGGGTTTTACTAACAGACACTGTTTTCTTAGTCATGCCAGAGACGAGAGAAATAGATTCACTTCGCCACCATGTATTTGGTCAAAGAAAAAGAAGCCTTTTCCAAAAATGGTGCTGGAACTGGCTACATATCATGTATGTGCATTGTATGTCTACATATGTACATTTCACGTATGTTAAAAAAAGTGAGCCTTGGTTCACATTATATACAAAAACTGGGGCTGGAAAATGGCACCAGCACAGGACCTGAATTTGGAACTCCAGAATCCATGTAAAAAACCAGACGTGGTTAGCCTACAGCCCCCAGTGCTGTGGGGGCTGAGACAGGAGAATTGCTGGGGTTTGCTGGCCACCACTCTAGCTCCAGATTCAGTTGAGAGGCACCGTCAGAGTCCTGGAGGACACTTGCACATTCGAGCAACACACTCATTCAAGATGAATCTCCAAATAAACATAAAGCTGAGACTACAAGAAAGCCTCTTTAAAAAGACAAAAGAAGTGGCGAAGGCCTTTAATCCCAGCACTTGGGAGGCAGAGCCAGGCAGATCTCTGTGAGTTCAAGGCCAGCCTGGGCTACAGAATGAGATCCAGGAAAGGCGCAAAGCTACACAGAGAAACCCTGTCTTGAAAAAACAAAACGCAAAAGAACAAAAAAAAAGAAAACAGAAGATCAGAAGATCTGAAAACCAAGAATCAATCCAGGATATGCATCAACCAGAGAATAGATAAACACATTATGGTATAGATGCACATGGCTCTGCAATAAAAAGGACCTAACGTCCTAATGTGAATGGACCTTGAAAACAGAGGAAGAGGCCACACACCACAGTATGAACAGAGCTATATGAAGTTCAGTAGCTAGCACACCAATGGACACTGGACTCTACCCAGCCTTTCCAAGTACTTTTTTTTTTTTTTTTTTTTTGGTTTTTCGAGACAAGGTTTCTCTGTGTAGCTCTGGCTGTCCTGGAGCTCGTTCTGGCCTAGAACTCGGAGATCCACCTGCAAACCTCTGCACATGTCACCACTTCTCGGCTTTTTATATATATTTTCATACTAAGTCAATTCATGACAATTGTATTGCATATGTATACAAGCAGACACACCCCCTCCTCATCATAGGTAAACGATATACAAGGGCCTTTTCTGGAGCTCATTACATTTTTAGAGGCAAAGTAGCTCAGATGGGAACAAATAAGCTCAGAAAACTAGGGAGAAAAAAAAGGCAAAAATATGTAAGAGTGGTAAAGATTAGTTACACCGATCTGCAGCTCTATCTTTTAATATTATTTTTGCTTGTTTTCAAGATGGGGTCTCCCTAAGTAACCCAGGCTTGGCTAGAACTCATCATCATCCTTCTTCACCCTCTCTAGTGCTAGAATTCTAGCCGTGTGCTACCACATCCAGCCTTTCCTATCCTTCCACTACACAAGTGTGCACACAGCATGTGCACACAAGTGAAAACTTTTGCAGTGTTAAGTGGAGAGCTACTGCGGACAGAGTCACTGTAAGTGGAAGAGCCTGTGGTAGAGTGTGAGGTGGACAGAAGACAGACTCAAAGCAGACCAGATTATTCAAGGCTTGCTAGGATCCAAGGCTGGCCTATCTACTGGTCATTCATACTTAATGGTGTCCTGTTTGTTCCTTATTTGCTTCTTCCACTATTTTGTAATTAAGGCAAAGGGTTCAACTAGTCTGGGTATTCTGAACCACGCTTTAACATGTCTTACTCAAATATTTTTACTCTTCTGAAAATATAACTAATTTCTACATACAGCTTTGAAAAACATTTATTTACACATCTGTGTGTATGCCTGCATTTATGTGTGTACCACATGCATGCAGGAGCCTGCAGAGGTCAGAAGAGGCATTGACTGCTCTGTAATTGGAGTGGTTAGCCACAGTGTGGGTAGTGAGGATCAAACATGGGTCCCCAGAAGAGCAGCTCTCTTCTGCTGAGAGATCTTCTGCTCTTACATACCATTATTTTTAAGATGAACCCTAAAGCAGCTGAAAAGAAAGGCTGGGCCTGGGGCCAAGTATTGCTATTGCTCTTGGGCACAGACTGGTGGATGAGATGCTGGACAGTGGTGGGCAGGAGCAGCTAGGTCTTTTCCAGGAAGGCTTACATACAGTCTAAGACACTGCTATACACCAGCTCCAAGTGGAAGTTGCCACAACAGGGATCTACAACCCTGAGCAGTTTCTGTGGCTCACGGCTCTCAAGTAGCTCCATTTTAACTGTGCAGTTTTTAATTCTCAGGCTGCTTTCATTTATACATAGTATATAATTAATGTGGCAAAGTCTTCTTTGGTGACACTCTTGCCTTATCAGCTGTGCTAGTGCCATAACTTCTTAGGCAGCTGACAGCCCTTGGGTCCAGGGCCCAGCCTCTGACCAAGCTGGAAGCAGTACTGCTGTCAATGGCCCAGTTACCTGAAATGTTCCATCACCAGTGTTCTGAAAACTTCTGCAATGGATGACAGATAAACATTTCCCAGACACATGAGCAGCACCAACTGGGTTTGTGCTCAGCCATCTTCCTGTGGACACTTCTAGAATAGTTTATATTCGTAAAAGCTTTGTGAAAACTTCCTCAGCTCCATAGCTCCAGCAATCCTTGATAATGACCCGTTCATTCTGTAGAGCAGAAATCTTTAGGGCTTCTACTGAGTGAGTTATAGTTGGTGTTTACAAGGGAGTTTGAAGTGGGAAAGGCAGCAAAGAAATATAGCAAAGGCTGGGCGTGGTGGTACATGCATTTATTCCTAGCAGCTGGGAGGCAGAAGCACGTAGATCTCTGTGAGTTCCAAGGTTAGTCAGGGATACATAGAGAGACCGTGCCTCCAAAAAGAAAAAAAAAGAAAGAAAAGAAAAGAAAAGAAAAAAAGTGGGGGAAAAAGAAGAGGAAGAGATTCCTTAAGGACATAAACCCTCTTCTATAAACGTAAATGCTGCCGCCACAATCAACTGCCTAAACCACATGGCCTGGTCTTTCTCATTGTTTTCTAATGTTCAAATGTATATTCCATTTCTTATGAAGTAACAGAACTAAGTACAGGGTCAGGTCAAGACACATGGTGCCACTGTGCTCATATGAATGCTCTAACCTCTAGTTCCACATTCATTTTCTAAAAGGAACACCCATTAATAAGCAACTGAGAAAAGGGCCAGGTGATGAAGACACAAGGTAACATGGACAGGAATTCAGAGCCCATGGTCTGCCTAGACAAGATCAACAAGCCAACAAGCCTCATCAAGAAGGATCTTGAATCAGGAACAGTGGCACATGCCTTTAATCTCAGCACTCAAGATGCAGAGGCAGGCAGAGTTCTGTGAGTTTTAGGCCAGCCTGGTCTAAAGAGCTAGTTCCAGGCCACCCAGTGCTATGTAATGAGATACTGTCTCAAAAAAAAACAAAGGAATCTTGGGCTGGGGATGTGGCCCACTGGTAGAGTGATGGGTTAGCATGTATAAAGCCTTACATTTGATTCTCTATATTGCAAATAAAAATAAAATGGAGGTCTCAAGTCAAATCAGTCGGCTGTCAGAGGAGACTAGAAAATGTTTTCATGACAGTGAGAAAATGGGACCTATGTTAAAGATCCTGCCTTAGGGTCAAAGTGCAGACTACTTTGTGGCCATACCTTCTAAAACCACCTGAAAGGGACGATTAATTTCAAAAAGTCCCTATTTCCAACCACAAAATCAAAGCAATTACCCCAGTTCTTTCATGTTCCAGTTTCACTCAAAGGGTTTAGGAAGAAAATTCCCTGGCCCAGGTAGGAAGAGATCAAGAGGCAAGACAAACAGAAGGAGAGAGACCGAGAAAAGTGAGTCAGAAATCACGAGGCTCAAGACCTACCACCTGGACAGGCTTCCTGGCAAGCCACCTCTGCTAACAGTGCCCATGGACTCCTCAGTGAGATTTCAGTAGGAAGCTAACACTCCATCGAGAACCTCAACCCCACGAGGTCTGCATTAGTGCCACATGGATGTGTTTTATAAAAGTCTTGACTTCCCTTGAGCTACAGAAAAGAGGACAGTTCTCTACAAAGGAGGCAGGGTAGCCAACCAGTATCTGTATAGACTTCTTCAGTGGCTGTTCTGAAAGGGGAGCATCCCCCTGGGCCATTGGAAACACTGTAGCTGTCAGCAGGAGGTGAGCATCAGCAGGCCTGTCTATTCCTCTCCCTGGTAAGGATGGTGGGAGCTGCTCAGAAACACACTGGATGCCTAGAGAGCAGACAGCTCAGTGTATATCAATAAAAACTAAGATAATGGTCCCACTACCAAGTGACTTTCTCACAGCCCAATAGCTGGCAATGCTTTATCCTGGGGGGGATCACACCCAGATAACAGACAGAGCCCACACCCCCCAAGCCATCGGGACCAATACAGGAAAAGGCTGAGGCTGAAACACCATGACTGACATCAATCTGTATGTTTCTCTAAACCACTCCCAGGGGTCAGGGTCTCAACAGTGCTAACAGGGCAGGCTTCTTGGGCCTGTGGCTATGAGAGGAAGAGACCCACGTGGACCACTATGTGCTCTAGAAGCTACCTACTGCAGGATTAGGCACCCTGAAGACACGAACCCTGGGATCAGTACAAAACAAAGCCTTCATCATTAACGCACTCCACAGCTGGAATTCCAAAGGGAAACCACCTTAGAAGACTGCCATGCCTTCATTCTTGTGAGAGCAAATCTAAAGAAGCATTTTTCAGCCTGTCATTGGTCCCTTTGTAGCAACCTCAGTCTCATGCAGAGTCAGCAAAGGGACAAAGCCCTAGGTCTCAAGAGACGCCACTGGGTTTCGTCATAGCACTGGCAAACCTGCAAGCTCAAGGGCTTGGGCTTACTGTCACAACATGAGCTGAGGAAACAAATACAAACACAGACGCTGAACTATAGGACAAGGCCAGAATAAGAGGCCTTCTCTCTATTCTCCAGCAGGGACCCCACCTTCAAGGTCAGTCTCTGGGCCCTCAGTCCCTCCAGAATACTGTGCCCGCCTCCAATGAGGTCATCCATGCCGTGGTGAATGTTCTGGAGGGAGGAGTTAAATTGCAGTGATTCATCCATGGGTATGGTGGTGTCAGAGTCCTGTGAAAGAAATGCAGGCACTTGATTAACTTCCCTCGCTGGTCAGCAGCTCCTGGGGTCTGGCCACATCTTACTACTCTGCCTTTTGGCCAACGTCAAGCCAGTAGAGCCAGGAGGAACAATGCAAGAATCAGAGTCAAACAAGAAAAAGCAAAGCAGAGGTGTGTGGGTGGGGGTGAGGGTGGGGGTGAGTGGGTGGGGTCTGCTTACACAACCGCAGAGGTGGTGTCAGGCCCAACACTCTCCAAATGAGTTCTGCCCAGTGTTGTTTTCTGCATCTGTCACAGTCCCCACCGAGGAAAAGCCAGCGACTCCTTCAAGACCTCATTCATTTCTCCTATGGCTCCTCCCAAAGATAGCTGCTCAAATGTTCCTTCCCACGGCTTCTTGCTCCTGTGCTATTATTACATGTTTGCTTTGGTCTTCAACTGTTTTATCTCTAGCGTATTCCTTTGGCTAGACTGAGATTACAGATCAAAGGAGCCGTGTGTTCTACTGAGGGCGATGGGAACACACTTCTGAGGAGGCAGGAAAAGACAGTTAAAGAAAGAAAGGTGGGGAAAGAAGGTTGAAGACTACAGGCTGAGTGCAGGCTACCTCAAAGGCTTGGGACCTAAGGTGTCTCAGACTTCAGGCTCTGCAGACTTCAGGATGGAGTTACCCACTGCGCAGCTCCTTTGGGTGCTGGGCTTTCAGACTGAAGATGCCCCATCAGAACTGCCCAAGTCCTCTCTCACTTCACAGGTCCATTTCCCTAAAACCCATTCAGCATGCTGGCTCCCTGTTCTCCCCACTTTGCAGATGAAGAAAGTGAAGCCCAGAGAGATGGAATAACTTATCCAGACAGGCAGGATCCCGGGGTGGAGTGCACGGCCAACTCTCAGTTGTAACCACACCGTAGACAGAAACACCAAGAGCGATCCTGCTGGCTCTCCTCCCACAGACTTGGCTGGGGAGAGGACCAGGTGCTCTCCTTTCTGCTCTCTGTCTGTCTGACGGACGCAGCCTCCTGCCAGGCAAGGCCTCTTCTACCACAGCAGCCCCACTTCCCACTGGTAGGAGGGTAGACCATTCGTTCTGCTGCTGAAGTTCAGAACCACCTTCAGGTGGACATGCTGAATTTCCCTGCTAACATGAGAGCTCAAAGGGAGGAGCCATGTTTAGTAATTTTCTCAAATGTTTTACTTGGTACTGTGGTATTGACGCTAGTGATTAAGAGAATCAATGGCTCCCCTGACCTGACTAGTACTTATTGACTTTACACACAAATCTGCCTTACATCCATTCCCATCTGAAAAGGGATGGGTGCTAGGTGCTCTCTTTCAGAATAGGTAAATGACAAAAAGAAGTTTCATTTGGTGAGCCAATGTTTCTGAGTAGCCTAGTGAATGTGGTGCCTCATCAGGCTTACAACCAACAAAATAATGCTGACAGGTCATCTCTGGCCTAAAAACTCCTGAATGTGACCTATCTTTCAGTATGCTATCTTATTGAGTATCTTAGAGCATGCTGCATTTGTGAACTGTTAATCACCACAATCTGCCTGCCCACCTGCTCTGGAAAAACTCGGAAGCCATGTCCTGAGGCACTCGGAGAAAGCCACTGTGGCAGGGCTTCAGCTCCGGAGATTCTGTGGTAGGAGGGCTTCTGAGGTAGGAGGGAGGGCCTTGTCTGGCAGGAGGCTGTTGGAGAGCAGGAAGAAGCACCTGGTCCTCTCCCCAGCCCAGTCTGTGTGAGATGAGACCACCAAGATCACTCTTGGTGTTTCTGTCTACAGTGTGGTTACACACGTGCACAGGCAGGAATTCTAGAGCAGGTTTAGAAAGCAACGAACCATTAAGGCCAAACCCACCTCACGTGGTCAGAATGCAGGACCCTGAGAAAGGCTAGCACACTGCACATGCAGAGAACAGTCCTACTGAAGCTAGAGGGCAGGGGTGGAGCTGCTAAGAAATCCAACATGCAAACCAACAGGCTACTCCAAAAGACTGAAGCCAAGCACCCAACACTAAACATCTGTTAACAAAATCCCAGTGACATTCAGACCAGGGTTAAAAACATTTTAATGCATCTGAGGCTGGAAACACACACACACACACACACACACACACACACACACACACACACGCACACACGCACACACGCACACACGCACACACGCACACTCACACACGCTGCACCATGGAATTCCAAATGCTATCATCTGCGTCTCTACAGATGGGCTAAGTTCTAAGTCTGTCTCCATCAAATCACAAAAACACCTCAACAGTGTGAGCTTCCACCTCGGCAGTGGACCAGCCTCTCCCCATTCCTTCAATTCAACTGCTTCCTCTTCAAGTTTTTGTGCTGAAGAGAAATTCCCCATCTAGGTATGTCTTAGTGGCAATGCACAAAGTCCCCTGTCATTTCCACTTGGTCTCCTCCTCCTGAGTCGGCTTCAAGCACCCCACTAAGAGGTGATGCCTGGTAACCTGCACTCAGTCCTGACACCTGTCAGGCCCGCCAATCTCCAGTGTCCGGCTTACGTTAGTGGTGAAGGTACGAGACAGAAGCTCCTCGCGCTGCCTCTCCTGCTGCTCCCTGGCATAGCGCCGGTGCTGGAAGTTCCTGAGGGCAGTCTGCAGGTGCTGGACATCATACTTCAGTTGGTCGACACGGCTGGAATTAATGAGACAGAGATCACATCCCAGGAACTGAGTGTGGCACACTGAGGAAGCCTGGCTTTGTACTCAGGGGAGAAGACCTTGCTTGGCTTCTCCCCACAATGCCCGCACCAGTGCCTAAACTGATGAACAAGATGCTGAATCGAGCAGCAGCCTGTGGTTAAGGTGGCTGGAATCACACACAATTCTAGCAGCTTTACTTCAATGTCTGCAGGACTCCAACCCTTCAGCGAACAGGTGACAGGAAGCAGGCTTGATGACCCCTTCCTGACCTTCTGAGGGTCATTCCACACTCCTGGAAAAAGCCCAAGGGCAGCTTTGAGGTGGAGCAGCAATGAGGTTTCATGGAACTTTTAGGAGCAGGGGTTGGAGTGATGGTGAGGGTAGTTTCCTTTGAATTTCATGGTGGAGTATCAAACATCAGATCAGTACTTCATTATACACAGACTGATTGAGGCGATTAGGACAAGGGCATTTTCAGCCCAACTAAGGCCAGTGGGAACAAAACAGCAAAGCCAAACTCCCCAGCAGCACTAAGCTTTCAGTGGCCAGGGGTCTGGTCAGAAAATGCCTATTTTCAAAATGACCTCAAACAAGAGACTAGAATTACCCCCAAAAGAAACATGGGACCATGATCACAGGCTTCTGAGCCAAAAACCTCATACTTTTAATTTGGAGGGTGTATGGCTTAGCTAGAACTGTGTATTTTAGGGAGACTTTTTATCTTCATATAGTTTTCATTTCTTTAGTCTGTACCCAGATTTTCAGAATATTCTATAGCTTCTAATGGGAGAAAGAGCTGCCTCAATGGGCCTGAAGGATCTGAGCTATGTCGGGGTCAACACTCACAGTTTGGCACTCTGCCTTTTATTAGGTGGTTCCTTGCTTGACAAAACCTCCAGACGCTCTAGACGGCCGAACATCTGGTCTATGCTTGCTTGTAGCTCGTTCTCTACTACTGCACAAGAGAGAGAGAGAGAGAGAGAGAGAGATTTCTGCAAAAGAGATAATAAACTTAAATTAAGAGTGATAAATCATGCTCATCGGTGCTGGCACACACCTTTATTCCCAGCACTCAGGAGGCAGGGGCAGGCGGATCACTGAGTTAGAAGCCAGCCTAGTCTACAGAGCGAATTCCAGGACAGCCAGGGCTACACAGAGAAACTCTGTCTCAAACCACGCCCCCGCAAAAAGTGATAAACATTTTCCCATAACACAAACTAAAACATATGCATTTCAAAAGGAGCACAACGCACACAAAGATGAATCAATTCCAGGTCTACTGTGCTTCAAAGCACGTGTCCTTATATGCACACAGACAAGCACAGCTCCACGTAGCTGTTAGCTTCCCTGTTTTTAAGGTAGAAGGCATGTCTGAAGACAAACTCCCCACCTTTAGCAAATAAACATTTAAAGGTTACCCAAATAACTCTGTTAAGCTAAATTTTTTGATATAGTTCCATTTGAGATTGGTCTCAGATATGGATAATAAATCCCTAGTTAAAAGGTTGCCAACTGCACTCCTCATAGATGAGGCTAAAAGAAAAATAAGAAGCATAAAGGAAAGGGAAGATTAGTATGGAAACACCCAGAGGTGTTCTGAAAGCAGGGGCAGGCCTCGATGTGTTGGAGCCCTCAGAATAGACCACATATCAATAGGAAAGACCCAGGAAAGAGCCCGCAGAGGTAGAGAGTGTGATAGTCACTTTCCTTATCCCCTTTGATAAAGGCTGTCTAAATGAGCTCTTTCCATTTCTAATCAGGCAACACTGAGATTGTTGGGAAGGCAAACAAAGGCCAGTGGGCAGAAACTAAACT
This sequence comes from Onychomys torridus, assembly GCF_903995425.1. Classification (NCBI taxonomy): domain Eukaryota; kingdom Metazoa; phylum Chordata; class Mammalia; order Rodentia; family Cricetidae; genus Onychomys; species Onychomys torridus. The sequence goes on from NC_050450.1 coordinate 91,577,477, forward strand.
GTACAGAGCAAGCATCCAGGCAGCTGCCTTCCCCACCAAGAAATGACAGCCCTGGCACCAGCCCTTCCCAGGCCTCCGCACCTGCAGCAAACACAGCCGGTTTAGACAGGAGCACTGTAGGGTGCAGAGCTAAGGGAAGAGCCACACTGGGGAGCCATGGAAAAAGAAGAAACAGAAACAGGCCTGGTGAGAGCTGGGCAGTGAGGTTCTGTGGGAGGTCTACAAGGCTGGCTCAGAAAGGGGGCCTTTGCTTGGAACAGAAACAAAACTCCAAACCACAACCCACATGCTTCTCCAAAGAAACTGTGGTGTGGGAACTAAACTAATTAATATTGCTAGTTGTTTGAATAATCCTACTAAGAAGCCAGAGTTCTCAGCTCAGGAGAACATGTCTGAATTTTCAGACTAGGTAATTAGATTAAGACAGATGGAGAGAGAACTTCCATTCCCATAGGCCATGTCAGGTTGAGTGGAAGGGTAATGGGGGATAAAACTGGTGGGACTCCCAGAGGGCACAATCAGGGAACTCTGCCACTTGGCCATAGGATTTTCTGTTCATCCTAACAACTCATTCCATGCTGAGTCATTAGGCCCCCAAGGCAGAATGCAATCAGGAAACCCAGCCCATTAGCCCCGTGTCATCAGAGAAAGGACTCTGGTCTCCCTGGTTAATTACTCACAGTGCACAGACTGCCTGTCTGCCGTCTCCAGGCGTCCCATGTGAGACTGGATCTCGTGGACCTGCCTATCAAAGGAAGAGGGAGGAAATGAGTGAGACAGGAATAATCACTAGCACTTCAGTCAGGAAAGACAACTTGTTCTAATGCCATCTTACAACTGATTTAAACTGACAGTGCTGATGAACTATAAAATTTATATGTGGTACTTTAGGCCACCCATTTTGGCTTTGTTTCTAATATCCCAATGCTAATAATAATACTGCTAGCATTGAGTGAGTGCTTACTGTATCTGAGACATTGCTAAGTCAATAACCCTGAAAGGAAAAGCATTATCACAATTCTCATTTTACAAATAAAAACTGAAACCCAGAAAGGTCATGTAAGTTGCTCAAGGTCATAGAGCAGGCGATAAACCTCAACCAGGATCCAGCCAATCACACTCTCTGTTCTGTGACCCAATGTGCTGAGCACTGGTCTGTCTACCAAGGGTCAAAGGGCAAAGGAGATACACTCCTTGCCCCTGAGAAACAATGTAATTAGGAACTGGCAGGCCAGATGGACATGAAAAGTCCCTGAGAAGGTTTATGAGAAACGCAACACACACAAGCAGAAACACACAGAATGCTGAGGGAGGGTTTGTGAGGGAGGGTTTGTGAGGGAGGGGTTGTGTACAGTGGGCAAAGGAGACAGAATGCTGGGGCTCAGAAAGTGGAACAAAGGCATTTTGCGGGTGGGAGGAGTTGTGTTTGCCTCATTTATGCATCTGAGGCTCACCTTGAACTTGTGATCCTCCTGCCTCAGCCTCCACAGTGCTGGGATTACAGTTGTGAATGCCACCATAGAAAATGCTATGCAGAAGGCATGCAGGGCATTTTATGTGGAGTGCTTGGAGGACACTAGGAGAAAGAGAAGCGGAGGGAGTAGGCTCTGAAAGATAGCTATCTCCTGTTTGGTAAACAACTTTCCCTGACATCAGGAGGGGACTGCCATCTCCTCTGGAAATGCAACAGGCCCCAGACATTAGGCCCAGAGCACTCTTTGGAGACTTTCCAGGCCAGTCACCTTTGAACCCTTCCTCGTGGCTCCCCATCACTGTCAGCTCTTGGAACGCGGCTTAAGTTAGCCCCAGTGCCTCCTGTGCTTACACAGGCTCTTTGCACAGAGCCTTCGTGAAGGAGGCCTCATCTCCAGTCCTTAAGGAAAGCACAACTGTTCTCCACTGCGCACATTTTATACCATGACCTCGAATTTTACCAGGACCAGCCAGGAACCCCGATCTTGCTTCAGTGTGTCTCTAGTCTTTTCCTGGGCTTTCTTGTAACTTCTAAGTTTGACCTGTGGCACCAGAACCCAATCCAGCTGTCTAAGACTTCCTGAATGCTCCAAGGCAAGCCTTGTGACCCTGAGAAGCAACCTGTCAGCAGCTTCAGGAAGGGAAATACAGGGTGCTGGAATGGGAGGGGCAGGCAGAGGCAGTGGAGATAAAGGCTGATGCAGGGATGCAGATGGAGGTAACTGATACATGGAACTCCTGGGTGAGGACAACAGCAGGGACTGGTGGGTTGTTGGGCAGGAAAATTAGGATTCCTGTTAGCAGAAGTAGGACACAGGCAACGAGATAAATTTGTAATGGTGACTTAAAGCAAATCAGAAAGTTGGTGTCATTATCCACAGGAACAACAAAAAAAAAAAAAAAAGAAAGAAAGAAAGAAAGAAAGAAAGAAAAGAAAGAAAGAGGGAAAAGAAAAAAACCAAAGGCAGCAAAAATAATAGCAAAAAACTTAACCAACCCAATTCTGAAGAAGTATATGGAAGTTCACTCAATATATCAATAAATAAGCAAATACATCTGTAGCAGATAATAAAAGGATTGATGTAAAGAACCCCTGCAAATCAATAGGGAAAGTCCAACAGAGCAATTTTTTAAATGGCCAAATAGATGGACGGTGGTGGTGCACACCTTTGATCCCAGCACTTGGGAGACAGAGGCAGACAGATCTCTGAGTTCAAGGCCACCCTGGTCTACAGAGCAAGTTCCAGAACAGCCAGGGCTACACAGAGAAACACTAACATTGAGTCCCCCTCTCCCTCAAAATAAAGACCAAAGGGCAAATGACAGAAAAGGAAACAGAGAGTAAACAGATACATAAAAAGTTGATCAACTTTGATAATAGCTCAGAAAAAAAAAAAAAAAACCATGTTAAAACCAATGAGATCATATGCCTCCCATCAGGAACTTGAGAACATGGACACAGGTAGGAAATTCATACATGCCAGTCTCATACCTGCCTGGCAGGATTCTAAATTGGTGAAATCCTTCAATGGCTTTCTGACAACACCTGGCAGCATCATGACCCAGCACCACACTTTTAGCAGTAAGGCTTACAGAGATTCTGGCTTATATCAGGGATTTGTAATAGATGTTCATCAAAGTATTTTTGTACAGATCTATAACCCACAGCCATATCTATAATAAAAACTTGTTAAGTTTGTAGCAAACCAATTGTGCAGTAAAAACTGATGAGACTTGAGGCTATGGTCTTCATTTATTCCACACAGTGTGATATTTCATTGCCCCTTCATGTATCGTGTGCTGCTGCCCTTATGTTGGGAATGTTAAATGACAAAAGGTACATGAAACCCTCCCCCCCCCCTCAAGTCACTTTATTATGTACCTCTGACCATCCTAGAACTCGCTCTGTACACCAGGCTAGCCTCAAACTCAGGGATCCCCACCTTTCTGTCTCCCCTAGTGCTGGGACTGAAGTTATGCACCATCATGTTCAGCTTTTTGGGGGAGGGGGGAGGGGAGCTCAAAGATAGTATTTCTCTGTGTAGAAATACTGTTCTGGAACTTGCTCTGTAGACCAGGGTGGCCTTGAACATAATTCTTTCTGAAAATAAAAAAAATTTTTAAAAAAAAGTTCAAAGTTCCTTATGTCTAAGGGTTTTAAATAAAGGACTCTAAAACTGTTCAGTGAGACATATGTAAATAATACTGTTAATAATATAATAACCACTGAAGTGTTCATCAAGAAAGAACTCAGATTAAATTCAGCAGATTTATAAAAGCTAGCAGAGTCCACAAAACAGCCCAGTGGGTGAAAGGGCATGCTGCCAAGCCTGATGACCTGAGTTTGATCCCCAAAACCTATATGATGGAAGAAAATAACTAATCCCTGCAAGCTGTCCTCTGACCTCCACTCTTTGGTTCGTTTGTACCTACACACACACTAAATAAATTTAAATGCTAATAAATAAGAGCATGATCTAGTCATATCAGTATGGACATCAAGTCTTTAAGATGATAGTAAAAGGAAAAAGGAGCCAGGTGGCGGTGGTGTACACCTTTAATTCCAGCACTCGGGAGGCAGAGCCAGGCGGATCTCTGTGAGTTCAGGACAGCCTGGTCTACAGAGCAAGATCCAGGACAGGCACCAAAACTACACAGAGAAACCTTGTCTCAAAACAAACAAACAAACAAACAAACAAACAAAAAGGAAAACCTAGTATATTAAATATCTGTTTTTGGTAAATTAAAAGCCATATAAAACAAGTAACATATATTGTTTGTGAACACAAGAAGAATAAAATCACTGATGTGAGGGTGACAAGCTCTGAGGATGAGAACAGATGTAGACACCTTTAATTCAGCTTGTTTATAAATCAATTATCTGAAGCACATATATTAATTTGAATCCTAACACTGGGTGATGGTACTCTTTATTTTGAGTACTTTATTTATTTCAATATTATGAAATATTGTAATATTTCATACATAAAATAACTAAGAAAAATAATTTTTCAGATGTTAATGATTTAATGAAACTCATTACTTACTTATTCGTTCATTCACACATTCAACAAACAATAGGCTATACAATCATAACGGTCCATGGGAAATCGAAACCATGGGCCATTTACAGTGGGAAAGAACACAATGAGGGTTGTAACTGTAAATCTTGGCTGATTTAAAGATATGCTGGTTTCTTCTATGGTATCTATGATATATGGAGCCTGAAGAAAGTACAGAGTGAGATTGGTCATTAAACAAGGATGCCAAAGGATGCTCTTCAAATAACTAGAATGGATGTAAGAAGTAGAAAAGAGTTTGTCTCCTACTTCTGCTTAAGGAAGCCCCAAAGCAAAAGGTACATGTTCCAAGACACCACATTTCAGTTTTACACAGAAAACAAATTACAAATTGTATTAACTATGAATTGTCTTCTTGAAAACAAGAAAAAGAAAGTGCCTCTACCTGTGCAACCCTAGGTCCCTGGACTGTCTAGGGTCTTACAATGGCCAGAGATAGAGTTGGAATGGAAGTTCCTGTCAGTCCCTTTCAAGTCCTGAGATTCTCAAGGACAGGCAAGACAATAATTAATACTCCCAAAACACTTTTGGCCAGCTTTGTTATACTAGGCTAAAAAGGATAATTTTAAGAAATTTCAGAAAAACATTACTGACTTTACCCATCTAATTTCTATTTATAAGTTCTGTTTGGCTCTAAATGAATTAGAAAAGATGTAACCAATAAAGTTAAGTCCAGCCTCTACATTCCATGCTAGGAAATAAATGCAGACAACATGGCAGGTGTGACCGGCATGGTAGAAGCCACTACCACAGCACTTGGAGAACGTCTTTCCAGTCAACCGGGACCAGACAACACCTGCACAGCCAAGTGACATGTGATACCTAAACAGGATCTGGGGTGTAGACAGGAGAGGAAAAGAAGTCTCGGGCTTTTCTAGCATGGGGTCCACCATGGACTTGGGTGATAATATAGCCAAGCAAAGAGTTAGTACACATTAAGCAAGAGGCATTGCTGTTTTTGTTTGTTTGTTTGTTTTTTAAGCTTTACGCATGTTGTAGCAAAAATTTTAAATGAAACTGCTCTTTAAAGAAGTCCATGAATCGGGGCTGGAGAAATGTCTTAAGAGTTAAGAGCACTGTCTGTTCTTCCAGAGGACCTAGGTTCAGTACAGAGTACCCATAGGGCAGCTCACAACTATCAGTAACTTCAGTTACAGGGGATTTGACACCATCAGACAGACAGACATACAGGCAAAATACTAATGCACATAAAATAAAAATAAATCATTTAAAAAAAGAAGTCAATGAATCTGTTTGGGCCCAGTGGTGGTAACATCTGTAATCCCAGCAGGAGGATCCTGAATTAGAGAATAGCCTGGATAACATACGAGTGGGGAAAAAAGGTCATAAAACTACCCACCCACCTCCACCACACACAGTAACTTTGTGTGCTGACTGCCTCTGACCACCATGAGCAAGACAGGGCTTGGGAGTTAAAGGGTCTCAGTTGCAAATCTAGTTCAACTATGCAAGCTCACAGACACTTCACAAGTCATTTAACTCAATGGTGCCTCTGTCTCAACTATACAACTGGGCTGCTAATGGTAACAATTATCTGAAAGATGACAGAATGCAATGCAGTGTGAAAACGCTGAGAGACTGAAACAGCATCAAGTTACACTGCTGGGTTTGTTTTGTTTTGTTTTTTTAATTACAAACTATTTAGTCTCAGGCTTCTTGCTAGCTGGCTCTTCCATCTTAAATTAACCCATCTCTATTAATCTATGTTTTGCCACGTGGTGTCACTGGTCTGCTGACATGTTGTTCCTTTGGGTGGAGGGCTGGCGTCTGCCCTGACTCCTCCCTCTTCTCCCTGTATCTCTCTTGGATTTCCTGCCTGGCTCTTAGCCTGCCTTACATAGGCCAAGACAGCTTCTTTATTAACCAGTGGGAGCAACCCATATTCACAGCACACAGAAAGACCATCCCATAGCACTTCCTCTTTTCTGTCTAATCAAAAAGGAAGGTTTTAACTTAAAAATAGTAAAATTACATGTAACAAAACAGTTATCAAACAAGAATTACAATTACAATATCTAGTCTATTTGTATTTGGCAAAATTAAAAAAATATTTTATTATCTATCTTATTTTTGTGAGTTTAAAGTTTTATATCTAATTTATTTTTATCATGACTAGATAAAACTATAATTTTATAACTATCTAGTCTTCAACTCTATCAAAGACCCCAGAAGGATATAATATTATCTGAGTAAACAGGAAGTACATTGCAAGCAACTTCCATAATTCTAGAAGTGACAGAGACATCTGGCTGTCTGAACAGTCACCCAAAGTTCCTCTGTAACGTTAGGGCATCATCTATCTTCAGCCTACAGGCCTAGAGTCTCTGGCATACTTTTCAGTGGAGCAGAAATTTGTAGGCCTGTTTCACCTATTTTGGCAAAGTTTATCAAATCTCTTTCCTCAGTGTCCTGCAGAATGTCTGGCAGTATCTTCTGTAAAGCAGGAACAGGAAGGACCATCTCACCTTGTTTTGGCAAAATTCAGTGGGTCCTGCATGTCCAGTTTATACAATATACTGTCAAGCAGTCCAGGCAAGAACAGTTTCTTGCTCAAATGGCCAGTTTTTTGCCAAGAAGAAGATAAACTCCATATGGAGTGTCTTCGATGCCTATCTTCCTCTTTGAAGTAAATTGATGCTGTCAGGACCAGACATGTCTCACTGTCTAGGAAAGCCTAAGTTTTTAAAACATTTTAAATGCCAAATTCCATAGATCTTCAAAGATTACCTACCTAATTAAAATATACACTGCGGATATTTTTAAAGTAATGAGTGTGGCGGTATACATCTTTAATCCCAGCACTCAAGAGACAGAGGCAGGCAGATCTTTGTGAGTTCCAAGCCAGTCTGATTTTCATAGTGAGTTCTAGGTCAGCTAGGGATACACAGTGAGACTTTATCTCAAACACACAAAGAAATAAATAAAGTAGTGGATTAACCTGGGTGTGGTGATGCTTACCGGTCGGTCATCTTAGCACTTAGGACAAAGAGGCAGATGGACTATAAGTTCGAAGCCAGCCTGAGCCACACAGCAAGTTATAGGCTAATCTCACCTATACAGGGAAATCCTGTCTTGAACACGAACACACACACACACACACACACACACACACACACACACACACACATGCAGAGGCAGTGGCAACCACCTGGTGATTTTCACATCTTCTACTCAACATCTGTAGCTAGTCTTTACCTCATAAGGCTAATTGACAAACTGGTCTTGAGATAATAGTTCTTAAAACTAACTACTCATTAAAAGCACCTGGAAAGCCTGTTCACTATAAAGCTGTTTGTACCTACGACCTACCTTAGCCTGCACATCTAGAGCTGGGATCCAGAATGGCAGACTGGACAACACAATGAAAACCACTTTTGCAAACACAGGTATCTCAAAAACGGAAGCCTGGCTATTTGCTTCTCTCTAAAGTTCACCTTAGTGGACTATTACTCAAGTATAAAATGTCTTGTTTTTCATACGTTTTTCATTCACTTCATTTTTTTTTTCATTTGTTTGGTGCTCAGAACTTTTTCACATATGACTTTGAATAACTGATTTAATGTCAGTGTACTTTCACAGTAAGAGATAATCATAGATTAGGTTCAAAGTTCTAGAGAGATGAGTGTGTTCTGATGTGTTATGTTTTGTCAATTCAGCAACCAGCATACTAACCTCAATGCACTATTAGGCCCATGTGCCCCACTAGGTAAAGGATCTGCTCTTAGTAATATGAGTGTGATTTTCTGTTTCGTTCCTTTTCCAAGTGACTCACGGGCTAGTTTATTTTTTTTTTATCTCTTCCTACACTTTTTTATATAATATACAAATTGCCATTACAGTGTAGTTTCCTTATTTCCCCTCTCCCAAATCAAACACTTTGTTGCCAAAGTAAAAAGAAAACCATTAACTCAGAATATCAGAAAGAAAGAAAGAAAGAAAGAAAATAGGCACCATTCCTTTTGTTATGATTTTACTAGGGAGGCCAGATGACTAGTTTATTTCATTTTTCGGACCCAAGGAGTATGATAGTTCAGTGCTGTCAAAAGATCAACAGAAAAAGTCCTTAAAATAGCATAGGTATGGCCCCTTACCATGCCCAGCTACATAACACAGCAAGCTGCCAAAACACAGGACAACATGAATAAAAGCAACTAATTTAGTAATGAGAAGCTAACCTAAAACTCAATTTCCCTAAAGCTAACTTGTAATCAAATATGACTACCTGCATTTCTTTGTGTCACAAAAATACGTTTTTTAATAGCCAACCAAGAACTCAAAACACTTTTTTTCATACACTCTTGACACTCCCACTAAGCAATGAACTCATGGGACACGAGCTTCGTCAACTGCTTCTGTTCCCGAAACTCTACCAACGCGGAGGACTAAGCTGGCAGGTGCTGGACAAAGTACTACAACCTGGGGGATGCTACTTGTCCTTCCCAACAGGCAGTCCCGGCTTGCGCTACCCGGCCCAAGACTTGGCGCCCAGACCGGCCCCCTCCCGCGGCTGAGGACAGCCGGCTCGGGGCTGCGAGGTGCGAGGCTGCCCGGCGGAAACGCTCCACCTCCATCCACAATGGCAGCCGCCGAAGCCCCGAGCCCCAGGGGCCGCCGCCCGAGCCCAGCCCAGCCCACTCCCCGACGCAGCCCTCACTTGTGCGTTTGTTGGTACAGCGGCTCCATGACGCCGGCCGAGCCGGCCTGCGGCTGCCTCGGAACACGTCCTCACAGCCCCACTTCCGGCTTCCGACTTCCGGTCTCAGGACCCGCCCTTCTGAGTAGGGCGCCCGCGATGGCGCCTGTCCCGTGGTGGTTGTGAGGTCGGAGAAGGGGTTGAGAGAAAGGAAAGCAGTGCGCGAGGGATGGGTGTGGCTCGAGGCTTGGCGCAGCGGGGGGACAAGGGGAGAGGTTTTTGCTGAAGCCCAGCTTCAGGTTTGAATCAGGTATCGGCGAGGACGGTCGCGAGGTACTGACGTCAGAGCCTCAGCAAGAAGTCACAAGCAACGCTCTTCCCTGTGTTTTCCGGCTTGACTTCGCCTTAAACTGTGCAATTACGGGTCTGGGGATTTCGCACCTCAACACAAATGTTTTTCCGGTCTCGAACCTGTCAGCCCACTAGTCTTCTCATCTTCTTCTGTTGATTTCCGTTAAACCCACAGTGAGTGAGGGGTTAGCATTTGTCCTGTGTGACGTGGAACGACCAAATGCCTCCTGTCCTTCAAGAGGTCGGACTAGAAAAGGAAATACGATCTGTATGCAAATAAACAATTCCAAAAGGTAGAAAATCCCAATAAATGCAAAGACTATGAACTGGGGTTGTCGTCAATGGGAAATTTTTGAAAGACATGAAGGGCGGGTGACATTTGGATTAGGATTTGGAAGGGTTCAAACACTTGTCTTCACCTAGACCCATCTCATTTCCATCCATCTAGGTTCTTATCTATAGTTCCTCCCAAGGGAGGAGTTGTTCCTCTTCCTTTGGTGAGCTGAACCTTCTATTTTCCTGTATCCTGCATCCCTCCCAGTTTTGTGTCCCAAGAGACTGCCTGCCCATGTTCGTTCTTTCCCTAACATTACATTTCCCAATTCCTCTCACATTTATTGAACATCCACTATGTGCCATGCACAGATAATGTGGGATAGGAAAACAAGCAAAACACATTCCTGAAGTTTCTCTCCTCGCTGTCTATTGAGAAGGTTCATACCTTGAATCTAAACTAGCAATCAGCATTTAGGCTATCACTGATACAAGAACCATTTCCCTGGAGAGGAGCAAGAGGGGTTCATGGATCAAGAAGCATGGATATAGGGCCTTGAAGAATCAGTAGAGGGTTTGACCAGGGGGGACTGTATTTCAACTATGGTTGAATGGACAGTGTGATTGGGGAGGATTAGGTAAAGGGCTCCTTTATTAGATTTTTAGTACTTCACTGGTGAGGAATGTGCAGTGAAGTATGTGTGTGTACTTGTATGTATTGGTAGAGTTGTTTTGGGGTTGTGTGAGACCCCAGGTAAATATTTTTGTGGGCCTTGCTGTATAGGCATTTTGATTTTAAGTTGTATTAGAAAATTCATGACCCCCTATGAAGAACACTATGAATAAATAACAGGAAAAAAGGAATTCCATATTCATTTATTTTTTAATAAATACAGAAAGACTCCTTGCAGTATTTATACATCACAAGTCCCAATTGGGCCTGGTAACTCTATCTGTTCTTGTCCTTTATTTTTGAATTTCTGGCTACCATGGAAAAAAAGAGAGAGAACAAAGCTGTTATTTATAATGGCCTGGCTCTTCTGTCTACATTGGTCTCGGTAGCTCTTCTTGACTTTCCAGTTCTTTGTGCCATTTGCTTAGTGCTGGCTGTGACGTCATGTCGTCCCCTTCCCTCTGCAGGTGGTTACTGACTCAGTTCACTTCTGTGCTTTGCTAGTGACAGCAGGAGTTGCAGGTGTTGCCTAGAGTCCTGTGCTTGCTAGTCTCTTCTCTTGTTGTTGTGACTCACACCTGACAAGAAGCTACTTAGGAGAGGGAGGGCTGGTTTAGGTTCACAGTGTGACAAGGTACTATCCATCCTGGCAGGAAAGTCATGGGGGCAGGCAGCTTCACGGTACTGGGAATGGGAGGCAGCTACTTGCTACATCTTAGCAGACCAGAAAACAGAGAAAGGAGAAGGCTAACACTCTGTTGGCTTTCTCCTTTTTTCTCTTATTTAGTCTGGGATCTCAACCCAGGGAATAGTGACACTCATATTCATGGGGAGTACTCTCCCCTTAGTCAGTCCTTTCTGGAAATATGCTCACAGACACACCCTAGGGGTGGCTCACTTGTGTCCTTGGAGTTTCATTTTCCTCATTTTATATGTATGTGCCTGGCTATGTGCTTGTGAGTGCAGATGCCTGAAGAGACCAGAAGAGGGCATTGGATCCCCTGGAATTGAATTACTGGTTACTGGTGGTTGTGAGTCATCTGATAGGAGTGCTGGGAACTGAACTTGGGTCCTCTGGAAGAGCAACAAGTGGTATTAAGTGCTAAGACATCTCTCCAGCTGCCCTGAATGTTTCTTAATGCAATCATGTTAACAATCTAAAATTTGCCATAAGAAATATTCACAAACACATCAAATTTAATTAGGAATTTTGTAGGATTAGAGTAGTATAGTTTCTACTGCATTCCTAGAATGTGATTTTTTCCCCCTAATGTTAACCACATCCTGACTTCCACACATTGAAACCCATTGGTAGAGGCAGGGGGAAGATTGGTTAGAAGGGCTCTGGAAGAGAAGTCCTATTCATTTAAGAAATATCTGGGGATGGAGAGATAGCTCAGAGGTTAAGAGCACCGACTGCTCTTCCAGAGGTCCTGAGTTCAATTCCCAGCACCCACATGGTGGCTCACAATCATCTGTAATGAGATCTGGTACCCTCTTCTGTGTACATAATAAATAAATAAATAAATAAATAAATAAATAAATAAATAAATAAATAAATCTTTTTAAAAAAAGATAAGTATAAAGAAATATCTGACTCTTACCTGATGCAGCTTGAGACTGACCCCATAGCTCGTGAAGTTATCACATTGATCATAAGGAACAAGCCGGGTGGCGGTGATGCATGTCTTTAATCCCAGCACTTGGGAGGCAGAGCCAGGTGGATATCTGTGAGTTTGAGGCCAGCCTGGGCTACAGAGTGACATCCAGGACAGGCACCAAAACTACACAGAGAAACCCTGTCTCAGAAAAAAAAAAAAAAAAAAAAAGAAAGGAAGGAAGGAAGGAAGGAAGAAAAGAAAAGAAAGAAAAAAGGAATACAGGAGATTAACTGCAAAGGCCAGTTGGCCTTAGAAAGTAATAATATCAAATGGAAATAGACACAGCCACTGCTGGAGGACTGCCAGCATGTGGTGTAAAGCTGTAGAGGCCCTTCTGAGACTCTGCCCAAGTTCCTGTCCTGTGATACTGAGGGATGGGGTAGAATGGATGATGTTTAAGCTACTGAATCCTGGAGAGAGGCATTGAGATAGTGTCTCAGTGCTCAGGATGGCCTCTAACTCTCCATCTTCCTGCCTCAGTCTCCTATATGCTGGGATTAAATATGAGTCATCATGTCTGGCTTAAGACCCTGTACTTTTGTTATTTAGCAAAGCAGATAGTTGACCTGAAGGAGTTCCTTACCTAGTCAGGGTGATAAAGATCAGGACATATGAAAAACCAACAATGCATGATAGCATATAAATTTGCCATGGAGGTAGGGGCTGAGGATGCAGCTCAGTGATAGAGCGAGCACCTACCTGCCTTGCATGGGTAGACCCTAGACTCAATATCCAGTACTACAAAGGTGGTGAGAGGTGGTGAGAAGATACAGGTCAGGAAGAGATGTTCTTGAACCTTGATGGGGAAGGCTGTTCAGAGAGATAGGGTTTCAGCAGGACCTTGAAGTTCATGGATGATGTGTGGTGAGGCAGGCCAGGGTATCCAGGCAAATCGGAGGGTAAAGTAGGGGGTCTCATCTCTGGCCGTGCTCCCATTCCAAGTGTAGTATCCTTAGCTCTCTTCACAAGGGCCTCTGTGTCTTCTGGCTTTTGCATCTGCTATTCTCTGTGCCTCTGACACATTTCCCTCTGCTTCAGGCCTGAACAATCCCCACTTATTCTTCAAGACCCAGCTGTGACGTCACCTACCCTGGGGAGCGCCTTGGAGACCCAAGCTGTGGATGGTCACTAACCTGAGCTGTTTCCCTTTGCACCTTGTACTTCCTCTTGGCTCTCAAAAGAGGTGTCTCAATTCTCTGTCCACCATCCTCAGGGAAGGAGATGCATCTTATGACTCTGCATAGCTCAGAGCCTAATAAGAGGCAGTGCTCATTAAATATCGGCCCTCCTGGGGTGGGGATGTGGCACAGTGGTAGAATATTTGCCTAGGAAGTCCTAGATTCAATCCCCAGTATCCCCAAAACAGTCATCTTAAATGGATTTTATGTAATAACTCATTCTCCCAAGTATTTTTCATGACTCTGTGTTACAGAAACTGAACTACTTGAAAATTGGTTTTTAGGTAATTAAAAACTGCCCACATCACAAGGCTCTGGCCTCTGTCCCAGCACTGCAGAAGAATAAAACAAAATCAACGACAGAACTCAATCCACAGCAGGAGAGCCATCCTCTATGAAAAGTCAAAACTTAAACAGTGCGCAGTGCTGAGTAAATGCCTCCTTTGACTTTAAACACATTAACAGTCACTTCTCATTCCCTGATCTCATCCCTTGCTGGGAGGCAGACCAGCATCACCACCCTGCTTGTCTTCACAGAGACACTGAGCTGCAGAGAACTTAAGCCGATGGCCCAACCTGACTAAAGATGGAAGAGGACAAGGACCAGACTAGAGCCACATGCCATCCTCCAGGCAGCTGCTGTATCATCCTCCTGCCTTATTGACTCAAAGTGCTTGTCACAGATAAACAGGACACCTCTGGATCAGGTCTGCTTTAGACAATAGCTTTCATCACCCCCTACCTAAGCCTGAGAGATGACATTGCCTGGCCACCTCTGGGTTTGCTCTGACCCCTCAGATTGAAGCTGAGCAGACAGCGGGGTTGACAGATCTGAATTCAGGGACTGCAGTGAGCTGAGAAAAACACTCATCCTCTCCCCAACCTAGGACCTACCAGGTGGAGGAGGTGTTGCCCCAGGTGCTGTGGAGGTGGAACTCAGTCTCCAAGGAAACTGCCCTCTCTGAAGAGTCTTTCCCCAAATAGTCTCACGTAGCCATTAACAGCCAGAAGCAAGGCAGAGAGAGAAGGGACCCGTCTAAGGAAAGCCAGTGTATTGTAAACAGAATAAAAGGCACTGGGAAGCCCCACTTACCACAGGCTAATGTGTCCCCAGGTCATCAGAGAGCTGGATGACCTACCAGCAGCCCTGAGTGAGGGAAAGAAAATTCCTGATTAACCCCCTTACCTGTGAACAGGGCTAGGGCAAAGGTCTTGCTTTTTATTTTTCTAAATGGTTCCTATGGCCCTTTGGCATTCAGAGAGACCACAGCACAGCTTCTAGGAGGAGCCTTCTCCTGACTAGAGAGATGGTCTTTGGTGTCTCCTGGAGCAGGCAGCTGTCTATATGGCGTTCTTGGAAAGAGTGCAAGCCTGAGGGAAGGAGGCTTGACTTGGGACTAAATGAGAAATGTCCGTCAGGGTGCTTAAGAATAATGACTTGGGGGTGGGTCAGGGGCTGGAGAGATGGCTCAGAGGATAAGAGCACTGGAAGCTCTTCCAGAGGTCCTGAGTTCAATTCCCAGCAACCATATGGTGGCTCACAACCATCTATAATGCAATCTGGTGCCCTCTTCTGGCATGTAGGCAGAACACTGTATATATAAAAATAAATAAATAAATAATTTTTAAAAAAAAAAAAAAAAAAAGAAGAAGAAGAAGAAGAATGACTTGGGCCTGGGGAGTATGGCTTCATGGTACAGTACCAACATGCACAAGGCCCTGAGTTTGATTCCTAGCACTGGGGGAGGGGGCCACTATCAATTCATTCATTACAAATCCTTACTGTTAGTGATTGTATCTTAACAAAGAAGGAAACAGGCTCAGAGGGACTGAATACGAGATCTGAAATTGTTGACCTCATGGCCCTAAAGCACACTGCCTAGCAGTCTAACAGAGAGCCCCAGGTGGCTGCTGAGCACCTAACCTGTGGCCAGCATAAACCAAACTGGGATGTGCTGTGCCCTGCCCCCCAGGAATCAATGCTCACCCTAAGCCTTGTTCATACCAGTGAGTGCAGGATCTACTGCTGAGCTCCACCACAGCCCTTATCTTCTGATTTTCTTTTCTCTCTTTTGTGTTTCTCCTAGAAATGTGAGGATACAGCCCACCTTTGAAGCTCCTGCTGCCTCAGCCAGTCAGCCTCCACTGGCTCGAAGCACATTTTTTTCTTTCTTAAGATCGATTTAATTTTATGGTATGTGCATGGGTCTTTTGCCTGCATATTTGTGCACCACATGCATGCCTGGTGCCCACGAAGGCCAGAAGAGGGCACCAGTTCCCCTGGACCTGAAGTTACTGGTTGTCAACCACCATGCCAGCACTGGGAACTGAACTGTGGTCTTCTGCAAGAACAGCAGATTCTCTTAAAATGGCTGAGCCAGCTCTCCAGCCCCACCTTTGGCTCCTGGAAGGCATAATGCTATCTCTCTTCTTCCTCTCCTGCTCCCTCCCTTCCAGCCTCACTGAATCACAGACTTTGCCCTGAGTTCTTCAGACCCCGTAATCTCTACAGCAGGCTCCTTCGAGATCAGGGTGGGGTGTGTGGGCAATCAGCAAAGGTTTCCTGTGGAATATGAACGAGGCGTCAGGGTAAGACCCAGAGGAGGGCAAGTGTATAAAAGTTAAGAATGGCCTCATTTGGGGTGGTAGAGGTAGCACAGGCATAGGAACCCAACTTGCCTCTCCCTGATGCTGGCCTGCTTAGGTTTCAGCATGGCGCTTTCAGTGGTAACTGTACAGCTGCTGAGGTCCAGAGCTAAAGTTCTAACAGTCCCAGGGTGGTCTAACCCTCCCCTTTTCAACACTCGGGGAGACAGTCTGTGCTCCCCAAACATTCAACCCCCAATAAGGCAGTTGCAAGCCCTGGTAGTGTTGGCCAGGAGCAAAGTCCTCTACCTCTCTTGCCCCATGCCCGTCCATCCGTCCAGAAAACAAGCTGCATTAATGGTGAATAATCTTGCAGCTTTGAAGGAAGTACCCTGGACCCCGAGGCATGAGGCCCAAAAGAAACCCTCTGAGGAGAGGGCCAGACAACAGCCATCCCTCAGAGGCCTCCTTCTTGCTGCAGGCCATGGGGCCAACATGTCCCAACACTGTCAGGCTTCCTTGCACAAGCCAGACCTCACAGAGTGAGGGGGACACATGAGGAGGGGACATGAGCTCGACAGGAGGATCGGGACTCATCCATCAAGAACCGTCAAACAACAGGGCCATAGCCTGCCCCAACGCTTACCTTCTTAAAGGAGCCTTCTGCGGCTCACCCACCCCCAGCACCTTAGCCTCCTGGAATCAAGCACATTCCATAAGGGGGGATTAGAGGGTCGGCAACCCGGACTGGCCCCCAGCCTGCTCTCCCACAGCGCTAGAACCGAACATCCCTATACCCCCACCTTCAAATGGAGCTGTGGTTAGGAGGCCCAAGGCAAAATAGAAATTGATGGGGCCTTTCTGTCTGCCCCTGTTTTAAAGAAAATAGCAGACTTTGAAAGGTAATCTTTATTACCTTTTTTTGTTGTTGTTGCTGAAATCAGGAAAGCTGGATTCTACTGAGGGTCTCCAAAACCTTGTTTTTGCCAGGAGCTGGGGCTGGAGAACAGGAAGTATCCCTTACAGAGGAATAGAGGGCAGAGGACCAGCTGGGCTGTCCTCCCCTCCCAGCCCAGCACCTGTACCTGCCGGTCCTCCTGAAGCCTGTGGGCAGCCAGCCACAGGTGCATGAATACAGTCCTGTTTTATATGCTCTTTCACCTGCCCTGACTTCAGTTACACATGGACAGCCATGGCCACAGAATATTAACTGGAAGATTCCAGAGATAATTCATGCTTTAGTTCGCCTTTATTATAGTCTATCTTATAATTGCTCTACTCTACATTTGGTTATTATTGTTCATCTCTCACTAGGCTGAGTTTATAAATTAAACTTCACTTGGTCTCAGCCAAAAGGCAGTTATAAATTGAACTTTATGAATAGGGAAAATACAGCCTACATAGGTTTCAGTGCTCTGTTTCAGGCTTCCATGGAGGAACCTCCCTGCCAGGTGGGACAAGAGAAGCCTTGATTTGGACTATGTCACCCTGAGAACAGTTCAATCCCGAGCCTGGCACTTGCTCACTGAGACATCAGAAGGGGCTTGGGTTCAAATCCTGGCTCAGCCTGCTGCTGCCTGTTGACAGCTACTTGGATTATCTGAACCGCCCTCAGCCAGCAAGGGTTTCTAGTACATTCCTGTATAGTGGAAAGCCACGTTGCCTTGCTACAAAAGAGCCCCCTGGTTTGGGTCAGTGGTGGTTGGTGGTTGGGGCATCCTTAAGAAAGTCTCGTGACTACTCCTAAAGATTTGTTTTTATTTTGTATTTGCATGTGTGCACAAAAGAGGGTTGGGATCTCCTGGAGCTGGAGTTACAGGGGTTTGTAAGCCATCCGACATGGGTGCAAAGAACTGAAGTTGGGTCCCTTGGAAGAGCAGCAGTGGCTTTTAACCAGTAAGCCATTTCTTCAGCCCCTGAAAGACTACGCTCGAGAAGTGTATTTCCTCTCTCTCTCTCCCTCTCTCTCTCTCTCTTCCTTTCTTTGTGTGTGTAGGGGTGTGTGTGTCTGTGTGTGTATCTGTGTGTGTGTGTGTCCTGAATGAAAACACGTATTTGACAGTACGTGTCTTAATACAAGGTTGATTAGACTATGAGATGGATTCATTACTCCAGCTCCCAGCCCCCTCCTCCACTGTTCCCCTCTCTTGGGAGTTTCACAGTGAGGTTCTCAGTGCACTGTAGCTGGGGCATAGCTACAGGCAGATCTCCCAAACAGTGGACTCCAGGGAAGTGCTGGCTTGGCACACCTGTGACACTCAAGCGCCGCTTTTGGAGGGGAGGCTACATGGCCGCCTGGAGCACCAATGCTAGCTTCTGTACATGCAAACCTTTGCCTTTCTGCCTCCTGAGTAGATGACCTCAGAGTAGCTGCTTAACCTGTGTGTGTGTGTGTGTGTGTGTGTGTGTGTGTGTGTGTGTGTGTGTGAACCTCGTCTGTACACTGGACTCAATGATGGCACCTTCACCAAAGGGCTGTCACGAGGTTTATAGTCATTCATACATGGTAATGAAGGACACCAGAGATGTTCACAGTCTGACAGTCTTTTTGCCTACCCTGTCCTGTTAGGAAAGGGAAGTCCTTGCTGATCCTATGTCTTTGTTCTTATGGGAGAGGCAAAGGAGCCACACTCCAGAAGGGGCCAGTATGAAGAAGGTCTCTTGCTCAGCCTCTAGGCCTGGTCTCCTACCCCACCCTTTAGCCCTGGTCCCACACCAGGCCTGGACAGGCCCTCTCAGGAGTGGGGGCTGGGCTGGGTGAACCGCACTGCTCAGGAAGGGGAGGACAGGCAGGGAAGGATTTTTAACGCCCAGTGGCAGCACAAAGGTGGCGCAGGAGGAGCTTCCTCTGCAGGAGGAAGGGAGAAGGTCGGGACCCACATCCGGCCCTGCCTGTTCCTCCCTGAATCTGTGGAAAGATGGCCTGGCTGCTACAGTCACTGCTGGGCGGGGCTTTCCTTCACACTGGGGCAGGTCCCTTGGAAGACCCTTGTGGACAGGCTGAGGCATACACTCACAGGCTCAGATCCTGTCCTCCCTCTTGCTAGCACGAATACATATCCACATGGACACAGCACAGGGGCTGCAGGATGAAGCAATTGATTAATGACTTGGCTGACCTAGGCTACAAAGCTTCTCTCTCTGGAGCACAGAGGGCTGCTGGAATGATGCTTAGCCAGTGTTCACTGTCTGAGAGTCAAGGTCCAGGCTCACTCTCTCTTTGTCCTTGCTATGAGGAAAATCACCCTGCAGGACAATGCTGTGGCTCCTAGGTGTTGTCCATCCTTGCTGGAATCAGTTATTCCAAGCACTGTCTTCACAGGGGACCTCTGTAACAGGCTGGTTAAGAAGTCATGACCATTCTTCTAAGGCCAAAGAAATATCCCTCTTTACCCCACACAGAAGTAGGCTTGGGGCAGTGTAGAACTGTTCCAGGACTCCAGCTCTAGATGTTTTATGATGGAGTTGGGCAGCATCTGCTTTGTGTGTCAGGAAGGGAAGGTTCATGGAGAGGGTCTTCAAGGCAATGGGCAATCTCATCACCGAAGGAGAGGCAGAGTTCTGCAGGAGACCCAGGGCAAGGGTACTCTCTATAAGATCTTTGCTAGGATCCAGTTTTTCCTATCAGACCCAAGCAGGAGCAGCCCTATGTTCATGTGAAAGTTGCAGGCATTGAGTTTGGAACTAAATGCCCTCCAGTCCACTCTGACTTTGATCAGGGATATAAAGAGAACCTGGAGAGCAGATGATAGAACTAAGTTCTATTCACTCACCCATCCATCCACTCACCCCTATCCATCCATCCATCCATCCATCCATCCATCCATCCATCCATCCATATATACATCCACCCACCAACACACACACACACACACACACACACACACACACACACACACACACACATCCATCTATACATCCATACATCCATACATCCAACCACCCACCCATCCACTCATTCATCCATCCATCCACCCATCAAGTACCCACAACAACCTGGTTTGTTGTGGAGTGCAGGAGATGCATAGAGAAGAGACCTGTGGCCCTTGCTTTCCAATAGTTTCCCGAGATAGACAGTATTGCTTAGGATGCAATGCCTGATATGACTTAAAAATAAGAAAAACATCCTTCTTTTTGCCGGACTAGCCTCCTGGTCATCGTGTTGTGTTATGATGTTGAGACGGCTGTCACACATTTGGAGACTGTATGTAAATAGCCAGTAATTTCTTCTTGTGAACCCCTTGGGAGAAGAAGCTTTCTAACAGTCCCCTACAGATCCTCCATTAGATGGCTTTGGCTAGCATGCTCCATATGCCCATACTTAAATCCATTTCCTTGAAAGAAAAGGGAAGGCTACCCCTCACTTGAGTGAGTAGTTAGGTATGTGGTCAAAACTAGGATTCTGTTTATCAAGAGTGGGGAGCTAACTATTGGGTTGGCGACTCATGGTGTCTGTTGGAATCCAGACACAAGATTGATGTGTTTTGTGTTTCTTCCCTTTCCCAGAAGCAGCATGGCTAACACATCCCTCACTTTCTGGGTCCCCTACCCTTCCTGTTTGTTTTTTGTCCTGGAAGGTCTGCTTGGCCACAAACCACTAAGTGTTTGTTGTTAAAACTTGGCCAAGTGAAAACTTCCTGCTATCACATTTTCACACACACACACATACACATACACACACACACACACACACACACACACACACACACACTAACCATACACTTCCCTCGCCTAGCTTTCCACTGCATTACTTACTATGAACCCTATATATACTAGGGAAAATAAATTCTGTTGCATCGGCCCCTCCCACCACAGATCTCCAGATCCATTCCCCACAGCGTTTGTCAGAGCAGAATTCTGAGAATCTGTTTCTTCCTAGATAAATTACAACAGAGGCCAGGTTTGACCTCAGTGTGGGCAAACAACACCCAAGTTCATATGCCCTCATCCTTGCCTGGCGCAGGCACAGAGGCTTACAGCTGGACACCATAGAGTGAACAAAAGGACCTGTGGGAATTGACTCAGCCTCTCTCAAGTGCTTCTGCACACAAAGCCACCACTATTGGCCACACCCCCTTAGGATTCTGGGAGCAGCTTCTCTTGTAAGACATCTAGGAATGCCCCCATACTGCACCAGAGCCAGAAATAAGTCCTTGGTGCAGAGCTGCTGCTGGCTCGGTGTAACAGGCCTGGTCACACCCTGTTCACTTCCCCAGCTGTCCTGTGCCAGCCCACTGCCTGCTTGCTGTGGTTTAAGTAGGCTAGCATTATTCTCCAGACCCTTCTACTGCACCTCTTCCTCTTGTCTTCTCTCAGAAGTCAGTTTGTTTCCTAAACCTTTCTTTGAGGCCCAAGTCATCCTTCCATCTTTATTTGATGTCTCTTCATTACATCATACCTGATCAGAAAATACATTGTTACAAGCTCTTTCCTCAAGAACTGCAAGCCCATTGAGATTAGGACTGTCTTGATCCTCAGTGGATCTCAGGGCCAAAAGGACAGAGTTTGGCTTGTAGATGTTAGTAGTTAGTGAATGTCTACTCCATGCCACTTTTCTAGGATGGATTGGGAAGAAGGGTTATAAAAAGTAACTGCTGGAGATTAACTGTGAGGCCATCTTCCTTCCCTGCTAAGCCGAACACGCCAGAGGGATGCTGGGAGAAGCAGAAATCGATCATCTTGTAGATATGTCCTCTTCTTCTCCATCCTGTTTTTTTGTTTTTTTGTTTGTTTGTTTGTTTGTTGTTTTGTTTTTTCGAGACAGAGTTTCTCTCTGCAGCTTTGTGCCTTTCCTGGAACTCACTCTGTAGCCCAAGCTGGCCTTGAACAAAAATCTGCCTGCCTCTGCCTCCCGAGTGCTGGGATTAAAGGCATGCACCACCACCGCCCGGCTCCATCCTGTTTTTTAAGGTGACAGTGCTTTCAGGAGCGTGGGAAGCAGAAGAGGATGGGAAGAGGTTGTGAAATCGTAACCCTATTAGATTACCATCACGCCAAACGGCAGTGCTACTGTACCACTACTGTGCCGTGTGGGTGCCATGCACACCACTGGGCTTTACAGATGAGAATGCGGAGTCTCCTGGAGGTCAAGTAACTAATGCATGGTACCTGCCTTAGCAGGATGTAGCCAAGGTTGTACTCTCATACTCTCATGGGAAAGTCAATGCCTTTAACCATTTTTTTAGACTATTCTTAACCCCAGTATAGGGTGACTGCAAGAATTAAATGCACTAAGAATCGACCCACTAAACAGCTTCCTCACATTCACTAAACACCACTCTATTGAGATAACACAGGCACATACATGCACTCATGTGTGTGCATGCATACACATACAGACACACACACACACACACACACACACACACACACACACACACAGAGCCACTCATTTTTAGTATCTCCAGAGAGCTCTAGAACCACCACCACTATCCACAGCATCACCTCTTCAAAACCCCCATACCTGTTCACAACCCTCTCCTTCTTCCTCCCCAAGTCCTGTGCAGCCACGTATCTATTTTCTGACTCTGGGCAATGTGGATGCTGGTGAGTTTGTAGCGTTAAGCATTGGCCCTATGATGTCAGTCTCCTGGCACAGGGCAGACACTGGAGCTGGATATAAGAGGAAGGAGGAGACAACTGAGTTGTCTCTGGGCTTCTAGCTGACCCAGGTTTACCGAGACCTGCAGCTGGCTCGCTTCTGCTCACACTTCTTTGAAGTTCTTTGTCTGTGGACCTCCACCCTTCTACACCAAGAAGCTGTGGGTGCTCAGTAGTCTCCCCAGGAACTTCTTTAGGAACCAGTCTGGAGCATTTTACTTGAAGCTGCAAAGCCAAGTGAGACCAAGAGTACAGGCCCAGGATATCCCTAGGAAAGAGCTCTGCCCTCAGCCAATTCCTGAGTCGTGTAGGAGCTGACAGGGGTGGTCAGGCCAATGTTATGCATCTGTCTCTCCACATGCTCCCAAATGGGTCCTGAAGTCTAGGGAAATAAGGAACAGTGCACAGCTGGGGCTGCCTTGCAGCGGGGAGGGTGTCAGAGGCATCCCCAAGTCTGAGGACGAAGCAGCAGGCAGAACAGGAACTCATAACTTGGACAGCCATCTGGCTTTTCTGTATTTGCACAATTACTAGGGCGTAGTGGAGACCAGATTGATGGCTGCCCCCACTCCCGCCCCATTCCCCACTCTCTCCCTTGGGCACCTGTGGCTTCTAAAAAGGCAAATGTCAGGGAGGGACAGTAAGCATCATCTGTGTTATGGATTTGAGGCTCCTGTGCCAAAGGTGATCAAAGAGACCTGCTTGATACATCAATATACTGTTAAGAAAATAAGATCTGGAGCCAGTGAAGATGGTTCATTGAGTAAAGGCACTTGCCATGTAAGCCTGGTGATGTGACCCAAATTCAACACCCAGAACCCACCTGAAAGTAGAAAGGACCAAGTCCATGAAGTTGTCCTCTGACTCCTCACATGTGCTGTGGCATGCATGCATCATACACTCACACTACACACACACACACACATACACACACACACACACACACACACACACGGGGGGGGGGGGAGGAAGGAGAGAGAGAGAGAGAGAGAGAGAGAGAGAGAGAGAGAGAAGAGAAATTTAAATGATAATAAGGATTAGGCATGATGGAACATGCTTTCATTCCATCACTTGGGAGGCAGAGCCAGGCAGAGCTTTGAGTTCAAGCCAGTCTGGTCTACATAGCAAGTTTCAGACTAGCCAGGGCTACATAGTGAGACCCTGTCCAAGGAGGAAGAGGAAGAGGAGGAGGAGAAGGGGGAGGAGGAAGGGGGGAGGAGGAGGGGGGAGG
This sequence comes from Onychomys torridus, assembly GCF_903995425.1. Lineage (NCBI taxonomy): Eukaryota > Metazoa > Chordata > Mammalia > Rodentia > Cricetidae > Onychomys > Onychomys torridus. Next base: position 91,601,237 of record NC_050450.1, read on the forward strand.
GAGGAGGAGGAGAAGGAGAAGGAGAAGGAGAAGGAGAAGGAGAAGGAGAAGAAGAAGAAGAAGAAGAAGAAGAAGAAGAAGAAGAAGAAGAAGAAGAAGAAGATCATTTAGGGAACTCACAACCTTTCTGAACAACTTCAAATACAGGTGCCTATTAAGGGAATCAAGCGTACCATCCAAGACAGGAATCAGGAGTACAGCCAGGCCAGGTTCTTACTTCAACCTGCAAGGTGGACACAGTTGTGACCATCCCCACCTCATGGCTGAAGAAGCCATAGTACAGAGAGGTTCCATTTCTTGTAAAATCCTATTTGCTTGGGGTCAGTCCATCTCGCCAGCCTGCACTAGCGGATCCCTGGGCTGCACTTGTGCCTAGCTGAATTCTTTAGAAGCACTTTGTAAGGCATAGACTGTGTGTAGAAGTTAGTTATTATAAGTCGTTGATGGGCTAGGGAGCAGGGTATCCCAGTCAGCAGCCTCTGAATTGACCGATGGCTGAACCCAGTCTGGGCGCCCTGCCCTGGGAGCAGGGCGGTGCCTGGAGATGGATGGCCCCATGTCCTCTCGGCCTGGTCCTGCGGAAGCCTAAGGCCACCTTCCAGAGGTACAGGACTATGGTACAGGCAGGGGTTGCTACAACGGAGGTGGGATCCAGCAGGTCCAGGCAGGTCTACTGTGCTGAGGCCCAGTTGCTCCTGGTGGCTGGGACATCCCAGAGAAGGCAGGCAAGCACGTCCTGAGCCCAGGCCCCTGCCCGGGAGGCCCCGCTAATGACCCTGTGCATTCCGGCCTGCATGGCCCGGGAATTGGCTGAGGGCAGAGCCATTAGCTGGAATCCTCCCAATGCTCACACATCTGAGTGGAGGTGGGGGGGGGGGGGGGAAAGGTTGAAAAAGAGCTAATTATCGCTTTTATCAGAGCGGTGGGTTGATGGGTCCTGCCTGAGGGCAGCTGGAGCTGCATTAAAGATTAAACGCCAGGTGAGGGGGGAAGCAGGGCTGTCATTCCACAGGAGGGAGGCCAGTAGGCTGCCCCACGGAGACCCAGTGGCTTTCGGCAGCCTTAGATCTGTCAGCCGAGCCCTCTGTCCCAGCGCCCACCACCTCCACATTCCATCTAGGGACCCCCACGGCGCTCAGTGCTTCCGCCACTGTGAGAAGGGCCGCCGAAGTCCGTGTCTGCTCCCTCAAGGGATGCAGGGTCGGGGCAAGCCTAATTACCCAATTGGTAGGTTTCCTGGCACTTGTCTTGGGGGACTTAATGACTCCTGCACGTCATCTAGTGACCTCGTGTGTCAAACCTACATCAGAATTGTATGGGGCCAGAAAAGGACCTGAGAACAGGTGGTCTGACCTTCCTTGTTTTTACAGAGGACTGTAGTCTGGAGAAAGAAGGGTCCTGGGTCAATCAAACAGTAGGGACTTAGTCCCATGAGGCTCTGAGTCATTTCAGGATGGGGCTGCATCTTCATGCAGCACTTCAATGAACTGTGGTGATGGAATTACGGTGGTCAAGGCCAGGGACTTCGTCATACCATCACAACCCAGCATTGTTTGTGGACACTGGGCTTTCAGTGAGTGTTGGTTGTGTGAATGATCTTGAGGGTTAAGAGAGCAGGGCAAGCATTCTCCACCTTATGAGGACTTCCTCATTGGCCAAGACAAATGATAGTCAGGTGTGCCATGCTCCTTCAGTTGCAGCACTCAGGAGCTAGGGGCAGGAGGATCTCTGTGAATCTGAGGCTAGCCTTGTCTACATAGTGAGTTCCTTGCTAGCCAAAGCTACACATGAGACCCTGTTTCATTTTTAAAAAATGAAAACAAACAAACAAAGCAAAGCAACAGCAACAAAAAAGAATGGATGAGGTGGGTATCATCATTTGAAACTCTCAATGTGGAGGTGGACAATGGGCCCGCAGACCGGTGGCTTCAGGCTGAGGGCTGTGATAACCTGGCTGAGTTAGTCTTCACCGTGTACTCAATGAAGATGTCCACCAAGGGCTGGGGGTATAGTTCAGATGCTAGAGGGCTTACCTAGCATAACAAAGCTCTGGATTTGCTTCTCGGCTTCACATAAAACCGGGAGTAGTGGTCCTTGCCTGTAATCCCAGGATCAGGAGGCGGAAGCCAGATATTAAGAAGTTCAAGGTCACCTGGGCTAAATAGAGATTTCAAGACCAGCCTGAGATATAAGAAGAGGAGAGAAGGAGAGAGATAGGGAGACTGAGAAGGAAAAAGAGATTTCTACATCTACCAGAAGCGTTTAACGTTGCCTCCACCAGAGACCCAAGCCCTGCCTTGCCGACCCAGCTGTTCTGAAGACTCTTCGGTAGCTCAGGAGGATGAATCAGGCTCCTCTTCTCATCTTGCTGACCATTATGCTAACCTCTCTAGAAGGCTCTGGAGGAAGCCTGGACTTATACTAGTTGATGATTTGGGACTTGCAACCACAGGCCAGAACTTAAAAAGAAAAAAATGTAATTAATTTTCTTTTAGAATTTCATACATATATCATACGTATATCCCCCCATCATCTTCCTCTAGCTACCCTGGGGGTTTTTCTCCTCTCATTTCTCTCCTAACTTCATGCTCTCTTTACAAAAACAAACAAAAAACCCCAAAACCCCACCACTAATTAATATTGCCCATATGTGCACGGGTGTGGGACTGTCCACTAAAACATGAGAAACCTACCAGTGGCCACACCCTCAAATAAGAAGGACTCTCCCTTCTCCAGCGGCTTCTGATTGCCAACAGCTCCTCAGGAAGGGGTGGGGCTTTGAGACTCCGCCCCCACCTATGCTGGAGTTTTGGTTGGCTAGGTCTTGTGTGGGTAGCCACAGTTTCTGTGAGTTCATGAGTTTATAGTGTGTCAAGAGAGCATTTCACAGCATTTCTCCCCGTTTTCTGGCTCTTGCACACTGTTCCCTGACGGGTTGGGGTGACAGTGACGTCTCACTGAAGGCCACTCAGTCACCAGTTCTTCAAACTTTGACCAGTTGTGGATTTCTGCACACTGAAAAAAAAAAGCTTCTCCATCCCAGGTTGAGGGCAGCCCAACTCTATGGGTATAAACATAAATATTTAGAAGGCAGTTTGATAACATGTACCAGGCAGAACTTGTTAGATTTTCATCCTTCCCCATGGTGAGATCTCATTGATGACTTGTAGATAAATACCTACCAAAGACAAGAGGATCTTGGCCTTCCCCACCTCCTCACATATACTGTCCCCATAGGCAGATACCTGCAGCCCACACCTGCAGATCTGAGCTAGCCCAGGAAATGCCTGTCAAACTATAATGAATAAGTCTGAGTAAGGAGAGAGAGAAAAAAGGAGAAGAGCTACTAGCCACATGAATGGTCAGGGAAGTCAACCAGCATGATGCAGATGTCTAAGAAAGCTTTGCTTTCTTATGAGCATGTGCCAGCATCCTGGGCTGCAAACTTTAGCTCTTGTGGTCCCTCCAGAGCCATTGATGCACAGGTAGTTAACCTTTCAATTGCTCATAGGAGGACTTGATTACATGCATCCCCTACTATATTGTAAATTACATGCATCCCCTACTATATTGTAAATTACATGCATCCCCTACTATATTGTAAATTACATGCATCCCCTACTATATTGTAAACACCGAGAACAGTTTTGCTTCCCTCTAAGTCCCCAGCACCTGTCCTGGCATATTAAGGGACAGAATAAATATTGATTGAAGGTTAAAAAGGGAGGAGGGAAGAAGAGAGGAAAGAAGAAAATAAGGGAGGAAGGCAGGGAGCAAGCAAGCACCTTTTGGGGAACTGAGGCTGATGAGAGGCAGTCCTGTGGAGAGAGATGGACAGTCAACAGGCACCTACTAGGAAACGGGACACAAGGGGAAATGGATCCAATGGGGAAGAATGGATGGGGATGCCCTCTTCTCTGGGGAGAATTGGGACATCTCCTGTGGCTGGGTCCAGGTTTATCAGGCAGAATCAGGGGGGAAAAGGGGGAAAGGGGACTACATTTTCAGCAGACTGGCACTGAAGGCACAGAGGTACACACAGAGCCAGTGTGCAGGACAGATGAAGTGGCTCAGGTGGCTAGGGTGGCTGTCTTTAGAAGTGTTGGAGATGCAGGCTTGGGATACCGGTTGGATGGTCAGGAGTTGCTGAGGAGCTGGGGACAAATGATAACTCATGGTTTGTCTTTGAAGCAAGAGTGTGGCATGTCCAGCTAAGGAGAGTAATGGGGGACTTTGAAACTCTGAGGCCTGACGGGAAACCTCAGTAGAAACGGGTGTTACTTGGTTTGCAGCCAAACTCTGGGTTCTCTGAAGCAGAGGATAGTCCTCCAGCTGACATGATCAAGGCTCAGAGGAAGACTGCCACTGTGGTAGGGTTACACTCCACATTGTGGAAGACATTTCTGGATGCATGGCCATCAGAGTGGGTGGCAGGGGACACATCTCAAGGCAGGCAATTTCTTGGTTCCCTGTACATGGAAACTGTCCGTCTCTCAACTGAAAGGATGGCTTGAGATGAGAGATTTGAGAGGCCTAGATGGTGTAGCCACTTCCCATTTTCTAGCTTGTGACTCTGGGCAGGCGATTGCATTTTTCTCTGTTATGTTTCCTAACCAGAAAATTGTGATAGGCAGATGAATCTCTCAGAGTCACAGAAAGAATTCAACAAGAGGAGGTGTGTAGACATGCATACAGATAAAACACTCAGGCACACAAATTTTAAAAACAGGTTTTATTAAGGCAGGCAATGTGGGTGCACACCTTTAATCCCAGCACTAGGGAGGCAGAGGCAGAAGGATATCTTTGTGTTCAAGGCCAGGCTGGTCTATGCACAGAGAAGAACTTGTCTCAAAACAAAAACAGAAGAGGAGGCCCATGTAGTCCTCCACACAGTGGTGGGTCCACAGGATGGTGACAGGATGATGGCCCACAGGATTGTGGCCCACAGGATGGTGACAGGATGATGCCCCACAGGATGGTGGCCCACAAGATGGTGGTCCACAGGATGATGCTCCACAGGATGATGATCTACAGGATGGTGGTCCACAGGATGGTGGCCCACAGGATAGTGACCCACAGGATGGTGGCCCACAAGATGGTGGCCCACAGGATGGTGGCCCACAGGATAGTGACCCACAGGATGGTGGCCTACAAGATGGTGGTCCACAGGATGGTGACAGGATGGGGCCCACTGGATGGTGGCCCACAGGATGTGGCCCACTGGAGTGTTGGCTGCAATGACAACTGTCTTCCTCTGGTCCCCACATTTGATGCCCTCTCTACTCTTCTTCCACTTGCCTCTCTCCCTATGAGCTTTGCCCAAGGTTACTTAGGGTAACCAAGGCTGGCCAAATCATGTGTTTCTACACATGTTCACGTACATGTGTAGGTGCACATGTGTATATGTGCATGTGGTGGCCAAAGTACAATCTCTTCCATTCCTCAGAAACCATCTATCTTTTTATCTGTTGTTTCTGAGAAAGAGTCTGGCTAATTCAGCTAGATGAGTGACTAGTAAGTCCTGGGACCCTCCTGCATCCACCTCCCCAGCACTGGAATTGCAGGCTCGCTCGGCTTCTCAATCAGACGTAGGTCCCCACACTCACACAGTAAGCACTTTACCAACTGATCTATTTTCCCCAGATCCCATGGCAAGAGTCTTGAAGCTTAGTCTCGAGGAAGGCAGGCGTGTGGCAGTCTGTAAAGACTCCCTATGGGCAACATTGTCCAAAAGATGTCACATCTGGGTCTTCAAGAAACAGCCTCAGGTTAGGGACTGTTTTTTGCCAAGAGTCTCTCTAAGGCAGAATTCCACAACTTGGGACTCCTTTCAGATTGGGTGTCCCAAACATGGTCCCCAGTGTGGTACTGTCTGGGAACTCTGGGCTAAGTCTGCCCATGGCAATGATGCTGTGCTCCCAAGGGCTCCCTCCCTGTTGTCGGCCTCAGTTGTTGGCCTTCTGTGGAGGGTCTGCTCTCCTTCTCCCGAAGGGCGGTCTTTGCTTTCATTGGGAATCCCACCACTGCAGTGATTCTCAACCTGTGGGTCACGGACCATTTGCCAATCCTCTATCTCTAAAAATATTTACAGTATGATTCCTAACAGTAGCAAAAGTACAGCTAGGAAGTAGCAATGAAAATACTTTTATGGTTGGAGGTCACCACCACATGAGGAAGTGTATTAAAGGGTCACAGCATCAGGAAGGTTGAGAGCCACTGCTCTAGGGGAACTCACAGATCTGCATACTCCCTCTGCAAATCATCCTCCAGCTGGGCAGGCCCTGCCCTCATGGAGTTCTTTAGGCAAAGATAGGAAACCACAAAAATGTTAAGCTGAGATGAAGGAACGTAATGGGCTCTAATCTGAACTGACAGCGGCATTATTAGCCAGCAAAGGGCCGCAGGAGCGGCAGGGATAGGCAGGGAGGGAGGGGGAGAGAGCCGAAGGAGGGATGGGGGGCGGGGACACAAAGAGACACAGCAGACTTGAGGATGAGGCAGGGCCTTGGGGCGTGGAAATACAAGCAGGGTTGTGGTTACTACATTTGGCATCCCAGTGATGATGCAAATAACACAGCCGAGATGCTTGGCTGGAGAGGACCTGTGCCTGGTTTGAAGCTGTTACACTAGCAGATGCAATTTGCATGATGTAGGTGTTAGCATTCACTTCCATGTTTTATAAATGGTGGAGAAATTAAGATAGAGGGACCCAACAATAAAGAATGATGATTCAGGTATCAAGGCCGTGGGCTGGCTGCTCACACACAGTCAAAAACAAAGTCCCTCTCAGGACTCAAGGAAATGCAGTGTGTGTGTGTGTGTGTGTGTGTGTGTGTGTGTGTGTGTGTGTGTGTGTGTGTGCAGGGTGTATGCACGTGTTTGTGTGCATACATGCACGGAAAGACCAGAGGTCAATGTCAATGTCTTTCTCTTCAATCTCTCTCTACCTCATTTTCAACAGTCTCTCATTGAACCTGGAGCTCATTCATTCAGCTGAAAGTGGCTGGATGGCCACCTCCAGGGATCAGCTCTCTCCTGTGCCCAGCACTGGAGTTACAGATGTAAGCCCTGCCCAGCTCTCACAAGGGTGCTGTGGAACTGAACTCCAATCTTCCTGCTTACATAGCCAGCATTTTATCGACTGAGCCATTTCCTCAGCCCTGAGCAGTGTACTCAGAACCAAGACGGGCTGAAGGAAGGGCTAGATGGAGCCCCTGCCTCAGGTTCTAGAAGGAAAGAAAAGATGCCCTTCCTAGCCAGCTAAGTATGGCTCCTGAAGTCAGGAACATAGGGGTTAGAGGTCTCAATTAACCTTTTGGAAGCCAGAGGTCAGAGGTCCCGTTTAGTCTTTTAGGGATCAGAATTCCATTTAACCACCACTATCTAGAGGCCATGGTCACTGATAGTTGGCTGGCTAACTCCTGAAGGCTGGGATGGAATTGTAGGTTAAGACACGACATTCAGTTGATTCCGAGAAGAGAGTGTACATATTTATCAGCCCTTCTTGCTGCACAAAGGTGATCACAGCCTAGAGGTTAGGATCCAAGAGGGGAAGAGACCCTACCCTGTAGGGAGTGGCATTCTCCCACCCATCCCACTTCTGGATGTCAACATCTCCTTGATCATCTGGCCAGCTTCTAACTGACCTCTCAAAGCTGTGGGGCTCTAAGCCCAGGACCTTGGTTAACTCTGTGGCACTTAGGTCTCTGCTGGGGCAAGAGGAATGCTTCTCTTCCTGCTGTGGGGAACACTCCAGGAGGGATCTGTTTAGAAGCTGGGGAAGCCAAAGCCTGAACGTGTGAGCCCATGATGATCCCTTCACTTTTATGTGCCACGGTTTCCTTCTGTGTGAAATGGGGGCAGTGATTGTAGTATGATGCTCCTGGTAGGTGATTGCCAGAATCAATCCATGGGAAGCATTTTTTTGCACAGCTCCGGGGACCTTTTCTGTACTCAGAAACTGATTGTTATGGCTACTTCTCAGGTCTGCAGCACTGGCTACTTCTCAGGTCTGCAGCACGTGGTTCTGCCCGTCCCTGGCATGGGGAGGTTTCCTGGTCTATGACAGGAGGTGAGCAATCATATGACTGAGGTTTTGGTCCCGTGTTTGATGGTGCACTGATTTTAGATGGACCGGGAGCTCCCCTGGCAAGAACACCCTGACCTCCTCTCTACCTTCCTGCGTCAAAGGGTACATGGGTGGAAAGTGTCCATGCTACACTGTGATGGGAGCTCCTGGCACCAGGAATGTATCAGTGGAATTGACCCCATAGCATTTGGGGCCCCTCCAGCTTCCCCCAGCCACTGCCAATGACAGAAGCTGTAATTAGAGGAAATGATAGAACTGGCCACTATACATGAAGTGCATCTTCTGTGTCAGACACTTTCTAGGAACACTCTCTAATCCCCTAGTGACCCCCAAGGTTGGTTTTATCACCCCATGCCATGATCTTCCACAGCCTCCTGCTTCTCGCTCCCTCTGCAGCTCCCTACCAAGCCAGTAGCTCCTACAGCTTCAGGCTGGGCCCTTGAACCTCTGGGAACCTATTCTGACTTCCCTAGGCCAAGTCTGCACCCCACTTCCCCACCAGTGTTCAAGTAGCCCCCTCTTTTCTCCCTTTGCTATAATTCATCATACATGTCAGTAACCCCAGAACTCAGGAGGCTGAGACAGAAAGATCATGAGTTCAAGGACAAAATGAAATAAAAACAACTTATCAAACTTCATTTTTATTTATTTTATTTTATGGTATGTAATCACACACAGTGAAAGCCAAGGATCTGCCAACCTCTTTTCCAGCCAGAGTTCTGTTGCCCCAGGTAGCAGGCTGTCAGTTTGATTACACTGGATGGCCATAACGTGTTTAATCTGTCTCTGTCCTCCAAGGGAAGGAGTTGTGCTTGTCCCATTTTAACTGCTTCATCCCTCATACCCAGCACATAAAAGACACACCATGTATGCCATTTGTCTACCTGTATATTCATCCACCTATTGGAGACCCATGTAGAGAGGTATTGAGGCTAGGGATTATAGGGCATCCATGTCTGTCTAGCCTTAGCTATAAAGCAGATTAAAGGCTGGCCTGGGCTATATGAGATGTGGGGAAGGCTTTGAGAAAGTAATTTATCTGCTTCACTCTGTCTAACTTCCAAGACTATTCTCACTGGGGACTGTTTACCTGACTATTAAACCTATCCAGCTGGGTGTGGTGGCACACAACTTAATCCCAGCATTCAAGAGGCAGAGACAGGCAGATCCCCGAGTTCAAGGCCAGTCTGGTCTACAGAGTGAGCTCCAGCACAGCACCTTCTTGTAGATGTAACCGTCTTGTTAAATAAGAAACACAGATCCAATTGCAGAGTTAAAAGCCACGAGGTCAGAGCAATAGCTGAGAGCTGAAAACCTTACCCTTCACTGCTGTTGCTGTCTTTCCTCTCCGCAAGAGACCTACTTCTGTGTGTTCTTTCTTTTTATAGACTTTCTGTTCTGCTTTCTCATTGGTTGTAAACCCAGCCACATGACCTTCTTGTCACTGCCTGTCTGTACAGACCTCCAGGTCTTCTATGGTTGGTATTGAGATTAAAGGCGTGTGTCTGCCATGCTGGCTGTATCCTTGAACACACAGAGATCTGCCTAGCTCTGCCTCCCAAGTGCTGGGATTAAAGGAGTGTACCACCACTGTCCAGCTTCTGCTATAGTTTGCTCTGACCCCAAGGCAACTTTATACAAATAAAATCACATTTTACAAATATAGTATCACCACACCTTCTCTCCCCTCCCCCTCAATAAACCTCCCACATGGGCCCTGTTGAATAGTGTGACTCCTTCCCACTGTTTTTAAAATACAACACTTTGTCCCTTCTCTGGGACATTTGGTCATCCTCTGTGAACTGGACTCTGATTTCATTTTTCAAGTGTGACTTTTAAATTGGGAACATCCCCAGTACCCTTCATTAATTAGTGTAATATGAAGAGTCCTGTGTCAAGAAATAAACTATCATGTCACCAAAGGCCTTGAGGCCCTCCAGTCCACATCCCATTTCAGCAGTACCCAACACGGCACTAAAGATGCCATTGCTGCAGCCAAGCACCCTCCGGGCCTCTCTTTCCTCTTAACTGGTAGTCTATGGATCTGTGTTGGATTCTCTGCTTAACCCCTTCCTGGCCAGGACTGTGTGCATGGAGACATGGCTGCCAAAGCTCTGTCCGAACGAACACTAAGGCCCAATACGAACACAGCGGGCAGGGGTAAGGATGAAGGCAGCCTCTGTCTACAGCCTCCAGGTCAGCTCTGTCCCAGGCCAAGTTTTAAGTACACCTTTCTATGGCTCCTCTGAAGGACCGGAGGAAGTGGAAGCAAGGAGCCCGTAGTCCTAGGGAGGCCAAGAATGCTGAAAAGCAGGGACAACCTGGAGGGAGTGCCTTGACATCTGTGCCATCCCTGCCAGGGGCCCAGCAAGCTATTTTCTACAGTGCCACCCCCACCACAATGTGGGAACTTCAGGCTCAAGCTTTGGCCTGGCTCTGCTCCTGGTGCTGGAAAATGAGGCAAGAAGGAGCGAAGGGAAGGAAAGGGAGGAGGGACAGGAGCAGGGAACAGAGCAGTGAGGAGCCAGCATGTCAGGCAGGGCCAAGGTGTCAGTGACAACAGGAAAACTGCTTGGCCTGGATGCCACTAAGGGAGAAAGGGGGTGGGAGGGCAGTGTGGAGAAGATTCATACACGCTCACTTTTGCGTCTGTCTTCCCAGTCATTGTCCATTACAACAAAGGATGCCAATAATGAGAGATGAATGCTAATTGAGACATATGCAAAATGCTAAGGAAATATGAAAGAAGGAGCAATGCAAGAGTTAGGCTGCAGCCCGGCGGTGGTGGCGCACGCCTTTAGTCCCAGCACTCGGGAGGCAGAGCCAGGCGGATCTCTGTGAGTTCAAGGCCAGCCTGGTTTAAAGATCGAGTTCAAGGACAGCCAGGGCTACACAGAGAAATCCTGTCTCACAAAAGCTAAATATATAAATACATGAAAAAATAAAATAAGTTTCAGCTCAGGGGAGACGGAGACAGGAGGATTCCTGAAACTCATTGGTCAGCCAGTCCAGCAGAATCAGTGAGACCCAGGTCCAGTAAGAGACCCTGCCTCAAAAAAAATGAAGTTTAGGGGTTGGAGATTTAGCTCAGTGGTAGAACGCTTGCCTAGCAAGCACAAGGCCCTGGGTTCGGTCCTCAGCTCTGGCGGGGGGTGGGGTGTGGGGGGGTGAGTATCTGTTTGCCAGGTGGTGGCACATGCCTTTAATCCCAGCACTTGGGAGGCAGAGCCAGGAGGATCTCTGTGAGTTCAAGGCCAGTCTGGGCTACAGAGTGAGTTCCAGGAAAGGTGCAAAGCTACACAGAGAAACCCTGTCTCAAAAAAAAAAAAAATGAAGTTTGGACCTCCTCATGCAAGTGGATACTGTGCATGCTCATCCACACACATGCCCCCTCACACACATACATGAAAATGGGAAAAAATAGGGGCTGGAGTGATGGCTCCGTGGTTAAAAACACTGACTGCTCTTCCATAGGACCCGGGTTCAATTCCCAGCACCCACATGGCAGTTCACAACTGTCTGTAACTCCTGTTCCAGGGGGTCCAACACCCTCACACAGACATACATGCAGGCAAAGCACCAATGCACATGAAATAAAAGTAAATATTTTTTAAAAAAAGAAAATGGGGAAAAGATAAAATGGAGGACAACTGAGGAAGATGTACGATGTTGACCTCTGGCCTTCACATGCACGGGCACACACATGCATATACATAAAACACGTACACACATACATACGCACAGAAATGAAGTTATTTTTAAAATGATGGGCTACAGAGATGAGGACTGTCATGGAAGCAGGTAGATTTCGCTGGAGAAACTTAAGCCAAGACCTGAATGGAATACAGAGGTAGGTGCCCGGAGCTCTGCTTCTTCCTCCCTCCCTCCCTCCCTCCCTTCTTTCTTTCTTTCTTTCTTTCTTTCTTTCTTTCTTTCTTTCTTTCTTTCTTTCTTTCTTTCTCTCTCTCTCTCTCTCTCTTTCTTCCTTCCTTCCTTTCTCTCTCTCTCCCTTCCTTCCTTCCTTTCTTTCTTTCTTTCTTTCTTTCTTTCTCTCTTTCTCTCTCTCTCTCTCTTTCTTCCTTCCTTCCTTTCTCTCTCTCTCTCCCTTCCTTCCTTCCTTTCTTTCTTTCTCTCTTTCTCTTTCTTTTTTTTTTTTTTTTTTTGAGACAGGGCTTCTTTGTGTAGCTCTGGCTGTCCTGGAACTCCCTCTGTAGCCCAGGCTGGCTTCCAACTCACAGAGATCCACCTGCCTCTGCCTCCCAAGTGCTGGGAGCAAAGGCGTGCGCTGCCGTTGCCCAGCCACCTTGTCACAGTCTTGCTGTGTGACCTCGGAGGCCAGTTTCCTCAGCCTTGAGGTAGGAATGATATCACCTTGGAGGGTTATCACGCCATACAAACACAGTAACGGGCTAGTGGGGCACCTTGCAAGGTGCTTGGCATCTGTGCAGAGCAGGCTCAAGGTCACTTCCTGTTGCTACCGTCAGCAGCTGTAGCCACAGCGGCAGCTTCACACGCAGAACTACAGGCCCCTTGTCTTCCAGCTGGAGAGAAGAGCCCAGGCAGTTCCCCAGCATCCCCCAGCCCTGCCCGCCCCTAGGCCCTCAGAGAAACATGAGAAGCTGAGCTTGAGGATCTTATGTATGCCCCCCACTTAATCCTTCCTGAACTTGGGGTGGGGGTGGGGTGGGGGCGGCACCACTGCCACACCTGCCTGGCTCTGACAGTCCCGCCTCTGGGCAGAGAAAGCAATTTCAGAAATGACATGTTGCCAACAAGCAGAAATCAGTTTGTGAATTAAAATGTGTCGGCATCAGGTGACCTCAGGCTCAGAGGGCTGGCTGCTTGGCTGCGTGAAGACAGCTGAGATTAGAGGCTGTCAGCCCTGGGAGGGGCTGCTGAGGAAGGGTGGTGAGACCCGGGGCTACCGTTACTCTCCAGGGCCTTGGCTGCCCTGGACTTGTTCAGACAGTGAGGCAGGAATCCGGACACTGGGCCTGGGTCTGCCATGCATCTGACTACCTCTTATCTCTCAACTAGCCACTCTTTGGGGGTGAAGGCTAGTGTGTATATGGGGGTCTGGCTTGGCTCCCTTGTGCCAGCTCCAGCGTAAGCACACTAATGGGCCTGAGAAAGTCAGGGAGAAACATGGGCTCCATAGCCCCTGGCACTTAGGAAGGATGGCAGTGGAGTGGGAAGAGTAAGAAGACCTTACAGGCAGCCAGCCTGGGCTCTGCAGGTGTGCAGAGCAGAGAGGAGGAGAGGAGCCCTGCAGGGCTGGAGAAAGGTGCTATCAACCTTGTGGAGTGCTTGCAGCTCCCCAGTGCCCTTTCTGTGCTCCAGGCCTTGACTCAGCCATCTCTGCATTGATGATAAGTCTCTGCTCTTCATTGTAGGACCCTGCAAAAGCATGAAACCTTTCTAAATTCAGTCTCTAACAGGCATGTCCTGTCTATTGACTGCATACACCCTCGAGTAACTATCAATATTTCCCCCAGCTGGAAATAGAGCGTGTGAGATTGTTCTATGCATCTTCAGGATTTAAGGTCACCATGGTGATGCTCCACAAATTGCAAACCATAGCAAGGGCTGGCAAGAGCAGGGTTCTTGGGGACAGTGAGGGTGGGCACTGATGTGAGGGGAAGGGGCTGATTGAGAGAAAGCTTGGCTAGTAGATTCAAGGAGCTACGTCCTTGCCACAGCGTCCCAGCTGTTTTCCCATCGTCTGCACCTGTTATTGGAATCCCATTGGGAATTCTTCTTGTCCTGTCCAGTCATCCGAGAATCTGAGGAGATTCCAGAGGGAATGGGCCCAACTCCAGGCACTAGGAAGTCCTGAATCTTGGCCCTGACAACTCAATCAAGAAATACTTCAGGCTCCCTGGCCCTCAAGTTTTTTAAATCTGTAAAATGGGACTGATGGTTTTTACCCTGTGGGGTGACTGTTGAAGATGAAGCGGACTGTCACATGGGAAGGAGAGGATGAAAAGCTCTTCTATCCAAAGCACCAACTAAGGGCTGGGAAGGAGGCTATGTGAGCATGAAGGCCTGAGTTCAATACCCAGAACCCACATTTGAAACGCCAGGGACAGTGGCGTGTGCTTGCCATTCCAGTGCTGGAAGATCGCTGGTAACCTGGTGACCTGGTGACTAGCCAGCCTAGCTCTAAAAAAACAACTCTTAAGGAATGACATTTGAGCTTGTCCTCTGGCCTCCAAATGCATATGCATGTGCACACTTGTGCATCTTGTGTAAAAAATATCATTGGGGGCCACCAAGACTGGTGACAAACACACTTGTCAAGCCTGGTGAGTTAAGTTTGATTCCTAAGCTCCACATGGTGGAAGGAGAGAACCAACTCCTGCAAGTGGTCCTCTGGCCTCCACATACATCCACCACACTACACACCAACAAAGAAGTGTAACCGTAATGATTCATTTTTATTTATGTGTATGCATATGTGCTTGCTTGTCTGTATGCGCACCATATGTATGCAAGTACCCTCAGAGGCCAGAGATGTGTGGGACCCCTGGATCTGGAGTTATAAGCTATTGTGAACCAAAGCCAGGTCCTCCATAAAAGCAAGTGCTCTTAACCACTGAGCTACCTCTCTTTCCACAATAATGTAATATTTGAAAAAAAAAAATGTTACCAGGCAACCAAATAGTCCCACCATCTTGAGCTGCCACTCCACAGAGGAGTTGTGAACTTCAAAGGGAAAATAGTGGCTTCTCACTGGGGAGCTCTGGCAGAAGCCACGTAGTCAAGAGATGAGAGTGAACATCGCCAGCCATGGACCGGAGCATCTGCTTGTAACCGCTGACAACATGGACAGGGAAGAGCACACACCACCCACACAGCTTCGTGGAAAAAGTTAGCCTGAATCATGGTTTAGGAGACCATCATAAACCCCTGTTGGAAGATGGAGACATGTGGCTTGAGTGTTGATATGTGGGAGAATTAATTATCAGCATCACTGGGAACAAGCAGGCAGGTAGTGTGTTCTAGAGTACAGACTGCAGAAACGCCACACTGAGTGCAACGCCTGAGTTGTGAGTGTACCCAGGAAAAGGACATGTGAGGTGTTATAAAGGACACTTGAAAAAATGTGAGCATAGATGGTCCTAGATGGCATCACAGCTCTCGGATGTGATGATGGCTTGGGCTTCTGTTGGTGTCAGGGGAGCTGTAAGTATTGGAGTATCCTAATGACTGTGAATTCACAAATAAATGGATGAATATGCAAACACACACACACACACATACATACACGTGCATGTGGGATGGGTGTTCCTCTGAATATTTATTTGTTTTGGTGTGTGTATGTATGTACAGGTGTGTGGACACATGTGAGTGTGGAGGCCAGAGGGAGATATCAGCTGTCTTCCTCTATCACTCTCTTCTGCCTGTTGTTTCAAGACAGAGTCTCTTGCTGAACCACAATCACCATTCAGCTAGGCTAGTTGGAGAGTGAAACCCAGGACCTGCTTATCTCCCGCTCCTGCCCCCCACCCCCCACACTAGGGTTTCAGACACATGCAGCCATGTCTAACTTGTAAGTGGGTACTAGGGGTTAGAGCTCAGGTCCTCATGCTTGCACAGCAAATGCTGTTACTGAGCTATCTCCTCAGCTAAGACTAAGTGTTTTGTTTTGTTTTATATTTAACATGATTTCCTTATTGACTCTTTAGGAATTTCACATCATGCACCCCAACTCCACAATGTGGGGCGGAAAGGACACAGGCGACAAAAGAGCCCCGAGTCTGCCTGCCTGTTGGTAGAAGGGACAGACCTCGTGCACCAGGTAACCATTCCAGCCTTACTTCCCCTGACTGTGAAAAGGGAAGAGACCATGCACCAGGTGGGGTTCAAGTGAGAAAGCCTTGCACAAACTGAAGCTGCTGCTGCTGTGTGTGGAGCCTTCTGTCATTTGCTCAGAACCAGCTGGAATCCATGCCCAAGAGCACAGGGCCTCCGACATGTTAGAACGGGATACAGGGGGAAAAATGGGTACCCTGGGGGCTGTCTCCCTCCCTGAGGACCCCAGGTGAGACAATGTAGCCTTTAGCACGGCTGAAGAGCTGGGACAGGGCAGGTCTGAGCTGGGAGAAAAGGACTGTTTGCTCCCCTTGCCCTGACTCGCTGCTTCCACCTTCCTTGCACCTGATCCCCAGGAAGCGGTGGCAGTCAGGCTGTGCCGGGAAAGTGGTACACCGGAAGCAGAGAGTATGAAGCTGATGTAGAAAGGGCCCAAACCATCGCATGGCTGTGCTTCTTGTTTGTCCTTCCAGGTCACAAGTTCCTGAAGGCTCCCACTTTGCATTACACTACTCACATCCTCCCCATGAGGCAGGCCACACAGTGGGGCCTCTGCGAATATGTTCAGCCTTGTCTGATTTGATGGGCAACCTGGGTTGGATGATGACCTTACTCTAGGCCTCAGTTTACCCAGAATTCGTATAGGAGATACGGAACTGTCAGGAAGAAAGAACCCCTGTTTTGGAGGCTGGCAGATCTGTATTCAGCCTGGCACTAATGACTGCTGGTGGCCATGAGAAGCAGTCTCCTATCTTTCAACCTTTATTCTTTAGCCAGGGCAGGTGGCATCATCTACTGGGTAAGATGTTGCAACAAACCAAGACAAAAAGATTACAAATAGGGCTGGGGAGATAGCTCAGTCAGTAGAGTGTTTACTTTGCAAATCCAGGTGTGGTAGTATTGTGTTCCCCGAAATATTGTGCACCCTAATAAACTTATCTGGGGTCAGAGGCAGAACAGCCACAATATTAAACATGAGGATAGGCAGGGGTAGCACACGCCTTTAATCCTAGCATTCCAGAGGCAGAAATCCATCTGTTCAAGGATACAGCCACGCCTGGTGACTCTCGCCTTTAAATCCCAGAAAGTGAGCCTTTAATCCCAGGGAGTGATGGTAGAAAGCAGAAAGGTATATAAGGCGTGAGAAGCAGAAACTAGAAGCATTTGGCTGGTTAAACATTTTGGATGGCTAAGATTTTAGGCTTTTAAGCAGCAGTTCAGCTGAGATTCATCCAGGATGAGGACTGAGAGGCTTCCAGCCTGAGGAAACGGGATCAGCTGAGGAACTGGCAAGGTGAGGTAGCTGTGGCCTGTTCTGTCTCTCTGATCTTCCAGCAGTCACCCCAATACCTGGCTCCAGGTTTGATTTTATTAATAAGACCTTCTAAGATTCCTGCTACATCTAGGACCTGAGTTCAATTCCCAGAACCCACATAAAAAAGCCAGGCTTGGTGGTGATGCACACTGGTAATTCCAGCACTGAGACGGGGGTGGGGGTGGGGGGGTGTAGCAGCAAGCCTGGACTACTTGGTGAAGCCGGGGGAAGGGAAAAACTTGGACAAAACAAAAGGGCAGGACATCTAGACTCTGCACATGCGTGCATACCCACACCCACATACAGTAATACACACTCATGAACACACACACACACCAATGAAAATGAAGCACAAATAACCAGTGCATAGTTTATTAGTTTGCTAGCTTTCTGCTCTCCAGCACATCAGCCCCATGAGGCTGGGATTTGCTCTTAAGCACTGCGGCATCCTACCACCAAGAGTGTCTCCCTGGCATTCGTTAGGAGCTCCCTAAATAGTTGCGGGGAGGTGGGTGGGATGTGCAACAGCACTTGACAAAGAGGGGCTTCTGTAACAGTTCTCCTATGTGCTCAGACAGAAAGCACGGGAAGTTCATGGTCGTTGAGAGAGGACACTGGAGAGTAAGACATCTTCAAGGCTGGTACAGTCTGTGCGATCATCCGTCTGTCAGACAACAGAGGGGGCCGGAACAGCTGGCTTTGTCTAGGCCAGGGGCCACGCTCTGCATGCCCATGAAAGCCAGATGGGAGCATATATAACTTGAGAAAGGGCAGGGGACACTGGGCCAGTTGGGGATCCCCATGCATTCTGTCTGGTGTGGCTCCCAATGCAGTGAGTCAGGATGTAAGTCCCATTTGCCAGTGCAACTGATTTTCAAAGAAAAATTAGAAATCCAGTGGGAAACAATTCATTTTTAAAAGGAAAAAACACAAAAGAAAGCAAACAAAACTCATCCACGGGCTGGGTGCTATAGCCTGGTCATCTTAGTTGATGTGGACTGCAGGACTCCCAAGACTGACTTCCGTGGAGTCTTCATCTCTCTAGGCTTCTCAGGAAATCCCAGTCCTGCGACTTGGCTTGCTGGAGAAACTAGCATGTCATCCAAGGGGAAGGCCAGGGTCATGCACAGCAAGGACCTCCCTTAGTTTCTAGGTTCCAAGTGAGACTGTTTGCTTTGGCTCTCAGGTCTAGAGTAGGACCACTCTCCCAGTTCCTGGGACATGTTCAAGTCAGTATTCCCTCACTGTTCTCTTCTGTGTGACTTTGAGCACAGGCCTCCATCTCTGGGCCAAAACTGGAAAATGGGTACAGTAGTTTGGGCTCACCTAACATAACCACACAGGGAAAATGGGGAAATCAGGGAAAGTAAAGAGTGTTTCCAAAAATGGAAAGTGCCCATCCTTTTTTGTCCTTTAGGAGAAAAACCCTGTGAACAGGGCAGAAATGCCCCTGGGGCCCAGAGGCAGAGAATCTGCAGACTTCACAAGAAAGATTCTGCTCAGTCTCACGAGGTCATCTCAGGAGGGACGTATGCTCCAGAGCTCCAGGACAGACTTCCATGAGATACAGGAGCTGTGACCTCCCTCGGCTCTCTGGTATCCAAGTCTGCAAGCACCCCCGGCTGACCCAGCTGTGTTTCCCCAGAAGATTCTGGGTAAATGTGTGAACCCCACATAATGGTGCCCAAGAAATAGAGAAGCTATATAAATAACATAAATACTTTCCCATATATCTTAGCTATATAAATTATTTCCTAAAAACTATATGTATGAGGTAGGCAGAAATACCCTGTGAACATCTCCCTTAAAGTTCCAGTCTGGGGGGCCCCAGCAGGACTGCGGTGGGATTTTAGGGGGAACAGGAAGAGATGGACCTTGGAGAAAGAAAAGAGGAGGGAGAGGATCAGACTTTGGGTGCCCTGGGGCACCAGGGTTAATGGCCGCCACAGCCTAGGCTTCGGGTCGACTTTGACCCTTCTGCACCCCCAGCCCTCCTAACCACGTAGTATGGTTGTAGGTCAGAAGGTTCTAGTCCCCAAGTTGGTTTGGGATCCCTTCTTGCCTGTGTAGCCTCCAGGGAGAGCAGGAGTAGGGATCACAGAAGAGAGGGATGCCTCAGGTTACCAAGGAACAAGTCAACCTTCAGCAGGGAAGTAGAAAACCAGCCTTCAGTCTATGTTTCCCCTCCTGCCAAACTGTGGGTGGGCTTCTTTAGTTAGTCAGTAAAGTCATTCCAGGGAAGGGTCTCAGGTCACTGTGGCTCCTCCTTGGAGCTTCTGCCATCAAAGATCCTTCCAGCATCCTCACACTGGCCTGAGCCACCAAAGATAGGGTGGCCCCCTCTGGGCTGGAGAGCCTCCTTCCTGGAGCTGGTGTGGGTGATGTCCGCTGAGCACCCACTGATTCTGAAGCTTCCTGTTCCCGCAGAGGGATAGTAACCCCGACAGGGTTCAGAACAGAAGGAAGCTTATAGGAGGGCTCAGCACAGCCAGCCAAGTGGCTACAGGCTTCCCAAAAGAGGTCACTTCCTCCTGGCTGGCCTTGGGCCCTGCTCTGGGGAAGTATACAGACTCCAGCAGAGTGACCCCAGTGAGGTCTTTGTCCTGGGCTGGAGAGATGTGTGCAGCGTCACGGGGAGCCTGTGCCTGGCCAGGCTGTGTGTGTGCATCTGTATAGCCTGTACCTGAGCACTAGTTTCTCTTCCTTCACAGGGGACCTTGGTGGGGGACATTAAAAATAGCCACTTGATCCATCAATAGTCATTCTGTTCCTCTGGTAGGAGCCCAAGTGAAGGGGCCATTAGTAAAGGAAAGGGACCACTGAGGAGTCAGGCTTAGCAAAGACTTAGCCGGGGCAAAAGCCTGCATAAGCATCCTGAGGCTGGGAAGCAAGCAGACTTGTGGTTCATGAGCCAACCGTTGTATCACTAACATGTAAGGGGGCCTCGCAGCTCAGGGAGACCCTGGTCACAGGGAATTGGCAGAACACACTCCGGGGTGGTGTTTCAATACAGAGCCTGCCGTATCTCTTCCAGGCATCAGGACACTGCCTCTCCTCCTCTGGGCTGTAATTAAAAGTTCCTGTGGCCACCAAGGAAAAGAGAAAGGGCCACTGTCTCCCCCACTCAACCCTAGTTGCATTATCCAAGTCCCACCGTGGAGACTGGCTCCTGTGCCCTTCTTATGTGCATTAGGGGTCTCACTGAGCAGAGCTGAGTGGCTGTGGGGGACTTGGCTCTCAAGACAAGGAGACCGAGAGGCAGCCTTGAGTCCAGGACACAAGACTTCAGGGCACGGGCTCTGTGACCTGATCCACCCACGCCCAAAATGCTCTCCTTGCTCCCAATAAACATTCTGAACAGTCTCCAGTGCTCAAAGTGCCTCCCTTCGAAAGCAGGGCAGGCATGTGGCACCCAGAGCTCTCTGTCATCAGAGTGGGGCCACACAGATTGGCCATGTTTCAGTTGGATGCTGTGCATGCACACACTCTAGCTGGTTCTGCCTTCCTCTTCCGGATCCTCCCAGCTTTTGTTGACAGGAAGAAGTTTCTCTCTTCTGGCATAGTCTCGTTCCTGCCCTACCCAGATCCTCATATATTTCCCTCTCTTCTCAGTGTGTTTGCTGCCCCAAGTCCTCAACCAGATTGGTAATCCTGGGACTTAGAGGCAGGGCTTTGTTTCTCTCTGCTGAATGGGGAGGAAAGCAGAAGGCGGGCCCATGATCTGTTGGGGAAGAGAAATGAGTGGCACACCCTTGTGCGCGGCGTGTACATCGGCAGGTAAGTGCTTGCCGGAGTCCTGCGCGGTGGGAGTCCTGCGTGGTGGGAGTCCTGCGCAGTGGGAGCCTGGGCAGTACCGCAGTCTCATCTGGTGGAGACCTAGCGCTTGCAGGTATACACAAGCTCCTGCTGGGCGCACTGCTGGCACTCCACATAGCAGCACCACTGCACCTGGCAGTGGCAGGAGAAAGCCACCATGCGGCTCTGGGTGTCGTAGCCTCGCCCGCAGCAGAGACTGCTGCAGCTTGCGTCCCGAGAACACACCCTGCCAGCCGTGCCTGGGGAGTACTTGCTGGGCCGGCAGAAGCTGGGAGAATCTTCCATGTAGACCAGGTCCCCGGGGCGAGGTGCTAAGCCCTTGGCAGACCCACCTGGCTTAGCAGGTGCCCATAGCTCCAGACGGCCCAAAGCCTCATTGGTGGCACTGGATACCTTGACAGCGGTGTCGTAGCGTAGCTTCAGCACCTGGCCGGTCTCACGGAACGGGGACAGCTGTTTCCAACAGGTACGCACCGCACAGGAGCCGGACACACCGTGGCACTTACAGGTTGTTCTCAGACCACTCTTCACAGCCTGCAGAGAAGGGCGGAGTGGAGGTCTGTCAGTGGTCTAAATCTGTCCCACATGCCAGTTCTGCCAAGGAGTGTCAACAGAACGAAGAGGCAGGAAGGCGCATATGAAGGTGACAAACAGGACCGGAGTCACAATGACCTGAGATCATCAAGGTACCTTTGTGCATACTAGGAAGACGTTTGCGTTCCTGCAGGCAGTGGGCGAAGGCAGTATGGGCCAGATCTCAGCCCAGAGTTCTTGTACAGTGTACAGCCTGCACAACTGCACCCAGCAGCCTGGTTTCCTGGTAGAACTGAAGCTCTGGTCCCTCCCTGCCTCCTCACTCCAGTAGACCTAGAGGCTTATTACTCTCAGTTCTGTCATGGCCGGGGGGTGGGGTGGGGGGGGGGGGGGGGGGGGTGGGGGGGGTGGGGGGGTGGTACCTCAGCTATGTCCCTCCCCTCTCTGGGCCTTCTCTCTCTTCTACTTACAAAATGGAGGAGGCCCGGTGGTTGTCACATTGAAGTCATCAAATGATGCTGGCTTTGTTGTTGGGATGGAGACTTCTTTCCAAACACTCCTTTCCTGTTTTATCAAGGCATGAAGCCAAGCTTGGCTGCACTGTACTGATGTCTAGGAGTCTGTGTCCCAGTGCCCAGTAATGTACAGAGAAGGTTCACTGAAGGGGCTCTGAAGTTCATCCTGGGACACCTGTGTGTTGAGGGCAGGACACTGGCCTGCCATGGATCTTTCTCCCTGCCTCTGCACCCTGCCTGACATGGCACTTGGGGCAGCAGGGAGGGTGGGTATTCACTCACCTTGATGCCCACATGGGTGTTGTGGGCGTCGGCTCGGGCTCGTAGGTCCTTGCTTCCTCTCTTGGGCCCCAAGAAGTTGCTTAGGAACTTGGTGCTGTACTTCAGGTTGTCACCACACACACCCCACTGCCAGGCCTGCCGGCTCTCCAGGCCTGGAGAGTCATCACAGGTACAACGCTCCATGCGCCCAGCACTGCAGGCCCGGGCCAGTGCATGCGTGAGGGCAGCTGCGGACACTGCATACAGGAAGGCTGTCTCCTTGAAGCCTGTGCGGGAGGAGAGGAAGCTCAGAAGCCGAAGCAGCCCATTTGAAGGTAGGAGGCAGGTAGGGTGGATAGTGGGGAGGGGAGGGGAGAGTGAGCCTAAGGTCATGGCTGTGTAAGGCCTTCCCATTGCCTGTCCCTCAGACTCAGCCTGAAAGCTGCCTCTTAAACAGCCTCCAGATTGACCCTGAAGCATGCATGTGTCCAGTTCTCAGAGGGCAGCAGGACAGGGCTGCTAATCTTGGTAACTTATGCAAAAGGTGACCTGGGCACGTGGGCAGGACTAAGCTAAAGCTAAACAGTCATCCTGACTTCAAGTGCTTATGTGACAAGTTGGACAACCTGTTTCTATGGAGTTCCGAGCTGTCTAATGTTTCTCAAATGTCCTCTGCCACTATCTGTAGATGACCCAAAGACAGAATGGTCTTGGGGGTCCTGCATGACATCAACCCCATACTGGGCTCACACTGCTGGAAGGTGACCCAAGCAGGCCTCCCCCAGTCCTCTGCTCTCAGTGTATCTGGGGCACTGGTGACAGCTGAGAAGAGAATCAGGCCACTAGCTCTGTCTCAGACCCTCCAGGTGGTAGAAAGCAGCTGGCCTGGGGGGGGGGGGGGGGGGGCGGCTGGCTGCTTCCATAAACATCACTGCATTTTTGTAAAAACTCCCCACTGGAGATCCAAGTGAGGTGAGTGGCTCACACCTACAATTCCAGAACTTGGGAGATTGAGACAGGATGACTGCTGAGCATTTGAAACAAGTCACATAGTGAGTGAGTTCCAGGCCAGCCTGGGCTACAGAGACCTAGGCTCCTAAAAGGAATAACCACAACCATAAAAAGTGCCTGTTGCCGGGCGGTGGTGGTGCACGCTTTTAATCCCAGCACTCGGGAGGTAGAGCCAGGAGGATCTCTGTGAGTTTCGAGGCCAGCCTGGTCTACAGAGTGAGTTCCAGGAAAGGCACAAAGCTACACAGAGAAACTCTGTCTCGAAAAACAAAAAGAAAAACAAAACAAAAAAAAAGTGCCTGTGTCCCTTCCACATGGCAATGGAGTCATGCTATGACTCACTTTCTCTTTCTAGAAGGTGCACTTTCCAAGGGCAACTGGGTCACGTTCAGCCTGTGCCTCTGGCCCCTTGCATAGTTAGCTCCTTGTGAGCCTCTGTGGATGCTCAGCAGATGGATGGGACAGAAGAAGGATGAGGAAGAAGGGGGAGTCAGGTGGGAAGGGAAGGAGAGAATGACACATCAACAGATGTGGTGCATGGTGACAGATGAATGCGTGGACCAAGGAATCCGCCTGACTTGCACATTTGGACCACTTAGTAGATGGTGGGGTCCACCCACCTCCTCTGTGAATCTCTTCCAGGAATGTTTCGTCCTTTTTTTCTCTCTTATGTTATCTTTGGTCCTCTGTCTCCCCAAACCATGGGCCTTCAACAGACCTTACTAACTCCCCAGGTCTCTCCTCACTTGGGACCGTACCCAGGTAGTCAGCACAATGAGGCCTGGGCATAACTACCTCACCACCACAACCTCCCGCCAGCCCTCTCCCTCCCTCCCTCCCTCCCTCCCTCCCTCCCTCCCTCCCTCCCTTCATGCTGGCTTTCCTTGTCCTCCTCCTCCCTGACATCCTCCCCACCTCTCTGGAGCAGGCTGGTCCTCCCCTCCAGGCTGCAGTTCCAGCGCTCCTGCCTGAACTGGAACTGGCATTCCAGCAGCCCCAGGTGTGCCGCGTCCCTCAGGGTCTCAGCCAGGCCAGGCTCCCTCCTGCAGAGCTGCTTCTGCCTCCGGGACAGCTTCAGCAGGTCACACTGCTTCAGGTGGGCACCAGCCTGGGCCGGGGCTGCCGCTGTGCCCAGGCCTGGGAAGGGTGTCAGGACATCACGCCCTGTCAGGCTGGAGAGGGTGAGAAGGGAGATGATAAGCTTGGGTTCCCGCCTGTGAGGGGCAAAAGCTCATCCCACAGGGACAGAAAGAGGTTGTCTTCACATTTTCACCCCCATGGAAGGCAGGCAGGCCAGTCTCATAGGGGTTATGTCCCCATCTTGCAGAGTACAAGACCAAGGTGCTTATGTAGCAAGGATTGGTGTAGAACCCCAAACCCAAGTTTTCCGGATTCTAGTCTGTTCTAATCCCTCCTAGTTTGCCAACTTGCCCAATTGGGAAAGTCATCCTGAGTGCTTAAAAATACAGAGCCAGGCTGAGTGTGGTGGCACATGCCTGCAATCTTTGCACTTGGTAGGGTCTAAGGCAAGAGAATGCTGTAAGTGCAGAGCCAGCCTGGGCTACACAGCAAGATCTGTTTCAGACAAACACACATTTCCAAGGCCTGCATTGAGTTTCTATAGCCCCAGGGCAGGGCCTGGAAAACTGTACTTTTGCCACATCCCCTGAGCAGCTGTTGTGCTCAGGCAAGTATGGGATGTTATATGCAGCGTTAGTCACTTCCTGGAGGGGAGTGCCACCTCGCTACCAGGGTTAAGCACAGGAGGTGCAGACTAAACAGCCAGCCAAGGTCCCTGTATTCCTCTCTCCCTTGTGTTCCATTGCTGCCCAAGTAAGCCCATGGCAGTCTAGCGTGTTTCCCAGATCCCGGGTAGATCATCAACCATTTGGCTATTTGGTGCCTGGTACAAATAGAAGCTTGGGAAAAAGGAAGGAGGAAGAGGAGGAGGAAAGGGAGAGAGAAAAAGAAGGAAGGGAGGGAGGGAAAGAAGGAGGGACGGAGTCTCAAATCCCAGACTTCATGATCTATATCCAAAGCCATCGATCCTATAGTAAGGCTGCCAAATTCTAACCATAACCCTGCCAAGTCCTAACCACAACCTTGAAGCCTTGGCTCCCTCCTTGGCATCACGAACACTAATACCCTCGCCTCCCAGAGGCGCTGTGGGGGTTGCAGAGAAAGCACAGGCTGGCCAGGCAGTCTTGCCTTCCTGCTGGCTGGCATTTGCTTCTCTCCTCTTGCAAGATGCCTTATGTTCTAAGTAGCCAGTGTCTCCCTTTGCCCTGCCAGGAATCGGAGGCTTTGTGTGGAGGTGACAAGTGGTTCAGATGGCAGGCATGGCAGGTTAGTGGCAATGTGGTCCAGAATTAGAACCGTTCCGTCTCCCTGAACCTCCCTGTGACAGTGATACATGTTTGTTGTCCCCCACCCTGGTGTACCCCACATGGATGTCAGACCCGAGCTAGAGAAAGCAGCTCCCTTCTTGAAACGGAAGGCTCTCAGCCAGGGTAAAAGAGCCAAGGTGGGACCAGATGGGGGTTGTCAACATACCCACCTGGATGTGGCACTTGCCACCTTTGTTCTCATGCTAGGTCCTGTGGCCAAACCCTGAGTGGTCCTTACCCCAGAGTCCAGGGCATGGCTCTACTGTTTGAGTCGCCTGCCTCAGTCAGGACATTTGGCTAGCTGCCATATTCTCTCTGTCTGCCTGAGAAATAGGAAGCTTCATTGGAAGGTGGGGGTCCTGGCAAGGTCCCAGGTGCCCCTGTAGATTCCAAGTCTATCAGGTGTGCCCAACCCGGCATGGAGCATATCTCCGAAACATTGAGCACAGACAGATGCTATCAGCGCCCTCAAGCCCAGCCTGGACCCAGCTCCCCTCCCAGACATGGTGAGGGCAGGGGCCCGTTAAACATTAATCAGGGGGCAAATGGGTAAGTTTCCAGTCCACCAGGCCTATACCCAGACCCCTCCCTGCAGCCTGGCAAGAAACCCTTGGAGCTTGACCCTGGGCAGGCAAGGAGCAGAGCCTGAGGTCAGGTCCTGCTGGCGAGGCCCCACCTTAAATGGTTTCCAGTGTTGGAGGGCAGCTCCAGAGCTACTGGGAACACAGCTCATGTAGCCTCCAAAACTTTCTCTTCTTCACACCCAGGGCTGGTGTGAGGGATAACTGGCCCACACAATTCCTGTTTCAGAAACTAGGACTTCCCCTGTCGATGCAGACTGACACACTAGAGAAGAAAATGGTAATGATGGGCATTTTGGCCACTGGGGCTACACATCCTTTAAAACCTGATTCATATTCATTAAAAAAAATATGTATATACTAGAGGGCTGGGGAATTGGTTCAGTAAGTAAAAGTGTTTGCCATGGAAGCATGAGGACCTGAGTTCAAGTCTCTTGAACCCATGTGAAGTCAGGCATGGTAGCATGCGCCTGTAATCCCAGTGTTCCTTACAGAGAGATAGGAGGTGAAGGCAGGAGACTGTTATAGCCAGTTAGCATGGCACACACAGCAGCTAATAACAAAGAGACCCTGGCTCAAACACAGTGGGGGCGAAGACCACTGCCCAGGGTTGTCTTCTGGCCTCCATGTACACACTGTAGTACACATCTGCCCACACTTACACACACAAATATGCACTTATATACAACACACATGGACACACACACACACACACACACACACACACACACACACACAGAAAGAGAGAGTTAGTTAGGTCTGGGGATGTAGCCCAGTTGATAGGGTTCTTGCCTGGATTTAGCATTTAGCTGTGGGTCTTTTTTTTTTTTTTTTCAAGACACATTTTCCTAGAACCGGCTGTCCTAGAACTCACTCTCACTCTGTAGACCAGGCTGGCCTTGAACTCAGAGATCCTCTCACCTCTGTCTCCCAAGTGCTGGGATTAAAGGCATGTGCCACCACCACCATGAGCAAAAATATTTTTATTCTGGGCATGGTCCACATTAGCCATCCTAAACTACAGAGCAAGACTGGTATGTAGCTCAGCTCAGTGGTAAAGTGCTTATGCAGCATGAATTAGGTTTGACTCTAACTATTTAAAAAATTAATTAAAGGAATAGATATTATTTTACCATTATGATAATATTATGTACTATAATATATAATGCATTAAAATATTACATTCATTATATTGTTGTGGTATGTATACATAGACACATATCAGTTTTTGAGTACCTACTACTGAGGACTTCAAAATATTATGGACATGTGATTGGGTTTTCTGCCACTCATTCTTTCTATCATGGTTGCCATAAGGTCCCTGTCCATAACTGTATTTCACATGACCAGACTGGCCTCGAACTCAGCTGCTCTGGTCTACTGATTGGATCAGTGATGAACTGATGACCCTATCTAAACCAGCCAGTCTTTTCTCTGGGAATTTAGAATTTGGATAATGAGAGTACGCTCTTGATTTCTCTTCCTTTCTCTCCTTGCATGGCTGGGCCTGAGACCCAGAAAAGAAACAGAGGAAGCTGAGCTGAGGAGGGAGAAGAAGGAACCAAATACTCTGGGACTACCAGAGGAGAGAGTGCAAGGGAGGATGCAGGGAATACTTCTGGCCTAGGTCCCAGAGTCTTTCCAAGGCTCATCCTGTTCTTGCCTGACACACTTACACTCTAAAGTCATGGCTGGGAGTTGCTGGGTCTCCCTAAGGTCGTTGGCCTTCGTTAGTACATGTTGGGCCTGGCTGTAGAGGAACAAAATTCTCCAGGCTGTGTTTGTGGCTCTGCAAACACTCTCCCACTCATCAACAGGCACCTGCCTCTCTAATTTCATGTAATGGGTCCTGAGATTGATGGCTCCAGAAGGCCAGTATAAAGTCCGTTAATTTTATTAGTGGTAATGACACTTAGTAGCGATTAATGGTCAGGAAAGGCAGCCAAGCACACAGAGGCCTCGGGCCTCACTGGGCCCCAGTCTACCCAGAGCTGCTCTCAGAAAAGGTTCCCCAGCATTTTCACGGGGTTCTCACAAGCCTTAGGAGGGCTCCTAGGACTCGGTGTCACTTTTATATGCTTCCCATGCTGCAGTTTGGAAAACAGTACCCTTGAAGAAATAGCGCTATCACAGCAAAGGGGGAACAGCTTAGCTATTTCCTTACTAGGGCTAGTAAGGTCTCCTCTGCTCACCTGTCCCTTCGCACCTGATGTGTGCTGTGTGATATTTTGATAGCATTCTGACAATCAAGTTTGCTTTGAGTCAGAGGGCAGAGCTAGCCACTAGTTGACCAAAATTAATCAGGAAGTGGTAAGGTGGGGCTGAGAGAGGGTCTCAGCCTTTTGGATGGAAGAGCAGAAGAGACAGGAGGTCACTGGTGACTTCTCCATTGCTTCTCTGATCATTCAGGTTCTTACCTCAATATGTGGCTCCCTGTTTGTTTGTTTGTTTTATTGATAAAGAATAATTAGATAAACACATCAGAGGTGGAAAGTTCTTCCAACTCATAAGAATCCTGAGCATTGCAGATTACAGCCTTTTCAGTGGCCAGCTGGTATGGTATCTGGCACCCCGGGTTCGAGGACCCCACCTTCCAATAAACCACATGTTAGTTGAGACACTTGGGAGTGAGACGGAGAACCAGAGACTAAAGGAGTTTGTAAGGACGACACTGCTCTGTGACAACCAGACACTGACACACAGGTCACAATGTCACCATGACCAGGATCGAGGAGGTGGCGCTAATGAGCTTGCTTAGTAGCCTTTAGGACAGTGGGGACAGCAGTTCCTTAGGGGTCTGCATGACTCCACACCCCTAAGCCACTGGGACCACAATCTGTGCTCTGGCCCAACGAGACTCCCCACTCTGTCTCCTACCACCACCCCGATTCCTGACCTCTCTTTTTCCTTACGAAACAACAACCAAGTTGACCAGCTTCCTTCTCTTCATTGCCAGTGTGTTGTGTCCCCTGGGTCACAGCCTGGGTCCATGGTCCCTAGTACTCAGCTGGTGTTAGATAAAAAGCCCACAGAATGAGACATCCTCGGCTTTCACTCTCAGGCAAGACCAACCATTCCTACTCCCAAATCTCCTCTGTCCACTGCTGGCCCTTCCTGTCCCTCCTCCTTTCACACCTTTCCCATCCATAGGTCTGGTTAAAGCTGTCCCATCATGATGTCCCTTCAGGAAGCAAGAGAAAGCCACTCAACACCACCCAAAAGAAGTGGAACACTAACCAGTACTCCAGTGTGGAGAACCCCAGGACCTCATGTCCCCCAAACCATTCTGCCTTGAGTAGTCTGGTCCCAGGCTTTCCTCTCATTCAGAGGTGACCTCAAGGATGTCATCCCTGGACTCATTCTATTTCATACACAAGTATACGCTCTGGCAAGGCCTTGTGCCTCTGGGTACCTGGTCTAGGAGATGAAGACAGTAGCAGTCTCTGTCTCTCAGGATTGTTGATGAGATCATGCCCGCTAATGTATGGGGGAATTCCTAGAATGGTCCCCAGCACACAGTAAGTTCAGGTTAAGTGTTTTGTTATTAAGCACCAACTGTGTAAATGGTGATGGACATAAGGACATGATCCTGCCTTCCAGAAACTCACAACCTAGAGGGAACTTGATTGGACTAAAGAGTCGTCTAAACTCTCTAACAGCCCGAGGATCCAGAGTTTTGAATCAGCCTAGCTGCCTGAAGAACAAAAAGTGGCTGAGGAAGCTCTCTGTCTACTATGTGACAGCCTGACCTTGGCCAGGTTCATCTTGCCAGCTGGAGAGGGAGGCAGGAACATTTCAGGCTAGAGAAGACAGCTGTTCTTCCAGCTGTTTCTGCTCCAGATGATCTGTGGGTTCCAGTAGAGGCTGTCCAAGGATGTGGGTGGCTAGGTGGGATGGGGAGAGGCAGGTGGTATCCATGGCATTAGATTAATGCCAGGGCGTCATCTGGACTCTTGGTTGGAGGGACAAGGAGTAGAGCCTGGTATCACGGCTCATGCCAAGTGCAGGCTGCTGCTGAGAAGCAGGAAAGCCTGAGCTGCCTGGGGCCTTGGTCTCCGCCCTGCAGAGCCCATTAGATGCTCCTGATAACGGCTTCCGCTCCAGAGCCGTTTGCATGGTCAATGCCCCTTTTGTGCTTACAGCTTGAGCATCTTAGGCTCCCATCCTGGCCCTGCCTGAGCCTCAGCACACTCCCACACCTGTGTGTACACTCCCACGCCTGTATGTACACTCCCACACCTGCACACACATTATCCCCCCACTTCTCTCTCCTCTCTCCAGCAGGGGGCATCTTGATGGGGCAGTACATACCTGGACACTGGCCAGCCCTTCTTAAGAGAGAATTTCCAACAGCCATCTCAGGCTTCTCACCCCAGCTTATCATGCCCTCTTGAGCATCTTCATCTTTGGACACCTTTTTCTGAGGCTCCTGGTCAGCTTGCAGATTCCCTCATGAAGACATCTGTACCTCGAAGCCTAATTGATGGGTACCCTTCCCACCTGTGCCGCAGCTCTTTCTGGCCTTTCCTTCCATGATGTCTCATTCCTTCATTCACCAAGCATCCTTCATGGAGGGGCCACCCACAAGCACAGGAGCACTGGTTATGCCTCTCCCTGCTTCCTCCATAACTTTAACCTCATAACCCAGAAGCATAACCCTAGGGAATAGGGCTAGCCACAACCTCCTTCCTGGAACTCATGCTGATCTGGTTGCCTGCTCTGGTCCCTCTTCAGAGAGAAAAGAGCCTGGCCCAGCTGTGGGCTTTGTCTCTACACTTCCTGTAGAGACAGGCTGTGAGCTGAGTAGGGCATTAGGGAGATGCTGGTGGAGCTGAGTGGGCAGTGGCAGCTAGCCATACACATGGCATTTTACATCTCAACAGTCTCCTGATTTAGAGCCTCTGGTTCAACATCTGCAGAGGAAACACTCCCACACCCTGCCCCTCCCTCTGCACAGACACAGAAGCTGTGAAGAGAGACCTTTGTTCCTGGCAGACATCGCTCAGGTGGCATAGTGGCCATAGAGGATCCCCAAAGCCAGTCCTGTGCAGAGGGATTCTTGGCCTCTGCACATCTGGAATTACAAGCATCTCCCAGGGCTTTGGCTGGGCACAGACTGACATCTCTGGGACCATGACATGTTAGGAGATGCCTTCTCATCTGGACCAAAAGTTTTGCCCAAGTGATTCCTGAGAATATTGCAGAATCTGATGGGGAAGGAAGGTCTGACACCCATGGAATTCATATAAGATTTATCATCCAGGATGACTATGGCAGGTGTGGAATATGCTCCACATTTCCTGGAAGTCTCTGCCTGGCCATAAGAAGGTCTCTAGGAGGCAAAACCAGCCATTGTGTGGCCAGTGCCTGAGGTGCTGGGGATACAAAACACAAGGTTCTGGATGTTCAGGAAAGGGCCTCTTAGTCCCTTCCCCGAGCCTCCTGGGTAGCTGGGAAGACTGGAAAATGGGACCTTGATTAGGGAGAGGAGGACCCTCCATTTAAAAGGCAATTTTCCTGGTCTGAAATTCAGTCTCATCAGCTGCAAGTCAGAATGAGGCTTTAGCAGAAGAAGCCTGGCTTTTTATACTAAAGTGTGAGAGTGTAACACAAGTGCTTAAGAACTAAATTTTGGAGAGAGAGAGAGAGAGAGAGAGAGAGAGAGAGAGAGAGAGAGAGATGAAATGGGAAGAGAGGGAGAAAAGGAAGGAGAGAGAAAGAGAGAGGTTGGGGGAGAGAGAAATAAACTCAGTCTTTAGCCTAGCTCTGAAGACAAACTCCCCCAGCTTCTTGGGTTCACAGACCATGTAACTCTGGGAAAAGCAGCATCAGGGACACACAGGGTGGGTGTTGTGCAGGGGTGGAGGGCAAGGAGTACATTCCCTTCCCCCAGCTCTACCCTAACCGTGGGACCCTGGCTCCTAGGCTGAGTGGCTCAGCCAGGACATGTTGACCAGCTCACTAGCCTGGCAGGCTCCAGAGTGTTCCCTGACTCTGGCTAGTACCCTCTTCCCACATGTTCAGGCTGGGAGATCCAGGCCTGCATGTGCTCACTTATGGGTCCACAAGAGTCTGCTGTCTGTTGTCAAGGGCTCAGGTAGAGTTGACACTTTCCTCCTATGGGCCCTGGAGATGACTATGGTCACTACTCTTCCCTCTTCTCCAGGGAGAGGAGGGGCTCCCCACTCCCGGCCAGATAGCTACCCCTAAATACTCAAGCAGAGCAAGAGTAGCCCAGGGAATCCCAGAGAGTTGGGGGAGTCCAAGATACTCTCTTGGGAGTGGAGAAGGACCCCAACAGTTTCCCACCTTGGCCTGTACTGGCTCCAGCCAGGGCTGAAGCAGAGGGCTGCTCCTCTTGGGCTGGGCCAGGATAGGCTCTTCCCATTTTCCTGCCATGCCTATCTCAGTACAACCTCCACACCCTTTTATACTGTCTCACATGCCTGTGAGGTCTTTTCCTGGGTTCAAAGCCCTCATGTCCCCTAGAAACGTTTCTAACCACTGCCTTTGAGAACATATGATTCAAGAATGCAGGAAGAGAGAAACGTGACTCTGGGGCATTGTGTGGCACCCAGGCCTCCTCCAGGAAGTCCTTGTTTGACAGTACCATCTCTCCCTCTTTGTCTTTTGCCACCTTCATGCATATAATGCCTTTGGTTCTACATGGCTGGCTGCGTAGTTTCTCTGAGTCGTAGGTGAACTCCTCGGTGGGGGCTGGCATGATTCCTCAGAACCTTAGTGGCTATCCCTAGCTTACCATTCCCCCAGACAGATGTTCCTCAGACACCTGATAGCTACATCAGCCCCTGTTGTTCAGGGTAGTCCATGCTCACCCTCAGCCTCCCCAAGACTCACTCCGATGTTTCCCCCATAGTCTTGCTCACAGGCTGCAGGACCACCATCTCCAAATATGCAAACCTTTAGGGAAGACATTGGGAAGGGGTGGGGCTCTGCAGGAGCCTGTCTGTGGCCATACCCTCCCTGCCCTGACCCTGATCACTTCTGCACCTTCTTCCCAACACCAGACTTCAGGGCCATCTGGCCCTAGACACTCAGACCCCAAGTGCAGCCCCTTTGAGGTTCCAGAGAGCTAGGCCAGGTCGCTCTAACTTCAGATCTCGGGGTTGAGATTTGCTTAATCTCCCTTTGAAACCTGCTGAGGACCAGCTGAGGAACTGAGCCATGTCTTTCTCTAGGCACAACCTCTCATGGTGACATAGTACCATGGGTTCACAAACCTTTATCGGTAACCCAAACTCCAAAAGGCTCAGAGAACCCCAGGGCTTTGGCACAATTGGGATGAACTGACCCACCCAGAGTTCAAACCAAAGAGTGCTCTGGTCTTTATTTATCCCAACTTATCAATGTTCCCTATGAAAATTAACCAGTGTCTATCTCTAGGTGCTGTGTGCTCTTTGGGGGCAAGAACGCCGGGTGACCTCTCTCAGTCCAGAGGCGTTTTGAATTGCAGACTCTACCTGGCCTGGAAGCTATTGGGCTTTCACGGCACACCCTCTGATCGTGCCCTGCCTCCAGCCTCTGGAGCTTCCTGCACTGACCAGAATGTGCCGGCTGAAGTCTGTCCTGGCTCCTTCCACTCCCACCCTCCCTTTAGTCTTCTCTCTAATGAGGAGTCCCAGACGGAGTGACCACCTGACCTAAGTTCTCCTCCTCCAGCTCACCCACGCTGCCCATGAAATGCCCAGCATGGCCAACTCCAGGCTGCTCTCCTTCACATATCATGCTGACAGAGAGGGTTCAGGGAATGGTACGGGCCTGGGTGAAGTGCAAGAAGCCAGAGATCTGCAGAAGGGCACTTGCAATGGACATGGAAGGGGAAGGCCAGCAAGAAAAGAAATCAGCTCCATCCACCTAAACATTCACTGCAGGAGAGGGGTGACGTCAAAGGCTGCAAGGACAGGACCCAGCTAACAAAGGCACCCCAAGACCTTTGGCCACAGGGATCCTGAGAAAGCTAGAGAAGTGAGGAAAACTTGGATAACAAGAGTTGAGGACACACTGTACTTCATATATGGAAGTAAGAGACAGTGAAGGAATCAGCTCCCAGCTGCTGGGTGGAGACAGGCCTGCTGAGCAGGAAGAAGGAGGCAGGGGCAAAGAAGTCACTCAGGAGTCCCACAAACTAGACAGAGTTCAGTCCTGGCACAACTAGCCACTTGCTGTGTGACTTTGGGCAGAGCACTTGGTCTATGTAAGCTTTCTCCACTTGGCTATGTAAGGTAACAGAGAAGCAACAACGTCCTGGGGTATCACAGTGACTAAATGACATCTTACATAGAAACTGGCAATTTGTTCCCAGTTACAGGACAGTTGGGAGAGTGATGTAAATAGGAAGGAACAGATATTGCCATGCTTTCGATAAGGTATGAGATGTGCGGTGACATTTCAATACTCTATATGCTCTTCTGAAGGTAGTAGGCATTACAAAGGAATGGAACCCAGGTCCTTGCCCGCGTTCTTGGCAAATGCTCAACCACTGAGCTATACACCTTTAACCTTGTGTGCAGTAATTTAACCCTCACAACAACCTTGAGAAAGAAAGATTAGCCCATTTTCTGTATTAAGGTCAAAATGGCTGACTTGTCCTGCCTCATTCAGTAAGTCTCAGTAGAGGATTTGAACTCTGATCTGCATGGCCCAGAGTCCGGTAACCCTGGCTGGCCTGAAACTAGCTATGCAGACCAAATTGACCTTGAACCACAGAGATCTGTCTGCTTCTGCCTTTCGGGTACTGAGAGCAAAGGTGTGCACCATCACATCCAGGTAACTCAATTCCTCTTACATTAGAGCAGTGTTATCAACCTTCCTAATGCTGTGACCCTTTAATCCAGTTCTTCATGTTGTGGTGACCCCCCAACCATAAAATAATTATTTTCATTGCTACTTCATAACTGTAATTTTTCTACCTTTATGAATTGTAATGTAAATATCTTTGGTTTCTGATGGTCTTAGGTGACCCTTCTTATCAAAGGACTGTTCATCCATAAAGGGGTCATGACCCACAATTTGAGAACCAATGTACTCAAGCCAAGCCTTGGCCATTTTCTTCTTGCTCGGGTTGCTACCAGCATACGAGTAACCCTAGTTGATGATTTGGTGCATCTCCTGAGACCAGTCAACTCCCAAAGGCACTAATATCTCATGCTTAGATGATTCCAGCAGAAGAGATGTCTGTTCAGCACCCTTCCCCCAATCCACTTCTCTCAGAGAAAAGCTACCACCATTCACTGAGGTGACTCGTTTGACCCAGAGCCCACGCCTAAAGCACTTGTCTTCAGGGATCACAGCTCAACCAGGGGCGGGTGGCCTAAAGTCCTTCCCACAGAAGACGCAGTGATTCTTATCAGGGAGACTGCCTTTAATCCATCACGCCGCAGCTGCAAGATCCCCTTTTACTCTTTACCCTCTTACTCTGTCTTACTCAGGACCCGATTCCATTTCTAAAAGTATGGGAGGTGAATTAAATAGAAAAATAACGCTATCTGAACATGGAAGACACTTTAAAAATATTTGTAAGACCCAAACCAGGTGTGGTGGTACAGGGCTGCATCCACAGCCCTTGGGGGGCGGGGGTGGAGCAAAGGATCAGGATTTTATGGCAGACTTAGGAATATAGTGAGTTTGAAGTCAGCCTAGGCTCCTGAGACCCTATCTCAACCCCATATTCCTGTCCTTCACATACAGAATGTTGCAAGAGAGCTATACACCAGTAACTACAAAATATTGTTGAGAGCAACTTACAGAGCCCACATAAACAGACATGGGTTGTTTACCAAGCAGCCTACTTGATCATCTGTGAGCTGGTTTTTAGATTCAGTACAGTCATAATCAAAATCCCAGCAGGCTTTTGTGTAGATGCTGACAAGCTGATGCTAAGATATATGTGAAAACACAAAGGGCCCGGGTAGCCAGAACAGTTTCTGAAAGGAAGGAAAAGTTAAGGAAGTTGTAGTACTTTGTCTCTGGCTTACTATAAAGATCCAGGTGGAAAGTGGATGCCTGGGTCTCTACCTCACACCATGCACCCAAATTCACAGATTTAAGTATAGAAGTGGAGTTTGTGAAGCATCTAGAAGAAAACATAGGGAGAAAAGGCATACAAGAAAAAGTGTGTTGGATGACATTAAAATTCAAAAGCTCCTCCTCTTTCTTTTTCAGTACTGGGGACTGAACATAGGGTCTCTCTCATCCCAGGCAAGTGCTCTAACACTGAGCTATATCCCAGTCCTCTTTTTGAGACAAGGTCTCACTAAGTTGTCCTGTCAGGCCTTGAACTTGTGTGTCTCCTGTCTTAGCCTTTTGAGTAGCAGGAATCACAGACCTGGTCCTCTATTCCTACCTAAAACTTCTGCTCTTTAGAAATATCAAACCAAAGACAGTAAAATATTACCAATACTTTTTGACAAAGGACTTGTCTCCAAAATATGTAAAGAACACCTGCTCTTGATGAATAGAAAGACAATCCCCCCAAAATGATATTCTAATGACCATATGAAAAAAATGTCCAACACATCATTCACCAATGGGACAATACAAATTAAAGCCACAATGAGATACCAGTACACACCCAATAAAATAGAAACAATTAAGGCTGAAGAGGGCTAGCCACATGGAGCAACTGGAATGCTCAGATATTCCTGGGCAAATGGCATAGCCATGTTGGAAACTGTTTGTCCATTCCCTATAAATTAAACACATACATAGTAAGTGACCCAACAATCCAGTCCTCCTGACAGTCACCAAAGAGAAATGGAAATATAGGTCCACAAAAGAGGTGTTCATGAATGCTCACACCAACTTTTTTAGGAATAGCTGAATACTAGAACTAACTCAAACATCCATCAATTGTGGAATCAACAACAACAAAAACAATTGTGGTATGCCCATTACTCAGGAGCCAGGTAGTGGTGGTGCATGCCTTTAATCCCAGCACTCAGGAGGCAGAGCAGGCAGATCTCTGTGAGTTCAAGGCCAGCCTGTTCTACAGAGCAAGTTCCAGGACAGCCAAGGCTTCACAGAGAAATCCTATCTTGAAAAACTAAAAAAAAAAAAAAAAAAAAAAAAAAAAAAGAATACTACTCAGGAATAAAAAGGAAAGAGCTATTGAAATATGCAACAACACAGATAAATCTCAATAAACATCTACAAATATATAATAATTGTGGTCACCTCAAAGGAATTATAAAGGTGTACCTTTAAAAGACCAAGACAGTGTTCTTAAAATGAATGCAGTATATTCTAATGAGAACTTGGAGAAAATACAGGTGATGTTTTGTTTCTTCCATGGACCCACAAGGACAACACCTGAACAGTAGTCAGTCATGTAGAGAAATGGTCTGGTGAGCTAGCCCACTGCTGGTCAGTCAGTTGGGCTCTCCCAGCGTGCTGTGACAACAGGGAGTAGGCCAGAGCTCAGAGGCCAAGTTTGTCCTGGCTCTGAGACGCCTGTGATGTGTTATTCTGATCAAGTCTCCTGTATACAGAGTCCTTCACACCGGGAGATTTCACATCTCCCGACCCTAACAGACGTAGAACTTCAGGGGTTTCTAATGATGTGGTGACTTAGCCTGATTGATAGATAAGCATACAGCTTACATGATGAGCTTTGCACATGCTACATCCCATCACCCAGCTCGGTGCTGAAGTCACCCCGGGAGCTCTCCTGTGTGTAAGCATTTACAGAGGCCAGAGGGACCACCACCATGGCTATCAGCCTTAAGAATGCTGTCTTTGAGACAGGGTCTTTCATTGGGCTGGAGCTCATCAAGTAAGCTAGATTAGCTGCTCAGTGAGACCCAGCAATCCTCCTGTCTCAGCCTCTCCAGTGCTGAGACATGCCACCACATGTAGCCTTTTTACATGAAGGCTGAGGATCCGAACTCAGGCTTTCATTCTTGCAAGGCAAGCCCTTTACTGATGAGCCATCTCCCAACCCTGTATGAAACTTCCTAAAGCATAGCGGACATCAGTGGTCCTTTGCAAGCGTGTAGCCTCTGCACTGGTGGAGTTCCTTTCTTTTCTAGGGACAGATAGAGAAGGTTGTGAAAGCATGAGACTTTGAGTCCTGGGTCTGAATCCCAGCTTGGCCGGCTGCTGGCTGTGTGACTCTAGGCAGACGCTTTGACCTTCTGGGTATCGGTGATGAAAATGCCCATCTTAAAGCGGTGTGCAGCTTGGGCAATGAAGGCACTAAGAGCTCAGTGTAGGCTTATTCTTGGCATTCCAGCCACCTCCTGTCCCTTTGCTGTCCTTGGAGAGCCCACCTGACAGGTGAGAAGGTTCATGGAACCCTGCCTGTCTCACTGTTGAGGAATGTGTGGCCTGAGAGAATTCATCAAGCAGGAGAGGGAGGCCACTCTCCAACCCCCACCCTCTGCAGCTGCTGTCCCCCTGGGGCATCACACAATGACAGCTTATGAAGCTGTTCCCTATACAGCACGAAGAACAACTGTGAGGCAGGGCCTGGTTTCTAGCCTGTCCCTCACTCATTTGCTGTGTGACACCGGGTGACTTCCCTGGACCTTTCTGACTGTTTTCTACTTACCCGGGAATTGCTTTGAGCGTCTACAGGAGAAGTGGCTTTGTGCAGAAGTGATGCATAGACTTCCACTCTGCTTTGCTACATCGCCATTGCCCCCACTGAATCAGGCTATAGGCAGCAAAAGCCACTGCTTCCTCCCTGTGGCTTGGGAGGGGGGACACCTGATCTGAAAAATGGGGATAATAGGTGACCCTTTTGAAGCAGGGGGTTGGCCACTCCTCACTCTGAAGTCTTTGGCTGCAAAGATCCCAAAAAGATTGGTACCAAAATTGCTGTCACCTGCTCTCCTCATCGTTGAATTTCCTTTCATCAGGAAATAAAAGAAAGTATTTCATGTTATACTTAGAAATGAGACTTCAAAGACAACTGACCTAAGGAGGGCTAAGCACATTGCCTCACGGTCTCACTAAAGTGTGGATGACTGATGTCAGAGATACTGATGGGAAGCTGGGCAACCTGGTCCAACTAAGTCACAAGACAGTTTGCCCCCAGATGGGTGCTGCCCATTCCTGGACCCAAACATTTGACAGCATGAGGCTTGTGTGTACCTTTCCAGCTCTTCCAATGAGGGGTTCCAGTACTCACCCCCTCACACTTGCTCTAGATGTAACTAACCACCTCCCCTCTCATTTCCA
Organism: Onychomys torridus; assembly: GCF_903995425.1. Classification (NCBI taxonomy): domain Eukaryota; kingdom Metazoa; phylum Chordata; class Mammalia; order Rodentia; family Cricetidae; genus Onychomys; species Onychomys torridus. The sequence continues at coordinate 91,640,761 of NC_050450.1, forward strand.
AGGCTGTCCTTTGCTCCCATGCCCCCAAATTCATTCCCTTTCAACGCACCAGCCAGGGTAGTCCAGGCCTCCTGGGTCCCTCTCCTCCCACCTTATCTGACCTTCTTCACTCCATCCTCCAACCATAAAACCCAAGGAAACAAAAGGATCGTGGAAAAGGTCCTGATGTCACTTCCTCCTCTGTTGCTCAGAGGCTGTACCTGGAACCCTCTTGGTTTCCTATACCATCATCCTCAGTACCATTGGTTGAATGTTTACTTCGTGTTGGCTGCTGTTCAAAGAGCTTTATATGTGCCAAGTCAGGCACTGTCACCCACATTCTACAAGCCAGACGCCAAGGAGCAGAGCAGTTACTTGAGGCAGCCAATGTCACCATGCCTTGAAAGCAGCAGGACCGAACTCAGAGCTTGTGTCCTCTCCCTTCAGCCATGCCCCCTAAGGAAAGTTCTTTCTGCTGAATCTATGTCTGCTGCTCTGGGGGAGGGGGGAGGTGTCAAAAAGAGATACTGGGACCCCAGCAACTGAGTGGTTCTCTCAGGTCACCATTATCTAGAATCTACACTAGAGTTGGGATTGACAATCCCTCCCCACGTATTTCAGGGGAGGTTGTTGCTTATAACCCAGGCACATTTTAGCCAGGGGTCATGACCTGGAAATTAACCCACAGCCCTTATTTCAGCCTGCAAGGTTGCCCCTAGACCCTCATATGCCCTCTGTGGCGGCTTCCTGAGAGCAGCCTCGGGCCTGTGGCTTGCTGAGCTCACACTGTGAGCCTTGCCTGACTAGGGCTGAAGCTGTCAGAAGAACGCGAAGTCTAAAGTTAAGTATTTGGAACCTGCTTTGGGTAGTTCCGTGATCCCTGCCATCACTGCCATCCCAGCCCTCACCAAGTACCTGCAATTCAGGGTCAGGGAAGACATTTGCAGACAAATGCCATCTTACTTTCCTTACAACAATCTCCCTCAGGATCCTGCCCTGCTCCCCAGGTGTCACCACAAACTATCCTCATTTTTCTAGTCATGCACACCCCCAATGGGCTTCTTTCCCTCCCTTTGCCACAAGCCCACTCCAGCTTGGGGTTTAATTTGATCGTTTTTCCTTAGAGAACAGTTCTTTATACCTCCAACTGACATGCCCCGCGGTCCCCGGGATCTCCCATGCCCTTGGATCAGCAAAACTCTCAGCGTCCCCCCTCCCCCGCCTCTACCCACCAATCTCTCCACCCAGCGAGATATCCAAGTCCTAGATCCGGGGAAAGAAAGCGAAGGATACAGAAATCGCAGGCAAGGAGTGTGGCTGGACCGAGCCCAGGATGGGGACAGATGCGGCACAGAGAAAGGACCCGAAGAGGACACGGGAGCCCAAGCCCACACTTGGACCAGCAGGGACGGGGCGTACCGGGGGTGTCAGGCCAGGATCCTAGGCGCGAGCAGAGCTCCTGGCTTAGGCTGGAGTCTGACAGCCGCTGGGCTGAGGAACCGGGAGGGGCAGGGGACCGGACTGAGACTTGGATTCGGGAACCGGAGGTGAAGTCTGAGCAGAGAGCCAGGGGCGGAGATAGGGGCGCGAAGTGCGCACGCAAGGCGATCGGGGTCCTGTCTGGGCAAAGGGCTGAGTTCGGGGCTTCTCAGGGACTGGAGCCGGGGACCGGGCACGCGGAGAGCGGGAATGCGACGGGCACTGACCCGAAGTAGGTGGCGGCGGCGGCGGCGGCGGGCAGCGCCAGCAGGCAGAGAGCGGCCAGGGCCAGCGCGGGCGCGGGGCGCATGATGCCGACGGCGGGCGCACTCTTGCATCTCCTCGCGCCAACGGGCGCTCGCAGCGCCGCCACCAGCCGCCCGTGGGGCTTTAAACCCGGGTGGGGCGGAGCGCAAGCCTCCGGGGAAAGGAGCGGCTTGGCCGGCGAGCCCCCCCCCAACGCCGCCCCATTGGCCCCGCCGCGCTCGGCCCGCCTCATTGTGGGCGGGGCCAGTGGCAGGCCCCGCCCCACCCAGGTGAGTGCTCACCTGGAGTCGCGCCCACTCCAGAACAGAGGGCGGGACCCAAGGCCTGGAGAGTCAGGAATGGGGGTTCTGGGAGCCAAGGAGATGTTGTCTGTCCTGAAAGGGATGCTGGGGCATGTGAGCTCTGCTCCAAACTGGACGTGGGAAATAGAGCGACTCGCCTGGGCTCTACGGCAAAGCCTCATGGTCCTGCTGGGCTGGTTCAGCTTTCTGCTCAGGGACTTAGAAGGCGGTGAGTCCTTCTCCAACAATAAGAGAAATTGATGTCCAATGGCTAGGAGAACTCTTGGTCAGAAGACAGTATACAGAGGGCACCTAGTCTTAAACACAAGGCTGGTGGCCATCGGCGGGTGCCAAGGGCCGTGTTGACAATGCTGGCCAGAAATTCAGGCTGTCTGGAGAGTGAGGTAGAGCCACAGAGGAAGGAGGGACTGGTCTCCCTAGTGGTGTAAATGCCAGCTCTCCATCAGATAACACGTGTGAGTCTCCCCAGTGTTGGGCCTCAAAGCTCCCTGTTGCTTCTTTATAAAAGTTTGACTTCAATTCTTGTAGAGAAGCAGGAGGTGACATCAGTCTAGGGAGGAGACATACAACCAAATAAGCTTTCAAACTCGTTGGGAGTCTTGAACATTGGGCCAAATAAAGCAAAAAAAAAAAAAAAAAAAAAAAAAAAAATCTAGCTTGTAATGAACGTCAAATCTTCGTGTCAATTTTCAAAGAAAGAAAGGAAGGAAGGAAGGAAGGAAAAGAAAGAAACCAGACATGGAGTTAGAACATTGGGTGACAGTGACCTTGGCTTTTGGGTGGATATCAGCATGATGGGGGCTGGAATTAGAAAGATTTATGTCGGTTCTGACATCAAGTAGTGGCAACAGAGGAAACTCCGCTGTAGTGAGCCTTTTGGAGCTGATTCACTGTGGAGAACCCAGCAGCGCTGTGGTCCTAGCAAACATGGTGGGCCTATTTGTCGAGGCTGTGAGGCCCGATTCGGGCTTCAGAGACCTGGAATTCAGTCACGTGAACTAGAAATTCCAGATGTGGAATGGGGGAGTGACAAATAACAGACAAACTGTTTGTGCAGATGAGACGTCAAGTGCAGAGGACGTGAGGCTTCTTAGGCCTGCAGGCTCAGCAGGTGCTGGTGCTAACTCTGCTGGGGGATGAGGGATGGGTGAGGGATTTCTGTGACTTGGTTTCTGGGCTGTGGGTGTAAATGTCTGCTCCAAGGCTGATTTTACACCACCACTAGGGTCACTAGTTACAACAGCTTGGAGAAGACGTGTGCACAGCCAGCTTGGCAAGCTGGTTATCACTTGTAAAACTGTCCCAGCACTCCGGAGTCAGAGGCAGGCAGATCTCTGAGTTCTACACAGAGAGTTCCAGGACAATGAAGGCTTGTCTTGAAAAGCAAAACAGACCAAACCCAAAAGACAAGAAAAAACAAACAAAAACATGTGAGCGGCATACAGGAGGCTCAGAGGAAAAAGGAGCTCCGTGGGATCCCAGTGAGTCCAAGAAGAGAGTGCTGTGGACTGGGGTAACAGAAAGATACCAGCAAGTCTCAGCCATACCCACCGACACCCTAGTGGGGGCAGAGGATGAGGCATAAGTTCAGCTTGGGCTGCTCCAAATGTCCCTCCTGCCCTGAAGCCCAAAGTACACATATGCATAGAAAAGGCACGGTGGAGGGGGAGGGGACAGTTTTCCCCCAAGTGATGCAGCTACCTGTTGCTGTCCTGATGGGAGACTGTACTGGAAGGGGTTGGAGGAAGCCTAGGGATTCAGTGCAGATCTCAGTGGCTAGAGAATGAGACACAGAAAGTGCCCGTGCCGTGCTCGTGCACCCCCAACAGCCAGGACAGTGATCCCCACCCCAAGGCCCCTTCCTTGTGAAGTTAGAGGCCTGCCATGCCTCTAACTCCTGGGTGTCTTCCAGCAGCTCACAGGGAGCTCTCTGTGCTGCTTCTGTTTTGTGGCCCACACGGCTCTACACAACACCAGGGACAGCTTCTCATCACTGGCAATAGGAATCCCCACCGTGGATTCCCTCCCTGTGTGTACATGGGCCTCCGTGGGTGTTGGACCCCCAGCTGAAGTCTCAAGTCCCGTGGGAAGCAGGGGTAGTCATTGTCCCAATGGCACAGGTGAGGGCAGAAAAGCGAGGGGCCTGAGATAACCGGCACAGGTAGCCTCAGCTACCAGAGTGGGGGCAGGAGTGGAGTCCAGCTCTGGGTAAGTGTGAGCACTTGCTGTGGATCAGGATGGCTGTGGATGGCTTAGCGGTACCAGCATGGCCTGATTCTTGGCAGCCTTGGCATGAGCCATGTTTTGAGTATGGTGTAGCTCCTAGGCGCTCACTCTCAAGGGATGCACGTATGGCCTAGAGGCAGAGAAGGGCGCGATGAAGCAGGTCAGCTCATAATTGCAGTCTTGGGAAAGGACCCGAGGGGCGGCTGTTGGAGTGAGTGTACACAACATTGTGCTGTGAATGGCTTGTTGCTCTGCTCCCACCTGGCTACCCTGCCTTGCAAACCCAAGGGCAAGGCTGAACTTCACTGCTCTCTCCAATGTCTTCAGAACTGGGCACAGGACCTAGCACAGTGCAGGTGCTTAGGATGTTGTTGCCAGCTCATAACCTTGGTCCATTGCTCTGCACTCTTTTTAGGAAGCTACAGAGATAAAGTGTCACAATAACACGATATGTGCTCACAGATGCACTCTTTCCTATACTGACTTGTGTTCCAATGAGCATGCAAGAAGCTTATGCACACATGTGTATACACACACACACACACACACACACACACACCACAAGTCCAGGCATTCAGTGATACAGACCCCCTTCTCCTTCATTACCCGATGGATGTCTAAATTCCTAGGCAGACCTGCAGCTGCTCTGTGATCCACACGTCCACACAAGTATGCAAGAGAGACATTCTTAGCCATCCACAAGCAGCTACCTGTCTCCATGAACCAGCCCAAGGCAGCCACTGCTCACGGATAGAGTATTCCCCTCCCATTGGACACACACACACACACACACACACACACACACACACACACACACACATACACACTCTGGAGGTGACCAGCATACAGCAAAAGCTTTACAGCTCTGCATCAAATCCAGCTAGGGGGAGGAGGGTCTCTCCAATTTGCCTTCCTCTTCATTCCACCTCTTCCCAAGCAGACTACCTGCCTGATACAAAGCCTTGGGAACCATCCTTGCCTGGCTCCAGTTCTCTACACCTCCAAATCCTAGGCAGGAGCTCACCCAGAAGACCCTCTGAGCCCCCACCAGATGCTAAGCAAGCAGAGGTTTGACATCCCAGGTAGCCTGCTCCCTGCAGCACAACCCCCGCCCAGCTGCTCTAGAAATAGACTCTGCGCCAAGAGAAAGTGGGCAGTCATGCCCAGAGGCCTGAAGGAAAATGCCAGAGCTTGACTCAGCTGCTAAGGCGGCTGGTCACAGGAGGTCCAGACAGGCCCAGGGTAGTCTATGGACCTGTCTCTCTCCTTGTCTTTCCCTACCCTCCCTGGTTGCTCTGCAGGACCTGACTGTGACCCACTTTGTTCCGACCATTCCCACCAGTCCTGAACCCCACAAATCTGAACTGCATCAGCCACATCCTTGCGACACCTCACTTGCATGTGACTCTGGAGCACCATGAGGTAGCTCATCTGTCATCCCCATTATATGGATGAAGACACTGAAGTCCTTGAAGGTCATAGAACTCACTGATGTTTCCAGAACATCTGCCTGAAATAAGACTAAAGCTAAGTGGGAACAAGGGTGTGAGAATCCCCACATAGGACACCCACACTTGGGCCTGAAAATGATGTTCTCACAAAAGAGAAAGGACAGAGAAAGAGACCAAAATGTTAATAATGGGTGTGTTGGAGGTTGGAGTATGAGTAAAGACTTTTTAATTTTCTTTGTGTTCTCCAAGTATTTCTGTGCAATTGTGGCTGACATTCATATTAAAACTGACATCATTTAAAAGAGGGAGGTGGGTTGGGGGTAGGGCTCAGTTGGTAGAATGCTTGCCCAGCATGCCCGAAGCCCCAAGTTTGATCCCCAGCACTGCATAAACCGGGCTTGATGGTGGTACACCCCTGGAATCCCAGCGCTTAGGAGGCAGAGGCAGGAGGATCAGAAGTTCCAGATCATCTTCAGCTATTCAGAAGCCCAAATCCATTCTGGGCTACACAACCCAAGATAAAAAGAGGAGAGAGGAAGAGAAGGGAAGAGGATCAAAATGGATCTCCGACAGTAGAGTTTTAAGCACTGGTGAGAAAGCATTGGGAAGGGGCCGTGCTGTGGTATTCATTAATCAGCCCTTCAAAGACTCTAGTCCTTCCTTGAGGTGCCCAATCCAGAGTCCTGCCCCCAGCAATTCCAATTTGAGACTTTATGCTCTCCCTTTTCTTCCGACTTGTTCCGTCCTGATCATTATATGGTGTGTGTTTGCGAAGAAGAACACGACATGCCCTCTCTCACCTGCCTGAGGCCCTTCTCAACCCTTGAACATGGCTATATCTTTACCCTCGACCAGGAAAGGCTGAATGCAGAGGGGGGTCTTGAACACCCCTGACACTGGTTGCTTCCTTCTCGAAAGCAACAGGTTTCCTCCTGGAAGCCTTGACCAACTCTAGCTGTGGCTCATTCATAACTTTGACTCAAGAAACTTTATTGGTGCATTATACCAGCAACCACTCATACAAGGTCCCCTTGAGTTTAGGAGATGTTTGGAATCCTTACTGAGCTGAGGGCCTGTGCCCTGTTTTTCCTTCCTTCCTTTCTTCCTCCTTCTCTCCATCTCCCCTCCCCCTTTCTTTTATAATGATAGGGAGCGAACCCAGGCCCTCACATGCTAGACAAGCGTCCTACCACTGAGCTGCACCCTTAGCTTCCTCCTATTTCTTTCATACCCACAGCTCCCGTAGAGGAAGATTTGATCTTTGGCTCCAAGTTAAGAGATCATTAAGTATTAGAATGTCAGTTCTCACCCTGTGGGTAGTGACCATTTTGTGGTCACATACTAGATATTTACATTACAATTCCTAACAGTAGCAAAATTACAGTTATGAAGTAGCAATGAAATAATTTTATGGTGGGAGATCACCACAACATGAGGAACTGTATTAAAGGGTCACAGTGTTAGGAAGGTTGAGAACCACTGGACTAGAATGGATTAATGAATGAGTGACCCTGAGCAGTCAAACTTGACTTACTGATGTTTAGAAATCCTGCCCTGCCCAGGCTAATGGTGCTCACCTTTAATCCTAGGACTCTGGAAGCAGAGGCAGGCAGATCTCTGAGTTTGAGGCCAGCCTGGCTTGTATAGGGAGTTCTGGGCCAGCCAGGGCAACACAGTGAGACCCTGTCTCAAAAAAGAAAAGAAAAAAGAAAGGAAGGGAGGAAATGAGGGAGGGAGAGAGAGAGAGAGAGAGGTCCTGCCATGGCCTTCATGACACAAGACAGAGAGAGAACCTTCTCTTCTGACATAGGTGAACGCAGGCAAAATGTTCTTAGCTGGCCAATTCTGTAATCACGGACACACATGAAGGCGTGACCCAGAGGGAAAATCCCAATGTCAAAGAATCTTCTCCATGGTTGCCAGTGGGTCTCATAAATGGCAGGTCATATACATGTCTGGCCTCTGCCTGACCACCAGACTCACTGGGGTGTGAATGGCCCACCCCATCCTTGGTGGCCACTTTTAGAAGTGTCAGAACACAGCAGGATACCTGGGCAGGCAACCTGGCGCAGCAGACATCTGTCCTTCACCACTGAGAGGCAGGGTACTGTTGCTGACTCTGCCCACAAGAAGGAAAGAAAACTGAAGGAAAGAAGAAGAGGAGAAAGGCAAGGATACCAAGCACCTCGGGAAAAAGAAGTAGAGAATGAGGCCAGAAAGTACCATAAGTAACACCCAAAATGTGCAGCTCTACATATGGGCATCCTCAACATCATTTGATTCAATTAGCATCCTCTCCACAAAGGACAGGTGAGAGGAAGGGGTCCCATCTTGATGCTCAGAAAGTTCCAGGAGCAATGCATTTTCTTCCTGCCTGCCACCAAGGCCATTTCCTCTGGTCGTGTTATCACATCATTATAACTGCAGGTACAAGAACATTTGCAGGAAGTCTTGTCAACCATCCTGTTTGGTAGGTGGTTCAGTACATATTTCTGCACTCAGAGTCGGGACATCAAAGGTGTAGCTAGACTTCCTTCTTTTGAGTGGGGGGAACTAAAACTGGGAAACAGTAAACTTGGAACACACACACACACACACACCAGGTGGGCCTGTGCACATCCATAATCCCAGCACTCAGGAGGCAGAGGCAGGCTGATCTCTGTGAGTTCAAGGCCAGCTTGGGCTGCATAGAGAGAACCTGTCTGGTTTTTGTAACTATATAGCATATAATTTTATATGTTGTATCTATAAATTGTAATTTTATGTGATTATGTATAATTTGTAATATTTAGTATGGTGAGACCACCATGTAAATAGTTGTTATACTGTATTGTTTCAGAAATAATGACAAGCTAGGTGTAGAGATGCACTCCTTTAATCCCAGCACTGGGGAGATGGAGGCAGGTGGTTATCTTTGAGTTTAAGGCCAACCTGGCCTACATAGTGAGTTCCAGGCCATCCTGGGTGACATAGTGAGACCTCGTCTCAAAAAAAAAAAAAAAAAAATTGAAGGAAGAAAAGAAAGAAAGATAAGTCCATACATTCAGCATAGACATTTTAAAAATGTCTTCCTAGTCAGCATCTCCTGCTGAGATGGCTAAGTCCATGGCTGTCTTTGAAGGAATACAGTCCATCAGGAAGTTATGTAACAAATACTTAATGATATCTGGTATTTCTATGTAAGATTATTAGTTATTATAATTAGCAGCTAATTATAATAATAAAAATAGTAAATTAACTAGTGAGCACTCACTATGTGCTAGATATAGTATTAACTCATTTATTTATTTATTTGTTTTTTGTTGTTGTTGTTTTTGTTTTTGTTTTTTGAGACAGGGTTTTTCCTTGTAGCCTTGGCTGTCCTGTAGACGAGGCTGACCTCAAACTCAGAGATCCACCTGCCTCTGCCTTCTAAGTGCTGGGATTAAAGGGGTGCACCACCACCAGCTGGCCATTATTAACTCATTTAATTCCTACATTTTACACATGAGAAATTGAGGCACAAGACTAGCCTGTTTGTCAGCCTAGAACCCACAGAGTTGGTGTCAGAGACCATGTGTTTAATTACCTACTACGGTAAAGAGAAGGAAGTACTAAACAAGATTCGAAACCCGGTAGGAGGACCATCACTGTCTCAGAGGAGGACCATTGACTGACTTGACTCTCAGGGAGGCGGTATAAGGCAATACTGAGATGCTGTTGTATTTTTACCTGGATCTTGCAGGTGACGTTTCTGGTGCTTCTTTCCTTGATTTACCCACTAAGACAGCACATCCTACTTTGCCACAGAAGTACTTGAAACAGAAGATGGGCTTCTTTGTCTGGGCTCCTGATAACCCGCCTATCAGTGCCTACTCTGACATAGTTGTAATTGCACATGCTTCCAATAGGGGTCGCTAACTCCAACAGTACGGAGCCTGGGATTACATTGAGAGAAATTTGGACCACAGCAGCTCCATCAATGGGTCATTCGGGTATCTCAGTTTCCTCACTCATTAAATAGGTTAACATTCTCAGTTAGCCGCCCTCTAAGAATGGGTTTGGGAGTGAGAAATGGTGAGGACCAGTGCCATTGCTTTCCAGTGTGACTGAGAACTTTCTTTCAGCTCCTACTCAAGTGTATTCAAAACCCCATTCCTTCCACAACGTTTTGAGTATCACTCACTGATAGATGCCATGTACAACCCAGAAATCTATCTTTGCATCAAAGGACTTTGAATAACCATATAAATCAGATCATACGCTGACCGTGCCTGCGGGTTCTGGCTCTTCTTTGAGGGAGGTAGACGCAGCCACTCTTGCCCTGCTTTTAAAAAAAAAAAAATGGCTATGAAGCAGCTCATAGCTACCTCCTCTGTGGCTGGAAGACTCTCTCACTCACCCCTAATTGGCTCATGGGGAAAAGGAGGCACAAAGACTCAAGGATCTAGATTCAGAATTTCCCAGCAAGCTAATTCCAGAACAAGGACTAGAAAGGGCCAGCGTGAGAAGAAAAGTGGCTGGAGTGGGCTGGGAGAGATGGGGTAGGTAGGTGGAAACGCCTTTCTAACAACCCTGCAAGATCTGAGATCAGCGACTGCCTAGGGCGGCAAGGGTGGGCAGCCTTCTACAGGAGCGCCCCCTGCTGGTCAGCGAGGCCGCGGCGATTGCGTGGAGGGCGATTGCGAAGAGGGAGGTTCAGAAACACCCTTGGGGGCACGGGTGGAGGAGTGGCCTTAACGCCTTCATTTTGCACAGGACAACACAAAGCTTTAGGGAAAGCGACCCATTTAAGGGAAAGCCAGTGCATTTGGGATTTTTCCAGAATGCCTGTCTCATTCTGTCTCAATGTAAAGCCCTGCCTCTCTATCTCACTCCCCCAACCCCGGAACCCCCATAGTCTTTGCTGCTAACAGGCTCTTCCTGTAGTCCATTTGGCTTCACCAAGAACCCCTTTATAACGCTATCTTTCACCACGGGAAAAGGTGAAAGGGAAAGGCAGGGAGGCCAACCTAACAAAGAAGACGCCGTTTAAGAAAGGGAACAGGGGCTAGAGAGATGGCTCAGTGCTTAAGAGCACTGGTTGCTCTTCCAGAGGTCCTGAGTTCGATTCCCAGCACTCACATGGCGGCTCACAACTGTCTGTAACTCCACGTCCAGATCTGACACCTTCGCACCAATGCACATAAATAAAGTTAAATAAATTTTAAAAAAGGGTGGGAGGACAGGCCGGAGACACCGAGCCCCCTGTGGAACCAAGTGGCCCCTTTTCTTCTTGCACTCTGCCAGGCCTAGCGTAGGCCCCTGCAGTCCCTTCCTCCTGCCGGCCCTCGGCCCTTCTTCCTGAAGTCTTACTGTTTCCAGTTCCCAGCTGAACGGGGCACTCAAGGTTTTGTTGTTTGTTTGGTTTTTCGAGACAGGCTTTCTCTGTGTAGCCCTGGCTGGCCTGGAACTCACAATCTTGGGAACTAGGGACGGGCTTTCCTCCACTCAGAAGTGTGGTGTTTACTTTTTCCGGGGGGTGGGGTGGTGGTGAATATTGATGTGTGAACTCCCCTGTCCTATCGCCCACGAGGGGGCCAGCAGGACCTTTGCGCACCGGCCAGTACTAACCTAGCTTTCATTCCTAGTTGGGTGACCTTGGACGATTAAAATCTCTCAGTGCATCGGTTTTCCTGACTTTAAAACGGCTGCTGTTTGTGCTGGCTGTAAGGGGTACGAGAGTGCAGTGTGCCTGCCACATGGTAGGGTGCTCAGTCAAGAGCAGATCTGGTCAGTCAGGTTTCCAAGAAGCTGTGGGATGATCTGTCTGGTTGCTCCCTCTCCTCCATGACATCTTTTGGTTGGATGTGAGTCTTCCTACCTTAATGCTGCTAACCTCCCTGACACCCACTGAAGGCAGCATTCTGGGGGAGGTCACGGTGTCACAGCAGGGACCACAAGAAAGGAAGGTACTACTACAGGGTGTAATTGGGACATTGTCAGCTAATGTTCCTAGAAATGACATGGCGTCCAGGTTTCAGAGTGTGGATTCTCCAATTTTTTTTTTTTTTTTTAATTTTTTGTTTAGACAGGGTTTCTCTGTTGTAGTTTTGGTGCCTGTCCTGGTTCTCACTCTGTAGACCAGGCTGGCCTTGAACTCACAGAGATCCTCCTGGCTCTGCCTCCCATATCTGCTGGGGGTGTGGAGACAAGAGGATCCTTGGGGTTTTCTGGCTATGAATTGGTGAGTGTCAAGTTCTGAGAGAGCTTATCCCAGAAAACAAGGTGGAAAACAGCCAAGGAAGAAACCCAATGTTAACCTCTAGCTCTTACACACATTCACACATTCACATGAACACACACACACACACACACACACACACACCACAGAAGGGGTGTTGGGAGAGCAGCCGTCCCCCCCCCCCCCATGATCTCTGAAACAGGACGAGTTTTCTGGGGTTTGTTTGTTTGAAATAGGATCTCACCATGTGAACTTGGGTTTATGGCAGTTCTCCTGCCTCTGACTCCTGGGTGTAGGAGTACAGGTATACATACATATGCACCACTTCTGCTTGTTTTTGTTACCTTGTTTTTAAAAAGATTTATTTTCAATTATGTGCATGTGAGGGCATGTTCCCGTGGAGGCCGATAGAGGGCATCAGATCCCCTGGAGCTGTAGTTGTAAGCCCTTGGCTGTAGGTACTGGTAGCTGAATGAACTCTCAAGAATGGTATATGCTCTTAATCACTAAGCCATCTCTCAAGCCCTACTTTTGTTATTTTTTTTAAGGTAGTCCCTTGTGGTCTTTCCACCCTCTGGCTCTTTCTTGCCTCCTCTCCTTTGGTGAGATTTTGTTTGGTTAGTGTGTTTTGTTGCTAAAGATTTATTTCTATGTTATGTAGATGAGTGTTTGCCTCAAGTATGTATGTGTGTCATGTGCGTGCCTGGTGCCCAGGGAAACCAGAAAAGGCCATTAGATCATTGGAGCTGGAGTTACAAATAGTTGTGAGCTGCCATGTGGGTCTGGATCATCTGCAAGAGCAGCCAGTGTTCTTAATTGCTGAGCTATCTATCTCTCTGGCCACCTTCCCTTTTTTATAAGTTTTTTTTTTTTTTTTAGAGTTTTAAAATTTTTAAATTTTTTATTTTATGTGTATGATTATTTTTTTTGTTGCTGTTGTTTTGGTTTTTGTTTGTTTGTTTGTTTTTGTTTTTTGAGACAAGGTTTCTGTGTGTAACAGCCCTGGCTCACTCTGTAGCCCAGGCTGACCCAAACTCACAGAGATCTGCCTGCCTCTGCCTCCCGAGTGCTGGGAGTAAAGGTGTGCACCAATACTTCCTGGCATGTATGAGTGTTTTGCCTACATGTAGGTAGATGTACCACCTGTGTGGTGCCTGCAGAGGCCAGAAGAGGATTCAAATCCCTTGGAACTCTAGTTGGAGATGGTTGTGAGCCACCGTGTGGGTGCTGGGAACTAAATGTGGGTCCTCTGGAAGAGCAACAAGTGCTCTTAAGCACCGAGTCATCTTTCCAGCCCTTGTTGTTGTTTGTTTTTTGAGACAGAGTTATAGCTCAGGCTGGCCTCAAACTTACAGTATAGCCAAAGATAGCCTTGAGTTTCTGATCCTCCTGCCTCCACACCCAGAGTGCTTTGATTACAGTCACACGCCATTGTGCCTGGATTGTGCCGAGCTAGGGATTGAACTCCAGGCTTCATATGTGCTAAGCAAGAACTTTACCAAGTGAGCTACACCCTCGGCCTCCTCTGATGACTTCTAAAACAGCAGGGAGGGGTCAGAGCTATGGCTGGGGGTTGCCAAATAGATACTTGTTCTCTTGGATGGAGGCAGATATGTAATACACATGGTCAAGGCTGGTGGGGCACTGCCCTCTGTTTAGCCCCTCAGAGTGATTCAGAAGCAGGTTTCCCTCTAGGCACATCACTTCCAATTGGCAGATGATGGCCACTGTAAAAATGCCCACAGTGTTCATGGGTTCCCCTCTGTAGAGCACCCTTCAGTGGTGCTAAGTGTGCAGAGCTGTTTGTGGCCACTCTAAAGGCATACACTAGCTCTGTCCTCTGCAAAGTGAAGGGAAAAGCAAGTCTTTAGCACCATTAGCTGTCCCCATGCACATGTCCTGAAGATGTCGGCACCTTCTTGGGAAGCCAACTTCAACCCTTTGGAATCACACACACACACACACACACACACACACACACACACAGTTTTGACATAAAAGGAGGTCTGGATTCACATCTCAGCTCCTGAAGTTACTGGGACAATGACTTCTGCCAGCCCTCCAGCCTCCCTGGGCCATATGTCCCTGATTTGTGAAGCATGGATGGCACCAACCAGCTCTTATTTGGGGCTCTATTGTGAAATGTGAGGAAACAAAAAGAACACAGTGAGACCAGAGCCTGGTACTCACTGCACCCCTCACATGGGTCTCATGCCTCCAAGATATTTCTCCCACGATGGCTCAAAGCTCCATCTGAGGGATATTGGCACTGGGCTCCAGGACAGCATGTGTCTGGGCACTCAGGCAGGCATCATAGCAGGATTAATTCTATATCTGCTAAGGCCTTCTGAAAGTGGACAGGTTCTTTCATTTGGCACAAATGCGTGTGAGGATGAGGGAGATAGTTCTTTTGCAAACTCAAATCCTCGTGTGTAGGTTTCTTCATCCACACATCCTGCTTTTGCTGCTGCTGCTGCTTCTTCTTCTTCTTCTTCTTCTTCTTCTTCTTCTTCTTCTTCTTCTTCTTCTTTCTTGTTTTTGTTTTTCGGGACAGTGTTTCTCTGTGTTGTTTTGGTGCCTGTCCTGGTGTAAACCAGGCTGGCTTCGAACTCACAGAGATCCTCCTGACTCTGCCTCCCTAGTGCTGGGATTAAACGTGTGTGCCACCACTGCCCAGCCTCATCCTGCTTTTAAATCATTCCAGTGGTCAAGGAGCAGCACACCTGGGTGTTGGGGCAAAGGTTATCAGGACAGCACCTTGTGTCCTAGACAAGCTCACCTCCAACCTGGCTCGCCTGGGAGGCCAGCCACTCTCCCCAAAGACTTGTGTATGAATTGCACGGTGCTGTTCTTCTTATTACCCTACTTATTCCTCCTGGTTCCTTAGCAGTTGACATTTTTAATCATTGATGTCTGGGCAGTGACAATACTGAACTTTTTTCTCCCCCCCCCCCCCCACCGCCTCTTATCAGGGCAATAAAACACAAAGGCATACCAAGCATGTACCAGATGTGTGTTTGCCCTTTGCCCTCAAAACCTACGACATACAAAAATACAGAGAACAACTGGTCCCGCTTCCGGGACATGTAAAGCAAAGCAGGTTTTGAATGAGATACAAAACTAGCACCAATGCCAAGGATACAATAGGGACCCTGCCCTTTCCTGGACTCCCAGATGGAATTCCAGTGTCCTTCCCTATACACCCACCTGAGCCTCTCCCTAGGGAAGGAAAGCAGAGCTCCAGATATGCGCTGAGTCTCGGGATTCCTGGCAGGCACTATTAACTGCTCCTCTCCCAAGTCTTACTCAATGCTATTTCTGGAACCTCCAGCAGGTGTCGCTCTCATCCTTACCATCCACCCAGACCCCAGCCTGTTAGGGCACAGTATCCAGGAGAGCTATGGTGGCCTTAAAGGTGGGACCTCGTCACCACTTCACTGTCTCACAGGATCACTTCAGGGAGGGGCTATGGATCAGAGACGGTGGTTCAAGGTCACGGTTTCAGAGCTGGGCAGAGTGCAGAATGCAGAAGGAAATTGGCATCCGTGACCACGCTCCCTTCCTGCCAACCCAGCTGAACTGAGAGAGACATTCCTGTCACCACTGCCCCATTCACCTGACTCCCAGCCCTGAACTTTGGGGGACAAACCTCGGTAACTGGTCAGGGCCATTCTGGGTTAGATTTGAAAGGCAGACAAAGTGACTGAAATCAAGGAGAGGCTCAAGATATGAAGCCATGGCCCCACTTGAGACCCAAAAGGGAGGTTGCCGTGTGTGGCTCTGTGCTGTGCTGTGCTGCAGCCTTTACCCGAGCGCAATGTCTGAGTTTGTTTAGCGCTTTCCTCTGCTGCACTTATCCTGACACTCATTTCTCCATGGAGCAATGCCTGGGAACAGCCAGAGAAGCAGGGCTGTGGGGGGGGAGGGGTGCACGCAGGGGTGCCAGCTCATGGCAGCCTCCAGCAATGCCCCCAATGGTCAAAGAGAAGTGGTTCCGCTGGGGAACTGGGTGATGGCTGTTCATTCCCTCCCAGCACCAGCACTGACTCTCAGAGGGCACTGGTGTCGTGGCCAGAACCCGGCTCAGGGGCCCAGGGGACTTCTGCTCTCAGCCAAAGGAACCTGGAAGGGCTTCAGCCCAGCTCCCACGAGCCGATTTAGGCTTGCTGATGGCCCCCTAAGGCCCCTGAGCCACGGCACCTGTCCCAGTTTACACATCTCCCCGTGGATAGGCAGGGGTCTGGGGTACTTGAGACCCTACTTTGTCAACAGGTCTTCATCTGTTTACCCTCCTGGCTGTGGGGTGGACCCCATCTGGCCACAGACCTGACTGACCACTGCTAGCTGCAGGTAGAGTCTCCAAGTATTAAGACACAGCCTCACTGACCTGTTTTCTCCATGGGAGTCAGCATGTCAGTTCAAGAGGCACCCCTGCTGAGGATCCCTGGAGTTCAGACACTCCCAAACCCCAGTGTTTCACCAGAACTGACAGAAATACATTGCCATGGAGAAATCCTATCACCAACCCCTGATCTCAGTGCGTCTACACAGCTGCCTTCCTGGGGCCCTGTAGTGGCCTGTCACCTCAGAAGGGGCTGGGACATTGCAGTAGCCAGGACCACCGCCTTCTGAGTCTTTTTCAGTTACTCTGCAGGCCAGCCCCGTTCATCTGTAACCTCCAGGAGGGGGGAGGGCTGGGGGCACAAGAGGCTCTTGGGGCAGCAGGTGGGGGGGCCGGGGTTCCCCTAACTGCAGAGGCTAGCTTTACACACCCAGCAACACATGTCCCCCTTTATGGCCCGGGCTTTCTCTCGGTGCTTAAAGGGGACTGTGAAAAGAGCAGGGCTGATTCTGGCTGCCTGGCCGTCTCCTGGCAACAGGGCTGGCAGGAGGTCTTTCTTTCTCCCCCCCCCAACCTCCCTTCTCTCCTCCACCACCCCCCTTTTCCTTTCCCCCCTGTGTCTTGTGTTGTGTATCATTAAAACTTCCCTCCCAGCCACTTGGCAGCCAGCAACCAGGCCCTTCTGGGGCCAGTTCCCTCAGGGCAGATCAGCTGGCCCCAGGGGTGCAGGATCCGAGGGGTCAAGCCCCCAGAGTGGCGGCTTTGTGTGATGGAACGAGGTTTAAACTCCAGTTGGCAACCTTCAGCACACTCAGAGAGGCAGCCACTACTGTGTGCACAGAAGCGCGTGTGCATGCTGCACCTCTCTCTCTCTCCTCCCCTCTCTTCCAGGACCCTGATAACTCCCATGAGTGCTTAGAGTCTGCCAAGAGGGCCACTGGGCACTGCCCAGCCCTGTGAATACCTCCTGGGGCTGGATACAACCCTCACCTAGGACAAGTGTCCATAGGAGGCTGAGGCAGCCACCACCAGGAACCTAGCTAGTGTCCTGGTCGGCCCTGAAAAGCAAGGGCATCAAGAAGAGTGGCCATTAGTAATGATGGAGAAGTAAAACATCCTATCACCTGGTAGCAAACCCAGAAGGACACTCTTCCTTTGACAGCTTCAACTTAGACGAACCTGAGATCACACAGCCCATCAGCAGAACACTGGCCTGGACCCCTTGGCTTTGCACCCCTACCCCGTTCCCAGCTCCTGTCTACCTCTAGAATGGTGTCTGAGGCAAGTATCTGAACTCAACCCAGCCCTCTTCTTCTTCCTCCTCACCCCATTCTTGAAGAAAGCCTCTCTTAGACCAAAGGGGTGACCCAGAACCTTGCCCAGCTCCTCGGGACACCTGAGAGGCAGTCAAGCTTCTTCTAGAAATATCTGGGTCCCAGAGGCCTTGGGACTGACCCATGCTGTCACCCAACTCTTTCAATAAGGCTGAACTGTTACCTCACAGTATCTGACAGGGACGATGCTCATGACCATGTGATCCAAGATACCACTGTAGAGGAGCTCGGTGCTACCCTTAGTTGCAAAGAACAGCCTCAAATGGGAGCAGGACCATCCATCCTTCTGTATCACACAAAGATGCCCTGTGGTGGGCGTTGTCTTAGCAATGGCCTGAGAGGCTCCGTGTCTTCCTTCCTCCTTGACTTCTTTACTCTCATTTATTCTCAGAGCATCCCACCAAGACCTGACAAGACCTACCAATGTCTCAAAGAAGCAGGAAATCTCTCTCCCTCTGCCTCATTTTAAAAGTCCCCCCAAATACTTCCTAGCAATCTCAAATCCTCTCGCTGGCTTCCCTTCGTGTCTTTTTTGAGTCAGTGTAGCCCAAACCCTTGCAAATTGACTCAGACTAGTCAAGATTTATCTCTGAGCCAGGCGGGGGAGAACAAGCTTGGGCTTCTGCAGCCTGAATAAATCCTTTAACTACGTGTACTTGTATTATATATCTTATTTATATATGTGTGTGCTGATTTATGTATGTATGTACCAGGGGCTTGTAACCATCAGGAACTCCAGTTTCAGGGTCCTGACCTCTGCAGGCATCGAGCATGTCGATGGTACACATACATACATGCAGGCAAAACACTCATATGCATAAAAATAAAATTAAATACATTTTAACATTTTTAATTTAAAAAGGGAACTCAAAGGAAGCTTACTAACCACTTAGCTCCTGCCAGGTACCACTTCATACACAGTGGGCACCACCATTGCAAATGAGGGAACAGGCTCAGAGAACATATAGAATGGCCCAGGCTGGCACAGTGAGAGGCGCAGCTGGCCTGTAAGGCAACCATTCAGGTAAGGTCTCCCTAAATAGACAAGAGAAATCCCATCAGGACAGAGCCGGCTGGGATGTGAACAATGCTAAGCAGGGTTCTTTTGCCCAAGGACCCACCCACATGTGTGGCAGCAGCAAACATCTGCTCCAGGATCGTTCTTGTTTGTGTTCAGGCTTTCAGGGCCCAGAGTTCAATTCTGGTCCAGCCTCAGGTTCCAGCAGTGCCTGCTGGCCATACTAGTGTGTGGAGAAATGATTGGTAGGCAGAGCTCTGGAGGGTGCAAAGCAGAGCATGCTGGGAAAATGTCTGCATCATCTCCTGGGATAATAGCAGGCTTATTCTATCCCATTTTCCTATAGTGCCCCTACCAAAGTCTTCTCCCAAGCATCTTTCCAGCTCTTAATTTTGCTGCTTAGAAACACTTAATTGATCCTCTGGGGCATGAGTCTCCCCAGCAGACGGCAAGCTTCATATACTCAAAACCTTGTTGGAACTCAAGAATACCTACCTGGAGACTGCCCACACACAGCCCCACAGAGAAGCCATGAAGGCGGCACACACACAAAGCACCTATGCAGAACACCTATACACAGAACATCTTGGAACTCTGTAGCAGCACACAGCCAGTTTGCTGATTACATTCCTGTGTGCAGAGAGAGCCCAGGTAAAGGGGTGAAGCTCAGGCTGGCTGAGGCTAGAGACTACAGAGACCAAAGATGGCTGCCACCCACCTTGGACTGCAAACAAGTGAGCCAGAAAAAAAGAGCTCTAGCATCCCAGCCAAGAAAGACCACAACAGACTTACACAGAGGAGTGGCTGTGCATGATCTGCCACACACACACACCCCGCCCGTCCAACACACACACACACACACACACACACACACACACACACACACACACATACATGATGAAGCTAGGAATGAGCCTTGGCTCATGCCCAGAGCCTTGGCCAGCTGAGGCCTGCAGACCTGAGGTTCAGGGTTCTGGGTGAAAGGCAGGAAATGTAGATGGAAGGAAAGAGAAGGGGAAGGTGGAGAGAGAGAGATGGTACAATGTACCTGGAGGGGCCTCCAAACCTCAGAGGCCTCCAGGTGGCAGTGATTTCCAAGGCTGCCAAGCCTTCTCATCTCAAACCATCAGGCAAGGCAGCTAGCTGTTTTACAGCAGCTGGGGTGGACGTATCTCCAGGGAACATTAAGAGCTTGGAAAGACCACAAGGAACATAAACCTAGGACCTTCCTATCTGAGACCTCAGTGCCCTCTCTAGGCCTGTCACCAATGTTTATACAGGGCCACCATGAGCCCGTCCTGTTCTCAGGGTTAGGGTGTTCCTGATCTCAGAGCAGTAAAGAGAAACACATAGGGTTTGGTATGTGCCATGTGTAACTTCACGTCAGTGTTAGCTTCATGGAAAAACAAAGTTGCTGGGTGTCTCAGTTAGGATTTCTGTTGCTGTGAAGAGACATCATAACCACTGCAACTCTTAGAAAAGAAAAAATTTAATTAGGGTGGCTTACGTTTTCAGAGGTTTATTCCATTATCATGGTGTAACATTGTGGCGTGCGGGCAGACATAGTGATGGAGGAGCTGATTGTCCTACATCTTGCAGGCAATAGGAAGTGAACTGAGACACTGGGCTGTATCTTGAGCATATATGAGACCTCAAAGCCTGCCTCAAAGACACACTTCCTCCAACAAGACCACACCTGCTCCAACAAAGCCACACCTTTGGGGGGCTATTTTCTTTCAAACCACCACACTGGCTCAGAGGGTCAGAGTCATAGGGTAGGGATTGGCTACTAACAGGGGTGGGGAGACTCTCCAAAGAGATGCTGAGATGGGTGTAGTGTTGAAAGAGTCCTACCTGAGAGGGCTCTGGGCTCCTCACAGATACTAGGTCAGAATAGGAGGAGAGAAGCGTTCCTCATCACAGAGAAAAAGTAAGTCGAGTCCTTTACCATCTAGGTGAGGCAGCCTGTTGTGTTAACATTTAATGTTATCAACTCCCTGGGAGACATTTAAGTTCCATCTCCCAACTAAGGGTACACTCTGGGGGCAGCTGCTTCCATTAATGAGGTTGCCCTTCATTTCACAAGGACTCAGGCTCAGTATCCCTTTCCAAATTACCCTGAGCCCTGGAGCTGCTGCTGGACGATCACTGGGATAAGGGGACACCTGGCATCTTGAGGTCTGGTAGACCTAGACCAAGAAAGAACAGCTGTTGTGGGTTCTTTCCACTCTGAGAGATGCCAACCTGTGCCGCCTTAGCCAGCCTGCCAACTGTCTCTAGGACCTGCAAGTACTCCAGGTGACTCCTGGGTGAGGAGGAGAGAGGAACCAGGCACACTTGATCCCCAGGTAAGAACAGGGATTGCCTAATAGATTAGGGTAATTCAAGGTAATTCACTCACGACGTCTCATTAGCCAGGATTCCCAAATATCTAGGCTGCTTAGGACCCAAGGCGGCCTGGCTTGCCTTCTTTCAGAACCTCCTCTCTGGGGACACAGGAGGCAGCACAGAGGAGGCTCTGAGCTTTTGGGACAGACACCGCATGGGGGGAGGGGTGTTCGGGTCCCCTGCTCTGTTGTCTCTATGCAAGTCTGTCTGTCCATTTCCGAGGATGGGACCTGCGTGAATGGTATCGTGCCCACTTAATCTCTGCTTCTGCCGGCCACGCCATGGTCCTCCTACTTCCAAGGCTACCCTCTGCGGTCCGGTATCCCAGTGACCTCCAGGAGGCTCCTAGTGCTATTAGGAGACCCCTTTTTCCAGGTCAGAGACCTCGGAGTCTCCCAGTCCCTTTGGGGCTATTCTGAGGGTCTCTCCGCTTCAAGTCCCTTGACCTTCGCACTCGATGCCTCCCGGCTTGCCCACAGTGGTTTTCCCTTTCTTCCATCCTCACCTTGGGCTGGGCTGGTTTGAGCCCCCACCCCCATCCCACAGGGCTCCCGAGAACAGGCCCAGCAAAAATGAATGGCAGTCAGTGCCTGGGTGGAAGATTTCCTCCTCTCTCCTCGCGACAGACTGGCAGCCGCGTGAGGGCGGGCGGGGGCCTGGCTGCCGAATTCTTTGTCTTTCGAGGTGGCTCGGCAGGGGTCCGGTGGAGCCGCGCAGAATACACAGCTGCTGACCGAAGGCTCCTGGAGGGAGCGCACTTCAAAAGGAACCTCCGGGCAGCTACAGAGGTGGGGGGTGGGGGTCCCCATCCCAGGTCTGAAGTCCCTGTCAGTCACACACAGCACGCAGGCTTCCCACGTGCCACATCTTTTGCTTGCGGGTCCCGGGCCCCGGTTGCCTTCCCCTCCCTCAGCCAGAAGACCACCCTTCCTGTCCAGGGCTGAGCCTCAAGCGTCCACCCTCACTAGCTGATTCTGGAGTAAGATTAACCCTTTCCCGCCTTGGGCAGCCTACCCGGAGGTTGGGGTGCCTATCAGAGAGAAGAGGTTTCTATGAGACACTCGTGGCAAGGGGGCTCCCTCATTGCCTGGGCAGGGTCCATTCCTGCGTTACCACCCGCAGGCAGGAGGAAGAAAATTAAGCTTGTGTTGAAGGAAGGACACCTGGCAAGAGAGACGAAAGGACTCCGGAATCCCCTCCTCTGGGGAACTTTCAAGTGGGGGGAAATCCCCACGCAGGCCTCGACTCTCTGCGGCGGCAACATGCGCGGCCACTCCCCGCTTCTGGTCCCCTCCTCCCTTACTTCTTGCTCTTTCGCCGCTTTCCTACCCGCTGCACAGCACCTGGGGCTGCCTCGGGCTCTAGGATGCATGTGAGAGGCACCTGCATACACACAGCCCTTCAAGGGACGACCAGTTTCAGCCCCACCAGGACAGCTTCCCACGCATCTCTCAGGCGACCAACATCTCACCCAAAGTCACCAAGAGCCTTTGCCACCACCTTCTAGGGCTAGCACCTGTGGAATGAATCTCCAAATGACCCAAAGAAGTAATCCAGATTAGCTCCTGCCTACCTCCACATCACAGTAGTGTGTTAAGAGGCAAGGGAAGGCAATTTCCCGGTTCTCAGAAACACTAGGCTTGAGAGCAAACCCACATCGATGTTCAGCAAATTATGAGGACCCCTCCCACGGGAGGAGCCGCAATCCAGTACTCAGCTAAAGGGTACCTAGTAGCCAAGAGCCTGGGGAAGCTCCCTCTTGACTGAAACCTCAGCCCTGGGGCTCTACATTCCCGGATAGTGGCCAGCCCCCTCCCACTGCCCTCCTAGGTGAACCAGAAACGGGACTTCAGAACCTAGGGGGCATCTTTTGGGAATGCCCAGCCCCTGGAGGGCATTTCTAGGGGTGCTTATCATAGTACCATCTACCCTGCAGGTGGGGGGTTATGATGCTGCTCCTTAGCCCTCTTTACTTCTCACCTTCCTCTTTCTCCCCCAACCCCCCTTCCTCTGTCTGGGAGCTCAAGCTTGTCCCACCCCCCCCCCGCCCCTGTTTTCTGTCTCAGTGTCTCTCTCCACTTGTCTCTCTCTATCTCCCCTTCCTCCTCTCTTTCATCTCTCCCTCTACCCCCTCCAGCCGTGGATCGGGATAGGAACGCGCAGAAACAGTGACAAGCCCAGGCGGCTCTCCCGACCCTTGGTGCCCCCAGGGGCCAGTTCTTCGCTCTCCCTACACCAGAAGCAGCCGCGTGCCGAGAGCCGACCAGCAGGGGCAGTGGATCTGAGCTGTGGGCACCAGCCACCCGGATCAAAGGCTAGGAATGTCTGCTCCCTTGTAGGACTTCCCCCAATCCTGTCCACACCTATTAGCCGGGGGAGGGGGGCATTCCTGGTCAGGCAGGTTTTGGTGGGCTCCTTCTCTAGCCTTCTACACAGTTTGGGGAGAAGGTCCCTCCAAGGCTTCTCTCCAGGCTTGTTTTCTTCATCCCAAGCCAGGAGCATTTCAAGGGTTGAGTGTCTCCTGTGGCCCGGGAGAGAGGCTGAGGGCAGGTACCTAGGTGAGGAGACTGAGTCCTAACAACCTGGCCACCATCTAGGCATCACTCGGGGTTTAGACCTAACTCCCAGGCATTGGAGAATAGGAAAGAAGGCCCCTTTGAGGCCCGGACGCTTCCCCCTGCATATGGGCTACAATAGGCCATGGTGGTGAATCTAGTGTCTGCACGGGACATCGCTTGAACACCAAACATCAGGTTCTATCTTCTCCGCATAAGGACAAGGAATGCAGGTCAGAAGACCTGGACTTGGGGGATGGCCCCAAGCACTACCAGCCAGGGCTGCCATGTTTCACTAGTCCCAAATGGTTCCATCCCAAGATCCGAAGGAGATTGCAGGTGCTGCTGAGGTCCGGCCTGCAGGCCAGCAGGAGAAAGTGACCGAGTCCTCCCGCAGGAAATGCTAACGGCAGCTGGTGTCAGTTGCAGGAAATGCAAAGGCTGCAGGAGGTCGCGATACCAATCTGACTCTTGACAAAAGACTCAAATGACACTAGTTCTGTTCCCCGGCGCCGCCGGCTGTCAGACCTTCGAGCCTCCGCGGACTTCCCGGTGCGCCCCTCGGACACCCATGGAAGCGACCCGCGGCCGGCTGGCCCGGCCGCCAGCTCGCGGGCTCGGAAGGGCGGGAGGCTGGGAGGGGTTGCATTTCCCAAGCCCCTGATCCCAGCCGCGCCGATCTGCAAACAACCCCTTGCTTTCTAGTCTCGATTTCTTACGGGCCCAAGTCCCACGGGATCACAGTTCCCCGACAGAAAAGGGAGCCACCCATCAATACCCAAACCGACCCCTTCACCACGTGAACGCCGGGTCAAAGCCCCAGCTCCCTAAACCTGGCTCTCGTGGTCTGGGGAGGGAGCGTCTCGGGCCGGCAGAGAATCCAGCGTGCCGGGTCCTCCCGAGGCCTCCGTGCGCCCGGGGCGCAGGCTTTGCCCAAGTTTGCCGGGAGATGCCCTTCCCAGAGCTGGAGTTGTGGGCCGGGAGGGAGGGGCGCGTGATTGACAGGCTGAACTACAGACTCATCTCTTACCTTAGGCCGCGGGCGCTGATTGGCTGCTCGCTGACATCCTCAAACCCGGCTGCTCGGCGCTGGGCTCCGGAGGGGGGCGGCTGCGGGTGGAGGTGCGCTTCTGACAAGCCCGAAAGTCATTTCCAACCTCAAGTGGACTTTGTTCCAACTATTGGGGGCGTCGCTCCCCCTCTTCATGATCGCCGGCAAACTTCCTCCTCGGCGCTGCTTCTAATGGAGCCCCACCTGCTCGGGCTGCTACTCGGCCTCCTGCTCAGTGGCACCAGGGTCCTCGCCGGCTACCCAATTTGGTGGTAAGACTTGTCTCCTGTCTGCCTGAGGCCCCGACCTCTCGGCCGCGCCCGGGGACGGTGGGGGGCGCTGGCCGGGTCTGGGCAACCGCAGGCCTAGGGCTCCTTTCTCCTTGCTTCTCTCCAGCCCCCCCAGCCGTCCACCCCTCCTGGATTTTCTGCTGGTGTTGCCTACCGAATCCAACTCCTGGCTTCTCCGATAATCACCATTTTCCTTGCTACCCGCCGCAGAGGCGGGAGGGCTCTCCCTACCCCTGAAGATCTCTCATCCGTAGTCTTCACCCTCTCCCACTCTAATTTGGGGAGCCCGGAGACCCTTCGTTTGCTTACATTTGGATTTCTGTGCTGTCCCTGGGGCCCGGCCACTCCTCTTCTCCATTTTAGGGTCTATACATGGGCAAAATTATCCTGTCCTTCTTCGCCACCCCACCTCTTCGGGTGTCTCGGTCAAGAGATTTCTCCCACAATACTCGCGTTTGCCTTCCTATTTCAGACCCTAAGGGCTTTGGGGGATCCCAAAAGGGGACTTGGGGGGAATTTCACCAGATTCTCCCCACTCTTGAGCCTCTGAAGTGAATGTAGAATTTGCTGGTCCTAGATGCCATTGCTGATCCGGGTGTAGTCGTTCTTTGCTTGTCCATCCCGGAGAAAAGGGGGTTGGGGGCTCTTTGAAAATGTAGTTGTTTGGGAGGGATAGGTTTGTTGTTCTTTGAGCGAAAACCCAGTTCTCCATGTCAAATTCGTTGCTTTTGGAAGACGGAGAAAGGAGGAGAAAGGGAGAGGAAAAGGAGAATTCTGTCCCTGAGAAATACGGATACAAAGGCATTTTAGTAAATAAGGCTGGGAAAGCAGGCGGAGTACTTCAGGGCTGGTCGGTGTGTGAGGGGACTCACTGGAAGATAAACAGCCTTTTGGGAGCCCCCCAGCTCCAGGGACTCCCCTGTTCTCCAAGCCCCATTGCCGCTCCCCCTCTGCAAGTCCTATTGGGGAAGACACTAAAACCAGTTTTCTAAATTATACCCCAGCTCTCCCAGTCTCCAGCCCCCTGCATTCCGGAAAACTTT
The DNA here is from genome assembly GCF_903995425.1 of Onychomys torridus. Taxonomy (NCBI): domain Eukaryota; kingdom Metazoa; phylum Chordata; class Mammalia; order Rodentia; family Cricetidae; genus Onychomys; species Onychomys torridus. The sequence goes on from NC_050450.1 coordinate 91,666,688, forward strand.
AACGAAAGAACCCTCCCCTCCTGGACAGCGGCAATCGGCCTGGGGGTGGGAGGTGAGGAGGAGGAATTTGGGACCCGGGAGTGAGAAAGAGACTGGCCCCTGGGGTGAAAGTTACAGAGGAGTGCCACCAGGGTGACTGTGCTGCTTGAATGCTCCCCTCCTTGCCTGCTACCTGCAAGCCTGCAACGTGAGGCCCAGAGCCTACAAGATGCCCAGCCACACCCCAACTCTTCCAGCTACTTTGAGGATATCTGGGGGCTAAGGGAGGAAACAGTCATGAACCCAAACGCCCAAGCCATGGCCTGGCCAAGGGTCTATTTAGGGGGACTGGGAGTTGCTCCTTAGGCAGACACCCCAAGGGTAGATAGGCTTTCTTTCCTGTGGACTTGGGCTGCTCTGAGGCCTCCCATGTGGTGGTGTACACAGAGCCTGTGCATGCTGGGGGCAGCCAGGAATTCCAGGGTGGGGTTCTGCCAGTTGGAGGAAGGTTGTCTCTTGACTCTTTTTCCATCCCCCAGCCAAGGCAATGCTCTACTTCTCTGGGAGCCTGGGGATGCACAGGAAGAAATGCCTAGAGACCTGGGAATGACGTGGATGAAAGAGGAGAGTGGGTTTCCTAGTTCTGTGAACTGGAAGAGAGCACTTCCTGGGGCAGTACCAGTGGGTTAGGAGGTGGTAGCAGTGGGGTGTGTGTGGTGGTGTCCAGGAATGTCTAGATAAGGTTCCCAACCAACAAGAAGCAATACTAGGAGAACCCAGAAGGCCGAACCAGGCCCTAACATAATGCTACACACATGGCCTGTTTGGGGGTTGAGGGGGGACCAGGTGGCTGCTTTGTCTGAGCCAGAGAGAGAGAGAGAGAGGATTTTTTTTTATAGGGATGGGCAGTTTGTCAGTGCCTGTGGCTGCCTCTGTGTATGTGGTGCAGTGTGTGTTCTGTGTCTATGACCCTAAGAAGTATGTCTGCACCAGTGTGTCTCTGTGGGTAAGAGTTGGTAGTGCCTGAGACCCAGGCAACTGTGCATGTGAAATCTTGTGGCCTGTGCCTAGTGGATCCATGGCCCATAGCAGGGTGAGCTGTGTCTGCACACAGGTATCAGCAAGTGGCTGATTCTTGCTGTGAGACAGAAGTCTAGAAGTATCTTTGCTTGTGTGAAGGGGACCGCCTGGCTTCTGCTTGTGATGCTGGACGTGACAATATGTGTGTGTGAATCTGTGTTTTGTTTGTGCATGTGTTGATGTAAGCCCCTGCACATGAAAGCATGCCTTCTTGATAGTGTAAGGGGAGAGGTTCAGCAAATGTCTTTGTGCATGATATTAGTGTTTGTGACATGACCTGCTTGTGGTTGGAAGTATGACGGTGAGCCTTGTATCGATACCTGGGAGAGGGCTGTCTAGGCCTGTTTCTGATCTTGTCCCCAAACGCCAGTGGCATAGTTTTGTGCCAGTGGCTATGTGTGGTCGTGTTTGCAGACACCTGACTTGTGGGTGTGAGGGACACCTGAGATGGGGTGCTTGGTGGACATCCATGGCCCTGAGGGGAAGGACAGGCAGGAAGTGGAGGTCTCAGAAGGTGGCTGCAGACACAATTGGCCTGGGCTTCCAGCTGGAGTGGGGGCAGGGCCTTCCTCGGCACCAGTGTGCCCTGTCTGCTTGAGGACTATGGCCACTGACCCTCCTTCTTCTGCACTTTCCTTTTGGAAAGTCTTGGGGCCGGGGTGGGGCATGACTCACCTTCTCAGGGCTGGAGCTGGAGAGTGGGTAGACCTCACATTCTTGATCCCCCCCCCCCACCTCTGCCTCCAGGCAGGCAGATTCCAGTCCTTTTAGCATTTGAGTCCATCACTGCCTGCCCTCCTTGGCCCACCCAGCTCACACATTCCCCAGGAGGGATTTACAGGGGAAATCGCTTAGCTGGGATTTCGGTCCACATCACCTCAAGGAAGACACCCTCCCACCCCCAGTCACCTATCTCTACTCTTCGTTGCTTGAGCCCCAAGACTGACAGAAAACAGATGAGGAAGGGGATCTGAGAGGCCCCTGACTCCAGAAGGAAACCCAGTGCTGCAGAGCCTCCCGGCCAGGTAGTGATTTCACTGGGGTAGAACTAGTGCCGCAAGCCGGCAAGCCCGCAAGCCCAATTTGCAGAACCCTCCTTGTCAGTACCAATTAGCTGCTGGTACAGAACTCTGCCCTTCTCTTTCTTGGTAGAACTATCTTCCTAGGACCTTGCCCTGTGTTGGCTGTGTTCCACAGGAGATGTCTGGTAAAATGCTGGGTGGCTCAGCTCACTGTGTGACTGAAGACCACTGACCCCTCCCCTTCCTGGGCCACTTTGCTCACATTTTACCCTGGATCCCCAGCCCACCCAACCTTGCAGTTTAAAGATGTTTTGCTGAGGACTCCAAGCCTGTTAGGATACGTGGGCTCTTATTCTACCTCCCCAGAGCCCATCCCCCACCCAAGCGCCTCTCGTAAGCCCTGCCTCAGTTTCTCCATGTGTCACATCCTGCTGCCTCTCCCCTGCTCAACACCCACCCAACAGCGCGCCGTCCTCAGAGGCATGGGAACGTGTTCAGTCAAACCCCAGTGGGGGTCAGTAGGCTGGGCCTAGGGAGGCACCTGGAGACTGCGGGGGAGGAAGGCCCCAGGCCAGGTGTTAACACTTGTAACAGGCAGGAATTACAGCTGGCTGGGGCTAGGGCTGGTGAGGAGCTTGAGCTGGCTGGAGGCTGTAGATCCCACAGACAGACAGACAGATGGGAGATACCAGATCGAATGGCCAAGCTTTAGCAGGGTGGTCGCCCTTCCAGAGAAGATCTTGCCTTGGGGGATTCGTCTGGGGGAAATGAATGCAGGCCCCTTGAAAATGAGTTCACGGCCCTCCTACCCAGCCCACCTCTATTGTGGGCGGGGCCTCACGCTGCAAAAGGAGGGCAATTGGTGGTAGAGCTGTTGGTAGCCTTCTGAAGGCATCATGCATTGCTAAGCAAACAAAGAAAGAAAGAAAGAAAAAAGGTCTAATACCGGGGGCTGTGTCCTTGGGAAGAACCTACTGGAATATACAGGGAGGAAGGCATGGGGTGGGGGTTGAGGGGGGAGACAGCCATCAGGGGAAAGTCTCCCCCAAATCTCCAAGTATCTTATTGACAGCTTTTGGACCAAGAGACCTGCTTTTTCACCCAGGAGGTTCTGAGGTCTTGGGACCCTGGATGTCCAAAGAAGTGACTCGGGAGTCTAGGCTTTATAAAGCTGCCCTGCTATAAACTTAGCTAGAGCTCTCCAGGGCCCACACTCCCTCACATCTGGGCTCCTGCTCCACCCCTGATTAAAGAGGCCAGAAGCAGTCAGGGGTCGGGGTGGGGGGTGGGGATGAATGGGAGGGGGGGTGTCCCAGGTAAGAATTCCCAAGAGACAAGGTCCAAGCAAACTTCTCCCATCCTGTCACTACAGAACTCAGTGTCTGCTGGAGGATGCAAAGGCTGGGAGATGACAGCTACAAAGCTGCTGAAGGGAAGGGTCTCCTTTACCTCTACCTAGCACCCCACTTCGAAGGCTGGGTCCTCATGTATTTTCTTTTTGGGGGTGAGCATTGAGACAGGGTTTCTCTGTGTAGCCCTGACTGTCCTGGAACTCACTATGTGGACCAGGCTGGCCTCGAACTCAGAAATCTGCTTACCTCTGCCTCCCAAGTGCTGGGATTAAAGGTGTGCGGTGCCACCTCCGCCGCCGCCGCCACCACCACCACCACCCCTGTCTGGCTATATATTCTGTTTATATATATTCACACTGGGGAGCTGGCAATTGTTCAGGCTGGGAGTGGAGAGACTCATGTCTAAGTTCTGAGCTTACCACCCACCCATTGGTTGTGTGACCTAGGGTGAATCTTTGTCCTTCTCTGTGCTTTAGGTCCCTGCCTCTCTCTGGGCTTCACGCCCTTGACTATGCTGAGGGGTGTTCAATCCATCTTCTCAGTGTCCCAGGCATATGATGGGGACTCCACAGCAGACATTTGGGAGCTGCCTAGACAGTGCACCCCTTTACGGCTGTAGCTTGGTGTACTTGCCCTAAAGCCCGAGCCCCTGCCCCACGACTGCCAAGCCTTTTTGATGCACCTCCAACCCTCTTTAAGCCTTCCATTCCTCTGTCTCCAGGCTGCTGGCTCACATAGTAACCAAGGCCAAGTGACCGCTCCCAGACTTAGTTTAGAGTTATAGCCTCTGCCTTGTGAACACTGGTGATCCAATACAAGCTCCTAGGATGCTGCCCATAAACAGGAAGAACAGTTCAATGTTTGAACCTCTGCCTGGTTCTCAGTCCTGGCTTGTTTCTTCCAAGAAACCTTCCCAGGTCACATGACTCTGATTTCTCCTTGTCCCATAATGCTTGGCATTAGAGCCCACAGACTTGTAATTTTCATCAAAAGTAGAGGAAGCTCAGCTTTTTGCTGCCCAGGGAAGGAAGGGTAAGGTGGACAGAGGTGCTGGGTCTTCCCTAAACTTCCTGATACCCCACAGTCTCCCAAGCTCTGAAGCCACTGCCATTTCCAAACAGGACAGAGAGCTCATGAGTCTGGTGGGGAGGGGTAGGCTTGGGGCACTGGCTGCTGGAGCAGCCCCAGCACAAGGTGAAGTCACTTCTGGAGCTAGGAGATGACTCAGGAGGTGATTTATAGACGGAAGACAGAAAGCTAGGCTCCTGGCCGAAGCCTGCTGCTGCTTAATTACATTCTTGGGAGGTGGAGGTATGTGGGGACAGTAAAGAAGAGACTTCCACCGTGTCCCCTCCGGGCCTGGTACCTGTGATGTCCTAGCTCCAAATAGGGTTCTTCTTAGTGACTCCTCTGTACTGAATGCTAGGTCACTGAGAGGAGGAAGGGGTGGGGAAGAGGAGTAGGGTCTCATGAGGACTCCCCCAGGACAGGCTGATGGAGCCACGTAGAAGAGGGGGATGCTGGGAAGGACCACTGGGTCTCCACACTGCTTCTACGGGAGACTAGCTAAATCACCAGGGCTGAAGACTTCTAGGATCTTCTCTGTGTAGCAGCTCTCCACTTTCCCTTAGTGCCGAGTCCTGTGGTTGCTTGTGAAGACCTTCCAGTTGGTTTCTTGGGTCCTGGTGGTCAGTAGGGGCGAGAGACCAAGCCTGGTGTTCAGAGGCTGAAGTCTGTGTTAGACAATCTTGCTTGGGAGCGTGATTTCTGCCTTAGCACCACAGAGGTTCTCCTGGTAGGATCAACCTTGTATTAGAAGGCAGGAACTCCACAAGCCCTCCCTTGAACTTTTCTGGGTGCCCCACAGCTCATCTGGCTGCCTGGTGACAAACTTCTGTCTGCCCGTGCTGACTAGCCTGGTGATTCCAACAGTCTCTATTGCATTTTCAGCCCCAGGTACTTTACTTCTGGTTCAGGGGCCAAGAAAGGTATGGGGCAGGCAGGGGTAGGGGTGATAAGCACCCATTTGCTTATTTGAGCTTGGTTAGTACAGCTGGCAAGAGTTGGCAGGGGTCAGGATGGGGACAGCAGACAGTTCTCTGGTTCCCCCTGGGGCAAGCCTTCTTGAAATGGCCTCATTAATGTATGTGGAGTGAATTCCAGAAATGTCAGGCACACTCACACATCTAAAGGAAGGATGGGGGTCCCAGAAGTGTGCTGTGCTTGAGAAGAAGAGAGAGGAATCGAGTGAGAGATAGTTTCCAGGTAGGGGGGCAGGGAACCTGAGCTGTTGGACACAGTTTTCCTCTTCCAAAGTGACGCTCTGTGCACAGAGTCAGCAGGTATTTGAGGTGTCTGTGCCTGATGGAAAACTGTATACTGATTCCAGAGCAAGACACAGACCATAAACTCTACACTCAAGCAGCTGCAAGGTGCTGACTGAGTTGCCAACCTTTCCAGACCTCAGTTTTCTCATCTGCCAAATGGGTATTAACCCACCTTCCCTGCCTGTGGGTCTGCTGAGAGCTCAGAATGTCAGCACTCCCAGAGTCGGCAGCTACCATTGCTAGGAAGATGACGGGGAGCCCCACCCTTACCCACAGGAGGTACAAGAGTAGCTGCAGTGGGCCTCTAATCTCTGAGTAGAATCTGCAGGGAGCAGAGCCCTTGCTCCGGTTGAAGACCAAGTGACAGCAGGCACGCCCCAGTTTCAGCTCTGGAGGTCCACTCAGAGCCTACAGGCCTGATTCCCACTGAGGTCTGGGTGGAGATGAGGGATGTGAGGGCAAGGTAGACAGCTGGGAGGGCTCTTCTGAAGCCTGAGGTCATCAAGAAATCTAAACACCCCCAGGGAATACCAAGAAAACCCACAGCAGCCCGGCCCATTCCTCAAGCTGGGCTAGAGAGGCTAGAGGCTAGAGGCTAGAGGCTAGTGTGTCCCTGTGTTGGCAAGGGGGATGGGAGTAACAGGACCCCGTGCCCAGGTCTGTTGGGAGGGCCTTTCTACCAAACCTGCCCCTGGGCGCAGAGTCCACTTACCTATCGGAGCCAGCTGGATCGGCAAAGAAAACCAATTTTCCAGAGCCTGCTATGAATGCAAATGGGAGCTTGCGACCATGTGAACCAGCATGCTGCCTCTCTCTAGCTTCTCCACACTTTAAGATGTGGCTCTCCGAGGATGTCACTCCAACTCCTCTGAAACCTCCCATGGCTCCCCACTTCCGGTCTAGACTCCTTTTGTTTTGTCTTGGTCTATACCTACCTATACAACATGCCTTTCAGAAACCCTCGCCAACTCCTTCCTCCAACCCAACATCAAATAGAACATGAGCCTCTGTGCTTATTTGCTGGCTTCCCCACTTCCTTCTTCTGAGCTGGAGAAGGCAGGAGGACTCTGTCCCCCAGGGTGGCCAGGGCTTATTTCTGTTCTGCTCAGCATGGGTCCAGCCTGGCTCAGGTCACACAGGCCTGAAGTGTAGAGGGCCATCAGTGTCTGCTAAGGCAATGGGACCTTCCTCCACCTGAGCAGGTTGATGCTGTTCTAGACGCTGGGATGTCTCCGCCATGTTCCATTCCCCTCTTCTCTCCATGTTCTCTCTCAGCCAGATTGCAGTTTTTCTATCTCTGTGCCCTTCCTCTGTATTCACCCAGCCCATGCTGTGCATCTAAAGTTGGCAAGACCTAGAGGCAGGTGCCCTTGGATACTGCATGCTGTGTGGTGGTCTACACAGACCTACAGGAGCTAGAAGATATTCTTCCGAGCTTAAAGAGGAGCAGCTGTGGCACCTAGGCCTCATACGGTGACCAGAGGGTTGGAGCCCATGCCCTTTCTCCTGCCTCCACTCAGATTTGCAAGAGGACTTCCTAGTCAGGATGAGAAGCTGTTTATTCCTGTAATACCTTGTTCTCCAAAAGATCATTCTGAGGCCAGATCTCAATTGACTTTGAACTTGAGAACTGCTACTTTGTGTGTGTGTGTGTGTGTGTGTGTGTGTGTGTGTGTGTGTGTGTGTGTGTGTGTATCCCACTCTAGGGAGTCTAGGAACTCTTACTGGGCACAGACACCTGTCACTGGAGGTGGCCAGACTGCCCTCCAGCTGGGATAGTACAGTGTAGTCATGTGAGCATTTTGTTACCCTTGGACTAAGTAGGGCTAACCTTGGTCAATCATTGGGCCTTTGTTTTCTTAACTGGAAGGCAGTCAATGACTGCCAAGGTTACTGCCTGCTCACAGTACCATCACCCTCCTGGTTCACTTTTCCTCCTTGGTGTCCAGTCTTCACCCTGTGTGGGCCAGAAGCAGTAGTGTCTTTGTGTGGCGGGGGGGAAGCATGCATATGTGGCGGGGGGGGGGGGGTATGTTCACACGTGCATTGGAGTGTGAGGCCAAAGTACAACCTCAGGTGTTGCTCCTCAGTCACTGTTTGGTGTTTGAAACAGAGCCTCTCACTGGGTCCTCAGGCTCACTTATTAGACTGGGTGGGCTGGCTAGTGAGCCTCAGGGATCTTCCTCTTCCTGCCTCCCCAGTTCTGGGGTTGCAGGATCACGCCCAACTTTTCTCTGTGGGTTCAGAGGAAAGAACTCGGGTCTCAGATAAGCCATCTTGCCTCCGATGCCTCAGAATTCATGCCTGTGTCAGAACCTCGAGGTGGTATCTCTGGGCTGTTGATCTTCCACCTGACTTTCACAGCTAAATATTCGGCATTATTTCCTGCTGAGAAACCTCACTGCTCTGTCCTTTCTTATAAAGCATGCCTCTTCCTTTATGTCCTGGCCATTAGGAACCCAGAGCCGCACTTGGTGCCCGATGCTTACACCTATGCTGACCTTGAGGGCTAATTTGTCCCCTCTTTTGCCAGGTCCAGCTCTTCAGTCTGCACTCTGCTATTTATCCAGAAACATTTTTGTATTCTAAACTCCTTGCAGGCAGACCCCATGCCTAGTGCATCTAGAATTCTCCATGCGTGGTCTCTGTGTAGTGGCTACTGATGCTCCATAAATATTTTTTTTTGTCTTCAGACAGGATGTTGGCTGCCAGCTGTGCTGAATTCTTTCTGAAAAGAGGCAAGGCACACAAAAATGGAAAAGCAAAATACATTTTTTTTTTTTTTGTTTTTTTGTTTTTCGAGACAGGGTTTCTTTGTGTGATGGCCCTGGCTGTCTTGGAACTCGCTCTGTAGACCAGGCTGGCCTCGAACTCAGAGATCCCTCTGTTTCTGCTTCCCAAGTGCTGGGATTAAAGGTATATACCACTACTGCTGGCCGGTAAAATATACTTTGTCAGTATGGTGGTAGTGTGCCTGTAATCCCCAAGGCTGAGGCAGGAAGATTGCAAGTTTGAGGCCAGTATGGGCTATACAATGAGATTCTGCTGCTATAAAAGAAAGAATGGAGGAAATGGGTGAATGGGGGAGAAAAATTGCTGTGTCAGAGAAGCAGCTCTCAGCAAACAGTTTTGGGCTGGAGGAAGTGTGTGAATCATCTGCTTTCTGAGGTTGTCCTCAGAAACAACCTGTCTTCGTGTATGCTGTCTGTGGGGATGCCATCATGATGTGCTTTAGTCTAAACTTGAAGATGGCATCCTACTGCCTGGGAATCTATTCCTCTTTCTTTCAAGACAAAGTCTCCAACATTATAGCCAAGGACGATCTTGAACTTCTCATCTTTGGGATTCCACTCTCCCAGTACTAGGATTAGCACGCACCGCTATGCCTGGTTTTATTTGGTGTTGGGGATTCATGTGTGCTAGGCAAGCACTCTACCAACTCTTCAATAGCTGTGCCTTCTTCCCTTTGCTTGGTCCCCAACACACCTGTTTTGTCCCACCTCCCTCACCTTGGGAGCTAACTGGGCTCTTGATGGCATTTCATAGGTGACACACAGGTGCCCAAGTAACCCTTCCCCTCTCTCCAGCTCAGTTGCCATTATTCCAGAAGCCATTGTAGGACTACTACCCTGTAAGGTTCAGGGTGGCCTGAGGATGAGGGAAAGCAGAGGAGACAGGCTCAGGATCACACAGGATGGTCTCCCTCGGCCCAGGCTTTCCTATTAGCAAAGAAAGCCCTGGGTGAGAGCCGGACTAGGCCTGGGCTGAGCCTCACCACTGCCGTCCTGTGATAGGATCTTTGTCCAGGAGAGGAGAGCCATGCAAGTGATGCCTTTAACTCCAACACTCAGGAGGCCAAGACAGGCAGGTTTCTGTAAGTTCAAGACCAGCCTAGTCTACACGGCAAGTTTCAGGATGACAAGAGAGACCCTGTGTCAAAAATAAAAACAAAAGCCCAAATAAACAAAAATAAAAACCTAAGAAATGAAAACAGAAGGGGAAGAGAACTTGGGAACAGAAGGAGGGAAGGAGGGCAGCCTGCCACCACCCAGCAAGGCTTCAGCTTACCTCTCAACTCCTGCCCTTGGTTGGCACCTTAGAGACCACCCCACTGATCCCTTGACTTCAGCAAAGAGAACATCCAAATCCACCCTGGGTGGCCCTCCATCTCAGTGGAAGCTTTTGCAGGCTGAGAGATTCTGGAGCTTTCCAAGGGTGGCCATGACTCTGGCATGTCCTTGAAGCTAAGGTAGTGCCCCTGACTCCAGAAAGTGAACATCTGGGAACCGGATTTAGTAATTAGCAAGTCATCAATCCGGATGCTCCAGCCTCAGCTTCATGTACACAGAGGGAACATCACACACATCATCCCCAATGGTCTTGGAAACGTGTACTTTTCTCCCCATTCTACAGGGGACAAACTGAGGCCCCGAGAGACCCACACTTCAGTGCCCAAGGCTTCTCAGCTAGTAGACCTCAGCTCTAGTTATTGTGCTGACTGCTGGAAGCCAGGCCCTCCAGGGTTCACAGCCTTTCAGTGATACCACACTCCACCCCAATAGAACTCCACCCCGATAGTCAGGAAGTTCCCTAGAGGTCAATCTGTGGACTTAATCTAAGCCCAGACGATTTCATTTGGTCTCTGGGGATATAAGCATCACTGAAAGCTCTCAGTTTGCATTTGAGGATGGATATATTGCTCCTGGAGTCTCCTTTCTCCAGAACAGTCCTTTACAGGTAACCTGCCTTAAACCATTTGCCTTTGAGGTCTTTCTTGGCATCATTCTGTGGGCCATAGAGTTGCCTTTAGCCCAAGTTATGCGGGGTCTTGTCCCTCTCTCTATGGAGCCAGGAGTCTGGAGTCCCAGTGCTCACACCCCCAGGGTCTACGCCCACCTCGGTCATGCTTCAGGTATCCCAGTGTCTCAGGACTCTTTGCCAGATGACTGTGAACCTCCTCCTGAGCTCTGTAGGTTTCTGCCTGAGGTTTTTCCTACAGGGGCAGGCCACACTGCTGATAGCCCAAAAAGAGGTCAGGCAGGCTATTTGCAGGGGCTGTGGATATCTGGAGCTTTAGCCAAGTGTCCAGCATAGAACAATGGAAAGATGAATACAGTAGAGGCCAGGGACCTCTTTCTGTCCATGTCACCATTTTCTAGAATGAACTCCTTAAAGAACCGACTAAATCTGCCTGGTATTTTTCCCAGATAGGAAGCTGATATTGTTTTAAAAAAATTTTGTATTGCTAAAACACACACACACACACACACACACACACGCACACGCACACGCACACGCACACGCACATGCACACGGCTCCTGTGAGTTCAGGTCAATGAGCTCAGTAGAATTCGAATTTGGCGTTTGCTAATCCAAGGTGAAGGTTTTTAGTCTCTGGTACTTAATGAGTGAGTCTTCATTTAGTAGTCCTATCCCACACACTCTGGCCAGGCCGAGGAAGGTGGATGGGAAAATGGGTCTATCTAGGTTCTCCCAGGACAGAATCTGGGAGGGGACCTGGTCCCTGCTCCAGCCTGGCAGCTGGGCTCACCTTAGCTCGAGAATCCCTTGTTCAGCAGCAGTGCTGGGGACTGTCCCAGGTCTGTTCCCTCCCTCCTTCGGGGCCTCTTTGCTAATCTTGGGTCTCATCTTGGCACTCTCGGTTTCAAATGACCTTCCCTGGTGTTTAGCCAGTTTTGTGGTTTTAGATGGTGTGATCAGAAGGACAGTGACATCACCAGGTAACACACCTGACTGCAGTGTTTTCTAACCTCAAGGCTGACATTGACCCTGCACCATCCAACCCTTGCCTGGCTCTTCTCCCGACTACCCCAACTCCTCCTACACCTGCTTCTCTTCTAGCCTCCTTTTGCTTACAAGGAATAGAGCAGGGCTCTGGGGGACAGTCCTGGGTTCCTGTCTATGTATCTAGGTGACCTTATTTTCTCTGAGCCTCAACTTTTCCTTCTGTAAAACGGGGATCGTGAGGATTAAAGCATATAACATATGAGACAGACAGGGTCTGGCGTCTACACAGTGAGTAATCCTTCCATTTACCATCATTAATCTCACTGGCTCTTATGATGCGTCCCCTCCCCGTGCCTTTGTGCGTGTCTCTACCTTCTCCTGGGGAGGCTGTGCGGACTCCTGTCCACTCTGCAAAGTGAAGCTGGCACCGCTGCTTCACTGAAACCCTCCACCAGCACCTGCCCCACCCGAGCCCCTCCCTCCTGGAGTCTCACTGGGTCCGGGTCTTCTTCATCTCTACCCAGCCCTGCCAGGCAGCACAGAACACAAGACATCTTGAGGACAGGTCCTAGGTTGAAGGGATGGTGTTGAGTGTGCCCTGCTGGACAGAGGCTCAGTCTCTCTGCTCCAGGCATGTTCCCTCCCCTCCCCAATGTTCTCCTCCTTAAGAAGATCGACTAATGCTGTCATCTGTTTCTTGGCTTCCCAGTCACATCTCATGGGCATCTATCTTATCCTCCCAAAGAGGGGCTCAGATCTTGAGGATATAGGTTCTGCTTTGTGTCTCTGTGACCCAAGTGAGCCTCATATAGTAACCTGAGGGATGTAGGGCACAGCGGGGGTTGGGGGAGCACTGTTATTCTAGTGATTGTTGGGCCAGTGACTCAAGGTCCCTCCACAGAAGTTCTAGTGGGGCTTAGCTGCTTCCTACCCACTGGACTCCCTCACCCACGATCTCTCGTTGCATTTGAAGAAGAGCTGTCCAGGGAAAATGGTACATCTCAGATCTGTCACATGGTAGCTCCCAGACTTTGCGGGGAAGGGTTACATAAAAATTTCTGAGCCTCCATTTCTTCTGTGTAAGACAGGGCAAGAACAGTGAGATGTCAGGGAAGTTGAGGAGTCCCCGCTACACAGGAGCTGAGCTTACAGTGACTGATCATGGGTGGTGTGCAGGTCATTCCCGTACAGCGAGGGTTGTCCAAGTACCTAGCACCAGGAAGAATGCAGGTCATCCTGCTCTAGAGAAAGGGCCACGCTTGAGGAAAGCCATACACCCTGTGATGGTGTGTCCCAATTATCACCTTATTTGAAAACCAGAGTAGGAGTGATTCAGGGCAGGATGCTAGTGATTCAGTGAGGACACTGGCCTGACCCTGGGTCCTGGTGTCCTGCTCAGCCCCTGGCTCCTGGGAACAGGTGGGCAAGTCAGATGTGGCTTCTGGGAGTTTTACTGGGGCTCCTGGGCTGGTCTGTGCAGGTTTAATATGGCTGAGGCACCGGTCATTTCAGTCCTGCGAAGTGTGGTGAATAAGCCTGGCTGGGACTCCTGGGAGTCTGGGTTGCTGTGCACATCCGTCTTTTAGGGAAGAGGGCCTTGCTGAACTGCTTGGAGGACCACAGACAAGAAGTGATATGCTAATAATGTGCCCTACACAGACACCAGCTGTTCTGCTGAGAACTGGTGAATGAATATTCTTTGTATTATATAGCACTTCACACACACACACACACACACACATACACACACACACACACACACACACACACAAAGCAGACATCATATATGGGATGTCATAACAAGATGAAACCCTGAACTTCCCCACACCCTGAAGAACCAGAACTTCTGCATCTGTCCACAGGCTTCTCCCTCCCCACCTCCCCACCATCTCCCTCCAGATGGGACCACATTCTGAATTTCACCTTTTTTGAGAGAGGGCAGGGCAGGTGTCTCTCACCCGGTATGGAGCTCACTAATTAAGCTAGACTGTTCAGGATGTCTTATCAATACATCCCCAGTGCTGGAGTTCCTACCACACTTGGCTGTTGCTTGCAAAGCTTCCTGAGGGAGTGGTCACCCCAGCCCCTGTACACTTATTCCGTGACTAAGATTAAAAAGCCAGATGAGTGTGGCGGTGCACGCCTTTAATCCCAGCACTGGGGAGGCAGAGCCAGGCAGATCTGTGAGTTTGAGTTGCAGGACAGCCAGGGCTACACAGAAACCCAGTCTCAAACAGCAGCGATAACAACAACAAAAGATAAAAAGTGTCTCCAGGCAAGAGTGCCTAGACCACGTTTTTCATTTTGTTTATTTTTAGAATTAAAAAAAAAAAAAAAAAGGGAGTTAGTTTGTGTGTGATCTTCTGTGATTTTTCTCTTCTTTTTGAGACAGAGTCTTATGGTATAGCCTTGGCTGGCCTGGAATTTACTCTGTAGCCCAGGTTGGCCTGGAACTCACAGAGATCTACCTGGCTCTGCCTCCCAAGATCTGGGACTAAAGGTGTGCACCACCACATCTGTCTTTGTTCTTTCTGTGTTGTTTCTAAGTTCCATACTGTTGCTGAATCTTTCTGTATTTCCTTCACGTTCACAACTGTGGGGTAGATGCTATGCCTGCTAACTTTCTTCCATGGACACACATCTTTCTGTGCGCTTAGAGGAGAGTTCTGTGAAGACACTTGAAGTAGAGCAGCAGGGTGTGGGAGGTGTGGCTATTGAACGCTCTTCTTAGATTGATGTCCAGCTAGCTGTTGCCTTAAGCAATGGTCCCATCTTCTTCTCATCCTTCCTCTTTTTTGCCTGTGACCTTCCAAAGCTTTTTCAAATTCCATCTTGAAGCCTCCCTTATCCCAGGTCTCGTTCCAGCTTGGCTTCTGTGTCCCACTCCCACCCCCAGCTCTTCTGAGCATCATTTGGGGCAGAGCACTATGTCTCAAAGTGTGTCTCGTCACACCAGCCCTACATAATCCTGCTGGGAAAGGCTTCTAGGGTCAAATAAATTTAGAAGTCACCCCTGTTCACTAGAATCTCGGTGGCACCAGGTGGACTGCAGAAGTGGTCCTTTTTTGGTCTAGTCTGTTTCCCCAAAGTAACTAGCCCAGGAGCCTTTTCTCCCCTTAGGTATCGAGTGTTACTCATTTTGGAAATCTCAATCCTAGAAAACTCTTCTGCCCTTCACCTTTCAGTTTGTCTCTTACTTTCCCCAGTGGGAGGCTGTAATTTTTCTTTCAAGCTTTTTTTTTTCCTGATCATCCTGCATGAAGCGTCTCCATCCCGAAGGGGCTTGAGATGAATGAATGATGTAAGGGCGAGCGGTGAATGGAGCCAGCAGCCATCGGCTCATTGCTCTGCGGTCCAGCTGGGTCTCCTGTCCTGGGAGGAGTCAGAAGCCAGGGACACTTGAGGCTGTCTGGCTAGTGTCCAACCCTGCCTACAGTATTTCTGCAAAGCCTTCCTCCAACACCCACGTGGAATGAATCACTCAAATTAGGCCTCCTGTCACTGGTTTTTAGGCATCTGTTTCATAGGGAGGCCCTGGAGCCCTTGCAGGGCAGAGGCTCTCTTCCATACACCCCTCCGGTTCTCAAGAATGGGTGCTTACTCCCTGGTTGCTGGGTGAACGCAGGCAGGGGAGGTCTCCTGTGTATCCTTCCCAGGGACTGGAGTGCACCATGATGAAGTCTGCAGGCTCTGGAGCCAGACCAGATGTGTCTTTTACCTGCCAGTCTCTACCTCAGCTTGGAGAAATGGACAGCTCCTCCTCTTCTCCCCACCCACAATCACCTTAACTGACGATGCAAGCAGGCTTTTGTTTTAAATCAATAAGATGGGGCTCTCGTTTTGTAGCTCTGACTGGTCTGAAACTCAGTATGTAGACCAGGCTAGACTGACTCAAAATTGTGGCAACTTCCTGCCAAGTACTGGAATTTCAGTCATGTGCTACCACCCTGGCTTTTTGTTTGCTTGGAGTTTTCATTGTTGGTTTGTTTAAATTGAAACAGGCACACACATAGTCTAGGCTGGTCTGGGACCCACTGTATAGCAGATGATTAACTTCTGACCCTCCTGCCTCTATCTCCAAGTTCTGGGATTACAGGACCACTCTCAGTTTATGTGACGGCAGAGGTGAGACTCAGGGCTTTATGTGTGTGGCAAGAGTTCTACAGCCCCAGACCGTTGGTTTGCTTGCTTTGAGACAGGCTCTCACTATGTAGCTCTGGCTGGCCTGGAACTCACTCTGTAGGCAAAATTCTCCTTGAACTTGTAATGACTCTCCTGCTCCAGCCTCCCAGACGTTGAGAGTGCAAGTTTGCACCACCACTCACAACACTGCTGGGTTTTGTTATTTGGATCCTTTATTCATCCCTACAAACTGGAGTCTAGTGTGTGGTGGGGGTGGGAGGGAGGGTGTTGGAGGGAAAGAACACATAGGCAAGTAAGCAGGAAGTTGGGAGGCCCTAGGGTGGCCAGTACTTTCATGACAGACCCAGGAATCTAAGGATACTGAGACAGAGATCTCTTTGACATGGTGTGGCTAGAGTGCCCTGTGCTGTAGGGTGTCCTAGAGCAGAGGGCTCACAGAGTGTGGCTTACTGCCATGGTCCTCAGCCTCCTGCACAAGACCATGTGTGCTGGGAGATGCTCGCACACAGAACACTAGGACCACTTCCCCCTAGGGTCAGAAGCTCCCGGAGGTCAGACAGTAAGGACCAAGGATGCTAGGGGCCACTTCTCCCTCTGAGGCACACACCACAGGATCCCTGGCTTGGCCTTGAGCTCAAGGAAGCTTGTCAGACCTCATCATTCCCCACTCATCAGGGGAACCCCACAAGCTGCAGAGCAGCTGCCCCCTTCTCTTTAGATTGGCCAGCCTTTGTTCTAGACCTGTCTTAGTTCTGGCCACCCAACAGAAGCGAGCATGGGGGCTCTCCAGAGAGGCTGAGATGAAGGGCTGATGCATCATCACATGCTCACCAGGGCTGTTCACTGGAGAGCAGCGAAGGCTGGGGGCTTCAGTAACAAGCTATGGTCCTTTCAGCAAGGAAGGGCAAAGACAAGTGGTCGGAGGGGTGGAGGCATGTAGATGAGAGTGCCCAGCAGGTGATCCAAAGATGCTATTGAGCTGACAGAGCCAGAGAATCTGGTGGAGAAAGGCTGAGATCTTTGTGGCCTGGTAAGGAAGGAATTCAAAGCAACTCACAGACCTCTGGTCTGCTGAGAGCTTGGCTAGTGTGAGGAGCAGGGGAGGCGGAAGTGATGGGTTTTTGTCCTCTCTGCAGTGGTCCAAGGTAACAAGTGGTAACCAAGGACAGTCTGAATTTCTCAGAGATATGGAAGGATCCTGTTCAGTGCTGACTCCTCTGCCTCAAGAGATACTTTATCAGACTGGACCCAAGAGTGCCCTGGATCCTGCCAATCTCCTTCTTTCAGACACACAGATGGTCCCCACATTGATGCCTGTGGGATCTGAACTCGGCAGCTGGCCATCAGCCCCTGCCTCCATCTCCCCTTGTCCCTGTGAGTTGCTGTGCTGCTTACATCTCTGTGTCTGAGGTTCTGGGGAACAGCTTTGTAGTCTTAAAGGTGCCCAGCTCCCCTGAGAACCTCATGTCCTCACTGGTTCTGAGAACCCACATCTTCTGGACTTGGTATTTGGATGAGGCCTGGTAACCTGGAATTTTCTGTGGTTACTTGAACTCATGTATTTTACCCCTCCCATCCTGGGGTGGGGGTCTCTTGTCCCCTGAGGATGCCTGAGACACAGCCCTGCTTTGATACAGAGACACAAATGTCAAGGTTAGAAGATCCACGTCAACATTCAAGAGAAGGAATATCAGTAGGCAGAGGCCCCAGTGTGAGTCCAATGCTCACCCTGAGCAACAAGTCAGGCTTGAGCGCCTCAGCCCTCCATTGACACACTGTAGAGACCTTGTCCCAATAAATGTCTCTTCTTGCTTTCTTAGCAACCTCAGTACCTCCATCCCCAGCTGCATGACCCCAGCCTTGTTACCTAGCCTCTAAACCCATGCGATCACCTGTCAAACGGAGATAATCACGTCATTGGGTTCTTTGGCAAATTAAAGGATGTAGTTCGTGTAAAGTGCTTTACATGGTCCCTGGCACAGAGTCAGGGCTCAATAAATGCTATCCTTTACAAATAATAATAACCATTGTGAGTGCCCTGGAAGTGGGTTTCCTCACTCCCTTACACCAGAGCTCGGGAAATTATTTCTTCATGGTCTTATTAACTACTGTCTCCCCAGACAAGTGCGCCACCCTGTTCTATCTTATTCACCACTGAGCATGCACCTATAAAAGCACTCCCCTTTATTTCATTTATAGCTGCTTCCACAAAGAGACCCCACATTATCTCATCTCCCCCTGTTTTGTGGGCTCCTCCTGTGACCACTCAAGGCCAGAGTGACTCCTGAGGAATCCTCAGCCATTGGTCTGTGTTGACATTTTCCCTCATCCCTAACACACAGCCCCTTAGTAGAAAAATCTATAATTTGCCGAAGCTTCATGGCACAGGCCTGTAAACCCACCTATTGAAGAAAGTCCAAGGTGAACATATGTCTTTAATCCCATCACTGAAGAGGCAGAGGCAGGTGATTCTCTGTGAGTTCAAGACCAGCCTGGTCTACACTGTGAGTTTTAGATCAGCTAAGACTATATAGTGGCACACTGTCTCACCAAAGGTGGTTTAAAAAAGAAAGCTCAAGGTCAACTTAGCAAGACTCTATCTATATCTATATATTCGCATCTACATAATAGGGAAAGGGCTGTAATACATTGTATTATATATTGCATTGTATTATATATTGTATACTGTATAATATGGAAAGGACTATTACATATTACATTATATATAGTATATTATATATAATGCATTATATCATATATAATATATATTATATGCATAGCTCAGCAGTTAAGGCTTGCCTAGCAGTGTGAAGCCTTGGGTTTAATTCCCAGTACTAAAAAGAAATCTGTAATTAGAATTTCTTGTTAAATGTGTGTGTGTGTGTGTGTGTGTGTGTGTGTGTGTGTGTGACAGAGAGAGAGAGAGAGAGAGAGAGAGAGAGAGAGAGAGAGAGAGAGAACAGAGTCTTTTGTGCACAAAGCATGTTCTCCTCGAAAAGGAATACAACAAAGCATGAGGCGTCTGTAGAGACAGAAACGCCTGTGTTATCAGCTGAGCCCCGTGGCCTTCTGGGATGACAAGGTTGGGCACACTGAGAGGAAATGGGTGAAGAGACTAGACCCAACCTGCACACGAATCCTTTCTCTCCTGGGTTATGGGAAGAACTCAGAAAGATGTGGATTCCTGTAAGAGGCAAGTCTTGAGACCTTGAACCCCAGGCCTGTTTGTGGACACCCAACATGCCTGAGTTTCTGTACTCACAGGCATGTAAACCCCACCTCAAGGCTTGGAAATCTGGGTGGAGAAATCAGGAAAAATTGCAGAAGAGAGATACAAGGAGGAATGTAGTATGGACAGGAGTTGGGGTCCCCCAACAGTGCCTAAGACAAAGTTTCTTTTGAAAGTATTTTTCATTGGGACCTTCCTTCTCCAGTGGATGTTAGTTAGCAAGCGGTTAGCAGCAAGCTCTTAAGCTCCGAGCTCAGAGGCGCCTGTGATTTATACCTGGCCTATGTAGATGAGGGACATGCCCAAACACTTTTCACTCGGCGGCGGCGGCGCTGCTGATCAAAACACAGTTTGGCTGCTGCGCGGTCAAGATGGAGGCTTGAGAAACCCGGAGCGCTAGGATGAGGGCAGCACCAGGGTTTGGGAAAGAAAGACAGGCTCACTCTGGGTACCAGGAAAGGATGTGGGGTGGGCCGGGGCAGATAGGGCCCACCAGTGGAGCCTCATGAGTGGGCCCCAGTCTCCTTTGGCTCCTGGCGTGCTCCTTGAAAGTCAGGGAGGACTCACGGAGCACCCAGACCCCTCACATCCTATGGATTCAAGGACTAGCAGACATCATTACTGTGAACTCCGTGTGTAGTCATCACTGGGACCCAGTGGCCCTCCTGAATGCTGGAATTCCTAATGGGGTCCTGCTTGGATCTGCCGGCAGCTAAGAGTGTGGAGTGGGTACTCACAAACCCAGAGAGGAAAGGCCAGGTTCAGTGGAGGAACCGGAGGCAGGAGCCCGGGACTGGTGAATGTGATGATGTGGGTGTGGGGCAGGGGGTGCAAAGGAAGGTGTTGAGGCTCGCTCCCGGCTCCCGGGAATGGGCCCGGGAGGGAGGAGCAGGCAGCGCTTTGAACTTGCGCACAGCCTCCAGAAGGAGGGCGGGGGAAGTCCAGGTGCCGACCAGGCTGCCTTCACCTGCGGATCCTTGGCGCTGTGGGGGACGAGGCGCAAGGGAGACCTCCTGGGAATGCGGTGGAAATACCCACCTTGAAAGGCACGGAGCGGGAACGTAGCCCTGAGCGCCGGGTGTGGCGAGGCGCCCGCCCCCACCCTCACCCGCCCCTGGCTGCAGCCTGCGCACCTGCTGCCGCTGCCCCTCTGGTGCCCGTGCCGGTGCTGGTGCGGGTGCCAGGGTCGATTCCAGGACCCCGACCTGGTGGTGCTCTCAGCAACTGGGCCATCGCGGTTCCAGCCCTGCGCAGATTACATCCAGAAGTCCCCACAAATGAGTTGGGAGCTTCTATTGTTCTTCAAAGTTTTATTACGAAAATTGTAAAGGAAGGCTGTGGGTCTTGCTCAGAGGTTTAGGGCTGGTAGAGCACGCTACCAGGGCCTAGCGTTCAACACCACAACACGGGGGAAAGTGAACCAGGAAAGTCGAAGGGGGGGGGGGGCAGGAGATGTATGTAGCTGAATGGGTAGAGTGCGTAGCTAGCCTACCCAAGGTCATGGGAGCCAGGAGGGGTCATAGCTAGTCCCAGGCCAGGCAGAGCTACATAATGAAAAGCAAACAAAACCAATGCCAGGAGCAAGTATCTACACGCTTCTTAGGGCAGCCATTTCTAATGTTTTACACACGCACGTTTGTTTTGGCTGAACAATTGTAAAGTAAATTCTATTCATCATGAACTCTGAGATTCTGATATGTGAGGTTGGCCCCGAACTCAAGACTTCATGCTGCTTAACAGAACTCCTAAGGATTCCCAGTGATTCGGGTTTCTGGTGGTGTCCTCTACTGCCTTTACCCTAAGGGTTTTCAACCTAGGCTCCAGTTATTTCTTGCCTCTTGTCTTCATTTTATCCTAAAAGTATTTCTCCTTGTGCCCAACGCACTTTGCAAAACGACGTTGGCTCTGTAGAGAGCTATTGCCTCCAGTCTTTCATCGGGTGACCGATTCTCAGCTAGTGTCTTACCTCTGTAGCATCATGTGACTTGCTCCTCTGCCTCTCATTTCCCTGACAGCTGAAGGTTACCTCTTAGGTCAAACGTCTTTGGCAGTGAACTTTATAGAGGAGGTTGGGTACCCTGCATTGCACTATCTCCGGCTATTTGGCTGTCCTATTTCTCTGGAGGTGTTTAATGGGGTTTCCTAGTCTCCTTCCCAGATGGGCTGGTCCAGCGGGTTAGTGCTGGAGTCCTTGTGTCTGGGTTTTGCAAATCTGCCCCTGGTAAGTTACCTGCCTTCCTGACCCGAGCAGCCAATTGGGCAGTCATCATCTTCAGCCCTCCAAAGGGCATGGTATGGGAGGTATGGAGAAAGGTGAGTTCTCAAGGCTCTGGTCCCAGGAGTAGCTGATATCTGGATCTGAAACGGGCAGGGAAGCACCTAGGTCCCAGTCAGCATCTCTAGGCTGCTCTTGGAGTCCGTAGTTCTTGTAAGATTATAACTATACCCAACAAACATCTATATGCTCTCAATGTCTAGCGCAGGGCTGGCCCAGGGTAATTGCCTCTAAAATGAAGATATACGGCAGGCTTGTGGCCTTCATGGAGGCCCCAGAGAGATGGTCTAGAGTGAGCTTCAGCCAATAGTTCAGCTTTCTGCATCCGACAACTCAGATAAGGATTTCCCAGGCTGTGCAGCAGCTGTGGAAAAAGCCCAGAGAACCAGCAGGGTGGCTTCTGCCCTCAGCTTGTCATGGTGGCAGCCTGAGTGATCGGGCAGGAAGGATTGACAGGAGAGGTCAGTGGGAGCCACTGGTCTAGTCCAAGGACGCCCTCCCAGGGGTCCTGTGCCCACTGGGAAGCCAAACTCTCCACTTAGTAGTTCCCAGTGGCAGAGACAATTTGTCCTCTGAAAAGTATCACCATTTAGCGGCAAAATGGACTCTGTAAATGGCTCAATGGAGGGTGTTCAGGGTCATGCCTCCCTCTGATAAGCTCAAGAGATGACCAGAAGAAACAGTCTAAACTGGAAATGAGAGGGGATTTTAATCTCAGATCTTGTGGGGTGAATTGGAGCTCAAAGTGAAATGAATGGCTAGGCGGGCTGTTTTCTCTTTTAACAAAACTTGGCTTGAAGGAAAAGCTCCATGAGAACCCGGAACAGTTTAGACCAAGGAACTGGCCATCTTCATTTCCTGGAACAATTAACCAGATCCTGTCAGGCACCCATCTGCACATGGGAAATTGTCTCTGCCATCTGTAGCTCTGATTTAGAGGGTCAGCAAGGAGGAAGTGGATAAGGTTCAAAGGTGCCAATGAAGCAAACTGGGCTTAAGGAACGTTTGTAGTTCTGATTGGCAGGTTGGTAGGTAAAGAATAAATGGCTGAGCCCAGAGAGAAAAGGACAACCAAATCAAGCTGAGCTTTCAGGCCTAGAGTACAGACCAACTCTTTGACAATCCTCTCAGCCTCTCTCCACTAGATACTCTAGTATTTTAGAATTCTGCCTTAAGTGGGATTCCTCACACTTGCATAATATGAATTGTTAAATGGTCTTTTTTATAAAAAAAAAAAAAAACCTGGAGCCTGATATTGGGGTGAATGCTGAGAGATCAGAGAAACAAAGGAATAAGCCACCTCTTGCCTCTAGGACTCCTCATCTGAAAAGCTTTCCTCAGCCAAAAGTGCTAGGATTAAAGGTGTGTGCTACCACTGCCTGACCTCTGTGTTTGATTTAGTGGCTTGTTCTGTACTGTGACCTATAGGCAAATTTTATTAGAGTATACAATATATTACCACATTCCCCTTTTTTGTCTAAAATAATAAAAGATTATAACTAATATAAGAAAAACTATATACAATAAGTATATACAATACAGATACTAAAGAATTACATTAATAATGTCTAGTCCATTAACATTTGACAAATTCAGAGAAAATACTCCATTATCTAACCTATTTTGGTGAGTGCAAAGTGTTGTACCTAATTCACTTTCTATCCTAACTTGTATTACCAACCAAAAACTACCTTTTGATGTCTTTCAAACTTATATACTTTACACCTCTGTAGTGAGTTTCTTTTCTGAATATGTTAACAAGGAAAACTAACTATCTGGTCTTCAACTCCCTTGGAGACCCAAGAAGGGAATAATATTACCTAAGTAAGCAGGAAGCAAACAAGCAACTTCTGAAAAATGTGAGAAATGACAGAAACAGCTGGCTGCCTGGACAGTCACCCAAGGTTCCTCTGCAATGTTGGGGCATCTATCTTCAGCCAACAGGCCTAGCCTATCTGACAGACTCATCTGTGAAGCAGAATTTTCTGAAGGGCTGTCCTGCTTTGTCTTGATAAGGTTCAGAAGTCCTTTCTTTGTGTCCTGCTTGTCCATTTTGGACAGCATACTGTCAGTAGTCGAAGTAAGGGCAATTTCTTGCATGGAGGCTAATGTGCCACAATGAAAGTCAACTTCATATGGAGTTTTCTTCAACGCACATCATCTTCTCTGAAGTAGATTGGTGCTGCCAGGAGCAGATATTTCTCATTGTCATAAAAAAAGAATCAATGTTATTAAAACATCTTAAATGCCATATTCTGAAAACCTTGAAAACACATCTAATATGACTATAAGTTCAATTGTAATAACTACTAACTTTCATTTCTTTATATCCTAATTAGTTGGTAATAATAACTTTTAAGGACTAGCAATTTGCACTACATTGTTAAATGAGCTGTATAGGTACAATAACTTGAACAAGATTAGAAATGTATGTACAGTGTATTCTAACAAATAATTTCAAATTTATATCAATATACAAATTTTGTATATTATATACAAATTTTGTATATAATATACAAAATTTGTATATAATATACAAAAATCCAATCCAGTGCAAAATATTTAAAACTAGTAGTTGTTTTTTAAAAGTAGATTCGGTAATCTACTTCTTTATCTTATCATTTCTATATAATACGTTTCTATATCACACTTGGTCAAAGGCAGGGTGCCTCTTCTGCATAGAATGGGGATCCTATCCTATACATACAAGGCAGAAATATGCTAGTAACATGGAGTCCAGTGTTTTGACTGATGCTCTGTGAGGCTTACAAGATGCTCGTGAGGCTTACAGGAGGTTCTGTGTGGTATAAGGGTGATGGAGCTCTGGCTAGAGGTCAGAAGGCCTAGACCATTCTGTATTTCACTACTTTGAACCAGTGAAGGACACTGGATGTGTTCCGTCAATTGGGGGGGGGGGGCTTCAGTTTCCCCAAGAAAATGAGGTTAACAGTCCCACCAAGCTTTGACATTTCATGGCTTGATACTTTAATGGAATAGCTGACTATGTGACCATTTACAGAAGGCTTCCTGTGGCCTTCCAGAGCCTCCTATGTCCCACATACCCTCCTCCAACCAGCCAGAGGCCAGCAAGGGGCACTTTTCAAGCAGAAACTTGTATTCTACAAGCCTTTATTATCTATCAACCTTGTATCCAGAGACCCCTGCCCTTGCCAGGGTCTCGTGGATGCTCAACATCTTTCCCCTAGAAAGCCTAAATGTATCTGGAGGGAACTAGGAGAGTCGTTTCAACTCCCAGGCGGGGATGATGTGACCCAAGCAAGCCTTTAGGCCTTGGTTGTTTTGTCTGTGAAACAGGGCCTAACTGTGGTGTCTGAGGCTAGAGGCCAGATCCCGGTTTCCAAAGGCAAGGACTGCTCTGCCCAGTGAGGGTGGGGAAGGGAAGATCATGGGATTCACTTGGGAACCACTTGGTAGGAAATGACTCAGTTCTTGACCTAAGTTCCTGGAAGCCATGTCCCCGAGACAGCTGGCACTTCTCAGAGAGACCTTCTTGGGATCTGAGGTGGGAGGTCCCTGGTCTGGCCCTGACATCTTTGGATATCCTAGGATGAGTCTTCCCCCTGGTAAGTCTAGAGAAAGTGAACCAGACCAGGCTGCAGAGCAAGCCATGACTGTGGGAACCTGTCTCCTCCTTTTTTTCCCATCTTCCACCTTTCCCCTTCCAAGTCTCTGGATTCTTCCTTCTCTCACCACAGTTATTAACCCTCTTCCCCCCTCTTCAGGGCCCACCAGCCTGCTCCGTGTGCCAACCCCCAATTTAGCCAGGAGGGACAGTCCTTCTGTCCCCCCTCCCCTCCTCACTGTGATTGACTCCACCTTCCTGTGAAATGGAGGCGGGGGTGGGGTGGGGGCTGGCTCATGCTCACAACACCTCAAAAAACAGGTTTCAACATTTCACAGGTTTCAACATTTTTCAGGCGGCCTTGTCACACCTTATCAGATCAGGGCCTGCAGGCCCGCTGCAGCGGAGAGTAGACATTCCATTGAGGCTGGCTGTCTTGGGTAGAAAGGGTCCAGCCGGCTACCACCTCCCTCTGATAGGGGCTCAGTGACCCCTGGGGGCATGCTGCTTCTCACATCATTTTCTTCCTTCCATGGCTGCCCAGCATCAGGGCTCTTTGGGGTCCTGGGCAAATGCTTCCTTGAAGGGTTCCTGTTGGCCCTAAAAGGAGCTTCTAGAAACAGGGTGAAGATGAGTTGCCGGAGTTACCCCAATGTAGGCAGTCTCTTGGCCAGCAGAGCCGGTAAGCTCTGTTGCTTGACTTCCATGGGAATCTCGGGGATAGAGGAATAAGCAGAAGAAGAGGGAGGAGAAGAAGAGGAGGAGGAGGAGGAGGAGGAGGAGGAGGAGGAGGAGGAGGAGGAGGAGGCCACCCTGCCCTTCTCACCCTGCTTCCTTCCAGAAGGAATGACTTTGACGTTGGTTTTCTTTCTTCACGCCTGTGGGTTTCATCCCATGATGTGGGCTGCCAGCCTGGAATCCCTTTCCTTCATACTCTCCAGGAGGCTCTGCCTTCTGTCTCCTGCCATGCTTGTGGTGGTCTTGGTGACACGGGAAAGTCTAGCCAAAGCCCCAAACCCAGAGTTCAGCCAAGCCAGCCTGAGAAACAGACACAGATGCTGGTTCCCAGGCAGCTCTCACTGGGTAGAGAAGGTCAGACTGGGGATAAACCCCACTGTATTGGCCAGAAAGGCATCTCCACAGGAGGAGATGAGGTGATAGCTCCACCTGGCTGAGGTGATGGCTTAGGGTGAAGCAGAGCTCTCACTTAAGGGAGAAAAGAGCAGACAAGAGACAGCAGAAGTAACAGTGTGATGCCCACCCACACATGCAGACTGTATGCCTCTGGAAGGACCATGAAACAGAAACCAAGGACGAAACCTAGGGTCCCACAGGTTTTAGGCCGATCTGTGTGAGGTTTGGGCTGGGCTAGTGTTGAACCTCCCTGACTGGGTACCATACGGTATCAGTGCCCCAACATGAGGTTTTCAGTTGGCCCAGCTCCCCCAGGTACCTGTTCGGGGGGTTTCAGGTCTAGAGTACCATTCCACTCTACCTTCTGAATAACTGTCCTCAAGTGGGGTGTCTGCCTCTGTTTTCTTCTTGGGCTCTGTACTCCCCACTGTCTATATGTAGGGTCCGGAGCTGTCATTGTCCCCAAGATTTCCTTTTCCTTAGCTTCTAGCCTTGATGGATGCTGTCTCCATCTTCCTGGTCACCCTGGTTCAGACCCTCACTCCTTCCTCTCTTTTTGTCCTTATCCACAGCCTTCTCTCTGTCCCTGAAGCCCTTGTCTTGAGACAGACAGCATGCCCATCCACTGCTACAGCCCTGGATAACATCTCTGGCTCACCTGAGGCCAGTGGCATTGAGGTCTCTGGCCATGGCAATGTGTTGCCGGGTCCCAGAATCTCCTTATTGCCAACTGTCACATCAGTCTCCCAGCTGCTTCCCAGCTGCTGATCTCCAGGGCTACCCTTGTCCCATTGCACATGTGACTGATAAATAAACAGACTGAAGTCCAGCTTCGGATGCTTCAAACTCTGCCAGCCTGCCTGAAGTGGCATAAAGCTTGGCAGGTGGGTCCCTTGCCAGCCTTTCTTTCCTCATCTGTTCCTCTGAATAGCCCAAGACTTCAGGTGAGAGATAAAATGGTTACCCAGGTATACCAGCTGTTCTGAGGCTGGTCTCTGTTCCAAGTGCTGAAGAGAACCCGGATCTAATTACCAGGTGCAGGGCTGCTCCTGATCACGGCAGCGGGGACCCATTGGTTCCACTCTGGAAGACTCAGTGATTTCCCTATGCTAGGGCAAAAATGACAGAAGTTGTAAATGACAAGTGTCCAAAGACCATCTCCTGCCTTTGTGTGGCACCCATAGTGCCCTGAGCTGGTAGGTGCTTGAAGAGGGCTTGTTGGTCTGTCGTTGATAGATGCCTCCTGGCCTGGGTGCTGTTCTGTGGGGCTTCATTCATCTCTGTGTTCCTAGTACCTGGAGCTCTGCCAGGTTTGGAGTCATCATTCAGTAAGTGATGCCGAGTGAGCAGGCGTTGAGTGAATGTGTTTACCAGGGAAGGACATGAGCCCAGCTGCTGGACCAAGCCTCCATTTGCTTACTCTCTCTGGGCCCAGTCTGCTGACCCAGGCAAACTGGAAACCCAGCCCTACCTTGGGCTCCTTCCTCTTCCCCTCAGCCCCTATATGTGAGCTGAGTGGTCTCTGTTCCTGCCGGATCCAGAAAGGCAGATGCTCCTCTGGGCCTGTGGGGTGGAGAGAGGTCCAGGGGCTCCCCACTTCTGCGAAGGGCAGCATCTAGGTTTCCTTTGTGAGTTGCCGGGCACTGCATCACTCAGAGACGGCGCCTCCTTGGCCATGCACTGTGCTGCTGGGAAGAGTAGAGTAGCATGCTCACCTTGCACAGGGCCCTTGCGTGTCTGAGGTCAGCACGGATTCCAGGAAAGGTGGTAGCAGCTGTGCATCTTGAGTTTTGTGCCTCTACTCGCTTTGTCAAAGCTTCTGGCTGAGGTGCCAGGGCAAACGTCCCCTTCCAGGGCCCAGGGAGGATCCAGGAGTTGAGAGAACTCTGTCTGGCCCACCAGGCTCAGCTCCTTCCTAGCACATGAAGGAACTTTGTCTCCTCCCTCATTATACCCACCAGCTCTACCTTGTCTAAGTGGAAAGGCAATACCTTGGCTCTTTCTGCTCATGTCTCAAGATTTCCTTTTGGCTTTTAGAAGTTTCCATATTGCCTAGACAGGGTAGAGTTCTGCTGAACCAGATGCAGGTTGGGTCTCTGTCTAGTATTGCCGAGAAGCCAGCAGAGTACCTGGCTGTGTGCCTTTATGGGCTTTTAGAAACCCTGTGGTCTGTGCAGGAGGGGAGTGGAGCCCTCCTCTCCCTCCCAATCCTTGGGTGTTTATTTTATGAGGTCCTAGGCTTGTGGATCAGAATCTCATAATGATCCCTCTTTGAGGCTGGAAGGATGGCTACTTAGCTCCATGAGAAGGGAAGGGCAAGGACTCCCATGATCTCAAGAAGAGCAAGAAGGGGGTGGCTTGACCTCAGAACTTACCCCAAGACCAATGGAGGATCCAGAGAGCTTTCTCCCTGTGCGGTGGCTCTGAGATCCATCCTTTCTACCCCTCTGAGTGCTAGAGAAGCTTCTGAGAGTGTGTCTTTATCAGACTCTGGGACTCACAGGAAGGGACGGCGGTGCAGGGAGAAGAGCCTGTTGGCAATGGAGAGCTGCGGCCACAGCTCCTGATCTTTCCAGTCAACTGAGTGACCCAGAAAAACAACAAAACCTCTTCGAGCTTTGGTATCCCCATAAAACTAGAGCAGACCAGTGGTTCTCCAAAAGTTTCCTAAAACGTTGAGGGACCCAAGTAGACACAGTCCCGGTCATTTTAGCTATTATTAATTGTATAAATCAATGTGTTAAGTACATTCTTATCATCCTAAACATTCATTACTGTGGAATATGAGCCTAGGCTGAGGCTGCTGGATCTTATGGAAATCCTGTGTTCATTTTACACACACACACACACACACACACACACACACACACACACACACACAATCCCTCTTTTAAAATGTTTTAGATATAGGGAGAGGAGAGAGGTTGTGTTTGCGTCCATTTTCAAACAAAAATAGTTAACAGTTAAGGCAGCAGCCTGGACCTGGTGACTCCCAACACCTTCCTAAGCTCTAAGATCCTGTATGGGAGGCTCTAAACTTAAAAGCAAACAAAACAAACTGGGCTTGGCTACAGGGGAGGCTACCTGGTGGGATGAGCCTGGTGTTGACAGGCAGGGCCAGCCCGGCCCCAGTGGGGGCTCAGTAATGCTGGGGGATGCAGAGTCTGCAGGTATTTGAGGTCACAGGGGTCACAGGGACACTTCTCTTTGTGAGTCAATGCAGCAGCTAGGCTGCCCTGAATTATCTGACTGGGGCTAGAGGTGCAGCTCAGTTGGTAGGGTGCCTTCATAGCAGGCACAAAGGCCTGAGTTTGATCCCCAGCACTGTATTAACTGGGTATGGTGGCTCATGCCAACAATTCTCGAACTAAGGTAGAGGCAGGAGGCTCAAAAATTTAAGATCATCCTTAGCTACATAGGGAGTTCAAGGCTGGCCTGGGCTATATGAGATCCTGTCTCTAAAACAAAAGCAAAACAAAGAATTCTGTATCTCACTGTGAGAAGTATTAACAAGCCACTCACACTTTTTTTGGTAACAGCTGCAGATCTTTCCCCCATTTTCCTTCTCATTAATTATATGTGTAAATAAAGGATACAAATTAACTCATTAAAATTGTTGCATCTGAGTTGGATGTGGGGTGCACACCCATAATCCTAGTACTCAGGTGTCTGAGACAGGAGGATTGCAAGGTCAAGGCCCAAATGGGCTACAGACAATGGTCTTGTCTCAGAACACCGCTATCTAGGGCAGTAGAGCCCTTGCCTAGCATGGGCAAGGTCCAGGCTCCCTCTCCAGCAAGGAGAACTTTGTGTGTTTGATCTTGTCAACGTGCACACCCACCCACAGCCCTCTATCCACAGGTGACAAATAAGTGACCAAGAACTGGGTGGCAGTGGGAACCTGACAAGGTTATGGGGATGTTTTCAGTCTGGCCTAATTGGAGAGTGGTATTTCTTCCTTAGGGCCAGCACTCAGGTCTCTATGATGGGCCTATGGCTTGCTGCCAACTATGACCCCATTCATCTGGCTGCTTGTATCTGCCCAAGTCCAGCTGGATGGTGGGTAGTTGGGATGAAGGATGAGCCATCCCTTGGGGCTGAAGGCAACAGGGCATTGGGCAGAGCAGGGCAAGAAAGGGACAGGAGCCCTGGGTATAAATAGCCCCTACCCAGCAGGGCAGGCCTGGCAAGCCCTCTGTCCTCCCCCTCACCAGCTGCTGGTGCCAGCCATGCCCCAGCCTCTTTGGGAGCCTGGTCATCATCTCAGATCCTCAATGTAGGAAGTCTCTCAGCGGAACTGAGGAGTCTTGTCCTGTGTGTGGGTGAAACCTCCGGCTGCCTGGAACCTGCTGAGTGGGGGGCATCAGGCCGGCTCTTTGGGGGGCATCCTCTGTTTCTTGCCTGGAAGCCCAAGTGTGCTGGTGTATGTGTGGGGGGAAACAATAGAAGACAAGCCCCTTTGTGTGACAGGCTGCAAACAAATTAGCCAGCCAGACATCGCAGTGAGAAGGGGTGAATGAGCAGGAAAACTCAGGCTAGGAGAGGTTACTTCTGCCTGGGAGTTCATGGAAGTCTTTAGAAGTGATTCAGGATAGGTTTGCCTTGGGTATGGGCTGCAGAGAGGCACTCAGGTGGAGCTCAGCATGTGAAAAGGGTGTGAAGCAGTTTTAGCTGGCCTTAAGGCAAATCTAATCAAAGCCACTCACACTGGGAAGAGAAAGAGAAGAGGAGGCTCTCATGTTGACTCTCCTAGGGGGACAAGCTCTTCCGTAATGGGGACAAGAAGTGGGTTACATTGATATGTCTGCGATGATGGAATGTCAGCCATGCTGTGTGGGCACAGCTTAGGGCCGGCAGGGCATGTCTGGGAGGGCAGCTGTCTGTCCCACAGAATTCAGTCCCAAGGCCACAGGCTGAAGAGCCCAAAGCCATCCATAGATCTGAGCCCCATCCCCAGAGGCCCTGGCTAATTACCACAGGATGTCCAGATCCACTGAGACCTTTGACCAGAGCATCCTGGAAATGCTCCCATGCCCTTTGGTTAACTTGAACATTCATCCAAGTCACACATGGCTTTGCTCAGCTTGGCCTGTCAGTCAGAGGGATCTGCTCTGCCAGCCCAGTCAGGACTGTTGGTGAAGGGTCTCAGCTCTGTCCTGAGGCCTGTTTAATGGGAGGTGGCTTTGGAAATTCTCACGTGTTGTACCAAGTCAGGGATATGAGGACGAGAGACATGAGGTTGGTGACATGGCAGGGACAGAGTACTGAGGGCATGGCCACCATTCCTTAGGGGGTTCTGACGTGCCTGGCACTGAGCAGTCTACCTTTACTCCTCCTGTGGGGTCTGTCTCACAGAAGAAGAAACTGGGATGCAGAGAAGTTAAGGAACTTGCTTGGCTTGGCAGCTTGATTATGAGCCAGGCTAAGGGGACAGGTTTGGAAGGGGAGGGGGCATAACTCAGGGTGATGAGTTGTCTACATTAAACCCTTTCTACATTTTCCTTTCTAATGACTGCAGGGCTTGGGAGGTGAGTGGCAGACCAGGGCTGTGTGCTGGGAAAGGGCATGGTGAGGATTAAAGAAGGAAGAGAGGAGAAAGAGAGAGAACACAAGCCATGAGAGAGGCCTGCAGATCCTTGCCTTGGTTTTCTCGTCTATGAAATGGGATGATAGTGACGACGGCCGTTTCTCCGTCACAGACCTATGAGAATTAAATAAAGACATAAGCATTTAGAACTGTGGCCAGCCTAGGTCAGACCTATAATACATGTAAGGTGTTTTCTTCTGTACACAGAGTGGGGCTCCCTCCAGGGCTTCATGTGCTAAGTGCCATCAGGCTCTGGGCTCACCATTGTCTCCAACTTAGACGGGAGCCCACTAAGGTGTAGACAGAAGTTAGTTACCCCAGCTCCCTGGAAGACCCAGCAGGCCTTGCCCATAAGGCAGAGGTAAGTGGCTTGCCCCGAGCTCAGGAGCCAGGCAGAGTTTCTAACCGAAGTCCCTTGGCTCTGTCTTGTGATCTGCACAGCTAGTAAAGTTCCTACTGTGTTCTGGGGTGCTATCAGGAAAGGGCACTTCGTGAACGGAACTGTAGTTAGCCGTGAGGGTGTGACATTAATGCCTCAGTGGCTACCTCTTTCTCTCTCTTGTTCAGGCTAGCTTGCAACTCCCGATCCTCTTGCTTTTCCCAAGTGTTGAGATTACAGGAATGCGCCGCCAGGTCTCTGGATTTTCCTTTTCAAAAGGGCTCAGGGCTTTGGGTTGGGGAGAACTCAGTGGGAGATCACTTGCAGGCATGCATGAGGCTCTGAAAGATGAGGCTGGGGACCCTCAGATCTGGATGTGTCTCTTCACCAATTCAAAAACCCCCAGTTCTGCCGCTGCCCCTCCCCCCCCCAGCCCAGTCTCTCTTCCCAATCAACAAATGGGAAAACCTGGACTTCTTCCCCTGACAGCTGAGACCAGAGGCTGCCGGAAGTGGCAGTGCTGTGTGCCACGTTGCCCTGGAGTCTCTGAATTGAGCAAGACTCTGAGCGTCTAGTGTGGGGTATGGGGGAAGGGTGCTGAGAAGGCAGCTTATAGCATACTCTGATCGGCCACATACTTGTTCCCAAGAAGCCTGGGGCAAGCCTTCTGGAAACCCTGGTTCTTCATCAGCAAACAGAGATGTTCAAAAATTGATCAGATCTGTTTTGTAAAAGGTGCCGAGCAGCAGGAATCCATAAATGTCCAGTGTTTGGTTTACCCATACCTAGTCAAGGAAGCTCTGGCATGCTTTCTGACCCACTCCAGAGGCCCCAAGGCCCTCTTCCCAAGGCTCCTGAATCCAGGACTTGACCTTGGCCAGTGCCTCGGTTACCTTCTTCTAGGACACTGCCCCTTTATCACGGGGCTGGCTAAACAACTGACTGTGAAGCCCCTAGGCCCACACCGTCATTTCTGCTGTCCCTGTCTTGGGAAGGAAAAGGTAGAGGATGGCTCTGGCAGTCCCTTGATTTGTCTAGAGTATATAACCCTGCCCCCTACATGTACTTCCCAAGGGTTGAAGAGTGGGGGGTAGGAGGATGGGGTGACTTGACTGAAGAACAGGGTGGGGGAAATGCCTGCTGAGACTTTTCCTTTTGCTCTTTAGTTAAAACTAGTCATGACTACACAGCCCGTTTCTGGTGAGGGAAGGTGGCACTCTAGAAACTTCTAGGGAAGGAGAAAGATGGAGGTGGAGGCCCTTGAAGACAGAGTGCTTGACATCAGAGGCAGACAGGCTCTTGGTCAAGTCTAATCCTGGGGAAGGGGCTGCGGGGTCTTGTGGTGTGTGTGTGTGTGTGTGTGTGTGTGTGTGTGTGTGTGTGTGTGTAAGCTCTGCTGAGACTTATGCTTCTGTTTTGTTTTTTCCTAAGATGGAGCTGGAGCCACAATGGCCTCTGCTTCCTTTGTCCTTTATGTGGATTCCTCCCACGAATGGCCATTAGTCTCCGCATGGCCCATGAGTCCTAGAGTCCTGGGAGATTGCTCAGCAGGAGTCCTGCAATTCCCACCAGGGCAACTGACTGGGCCCAGGCACTGGGCAGAACTTGATCTCTGCCACAATTCTACATTTCCAGTCGAGGGTTATTTTCATGACATAATTCAGACCCACGGAGTCCCTCCTCCCCCAGAGGCTCGGCTGTTCCACATACCCTGAAAGTCAGTCATGTCCATGTCAGAGGGCCACTCCCTAAACCAGTGATGTGCCTTCTTGGGACGCCATGTCCCCAAGGAAGTCAAAAAAGCATATGAAGTACCAGGCTTCTCAGAGCCCTGGATCATCCTACCCCTACCTCCTCCCTCCTCTGTAAAGAAATGACATCCGAACTGGGCCAAATGTTTTGTATCTACAGTGCCATCCCCATTGTCTGCCTGCAGGTCCCTGGCCCTGGGCCAGCAGTACACATCTCTGGGCTCCCAGCCTCTGCTCTGCGGCTCCATCCCAGGCCTGGTCCCCAAGCAACTGCGCTTCTGCCGAAATTACATCGAGATCATGCCCAGCGTAGCGGAAGGTGTGAAGCTGGGCATCCAGGAGTGCCAGCATCAGTTCCGTGGCCGACGATGGAACTGTACCACCATAGATGACAGCTTGGCCATCTTTGGGCCTGTCCTGGACAAAGGTACTTACTTGCCTGGGGCTGGGTGGGAGGTGGCGGGAAGGGTCCCAGGACCCTGCCCCCCTTTTTCCCATTGTGGGAAACTCTGAGTCCAAGATCTCCCTAGGAGGGTAATAAAGTTGGTGGAAAGTGGGTGGGGTCCATCTCTGGACACACCAGGCTGTCTCCACATCAGCACATCTTTTCCAGTGCTGCAGGGGGCTGGGTAGCCCTGATTTGCAGCAGGGTCCTGAGATTGGAGGGCAGGCACCAAGGAGCCCAGACCTTCCTTCCCGGCTGACACAGCGGGGATCCAGGCTTTGATGTGGACATGTGTGACATTTCCCTTATGCCGTGTTAAGTGCTATGCAAATACAGCTTTGGGGTGGGGGTGGAATGGTACCAGGCCTAGGTGCTGTGACATGGAAAAGCCTCCAGGATCTGAGGAAGCTGCCTGGTGCTGGGAGCACTGCATGGCCTCCAAGGGTCCCCTGAGGGTTCCTGTTGGTTCCCATGTCTTGAAAGCAAGACATGCCCATAAACTGGTGGCCTGTAGATTGCTCTCAGCTATCTTGAGACCTGGAAGTGTAACCAGCTGTGGCCCTAGTGGATGAAAGTAGCCGCATTTGACTTTGAGCATGGGGTGTAAGAGAGGGAGGGATGAGTGGGGCCACCGCTCCTAGAAGGGGACTTTGGCTCCAGAACATCTTGTGTTCAGGAATTTAATGACCCTAGCTGGGCTGGCCTGGACTGGAGTTTTGCCAGCCGATTTGGGGGGTGGGTGGGTGTTGCTCTTCCTCTTAGAAGGAATTGATAAAAGCTGCATTCACAGCCAGGAAGAGGAGGGGTGACTGAGAGTCAGCTGAGTTTGGGAGATGGGAGCTGACTACCCTCCCGATTGGAGCGAATTCCGCTCCCTCCCCCCACCTGTGCGTCTAGTGCGAAGGGTCTGTACAACTTACCGGCAAAAAACGCTGGCTATTGTCATGGGACAGGAGGGCAATTAGCAAATCAATGGATGATGATTCTGTTTACGCTTCTATTATCAAAGCTAATTATTCCTTGTTTACATAAAAGGTTTGGCCTCTAATTGGGGCCAAGTGGCGGCGGCGGCGGCTGACTTTTCAAACCCGATCTTGCCTGCTTGTTGGTCTCACCGCCTTCCGGCGCCCCACCTCAGTCCAGGTAGCGCTTAATCAAACAGCCGGGCGTCCTGACGCCTCCCCAAAAGCAACACCGGCCTTGTGATCACGCCTCCCGCCCAGGACATCGTCCACCCAGACCTTTCGGCTTTATACCGGTTCGCTGTGGGTCTGCTGTTTAGATTCGCCTCAGCGGGTTGCGCCACATGCCTCAGTCCCACTGCAAGAGGGCAGTTTGTGTCCCAGTTGTGCAGGGACTATGGGGCTGAGACACTGGGATTTGATGCAGGCAGTGGGGTGAGGTTCCGGGAAGGCGTACCCGCGCCCCGGTGCCCCGTGAGCAGGCGGTGGGTCCTGTCCACTTTTGCCCACGTCCTAGCAGGTGCGGGGGTGGGCTGCCGGAAGGCGCGAGGCCGCGGTCCCCCGCGGCTCCCCGAGGGCGCGAGCGCCGCCCCCCGCCGCGCGCCCGCTCCGGTCGCCGCGCCATTCACACGCCCTCTGGCCGCCGCCTCCCGGGGATCGCGCTGCCCGGCGCCGGGGCTGGGGGCGCGGCCCGGCCGCGGGAGCCGCCCGTTGCTACGTGGTGGCGGCCGGCCCGGCGGCCGGGGCTCGGCGGCCGCATTATGCGGGTAATGCGGTGTGACACCGTGCGAACAAAGGCGGATTGAGCGGCGCAGCGGGCCCCGCCGGACGGGGACCGGCACAGCGGGGCTGGCAGCGCCGCTCCCAGGCTAATCCCCGCCCCGCCCCCGCCACCCCCGCGGCCCCGGCGCTGGGAACCGAGCGTGGCGGGGCCGGACCGCCGGAAGCCAGGGGCGCCCTCCCCTGGGGAGCACGGGGCCAGAGGCCCGGATCACCACCGCGCAGCCCCCGGGGCCCGGCCCGTGCTCCTGCGGCAGCTCCCTCTCCACGATCCTCGTCAGGCTACAGGGAAAGTGGGACGCGCCAGCGGCGCGTGAGGACTTCGTGCCAGCAGAGGCTGCTGTGGCTTATGACCTAGGAAAGGAGACCTGGGTCCGACCACCTGTGCAATATGGCACGACCCGCTCTGGGGTCCTATAAGAAGAGATGGCTGGGCCTCTGGCCTCGTAGTGCTCTGACTATAAAACAGAGTTTAGAACATTTTAGGGAATAAAGCATCCGAAAGACAGATCTGTGTGTTCGAAGCGTTCAGGAGGTAGCTAGAGACACCCCCCTGAGAATCTCCTCTTCCCGGGACCCTGGGGCCAAAGGCAGAAAAACTATGCTGTGTCTCGACCCTTGTGGCTTTGAAGGATGTGGACAGGAAATGGGCAGCTATGGCGGGAGAAGCTGCACCCGTTTTGCAGAGTGTAAAGGGAAACTCAGATGAGGAATCTGCCTTCGGGGAACCGAGGGCAGAACATAGGTGGATTAGTAGGTTTAGGCTGCAGAGTCCAGTTTCCAGAGTAGAGGGCTCAGAACTGTTTTGGGAAGGTGTGCTTGTGAAGGTGCAAAATTGGAGACCAAGAGCCAGGACAGAGCGTGGCCACCTAGCTCCTCAGTGTTCATTCCCGCCCCATCATAGACACCCCCCCCCCATCAGAGCAGCATTGCAGCCCGGGCCTCAGTTTGCCCATCTGTAAAGGGAGAATAACAACTAGGGTCTGGACTCACTAAAGAGGAGCAGGAGGGCACCTGGCTTTTCCCTCGATGGCCAGTGAGCCATTGAGCTCTTTCCCAGCCCTCAGAGTCCAGGCTTTGTACCCTAGACTCCAGCCTGAGCGTCTTCTTCCGACATCCTTCTGCAGCCAC
Source organism: Onychomys torridus (assembly GCF_903995425.1). Lineage (NCBI taxonomy): Eukaryota > Metazoa > Chordata > Mammalia > Rodentia > Cricetidae > Onychomys > Onychomys torridus. The sequence goes on from NC_050450.1 coordinate 91,703,595, forward strand.
TCGCGAATCTGCCTTCGTGCATGCCATCGCCTCGGCTGGTGTAGCCTTCGCGGTCACGCGCTCCTGCGCCGAGGGTACCTCCACCATCTGCGGCTGCGACTCGCATCATAAGGGGCCACCTGGAGAAGGCTGGAAGTGGGGCGGCTGCAGCGAGGACGCCGACTTCGGGGTGCTTGTGTCGCGGGAGTTTGCAGATGCACGGGAAAACAGACCCGATGCCCGCTCGGCTATGAACAAGCATAATAACGAAGCAGGCCGCACGGTGAGTCAGCTACCCACAGCTCTGGGATTCCTGGCCCATCCACACCCCAGAGTACTCCCTTGAGCGCCCTCCTTTCTTTCCCCCAGCTGCTCCTAAGTAGTTTTTTTTTTTTTTTTTTTTTAATTTAAGTACATTTGCTTATTCTTTGTCTCTGTATACATGTCACGCTGTGTGTGTGTGGAAGTCAGAGGACAACTTGCAGGAGTCAGTTCTCCCCATCTTGTAGGTTCTGGTATCAGACTCACATGTGGCCCTGTTCCTGGTTCTCTGGGGGACATAAATCTGCCCAGAAGTGTTGCTGCCCTGTAGAAGCACCTGCAGACTCTACTATAGCATGCTGCTTGGCAGGCTGAGTCTGTGCAAGCCTGTGATGTGGTTGGGGGGTGGGAACTGACTTGATGAATCCAGCCTTCCCCCTGCCTGTGGTTGTGGAACCTTGAGCCAATCGCTTAGCTCTCAGCGACAACATCGAAGGGGCCTAACAGTCCCTTGTTAGCACCACCTGTGTGAATGCGGGGTGAACATGAAGCCTGCCGCTGGTGCTCGGGGTGTGACTAGGGACACTGGTTTGCATCCTTTCTTCCTGGCACCGAGTAAGGGTGAAAGAGGGTGTGGTACAGAGGGGGAGGTGGTACAGAGGGGGAGGTGCCCCAGATGGGTCAGTGTGGGCTAGCTGCTACTCCTTTCCCCTAGACCATCCTGGACCACATGCACCTGAAGTGCAAATGCCATGGGTTGTCGGGCAGCTGTGAGGTGAAGACCTGCTGGTGGGCCCAGCCCGACTTCCGTGCCATTGGCGACTTCCTCAAGGACAAGTACGACAGCGCCTCAGAGATGGTGGTGGAGAAGCACCGGGAGTCCCGAGGCTGGGTGGAGACCCTGCGAGCCAAGTACGCCCTCTTCAAGCCACCCACCGAGAGGGACCTCGTCTACTATGAGAACTCCCCCAACTTCTGTGAGCCCAACCCAGAGACGGGCTCCTTTGGCACCAGGGACAGGACTTGTAATGTCACCTCCCATGGCATCGATGGCTGCGATCTTCTGTGCTGTGGCCGTGGCCACAACACGAGGACGGAGAAGAGGAAGGAGAAATGTCATTGTGTCTTTCACTGGTGCTGCTACGTCAGCTGCCAAGAGTGCATCCGCATCTATGATGTGCACACCTGCAAGTAGGGAGCCAGGTAGGGTGCAGGGCGCGGCGCAGGGCTGCTCTCCCCTCTTCTCTGTTTTAAGCTTCCCAAGACAAACAAGTTCCCCCAGCCCAAGTGGGAATCCAGGGCTTCCCACACTTCCATGGGAACGATCTTTGGGCAGTGACGTAGCCAATTTACACCAGGCTCAGGTAATAACCCACGGTGTGCACATAAGCCACAAGCAATTGATTAAAAACCTTACACAAATTAGCAATGGTGAGCTAGACCAGATTTGTTCATGGCTGCCGGCTGTCATTATTGAGCATCTGCGCAGCCAGAAGAGAGAGGCTGAGGTCTGGTTCAAGCCATGCCCCTAATTTTCATTTCTTAGGGCCTCAGTGGCCTCACTGTCCAACAAGGAGAGGTTCAGGTACCAGAAACAGGATCTGGGTATAGTGGCACTGGCTTTTAATACCAGCACTCAGGAGGCAGAGGCAAATAGGTCTCTGTGACTTTGAGGCTGGTCTGGTACACATAGAAAGTTCCAGGACAGCCAGGAATACATAGTGAGACCCTGTCCTTAAAAAAAAAGTCTGAAACAGTGGGTTGGAAAGTGTCTCATACCCTGGGGCAGAGTCATTTCACGTCAACCATGAACCAAGAGGGCAAGCTTTGGCCTAGCACAAATCCTCCAGAGCTTGGGGAGGTGGGTGGGGGAGCAAGATCTGAAGCTTGGGTGGAGCAGGGAGCACTCTCACCAAGTTTATGGAGGGAGATGGGAAGGAGAAAGGATCCCAGTTCAGAGTGACTGTGGTGAGTAATCACGGGATAAAAGGCTGGTGGATTATGCGCCAAGCTTCCCAGAGGTGGTCTGCGTGGGAGGACCCCAGGGAAGGTCAGCCTAGAAGCAGAGTGGCCCGAAAGTCTCTGGCATGGGAGCTTCCTAAGGCCAGCGTGGCCCTTCTCTCTGTGCCTCTCCCCCGAGAAGGGTCTGCCATGCATCGCAGGCTTTGCTATTAGGTCCCACCATCAGCCGCTCACCCCACTTGTCAACCACCAACTCTGACTTTAATAACATCTGTTACCCTTCCTGAGCTACTGTGAGGAATGAGGAGAAGAACTTCAGGGACAGTGCTTGACTGATGGAAATGCAGCTTTCTGTCAGTTTATGGCTGGCCAGGGCAATGTGTTCCACCCAAGCACCTTGGAGCCAGTGACACACTGGAGCTGGTAGCTCATGTTGGCACTGTGTCGGGCTGGGAGGTACCTGACATCCCAAGAACTACCTCTGATTCTGCTCTTAGAAAGGCTAGAAGAAGGGTCACTGAGCACGGAGACTCACAGGTTGACAGTAGTGTGGTGTGTTGGGGTGGAAGGGATGTCAGAAAACCATGGCTGGTCACTTTCTCTGAGGTCCTCTGTGGTATGATGTAGCCCTGACACTCCAATCAGCTGACACGAGCTCTGGCCGTTGGGAGATGTAGGTGTAGTCTCCTTCTGGCCAGGTAGGCGGGCCATTTGTCTAGCCCGCCCATTCACTGAAGGACAGACTGTATTAGTGGCCTAGACAGACTCATGTGCTTGCCCCCTATGTCAGCTTGCTAGGGCCCCAGCACCCCCAGCCCAGGCCTCATATTGGACCCATAGAGGCAGTGTGGGTCCAGCCAGATACAGATCCTGTGACTCAGTCCTTGCGCATGTGGGCAACTGAGATCCTCCAGGCAAAGAAGGAAGTGCTGGGTTGGTCTTCAAAGTCTAGGAAACGCTCTGCTCCAACCCTTGTACTAAAAATCATCCCCTAAGAAGAATCAGGTGTAGCTGGGTAATGGAGCGCCTATCAAACCCTGGATTCACTCTCCAGCGCAGGGGAGGGAGGAAGGAAAGCAGCCCCTTTTCTCTACATTTCTACGATAGACGCTTGGTGTTTTTCCAGTATCATGCAGATACGGTTTCAAGACCATGTAGATCACAGCCTCAGTCTGTCAGATAGTGGGGCTCGCAAACTCACACTTCCTGATAAGAAGGGAGCTCTCTCTCACTGTGAGGTCCTTTGCCTCTCTGAGCCCGGGTTTCCTCTTGATAAGATCTGTGTCCTGCTGGGCTGCTGGGAACTGGATACAGTCATGAAGAGCCTGGCCCAGTGCTCAGGCTCCGAGGCTCAGCAGGGCTGGTCAAGAGTTACTTTCTCCAGGCTCTTGCAGCCTGCTTTGCCCAAAGCTGGTTGAGACCCATTTCCTTCCTACCCTCTAACCCCTGTAGGTGCTACTACTACTGATGGAGACCATCAGACAGGGAGACAGTAGGCAGAGAAAGTCTCTGGCATTTTTCTTGGCAGAACAGGCAGAGAAGGAGCCGCAGGGCAGGCCATATGCCCTCCGTATCCTCCGGGGAGAGCTCAGCACAGTGGCGGCATCCCCGCCCTGCCTAAGTGGGGAAGACACTTTCTCCATTGCATGGGTTGTCCACTGTCTCCAGTTAGCTGCTGGCTTGGTACCTGAATACCAGTAGTTTACAAGCATCGGGTTTATGCTTTTTTTGCTGTGTTGGAAAAGCTATGGACCCAGTCACCTCATCTAACTGGCCATATGACCTGGGTCTGTCACTAGTCTTTTGTGGAATCTTGCGCTGCCTGTTTCAGCTCTGCCAGTCCCACAGCTGAGGGTTACCAGGGGGTTCCTGGGCGGTGATGGCCTTGGTACCTCAAATCCTACCGGATAGGACTGTACAGAGGAGTCAACATTCTCAGTAGAGCATTCTGGGAAAGGATTCACCATAATTAGTTAAGTTGACTCCCTTTCTTTTGGACAATTCCTACAAGCTCCTGGTACCTGAGCACAAACACAGAACGTGTGGCCAGTGGCACTAGCCCTGCTGGTCAGTCTCTCAGACCACCGGGCTTCTCCATCTCTGCATGGAATAATGCTGCCCTAGTTACTTACAGCGGGCTTCCTCAGCTAGGTTTGATTTTTTTTTTTTTTTTCTGTTCCTGCTGATGGCATGTCCTCCCTCCACAGCAGGCTCTGAGGTTAGGAGAGAGCAAGAACAGCCCTGTCAACAGGCCTTCGATCTTTGCATCCCAGGGGGTGATGTCAACAGCAGTTACCAGGTTCCTGACTCTTCCTGTTTATTTCCCAAAGGGCACTGGGAAGGGGTAGATTGTGCTGCTGGATCCATTCATCGAAGTCCCATGGGAAGCAGGATCGAGACCTGGGCCAGCCTTCGGCGCTGGCCAGCAAGGAGCGTGGACTGTTTGCCAGCTGCATGTGATCAACGACCTGGCCCCAGCCGTCTGGGACGGGAGACCCCTCCTTTCTCATCTAACATTCTCACCCTGCTCTGGATGGTGTGTGGCTTTACAGAGGGGCTTTCTGTTTTGGTTTTCCAGGGTCTGCTGGGGACAGACCCGAGGCTTACCTTTGCACATGTTAAAGAAAATAAAAATGAAAAAAAATTCTACTGCAACAGAACAGGCTGGGCTAATGCGAGCTCTAGGCCCCGTGGGAAAGACGAGAGCATGGCAAGATTCTGTCTCCAAGCTGCCTCTGAGGTGGGGTGTGAAGTAGGACAGAGCCCTGCAGTCCCTTTTGTCCATCTACTCCCATTCAAATTGGCACACCATCCCATTCTAAGAAAAACCATAGGGACAGCCAGGATGTAGTGGCGGGGAGGCCCTGGGCCATTGTCGGAGCCGGATCTTGAGTTTTGAAGAACTCCGAATTCCGGACGGCCTGGGAAGCCATTTGAAGAGTAGATGAGTTCCAGTTTTAGGCTCACTTTTTTCTATAGCCCTGCTCTGCATTAGAAATAGTCAGATCTCAACATCTTTCTCTGTCGTTCTGCAGCTTCCACTGTACTGCATCTGCTTGTCATGGTGGCCCTTGTAAATAGGTTAGACGTGGAGGAAAGTCTCTTCCAGCTCCATGCACTTCCTGCAGAAAGAGGGGCTGCTCTGCCCCTCTCAATCCTGCTCACCAGCAGACACTAGGGAGAACAGCTTAGTTAACTAACAGCACCAGTATGGAAACAATCAGCTTGTGATTCCAAATTTGCGGCTGGCCGTCGTGGAGGGTGAAGATTCCCGTTTCCCTTGAGTTAGGAGGGCAGGTCTCCCTGAGTCCTTCTCTCCTTTTGGCTTGAATAACCCAAAAGACAAGAGAACCTGAACACAGCCCTTCCCTTCCCCCACCTGCAAGTGAGGTAGCCTATCTCAGTTCCCAAGATCTGGATTCCATGCTGAGAGGCGGCAAGCCGGAGAATGGAGCAGCTGCCAGCCAGGTTATGATGCACGGTGGTCCTGGCTGGGGTTAGAAAGATGGGCGTGGCAGCACAGATCAACCCATCAACTCTGTCTTAAGGAGCATCAGAAAGTGGAGATGCAACCCAGGGATGGAGCAGAGCCAGGATTTGTCCTTACCCCTTCTGTCTGGGGTCTGCTAACTGGCTTGACATCCGGGCAGCTACTTAACCTTCCTGTTGTGCAGCTGGCTTGCTAAGCAGGCCCAAGTAGGCCCTTGCCTGCACTCCCTACCCTGTGACCATGAGCACTGTTCAAAGTACACCTCCCACCCCTTCCTAGCATCCCAAATGCCCCCTCCCACTTCTCCTTCCAGGAGTCTGAAATCAAAGTCAACCAGATAATGCTTGCTTATATGAGGACACTTCAGCAGAACGGATACAAAATTTAAGTCTTTTCATATCTATGTATTCTATATTAAAAGTGATAAAGTCATGTTTCTGGGGTGTATTCAAATAGCTGACAAGTAATTATTTAATAATAGTACATGAGTGCATTGTAATTATCCTCGCCACAGTCAGGTAATAGTATCCAATGGGAATTTCCTACCAACCTGCTGTATCCAAAGTTTTGTAAAAAGTTGTAGAAGTTGTTGATCTTTTTGATTTTATATTCAAAAAGTCTCTTTTTATAAATATTATTTATTATATAATGTATATACCTTTGAGTTAACTAAGATTATATATTATATAAATATATATATATATATATATATTTGGAGAAAATCTATTTCATCATGCAGTTTTTTTCCATTAAGTCATTAAAGAAAAGGTAAACTTCAAACAGATACATTGTACAATGTGTGGGGTCTCCAGATTCATCCTTAGGTCAAGGGTATCTGAAGGTCATGGCCTCTGCTAATTAAATGGCCACATTACGGTCATTTCCTCTGTTCTTTAAGCAAGATGAGATGTCATGGACAGCAGATGTGACATGAGACTTAAAGGATTACTTGACACTAAGTCAACATCAAACAAGGAATTTCCAATATGGGGAAGAACAAATTTGGTCGGTAATTCATTCACAGACTTGAACATTTTCAACATGTATGTTGATGTCTCCGATATTTCTAAAAGATTTGGCTCAGGTCAGTGGGTCGTAGGGCTGGCCAGCCATTATCTTACCCCTCCTCACCACATTGTCACTGTTTGTTGAGGAACTGTACTACAGAAAACGAAGCTGGACCAGGAATGGCTGCCCCCCACCCCAGCTCTGTATAACAGCTGAACTGTGGAAGAGGTAAGTAGGTTGGCAAGACGGTGTGTTCCACCTGAGCTCTGGACCACTTGACATTGGAAGTGTAGGTTGGTTTGGACAGAAAGAACTTGCTGGGAACTCTGGGAAGGGCACTCTCTTGGGCTGGAGCTGCAGGAAGACTCATCTGGGGCCTCATCCCATCATCTTTTTTTTTGTTGCTGTTGATGATGTTTTTGTTTTTCAAGATAGGGTTTCTTGGTGTAGCCTTGGCTATAGAACTAGCTTTGTAGACCAGGCTGGCCTTGAATTCACAGAAACCTGTCTACCTCAATCTCCTGAGTGCTGGGATTAAAGGCCTACAGTTTTATGACTTTAGTTCTCAGACCTACCTACAAAACATCCCTATAACGAGAAATCCATGGAGTCTGTTTAAAGAGCAAAGAATTTATTAAGGGAAAAAACTCACTGTAAGGAACAGAACTGACACAGGTTCTGGATCTAAGTCCCATGAGGGAGTGAAGAGGGTGATGCCTACCTGCATCTCAGGTCTTAAGGGTCACTGAGAGGCCACGCCCCGGGGGCATGTACTTCAGGGTCATAGGCAGGGGGAGCAACAGTTACCTGCTGCATCTCCAGGGGTGGTGCTTCAAGATCAAAGAACAGCTGCCCACTACATGTCCCCTTGGTGTTCTTGGCACATGCTTCAGAGAAGAGCTAAAGAGTTTTTTGTTTGGGTGTGGTTTTTCCTTTCTTTCTCCTGGTCTACCACTATTAGAGATAACCGTTCCTTGCACTGCACCATCAGAAAAGGAGGTAAATCGACTTTGGATGGTGGAGATGGGTTGCCAGCACCAGGTCCCTTGCCTTACCCCCTCGGTCCACAAGAGCCTTCTTGCGATGCATCTTTCACCTCTAGAAATCTTGTCCCACTTGTGAGAAGCACCTCGAGGGCAGAGGCAGAGCTCTGGCTTGAGCAGCCAGCCATCTTTTATTCCATTTCACTTTCCCATGAGGTAAATACTCTTCTCTCCCGGCATTCTGGGTTTTATTTTTTATTTTTTTGAACCTACAAGATTGCCAAATATTTAAATGGTTCCCAGTCATACTTAGTAAAGCTATCTGTATCCTATGACCATCGTATTCTATTAAGGAGAATACAATCTATAGCTGAGCTTGAACGTTAGTTAGAAACACTGGACAAAGGATGTTTCAAGTTGTACATGGTGGTTCGTGCCTTTAATTTAAGCACCTTGGAGGCAGAGATGGGTGGATCTCTGTTCTAGGCCAGCCAGTGCTACATAGTGAGACCCTGTCTTTAAAACAACAACAACAAAAATTTTTTTTGAGTGAAGAAAATGGGACAATATTGTGAGGTTTTATTCAAAGCAATCTTATTCTGAAGACAGGCTGTTGAGTTCATGGATGAGACACAAATTCAGGGAGAAGAGCTGAGGAGAAAGCTAGAAGAAGCAAGGTAAATGGAGTGAGGCTGTGCTGGGTGGGCCTGCTGGTTTTCTCGTGTGTTGCTGGGCATACCTGCATGTAGCATGAATAGCGGGTCTACACTCAGGAAGTGAGTTCAGCATAAAGTACGGTGTTCCACTGCCATGCCTGGCTTAACAGAACTTGGCTCTCTCACCACTAATCAATCCCCAACAGTGGCTGTCCACTATGGAGACTGTGCTAGAGAGTCACAAATACACGCCATTGCAATTTCAGAGTGGACAGTCTCATTCTGCAGTGCTGGCTATCCTGGCACTATGTAGACCAGGCTGGCCTCAAAGTTGTGCTGACTGTCCAGCTCTGCCTCTGGAGTGCTGGGATTACAGGTGTGCACCACTACACCCCATCCTCCTTGCAAATCCCACACTCACCTCCTTGGGGCTCCTGTGGATCGTAGGTGTTATCAGTGTATCTTGATGCCATGGTGTCAGTGTGCTGGTGACCACCAGGCTGTCACTGGGACTCAACCCCAGCAGCTGCCAGTGGCTTTCATTCTTCACTAACCGAAATCCTGCCTTTGCCTTCTGTGTCTGGTCAGCTGCCTATGGATAGTTGACTCTGCTTCCGCAGGTCTGTTAGGGTTTGATTATCACACATAACCGAATCTCCACCGTAATTCCAGGATATATGGTCAAAACTTAGAGGCTGCTCACTGTAATTTTTAGGCTACAATAAGACAATCTTAAAACACATTCTGGATACTAACTACATACATATACATATATAATACATACATAAATACAAGTGCTGAGATTAAAGGCATGTGCCATCAGCTTGGCCTAAAACTTAGTTTATGGGTTTTGCTTGCATATATATCTGTGTACCGCATGTGTGAGTTAGAGACAGTTGTGAGCTGCCATGTGGATTCTGGGAATCAAACCGGGTCCTCTGGAAGAGTAAGTGCTCTTAACTGTTCAGCCGTCTCTCCAGCCCCCTCAAGACTATCCATTTCCTGTGCTGGTTGTAACAAAACAAGGAGGGGCTTCTCTTCTGAGCCCCTTCTTCGGACAGTCCTGTCAAGTGATCAGAGCTGTTCGGTAAATACTGATCTACACACATTTCAAGTATATTTGCTCTTTATTGCAATCCTTCAATTTGCATTACACAATATAATATTTATCTTTTTCAATATAATTTTGGACAAAAACACAAGACATTAACTTCACTGAACAAGAAACATAAGTTAATCCATACACGGCTTTGTTGGGAGGAGAAAGGCGGGACCACAGACAGCAGGGACCATGGTGATGGACGGGGACCACGGTACTGGCCACAGGCATCCCAGTTCACAACACAATCCACTCTTCTAAAGCCACAAAATAAGCCAGGGATGAAAACCCAAAACAAAGCATACAGACAGCAAGATCAGGAGATGATTGGCTTTCTACCGTGGGGACAGTATCAGAGTCATAACCAGGTGCCCCTGCGGCATCAAGCCTCCCGGATGACTTCGGATCGCTGTCTTTGCGTTTTTTTAGCAGCAGCAGGGAGAGGGGCATGCTCCCTAAGACTCATCACCACAAATGACGACCTAATTAAATGTCTTCTAACCCACTGATTAGACAAATCACCCTCCAAAGGGCTGGGTGCGTTCCTCCTGTTTTGGAAGAACCGAACACACTGGAATGGATATTCAAGGACTGAGAGAGAGGACTAGGAGGTGGCTTGTTTGGCTGGATAATAGTGTTTCATTATGTGCTTTAGACATTACAGATCACTTGAGATGCAGGGAGAGTAAATTATAAGCCATTCGGCTCAGCAAAAGGTAGAGGATGGCACTAACAAGCCTCTGACGTCATCCCAGGGAGCTGACCCACTTACAGTTGGACACTAATTAGAGCTGAGAGGCTTGTAAATTATTTTAATTTTTTTTTCTGTTTAGAGATGCACAGCTTTCCATATGTATCTTTCATAAGGTTTTAACAGCATCTACCAAGTGGTAATGATTAGCATATCTCTTACCACAGAACAAATTAATTACACTCAGGGCATATCACAGCCACCACAGGAATGATGGGACTTCCGATTAGGAAAGCTCTCCTGATTGCAACTTGGAAATATCTCTGAAAATGATTGAGAACAGCATCTTAGACATTCAAAGCCTGTTTCTTCAGACAAAGATAATAACCCATTCTGTGGAAGAACCTCTTAACCAGATACCCAGCTGTTAGCACAGAGGAGCGCTAAGTGAATCCCTCAGGACTTCCTCCTTTGCTCTTGGTCACAGGTAGAAGCCTACCTTCTGGTTGGCCAGGTGTTTTCTAGGGGTGGGCGTGGCGGGAGCATCGTGCACAGGTGCAGCATGCCTCCCATGTGAGCACGCATCATCTTAGCTAGCATGGGCGGTGAGCACAGTGGTCTAAAGCAAGTTTACACCTTCCAGCAAACACTAGGATATCTGAGAAGCACGAGGGAGTTTACTGCACTAATCATGCAGAGCAAGTGTGTCAAGGTATCTTGAGTACGGTGAGTGACGACTATCCCAGGCCATCTTTACCTTGGTCACTTCCCTTGGTCACTGCTGTAAACAGTCCGTTTTCAATCAAAGTCCAGAGGGCTACTGCAAAAGAAATTCCAAAGCAGACACAAATCCATGAGCTCTGCCAAAAAAATTCACCAAGAAATCACTAAAAGCTTCCTGTTTTCTCTACATTTTTCAACATGCATTTGCTATTTGATGGGCATTTTCTAAAAGAAAATGGTCACAGCTCCATGCATTTAAAAAGCAGGTTCCAATAAATATGTTCCATCAAGTTTTCCCTGCACAGTGACAAGGAAGCTCTGAGAAGCAGGACAGGGAGAGCAGGCAGACAGAACAGCCCACTTCCAAGCTTGGTCCCTCAGACCTACAGCACAGGAAGATGCTAATACATGGGAACAAGGTTATGTAGGAAAGAAAGCATCAGACCCATGCACTGTGGTGCAGCAGTGCTCAGGGGAAGCCCTGGTACCTCGCAGATGGGGACCTACAGTGGGTGCTCCTGAGCACAGCATGTACTTACGTGCCTTCTTCTCTCAAGAGGGCCAAGAACTTCCTCACTCGGTACTCAGGATCCATCTAAAATCATCAGAAGAAACAAATAAGACATGTTGATGGCACTTTTCATTAAAAAAAAAAAAAACCACTTTTTTCACACCAGGGCGAGGCTTGGTCACTTGCTTCCAATGGCATTCAGAGATGTGCTACCTGCTCCCTGGCCAATGTCTGGAAGCATAACAAAGCAGCTTATGTTTTTTGTCCCAATGGGGCTTCTCAGCCAAGTGCTCCCTTTGGTGTGAGGAGGAAAAACATACCAGTAGGGCACCATCATAAACTAGACTATGGTCACTCATGGGGGTCCAGACATGCTTGGATGCAGTCAGGGGGCTATGACTCCTGGGAGTTCAAATGATGTCCAATTCATACATCTTACTGAAGGAAGATGACAGAACTCGAAGAAACCAAATTGAGGCTGACTGAGTGACCAGAATACAGGTATGACTTGCACATACTCAGTGACCTGGCTTTCTTAGCTGCAGTATCCTTTTGGGAGTGGTGGAGCTACCGCCACACTTAAGGGAGCAGAAAGTGCTGAGGGGCTCTACGGACACCTGGCCTCTTGCTGCCAATGTGCCACAGGCCCAAGACAAGATGGTGGGTTTTGATCCAGGAGCTAGGTTGGAGTCATTGCTACTAATTATCTCTCTTAGTTGTCATTTTGTATCCAATTTACTCCACTTTGTTAAGTGTGTGGTATACTTAGGGAATATGGTACTCTTATTGAAACTTAAGGTGACCTGGAAAAACGATCCTTACAAACAAACATCTTTAATTCCTTAGTATGAATTTTTATTGTAAGAAACACCTCACGTTTAAAGCATGTTGTAGGGCAGAAGTCTGTTCCCAAGAGGAACTCCCTGCCCTCTAGGAGCAGCTTGCAAATGCAACGCTGTGTGCAGCTGGGGGCAGCTGTGCAATCAAATTCCCTTCCAACCACTTTGTAAAAGAGATTCTTCCCTCTGTCCCCAGCGAAACACTGAACAGAAGTTTCCAATGTATCAAAGTTAAGGGGTCAGACTACAAAGAAGTAGGAAAAAGTACAAACAGCTAACAAAAGAACTATTTTTCCTCTTTGGGACTAGAATTACACATGAATCAGTTGTCAAAGTTCTTTCTGAAAAATGGAGCTGGCTGGAGCTCGCTGTAGTCAGCACATGCAGGTCCTTGCCCATTAACTATATTTAATATGTGTGAGGAACGACTTACTGACTTGCCTGTAGCTATGGAATTAAAAGTCAAGAGAAAGGGAGGAAAAAAGTAATCTAGATAAATGACTTTATTCCCTCAGGTGACATCCAGTCAGAGCAGATCCTCAACACCGAGCAAGTTTTAACAAAATCGGGTATGGCGAGCCGAGTGAGCATGACTTCCATTCTGCTGAACTACATGCCTCTCTATTCGGGCTGAGCTCCTGAGGCAGATCTAAAGAGAAGTCACTCAGCTGCATGGAATCCATTTGACGTGAAGGGGTTCAAACCCCAGGCCTATGAAGTGTCAGTCGCTGAAGATTAGGCCGAACACCCCACTCTCACTTTCTACCCCACACACATAAGAGGTATTAACTTGATCACTGAGCTGCAGGCATCCCAGGAGGGGGGGGGGAGAAAAACCTTGCATAGTTTCTTCTATGCAATTATTTTAAAAGATTGTACTGAAACTGAACAAAGAAGGTAGTGCTGAGTTTCTGACAGATTTATCTTGTCTCAGGGACAGAGCCAATACACCTGAATGTGCGCCTTCACTCAGTCTATGGTCTAATTTACTACTCATAATGGAAAATACATAAATCCACTTAAAAACAGTTGCTGGAAGCTCGGGAAACTCCTGGTGTCTGAAAAACCACAAAAATTTAATTTTAAATTGTTTATCAGAGAGAATTAAAACAACATCTCTCCATATTTCTTATTTATTGGCCCTAGAGCTTCCTTCAGCTGTAAATGTGAATCTGAGAAACCCCATTGGTCACACTGGGAAGGGCAGGGCTACCCAGTGACGCATAATGCTTAGGATAACTCCAATCTATCTACTCAAGTCTGGGGATGGATCACTCATTCACTCATTCACATACCCATTCATTTGTGCGAGGGAGTGCTGAGCTGGCCCTGGGGCCATGTGCAGTGGGTGGCAGCCCAGGTGTGTGAACACACAGACCTTAGTCTGCACACATGTATGCTGTACATGTGTATATGTGTACAGGCACATGGAAACAAGGAGTTCCAGAAGAAGGGAGGGAGTCATAGTAGATACCAGGAAGTTCCAAAGTAGTCTCCTCTGCCTGTGACAGGATGTGATAATGGCAGTAGCCTGGGGCTATCTATGGCAGCCTGGATGCTTTAAGCATACAGCAGTCTGCGTAGGACTTCTAGGGAGCTAAGCATGGTGGTGCACGCCTTTAATCCCAGCATTAGGGAGGCAGAGGCAGGCGGATCTCTGAATTTGAGGCCAGCCTGGTCTACAGAGTGAGTTCCAGGACAGCCAGGGCTCCACAGAGAAATCCTGTCTCAAAAAACAAAAACAAAAATAAAAAATGAAAGAAATTTCTAGGAGTTCAGTCAGGGGATATAGACAGAGGTCACATCTAACCTGTACGAGTCAACGTGTCTGTCCTTACACATCTCCCAGGCTTTTGCAGTCACTTGCTGACCATGATGTAGATAGAGCATCACAGCAGAGTGCTAATTCATTGACAACCTGTGGACATGGCCCTCATATTTTCTAGATTGCTCTTTAAAGTCCTTTCTAATTTTTAGACCTCCACATTAAAATTAAAAGTCACACTATGCTGTTCTCATCTGTCTCTGAAGATTAAGGATGGCACCAGTGTCCCTGGGCTCTGGGAGAGGATGGAAGGCCCTCTTGGTGTGCCACTGCCGTTCCTGTGACTCACACAGAGAAGGAATTGCCTTACCTGCAGGGACATCTCAATCAACATTAGTAACTTCTTGATTCCTATCCAGACCTTCTTCCCTTTGACTTGCTGAGCAATTGTGGTGCGTTCCTTATCTTTGAAGTTGCCCAAAAGCTACAAAAGCAATAAACAACAGTAAAGACACTTGCAGTGCACACACCAACACCCTTAAGTGAACAGTGGGAGGGGCTACCTGAATGGGATGGATTGGCCTTCCTAGCCATGTGTGACCACACAAGGGCAAGGCCTTATTCCATAGCCCAGACTCTCCTCAAACTCACTGTAATCCTCCTGCCTCAGCCTCCCTGGTGCTGAGATTGCCGTGTCTAGAAGAGACATATCTTAAGCTGTTTTTCTAGAGACCTCCAGTAAACTTAGAGTCATATTTGCTGGGGGAAAACAGCTCCAATCTATGATAAACACAAGTGAAATGTGTTAGCATTCCTTCCTAGGGACAATCTGTATGTGTCAAAGTAGCCCGGCTTTTGCTCTTTCCCATCCTGGCCACAAAAGGCTGCTCAAACAGGTGACCCAGAACTACTTCTCATACTGACTTCTGCTCTGTGGGGAGCACACAGCAACTCTTAAGTGATGGGACCTTTAAGAAACATCCCTGACTTTCCCACACCGAACAACTTACATCACATTTTCCAACAGATCTCATCCAGTCATTTGTGCACATTAATATTAATCAACACTTAATGAAAGACTCAGTGTCTAAATTAAAGGCTTTAAAAATTAAGGAAACACTTCTATGTTATAAAGTTGTAAAGTTTGGGTAGCTTTTTTGTAGTTTCAAAGGATTTAATCATTGTTCTGGTTTATTAAGTGCAAACAAATGTGCTGCCAGCCATTGTGAAGAGACAGTGATGACCCCCCCCCCAATACTGTACCCACCTGAGCCCCTGTCATGTAATCTGGAGGCATCACCTGCTGGAAAGAGAGTGACTGACCCCTGCAGTCTGTGTGCTGCCCACATCCGGGAATGAGAAGTTTATCTGCTCTCCTTTGCATCCGTCCTCTCTAGCTTCTGAAAAGCACTTAAGATAACATCCCAGGGCCCCACATTCTAGCTTGATGTGCCACTAAATGCCCGTTGCTATGGCTGAAGACCCTTCCTCAATTATCTCAGGCCTCAGCTCCTTTCTGATAAACAGTTTCTAACAGCGACTCATCTTTACCTCCAAAGCTTCCAGCAGCTGCTCTCCTGTGGCAATGTTGGGTACATGGATGGTGGTGCTGAAGGCATTAAGCATCTCCATTTCTTGAAGGACATCTTTGCGGCTGGTGGTCCCGATGATGAGAAGCTTGCGGCCCTGGTTACCGAGAGAAAGATGTGTTACAGTGCACAGAAACGAGGAGACTGGAGGAAGCTTGAATGATATGAGCAGAATCTGCTTATTTGTGTATGTAAATGAGCAGGCAAAAGACATACAAAAAACCCAGGATTTTCCAAGTAAAACTAAACAAGGCATAGATGCCACAACTCAGAAGCAATAACAATGAAGCAGGTCCTTCCCACTAACGCCAGCAGACAAGGGACCAGTAAATTGGGGAACACCAAACCAAAGCCAGAGATACCAAAGTGTGTGCTACAGTTCCATTCTCAAGTCAGAATGTGATCCAAAGTAGGGCTTTTCTTTAGATAGGGTCTCACTATGTAGCTGTGGCTGGCCTAGAACTCAATATGTGGACTAGCTAGCTCCTAACTCACAGAGATCTGCCTACCTCTGCCACTTGGTCTACATAGTGAGTTCCAGGCTAGCCAGGGCTGCATAAGACCCTGTCTCCAAAATAAAACAATCCCCTCTGCTTAGCCCCCAAACCTCCAAAGACTTCAACTTGGGCTTTGTATACACTATACCACTAATTGTCAACAAAGCAAGACAGCTTTTCTCAATCTTACTCATTGCTTTTGTCCACTATATGCCAAGAATAATAATGCACCATCACAAAGTCCTTAAGAAGGCTGGGCGGTGGTGGCGCATACCTTTAATCCCAGCACTCGGGAGGCAGAGGCAGGTGAATCTTTGTGAGTTCCAGGCCAGCCTGGTCTACAGAGCGAGATCCAGGAAAGGCGCAAAGCTATACAGAGAAACCCTGTCTCGAAAAACCAAAAAAAGTCCATAAGAAACAAAGTAGAAGGCAGAGCTGTGGCTCACTGGTAGAGTACTTGCCTACATGCATAGAGACCAGTTCAAGTTCTATGTATGCATATGTATGTGTGCACACATAAACACACCACACACACACACACACACACACACACACACACACACACACACACACACAAGCAGAAACCCTCCTGACAATATTAACTCCTTGGTTTAACAGATGACTATATAAAGATTCCATGTTAGAAATTTATTTATGATATATACAAATTAAAAGCTAATCATTATTACTGTTCAATAAATCAACTAGAAAAAAGTATATCAACCAAAAAAAATAAAATCAAATGCTTATCAACAGATATCTGCCAAGTTCCTGAATGACTGTGGAATGATCTTGTATAGAGAGGCAGAAAGATAAAAACGACAACAAACTCCACACACTATGCCATGAGGAAAGGAGGCATATTATACACCAGGCAGAAGAAGCTGTGCTCTCTGTGGAGAGGAGGCTGCAGGCCAAGTCTGCAATGGGTGGGCTGATTCAGAAGGTGAGCAGGAAAGACACTAAATCAGACAGAGCAGAGGTCCAAAGGCAAAAAAACCCCCAAAACCCCCGAAACAAAAGCTGGGTGCTGAGGTAATCACACTCATGAACACAGTTACATGTATTTCAACTATATCAAAAAAGGCTTCTATTCTAAAAAAAAAAATACATTAACAATAAATTCCAATGCTAACTTTGGAAGGTTCCTCAAAGCTAACAGATATCAAAGCTGGAGCAGTCTCATTACAATTGTGACTCTTTTGACAGTATCTGGCTATGTGCCCAGGCTGGCCTTCAATTCCTGAGCTCGGTGACGCTCCTGTCTTGGCCTTCTGGCTCATAATAACTATGGAAATCAGCTGCTTTCCTCCCCTTAGGTTCCCAGCATCTGCCCAGCTACCTCATCTCTCTCCTCTCACAGAGGGAAACATTGGTCTCCCTAAAAGAGAGGCTCTGCAGATGCCTCTTGCTCATTACAGAAGACAGCTCCACTTCATGGAGAGCTCTTATATTTCCCCTTCCCAGGGCGATCACTGTTAGGGTCCTCCTTGTTAGCTAGCTTCTCTGGGTTGTAGTCTAGTTATCCTTTGCTTTACATCTAGAATCCACTTATGAGTGAGTTCATACCATGTTTGTCCTTCTGAGTCTGGGTTACCTCACTCAGGATGATATTTTCTAGTTCCATCCATTTGCCTGCAAATGTCATGATGTCTTGTTTTTTACTGCTGAGTAGTGCTCCATTGTGTATATGTACCACATTTTCTTAATCCATTCTTCAGTTGAGGGGCATCTAGGTTGTTTCCAGGTTCTGGCTATTATGAATAGTGCTGCTATGAACACAGTTGAGCAAGTGTCCTTGTGGAATGATTGAGCATTCCTTGAGTATGTGCCCAAGAGTGGTATAGCTGGGGAGTCTTGATGAAGATTGACTCCCAATTTTCTGAGAAACCACCATACTGATTTCCAAAGTGGCTGTAATGGGGATGAGGGAAGCAATGGAGGGTGAGGGTGGGGGATAACATGAGGGAATGAGATGGCCCAGCTGGAGCAGGGACAGAGTGGAGGCGTAATGAAGGAGAGACCATGATGGAGGGAGATGGGGCTGGGGAGAGGCCTGTGGCTGGGGAGGGTCCCAGGAACCCACAAGGATGACCCCAGCTTAAACTACTAGCAATAGTGGAGAGGGTGCCTGAACTGGCCTACCCTAGTAATCACATCATTGAGTACCCTAACTGTCATCATAGAGCCTTCATCCAGTAACTGATGGAAGCAGATGCAGAGATCCACAGCCAAGCACCAGGCCGAGCTCCAGGAGTCCAGTCGAAGAGAGAGAAGAGGGATTCTATGAGCAAGGGGCAACAAGATCATGATGGGGAATCCTACAGAAACAACCAACCAAGCTAGTGGGAACTCGTGAACTTTAGACCAACAGTTGTGGAGCCTGTGTGGGACTGGACTAGGTCCTCTGCACAAGGGAGACAGTTGTGTAGCTTGATCTGCTTAAAGGGCCTCATGGCAGTAGGATCAGGATCCATCCCTGGTGCATTAGCTGCCTTTTTGGAGCCCACTACCTATGGTGGGACACCTTGCACAGCCTTGATGCAGGGGGAGGGGCTTGGACCTGCCTCTACTGAATGTACCAGGCTCTGCTGACTCCCCATGGGAGACCTTGCCTTGTTGGAGGAGGGAATGGGGAGTGGGTTGAGGGGGAGGCTGCAGGGGAGCAGGATGAGGGAGGAGAGGGGAATCTGTGATTGGTATGTAAAATGAATTTAAAAAATTCCTTCAAAAAAAAGCAAAGAAAGCTGGACTTTCTAATCACGACCATCTTCCTCATGCCACTTTCTCTACAGCCCCTCGATGTCTTCCGAGTGTTGAAAGATCGGGAAGTGTGGGGTAACGTATAATGGAGACGCTAATTTATGTTCTGCCTCTCTTCTTGTTTAACAAGACTGCAAACACTGTGGAGAGGTCACGACCCAGGCAAGCTCAGGCCTTGACTCGTAAAGCATCATCTTTAAGAAAACACTGAAAAACATTACCAAATAATTAAACTGTGCTGGATCCGTTTGTGTATTAATTAGCGGTAATGTTCATCTGGAAGTGTTCTCATGGAAAAACAGTTGCGGATGTACTAACAGAAGGACCACACTGGGTCTCAACTGAAGGACAGGAGCCACTGGCAGCCATAGGAGTGGGGCTTTAGAAGAGGCGGGTTCGGTCCAAAGGGGAAATCTATTTTGCTAATGTGTGGCTGCGGGCTTAAAGCCCATGGTGCCCAAACATGTCCCATGGAAGGGGGAAACAAAGCAGTGGTAACCTATTTGGGGGCAGGGAGTCGCTCCCAGCATCCTCTACTGAGATTTGCTGGTCCTGACGAGACACAGAAAAGGCCTAAATAAATGACTATCTGCCAATCGGATTACGATGAACATTGTTCCAAGGTTAAATAAGTATTAGTTAACCAAGTCTTAGTACTATAAGGAGCAACTCAGGTGAAAACATTACCATGAAAAAGGCAGGGCTCAGTCAGGTGTTGATCCTTCAAAAACCCACTTCTTTACAGGCTGAAGAAAGAGCCAAGCGCCAAGCAACATCTAAGCCTTTTGCCACACAAAGGGCTAACCAGATAATCCACACCCTTTCAGAGATCTGCCATTGATTGGCCCCAATCAACTGATTTGTAACAAAAGTTCATGTGGAATAAAGCTTTTTTTTCTTTTCCTAAATAAAAAAATGCCACCAATATAATAACTGCAGTGAAATGGAAGGGCTGGCCTCAACCCGCCAACAAAAGTGGAGTCAGTTATGCGGGAAAGAAAGGCTGTTCTTTCTTACCATTCAATGCAGCAAATATAACACACCCTCGGTAAGAAGAATTAACCCGGAACAATCGGAAACCCTGGGATGGATTAAGAAGTGAGTTTAAAAGCGAGGTTCCAATCTGCCTTAACCTCTATTTTCTGATGATCACAATCTGATGTTTTTGTAAAAGAGTGAAAAAGAAATGTCAGAATACTAGGAATTTGTAAACCCAGTGAGGAAAAGGAGAAATTAACATTCACTAATTGGAACATTAACAAGAATTTACTCTTTTTAGGTATGTGACAGATGAAATTTAGTGTGCACTTCCAAAGCGATTGCAGTTTAGCTGGGAAACTGGATGGTCAGCACACAGGGGCCACTACCAAGTCACATACCAAAAAACATTCTGTGGCAATGGCTATGGAGCCTTGGAGGAGTGGGGAGTGTCTCAGAGTGGGGTAACCTGGAGCAGCAGCATAGGGCTGCCAGGCCGGCGATGTGGGGGCACTGACAAGGCTCTGGAGGAGCAGGATAGACCTCTAATGCTACCAAACCCCATGTCAGTGGTGGGAGCAGCTGAGCCACAGTACCAAGTCTCTCTGGAGAGATGAGGGCAGCCAATGGAAGGAAGGTCGGAAATGCTAAAGAAGGAAGAAGAATTAACATAGAGAGCATCAGGGGAAACCAGAGAGGGGTCTTATGGGAAAAGGACTGTGGTAGAGAGAAGGGACCCTGGCAAGTGTCTGCAGGATGCCTTCCTGCCTGGAACATGGCAGCTACATGGATACCATGCCAGTTCTGAGTAAACCTCCCCCAAGGAGAAGATTTACTTACACATAATGGGGGTGCTTTTGATGCCAACCTGAGAGGTAAAGAGGGGAGCAATGGAGTTCTCTTGAAGGCTGGGTAGCCTGGGCAGTAGAAAAGGGTCTAGCACCATCATTTGCAGCTGTGTGACAGATGTTGGGGGTATATTATCTCAGCACCAGACTCCTCCTCAACCATAAAAAAAAAAACAAACACGGGATTAGAAAAATCTTACCTACTTGTGAGACAGATTGAGGCAAAGAATGCTGGGGAGGGGCTCTCCAACATCACCATCACACCAGCAAGAAGGAGAGCAAGCAAGAGTGTGCAGGCACGGCTCTGAAGGGATCCTAGAAGGTTGGGGTTCCTGTCAGGTCAGGTGAGTGAGCAGTAGGACCCAAGGTTCTTTTCCCAACACCGAAGCCCTAGCAGTGACATGGGACATGCATATACCCAAGCAACCAGGCTTGCTCTCAGAGGGGTGACAGGGTCCTAATATTCAGCCTACTTGGGGTGACAGTGAGGCCCAAGGAGGCAGAAGGCTCAGACCACAGCCCTTTTGGGAAGCATCACTGTAGTGGGGTTTGAGGGGCCTGTGAGAGGCAGGACAGAGGCCAGCAGTGATCTCACCTTTTACCCTTCCTGGATTCATTCTTGGGAAGGATATGTATATCGTGTCATTTGCTCCCGAGACCTCAAGAACAGTTCTTCCTGACCCCACTGCTTCCCCTCTCTGCACTGATGTAGAGATCTGACACTTCCACACCTGCCCAGTCGCTGACACACTTGGCCCCAGCTGCCTGGCACATGCACACATGTGCGCTTACAGTCCTTCCCTGTCAGCATGGCGCTTCCCCTCCGTCAAGGGCCTGCTTGAATGCCTGCTTTTCCACAGCTTCCCAAGCCGCACACCTGCCCTGCTTCCTCTGCCTTCGTCTACTCTGCTGTCTCACAGTCAAATCACCTTTTAGACATGATCTACTGCCTCATCCCCTGAATTTGCTTATTATTGTGTGTCTCATGGGTCTTTTGTGAGGGAGAGCTGAAGTGTGTTTGGTTTTACTCAACTACCCAGGCATACCACAGGGTTATGTGCAGAGGACAGTTAATAAATATATGTTTGAATGACAACCCAGTTCAGGTTTCAAAGGTAGTAGATCACTCTACTGTTACGAGCTCTCTTCTTGCCCTAGAAAAATGTACATTACACCAAATGTTTAACAGGAAACCATCATTTTAGGACATCTATGGCCTTGAGCCCTAAGTGTTCAATGCTACGACACACTAAGTTTTAATGAAAATATTCCAGAATGGGTGGTAAGTATGCTTTATTTACAATTTAAGTTGATGCCAAAGGCTGTCAGAACATTTTTTTTAGCTGACTAATCACTGAGCTACTGACTGTATACTATCAGCTTCTCTAGCAAAGGAAAGAGATTTATAGGAAGCTATGAACCCAACTTAGTGAGATAAGAAGTATTATTGCCTCCTTCAATTCCTGGTTTGCCGTAAACCAAGTGAAAACCAGCCCGAAGCTGGGCTGAGTGTGGCTCAGTGACAGAGAGCTTGCCCACAAGTGGGAAACTCTGGCCTTAAGCCCCAACATTGCAAACAAACCACTCACACCCACCCACACCCACACACCTACACACACACACACACACACACATTCACACACACATATACATAAACACACACACACACATTCACACACACATTCACACACACATATACATAAACACACACACACACACACACACACACACACACACACACACACACACACACACACACACAGACTCAGGGCAGCAGCAGTGATGGCCTCTTGGGCTTCTCCACGTCCAGCCTGTATTTCAGATCATGGTTCAAGGGTCCGGCCCTGCAATGGCCCCTTCTTCTCTTTTTACTCCTTCAGTTAAATGCTGAAGTTGAATACCAAAGGAAGGATGTTTCAAATAAATCATGCTCTAACTATACAGACAACTACACTTAAATTCTCCATTAGACATTCCCCTGGAGCGAATTCTTTGCCTGGTCCTTTGCAGCCAACCTGGTGCTATAAGCATGGCAGAGGACAAGGGAAGGCTCTCACGGCTGATGGGGCAGAAACCAGAGCCTGGACAAAAGCAGACAACCTTGTGATATTAAAGAATCTGTTGCAGCAATTCACGAGAAAGACCGGGGGTCACGTGATCGTACACTTGGAGCAGCACCTAAGGAGGCTCCCTCTCCCTGTCCTCTAATTCCCTTCCTCATTTGCTAGCTGAGGAACCTGAGGGGAGGTGATGTGTCTGGGTCTTAGCTCCAGAAAGGGGCTGAACCTGGAGTTCATGCCCGCTGACTTTCCATTAACCTTACCGGTCCATCGTTGGCTGCTTGTTTTTGAGATACTGGGAATTGAACCTGGGGCCTCATACACAGTAGCCAGGAGTGCCATCACATGCAATCCTCTTTGTTTATTTGTTCGTTTATTTTGAGACAGGGTTTCTCTGTGCAGTACTTGAACTTGCTTTGTAGACCAGGCTGGCCTTAAACTCAGTGCTAGGATTAAAGGCATGTGCACCACCACACCTGGCACCATGTGCAATTTTAAACCCATGTCTACAATAGCTGTCCTACTAATTACAAGTTTGGGATAGACATCTGCTAGAAATGACCTCTGAACTCGTAGGAGAAAAGGTTAAATAACTTAAGAAAATAAAGTTGTACTGACCGTGCCACACTGTTCTTAATGCCAAGAGGAACGGCTTCTGTGGACACCTCTGCCCCAGGCTGTTTAGCCGGTCCAGCCCCTGATGCACCTAGCTCAGTTTCAGCTTGATATCTGTAAATTAACTCCTGTTCTGAATGCATCACTGTTCTGACTTTATTTCCACTTCTGTGGTTTTCACCCCAGGGAACCTCTCTTTGCACAAGCTGTTAGGAATTTTACACCAGTGGGCATCTGGGCCATGTTTGTATTTCAGAACCTCCCTTCCCCATACTCTGTGCACATTTAACCATAGAACATGATTCAGTGTGTCCTGTAATAACATTTCACCTCTGAAGAGGTAACTTGCTAAACAATTTCAATTACCCAGGACACAGGTAAAGACTAAGAAAAAAGCAAAATCCTCTAGTGTCTAGGACTGAACACAACGGGTCTAAGGTTCAGTCGACCTTACAATCAGCCCCCTTCGAGGGGCCCACAAAAACATTTTAGTTTCTTTTACAATTAAAAGTGGGGGAATCAGGTTGAAGATGGTTTTAACACTATGGTAACATATAGCAATAATAAAAAGATAAACTCTACATATTTGTCCCCGGACAAAGCTTCCCCCGTCCCCAGTGACTGTGTTCTTGTCCTAACACCAGAGCCTTGTGACTCTTACTGTAAGACTCCTTGCTGCTTTAGTTCTTCAGACAGAAGCACCAAAGTAGTGAGGCACCCTTCAGAGAGGGCCCTGCAGATGACCTCACTCCCTGGAGCCCTGCAAGTAACAGCTGTCAGCAGCGTCACCAAGGAACTAGGAGGCATACACCCATTGACACCCAGGGCACGTGGGGCTCTCTACCGAGAGCTGCGCAGTCTGCACATGCCACCATTCCTTGCTGAGCACACTGACACAGAGGAGCTGGTGACAATTCTCATTCATTAACAGTGTTTAGCACATTTGGCCTCAGATACCAAAGATATACACAACAAACTTTTTAAAAGCCTGAACATACAACATTTGAGAAATAAGAATATACTTTGGAGGCTGGAGAGATGGTGGCTCAGTGGTTAAAAGCACTGGCTGCTCTTATAGAGGACCCAGGTTCAAATCCCAGCACTCACAGCCATCTGTAACTCCAGTTCCTGGGGATCCAATGCCCTCTTCTGGACTCGGAGGGCACCAGTCATACATCGATACAGACATACATGAAGGTCAAACACCCAATGCTTCAGTCAAAAGTGAAGCCCATGCTTTCTTATGAACCCCTGTTCTTAGCCCCAGTCAAACCTGAGATGGTATACTGAACCCAAAACATCTCCTCAAATTCCCGGGAATCTTTGTATGAAAGGCTACAACACCCCGCTGATTTGGGTACAGGCACGTGCTTGTCTCTGGTGTCTGAGAGTGAGGACTGGAGAACGGCCAGTGGGGCTGTGCAAACCCAGTCACACTTGCACTGATCTTCATACTAGCACCTCCTGTGAAGAAGCAAGTGTCTCTTTACTTCTTCCTCATGCATGGGGTTGCCTCAGAACCCTCCAGAGCAAGACTGCATAGCCCATGCATGGGACACAGGGACACTGAAAACACATTTGATACTAAAAAAAAAAATCAAATTGAATGACACATCCTGGCAACCATCTTAGGGCTGCCTCAGTCCCATGCCAGGCTAGACAGTGAGTGCCATCTGCATTGCACAGGTGTACACCTTGCCCCAAACTCCACAACTGAGCAAGCATCATACTCTTCTTCACTTTTTATCCTGTAGAACAGAGTTATTGTAAGTACATTCTAACAAAAGCAGATACTCCTTAAGGTAGTATCTCTTTTTTTTTTGTTTGTTTTTCGAGACAGGGTTTCTCTGTGTAGTTTTGGTGCCTGCCCTAGATCTCGCTCTGTAAACCAGGCTGGCCTTGACCTCACAGAGATCCGTCTGGCTCTGCCTCCCAAGTGCTGGAATTAAAGGTGTGTGCCACCACTGCCAAGCTCTTTTTTGGTTTTCCAAGACAGGATTTCTTTGTGTAACAGCTTTGGCTGTCCTAGAACTTGCTCTATAGACCACACTGGCCTCGAACTGAGAGATCCATCTGCCTCTGCCTCATAGGTACTGGGAATAAAGGTATGCACCACCACTGCTCAGGGTAGTAAGCATTTCAACCTCAAATGTCTAAAGACATGTTCGAGACAGAAAAAAA
Source organism: Onychomys torridus (assembly GCF_903995425.1). Taxonomy (NCBI): domain Eukaryota; kingdom Metazoa; phylum Chordata; class Mammalia; order Rodentia; family Cricetidae; genus Onychomys; species Onychomys torridus. The sequence continues at coordinate 91,729,093 of NC_050450.1, forward strand.
CAACCCTTCCACCAGCTGGACCATAACAACTGCTATTTATCTTGGTCACCTTGGGCTACATGGGTGCTTAACCATCATCGATTCAGATGGGAAGCACAGCACTGAGTAGAGCCAGGGACAACTGTCAGAGCCAAAGGGCCCCCTCACTACTACAGAATATCTTCCAGACAGTACAGAATTCATTGTAAAAGAAAAAGCAAGGTTAGAAATATACATCATACATACTCCAACAAGACAGATTCATCTAATGCTGTTTGAGGCCATTCTGGGCTACATGCGACCCTATCTCAACAAAGCAGATAAAGTAAAACAAAGAGTTACACTGCTAGGCTAAATATATATAAATTTTTTTTCTTGATTACTGAAGTAATACACATTTACTGCAGAAATTTTATAAAATATAAGAAATAACAAGGCAGAAAAAAATCACCGACAATGCTACCATCTAGGAAAACAGCCGTGCTAAAGAGGAAAATGGTGGATTTCTGTCGCCTTAAGACACTGCTATTCTGTGTGTTTTACAGAGAACACCACCTTACAGAATAACGCTCGTATGAGAATTTAAGGGGTGCTGAACCCAATTTTCCTTGTTTGTAACAGTATTCGAATGTATGCAGAAAATTTGGAGTCCAGCTGATGAAAGGCAATTACAACAGTTTGGGGGGATCTACTCTACCCCTTATGAGTTTTTTGAGACAGGTCTTGCTATGTAGCCAGGCTGGCCTTAAACTTGCCATACTCTTGTCTCTACCTCCCAAGAGTGTACCACAATACATAAAAGCCCCCTTTCTCTCCTCTCATTTTCTTGTATGTGTGTATGTTGATTTTTGAGATAGAGCGTCACACTGTAACCCAGGCTTGACTAGAACTCACTACATAGCTCAGGCTAGCTTCAAACTTCCTTCTGTTCTCCTTCCTCTGTCCCCGTTTGGGGGCCTGCCACAGAGAGTTGTCTGCCTTGCTGCTGTCATTGTGAATTGCTCCTTCTCTTCTCTTACCATGCCAGTGTTCTTTCTTGAGTTGACTCCTCTGCACCTTGCTCTGAGCTCCCTAAGGCAGGCAGCGTGGCAGCTAGGGCTACAGACCCTGAAGTCTCGCTCATTTGATAGGGTGGATTTCTCTGTTGCCCTTCTCTATTTGTTTGGGGAATCAGTTTTCTCTGAAAATGAAGAATAAGGTAATACTTGAGCTGTGCTTTTGTTAATGAAGAACTGGTTCTTGGTCTCGACGACGGTTCAGTTGGTAAAGTGGTTTCTATGCAGGTACAAGGCCTTGCATTTGATCCCTAGAACCCATGGCGTGGGGGAGGGGGTGAAGCTGTGTGTGCCCCCCACTTTCCCATACCAACACTGAGAAGGACCCAGGCTGATTCTTGGAGTTCACTGGCTGGCCAGCCTGGCCTACTTGGCTAGCCCCAGGCTAGAGTGAGAACTTGTTTCAGCAATGGAGGAAACACCTGGAGCTGCGTTCCGGTCTCCACGTGTGCTTACACATTCGTGCACACATACATGTGCATGTGTATTTGCACAATGCACACACAGAGACCATAAATATGGTTCTTTCCCACAACTCAGACACTTTCGACGGTCATTCTCATTTCACAAATGAGAAAAGCTGAAGCTCAGAAGCTGAATGACTGCATTTTTGACTTTTGATTTTTTCCTGTCCTCTTATTTATATTGCCAATAACAGTCCTATGAGTACTTAAAGACCCGTGGTTTTCAAAATATCCGCCCCAAAATGGTATCTACAGAACTGAGACAGCTGTACACACCTATAGGCCCCAGGCATCGGGAGGAGGCCAAGACATGAGGACTGCAAATTCCTGGCCAGCCTGAGCTATGCAGAGCTCCTATTTCAGACCAAAACAAACGTGTGTGTGTGTGTGTGTGTGTGTGTGTGTGTGTGTGTGTGTGTGTGTGTTTGTACCAGGTATACGGCAGCCTGGAACACCCAATGAAAAGGACTCTCTCTGTATGACAAGGAGGGCTGTCCTGGTGTGCGGTTTACAAACTGTGACTTAAGCCATTGGGTTCCAGTTCTGTTTACTTTCCAGTAAACACCAGGAATCTCATAGACAGACTGTCCTGGTGCTTTCATAAGGTTGGCTCTTGCCCAGCAGCTGTTAGGCACACACAGCTTGGTATAAAGTCCCGGGGAGGCTGAGACTGCAGGGACGCACGAAAGAACACACGTTGTCATTCGGTTGTCCTGGGAGCTGGGGGGAGGAACACAGGCCACAGCCTCCAGGGGCTTCACGGACAAGCGCAACCAGCACTAGATCCTCAGGGAGCTCAGTGGCTAGAAGCCCCCTACCTCATCTTATTGAGACCTGAAATTCTTGTCTCTATTTCATTCCTTTATAACAATAATCTCTAAAACCCAGACAAATACGCTTGTCTTAGGACTTAGCCTGCAAATCTCACTGAATGTGCACAGAGGCGAGAAGCCATTTCCTTCCCTGGTACTGCACAGAGGGGATAGAGCTAGAACTCTGAGCTTACTCTCTGGTGACATTTCCCCTATGCACAGTTGCACTCCTCGGTTGTCTGCCTCACCAGCTGAAAAGGTCCCATGGACACCTAAAGAGGTTTCTTTGCTTTATATCTTATATGGTTGTAGTTCATACTTTTTTTTTCTTCTTCTTCGAGACAGGGTTTCTCTGTGTAGCCCTGGCTGACTTGGAACTCACTCTGTAGACCAGGCTGGCCTTGAACTCAGAGATCTGCCTGCCTCTGCCTCTCAAGTGCTGGGATTAAAGGTGTGTGCCACATTTATAAAGGCCTTTACTACATAATATCTTAGTTGACCCTCAACTGGATAAGAAAATAATTCTTTCCACCTACATAAATAAAGAAATACACATAGACACTAAGATCCCAGTCTAAGGCAATAATATGTGAACTAAGACTTGAATTCAGGGTTTCTGACTGAGCCCATCTCAAAGAGCAAGTTCTGTGGAGAAGGTACTCCTAGGAAGTTTATGGTGCCAATGAATGAGTGTCATAGTGGGGTAACTGACCTAAGATGAAAGAGATCAAGGCCAAGTTCTAGCTGGGAGGCAAAATTTTCATTAACATTTCTCTGCTGATTAAAATTGAGATATTCTGTGTTATTGGGAAATGGTATATACACCACACACATATGCACGCTCACACACATGAGCATGCACACACACCCCTGAATTGATTTTGGTATTAATCAATGCCTATCATAGATGTATTCTTCCAAAAACAATTTAAAAAAGTCAAACCCTTTGAGATATTTGCTGATTTTACTCAGCAGATATCTGTAACAATGTTTTACAAAAGGGTTCATCAAATCTTTTACTATTTTTGATATATTTGAAACTATTCTGCACTTATTTATTTTATTCAATTTACATGTGACTCTCCAAGAAAACCCATTTTAAGAAAAGTGCATATAAAACAGTCTTATAAAACACGGTAGCTATACTATCTCATTGACTTAAGAAACGGGAAAATTAGGCCACTGCCCTGTCAGTCATTATTATTATTATTTATTTTTTTAAAGAATCCCATTGCAAAAATCACCCTGTTGAGTGGTTACGATGAATGTAATGTGTCTGGCAAAGTGAGCACGCCTCTCTCCTGAAGTGGTTATACATCTTACTGAGTCACACTGCAGTCATTAGCCAGCGTTCAGTTTGAACAGATCGATGGAAAGATTCTCATGTTTAGGCCTGTAGGGCTTGGAGTCTTCCATCATCTGTTTATTCACTAAAGCAACCCAAAGCCTGAAGAGTTGCCCAGTATTACCAAGACCTTCCCAGTAACATAGCTACTGTAAGACAGTACTGAAATGTCCTATGGGAATTATATAAAAACAGTGTTGTCTATAGGCAGGCACCATTAAAACAAAATCCATGGAGAAACACACACACCTATCCAGAGATCTATAGTTTTTTTTTTTCTTTTTTTAAAGAGTATTTTGTTGAATACTCTCCCAAAGAGCAGTAACTAGATTACTACCTGTCTAGCTATAGTTTTTTTTTTTTTTTTATGTCCCAACAATACTTATCTTTTTTTGAGACAGGAACTCACGTAGTTCAGGCTGGTCTTGAATAGTCTATATAGCTGAGGATGACCTTGAACTTCTGATCCTCTTGCTTCTACCTCCTAAAGGCTAGGATTATATGTGTGAGCCCCACCCCACCTGTCTTTTTTTCTGGGACAGGGTCTCACAATGTAGCCCAGGCTGTCCTTGAACTCAATCCTTCTGCCCCTGCTTCCTGGGAGTTAGGATTACAAGCATGTCTCAGCACATCCAGTCTCCTTTCCTTTAAAAAACAAAGAACATTTCTAGGCACTAGAGCAGTAGAATTCTTGTAGTTAAATTCAGTTTAAATTCTTAATTATTAGGTCTGAGCTTTATTTCAGTAATATTGTTAAGAATTTGGAGATATTCTTTTTCAAGTTTATAATTTAAGAGTATACTATTGCCATGGCACAACTGAGTTATATGTGAATTAATGTGTTGGTTCTCATCAGCTGAGGAGAAGGCAAAGGGCACTTGGGGCATGGGTCCCTGGCCAGCTTTGAGTGTCCTTGCTACTTACTCACTTATGTGATCTGTTTTCTATATGCCATGATAAAAGAGGGTCGGGAGGTACTGAAAAGGGACTGGTGTTCCACCAACTGCAAGGCTATTCTAGTCTACCCTAGCCTATTCCGATGGGGCTGCCAGTGGGGCTCCAAACAATGTTAGGAACACCCAGAATTAAGAAGCCAGTTCATGACTTGAATGCCCTTAGACTTGTTGAGGAAACTGGGAAATTGTGTTGTTTTTAAGGCCTGAATAGCTCCTCTTGGGGCACTTGTCTTCCAAAGATAAAGCTATTGTTTTAAACATGGCAATTAGAGACCCAAGAGGAAACAGTAAAGCCACGGTGCTGCAGGTACAGGGGGTTCACCTGTCCTTCCTGGTTTACTGGGGCTCTTCCCTGACGTGGAGACGTCGGCTTCCATCCTCTTGATCTGGAGAAGCACACCTCCCCCCACCAACCAACTTCCATAAATCTGCAGACCTTGAAAAGAGCCTCAGTGTCATGGAGTATAAGCGCCGGCATTAGGATCTCACTGCAAGGAGGGGTGTCTTCAAGCCTCTCACTGCTAAGCCGGACATTTCCTAACACTGGACAAATTGTACGTCCAGCTCAGGGAGGGTGAACCGCAGTGGTCTTTTACCCTCCAAGCCAATTGTTAGCTTTTCACAGGAATCAGCAGGGAAGCACATGTGAAACCTCTGTGTGCCGGTGAGCGCCCCCATGCCTTGTGTGACTCTGCATGTAGATGAAGCCGGCTGGGAGCTTTCGGGGCTGCCGCGGCTGAGTTCTCAGAGAGGCCTTTTCTCCAGCTCGGCTCCCTGCTGGGACAGCCCTTTTCAGGCTTTCTATCCCCCCTCGATCTCTTCTCCCACAGAACACAGGGAAACTTGATTGAAATAAAGACCTAGGGAACATGTTTTATTTTCTCCTGTTCAATCCATTTTAGAAAAGCTTTTAATTGGTTTTAAAAAGATGCTAAACAGAATGTGATGATGTTTCTCAGTCTTCATGAACTACCGATACCACTTTTTATACTTTCAAAGGGCTAATAAATCAATCATGAAAGTAACTCTCCAGATAAATTTAAAGCAAATCCACTGAATACCAGGTTCATTAAAAATCTATGCATTTGCTTAGAAAAATTTAAAATTCAAAGAAAATTATCCTAGTAACTGAAATCTGCCTTGAATTTTTAGTTCTACATCGAAAATCCAAGAACAAGGCGATCACAAAGGGAAAAAGGAGGGCTTGAGACCCAGTTTTAATTTACAAGAGGGGAGGGTGGGGGAGGGGAAGTGGAAAGGGAGTATCTGGATACATAACAACACTGGCCCCGGGGGATTCTGTCATTGGAGCATGTGCACACATGCACACACAGTATTTCTGTAAGAAAGCTGGAATTACGACAAATGCAAAATTAAGACTCCTGTGACTGATGGGATTGCTGTCTCGTAAGATACACGGTGCTCTCTAAAGACAGATGCCCATGGAACAATTTCCTGTGACCCACACTCTCTACCTGACGCAGGGCCTCCAGGTTTAATATTAAATAGAAGAATCCATGCGGCCATGGTCTGCTCAAGTGGGTGCTCCTACTATAGTCGCCAACGTTCCCCACACTGGACCAGCTTAAAATGGTTTTCCTCTTCTTGAGACAATGCACAATACACTTACAAAGCAACGTGGTGTAGTCAAGGCATATTTTTGTTCTGTTAAACTTGTGCCATCTAGAAATATTTTCACTACTAATTTCTTCTGCCACAAATTCACTTACACAGTAGGTCACCTGGCAGATGGGGTCAGAGTCACCAAGTTCTGACTGATGACAGGCCAGTGTTCCCTTAAAAGAGAATCCCTGCCATTCCCTGTCACTAAGGTAACCAGGTTTCTTACTTCTTACATACATCTCTACTTCTTAGAGAAATTCATTCCACGGCCCTTTTTAATGATCCAATTGCTGGGTATAAGATTGCTCCCAAGCTGGGATTTCTCCATGTACCCTGGTGACTTGCCCTTTACTTTTAACCCTCGATATAATTCTTCTTTCATCATTCACATGCCTTGAGAAACTACATTTTAAAAATGTGACAACTTTATTGAGATATAATTTGCAAAGCACACAGTTCATTAAAGTGCGCAGCTCAACAGTTTTCAGTCCGTTCACAGATACTGGCAGCTCTCACCACACTTGATCTTAGAATATTTTCATCTTTCCAAAAAGAAATCCCACATTCATTAGCAGCCGCCTCTTATTCTCACAATCCAGCCCTCCTAGCCCCTGGCAACCATTGATAATGGACCTTCTATCTCTACAGAACCTCCAATTGTGGACACTTCATAGAAATGGAATCATAATGGGGCTGGAGAGGCGGCTCAGTTTAGAGCATTGGCTGTCCTTGCTGAGGACCTGGGTTTGATTCTCAGCACCCACATGATGGCTCACAACCATAGGTAACTCCAGTTACAGGCTATCTGATGCCCTCTTCTGGTCTCTGAGGGCAGCAGTCACATACATAGTACACAGACATAATGCAGTCAAAACATCCATACATATAAAATAAAATGAGTAAGTCTCAAAATAAAAAGAAGTGAAATTATAGTATGTGGTCTTTTGTGATGGTCTTTTCTCACTTAGCACATTTTCAAGGCCCATTTATGTTTAAGCATGTTCTGAGTGCATTTCCATTGCTGAATAATATTCCACTTCATGGCTATGCTATCTTTTATTCTACTTAGTTTCACATTGTTTTCCTTTAGGGATTCTATGAATAATCTAGCTATGAACATTCATAAACAAGCTCTGGTGCAGATGTGTGTTCTCCCTTGTTTTGGGTGGATTCTAGAAGTGGATCTAGAAGATGATGAGGCATCTCTTGACTTCCAGTTGAAATTTTTGAGGAACTGCTAAACTTTCCCAAAGGCAGCACAATTTTCATATTTTTACTAACAGTTTATATGCTTTCCAATTTATCTAACTCTTCACCAGCACTTATTTCCACCTGGCTTTTGGATCATAGTCATCTATAATCCAATATATAAAGTACTTCACTGTGTTGATCTTGGTTTACAGTCCCTGGTGAACACGAAAATGAATGTTCTACTCAAGTATTAACTGGTCATTTGAATTTCACATATAATTAAAAAACAGTGTGTGTGTGTGTGTGTGTGTGTGTGTGATTGCAGACAGCATGTGCCATAGTACAAATGTGAGGTCAGAGGGCACCTTTGTGGAGTCAGTTCTCTCCTTCTACCATTTCACTGGCCTTCTAAAAATGTTTTTACACTAAACACATCTTATTTCATAACCTAAGACCATCAACATAAGAAGATGCACATGTAGTTATAAATATGTATCAATATGTCTGCTGAGTAAACTATGGGGGCTGCACGTGTGCATGTGTGCACGTGTGCGTGTGTGCACGTGTGCTGTGAGAGTCAGAAGCATAAGATAATCTTCCTTCCCTTAAGACACTTACAATTATTTGAAGAAACAGAAACAGTTATTCTTTAGTCTCTAATCAAAATGCAGCAAGATGTCTTGTGGGTAAATGTGCTTTTAAGGAAGCCTAACCATGACACAGGTTCAATCCTTAGAACCCACAGAAAGGTGAACAGAATGAATCAATCTTTCAAGGCTGTCCTTTGACCTCCACAGGGCCTATGGCATGGAACCCCAATTATAAATACAATGAAATGATATTTTAAAATATGTTATTTGTTAGTATTTTCTATTTATATCTATTTTGGATATGAAGAGCTTTCAGAGAAGAAATGCATCTTTACTTAGACTCACATGGATTGCACATGACCAGGTAAAGAAAAAAGTTGAAAATAACACTGAAAAGCTATTCATTCTTCTCCTAAGTGAACTTTTGCATAAATTCTTTTTAAACAAAAAGCTGAATATTGTAATATATTTAAATGCCTGAAAAATATCTCCCATTCTAAAAATTTACATGCTAGCTTAGTAAAAATAGATTGTGTATGAGTACATAGAAATGATTTATTTGTTTTAGCAACTTTAGACATATGTATCTATTTACTTTTTAAAAAAACAGAAGGAATCAAGAGAAGCCAAAAATATACTCACTTCTCTTAATTTCAGCCTTAGCATAGAGAAAACTCAAAAGGCTGAGGCAGGAGACTCACTCAAGCTCAGGAATTTGAGGGAGTCTGGGCAACACAGTGAGAGCTCCATCTCAAAATCAAAACAAAGACTATGGAGAACTTGTCTAGTACGCATGAAGCCCTGAGTTTGATCCCTAGAAGGTAAAAAAGAAAATCCTGGGACTGGAGAGATGGCCTAGAGGTTAAGAGCACCGACTGTTCTTCCAGAGGTCCTGAGTTCAATTCCCAGCACCCACATGGTGGCTCACAACCATCTGTAATGAGATCTGGCGCCCTCTTCTGTATACATAATATAAATCTTAAAAAAAAAGAAAGAAAATCCTTTCATGTTCCATACACTGCAAAATTTTGATGATGTTATGTATCTTTTATGACTTTAGAAAAATTTTAAGAGGCACTAAAAATCTAGAAAATCAAGATTAGTCTTTAAGTGTAAAACATGCACTTGTGTATGTAACTGTTAAATTACATATTAGCATCACAAACTAATTTTATTCTTTCTTTCTCCTTGTAGTTCACTACCACATATGAGACTCCCATACAGGCACTAAGATGTTTTCAAATAATTGCTCTCCCTCTTTGTGTCTCCCTTTGATTGGCATTTCTTCAATGTTCTACCACACAGAATTAACCTGGAAAATGTCTTGTGACACAGCCAAGCATACCCTGGGGACCTGGACATATTTAGCACACTTAACGAATCCTCACAGGATGCTTTGGCATTTGTTAAGGGGTCAGGGTGAGCAGCCATATCAGTAAAGATGCAAGCAAATGAAGGGTGATCCCAGCTCTGTTCCTAAAGAGCAGTATGTGGCACAGGAGAAACTTCTTCATGTCATCCTCACAAGCTAAAACTCAACAACAAACCTGCCAGCTTAGTAAATTCACGTGTAATTCTCAAATACAAATCCTCAGGAAAGCTATGAAATGCTAAATGAAACAAACGGGAACATGTATTTAATCCATCTGTATCACAATCCCCCTCGGAAGGGGACGGGGTTAAGGATGTGGACTATGCTGGAGAACTCACAAAACAAGATCTAAAACTAACTGAAATGGTCAGATCTTGGTATTTTCAGGAAAGAAAAAAGGAAAAAAAGTGTCAAGAAAACAATTTACCTTAAGACAGAAGGCTAGGGCAGGCCCTTCCAGAACCTCAACAATAGAATTTTATGTATGTGATAAGCTACATATTTGGAGTACACCACTGTATAAACTTCATGGGAGGGTCTAGAAATGTCCCTTATTATTACTAATTTACCTGAGGAGGTGCCTTTTTCAGCAACACAAGAAGGGCTTGCAACACCAGGTTAGAGAACCGAGGGCCAATGGGTACATAATCTGAAAGAGAAACAGGATTGCGATCTTGGGGCACACATCCAAACACGCAGATCTGTCTCCATCAAGACTAAACATCAGCTGCAGTGAGAGGCAGGCGGCTCTGCCATGAAAAAGACATCCTTAAGAATCGACATCCTCAAACAGTATATAAGAACTTAACTGTACATTTAAAAAAGCTCCTAAATATCCATTCTGATCCATGTAGACATCTTTCCTGGTCTTGAGGGACTAATTTTTCCTAAAGGAGAGGACACCCAGGTGTGGTTACATTTCTAGGACAGGACTGGAAGGCATCCTAGCACCTTTGCATGTAGGACACTGACCACAAAGACTGACATGGGGGTGGGCTCAGCGGTGGAGGTCCCAGGAGGAGGAAGTGGGTCTGAAAATGTTAGAAAAGAAGTGAGAACCACAAGGACGGAGGAGTGTTCAGACCGGCCTTCAGAAAGTGCAGAGCAGGTAATAAGTTCTCTCTACCCGGGAAACCTGAGCAGGAAAGCCACTCCCCAGCTCCCTCTGCATGGGAATCTAGTCCCATGTTTGGAGCCCTGCAGGCTTTGCCCCGTTTTCTGAACACCCGGGACACAGGCATACTCTAGTTACATTACTTCTTGGCATAAAAGTTAGGTAGTATCATTTTCTTCTGAGATCCTTCTAGAACATTTGCAATTCTAGTACAATAGTAATACTTGAATAAATGAACAAAGTACAAAAAAATAACTTCATACAAGTGAAAATATACTCAGAGGGCACAAATTCCTGACACAGTGTGTTGCTATGACCACACGCCTTAATTGTGTTCAGATAAAAGGGCTTACCTAGAGCTGTGAACATGGTGAAAAGTCCTTAAAGAAAGAATCCTACAAGCTGAACTGAGATGTCCCAAACATGGCACACCCCAAATCCTGACCACCAGGTAGATACTGTTGACTTAAGGAGGCCTCCTCTGCTTTGTTTTACAATAAACACTATCAAAATGTAAAAAGCAAACAGCAGAGGACACAGCATAAGGCTGAAACATCAGTAGTGAAGAACAGTTAACTTGAAATCATGACTGCACCATTATTATAGCCAGTGCTGGGTGTTCCCCCAAGTGTTTATTAGGTCATCAGATGTTCCTGATGTCCTATCCTAATCTACTGTTATAATGATATACATACACCAGATTGACTTAATTTGTAATGAACAAAAATGTAAAAGTAACAAAACTTCCTGACATTTACTAGTTTACTTCTGAGTTGAGTGTGGGACTAAGTCTTATTCATCTTTGTATCCACTGTACTTCAACCCAAGAGATAGTTAGTATTTTTTGAAAAAAATAACTGTGGAACACCTGTACTTTTCAGAATTTTAACATTTTTTTACCCTACATTCCTCATTTATTATGGACAGGACACACTGTAGAAAATGAGGCATCTCATCCTGATTACTGTTTCATATAAGAGACACTATTACAGTCCCTGTAACACAAGGTATTTCTATTGCCTCATAGCCTACAAATTCCCACACATTTTTCTCCTGTAATTTCAAGATTTCAGTTGTCACATGGCAGAGTAGAACAGCCAAAGTTACAACTCACCAAGCAGTCTTTCAATGTCATCCACAACCACACAACTGAGTTGAGATTTGTAGGCATCATCAAAGATCTAGAAGAAAGAAAACCACCATGACTTCACCGGCCTCCACAATAAGGACTATTCCAAGAAGATTAAATTTGGTTAATTTTTTTTCCCATTGTTTTGAGACATGGTCTCACTATCTACACCAGGCTGGCCTTGAACTCCCAGAGATTCACCTGTCTCTGCCTCCTGAATGCTGGGATTAAAAATGTGCACCATGATGATGCCCAGGTAAACTTTGGTAATTCTTGAACAACACCTAAACACAGTGTCACACTAATTGCCCAGACTACAGTGCATTAATAGATCACATGACCTTAGAACTTAAGAGCACTTGGGGGAAATGGAAAGTAGTTAAATGACTCAGTCAGGATCACACAATAAGATGGTGGTCAAATACAGTCAGCAATTTAATGCAAGCTGCTATGTCCTGGCAAACAGAGAGCAGCAGTTTCAAATCAGACAGAAGAATAAGAGTCTGTTGATGTTGAAGCTGAAGATCAGTGCCCATGGCCTTCAGGCCAGCCTCTCAGGAATGGTGACAGGTCTGTTCTAGACACTGTAAATGGTACTCAGTACACACACCAGTGTCATAAGTACAAATTACTCTCTGCATCCAGCCTAATCTCTCTGGTTGATACATAACCTTGGTGAACCATAGTGGCAAAAATGGCCCAGCCTCACCACATAATGCTTTCGGTGGAACAATACTCCCTGGTTGGTGTCCTTAAACCATAGAAGATTTAGAATTAAGTATAGAAATAAAGTAATCAAACTAATACTAATATTTTTCATACTAAACTTAAATTAACCTGCAATAGTTGGTCCTTAAAGAATCCTTAACAGTTAAGAAAAGGCTACCATGGAGAGTTTCCCATGGTCACCATCTTAACTCGGTTCCTTGTTACTTCTTCTGTGGTGTAAAAACCAGTCATGTTCCATCTCCACGTATTTAGTCAGATCAGCCCCTCCAGCAGAAACGCTTGCTTTTGGTTCATGCCCTTACCCTTTATCACTGTTGTGCAGCAGTTTCCTACCAGACCCAAACACTCAATTCTGCAGGAAGGTTCTTAAGAAACGAAGTGAACAATTCAATACAGCCTCAGAAAGGCCCTGAAACTGACCAGATTTGCTAGGCCCCTCCCTCCCTGAAACTATATGAACAGGAAAGACTACTGTGAATCACTCTCAGGCAAGCCAAGCTGCAAAGAGGACTCTGAGATAAGCCCAACCTCCAAGGTGCTAAGACCAGCTCAGCTGCCTGGAAGAGGCCATCCCAACTGGACTACCTGAGAAGGACACTCTCCAACCTGCTGAGCTGCCTGCAGGCTGTGCAGTGTGCCCCAGGCCCAGTGAGCTGCCACCCAAGCTGGAGTGGGCTTTGGGGATGCAGCTGTCTTTGAGTTATTGTTGCTCCTGTAAGTAAGCCCTTACTTTTTTCCTGTAAATAACCATAATAAAACTCATAGGTTGGAGTGTGTGTGTGTGTGTGTGTGTGTGTGTGTGTGTGTACATGCGCTTGTGTGTTGTGTCTTCCCAGAAAGAGTCTATCACACAACACTGTCCCACACTGTGTTACAACCCCATTTAGCCTTTTCTCTTTAGCTCTCTGTCTCCCCACTGGAATGTAAAATGCATAGAAATATCACCCTGTTCATGACATCTTTAGCACCCAGCACAGGACAGTAATGATGTCTGCTTAGCAGATTCACTAGTTGAGACAACACAAACTCCAAGTCCATCTTGTCCTGCACCATTTTTCTTTCTACTTCGTTGGCCCAGCATTTTCTATATGATGCATATATTGTAGATTCACTATATTTCCCTATATATTAAACTAGACCATAAAAACCCAGAAGGCAAGTACTATTCCATTATCTCCAGACCCTCAGATCAATTAATTTAATGCCAGACCAGAAAAGTAACAAGTGTTTGTTAAAAAAAAAAAATCAATTAAAATTTGTGTATTGTTTTATATTCAAGCAGAATATCAAGTAAGCAGTTGGAGCTGTCCAAGTCAGGATAAGCAAATGCTCTCAGCACAGTGGCAGGCAGGTGGAATGGCGGCTGGATGGGACTTTGGGGAAGAACGGTGAAGGAAGAACACAATAGGAAGGGTCCATATGGTAGAAATGTCAGCGCCATATTCATTCGGTCCCTTCAGTCCCTCAGTCAACAAATGTTTTTAATTCCTATCACGTGTCAAGTGCTCATGGAGCACTCTGGAGAGAGTAATGAGGCAGATAACTGCACCTGGCAGAAGTTAGACTGGAGAAAGCTCCTGTGACTGTGAAGACGCCTCCCGGAAAGAAGAGCAGTCAGCGTAGGAGTCACCTACACATTACCTACTCGCTTGAGTCTTTGAGAAGCTGCAGTGAGCAAGGGCCACCCTCTGAGCTGTGGTGCCCGCATGTCCTCTGAGTAAGAAACAGTGCAGTGTGTTATAGCTTTGAGATTTGGGGGGGCTTCTTACTGCTGCACAACTGAAGCTATCCCAAGTCACACAGGCATGTAGGGGACAAGGGTGGTTTCCCAAATTAAAAAAAAAAAAAAAAAGACATTTAAGCCAAAATTTAAATAAGGCACTATGAGTATACTGAATGTCAGGGTCCAGAGAGGAAATTCAGGAAGGCTGTGGGAACCAACTGGCATTTAGCTGATGAAGTTCGAATGAAGACGTGAGGATATGACGTGGGCAGAGTGGTGAGTGAGCAGTGAAGCAGAGAGGAGGTGACAAAGAGCACTGGACACAGAGCATTTCTACCAAAGCAAACAAGACAAAAACCCAGGGGCTCAATATGCAGCCTGGCTGTCCTGGAACTCGCTCTGTAGGCCAGTCTGGCCTTGAACTCAGAGATCATCTTGCATCTGCCTCCTGAGAGCAGGGTCTAAGAGATGCACTACCACTGCCTAGCTTGACCTAGAGGATCTTAAAATTTTCTGTGAGCTAAAAATTTATTGTAAAGGTAATTAAAAACAAATCCGCTCTAGAGTTTTAAACAATGAACTGAAATGTCCACTTTACATTTTAGAAACATTTTCCAGGTTGACGTTAGGAAAAGCGAGAGGAGAGTTAGAGTCTGAGACTGTGGGCCTTCAGGTGAGAAGCGGGGGCTGGGAAGTGAATGGAGAAGAGAGCAGCTACTGCAGGTATGGGGGGCGGGGGCGGGGCGCAGAGAGGAACAACTTAGTGAAGAAGCATGAGTGTGGCGATGCGGAGAAACAGGAGCCCAAGAATTGGTCTGGGAATGGATGGTGAGCACACCTGATCAGGAAGGGAGGACTGTTCAGCTAGCCCACCCCATCCTAGCTCAAAAAAAGGAAGAGGAGCTTTTTGGGGGACCAAGAGCTGTTCAGTTTCCTGATGGCTACTTTTGGCTTTGAGTTAGTGAGTTCAAGGCTATGGGAAGGCCTGGGAGCAGTGGTTCTTTGCGATTTCTGAAGTCTGAATTGGTATTAAAGCCTTTGTCATATTGTGTAAATGCAGGAATCACTAAAAAACAGTGCTTTGCTTTGCAAAACAGTTCTCAAAGATCTACTAAAGGTTTGTGAGGCAGGCATATCATTCTGGCACTCAAGCTATGCAATCACAGATTGGAGTGATGGAAACCTCGGGTATCAGCTGTTTTAAGTTTACACTACCCCCCCTACACCCCGAATTGGCTCTTCTCCTTTCTCAATGCAATGCGTAATTTACATAGCAAATTTTTTATGTGTGAAGTGCGTGTGTGATGGCGCCCACTTGTAATCCCAACACCTGGGAGGCAGCAAGCTCAGCTCTGGGCCTGTCTCAGCTACATAAGAAAGTCTGAGGCTAGCCTGGGTTACGTAAGGTCCTCTCAAAAGAAAAGAATAGGCAGTTTTGTGTCAAGTAGTGGGAACGACTTAGGGACTTCACATTTCATTATATAGCTACCTGGAATTTTAGAAGAAAGATAGCAATGATATTCATTTACTATAAAGTATTTTGTACTTTTAATTTTTTTTTTAATAAACAGCTCCCAGTACAGTGAATGCTACAGAGAGAGGAACACTCACAGCTAGCACTGTTAATATGTACTCACCATGACAAAGGCTGTGCTAAATAAAGCCCTCCGACCTGACTAGCTAACCTGACTCCTCTGCTCTAATCTGAATGTGCACACACGCCCCGTTCACTCCCTACACACACAGGCCCCTCTTTATCTGGTCACCAGTCTAACATGAGGTCTTCCCTCTTCCCCTGGATCCACGATTCACGTGTAGTCTTATCAGAAACTGTTTTCTGGCCCGGGCCCCAGCAGAGTACTCACTAAGATGAGACTCAGACTTGACGGGCAAACACAGGAGACTAGCTGCCAGCCTACATCTAATGAGATATTTACATACCAAGCTGGAAAGTTCTACCATAATTTTATGTAAATCAATTCAAAAGGAGGTGAGATATTGGAAGAAAAGATACAGAAAAACAAAAATCATGCAAAGTGCCCCAGTTAGAATGCCATCACATCTCGCCATCAGTAACAACACAGCATGGCGCCTGCTCTGGATCAAATATGCCACCACCCTGGAGCAGTCAGGTGGGCTGAAGCTGCAGCCAGGAGCTGTACCTCATAGACTCCAGAAAGATTAATCGAAGGAATGTGCTCATTCTGGAGTCATCGGGGAGTGTCCTGTAGAGCAGATGAACTGTCAGCAGATAGAGATGGGGTTTAAGGAAATCAGGTGGGAAGCCTGAAGGAGGCTGGAAGGAGGAAAAGGAAGGATTGAAGAAGGAAGGAGCAGAGGGAAGAACACTTTGGGTCTGTGTGGAAATGATGGTCGTTGCTCTGAAGGATGAAGATAATCTCTAGAAAACAGACTCTCAGAGTCTGTCCCCAGTCACTGTAAAGCACGCTGCAGCACCTCTCCTCCTTGTCAAGGAAGACAGTACACAGACCTAAGGCTTGGAGAGACAGCTAGACCATGGGTAACCTGAGCTCCACCGGGGCATGCTGCAGACACCGTGAAAGCCCTGTGGGGCAGGCCGGCTAGGGGGCAGGCCGGCTAGGGGGCAGGCCGGCTAGGGGGCAGGGCACTGCCAGTGCTCAAGGCACAGAGCTCACCCAGCCTTGGACTCTTCAGACAAGCTAGAGCCACCTGTGAGGGGGCGGGGCAGCAGCTGCTTCTCTGGCCTGACATGAACGCTCCAGGGATGATGCCAGCATTATTAGCTCCACGTTAATCCCAGTCTCTCAGAGTCACAAGCCACAGCCAAGTGTGCTCTAAGGAGCTTCTAGCCCTCATTTTCTATAACCTCTTTAGTGCTCCTCACTAAGTAAAGCTAAGCTCTCTCTTTCGGTGACTGGAAGGTTCACTTCAATTCTGGAGTAGTTGGCGTGAAGTACCTCAGCCTAGTGAGCAGAAATCTAATGACAGGAGGAAGCTCATGGCTTAGAAAATCCCTAATGCAGTAAATCTGTCAGCAATTAGCGGAAAACATATGCTAATGATATTTGGTAGCATATAAAAACGTAAATGAGCAAATTTCAACTGGCACTATCAGTAATAATCTCTGGTCTCTAAAAATAATTTGGGAGCAGACCAAGCAAACAGGCTGCGCAGGAAGGTGGACCTCAAGCTTTGGCAAAGCACTAAAGCTTCTTGGATTGACCTTAAAATCCCTTATTTGCTCTCCCTGCTTTTCAAGAAAAAGTCTTACATTTTTCACTATCATGTTCCACAGACAGGGCGTGCTCCACAGTCTAAAAGCCACGTGGTCTCAAAGCTCTGCTCCTCCTTTACGTGCGCGGCCAAAGCCAGTGTGTTCGTCCAAAAGCCAAGGGACGTCCACCAGGCCTGGAGCACCCACACTGCTCAGCTCATACATGCTCAAACTTCACCGAATCAGCTCCATGATACATTAGGATGTCAACCCAAAACATCCAAATTCTGTTGCTTAGTAACTGCTGTCAGAAGATCCAGTTTCCAGCCTTGCTCTTTGTAGGGACTAAAGCATGAAAAGAGGGGGATTAGGCACCATGGCTGTCTGTGCAGACTACAGTGTGCAGTGGATTTACAGTAGGATATTCACAGAAGATTATTTCTTTCTCCAAAAGCTTGTGGGAAGGAAAATTTCTTCCGCTAATTTTCAAACCTTTGAAAATAAGAATAATCATGCTATTAATAGAAGTTCCATAAACTGCCAGTGTTTTTTTATTTAATTTTGTCTAAAAATTTTAGTAATATCTGGCTTGGGCTTGTCTATTTCATCTCCATACTAAATGTGTACTAGAAGCATCATGATTAGGTAATTGGTTAAAATCAAAGTCTATTGTGCTGTTCCCTTCTTTAATGTTATTAACAGCCGGCAAAATAGATTTTTACAGTATAAATGCAAAAATGGATAAAAGAATTAAAATTTTAGAACAGAATAAAGTTTAGGAAGCAAACATAAAATAGGAGAAAAAAGAAATATCTGCCAATATTTCAAATATCTTAGTGGAGCATATGGTACTTCCCCTCCCCACCCAGAGAGAGGAGATAATGCTTCATAAATACTTTGACAGGTTGAGTTTATCCACGCAGAAAGGATTTATTGGAGAAAGTAACAGAAATACAAGGCAAATTTTAAATGAACTGAAAATAAACCGTTTTCATGTACTTTTGGAGCATCATTTTGGGGAAAAAGCAATAGTATAATTATGGCCTTCTTCATAAAAAACTATCTGTTATATCCAAGTAATAAAATGATAATAAAGATATTAAATGAACTAATTTAGACCACTCCTATTTGACAAAATTAACATATTGTGTTATCTCGGAGCTTATAAACTATGATAACTATAGAATATTTGGACACACTTGGACCCACTTGGACACACACACACACACACACACACACACACACACACACACACGCTAGAGATGGAGTACCAGGCCTGGCATGTGCTAAACAGATACTCTACCAGAGGCATTAAAACGTAGCTCAAGAAAGAATTAAATGCCTAACATTTAATTTAAATTAAAAACCTAACAAATTAAGAGAAGAAAAATTTAATAACATTAAGCTGGGGCAAAAATCCAAAGAAACTCATCCTTTTCACATTTTTTTTTCAAGTATGAGTTAGCACAACTTTCTGAAGGAATGGGCCATGTAAAATCAGTATTATCTTTATATATATAAAAGATTTGACAGCAATACATGTAAAATCTTTATAAATATTAAGATTTTTTTTTTTTTTTTTTGCTATGAGAATATGTATCCTAGAAATGTCAGAGAAGCTAAACCCATCAAGTCTCACCAACATGGCTGCCTAAACATGACATGAAGAGGGAGGACACCAATAAACATGCTAAGGTGGAAAGAGAAAAGCCTACAGGGCCTCAGCCCGAGAAGGACTTCAGGCAACCAAGGAATGCTGAGTTTAATAGTCTTCCCCGGAAGAGCACACCAACTGGTTGGTTATTCAGTACCAACCAACTGGTCATCCTGGAAAACATACATATAAACAATATTATATGCATTGAGCAGGTTGTGTTTATTTATTGAGGAATATGTGTGTGTATACACACACATACACACACACATATATACACACACACACATACATACACACACATACATATAACAACAATTAAAGAAAAGAAAAGCCATGAATTTGAGAGAGAACAAGGGGGTTCATGGGAGAGGCTGAAGGGAAGAAAGAGAAGGGGGAAATGGTGTAATTTTATTATAATCTAAAAAAAAAATTTGTAATAAAAATATTAATAAATACTAGCAATCCAAATCCTGAAGATTTATCCTAAAGTAATAAGGAGAAACCTGTACAATAATAAGTAAAATCAGCCACTATACTTATTAAGTACATGTTCTGGTCAAGAAATGCCATGTTACTTTAAATAAATTACTACCTCATTTAATCCTCACACAGCCTCTACGTGGCAACCCTACTGTCTCAGTCTACTGAGTGCTGGGGTAGAGGTTATGCACCAGCATGCTCTAAACAGATTACTTCAAACATGAAAAAAAACAAAGGCTTCAAGGCTTTTAGAGAAAATCACTTACTCAAGGTGACAGAGACCGTAGTGTGACAGAGATGGGATTCAAACTCAGGCCTATCTGAATCAAAACCCAAGTATTTAGTCACATGGTGCAAATCAACCTAAGAAAAATCTAATAAAAATATGGGGCAGTGATTTCTCTAGTTTGGTAATTATCTATCTATCTATCTATCTATCTATCTATCTATCTGTCTGTCTATTTTTGAGACAGGGTTTCTCTGTGTCCTGGCTGTCCTCAATAGACCAGACTGCCCTGGAACTCACAGAGATCCACCCACCTGGCTCTACCTGCCCAGTGCTAGGATTAAAGGCATGGGCTACCACTATCCAGTTAGAATATTATTTCCAACTGTAAAAAAAAACCTTGGAAATAACCTGAAACAAAGTGATTTTTAAAAATATTTTTATTACTTTTAAATTATGTGTATGTGCCTGGGTACATGAATGCAGGTTCCTGTGGTGGCCAGAAGCATCAGGTCCCCTTAAAGCTGGAGCCTTGGTTACAGTGGTTATAAAGTTTCTGATGGGGGTGCTGGGAACTGAACTCAGGTCCTCTGCAGTACACTCTTAACTTCCCAGAGGGGACTATTTAAATGGGTATTATTCAACCATTAATAATACTGAGATAAGCTGCAGTTATGTTTCATTTATTTATTTATGGTTTTCTTTCTTTCTTTTTGAGACAAGGTCTTACTATGTAGACCAGGCTACTCCCAACTCATAGAGATCCACCTGCCTTTGCCTCCTAAGTGTTGGGATTAAAATGTAAAAACAGATTATTTTACTTTTTTTGTTGTTGTTGTTTGTTTGTTTGTTTGTTTTGAGACAGGATTTCTCCATGTAGCTTTGGTGCCTGTCCTGGAACTCACTCTGTAGACTAGCCTGGCCTTGAACTCACAAAGATCTGCCTGCCTCTGGCTCCTGAGTTCTGGGATTAAAGGTGTGAGCCACCACTGCCCAGCAATAGGACACTTAAAAGGAAAGAAATGCTTTTTTTCAGAATAAAACATCACAAATTATCTGTAGTCTGAAAAGAACGTTCAAACACCCTTTTCCCATCCTCACACTAACATTGTAGGGACAGGAACATGGAGGAGGCAGTTAGAAGGACTGAAGAATGGCCTTCTCACTTCGTCTCAGAATCAACCTGGGAGACTGGAGTGTCAGAGCAGTTGGAGCGCTCAGGCATTAGTCATCCAGCCATTAGGTAACAACTCGGAAACTGAGTGCCGGCAAAGCTTTAGAGTATTTCTAATATGTTTCTGAGACACCTTTGGTGCATTATTTCCTCTATTCTTAGTTTAGTTAAAAGAAATAATATTCCCCTACTCCAAAGAAAACAAAGTCCAATGTGGATTTATTTATTATTCTGCTGAAGCAGATTTTTTTTTTTTTTTTTTTTTGGTGGCAATTTTAAGAGCACACGGATGTTCCAGACAGTGACTCATGAATCACTGAACAATTTTGAATAAGCTGGTACGGACTCTTGGTTTTATATTCCTTAGCTTTCTGCTCATCTAAAACTCTACCTTAAAAGGCTTCAGCAATTTAAAGATTAAATCATAAGTTATTAAGTCATTAATTTAACCATTTAAGCCTCTAAAATCAGCACATATTACCTCCCCCCCTCCTCAAGTCAATTTGCAAGAGATTAAAATAATAAAAATGATACTATCTCACACACACAAGGTGGCTTTGATCTGCAGAAGCCTAAAGTCCTTTTAAAAACTTTACAGAAAAGCAAGGGCCATCCACCCACATCTCAGAGCACTTCTGAGGGAGGAGCCGGCAGCAGCTGGAAAGCAAAGGAGTCAGCTGCCATCTGCACAGGCTACTGATTCTGAACAAGTAAGAAGTAAATGGTTTAAGGCAATGCAAATATAACCAGCTTTTCCCCAAGCGCCAAGTTCAGGGACTACCAATTCCAAGGGTTACTTCAAGTTTCAACACAAGTAGCTTAAGGGTCGCCTTTAGAGGGAAAACACAAGCTTGAAACAGGGGAGGTGGGATGGGGGCTGGAGGAAGAGTTCAAGTGTAAGTACTTGGCTGGCATGTGCCAGGCTCACTCAAACAAAACAAAACAACCATCAAGGTATGCAAAATCAGAATATCGACATCAACACAGGCACCAAGGGAAAAGAGACAGGGTCTCTCTGTGTGGCCATGGCTGTCCTGGATCTCACTCTGTAGACCAGGCTGACCTCGGACTCACAGAGATCCTCCTGCCTCTGCTTCCTGAGTGCTGGGGTCAAACGTATTCGCCGCCACCATGGCGCCCATTCCAGAGGTTTTCTTCGGTTCTTGCCTGGATGCAGGTGAGATGGACCAGATGGTCCCAACTCTACTCTGTGTCACTCTAACTTCACTAATGGCTCAGAGTGGCAGTCAGAAGGTGACACAATTGTAGAAAGGGAGAAGGGTGAGGAGGGCATTAACCTGGCAATCAGGTTCTTCTTTATCACGGGATACACAACCGTCCTGTGTAGGGGTTCTTGAGAAAAGCTTCGACAGACATTTTAATTTCTGTTCTTTTCCAAACTATAGTCAACTTAACTGAACCTGAACAGTTTGGCTTTGTATGCTGATGAAGAACTAAAGAAACAAAACATAAAAGAATTTATTCCACTCTACCTGACCCTCTTGAGTGATCTTTCTTTAATCAAGTTGATATAGACAAGAGGTGAAAATTACTGTTGATAGGTACTAAGACAGTAAAATTTGGAAGGCAAAGAAACTCTCAACACAAATGCACCACAAAGTTAGAGAATCTGAAACGGTCACCATCTGCTCTCAAGTTCCGCTGACAGTTCTGTTTGAGGCCAGAGTTGCTACGGCTTTGTACGCATGCGTATATAGGTACGTGTGCGTTTGAACATATGCACCCACTCATCTGAGATTGGGAATGAAAATGAAAATCAAGATCTTGATACCTTCTTCATGGCCTGACACTTGGCCGTCTCAGAGAAGCCGATCATCTTATCTGGGGAGCAGATCTTGATGAAGGGGAAGTTGGACTCCTCTGCAATCTTTGCAGCGAGGGCAGTCTTCCCACTGTGCGGAGGGCCTGCATAAAAAGGCAGGTAGAGGGAAAAAGGCAAACCTAAGCACAGAGCATCAAACAAGTTTAAACTTTTCTCCACAAGGCTCTGAGGCCTCAACTAGTTGCTCATTAACATTTCCTGACAGTTTCACAGCAGACATGTTTCCTTTTATTTATTAGCAACTAAACTTAATGAACTGATTAGCATTTCTCAAAAGGATGGTGAAATGCATGCCTTCCTGCTTTCTCACATGCCCTTAATCTTCCAACCTTCTGACTAAGCAAGAACACAAGGATTTTGCTTCTGAAAGAAAGAAAATGTATCCATATGCATATCAGTATGTGAATTATTAGTTGTATCAAATATTTTTCTCTCTTGGTAACAAAAATACAGTTTTCTTAAGAGATGATATTGGTGCAGGGGACAACTGCTTTATTAGAAACAAATGCGTCATAAGGCTAGAATGCTGAAGACTCATTTGTTCTCACAAAGGCAATCAAATCCATAATCACCTGCAATTAGACACACACCACCACCCCCTTCTGTGTATTGGAAGACATGTCCTTCTTTCTAGTCACAACCAGCCAGTCCTTCCATGCCATCCTCTCTGGAATGGGACATTTAAATGCCACACTTCCAACAGTATTTAAATAAGTTTTGCAGATCTGAAAGCTTGATAAATAAGCCCAATCCCTCTTTCTGGGCTTCATACTCCTCAACCTCACCCCTTCATTTCTCTTTAGAGTGGAACTTCCCTACGTATCTCCCTGGCTGCTGGACCTTCCATCTCTCAGCCATCTTCACCCAGACGTAGGTAGGGCCTCTACCACATGGTCAGACTCCTATCAAGGTCACCAACTCCACACAGGTATTCTTCTGACTTGTGAGGAGCTCGCAGCTCCTCTGTCCCGAAGCGAAGCACCTTTCTTGGCTTCCTGACAGCACACCCTCTCTCTTCCTCCTCCCCTCCATTATACTTAGTCTTCCTTGTCATTTTTTCCTGTTCTATTTAGTCCTGAACTGTTAACAAGTCTCAGATAAAAATTCCAGACCCTGTCTGCATCTCATCCAGCCCTTTCTATAAAGGACTGTCTCTATTCCTGTGACTACAAGGGCAGATCCTGATCTCGGGCAGCCATACTGCTCCCATGAGCTTCGGACCTGCAAAGCAAATAAGCTAGTCAACACCGCTAATCACATTATCCTACAGGAACCTGGAATTCAGCTGCTAAAGAGTGAGTTCATGAGCTTTCTTCTTAAAACCTGTCTCTCTGCCAGTGTTCTCTGATGAACAGCCTGCTGTGACCAGGCTGGGGATCATGTTTGATACTTTGCCCATATTTATTTATCTTTTTTTTTTTTTTTTAATTTTCATGTTATTTTATTTTTTGGCTTTTTGAGACAGGGTTTCTCTGTGTAGCCTTGGCTGTCCTGGAACTCATTCTGTTGACCAGGCTGGTCTAGAGAGAGCCTCCCACCTCTGTCTACTGAGTGCTGGGATTAAAGGTGTGAGCCCCACATGGTCCTGCAGGATTTCTTTCTTTACAAGTCTTCTCTATGCCAAGACTGATGCTCGACTGTCTTTGTCTCTACATCACAAGTTCCTACACTGAGTTCTCAGTGCCAATCTATTAAGTCCTAGAGAAGCACATTCTTGTGAGAACTCACTGCTGTCATGTGTCTGTGACATCCTACTTCCCTATTCAATCTGCCCAACATCGGCACCTAGGCTAGGGTACTATGTGCCTATCATGAACAAAGCTTAGAACTGAAAGTCATTTACCTTTCTGAAATGTATGGAATAGCTTTTTAAAACAAATGCTGCCTTCTCTGTATTTTTCTTTTCTTTTCTTTTCTTTTCTTTCTTTTTTTTTTTTATTTTGGTTTTTCAAGACAGGGTTTCTCTGTGTAGCCCTGGCTGTCCTGGAACTCACTCTGTAGCCTAGGCTGGCCTTGAACTCACAGAGATCTGCCTGCCTCTGCCTCCCGAGTGCTGGGATTAAAGGCGTGCACCACCACTGCCTGGCCTCTGTATTTTCAAACCTTTAAGGACATCGAATCACCCTTCTTACCTTCCAGAAGGACGCTAACCAACGGGGTCCGGTCACTGTTTTTAGTCTGCTGGACCAGCAGCTCTCCATCATCCAGGACATGGGTCACAGGGTCGCCCCACTTGATGATTCCATTCATAATGTAACTTGCATAGTCCTCTTGGTTCGTGCCAAACGCCTATCAAGGCAGAAGGAAGGAGAGTATTTCAGTCTTTAGTATTGAAACTAAACTGTCTCATCTCTTTTTGTCTCTATCACTGTACTGTTTGGGTCACACAACCCATTCTTTGCCATGTCC
Source organism: Onychomys torridus (assembly GCF_903995425.1). Classification (NCBI taxonomy): domain Eukaryota; kingdom Metazoa; phylum Chordata; class Mammalia; order Rodentia; family Cricetidae; genus Onychomys; species Onychomys torridus. The sequence goes on from NC_050450.1 coordinate 91,754,160, forward strand.
TCTTGGCAGACATTTTGGATTAAATGATTTCTGACCAAGAAACAAAAACCATCTCATTCTCCAATGCGTTGGATAAAAAGTGGCAATAAAATCAAGTCTAACTCCACAGAGACTTTGGAGAAGGACCAAGCTGAGCTTAGCCCATGTAAATCCCTCTGCACTGTGGAGGCAGAAGCAGGCACATCTCTGAGTTGGGTGTTGGGAACTGAACTCAGGTTCTCTGTAAGAGCAGTGCACACTTAACCAAGGAGCCATCTTTCCAGCTCCCAAAGGTTCATTTTCCATGTCATAGTAGCTGACATGGAAAGGAAGGATTGCATTTAGGCTTCTGTAGCTTGAGGCTATGTAAAAACCTACAAAGTTCAATATGAACAACTAAGAACTAGAAAGTCTCAAAACTGAAAGGGCTGCTTTGTAAGAAGGTAAGATCTCCGTTACAGGAAGTATTGATCAAAGACCGAGCAATCAGTGTTCACTGATTGCTACAGTAAGGTTTTCTCATGCTATAAAACCAGGGGTAACAACAGGTCCTGAAGCACAGGGTAGAAGGGAATTTTCCCTCTTCCACAGTAGCGGTCACCACCCTGCGGGCCACACCCACTCTGTGGGCCACACCCACTCTGTGGGCCACACCCACTCTGCGGGGCCACTCTCAACATTGCATACTCACTGGTTTGATGTCGTTCTCCAAAGAAGCCAGGAAGTCTCCCCTCGTCACCTGCAGACTCTCTGCTTTCTCCATGTCTACCTCTACTTTCGTACTGGCCTGAGAAGAAATAAACAAAAGAGTTTAGGAAACTTAGCAGTATTCCCAGACTCAGAATAGAGGAGTTAAAAGAATATGTTCACATATGAAATTCTCAATCACTTCAAATCACATATGTTAAAGAGGTTAATAGCCGGAATATACACTGCTCCCAAAAACCAGTAACAAAAACTAGGTACTTGAACAGACATTTCCTCTAAGGAATGGAGACAATGGCGTCCGACCTTGGCCAAACATCAGCATGTCCTCTAGAGCCTTCCCAGACATGTTGTGACTGTCAACAGCACATTAAAAGATGGACACCACCACTAATTCTTAGAGAAGTACACAAAGTGAAGTATGGTGCACACCAGCAATCAGGAGGTTAAGGCAAGAAGGTGGCAAGTTCAAGGCCAGTATAGGAATCATATCAATATCCTGCTTTAAAATTCCCAAATAACGAAAACCACAATGACATTTCACCTAATACTCACAAGGTAGTTATGACTACAAAAAACCAACCCAAAATAATCAGAAAATAAGTGAATGCAAGGATTTGGAAAAATTAGAACCCCTGAGTTGATAGAAATGTAAAACACAAAAGCTCTTCACAAAAATAAAACCAGGACTGAGGCCAGGTGTGGTGGTTCACCACTTTGATCTCAGCACTGGGAGGCAGAGTCAGGCAGATCTCTGAGTTTGAGGCAAGCCTGGTCTACAGAGCGAGTTCCAGGACAGCCAGGGCTACACAAAGAGACCCTGTCTCAGGCGAAAGAGAGAGAGAGAGAGAGAGAGAGAGAGAGAGAGAGAGAGAGAGATAAGAAAGAAAGAAAGAAAGAAAGAAAGAAAGAAAGAAAGGAAGGAAGGAAGGAAGGAAGGAAGGAAGAAAGGAAGGAAAGAAGGAAAACTGGGATTGCCTTATGATCTAACCATATCTCCTTTGATATATACCCCAGAGAGCAGAAATTGGGTCTTAGGCATTTTACAGCCATGTTCACAAGGGCATTGAACGGGGCAGCTGAGGTGAGGAAGCAGCCCAGATGTTCACCGACAGATGAATGGACAAGCAGACATGTTATGGACACCCAGCAGAGTATTATTCAGTCTTAGAAAGAAGGACATCTGAGCATCATACAACACAGATGACCTTGAAGACATTGTGTTGACGAAGGCAAGCCAGTCACAAAAGACAAACACTGTATGACTCCTTGAATGACACAGGGTACCACTCAAGGTCCTACAAAAAATAGAGCCGTAGTTACAGGGGATGGGAGGAGATGGAAACAGAGGGTTACTTTGTTAATAGATACAAAGTTTCAGACTCACAAAATGAAGAGTTCTGAATATGGGTGGTAGTGATGGCTACATATTATGAAAGTATTTAATATCACTGAAATGTACAATTAAAACAGTTAAGGCTACATTTACTTTAACACAATAAAGAACTACTCAGGGACAATGATGTCCAGCCTTGGCTGTGTATCACACATGATCGAGTCTTTTCAGATATGCAGATGCCAGCAGACCCACCTTGAAGGACACTGAACAGTTCAGTGGAGGACCCAGGCACCTCTAGTTTTAGAAAGTGCCACAGATGACTCTGGTACTGAGCTGAGTTTAAGAACCATGACTTACTCCAGGAGACTAAGAACTTAAAACTCTGATTTGTACTCAAGAACCTAAGTGCCAGCCCCAAATACTCTGCTCCCTGCACCTGGAGCTTGCACATCTGGAGAAGCACCAAGGCCTCTATCAGCACTTGGAGCTGCCTGGACCTGATGAGTGATTAAGATAGCAATGCTTTTTTTTTTTTTTTTTTTAATGTGACTGGGCACACTCCCAATAGCACAAAGCAAGGGAATTGCATTTTAAAATTGATATCATGGCTTTTTAAAAAAGGCATCTTAAAAACAGTGACTATAAAACAAGACTGTGTTAGGCACACATCAACCTTCCATGGATATTATAAAATATGAGTCATGTTCCTTTAGGGACAGACTGCTGAGACATCTAAAAAAGAAAAAAAAAATAGACATTTAAAAAGGAAAACTCAGCCTTGAGGGATAAAAAGAACTATGTCAGGAAACTGGATCAAGATGGCAAACAGAAAACATGCATTTGTTTCCTTTTCTGCCCCAAATCCCAGCAAGGGACAGCAGCAGGAAAAGATGACACACCACAGCAAACCTGCCACTCGCCCGAACAGTCTTAGGAGCAGAGGACCGAGAAACTGATTAACACAGAAGAGCCGGCAAAGGGAGGGGGACTGGCCCCAGCTGGAGAAAGGTGTGTCTTTGCAGTTCAATGAGCGCTGATCGGGATCAATAGAAAGAAATCCAGCCTGTCTAGACACACTGGGGCAAACCCACTGAACATCAAAGAAGAAGGTGAAGTCCCAGAGCCTTTCTGAGAAACAAAAACAAGCCCATAAACCTGGACTAGAACTGGTGTGATGGTTCTCGCTGGCAATACCAGGAGACAATGAAACCAGTAGTCACAAACACAACTAGATTTCCACTCTAGAAAACGGCCTTCTTACTGTACCAGGAGACATAGATGAGCACTGTTCAGCAGCATTTTAAAATAGCCAGAGCCAGAAATAATTTAATGTTAAATAAAATATTAGCTTATTCGTCCAATATATTTACTGAGTGCCCCCAAAATAAAAAACAAAGCATGAAATAGGATGTGCATGTTCTCTGGCCTCATGGCTTGTGCAGGCTGGCCTCAAACTCCTGGGCCCAAGTGGACTTCCTATCGCCATCTTCTACAGAGATTTTATCACTATCACGCCCAGTCTAGTTATCTTGTATGTGGTAGTTTACTAGACTACTGGACATCAGTCCTAAATAATGGAGGGACCTTACAAGTGCTAAGATGCAATTTCCAAAATATACTGGAGAATGAAAAATAAAACTCTCAGTACAATTATTCTTATGCCCCTTTCTATAAAGTATGTGTGTCTATGAATACTAACGTGGAGAAAGCAAATAGCAATGGTATATCTCAAATGCTGGCTAGCTCAAGAAAGGGAAGGGCTGTTTGAGCTTTTCTAATTTTCCCTGTATATCTGGCATCCTTGAATCCTTAATATCTGAAACATACTGGCTTTATTTAAGAGAGCGAGAGAGCGAGAGAGCGAGAGAGCGAGAGAGCGAGAGAGAGAGAGAGAGAGAGAGAGAGAGAGAGATTGATTGATCGATCTCGGTTTGGGATGCTGAAAGTCTAAACAACATGGCATAGTTTTTGGCAAGGGCCCTGGAGTAAGGGCATGTGTAGGAGGAAGAATTCCCATCTCCAAGCAAGAAGCTGGAGGACTTGTTTTTCTTTTTTCTTTCTTTCTTTTTTTATTTTTTGGTTTTCTGAGACAGGGTTTCTCTCTGTAGCTTTGGAACCTGTCCTGGAACTCACTCTATAGACCAGGCCATCCTCAAACTCACAGAGATCCGCCTACCTCTGCCTTCCGAGTGCTGGGATTAAAGATGTGAGCCACCACTGCCTGGCAGGCTTGTTTTTCTAAGAACCCTCTCTTGAGCACTAACAGGGCCCATGGAGTGATACCTCAGTTTTTCCTAAAGGCAGTACCCACAGGAACCTAGCACCTAAAGAGATGGAGGCAGGAGGCTCTAGAGTTTGAGGCCAGCCTGGTCTACTGAGACCTTGCCTAAAAACACAGATACAAGTGATTAGCAGAGGCCCTGAGTGTGAGGGGATGGAGAGGGTGGTTCCCAGGCTGGCACATTAGTGTTTATTTCAAAACTGCTAGTACAGAGATTCTGAATGTTCCCCGAACCAAGAAATGTGTGAGTATGCCAGTTATCCCAAACTATTCATTTTATATTGCATACATGTATTAAAATTAGCCTACACATATGGCTAATATGTCAATTATAAATTTTTTTTGAAATTTAAGCTGGATATTGTAGCTTGTATGTGCAATCCCAGCACTTGGGAGGCTGGGGCAGGAGGAGGGAGTTCTGGGCCAGCCTGGACTACACAGTGAAGATAGTCAGGGCTACACAGAAGCCTGAGTCAACAACAACAGACGATTATAAGGAACTAAATGGCCAGGAGTGGGGGAGGAGAACAAACTGTATCCAGGCACTCCAGAAATTTTTAAAGTCACCTAACTGTAAATGATACTTTAGTGCTGAATTATTCTGCTTGGTCATTAATGTTGGGTTTTTCCTAGTAAACACCTACTATTTTATCAATATCAACACAATTTTATTTTTAAAACTCAACAATTCTGAACTTCTACTCATTCAAAAAACCTTTTTTTCCCCATTTGGTTGAGTTAATAAGCTATTTTCAGTATTTTATTTGTATCAGCTAATCAATACAGAAGCAGCAACACCTACCAGTTTAGACACAAATTCATAAGCTCGTATTTCAACACCAGCAAATATCAAGTGGTCACCCTTACGCTTTGTAACCTTCTAAACCTGACCTTTCCAGGCTCTTATCATTCCTCCGAAATTAAGGGAAGAATGACTTTAATCAGCCAACAGGTCTATGGGAAAGAAGAAGTAATTTTATTGAAGTTCACAAACACAGCTCAGAGAGTTGCTCCAGCTGTAACTCCTGTATTATTCCTTTCAACAGATCAGGGAAGAAATTTGGGTTATTAGTCTTCTCTACCTGAAGCAGAAATTCCTCTCAACATAAAAACAACCAAATGTCACGTGAGGTTCAGCTGACCACGAACACAGGTTCAAGTATAATGACACAAACACCAGGTAGTTCACGACTGGACGTCCTGCTTGTTTCAGAAAACCTAAAACCACTTCCCACCAGGAAGTCTGTCTTCCAGCTCAATCTTTGCTTTGACCCAAATGTTCTGAAAAGGAGATAGGAATAAAACTTGTTTTTTGTGTGTGCCCTGAAGACTTGCATATCATAATAAACTGCTGAATGCTGTAAACATTTTAAAGTTCTAACCAACTTTCAAATTTTATTTCTTAAATTTATTATTAGTATGCCAGGCAGTGATGGTGCATGCCTTTAATCCCAGCACTCAGAAGGCAGAGGCAGGTGGATCTCTGAGTTTGAAGCTAGCCTGATCTATAGAGTGAGTTCCAGACCAGCCAGGGCTCCACAGAGAAACTCTGTCTCTAATAAGGAAAAAAAATATATTAGTGTATGTGTATAATGTGTATGTATGGGTGGGGGCATGCATGACACTATGTGCTTGTGGAGGTCAGAGGACAATTACAGGAATTACTCCTCTCTTTCTACCAGGTAGATTCTGGGGGTAAAACTCAGGTTGTCAGGCTTAGCAGCACCTTTATCAACTGAGCCATCTCACTGACCTCTTAATTTACAGTGTTCGTAGCAAGGAGGGAGAAGGAAAAGAGCAGGATGAAGATGTGGACTTAAGGGTTAGAATATGGACAAGCAACCCTGTTCTGTAAAAGCCTTTTCAGGCCACAGAGCTTCTGTTGCAAAATAAGCTCTGCCATTACAGCATAAACACAGCCACAAATACACACAGTAACGGGCATGACTGTATTCTTTTAAAGCTTTATGCAGAAGAACTAGTGGTTGGCTGGGTCTGGTCAAGTGTGGTCTAGAACCAAAGATAGGATGGCCCTAAATAATGACCACATGCTCAACCTCACTCTTCAGGCCGTTACTTCCTGCCTGATCTGTTATAAAAGTCCCCCTCTCTTGTCCTGTGCCACCAACTGCCTCCCACTTGACATAGCCGCCAGAGAGATCTTATGCTGTAATACTATGTCACACTATGCTTAAAAGTCTTCAGGGGTTTGACATGACTCACAGGAAACTCTGCAAAGAGAGCAGAAGGCTCCTTGTGCTCATCCTCTCTTGTCTCCCGACCTTCCCCAATCCCGCCTCCTAGCATCCCTCCTCTTCCCTGCTGAGGCAATACGAAGTTACTCTAACCTATCATGCTGTTTGTGTCCCCGTGCCTCTGCAAACATCCCTTTGTGCACACCAAGAGCTACTCACATACTTCTGGAGAATTCCTCTGTGAAGGCTTCTTTCACCCCACAGTTGATCCCATCTGACGTCTCCTCATTTCTTTTATCATGCATTATTTTCGTGTTTGTTTGTTTGTTTGTTTTCAAGACAGGGTTTCTCTGTGTAGCTTTGGAGCCTGTCCTGGAACTCACTCTGTAGACCAGGCTGGCCTCGAACTCACAGAAGTCCGCCTGCCTCTGCCTCCCGAGTGCTGGGATTAAAGGTAAGCGCCACCACCGCCTGGTTTGTTTTCTATTCTTGTATACGGGTGTGTGCTGATCAACAGAAGGCAATTAAATTCTTTGCAGTTACAGCTTTAACTGCTTGTACAGTATATGACATATATCTGGTACTAAATAAACTTGTTTTTGAAAAGGGTATTGAAGCAGAGTCTTGCTATATAATCCTGGCTGGCCTGGTACCTGGTCTATACCTCAAGCAGGCCTTAAATTTAAAGCAAACCTCTTGCCTTAGCTTCCAACTACTGGGCTACAAGCCTGTACCCACCAGGTCCAATAATAAACCTATTTTTATTTACATTTTAAAAAGAATTTATTATTTATTAATGTGTTTGTGTTTGTGTGTGTGTGTGTGTGTGTGTGTGTGTGTGTGTAATGGGGGAGGGGCAGCATGTGTGACAGTCCATGTGAACTTGTGGACTTGGTTCTCTCCTACCTTTACATGCGTCTGGTGGTCAATTCAGGTCATAATGCTTGCATGCTACATGCCTTTACCCACTGAGCCCCGCACCTGCCCGGTAAACTATTTGGAGTCAAAGCCAACTGGAGGAATCACACATGCTATGTGACTGACTACTTCAGGAAGGAAGGCGGTCGAGCATTCTTGAACGGGAAAAGGAGAAAAGGTTTAAGCAAAGGACAGCATACACACCAGGAAAGGGGTGAGTGTTGAGGTTCACAGAAGAACTGCACCAAAACAAAACAGCAGGAGCGGAAGGCTGGAGACAACAGAGTGTGGTACCCAGTGAGTACTTCAGTTTGGCTGGACTACGTAGAGATGAACTGGGGAAGGACCTGGAGGAGCCAGTTAGTCGGATCTGAAACTAGGCAAGGAACTATGACCGTGCTCTGCAGACATGGCTGCCATGAAGATGAAATGGTCTGAACCAGGACAGTTAGGAGAGGAAGTGGGTGGTGGCAACCATGGTGGACAAACATTGCTCCAAGACAGACCCCTTCATGACAGACAGCCTGACTAGGACACAGAGGTGACTCTGCAATCTTAACCTGGGGAGCTGGGGTCAAAAGAAACAGGAGCAATTGGGAAAGTGGTTGGAGAATCTTATATCTGAGATCAGAGAAAACACCCAAGTGGTATTTCTACACGTCAATCAGAAGGTGAGGAGACAGGCACTGTCAGATGAGACTGGGAGCTATGGAATTACAGGAGTAACGAGCCTGAGAAAGAGCCAGGTGCACTTATTCCTCAGATTTTACTTATCAAAATAAAAGACTCGATACTACATATTTTTACATATTTACACCTGCAATCCCAGCTACATGGGAACCTGAGGCAGGAGCATCATAAGCTCAAAGCTTGTCTATGATATGTCACAGCTCAAGGCCTGTCTGAGCAAATTAGCAAGACCAAAATAAAAACGATAAAAGGGCTGTAGCTCAGTGGTAGAGTGCTTGCAAAACATGCATTAAAGGCCCTGAGTTCAACCCTCAGTAGCACACACACAAACCAGAAACTAACTAACGTTGTACTAGTCCATCTTCCTGACTGAACCCCTTGAAGGAAAAGTTCAAGATCCACATCTTGTGTCTCCAGCCCCAAACTTGAAAACTAGCAAGTATCCAGTGTTTGCTGCACACAGCAGCTCCTGGATGCGGAACTCAGCTTCTTTGACGGAGTGTACCTTAGGAGAGCATAGAGGTTGACAACGTCGATCTTCAGAACCCTCTGTCTGCCGGTTGGTACCGACCAAATAAGCTGGTGGTCACCCCTGGGCTGACACCAGCCATTTGTCTTTCAGTGGAAAACTAATCCTTACTTCACCTCTCTCGACACCAAAAGCCAGTATTACTCTCCTTGGCCCGTGTGGTAGAGAGACAGAATGGTGGCCTAGCACTCCCAGGCCACATGCTCCACCTGCCCGTCGGTGTTCCTGACCTTTATGTGTCTGTTCATGGCCGTGGACTGCGCTGCTCGCACCAGACCTTCCAGCTCAGCACCACTGAAGTTCTTAGTCTCCACAGCCAGTTCCTTAATGTCCACGTCTGCAGACAGTAACTGATGCCCTCTCATCCTCGCTGTGTGGATATGAAGGATCTGGAGTCGACCCTTCTCGTCGGGCAAGCCTGAGGAAACAAAACAGACATTTCCTTGGTCTTCAGAGTCCATCAGAAGACACGTTTACAATCCCAACGCTTTTCTTCTAGGTAATGAGACAGTGAGCATTATTTAATACGTCACTGCTCTCATTAATGAACTCTGAAACCACATGTGAAAACACAGGTACACTGGCAGACTACACACACACACACACACACACACACACACACACACACACACACCACACATGCATACATGTTCACACACACGCACACACATACCACATACATTCACACATACTACACAGACATGCACACATGCTCACACACACACCACACCACACACACGCACACCATGCAAATGTACATACACACACACACACACACACACACACACACACACACACACACGCACACACACACCAGTGACCTACTTTACTCACCTATCTCCATTTTCACTTCCAGTCTTCCAGGTCGAAGGAGAGCCTCATCTATTAAATCTGGTCTATTGGTCATTCCTGAATGCAGATATTAAGAACAGTGAGCAAATGATCGGAAGTAAAGGAAGATAAAATGTACTTCAGTCTATGTAAAAACAGTAACCTTCCAGCTGGGCGGTGGTGGTGCACACCTTTAATCCCACCACTTGGGAGGCAGAGGCAGGAGGATCTCTGAGTCTGAGGCCAGCCTGGTCTACAGAGTGAATTTTGGGATAGCCAGGGCTACACAGAGAAACCATGTCCTGAAACACCCATCCGCGCCCCCCCCCCCCATAGTAACTTTCCTAAGGACATTTTATAAAAGCCAAACACAAACCAAATAACACTAAACTAAAAACAGCATTTATTTTTTATCTAGTAGAAAACACTGCAAGACTTTGTAATGAAATGCCTTTTTTAAAAAGAGAACTTTTTTTTAAGGTTCAGCAAGAGCAAGTAAGTGGCTAAAAGGAGAGAGGGTTACAGGTCTCCCCTCCTGTAGGTAGGGGTTTCAATGTCCATAAAGCAGTAATGTTTTTCCCTTCTAAAAAGCATCCCAAGCAGCAGCTCTGCACACAACAGTTAAGACACTCTGGGAGGGCAGAGCAGGCACCAAAGCCCAGATGGGTGAGCCAGAGGTTAGGGTGTAGGGTCACCCTTTACTTCAGACATACCAATAACCAGGATGTTGTTCAGCTGCTCAACACCATCGATCTTGGACAGCAGCTGGTTGACAACAGTGTCATGAACTCCTGTGCTACCAGCCATGCTTCCTCTCTGTTTGCAGATGGCATCGATTTCATCAAAGATGATGATGTGCAAACCACTGTTAGCACCAAGCTATGAAGGAAGGGAATTCTGTTAGAGGTCACAATCTGAATGCATTATTAAACAAACTAATCAAGAAAGGCAAAACAAAGCATTCTACAGGTTGATTTTGGTGCATTTTGACTAATAAATATAGATGAGTATAAATTAAATCATGGTTGTTGCCCTCTCAAAGGTGTTTGAATTGCAAAACAGCTAATAATTCTCTAGCTTAAATTAACATGGGCTTCCTAGCAATTAGTAATTAAGCTTCCTGTGAGGGACCAGAGGGAAGAACACACTAGAAAACATCTTCCAACTTAACTGATATATTGTAACCACATGGTTATTATGGGATGTGATGACATTTCAATGTGTGCATACAACGTATAATCAGGTCAAGGTAACATATCCACCACTTCAAGCATGCAACACTTCTTCATTTGGGAGGCATCAAAATCCTCTCTACTATTTTGAAATATAAAATTAATTGATGTCAATAATGATTCTTTTACTTTCTATGTTTAACACTAAAAAGAACAACAACAACAACAAAAAAACCAAAACATAAGAGAATACACATAATCTAAACATAAAAATATATAAATGACAGAAATAGAGCTGGGCGGTGGTGACACACGCCTGTAATCCCAGCACTTGGGAGGCAGAGGCAGGTGGATCTCTGTGAGTTTGAGGCCAGCTTGGGCTACCAAGTGAGTTCCAGGAAAGGCGCAAAGCTACACAGGGAAACCTTGTCTCGAAAAACCAATATATATATATATATATATATATATATATATATATATATATATATATATATATATGACAGGAATTAAGTGATGAGCACAGTGAACCTAAGGATTAGATATGGTTATATTGATGTCTGGTAAAAATACAATCCCTGTTTGGAGGGCACGAGACGTGTGTTTTGTTTGAGACGGGTCTCTGTGTAGCCCTGGCTGGCCTGGAGCATCAACTCACCTACTTTTGCCTCCACACACCCAGCCTGTAAAAATGCAATCTTTCCAAGAGGCTGAAACGGCTCAGCAGGTAAAGGCTTGCTGACCTGAATTCAATCCCTGGGACCCACACAGTCTAAGAACTGATTCCCACAAGTTTTCCTTTCCCCTCCACACACACGCCATGGTACATATATGTCCACAGTCACACCCATACTTATATACACACAAACATACAAACATACATACAAACACACACACACACATAATTTTAAAAGAGAAGGTCAGGGATGAGTGATGCTTCAAGCCTGATGACCCGATCAGATCCCTGAAATCTCCATGGTGGACAGACGGCTCCCAAACGGAAGGACCTCCAAAAGGTCAGTCCTTGCACACAAACACAAACAAAATATCTATAATCAATTAAAATGAGAGATGTATTTTTACCTTAGGAAATATGTTAACTTAGCAAAAGTTATAAAACAATTAAAAATAAAGTTAAAAACTACTCTTATCACCTAAAAATAAATGCTATTAAAATTATAACAGATTTTTATTTTTTATATTTACAGTTATTTATGGTGGTGGTGGTGGTGTGTGTATGTGTGTGTGTACATTTATGTGTGTGTGTGTATGTGTATGTGTGTGTATACATTTATGTGTGTGAGTTGTGGATCACAAGAGATCAGAGAACAGAGTTGGTTCTCTCCTTTCACTATGTAAGCTCAGAGGTCCTTTACCCACTAAATCATCTAGCTGGTCTCTACAGGTTTCTACACTTTAATTTAAAAAATGGGAACTCATCACATCTTGTATTCTCTTAAACACTTATTGTCCCCTGAAAATAATTTCAAGTACTTATTTTTGTTTCTACTTGTTTTAAAGTAAAATATGTTGCTTTTATTTATTAAAATTATTTTCATGAAAAATATTTTGATTGTATTCTTTCCCTTTCCCCAACTCTATCCAGATCCTCTCCACATCCCTACCCACCCAACTTCACGTTCTTTCTCTCTCTCAAAACAAAAACAATACAAAAAAACAAGTCAAAACAAAACACCACCAACAAAAAAAACAATAAGGAAAAAAATACCAAGACAAAAAGCATTCATGCGACACACACAACCACAACCACAACCACACACACACACACACACACACACACACACACACACCCCATTTTGTGTTGACCAATTCTCCTGTGCATGGGGCCTGCCCTGCAGTGTGGTTGATATATTCAGCGACAATCAGTTGGAGAAAACTGATTTGTTCTCTTCTAGTAGGTATCAACTGCAAATAGCTTCATGATTAGGGATGGGACTCTGTGTCCACTTCCTTTTCTCCCAGTGTGGTTTTGTCCAGTTTGAACTTGAGTAGGTCTTGTGCACACTGTCATGGTCTCTGATTTTATATGTGCATCAGTCCTGTTGTGTCTGGAAGACTGTTCCCTTGGAATTATCCACCACCTCTGGCTCTTACAATCTTTCTGCCTCTTTTGCCTATTGATCCCTGATCCTGGAGAAGAGGGGTTTGATTGCTGTAGAATAATTCTCTTGTACACTGTAAAGATTTGTCACTCAAACTGGTTTAATAAAATGCTGATTGGCCAGTAGCCAGGCAAGAAGGACAGGCAGGCAACCAAATTAAGGATGATGGGAAGGAGAAGGGCAGAGTCAGGAATCACTATCCAGATGCAGAGGGAGCAGCAAATGAACATGCCATGCTAATAAAGGTACTACCATGTGGCAAAGCATAAATAGAAATATGGGTTAACTTAAAATGTAAGAGCTAGTTAGTAATAAGCCTGAGCTATTAGCCGAGCATTTATAATTCATATTCAGCCTTTGAGTCGGTTATTTGGGACGGGGCAGTTGGGACATAGAAACGTCCATTTACATTGATAAAGACATTCCATTTAGGGCTGAGTACGCCAAAAATCTCTCACTCTCTCTAATTACCAAATACCTAATTGCAAAATATACAATGTGGGAAAATATATGAAAACATAAGGAGATCATAACCACCAAAGTCAACTAGCCAAAATATTATTACTATGTAATAATCTCATCCTGCTTGCTTTTCCAGTTTAGTTATTACCTTAAATCCAGAACTACAATATGATTATTAGTAGCTCTCTAATATTTCATCATGACTGGTTTCACAGTTCAACCCCCATACTCTACATTAATTCCTTTCTGTTAGATATTTAATTATTTCTAATTATATATGTTGCTGCAATTAACATTTTTATACATAAATCCTTGACAAAATACATAATTACTTCCTAAATACAACTGTTAGGTTAAAGGGTATACTGGATATTTTAAAGACCTTAAAATAGAGTGTCAAATGCTTTTCTAAAATAATTCGTCGTTGCTGTTTTGTAAGTCCTAGGGATAAATTTAGGGCTACATCATCAGTCCTCTCAAAAAAAAATTTTTTAATCAGTTTAGAATTCCACAGTGCATGAATGTGCCTATTTGTTATGTTCTCACAAGTAAGAAATATCAGAAACTTTAAAGAATAATTACCAATGTGCTAGTACCTTTCTTTGTGTGTTTCATTGGTTTTAATGGTACTAGGAACTGAGTTTTCTACTTCTAAATCACATTTTTATAATTACCAAAATTATATTTTTTGTTTGTTTGTTTTTCAAGACAGGGTTTCTCTGTGTAGCTTTTGGAGCGTGTCCTGGAACTTGCTCTGTAGACCAGGCTGGCCTTGAACTCACAGAGATCCACCTGGCTCTGCCTCCTGAGTGCTGGGATTAAAGGTGTGCACCACCACAGCCTGGTTAAATTATATATTTTTGAGCTGGAGAGATGGTTCAGCTGTTAAAGGCTAGGCTCACAACCAAAAATAGAAGTTATATATTTTTTACCATTGCTGTTTTTCTTATTATTTGATTTGTCTACTGTATGTTTCTTTTATTACTGATTTATAAAAATGCTTTTAAATTAAGTCTATTAATATATTTTGTAAATATTTTATTTCAGTTTGCCCTTTATTATCTTAATATTATTTATAGCATACTTTTTGTTAAGTAGAAGGTGAGTGTTCTCTTTGGTTTTAGTATTGAAACGGTGTCTTTAGGGTTTTTATTGCTGTGAAGAGACATCATGACCTGGCAAACTCTTATAAAGAAAACATTTAATTGGGTGGTTTACAGTTTCAGAGGTTCAGTCCATTATCATCATGGTGGGGAACATGGTGGCATCTAAGCAGATGTGGTGCTGGAGGAAAAGCTTAGAGTCCTACATCTTACTGGCAATAGGAAGTCAATGACACACTGGGCAGTATCCTGAGCATAGGAAACCTCAAAGCCCACCCTACATTAACACACTTCCTCTAACAAGGCCATATCCACTCCAACAAAACCACACCTCCTAACAGTGCCACTCCCTATGAGATTATGCGGGTCAAGTACATTCAGACTACCACAAATGGCCAATATCAGTCTTTATTTTTATTGTTTTCTGTTACTTTTTTAAATCCACCTTCATTATATAAACTGATAGTCACCTACATTTTATTCTCTTTAAATTTTTACAATACATATTAATTTTTATCTGGTGGTTTTTTTTTTTTTTTTTTTGTGTGTGTGTGTGTGTGTGAATGCTCTTGCAGAGGACTCAGATTTGACCCTTAGCACTCTCACGGCAGCTCACAAACAACTGTAACTCCAGTTCTATGGAACCCAATGCCTTGTTCTGGTTCTGAGGGCACCGGACATGTATACAGCACATGTATATGGTATATTCATGCATAAACATGCAGGAACTTACAAATACACACCAAATAAAAGAAATAAATGTTTTTAAAAAACTATTTTGAACCATGTTTACTTCTAAATGGACATCAGACTCATTCTAACAGCAGAAAACCCTCCACCAGTGACAACCAAAAGGAAAAAGGAAAAATACAACGAGGAATGGGCTGGGGGGACAGCTCGCTGGGCAAAGCGCTCACTGAGCCTGTATAAAAGCTGGCCAGTGGTGTGCACCTGAAACCCCAGACTAGGTGGGCAAGACAGACAGGCGGTTCTGGGGGCTTGTCAGCCAGCAAGTCTAGCCAAATGGCAGCTGTAGGTTCAGTGAGAAACTGTTTTAGAAAACAGCAGGCCATGGTGGCGCTCGCCTTTAAAGTGGCTGTTCTAAATTGATGGAGGTGACCTATGTGAAAGCACTCGCCTCTGTCAGCCTGGACTGTCCAGAGTCACAAAGGGGAGGCTTTTGTGACACACATTTACCCTCCAAGGGGTCATTAGCTGGGTATACCAGAACAGGCTGGGTATGATTAATATCCATCTAGAAACTCTTTGCCAGTGCAGTTTTATCATTAGCAGTGCCATGTTTAAGCTTTGAGTTTAAAAATAGTACCAAAATTATCTATTCTGCTACATGGACACTCTCACAGTGAGATTTGATGAGCTGTTCCTCTGGACTACGCTTCAACTCATCTTTGTTTAGTGCATAACTCCATGGCTACCATCTACCATTAGACTCAATTTTACCTTTTTAGGGTTTTTTCTTTTCTTTTTTTTTTTTTAGCTGACACTATTTGTAGGGACTGTTGCCTCATGCTTTTTCTTTTTCTAAATTTCCAAAGAACAACAACAACAAAAAACCCATATATTATTAAAATATACTAAACCTCATTTTATCTTTCAATAACCACAAAGTCCACTGGACCTTTTCTTAACTCTAAGAGGGACTGTGCTATTTCATCATCTTTGGGACGACAGCATTAGCAATTACTCCCTGCTGTGATCAAGAGGTTATAATGGTAATACAGTGGAAGAATGCTGGAGTTATGTAAAAAATGATGCAAGAGTTCTGGTGACATCATAACACCATTGTTGGCCATACAGAGCAAAGAAAACTCAACAGAGAAAGACCATCCTGACCTCCTCAGAGCAGGAAGCGCAACATCATTCAAATGTTAGTGTGAATGAGAAATTCATTCATTTAATTTTGCAGTGCTGGGATTGAACCTAGGGCCTCACACAGTGCTCCACCACTGAACTATATACCTCTAGCCCAATAATTCATATTAAACTTAAAAAAAAATTTTTTTTCTCTCAGCTCTTACAATGTCGTTCAGTGGCTTCTAGGTCCTTTGTTCCTGCTTAGAAGACATCGGCTCAAAGTGAGAGGACAGTCTGCATTACTCAGCCATACAATTCAAAGTTAATTTTACCCAGAAACAATTTTACAAACACACCCAGGATGTACAACCAATCATCTGGGCAGTTTGTGATGCAGTCAAAACGACACATCAAACTGTCACAGTCAAGAAACTCAAGGTCTGGCTTTTAAATCATTTTTTTTTCCTAAGGCCCAAATCCAGCTTTTGAGTTTTTAAACTTGTAGCCAAGTTAAATATAGCCCTTGGAGCTCTAAATAACTTCCGCATTCTTCCATTTCATTATAGGTGGGAATAAGTGGTAATGCTGTAATTTGAAAGATGCTACTCCGCAACTGAACTGACTCAGTGTGACTAAGGTATTTGCTTCACGGGGGATTTTATCTATAGAGGATTCTTACAGTCTATTCACGGACATAACTTCCCTCCTTCCCCAAAAGACAAATGAGCTCAACTGTTTGGAAACAGTGTGGTCCAAAAACACTACTTGAATACATATCCAAGATCTGTTTTTGAACATGTGAGTAATGGCATTTCACATCATGTAAATCCCACATAACCTTTAGGCCAGGGGATTTCAATCTTCCTTATGCTGCAACCCTTTGATAGAGTTCCTCATGCTGTGGTGACCCCCAACCACAAAATTATTTTCATTGCTTCTTCATAACTGTAATTTTGCTACCATTATGAATTATAATATAAATATTTGATATGCAGGATATCTGATATGTGACCCCTGTGAAAAGGTTGTTCAACTCCCAAAGAGGTCACAACCCACAGGTTGAGAACCACTGCTTTAGGGCAATGCTATATGTAGCTATTGATAGCAACTAAATTTTTCCTGCAAGTTGTTTCAAAATATAGCTCACAGGTCAGCTCTGTGTCTCTGGGTATCACTCGGTGTTAATCATCATGTAGGCCACACGAAGTTTTTAGTATGTTAATCTTATGCTTACATACCCTCCTTTGCTCCTCTTCAGCATCAGCAAAAAGTTTACGAATGTTGGCTTCCGATTCTCCCACATACTTGTTCAGGATTTCTGGTCCATTGACCACCTTGGGTTCTCTTGCATTCAGCATCTTGCCAATCTGTCGAGCCAGGAGAGTCTTACCACAGCCAGGGGGTCCGTACAACAGGATGCCTTTAACATGTTTACAACCTAAAAAGGAAAGAGAGACAGACTTACACCAACTGACTGAGGTCAAGAAGGACATCTACGGGAAGGCTGCCTTCTTCACATGCACCTTAGGACAAGCCACCAATGTCACTGATATACAGCAATATACACTTGCTGAGGACAGACAGGGATTTTTAAAGTCAGTTTTTTAAACAGAAAATCCAGAAACCAGCCCTAACTGCAGCTATATCTGAAGGGAAAAGGGAAGCTACCAGTTACCGAGTTTTGGAAAACTCTTTAACTACCACTTAGATGAACACTTTTACTCTGGAACTGTCTCTTTGACCTAGTACTTGCTTCATTATCCTTTGAGATTCGGAGGAAAGGCTGCCTTGGAGAAAGTCTAATGGAAATACATCAATTACAAAACAGTGGGCTATGGGAACTACATCTTCATCACAAGATAATAGGTTGACCAGCCAAAACAAACTTGGAGAAGCAAGTTTGTCTGGGTTGGACGGGTACAGAAGAGTTCTGAGGTCCAGATAGATGGCACCAATTTGTGAATAAAGCTAGATGTCTGCACCTGACAAATGTTGAATGACAGTGTATGTGGCTTTTTAGGGCCATCCAGATGGAAACGAAGTTTCAAAAATAGTATTCAAGACCTGTCACTGATAAGCCAAACTAACAAGACTGATGATCTAGAATCCCCAGAGCATCTCCAGCTGACTATAGGGCTGTTTGCTCAGTTTCTTAAGATGAAGATGACCTGTGACTCTCTTTACTCTTCTAGGGACACTAACCTTCAGTGTTTCACTGTCATGGTCCATGGTTTCTGTTGACCATAGTTTTCCTTTACACTACACTGAAATAGTACCCTATGAAGTAATTTATTACCAGACTTCAGTGCTGTCCTCAGAACTACAGGTGAAAACACTGGAAGTGCAACACAGTGTGTTCCTGTGAGAAATGGCTTACCCTTTTCTCAAATGAGAGTCTTTTGTTGTTGTTGGAGCTGGGGACCGAACCCAGGGCCTTGTGCTTGCTAGGCAAGTGCTCTACCACTGAACTAAATCCCCAACCCCTGAAATGAGAGTCTTAAGAAGTCTATCTCAAGGGCTGGAGAGATGGCTCAGAGGTTAAGAGCACCGACTGCTCTTCCAGAGGTCCTGAGTTCAATCCCAGCAACCACATGGTGGCTCACAACCACCTGTAATGAGATCTGGCGTCCTCTTCTGTATACATAATAAATAAATAAAAATCTTAAAAAAAAAAAAAGTCTATCTCGAAGGGGAAAAAGTACAATGCCACTGTTGACAGCAAGTAAAATAAATCACACGATACAACTAACTACTCCAAGGGGGAAGGTCTTTGGGACTGACAGTGACATCCATATGTAGCATCTTTATGTCAAGAAAAGATACTATTACAACTTCTTGAAAACATGAGATCTGTACTCAGGGTTAAGCTCACAGGCAGAAAGGGAACTTACTGGAGACACATGAAGGCTTGGTACCACAACCTCCTTCAGCACAGAGTAAAAGGTCAGCCCCAAGAACCTAGGCAAGTAAAATTTCTTTGACCTCTGGTCCATCCCTCAAGCAAGAGGTTCATTCTGCATTACAGGGTAAACCTGGTTCTTCTCCTGGAAGTCGGCACCACCAATCACAGCCCACATTCAAGCCTCAAGGACAACTAGGCTTTGGAAAGCGACTACTAACCGTCCTGTTTAAGCCAGTTCTTACCATCTGACTGTCTATGCACAGATCATAGGTGGGCGGTGGCAGGAGTGAAGGAAAGCCAGTGAGGGCTCGGTGGTTAAGAGCACTTGCTGCTCCTCCAGAGGGCCTGGACTCAGTTCCCTGTGCCCTCATAGCGGCTCACAATCATCTGTAACTCCAGTTCCAGGGGAGTCTGCCCTTCAGGCACGCACACGTATGGTGCACCAACATACATACAGGCAAAACCCTCCTCATACACACACACATAAAAATAAACACCAGAAGAAGAGGAGGAGGAGCCAAGTTTGCCAAGGACCTACAGGGTCCAGGCCTATTCTCATCTAGTCTTGACTTTCTCCAAGTCTGTCAGCCTCCTCTTAAGGAGACCTTTTCCAGAACAGGCCACACTCTCCTGTGAGCCCTGGTCACAATCTAGTCACAGAGCAGAGCAGGAGCAAATACAGCGCTGTGCTGACTGATGGAGCCTCCTCCCCCACACTATCCAATTTCAGCTCGGCTCTCACAGCTTTCTCGTACCACATGCCATCCTCGACTTGTCTTTGTTATCTCTTTCCTAATTCTCCTTATGAATTATTGAAATATTCAGTTCTTCTCAAGAGCTACCTCATGCCACTAATTCTCAGAGATGACCTAGATTCCCACTTCACATATTAAAAAAAGAGAGAAATGATCAATTGTGACCTCCCCTCAGCTCTCTGCTTCGCCTGCAGACCCTGGCCTGCAGACACGTCCATTCTTAACCTCAACCTTGGCTCTCAAAGGAGTTTTCCTTCTCTTCTCTGAGGTTTACACTGCAATTATTTGTTTATATACCTTCACTCTGGGATGGTGTGCTGTTTAAGGGAAAATACTGTTTTATTGATCTTGAATCACAACTGACCCAGCATAATGCTTAGCCCATAGCATGCACTCAAAAAAGGGCCAAATAAGCAAATCCTTGATTCCTTTTCTTAGAAATTCAAAGAATCTGAGGGAGAAAAATATCATTTTTCAAAACTATTTGAAACCCTTAATTTATGAATCTTACTACTGAACTAATTTAAATCTGTAAAAGTAAAATAAAAAAATAAATAACCTATTTGAGTGACCAAGCCTTTGCAGATTGGCAAACAAACTATACAGGAATACCAGATTCCAAACTTTGCCATTCTGTTTTTGTGTCTGAAAAATGCTTAGTTTAGTGTAGTTTGAATTAAACTAACTTGGATCTTATAAATAGTTCACAAAATATTGCCATGACAATGAAGAGAAAAGGCTGAAATGCATGCTCATGAAAGGCACTGGATGTTATCTTTGACACGACAATACAGCCAGCAACATCCACAGCGCGTCTTTGCTGCTTCAAGGCGGTATCGGTCCTAGATTCCTTTCTAGCATATCAAAGAAATACACATCGACAAGAAGAGTTTCAAAATCCAGCTCCACAAAAGAATCAGTTATTTGGATAAGCAGTGGAAATGAGACTTTGTTATTACTATTATTATAATCTGTCCTGACTTATTAAATAAGCACTGGTCTCTAATTTTAAGTGAGTCATATAAACTGATTCCATTCAACAAACATGTATTAAGCTCCTGTTGGGAGGCACTGAGGGAGGTGTTAGGGATACAGACACGCAAGAAGCAGTCCCTACCTGCATGGAATTCCTGGCTTCCGTCTGGAAGTCAAGCATTCACACTATACCATATAACCTAGCAGTGAAATGCAAGGAATATCTTTGGCATCTACCCAAGAAAGACTGATTTTGCTGAGGTGATAGGAGAAAATAAGGACTGGACACGGGGACAAAGAGATGCTGAATCTAGCCTAGAAGGATGAGTGGGGGTCATATTTGGACAGTGGAAAGGAAATGATACCATGAAAAGAGACTAAAGAGAGCCACAGGCACAGAGGTATGGATACAGATGCCAACAGCGACTTGCTATGGCTAGGGCCTTGGAGGAGCCTGGAGACTGACAGGCTCTGTGGTGGACCTTCCCACCACGCCAATGAATTAAATTTTTATGTATTTATTTGGTTGGGAAGGGTGCAAGCATGCCATGATTGGGATATGGAGGTCAGAGGACAACTAGAGGGAGTTGATTCTCTCCTCCCATCATGTGGGTCCTGGGGATTGAACTCAGGTCACTGGGCTTGGCAGCAATCACCCTTAGCTACTGAGCCATCTCATCTTGCCAACTCATCCATGAGTTTTGAACTTACAGAGGATGGAAGGGTCACTGAAGGGATACTCAGCCTTTTTATGCAGAGACTGACTCACTAGCTGACTGGATTTTTGCCAGTTGAACTTTCATATCTCTCCAAGTTCTCTGGGACTGGGGACCTGGAGGCCTCAGGGGGAAGCCCCATTCTACTGCTGATGCCCAGCTTTCTCCTGAGCTTTTCCTGGCTCTGATTTTGGGGCTCTCTGATCCCAGGCTGTAGAACCATTTGCTGCCACTTTTACCCCTGGTTGATGTTGTATAGGCTCCTCAGTGATCAGTACCCTAGACCAGTAAATTAGATATAAAAGGGAAGATATAGAAGAAAAAAAAAAACTAGTGGAAATTATTAAAGCTGACATATTCTTTCAATTAAATTTCATTTCCATCCCTCCCCCACCCACTGTGTGTGTGTGTGTGTGTGTGTGTATTGACTTTGTTTCTTTGGGACAGGGTCTCAGACAACTCAATTTGGGCTTAAACTCCTGACCCTCTTGCCAAACCTCACATGTCGTAGAATTACAGGCATACAACTTCATGCTCAGCTTTTTCCTCCTTTCTTTTCCATGAACAGTCTAATGGACCTCCCTAGGAAAATGCACACATGCATCTCCACACAACTGAGGTATCCCTAGACTCTCTAAGGTCAACCTGGACACTAAATGAGAGCCTCTGAGGAATGGAGCTCATATAAAGCACTGGTCTGGTGTGTGCAAGAATCTGGGTCTGAGCTGAAGCATTAGAAACACATACAAAAGCAGGATGGCAGTGTTGTATGCCTTTAATCTCAGTACTTGGGGGACAGAGGCAGAAGGATCTCTGTGACTTCCAGGCCAGCCTGATCTACACAGAGAAACTCTGACTCACCCCCCACCAAAGAAAAAGAAAGAAAGACAAATATAAACACTATATAGGAGACAACAAGACGGCTCAGGGGGTAGAGGCACTTGCTGCCAAGCCTGATGACATAAATTCAAGCCCCAGAACCCACAATGGAAGGAGAGAACCAAACTCTAGCAAGTTGTCCTCCCCACCTCCATCCCATGTAACAAATGAACAAATGAGGGAGGGAGGGAGGGAAGAAAAGAAAACTCTCAGAACACACGACTGAATAACCTGGATAAGAAGTGGAAAGGAATGATAATCACAGGCTGGTGGGATGGCTTGCTGGGGAAAGGGACCTGCAACCAAGCCTCATGGCCCGATTTCTGAGTTCAGTTTCCAGGACCCACATGGTAGAAAGCAAGATTCTAAGATTCTAGGCGACTGGGGAAGCTGGAGGGTCGGGGGAGGTAGAAAAGACCCAGTGATCTCCAAGAACAGGACAATGGGCTGACTGGGAGAGACCCAGGAATTAAACACCCAGGGACCATCTGAGCTGTGGATCCTAATTTTAAAGTGAGATCCCACACCACAAATGTGGCTTTTTTTCTAAAGTCAAACTTAACAGGCAGATGCTGGCACAGGCTGGGCAGGCTGGGAAACACTGGGGACTCTGACACAGATGAGCAGCAAGGCTACAATGGGGAAGAGGAAGATAAAACATGCAGTGCAGGCTGGGTAAAGAGGGACAAGAGGACAGTTAAGGCTGGAGACTAACTGAGGCTCCAGTGGAAATCTGATTCACTGGTGTTGGGATGGTGCATGTGCACATGTATGTGTATGTGTGTGCATGCGTGTGCGTGTGTATACTGGAAGTAAGGGGAAGAAAACAAAGGTAAGAAGGAAGATGGCAGGAAGCTGGAATCTGAAGTGGTTACTGGCAATACAGAGTCTTGGGTGTAATCAAAGAGTGGTTGTTTGAGATGGACCAAGAGCGAAGTTTAGTGGACAAAATATAACAAGGGTGGTAAAGTTGCCAACAGCACACAGCTAAATAGAACACACAGTGAAACTGCACTTAGGAACAAGTAATGTAGACAACTTCTGCCAGGCTCTCCTGCCTGCTCTTCTCTGGAACGGCTCTCTTCATGCTCACTGTGTCACCTGAACACTGGTGACAACACTCCCAACGGTCACCGAGTCAACACACACTGGTGATTACAAAGATACAAAGAACACAAGACACCAAATAAATAGCACATCTTGGGTTTCTATTGCTGTGAAGAGACACCACGACCATGGCAACTCTTTTGTTGTTGTTTGTTTTTCAAGACAGGGGTTCTCTGTGTAGAACTCGCTCTATAGACCAGGCTGGCCTCAAACTCACAGAGATCCACTTGCTCTGCCTCCCAAGGATTAAAGGTATGAGCCACCACTGCCTGGATCTCCCCCCCCCCCCCCCCCGCCCCCAGCTTATTTTTTTTTTCATGGCAACTCTTATGAAAAAAAGTGTCTAACTGGGGCTGGCTTACAGTTCAGAGGTTTGGTACATTATCATCATGGTGGGAAGCATGGTGGCATGCAGGCAGACATGGTGCTGGAGAAGGAGCCTAGAGTTCTACATCTGGATCCATAGGCAGCAGGAAGAGAGACACACTGGGCCTGGCTTGAGCATTTGAAACCTCAAAGCCCACCCCTAGTGACATACTTCCTCTAACAAAGTTACACCTGCTCCAACAAGGCCACACCTCCCAATAGTGCCACTCCCTGTGAGCCTCTGGGGGCCAGTTACATTCAAACTACTACACAGCAAATGATCACAGCTGCTTTAGCAAATGATTTAAGCAATGAGATACTGGAGGACTGTCTAGAAAGAACCCAGTTGAAAACTGATTGAAATCTCATTCCAGATCCTTTAAAATAAAGCAGTTCTAAACATTTCCTAAACTCTGCAGCACAAAAGCTCCATCTTAATTATGTTTCTCAGAAGACATTTGTCAAAAAGCCTGAGGGTATGATTTGTGTTAAGGTGCAAGATAGGTTGAAGATTGATTGGACTAAATAGGATATAAATCAAGTGGAGATTTCTAGAGAACATTAAAAATTACTATGCATTGATTTTTCTAACCAGTTCTTATAGTTGGATGTCACAAACTAGAAAGCAAAGCCAGACATGTTTTAAAACAGGTAAGGAGCAGGTGTGGTGGTGCATACCTGCAACCACAGTGCTCAGGAGGCAGAGGCAGAAGGATGGAGAGTTCCAGAGCAGGTTGGTGAGATAGCTCAGGAGTAAAGATGCTCACCAGCAAGCGGGTGACTTCAGTTGGATCCCTGGAACCCACATGGTGGAAGGAGAGAACCAACTCCTTTGCAAGTTGTTCTCTGACCTCCATGTGTGAATTATGTCATTTGTACACACACACACACACACACACACACACACACACACACACACACATATAAAATAAATAAATGTAATAATAATTCAAAAACCACTCCCTATAACAAGAGAAACACTGCCCTTCAAACTGGGGAAGAATGCTGTAATAGTGTTGGTTAGGGTTTTTTGTTTTTATTTATTTATTTATTTATTTATTTATTTATTTATTTATTTATTTTTTGGTTTTTTGTTTTTTTGAGACAGGGTTTCTCTGTGTAGCTTTGCACCTTTCCTGGAACTCACTTGGTAGCCCAGGCTGGCCTGGAACTCATAGAGATCTGGCTGGCTCTGTCTTCAGAGTGTTGGGATTAAAGGCATGCGCCACCACCTCCCGGCTGTTTTTAATTTTGTCAGGTAAAGATTTCTTTTTAAAAAAGAACTATGTATGCCTTTAACCCCAGGACTCAGGAGGCAGAGGCAAGTGGGACCTTATGGGTTTAAGACCAGCTTAATGTACATCATGAGTTCCAGGGCAGCCAAGATGACACAGTGAGACACTGCCTCAAAAATAAATAAATAAATAATAAACAAATAAATAAGAGATATGACTATTATTTTATATAAGAAAACACATTTAGTATCAAACGGAATGACAGAAGTAATCTCAGAATAAAGGACAGTCTTTTGTGTTAAACTCAGTAATACATACTGTTAAAAAAAATAGGGGTCTAGAAAAGGAAACTCATGTAATTATACTATAATCTCAAAACTAAAAGAAAAAGTGGGGGGGAAAGAGGTTCTACAATTGGGAAAGACACCTCTGGCCTCCACATACATTTGGACACATGTGCACCATGTATATACACACATACACAAACGCACACACATACAGTAGAGATGCTGGAATCCACTTGTCTAGATTAAAATCCACTCACTAGGTGGAAATAACAGTAAGTACCCGAAGGTCACTGTGATAATCAAGCCTAACACATGGAAAGCAACTGCTGATTCTCAGTGACAGTGCCTACATGTTTGCTGCTAAGTAATAGTTGTTCAGTTTTATCATCTGGCTATGGATGGACAATGAAATGAGCCAGACCTTTAACTGCTAATTAAGAATTAGATCACATTAGATGCAACCATAAAGCTTGAAATAATTAACTAACTTTGCTTACGGCTCATCACTTCTGAGCATGACAAGGTGGCCATCTTGCACCTTAAAACTTTCCCTAGCACTACTATTCGTCATGGAATGTTGAGAACTATAGTGTCTGTTGCACTGAAGAACTTCAAGCTCCAAATGAACACGGCCGCACATACACCACACCAGAGCATTTCCCCGAGATGTTCCTAGCAGGTCAGTGAAGTCAGGACTTCCCACAGTGTTAGTTGTTCTTCCAGCTGGACTACCGGAATCAGTTCTCTTGCTTCTCCGGACCTCAAGCAGAGCCCACTCCACCAATTTCTCACATTCCTAAGCTCACAGAGCATCAGTAGGTAGGCCCCTCCATAAAAGCCAAGCCACCACGATGCTCAATTCCACTCGTGTGTATCCCTCTGTCTTTCCTGCCACTTATCCTCAGTAGGTTTCTTTTCCAAAGTTCTCTTCATTCCCCCAACTGCAACCCCTCTTAAAGTCTCTACCAGTATTAGAAGGGTAACACTGGCTCTTTGGGGGCATAGTCTTTGCTCTGCTTGAGCTCACCTGACAGGACCTGATTCCACTGGGAACCACATGAGCCATTTCTCAGTATCTGCCCAAAAGTGTATTATTGCAGTCTAGACTAGCACAGTACATCTTTCCCATTAGTTTGAGGGGAACCAGAAACATTATTTCCCCTTCTAACTACTAGTCTCTTAGCTAAATCAACAATCCTTCAATAACACACAAAATCAGGATACATACTTAGACCCAGGTGTTAACATACCTGTAAAAATGTTGGGGGTAAACTTCAAGAGATGTTAAGGTGTACATTACATTACAGACAGCATGAAGTGTTTGCTGGTCTAAAAGTCTACACAGAACAAGGCTTCACCACAATGACAGGCATTTCTAGCCCCACTGATGAAGATAACACACAAAAATATTTATAGGGCACCTAGTAAGTTCATTATATGTCCTAAAATAGAGTAATAAAAATTACATAGCCTTAGTTCTGAAACCCAAGGAATAAACAGTAATGTTTGCTGTTTAGAATCTTGGAAAATACCATCCAAAATGAGTTAAATAAACATTTTTTCCCTAGATGTCACCAGAGGCCAACTGCATCAAGGAAAAACTGTCAGCAAAATCACAGGTATTCAAAGGGGGAAACTCACTGTCAGGAAGTCAATAAATTAGAAATGATCTCTATCACATTAGCATTGGGATAGGAGTGTCTAATTCATTTCAAGGGTGGGGGCAGGATATGAATGATTAGTGATATTTAAAGGGGAATCCCAAGTGGCTTCCAGCTCAAACACAGACAATAGAGCTTGCCAAGGAGGAGTCTGTCGAGACCAGTGCAAGTCAGGGCATCATCACAAGTCTTGCAAGCTTCTCTAAGCAGGTGTGCAAACCAGCTCTCAGAGTTTAACACTAAAAAGTGCATGGACTTGTACAAAGTACAGTCCCAGTTATTATTAATATTTTATCTCTAAGTTTTCATAATTTTGGCTTCTGTGTCTTTAAAAAGTATGAATTGGAACTAACAAATAAGTTCTACCTGACTTCCTCTTTTCAGAGTACAGGATGATTATGTTAAGAAACAGGTTTTTTAAAAAAGTTTACTTATTTATGTTATCTATTTATTATAAATACAGGGTCCATTTATGTAGTCCTGGCTGTCCTGGAACTTGTTATGTAGACCAGGCTGGCCTAGAACTCAGAGATCCACCTGCCTCTGCGTCCCAAGGGCTGAGAGATTAAAGGTGTGCGCCACCACCGCCCAGCAAGATTTACTTTTGTGTGTGTCGCCATGCACATGTGAGTGCAAGGCTGGTGGAGGTGAGAAAGAGGCATTAGATCCCTGGGAGCTGGAGTTACAGCCATTGTGAGCTGCAGGACAAGTGTTGGAAACTACTCTCGGGTACATGCTTTAAACATCTCTCCAGTGCCAGTTTGTGTTTTTCTAACCGTGCAGGAAAACTTGGAGCATGACTTTCATAAGCTTCTGTCTCTCAGAGCGCTGATCAGCATGGAAGGTAGGTCACCCTCCGCACTCCTGCATCTGTGTGCTTTCCAAACCCTTAAGGAGACATTTACGATGAAGACCACTCAACTCCAGCCTCCATTCTCTTTGCAGCACTTTTGTCTGGGGGGTGTGGTGCTGCAAGAGCACACTGAGCTCTGCTGTGAGGAGATGAAAGGGACCTGGGCCTGAGCACCAAGCAGCTGTGCTAGCTGTCGACCATCTGACTGGTCTAGATCCAAATTAGTCAACTGAAATTCAGTATAGATCTTCTCATCAGATAGCCTAGAATGAGAGATGGGATGTGTGGGGCAACCTTCCCAACTAATCTTTGCTGACACCCCCACCCTTTACACTCCCTCCTAGGGTGTTGCCTGGTATTTCACGAATTCTTGATGACAAAGATCATGCTCTTCTGTCAGGTCCTGCCTTGCTGCCATCTGGCATTGTCTGCTTTCTGATCTCAGAAGGTCTACAGTTTGCCCTTCTGTCTCCTCTGTCCCTCAGCCTTTGAGTTCTTGCTGCTCTACAGGACATCTGCTTCAGCCAAGCCCACGGTCTGCTCTGGCAGACAACTCTGGGCTGGCTTCTTTTCCTTCACCTGGAATCTCTTCCTCACTCTCATTCATAGACTTCTGTTCCTCAGAAACCACAGCCTTAAGCCAAGCATGGTATTAAACGTCTGTAACCCCAGCACTCAGGAGACTGAAGACTGTTGTGATTTCAAAGCCAACCTGGGCTAACAAGTGAGTTTAACGTCAGCCTAAGCTACCAAAGGGGAAAAACCCACTTTCTTAATTAACACTATTTGACTTTGATCACATCTTTGGACTCAATGCTTCAATACCTATAGCAGCAATTGTCAAAACAATGTGTATCAAGGCCGTACAGGGTTCATTTACATGTGTATTTCCAGACATCACTCTAAGAAATGGGAATTCCTGAAGTCTGAAGGGTACCTGAAATAGGTGAATATATAACATGTGCCCCTCCACGCCTCTAACAGCAAGGCAGAAGACATACCAAGTGTAGTTAGAACTAATAATATACCAGCTGCCGGAGCATCCCTGACTTTTTTTTTTTTTTTTTTTTTTTTTGAAGAGGGGGGGAGGTTGAGACAGGGTCCCTGTGTAGCTTTGCGCCTTTCCTGGATCTCACTCTGTAGACCAGGCTGGCCTCGAACTCACAGAGATCTGCCTGGCTCTGCCTCCTGAGTGCTGAGATTAAAGGCGTGCGCCACCACCGCCCGGCCCCTGACTTCTTATTTCACTTCATGTGTATGTTCTTGGCTTCCACTGAGTCACAAGCTCATAAGAACACATTTCCTATCCTTTGACAATTGTAGCTGCAGAAGACAGCAAGTCTAGAGAGATCAAATTATCAGGAGTAGATGGAAGTTTCCTCTACATGAGTGCAGCAGAGTGATAAGAATCTGGGAAGAGATGGTTTTCCCCAGTGGGAAATTCACTGGGTGTGAAGACAAGACAATGTCTGAAATGTTAGCACATTTAGTTCTAGCTGCACTGGGAGACTGATGTGTCCGCCAAAGGACCACACTCGCAGGACTCCCCTCAACCCTGGGTGCCCAACGTAAAGTAACTATAAACAGACGTTAACGTTCAGAGAAGTGGACAGGATGGTAAAGGGCTAAAACAGGAAACTACCTGATTGGGAAATGAGCCTTGGAGAAAGATGGATCTGAGGAGGTCTGAGATCGGCAGTACTGTTTTCTTTACAGACTTTAAGAACTTTCACAAAGAAGGAGAAGTAGTATTGTTCTCCTTCCGTGTGGTCTCAGGAAAACCAGAGCTGGTCACAGAGACGTCTCCCTCAACCTAGGAAGCACCACCTGGAGAGGCAGAAGTCACAGGAACAGAAGGCAGGTGTGCAGGCCAGCAGAGCCTCAGGACCCAGTGTAATGCCGGGCCCACACAAAACTGACGGTCTCTGGTGGGGCCAGCTAGTCCTGCAGGGATCTGAAGTAAGTACTCCAGGATGGCATCTCAGTTATGTGTGACCAATACCCAACGGAAGCAACGTACTGGAGAAAGAGTTTTGGGCTCACAGTGGGTGTCTGTCTCAGTCACTATCTTGTTTTTAAAAAGACTCATTTATTTTATATTATGAGTGTTGTCTGCATATGTGCACCACATGTACGCCTGGTACCTGAAGAAGCCAGAAGAGGGTGTTGAACTCCCCTGCAGCTGGAGTTACAGATGGCAGTAAGCTGCCATATTGGCACTGGGAACTGAATCCAGGTATTCTACAGATCAGTAAGCTGTCTTAACCACTGGGCCGTCTCTCTAGCTCACTACCTTATTTCTGAGACAGGGTCTGTTGCTGAGCCTGGAACCCACTGATTCCATGTGGCTATACTGACTGGATGGTGAGCCCCAGGGCTCCACCTGTCTCCACCCTTACCCCAGGACTGGGGTCCAGAGGCCAAACTTAGTTTTTGCACAGGTGCCGGGGATCTGAACTGCAGTTCTCATGCTTGTGTGGCAAACACCTGACCAACTGAACCATCTCCCTGTCCCCCATTTTAAGCATTTTCCAAGTCAGTTCAAATGGAACTGCTAAACTTCCTCACCTCTCTGACCTGTGTGGTAAAGGAGGTGGAAATGGAAAGGTTCCATTTGTTTTCATTAGGTAAATTCAGACTATCTACTCGCTGTTCTGTGAGGGCACTCAGTTAGCAGTGGTGTCTATGTAAAGCACAAACTGGTCCTCAATGCTGAGACATAGTAGAAGAATGGCTGAGAGCTGTTCTTTCGTTAAGTTAGGAAGGCTTGTTTTCTGGGAGCGACCATTCTTAAGCTAACAGTTCTGCACTTTCACACTGAGTACAGGGAGGAGGGAGAGGAAGGGCAAGGGGAAGCAGCTCTTTGCTAGCATCCTCACACCTATAGACACTTTCAAATAGTAACCTACTTCTATAGACATCACTTGTTCTGGTTATGTGCCTGTGTTTGTCAGTCCTTATTTCACAACACGAAGCTTTTAGATAGCTACAGATAATAATGTGTGATAAAAGTGGAGCCAGTGAATTAAACAACTGGCAAATTCTTTATGTGAAAATTAAGAGAAAAGAAACATCTGGGATGTGGCACTGTTAAACTATCTCTAAGCAGTCTTATCAATACTCACTAGGTTGTTAAGAAGTAGAGATGCATTCAGATATATCCACATTTACACTGTGATTATAACCACTGATACATGGTGCCTTTCTTTTGGCTGGAGTATAGGAATATAATATTAAACAATTATATGAAAACATTGCATATGCAAATATTATGACAGTGCAAATCTGATACTGAAGTGTCTAGAAAATTTCCACTCAAATGCCATGCACCTTGTTTTAAATTAGGCATTACATGAACAGAGTATGTAGCTGTCCACCTGCCAGTATGTACCTCCAGAGGCCTAATGGCATTTTGATTTTAAGATTTTTTTTTTTGTTTTCATGAAAGATAATAAAATATACCTTAAAATTTCATTGGTATTATATGCTTCGTAATAAAAATGCTCAAGGCTTTGGGACTTGTATATTAGTAAATATTCATGATATATGGGAAAATTGAGATACATACATAAGCTCAGTCATGTAGAAATGTATATTTGTTATATAAGGAAAAAATATATCGAAATTGCTAGTAGTTATGTGCAGTTTTCTAGTGCTTTGCTTCTTGCAATTTTCAGTATTCTATGAGCATGCTGACCCTCAAAAGTTGAAAAATATAAACATTATTTTTAAAAAGTAAATAAACAGTAAATGCATACAGGATCCAGGAAGCTAGAGATTAAAGTAACTATAAAATGGAAGGACTATCCTAAATGTTTTAATATAGTCTTTGATTTATTTTATTTTACTTAAAAATCCATCAATATGCAGACACATCAAGTTATACCTATTAGGGGATACTGTGTAGTGTTTGAAATGTGTTGTGCAGTGTTCAAATCAGGCTGAACCATTAGTGTGTTCCCTCATGCAGTCACAAAGTTCTATGACAAGGTACTGTTCCTCCTCTCTGTAGGAAAGAGCATGGCACCTAAATGATTTTCTCATGGAGACATCTAGAAAGAGGCAGATTTGGATCTTGAACACCAACCTACCTGACAGGGCTGAACCCCCAGGGAGGCTCAGCAACTGCTGGGGCTGGGTCTCAGCTCTGCTTGGTCCTCAGATTCAGTGCACTTGAGGCACAACCTGAAAAATCTGCATTCTTTTAAAGCCTCAAAAAATTTTATGTATAGCAGAGAAAGAGATATCGTGTTACTGAATAGAAAAAGCATCAGAAGAGATGGGAGACACTTGGAATAACTCCTCAAAATGAAGAAATATGGTGGGTGATATGCTTTGAATATGGTATGCGCCCTCCAAGGCAAATGTTGCAATGTTGAGAGGTGAGGGGATGATGAAGAGGTCACTGAGTTGCCAGGTATGGTGGCACACATATCTAGTCCCAGCACTGGGTAGGTAGGTTGATCTCTGTGAGTTCAAGAACAGCCTGATCTACACAGGGAATGCCAGGACAGCCAGGGCTACATAGTGAGACCCTGTCTCAAAAACCAAACAACAACAAAAATAAACTAGTGTTACCAAATACACATTTGGGGGATGGAGATACAGCTCGGGGGTAAAGAGCACTTGCTGTTTTTCTAGAAGACCTGAGTTTGAGTCCTAGTATCCACATGGTGTAACTCCAGTTCCAAGGGATCCAATGCCCTCTTCTGACCTTTGTGGATACCAGGCATGCATGTGGTGTACAGATATACATGCAGGAAAAACACCCATGTAAAATAAAAATAAATAAATCTAAAAAATGTTTAAAGAGGTCATGAAGTTGTTAAGAGGGAGCAATGGCCCCCTCGAGGAAGTGGGCTAACCAACTGTATCCTCAGTGGGTGATCCTCACTTTTGAGGAACTGATTAGTTACTCCAAGAGCTGCTGTAAAGAGTGCCTGCCTGTACATGTCAGCTCTTCTGCACACGTCTGCTTGTCCTTCTGCCTTGTTCCTATGTTAGGATCCAGCAGGAAGCCTTTACCAGTTGCATCTGTCTGATTATGGACTTCCAGCTCTTATACCTATGAGCTAACTATACTCCTTTTCCTTTACAAGTGGACCAGTCTCAGGTATTCTGTTATAGCAACAGGAAATGGAGCAAGAAGTGGGGTCTTCAGAAAAGAGTATCTTGTAGATGTAACTGTCTTGTTAAATAAGAAACACAGAGCCAATTGCAGAGTTAAAAGCCAAGAGGTCAGAGCAATAGCTGAGAGCTGAAAACCTTACCCTTCACTGCTGCTCTGTCTTTCCTCTCCGCAAGAGACCTACTTCCTATGTTTTTCTCTTTTTTATAGACTTTCTATTCTGCCTTCTCATTGGTTGTAAACCACATGACCTCCTTGTCACTACCTGTCTGTACAGACCTCCAGGTCTTCTATGGGTGGTATTGAGATTAAAGGCGTGTGTCTCCATGTTGGCTGTATCCTTAAACCCACAGAGATCCACCTAGCTCTGCCTCCCAAGTGCTGGGATTAAAGGCATGCACCACCACCGCCCAGCTTCTGCTATGGCTTGCTCTGACCCCAAGGCAACTTTATTAATATACAAATAAAATCACATTTCAGTACAAATAAAATATCACCACAGTATCTGCTTTCATATGTTGGGGATATAGGGTCAAGGTATCACACTCAACTTCCCTAGATATCTGCTCAGTCTCTAGTAAGTAGTTCTCAAGCTGTGGGTCATGTCCCCTTTGCTGTCACATATCTGATATCCTACATTTCAGATACATGACGATTCACAGCAGTAACAAAATTAAAATTACAGTCGTGAAGTAGCGATGACATCATTTCATGGTTGGGGGTCCCCACGACGTGAGAAACTAAAGGGTCACAGCGTTAGGAAGGCTGAGGACTGCTGCTCTAGCACATAATCAAGAACTGTGCTAAGCAGAGTTCTTCCAGGACACAAGATGGCCTCTGTGGGAAGTAGCGCTGTACTAAAAATCAAAGCTACAACTATGGGAAACAAGCTTTTAAAATGCTGAGAAAGCCAAAGGCAAACAACTACCTCTAGTGGAAGCATGTCTGTGTGAGAATTCTTCCAAAGACAGTCAAGCTGTGCTGATGGGAGCCTGTATGTTCGGCTGGAATGAGACACTCCCATGATGGCAACTCCACCAAGCTGATTCCTGCTCGACCTCCCCTCTACAGAGATGAGGAAACTGAGACCCAAAAGGAAACACTTACGAGCTTAGTTTGAGACTGCCTTTTGGGTCTCGGGTGAGTGCCTCAACACTGCCCATCAGTGTGCCTTGACATTTTTAACATCATCACTTCATTTCACTCCCTATTGTCTGCTTTCATCCATGTGACAGCTTGACTTCAAAAAAGAAAATCTAAAGTTGGCACAGTGATATCGGCCTGTATTCTCAACACTCAGGAAGCTGAAGCAGGAGGATTGCCATGACCTCTAGGCCAGCCTGGGTTACAGAGTGAGACCCTGTCTCAAAAAACCTATAGTAATAATGATAATAATACATAAAAAGGAAAGCTAACTTTGCCAATGCATACAAAAATGGGTATAACTACTAATGCTCTCTGATTCAGCAAGTCCACTTCCAGGAATTTATCTAAAAGAACTACAGTTAGCTGGGTGATGGTGGTGCACACCTTTAATCCCAGCACTTGGGAGGCAGAGGCAGGCGGCTCTGTGAGTTTGAGGCCAGCCTGGTCTACAAAAACGAGTTCCCGGACAGAGCTGTTACAAAGAGACACCCTGTCTCAAAAGAACATAACAAAACAAAACAAAAATAACTATGGTTAGGCAGAAATATATAACTCCAAGGGTGCTTGTCATAAATGGTATATAATAGTGAAAAATCTCAAAAATTATAGGAGACTGGTTAAATAACTGACGGTATTAGCATTTTATGAAACAGAACGTTACCTATTTTTTTTAAAGTTAACTTGTTGTATTGGGAGAAAAACCAGCACAAAAATGAGAAAAAATGTGTGTATATAAACACATGCACAGAAATACAACAAAAACTAACAGAAGGATACACTGAAGAACACTAACCTTTTCACTTTCTAAAAATAGTTATTCTCTTACTCTTCTTTCTGGTCACCTGTGCTTTTTGAAACATTGTGAACATAAATTACTAATGTTTTCAGAAACAGATCTAAATGATCCATGAAAAGTCAAGGGACTTTTTATGACGAGATTAAAAGTGACTAGGTTAAAAAAAATGTCTCCCCAAACTTGTGGGCCCAGCAGGGAACCTGTAGTGACTGACAGGGGCAAGAAGGGTAGGCTCTGTGAATCCACCTTAGACTCCAGAGACTGAAGCTTGCTCTCAAGAATTTCTCAATCAAGTTGTGAAATCTGAAATTTAAAGAAGAGCCAACAGTAAATCAGATCGTTTACGTGTCTGAGTCACCAAGCCTAAAGGGCATCAGACTGGGGGCCAGGCCTAGACTCTACCTAACTGTGACTTTAGCCTAAATAAGGTGCTGGGTCTCCTGGGAGCCTGGTGCTCCCCAGAGTGAAATAAAAATGAAAAGAAGCACTTCTCAGCCTGGTATCGGTGGAACTCAAAGGGGTGTATCTTTATGTTGGTATATTTGCTAATCAAGGCAATGCCAGACTAGAGATCTCTGAGGTGCCCGCTCCAATACAGTCCAGATCTGAGTCAACGATACAGTTCCCTGATGCACTGAAACCTGTATGCACAGATACATATCCACTTTTGGCTTCCTCACAGAAAGGGAGAGGAGTACTAAATAATGCAGGATGGGTGACAAGCCACTTGAAAAAACCCCACGGCTCGCCAGCAGCCACAGAGAACAGAAAGCAAGCATTTACCAGTAAGAGGCTAAAACCATGTCCTGTCCGGTGAAGATAACAAAAAAAATGAATCTACGCGGTGTCCTTCGCTCAATTTCGGTCTGTCCTTCCAAATCATATTTTTCTTCAAATTCATGATTTTCTACAAGCAGAATTATACCAATACCAGTTCAAAATATCTTTTTAGAAAATATACAGAAGGGGCTCAGTCTTTGAACTGCAGCTATAAACTATAGTTTTTCACTCCAAAGATGGATCCCACTCAAGCTATTCCCACTTGTGATGCACACAAATCTTCAACAACTAAGTTCCACAGCCACCTTCTATCAGTGTGGTCAGCCTGCTTACAGCCAGATAAAGAAGAACATCTGCAGAGAATTTGTGGTGCAGGTAGGTAATCCTGACCCTCTTTTTTTCTAAGCTTATCAAAGCCACAGTTGGGTGCTAAATAAGATCCTCAG
Organism: Onychomys torridus; assembly: GCF_903995425.1. Taxonomy (NCBI): domain Eukaryota; kingdom Metazoa; phylum Chordata; class Mammalia; order Rodentia; family Cricetidae; genus Onychomys; species Onychomys torridus. The sequence continues at coordinate 91,790,331 of NC_050450.1, forward strand.
AGGAAGTGACGTAATTTGGTAGCAGAAAGAAAAGTAAGAAGTCAAACAGATGTGGGGTGGCAACATACTCATGATGGGCCTGTCCTGTCATAACCACACATAAATAGTCAAAAGGCTTGGGCTGGAGAGCTGGCTCAGAGGTTAAGAGCACTGACTGCTCTTCCAGAGGTCCTGAGTTCAATTCCCAGCAACCACATGGTGGCTCACAACCATCTGTAATGAAATCTGGTGCCCTCTTCTGGCCTGCAGTCATACATGCTGTATACATAATAAATAAATCTTTTAAAAAAAAAAGGGCTCTTAAGTCTAAGATTCCTCTCACGGCAGAGTACTAGACAGGTTTTTAAAACAAAGCACTTTAAAAATCAAAGACATTGTGGACAAATTAGATACACATGTAAATAGCATAGAAGTTTAAGGTGCAGATGCATGGGCCTTCATAGAGACCAATGTTCAGTCACTGAAGTAGGAACAGGACTCAGACCATGATTTTCCTATACTACAGTATTAAAGCCAAGTCGATGCTGCAGAACCCAAAGTCACAAGTAAATCTCTGAGTATCTGATACTTAAGCATTTCTTTCAAAGTAATATTGCACAATATTTGTAAAATGATATGTAAAAGGGATTAACCTCTGTCTAATGTCTCTAAATCCTCTCTTCCCACACACCTTAACATCACATCCAGCCCATGTTAGTTCTTATTTTTTTAACACTTATTTAGTGGTGTGTGTGTGTGTGTGTGTGTGTGTGTGTGTGTGTGTGTGTGTGTCTGTGCACATGTGGTGGTCAGAGAAAACCTGCAGGAGTTGGTTGTCTCTTTCCATTACATGGATTGCATGGATCCAACTCAGATCATCAGGCTTGGGGACAAGCACCTTGACCCATCTCACAGGCCCACGTTAACCCTGGAAAACAAAGAAAACCCAAGTTCCTTGTAGGCATTTTTAGAGTATGAGCATATTAAACCTATCAAAGGTAGGTTGCTCTAATATCAAATTTTATGGAACTCTGGGAAAGTCTTATTGAATCGAGGTAGTACTCTTTGACTGAGCAGCTGAATCCCAGGCCACATTTGTTAACAGGACTAATTCTTTGACCTGTTTTCTGGCACCATACTCTCTATATCTACCAATGTGTCTGTTGTTTTTCCAACTCAGTATATCACATATAAGAAACTCAGAAGATTTATAGCAGTGGCAGAGCATTTATCAGTCTCTCTGATGAGATGTGACAACGAGAATACAAATCAGCCCAGGTTTGAGTTCATAAACAGAAGAGGATCGCCAAGTGTCCCCTTGACTACCTATCAACAAACACTATTCAGAATGGGTAATTACAAAACAGCCTAAGACGATAATCCCAGGTGTTAGCTTTTCTCAACAGCTAGGAAAGGTTAAGATGAAAAGGAAACATCTCAACACCTGATTAAAGGGATTGGGCTCTACATTTTTGCCCTTTATAGAGTTACGACGTTTGGCAGTGTTGTTAAACCAAGTATTGTCTATGGAGTACAAGTAAGGTACCAGGTTAGAAAATGTTCACGTTAATGCCACCCTGAAAATAAGCCTACCAAGAAATACTTCTGTGGGTTAGGACACAAGGCCCAAAGATTTGGGGACTAGTGTCCTGAAGCATTTCCTGGTCCAGGGTCACACAGGGATAAGCAGTAAAGGAAGACTCTAAGACAACCTTCTGCTGTACCCAAGGACTTCCTCACTGCCGAGGATCGTGGGCTAACTTACCGCTAAAGGACATGCAGACAGACAGTTTTTCTAGTGCTGTTTATCTTTTTAAGAAAATACTATTAGATGTCACAGAATAGTAGCTGTTGTGATCTTATTTAAAAGAAAAAACAAACAAACAAAAACCTATACATGAGTAAACAGAGCCAACTGTGCATGTGTGTCTAAATATTCATGAAAGGGTCTAGAAACACCCCCTGATGTTACAGTGACTACTTCTGATAGAAACTGGGAAGGGTACAATGGAGATCTTATTCTTTTACTCTGCATATTGGCATTGATTTATGAGGGTAGGTTACTTTTTATAATCTGTAAAGCAGAAAATACAAGTGTGTACATACAAGTAACGAGTACTGTGCCCTTCCCCACCCCTGGGCTGATGCTTTGACCCTTGAACTCTGTTCTTCTAATACCCATACATATGAACAGCCATTGTCAAACCAATAGCAGCTGAGCAACAGCGGCTGAGCAATGTCTAAGAAAACTTGCCGCTTTCCTATTTCTAGAAGAAATAGGAGATCTAGCTGGAACCATTCCAAGAAGTGTTTCCTAGAGCAAAAATGAATTGAAGAGTACCTATTCAGACTTAATAAGGAACCAGAACCCCTCCCTGCTCTGACTTGTAGAAGACAGGGTTCAGCACCACTCTTCCTAGGTCCGTGTGCTTCATCACATGGCCTTCCTCATTAGCCTAGCTCCCAGGGTGTCTTGGGTTTCATGGACTGCTCTGGGATACACAAATGCAGTGTTGTTCCCAGAGAGGCTGTAAGCATCTTGAGGGCAGAGCAGGGGTGTAAGTGTTCCATTTAGTTCAGATTGATCAAGCTCCTGGCATTTACTCATTTCTAGAAAATGTTTAGCTAGGCAATAAGCAACCATCACACAGCAGAGCAATGCATACAGGAACTTATGGGATGCACAGGAAGCATACTAAAGCCAGAACACTCTGGAAAGAGTCAGATCAAAGCTGAGGCCTGAAGGATGAACAAGAACCGAGCAAAATGATGGTCAAAACATGCCCCAAGATACAAAGGGGAGAGACAGTAAGTAGCACAGCAAATTAGAGACACTGAAAATAGCTCACCCTGGCTGGAACCCAGCGCATGGGGGAAGGGTGCAGATGAGGCAGGAAAGTTTGGCAGCTGCCAGAAAGAACACTCAGGGCTTTTAAACTGTGCAAGGAGTTATGGGGAGCTGCTAAGGAGTGAAGCAGTGGGATGGCAGGTCCAGACTTGCCTTTTTATTAAAAAAAAAAAAATCACTCTAGTTACAGTGTGGAGAATGGAGCAGAGAAGGGCAAGGCTGACACTCATGCAGCGACTCAGGCTAGAGATGCCGGTGTCCTGGAGAGAGGCAGGGCGAGGAGGAGAGAAGTGCAAGACCTGACCAGTGTCCGCAGCACTGACGGCCTGTTCTACGACTGACCTGAAATGGCACCCCATTTCCAGGCGGAGAAGGGGAGCTAAAGAAGGGGCCTCAGCTTTGCGCTATCATACTTCCAGGAACAGACAACTCAAAAATGGAAGTACGCCTGGAGGAAGACTGCATCGGGATGAGTTGAATTTCGAACTTCCTGCATGAGGGTGGAATAACCAATAGGTTAATGTCGACGGAAACCCTGAGCTCTAAACGGAGGCAGAGAAAGAACTTACATGTTCTTTAATAAGAGTTAATAGCATGAAGATACTAACTAACACTATGGAAGTAGACACGATCCATCTGCGGGAAAACAAAGTAAATAAAGAGATCTAAAACCGCCCCCGAGGACCCTTGCCTCCCCCAACCCCCCCCACACACACCTTAAGGGACACAAAGGGGATGGGAAAGGGGAGGCAAGGAGATTAAAAAAAAAACAAAAAAAAAAAAAAAAACTTGGCAAGAAGCCAAGTCTAGGGGACAGCACAGTACCAATGGGTGCTTCCTAAGTATGTGCAGACTGACTGACGGATGCTGGCCAGATTTAACTGTCAGAATTCTGGCTTCCTCCAGCTCTGCTTCCTGTTCCTTTTCGTGTTGAGAAGATGTGCTATGGCATCTTCCCACTGCCCTACAAGCAGAACTTTATGACTTCCTTATTTCCCATATCTTCTCACACGGCCTGGCTGTCACTTCCAAGCGCGTCATCCACAATGCCTCATCACTAACTTCTGCCAGGCCCATTTTCACCACCATCCTGTTCGGGCCGTGAGAGCCGAGGTTCTGCACACTGCACAGACAACCAGCACCCACCGTCTGCCAGACCACGGGCTTCCACCTCCTTTCCAGTGACCCCTCACACAGGATAACTGTAACAGCTCCCCTAAAGTGTTAACTTGAATTGCATCACTCCACTGTTAAAATATCTCTGATAATTTCTCCTTATTATCTCATTTATCTGATACCTGTTTACCTATATTTGTCTACGTTTCTCAAACCACGTGAACTACCTATGGTCTACACATTTCTTTTAAAACTTTCAATCTATTACAATATTTTTATAAAATACAATTTAAAACATCATAGTAATGTCAAATTGCCATAAGCATTTCCAATTGCTTACTCTCAGTCTCTCAATATGTACCTTATCACGGACTGGTAATAATGGTTCCTGGTCTGACAATGGCTGGTGGACTACATTCCCAATAACCCGATGCTGACAGTTTATAGACAGATGACAGTATGACTATTTCCTTCAAAGTCTTTCAGCATATGCAGGCTGATTCTGCCAGCCAGGTGAGACATTATTTAGCCGACACTGGGTGGATAGCAAGGAAAGATTTTCCTAAGGAGGCTAGATGCTGCTAACATCTGATGATGTGTGATGTACAGGGTGAGTTCCTTATAGCAAAGTCTGAAGTGTGCACCGGGCAAGATCAGGAGACCTTGCCTTAGGAGTATGCTGCAAACAATCACAGTCCATTAAGAATGACAGCCAGGTGGTGGTGGTGCACGCCTTTAATCCCAGCACTCGGGAGGCAGAGGCAGGTGGGTCTCTGAGTTCAAAGTCAGCCTAGTCTACAGAGTGAGTTCCAGGACAACAAGGTTTAAACACAGAAACGCTGTCTTGAAAAACCAAAAAAAGAAAAATGAAAGAATGAAAGAATGAAGGAAGGAAGGAAGGAAGGAAGGAGGGAAGGAGGGAAGGAGGGAAGGAGGGAGGGGGAGGGAGGGAGGGAGGGAGAGAGAGAGAGAAAGAGAGAGAGAGAGAAAGAAAGAAAGAGAGAAAGAAAGAAAGAAAGAAAGAAAGAAAGAAAGAAAGAAAGAAAGAAAGAAAGAGAAGCGGCCAGTCTGTCTGGAAAGTTATGTCAAGGACAGAAAAAGTCTCACTGATTCACAATCTTCCGCAACCCAACTCCAACTTGACCCCTTGACTTTCAAATCTTCTATTGTTTGCCAACACCAGGACTGCTACACTGTTCCGAGCTTCGAATTCTCTACCTTCCTTAGCTGTTTCTCTATATGGACAGCCGCCCTTTGCCTCCTGCTATCCAAGGTCACTGGCATTTAAGTTCTCCTCCTCCACAGAAGCCTTTTGTGAATTTCCTTAAGTTCCTAAAGGACTTCCTCTGTCTACAGTTCTTGGTTGGTGCTTAATCACACGCTGGCTTTGACGTCATCTAGTAGGTTCTGTTGTTTAACTTTAAGTGGTCATTTGGTGTTGATTATGTTTTGTGTCTAGGTTGATCGCTTGCTAAAGACAAAGTCTCTGACACAGCATAGTAATCACTTCCTGCATTATTTGGCAACTGTTGCTAAAAACACACCTTAAAAGGTGGCATTGTATATGAAGCACTACAGTCCCACTGCCTGCTCTTTATGTGTCCAGTTCATGACAATCTAAACATATCAGATTACTAGAGAGAGTGAGTTACCGTGTACAGGTCAGCTAGCTTCTGTACTGAATGATTATCTGGCCCATCAGATTAATGAAACCATGGCTGAAATAGCTGTGGCCAATGCAAAGATCACCTCCAAGGTTGATCCAAACTGGGTTCTAGAAGACCCACTGCAATGATCTCATATGGTGGGCTTTCATGAGAGAAGAGTATAGGGTCAATGGCATGAACTCTGAGGCCATGCTGGGTTCAAATCTGCCCTTACCATTTACTATGGGTCTTGGATTAACTACTTCCCTGGGCCTCAGTTTCCTTCTGGGAACAATACAGTACATGCCCCATAAGGTTGTTGTGAGGATTGAATAAGTTAATATACAAAGTACAAGCCAAGTGTGTAGAACATTGTCTCCATTTTATAAGCACTAGCTGTCACCATCAACATCTAAGGTGCGTAAAACAGAAGAGGCAGGCGCTGTTCACGTGGGAGTCACAGAGAGTTGAGTCTTCAGTATTAAAGAGTCTTTGAATAGTGAAAACAAATTTGGGCACAGTTCTTCAGGTGTCAGAAATTCTGCTCTCCCAAGTCATCCTTCTGCTCTCTCCTCACATGCTTCTTCAGCTGCCCACCTAAAGGCTTTGACACAAATGGTCACCCTTTAGAGGGAGGACAAAGGACTTGACACTCATCACTATGCGGGCAGTACTGGGAGGAAGCAGTTGACAGGAAGTTATTACCTATCAAGAAACCCTTCCTCCTTCAGTAGAGCAGGACAGGTGTCTCCGTCCGCCCTCTGTCACGCTGCCACCAGGGTCCTGGGAATCCAGCCTAGAACCCTATGTGCTTTGTGAAAGCCAAGGACAGACCTGTGCTCTGTCCTGAGGGCCATCCTGAGATAGCCTGTGCTAGTACCTGTTTGCTTATGTTTCAAACTGTGCATTAGAGATACAAATTTCCAATAAAATACACAAAGGGAAATAGAAAACAAACATGATTTCTGTTTGGTCTCTCCCCTTCTCCTAGAGGTAAACATTTTCTTCCTATTCAATATGTCCTTAGGGACTTCTATATGACATTTGTTTGTTTTACACCTTTTTAGTAACATAAGCATGTCTATACATCTGGAGCAAATAGAGTTCACACGGGTTCACCCGTAGTTTACAGTGTTGTGCACCACAGCTCAGCCAGTATTTTCCTTTCTGGTGGACATTCAGGTCAATATTTTAGACTTCAACTTTGGTTTTTTGTTTGTTTGTTTATTTGCTGGTTTGTTTGGCTGTTTGATGTTATTGGGGATTGAACCTAGCACCTGATGTATGCTGGTCTAGGCCTCTACCACTGAGCTACATGCCCCAGAGATCAGAGTTCAACTCTGTAAAGATCCAGTTATTGGCCTATAAGGCACACCACTGTTACCAGGAAATCTGACCCACTGTGTACTTTACCAACTGTACTGCTTTGCCAAAAGATTTAGTTTCAAAAGTCTGTTTATAAACTTTAAAATGCCAGATGAATTTAAATATAATCTGACTTTGAGATATAGATACAACTACATTATTCCTATTCAAATATAAATGTAACTTAAAAGTTAAAAATCAGGGGGATTAGGTGCTGTGGTCTGTTTCTAATTCCAGCACTCAGGAGGCTGAGGCAGGCAGGTCAAAAGTGGGAGGCCAGCCTGGGCTACACAGTAATTCCCAGGCAAGCCTGGGCTATAAAAGAAAGGGAAGAAGAAAGAGCAGGGAAGGAGGGGGGAGGGGAGGCAAACAATGGGGAATCAGCTGGAGGAAAAAAGGGATTTCTACATGCAAAAGGCTACCTTACCTATAGGTGTTTTGTTTTGTTCTAAGCGGCTACCATTTGCCACTTAAATACCACTGGAGAGACTTTGGAAGTTACACAATCATAAACTATTTTCATTAGAAACAAACAAAACAAAACAAAACAAACCTTTCTAATGCCTCTGCCCTGAAGTGAGAATTGGTATCATTGCATTCCTCAGATCCTGCGCAAAGGCAGGAAGAGAAGTCTGCATCTCCCAATGGCGAGCAACTGCTTTCTCTTCCTTTGCTAATAAATTACAGACAGACTTGAACAGATGTCAGGTTGGCATTTGAAACCTAAAATATAGCTGAAAAGCAAGTTATGACTAATACAAGGAAAAAAGATGAATGTCAGAAACCTTCATTCCCCCCCCCCTTTTTTTTTCAAATTTCAGATAAGCTCTTTAGCCTCCGGGCTCTGTAAACAGAGCCCGGAGTTCGCTGAGATGTCTTAACCCCCATTTAAATTGCAAGCTCTCCTCATGAGTGGGGGTGTGAAAATGCATTTTCAGAGTGTCAGTGTTTATGTTAATCCTAGCAAGAACTCCCTTTCTCCCAAATATGGCATGCACAGAACCCCGTGCCCTTTCTTCCCTGTTTTATTTGTGCTGGTGTAGCACGTGAAAGATGTCTAGGTGTGACTAAAGGCTCCGTATCCTCTCTCCCGAGGAACTCAGTCTCACTTATACAGGCAACAGCTGCTTTCCTCTTTCATTTCAAAAGAAATCTTGAACATGAAGGTTGGAAATGGGCTTAGTCAGGGAGGGACAGAGAAAAAGGAGGCAAAAAGAATGCAGTGTCAGTTTCAAAGAGTGGGTCACAAGTCCTTAGGAAGGGGCTTTCGTCCTGACTTGGTGGCCTGGAACCCAGAGCCCACCTGTCCCTGAAAGACAGTGAATCTGTAACCCTGGGTCCCTCCAACCTTTCCTCAGCTCTCCAGACACAGCACCTGCCCATGGGGAGATGTGGCCCTACTCCCCAGACGATGGATGTCCAGCCGCTGAGTAGCCTGTCAGCCTTTATTCCAGTGTTCTTAAAAAGGATTTGTTCTTTGGTTCTAACATTTACAGTTTCGAGGTTATTGCCTGGGATGCTGAAAAACGAACTTTCTTTGTAGAAACACCCTTTGCCAACATAAGAGCTACTGTGAGAAGTGAGGTGACTCGTCACTCATTCACCCTGAGTATTCTCCACAAAACTGCATGCAAGGAGTAAGTAAGTGCGGTAAATGTCTGGACAGGACACCTGAGAACGCTCAAGGGCAGTCAGCCATTAACCACTGAGCCTGCTCACCTACCTTCCGAGGCTAGCTTCTGGTGCTCACTCGACTACGCTAGGACACAAATGGTGGCACTGTGATCCCGTGGAGGAGGACTAAAGGGAGGTGTCGATTAAGCATCATCCAGGAGCTGGGAGACAATCTAACTATTTGATGCTCACTGGGTGTCAAATTGAGGTTTAGTTTTCACCATTTCCAACAATGGCCCACCCCTCTTGTGTCGGAGTTAGCCTAATTGCTACAGACAAGACAGAAAGGAAATGGGGGTGGGAAATAGGCTGATTAGACACAGTAACAGAAATCTCAGCTGACATTCGCCATAAATGAGGCCTTTTCTACCCCACACAGAGCTATCATCCCCGTCTCTAGAATTTTATGTGGCTGATTTTCTCTTTAAGGATTTCCTTAGTTTTAATTCTATAACAAATGTTTTAAAAAGCAGGAAGGTATACACACACACACACACACACACACACACACACACACACACACACCATGTATCGGAAAGTACCTGACATCAAAATGCTACACCAGACTCAACGATGGCCGTTTTCACGTTTGCTGCTCATCTGCTCTCTACTTTTACCCCACAACTGTGTCTCGGTTAAACTCCTTAGTCATCACAAATCCCGTCACAATATGCTGTACGTTTCTAGTCTCTATTTTCAGTTTTTAAAGAGAAATAGGAAATTTTACAACCAAATGAAAGACATAATTTACCTAGAGACATGACCAGCAGTCTCATAAATACAATGGCCAAAGAAAATTAATGACATCTCACTTTTTAAATTAGAAATATTAATATACATATATGTACATATGCAAAAAAATCCAATTAACATTCTTATTTCAAAGGAAGTCTAACTCCAGACTTTACAGAAAAGACAATATGTTAAGCCCAAAATGAAGTTTTCTGCTTACAAATGTCTAATAATCTACATAATTATTTTCTAAATATTTTTCTCATTTTAATTGATTTAACTAATCATACACTAATTATTAAAACCAAGAAGTATATTATTAAATCTACTTAGTGATCAAGAGTGAGAAAAAAAATATTATTTCTACCTAGCAGACTGAGGAACACAGACTATCCATAAAGGAACATGTAGAATTTTGTTTATATTTGGTTTGTTTCAGCCTTTTGTCAGAGATCAAGTGTATATATGATTCCTATGTAGCACTTTTCACTTTTCACGAAGCCAAGTGGTAGCTGTAGGACCAAATTCTTCTGGGAAGGCAATGAAATACTTTATTAATTCCCCCAAAATTTAAAGCAAAGAAATCTACCTAGAAGATAACTATTTCTCCAACATAAGCCCCGAGCAGCCGAGGTTCCTTTTTAAAAAAGATGCTCAGGCACTTCCTTTAAAAGAAAGAAAACAGCAATTTTTTTTGTTGTTTTTTGTTTGTTGTTGTTGATGTGTTTTTAAATCAGCTCAAAAGTCAAGGCAGCTTTATAGCAGCAGGCTGCCATTTAAATTAAACGGATAATACATGCCTCTTGACAGAAGAAAGTCATGCCCGGGTACTTTCAAAAGGATAAAACTTATTTTTTTTTTCTGTCTTAAAATAGTGTAAGTGTAATAAGAAAACAAAGCCATAAAAAGGGCTCTGGGGAGAGGCACTCAAAATTCAAATCCGCAGTCCTCGGTCAGCAAGCACAAACACTGCCTCCAGTTCATTTTATCTACAACACATCAGACGCAGAGCAGACTCCAGGGTAACCGTCAACGGAGAGGCTGCAGAGTCACAAACCCACTGGCAGGCTTCACTCTTGGTGCTCTAACTCGGCAGCCTCAGTCAGAGGCCCGTGAGCAGGGGACACCCAGGACGTCAGAGCCTGAACAACAGGCTCCTTGATACTGGGGAGACATTTAACAGTAGCACACTCACAGTGCAGCATCCTTCAGGAGCAGCTGTTTTCCTGCTTGTTGGCTGGACCCCACAAACGGTCAAAGACACACAGAATCCTTCTCCTCTCCCAGGCCTCAGTCATGAAACCAGTATAGTCTACAAGAATAACTTGTAACATCCGTTTTTTTACCAAAAATATATTTAAATAATATTTCCATGTCTTGATCAAAACACCTTAAGTATTTATTGGTTCTCAAAATACACTTTAAGGGGCAGTGAATGGCCACATTTCTTACAACTTTCGAGATTAATAGTTTTTCTTTTCTTTTCTTTCTTTTCTTTTTTTTTTTTTTAATGGATTTGGCCTTTGGATTTTCCAGATAAGGAGTATGTCACTGCCATTTCAAGTTGTATAAAACTCAGGTGATGAGGGTCTCTGTCATTTTGACTTAATCCAATTCTAAACTCGACCTTTACCCAGTGAACAGGTGTGTGCTATGCTTGTAACTGACTAGAGCGAGCAACAGGCAGAAAAGCGGCCGGAGCAGCCGGCTGATGCAGCCCAGCGCTCAGTGCCTGGAAAGCGGCTCTCACCCACCATGGTGAATGTGCTATCATCTCCTGGCAGCAATTTCAGGAGAAAGAACGAGGGGGAGGGGCAGGACATGGGTCTTCCTCCAGCTTTTTGGATCTGATCCTGTTTCCACTCTCGGTCTGCAATATAAATTCCTTTCTCAGATACTCTGCTGCTCACATTCCAATCCAGCAAACGATACGGATATGAAAACAGTCCTGACAGTATTTCCAGCGGGCAAAGAGAACCACTTCACACAGATAAATTAAATAAACCTTCAGGAGTGACAAATGAAGACGGCAAGTCTTCTTCACAGTGTGCAAACTCCCATGTGTCTCCTGCCCTTGTCTTTGGGGATCGGACTTATCTAATTAAGAACCTTGCCAAGTATCCATTTCCTAGACTCGAGGACGTGCTGATAGGGCCTCACGGCATTCCTACGTGAAGCAGCATCCGCTCACCGTGCACGCGGAGGACAGACAGAGGCAGTTTGATGGGTTAGCCTGACCCGCAGTGGGTCTTCACAGTGAGGTACCATTCTAAAACTGCCCACAGAAAAACACTGTAAACTAAACAAATAAAATGGAGCAACTGTAAGTACTACGTCTATTATTTCCCCCATAAGAGTAAATATTTTGAGAGTTTTTCATGAAACTTAAGGTTTTTATTTTAATAATAAAAATTAAAAATACTTGGGTAGATCTCAAAAATCATTTCAGAACTATTGAGAAGAACTTCTTGTCAGCTGCGTGCCTCCTTAGTAGCCCCAGCCTTGGGTCAGAAACTCACCCATCTGCTCCACGATCTCCGGAGGGAACACCCGAGAGGCGAACGCGCGTCGGAAGATATCTGAAAACTCCTTGTCCAGACCGCCGATGCCCATTTTCTCAAAGTTCCAGTCAGGATTAATGATGGACTGGCGGTTCTCCTTGGTTTTAGCTTTGCCTGGGTCAGACACACACAAATTGTGAAGAAAACGCTGAGGTTGAGTGTAAAAAGGACAGGTGCCCCCTGGACCCCCAGAGTGAGCTGACACACAGGTGTTCCCACCCGCTTGGCGGATTTTTCTAGTGAGAAGAGTAAGACTGACAGCTTACCTACTGCATCTGCTCTCCATTCCTGGTCAGTAAGAAACTTCCCAAACCAACTAGACTTATGCTAGCCCAGTCTATTGTAATCAGTTCACAGAACTCTGTTTCATTAACTTTTAATCCAACCAAATTAACTTAGTTGATGAAAGGAAACACCATACATAGATCTGATGTAAATTCCACTAGCTCCAGAAAAGTCGCTGATGGCGAGCACTCGCTCACAGCTCCTGGTAAGTGTACATGAGATATATGAATTTGCCCAGGGTAAGCATATGATGGTAGAGAACTCCTCAGCCTAAGTTGTGTGGAATGAGTGTGATGTCTTGTCACATGTACACAAAAGTCTAAACACATTCTAAAGGCTTTAATGACTGCAAGTTACACTTACAAATTCTCTCATAAAGATAAAAATTGTTTAATTTAAATGTCAGAGTGCCACCTACAGTAACTCAAGAGAACCACACCTATGTCAGACACAAAGAACAAGCTACCTTTGCACACTCTAAACAAAGAGGGGAATAGAGATTTTATGAAGGGAAGAAGAAAATATCACACTAAAAAAATTGCAGATAATAATTTTCTGGTTAGAGTTCTGTGACTTAAGATTTCCTTTAGAAGGGGATCAGAAATATTTTGCTTATACTCTACTGCCCTCTTGTGGTCAAACATACTGCATGACAAATTACTACAATTCCATTTTCCAACTGAAATCACATTACGGAAGTGACTTGAAAACACCCACATTGTCCAAAAGTTATAGAATTGCCTTGGGATAAGATATTTTAACAAAAAGAAGACAAAAATAAAAATACAAGTAAATCACATCATATATATCCCGTGTCAGTAATAGAAAATTACAATACATCCTTCATAAAATTGGGATTTTTGTGGGTGTTAAAATCATATTTTAGAGATATATTTAAGATCCTTGAAACATGTTAAACAAACAAACAAAAAAGCAAATTAGGAGTTACTGATGTGGCTTGGTGAATTAAGGCACTTGTGGCCGGACAACCTGAGTTTGGTCCCCATGACTCACACAGTGGAAGGAAAGTTGTCCTCTGTCCTCCACACATATTCCATGTCACATTTGCTCAAACGCATATACCCACACAGTAACTACATCATGTAAATTATAAAATAATAGAAAAATAAAATCAAATTTAGAATATGGGTTGTGTTTTAGTGAATGCATATGCCTCCGATCCTAGCACGCCAGAGCAGTAGGAACAGGTTTACAAGTTCAAGACATGTCTGGGCTGGTGAGATGGCTCAGCAGTTAAGATCATTTACTGCTCTTGCCGAGGACCTGAATTCCGTTCCCAGCACTCATGCCAAAAAAGGCTCATAACCACCTGTAACTCCAGTTCCAGGGGATCTGATGCCATCCTCCGGCCTCCGTTCACTGTCCTTATGCACAGACCACACACGTACACAGACACACACATAATGAAAAAGAAAGGCTTTTGCTAAAAAGGTAAAAGAAACAACAACAGAGGCCGGTAAATTACTGATTTTAAAAAAAACAACCCATATCTAAACAGTTCAGTAACTTTAGACACGATTGTGCAGCCAATGAAAACCTTCTCTGTTCTCTTGGGACAGACATGAACATAATTATGCCAACCATAAATTCGAGTTAGCACATCATTATTTAAATGAGTTGCTGTCCTTGGAGATTAAACTGCATCATTTTAGCATATCAAAGTAAGCTAGTAAACGAGAACCAAAGCTGCACACACTCATCACTCGATCACAGGAGAACGGCGATGGTATTTCATTTAACACAGCAGCTAGCTGAGGGGCTGACCAGTGCTGAAGGTCACAAGAGATAATGAATTTCAGAGGAGGTGTCAGAGATGGAAGACTCACATAGAACAACTCTATGTAGTGTGGGATCACCTGAATAAGATCCTGGGACGGAGGAAAGCCGTAATGGAAAACCTGGTAAGACCCAAGGGAGACAGCACTTTGGGTAGCAGCAACCAATCCATGTGAACTTGTCAGCTTCGGAAACTTTGGTATGACATTCACACCAGGGGAAAGGGGGAAAGGCCACAGGGATCCTCCGAGCCACTTCTACAAATCTCTGTGAGCCTAAAATTATCTCAGAATCTCAAAACTGAGAAGTGCCGTTGTTCTTTTTAATCATTTTTGACATGGCTACGAGAAAAGGATGAGAGTGTGCCTATGTGTTTCACATTCTACTTTTGCTGGACGAGGCACTCCAGGTGAAGGCCTTGTGTCAGCACAAATGCCCGGATGCAGGGATAAGCCCCAGGGAGGGGTCCCTCTTCTTCCCCACAAGTCAAATGTAACATCAGAGACATCTCAGCTTCATCTGTAGTTCTTTAAAACTGTAAATCTTACCAATAAGATTGAGCGATGAATTTTCTGCTTTTTCAAATGCAACTTGACTGTTTCCAACAACCAGTCCTACTTCAATCTGCACAGAAAGATGATAATGAGTGGGCAGCAGACATTTCAAAGCAGGCTAGACTCCAGGGGAAGGAAGTCTTTCTGCGCAAAGCAGCCAGGTGTCTAGTTCCATTTGCTTTGCTCACGGCTACCTTCCACAATTCCTACACGGCAATGTCACAGTTATGTTCTCCCTGATTTATAGGAAGTATCTGTATTCAACTAAGACTACGAGTACAAAGTATAGGAGCTGGAGAGATGGCTCAGTGGTTAAGAGCACTGGCTGATCTTCCACAGGTCCTGAGTTCAGTTCCCAGGACCCTCATGATGGCTCATGACTATCTATGATGGGATCTGATGCCCTCTACTGGCATTCAGATATACATACAGACAGAACATTCATATAAATAAACAAATCTTTTTTAAAAAGTACAAATTACAAGTGGCTCTGCAGTTAGGCACGCTTTAATTTCTATGTCAGTAGCAATGATAACTATAGCCAAAAGTGAGGCCTTTGAACAGTGGTTCTCAACCTGAGGGTCACATAGCAGATACTTACCATTCCTAACAGTAGCAAAATTACAGTTAGGAAGTAGCAATGAAATAATGTTACAGTTTGGGGTCACCACAACATGAGGAACTGTATTAGAAGGTTGAGAGCCACTAGGATAGCAGCTCAGAGGGAAGAATGTACAATATGAAGAACTTCAGAAACACAGCAGTCTATGCAAGTCACATCGGGAGAGTCCCCAGGAAAGACTAAGAGTACAGCTTACCTTCTGCCGTTTACCTGACGCAGGCTCTCCCTTCAGGATGCTAGGGTCCATGGCTTCAATGTCCTTCACCAGTAATCCAAAGAGCTTATCGTTGAAGCTAAAGACAAGCTGTGGAGAGAAGATGTAATGGCAGGAAAGTTACCTAACATCACCACGGGCTTCTTGTCATATCACCGAAACTCCAAAGGTGAAAACCAGTTTTCTTTTGAATCCTCCTCTCGGTTTCTGCTCCTCAGTCACACCACTCACAGTCCCAAAGGCCAGGAAAAGGAAGCCATGTGCATTTGTATGATGGGAGGCGACATAGTCAGCACTCAAACACTTTGGAAACCACTAGTAAGAAAGCTGAGATCTGGTGTTCTCTGCTGACCTCCACAGGGCCAGGCACACCGTACAGGGACACATGGGCAACAAAACACCCATATGCATAAAATGTAGCTTTAACGTTTTTATGAGGAGCTGGGTGGTGGTGGTGCATCCCTTTAATCCCAGCACTGGGGAGGCAGAGGCAGGTGGATCTCTATGAGTTCGAGGCCAGCCTGGTCTACAGAGTGAGTTCCAAAAGCCAGGGCTATACAGAGAAACTCTGTCTTGAAACAAACAAACAAACAAACAAACAAACACAAACAAGCAAGTGTCGATCCAAAAACAGGTTGAGCACCAGGGCTGAGGCCCAGTAAATGACAGTGCCAGGTCAAGCTTGGGTCTGTAATTCTAAGTCAGCCCTTCCTATAAATAATACAAAACACTTGCCACAAGTGTGGGCAGCTTTGAAAGCTCAATCATTCATTACCAAGTACCCGCAGAGCGCCTTCTAGAAAGCAGGCCTCTTCTGTGTGTTGAGGTGAGTCTGCCACCATGACTGCAAAGAACGGTGGGTGACTTGGCTGGGGTCAGATGGGTTTTTCTCTCTGTTCTCTCAAGTATTTTCTTTCATAGTGTTATTGACATCTACATGTTATTGGATTTTAAATTATTATAAACATCAGAGAATTTCTTAAGATGGTATCTTAAGATACCAAAGCTAAAATCAAAGGTTAAAACTCAAAATCTGAATACAATTATACTCAAAATACCTAGGATTCCAGAAGGAAGATAACACAGCCCAAAACAAAACAAACAAAAAACCTCGACAATGGACAGCAGTCAACACCCAGACAGCTAGGTGGAATCTAGGCGCGTTCTAGAGCAGCTAACCCTAACAGCAGCGGCTTGACCACAGCATTGGCTTCTTCTGTCTGGTGGCACTGCTCAACCCTGTCTTAAGTGGAAAGTTCGGCAGCGGCAGCAGGACCTGTGTGTACTCTGTGCCCCATGGACCTGCCATGCCCCACATAGTGACTGGGGATATACTTTATGCTATTAAATGCTTTTCTCACTCGTATTTACGTCCCCAGCTGTGCATCCATGGGCACAGGATTGACCTCTGAACCTAAAACTCATTTGGGAGGAAGTCAGACAAGCAAATCTAAGGTTCATTCTAATTCCAATGATTTCTTCTATTAGAGGCTTTTTGTTTGATTGATTTTTGTTTATTTGCGTTTTTTGAGACAGGATCTTACCATGTAGCTCTGGCTGGCCTCAAACTAAGAGATCTTCCTGCTTCTGCCTCCTGAGTGCAGGGATTAAAGGCATATGCCACTATGCCCAGCTAATTATAATGCTTTCATTAAAAAACATTGTATTTTGTTCCTGTACATCAGTAACTCAGGTTCTGCCTGCAAAAGTCTGATACTATAATATATGAATACTCTGGGCTGTTAGCCTTCCATATTTATCAGGGAAAAAATGAAATAAAAGTAATAACACTCCATTCACCTCAATCACTCTTGCCTTCTTCTGCTCTCCCTCCTTGGCTGTCTCCCAAGACAGAGACCTCACGGCAGTCGAGGTAGATCGGTAGCCATGGCAGTGCTGGCAGCCAGCAACCCCCGAGACTTTGCTCCCAGGATCCCACTATTTACTTTTGAGGAGCCAAAGAGCTTATGTTTATATGGAATGTGTCTACTGAGATTTACCATACTAGAGATTAGGAGAGAAAAAATAATGTATCAGCCGGACAGTGGTGGCACACGCCTTTAGTCCCAGCACTCAAGAGGCAGAGGCAGGCCGATCTCTTGTGAATTCGAGGCCAGCCTGGTCTACAGAGCGAGACCCAGAACAGGCACCAAAACTACACAGAGAAACCCTATCTCAAAAACCAAAAACAAACAAATAAACAAAAATTAATGTATCCATTTAAAATAAAATCACTTTCTAAACAAAAAACTGCAAGGGCAAAGGGTGGTGCTGTCCCATTTTTGCAGATCTCTTTCCTGCCTGGCTTCCATGAGACAGCGGATGATTCCGCCTGCTTTGGCAGTCAGGGTGCTGCGCTAACACATACTAGGTCTTCGCTGCAGAACTGCACCGAACTCACGCAACAGAGGGGCCGAGAGTTGGCAAACAACCACAGTCATTATAAAAGCCGCTTTGACTTTGAAACCCCTCTGAAAAGGACTTGCCCACACAGGTCTCCCAACAACATCTGAGACTGCTGCTATGCAGCTGTGATATGAGAAAGGAGTGCAGAATAACTGAGGAAGACACAAAGGCAGGTATGGTGGCTCAGGCTGTTAGCTCAGCACTTGGGTTGTTGAAGCTGTTGGGATGAGTTTAGGGTCAGCCTGGGCTACATAGGAAGAACCCTGTTTTCAAAACACAAAATCACAAAGAAGACAAATATAACAGGAAGGGCAAAAGAGCTACAATATTTACCTGTATAAGGAATGCATGAATTCACACTTTCTTCCATTCATTCATTCATTCATTCATTCATTCATTCATTTATTTATTTATTTTGAGACAAGATCTCATGGAACCCTGGCTGGTCTCAAACTTGCTGTGTAACTGAGGATGACCTTGAACTCCTGGTCCTCCTGCCTCAACTGCCCAAGTGCTGGGATTGCAGACATACACCCTCATGCCTGGTTTTAAGAGGTACTAGGGCTAGTGACCGAACCCAGGGCTTCATATATGCGGTGACACACTCTGTCAACTGAGCACACTGTATGGTTAAAAGAATGTTTCTCCTAAATTAATCAGCTGATATTAACTGAAGCATAGAAAGAGGCAACACTGGCGAGCGTTTTCAGCGAGAGGATAAGTAGGTTTCAGGGTCTCTATGATGAACTTGGTAATATATGCACATAGCTTTCTTAGAAATCCTGGGAAGTCCACCCCTCACCAAAAGTTAAGACACACTATATGTGTGCACATGTGTGCAGGTGTGCATGCATGTGTGTGTGGAGACCAGAGGTCAACTTCAAGTACTGTTCCTCACTGCTCTCCATCTTGTCTTCCTTACCTGGTCAGGGCTCTCACTGATCTGGCTAGGCCTGATGGCCAGGGGCCTCCAGGGATGCTCTGTCTCTGCCTCCCCAGGGGTGGCATTACAAACAAGTAGGTTCATCCCATCACTCCCAGCTTTTTGCCTGGGTGCTAGAGGTCAAGCTCAGGTCTTCAGGCTTGCTTAGCAGGCACTTTACTGACTGAGCAATCTCCTCAGCCCCAAGTGCTGCTCTTCTACAGAAATATACTAGTGAGATAGGAAGATATTCCAGAAACAAATCTCATGTCCCACAGCAAGAAAAGAAAAGAAAAAAAAAAAAATCAGACTATATTTCTACCGTATTCCCAAATTTGCAGGAAGAAAAGCTGTTATGACTCTGTGTGACATCTTAATACAACTTGAAAGATTTTTTAAAATTCATGTCTATGTGCATGTGTGCCACACACGGGGATCCGTGGATGCCAGAAGACAGCATAGCACTGGAACTGGAGTTACAGGTAGTTGTGAGTTGTCTGAAATGGGTGCTGGGAACTGAACCTGGATCCTGCAGAAGAGCAGCCAGTTCTCTGCGAGAAGGCTTTTCTGAACAGACTCCTATTGGTTCAGGAAACTCACTCCTCAGTTTCCTATGAAAAGCTCCTCATTTGGATGCCTATAACTGATCTACCTGCTGCCCCACGGAGAAGGCCTGGTTGTTGAACTGCTGGATAAATTCTGCCGCCATCTTGTCTGTGTCGTACGGGTTGGAGTCGATGTTCTTTTTCTGCAGAAAGTCAATCTCGATGGTCATTGTGCCGATGCACTGCTTGGCTTTGTCGAACGAATACAAGGCGACTAGGAGGAAAAGGAGCATTCTTTAAGAACCACAGGAACACCAAAAACTTAGGTTTCCAGTTACAAAGAGCTCAACATAAGGGAATATAGCAGCATTTGACCAAAGGAGCTCCACGTGAGCTTCCCTGGAGGAACACACAAGCACAGACTTGAAAATCAAGAGGCAGACATTTCCTTACTCACCTGAGTTAAGAAGACACTATTAAACGACACTCTCCCTCACCTTTGACCCCTCATCCCTCTTCACAGTCCCTGCACCTCCCTCCTCCTCATTTAACAGAGGACAAAGCGACAGGATGGGTGGCTCTGTGGAGTTGGCGCAGCATGTGGTTACCAAAGATGATTTTTGTTTGATCTAAGAACGTGGGAAGATTCCTTGCCCTAAGAAAGTTAAGAGGCAGTGAGAAGAAAAAAAAATGGGGGATGGCAGTTTTCAGAAACAATGTTTCCAGGGGTTATTTCCTGTAATGTAAGTTCTAACTTACACTTCTCTGTAACATTGCAAGAGTGTTTACTGAGCACACACCTTAGATGTGATGATATTTTGTTTGTGCTCTAACAAATAAAGCCTGTCTGAAGATCAGAGTGTGGAGCTAAGTCACTAGTTAGCCATAAAGGCCAGGCAGTGGTGGCACACGCCTTTAATCCCAACACTCGGCAGGCAGAGGCAGATGGAGCTCTGTGAGTTCAAGGCCACCGGGGCAGACAGTGGTGGTAGACACCTTTAATCCTAGCACTAGGGAGGTGGAGACAGAAAGAGATATGGCTGGGCAGGAGAGGAAGTGATAAGGCAGGGTGGAGACAGGAGTCTGGTCCTTTTTGGTCTGAGGAATCGGTAGAAGTAAGAAGTCTTGCTAATGGCTGGCTGCTCTGCCTCCCTGATCTTTAAGCATTTACCCCAATACTAAGAACAATTAGGGTTCATGCTACATCCAGGAGCGGTAGCCATATGCCTCCAATCCATAAGACAAGCATATACATAGCCCAAGTAAGAAAATTCCTACTTAAGCCTTGGGAAGAGTTCTAAATTGGCTTTTAGACTTTAATGTCATGAACTTAAACATTAAAGCACTACATAATTACATAATTTTATATTATGTAATAACTATTCAGCTCCAAATGCTTAACTATACAACAAAAAAAGTTTATATATCATATTGGTAGAAATGGATATTAAAAGAAAATTTCTCAATGACACATAATTGTGAGGAAGCATGTTCAGAGGGAAAAAAGGCTGATTTTTTAATCAGCTTGTTTTTATTAATATGTCCCAGTTTCTAAACAAACTTTTAAAGCAAAAGATATTCCACTTACGGCATCTGATACTGGGAATGCCAGAAAAAGCATAAAAGCTGCCCGGGGAGTCCAGAGAAACTTCTGCATTTGACTTTCCCCAACAAGGCAACTTGTTCATGTCTGGTGAGTAAGAGCCCAGCCCTGCTCTTCAGTGGGGCTAATGCATGTGTAATTCCTCCTTGTGTCCCCTGAAGGCCCGTTCTAGAGTGCACTGATGTCCCCTGACAACACGGTGCTCTTCAGCAGCTGCCCTTGAGTTGTTTTGGCTGCACCTCTACAATACACCTGTCGATGCCTTCCTAATGCCCTGACTCTGCAGGTCTCCGGCCTAGAGCTGTGTGCACCATGGGTTGGCCATGCTCACTCTCTAATCTGTCTATGTTAGTTATGCTTGGTAGAGTAAATTATACAATGTAATTAAATAGTTAAAATATGAAATTTTGACATTCTACTTCGAGAGCCAAAGTTACATTTTAAATTTTAATTACTATGCTATAGAGATCCATGAAACAAAATGCCTCTGATCTGCAAGCCCCTTGGCCAAGAACAAATAGTTCCTGAGATGTCGGAGGCTATTATTTATGAGAGATAACAAGTCACCTGTTTTCAATCCTCTAAACAAGTTTGTTTGACCCATCTGCACTGGATGTGTTTGATCACATGTAGGTGGGAGGTATGTAGGCAGGAAATATGTCAGGATATATGCTTGCCCCTGATTGGATCTGATGGAAAATGCAATGAATTGTGGGTTTTCCTTCTTAAGCCCTTGCCATGTTTGACTCTAGGCCATTTCCCAGGCCTAGACTTTGGACTTGGCCAGAGCTCACCCACCTGGCCAATATTTAATTAAAGCTTGCTTCAAATTTGGCTTTAAACTGTGGTAGTGATCTTATTCTCAGATGGTGGGATTAACATTTTCTGATTCAAGATTCAGACCACTCACCCAAATTCTAAAGCTGGAATTTCACTCTGAAACTCTGGGGCTGAAGGGCCACTTCAGGAGGCACATGCCTTGAGATGTTCCAAGGCTGCAAGGTTGCCTTCAGTTTGCAGACTATCAGAGTGAACTTCCATGCTGAGAAATGCAGCAAGCATCTATGGAGGCCTCCTGGTGAGTCATAATCTGGTTCTGTTTTGTGGGATCCCTATCTGGGATGTGGAGGAGTTTCTATGAGACCCCAATATTCTCCTGGGCATACTGAGACATCTTGCGCCCATCTGGTTCTGGTTAAAAAGTTTCATTTCCAGGAGAAAGTTATGTCTTGTTGGAAAGTTTTGTCTATTTCTTGAGAAAGTTGTATATGCTTGTTTTGTCGGGAAGTTTTGTCTCTTTGTTTCTCATGAAAATTGTGTCTCCCTGTTTTGTTGGAAAGTTCTGTCTGTTTTCTGGTGTATCCATAAGTTTTGTTGCAAGCATGGAGCTGAAACAGAAACGGTTTGGAGATTTTTGCTGTTCCTGCGGCAGAGAGCAGCCAGTCATCACCACTGCCATGGCTGCATTTACAGCCAGGGCTCAATATTTATCTCTGAGCTCTCTGGTCACTGGATTCAGGGTAGCAGTAGTTCAGATATCTTTGGAGTGTGGATAACATTTAGATCGTTTTATTTTGTTTGAAATCTGGCTTTAGAGTTGCATTGCGGCTCTTCTTTCACTAGACCCGGGCATATTTGAAAGTTTCCTCTCTGACCTGTGTCAGTCTGAACTCCTGACACACTGACAGGGGAAAGACAGCAAAGCAGAACAGACAAAAAATTAGACTTGGTTTATGTGAACATTCTGTACCTTGAAATTTGTAAGTTTATTTTGTTAAATATGGTTAAAAATTGTAAAATCCTGGGGGGGGGGGAGTTAAAACTAGTAACACTGGGAGTTGATAGTTAAAAATCTATGCATGGGTAATTTTAAAGGAACCATGTATCATGATTCAATTTTGTGATATAAGCAACACATGGATTGCCACCATCTTTGGCAGCCATGTGTCTGGCAGTCATCTTTGCTATGGTTGGAGAGGACAGATGTCACGTGATTTTACCACCATCGTCATTAAAGGTGCCCACGTGGAGTGGGCCTACCCAGGAGGCAACACCAGGCCTCCAGGGTATCTTGGATTAGGATGGATTTTTGTATGATAATTCCTGTCCTGTCCTGAAAACAAGGTTTATGAGAGGTAGAATTTAAAAACAATGTTTGTTTATAAGGTATTGAAGCTGCACCTCCGTGCTTTTATATGCAAGAATGTACCTTTCTCTGGAAGCTAAACTTTGTAATTTAAGAGTCACCCAGGTGATCATTGTTTTAAAGACATGAAGGGATCATGGGGAAGAGCTGAGGTTTGCAAATGTGTGGCAGGGCTAGAGTTCCTAAAGAGAGCTCAGTTGCAATAGTGGGCCTTTGCAGTTTTGGAAATGCTGGTGCCATGTGATAGTCACCAGAAGCACCAGCCACAATGAAATGGAACAGGCTGAGATCTACAAGGTAGGCTATGTATATGCTGCTGAGGGTGGGCCAAAGAGGTGATCCAAGCCTCTGGAAAAAAAACAAAAGGATTGTGAACGAATCCCAGATATTGAGCTTTGAACTGCACTATTGGAGCGTGGTTTTGCTTTATGCAGATTGTGGCTATGCCTTGTTTTCTTCCTCTTGAGGTAAAAAAAAAAAAAAAAGGACTTTATTTTAGATATTGTAGGAACACACAGTTGAGAAATTTTGTTTTTACACTTTTTTCTTTCTTTTTTTAGTTTCTTGAGATAGAGTTTCTCTGTGTAACTGCTGTGGCTGTCCTGGAACTCACTTTGTAGACCAGACTGGCCTTGAATTCATGGAGACCTGCCTGTCTCTGCCTCATGAGAGGTGGGATTATAGGCATGAACCACCACCACCTGGTCAGCTGAGGGATTTTAAACTTAATTAAGAGGAAATTTTAGAATTTTACAGGAAGTTAAAAAACTGGATTAAAAAATATTTATTTTTATGTGCATTGGTGTTTTTGGTTGTGTAAGGGTATCCAGTCCCCTGGAACTGGAGTTACAGACAGTTGTGAGCCACCATATGGGTGCTGGGAATTGAATCTGGGTCCTCTGGAAGAACAGTCAGTTGTGGTGATAAAAAAAAAAAATAGTAATAGAAAATAAACCACATAAGGATGGGAAGTACACAGGGCGTCTGGATCCTGCATGCTGCTTTGTTGATTTTGAGCTGCTAAGAGACACTGGATTGTGGAAGGGACTGCTGAATTAAACCAGCATATATGCTTTAGAGATGTCTTAGCTCAAGAATGGAAGTCGGGAAATGTGTTGTGTTGTGGGAGACATTCGTTTTCACAAAGCTATGGATTCCTTCAAAATTAATAAAGATCAAATTTGACCAGGGAGACCTCCTGAGGACCTTAGCTGCAATCATGAGGAAGGAAGCCAGAAAAGACTATAGGACAGGTGACATATATGCTGATCCCTTTACATGGGAACAGCTCTGAGACTGGATGAGACATGATAAATCTTGTTGGCTACAGTCTTCATAACAGTTTGGTTATACAGTCCAAATGGACTTATAAAGTTGACAGATGTCTTTTACCTGATCAAATATAAAACGAATAATTTTTGTGCACACCACACATTCCACACTTGTGTTAATACAGATATGTTTGTTACCTTTAAAAGTTTGTAAGTTTTCAGAACAAAAGGACCAGACATGAATAAAGATAAGACAGGTAGCCCAAATGATCCAGCTTCTCAGAATGCCTCAGTCACACTTTCCCCCCAAATCTGTATCTAAAACAACTTCAAAGCTGCTAGCTGAGATGGTCCAGCCTCACAGACTACTCCAGCCAAGACTTCAGATAAGCTCTACACTTTCCCATCACACAGAGACTAAACAAACAAACAGAACACAGCTAGCTCTCCCAGGACTGGACCATTACCCCATTCTCTGGGTACCCTAGAGATGCTGTCACCCCCAGACAACAGGAATGTCCACATTCCCAAGAGGTAGGATAGATGGTTTCTGGTCATTCAGAGGATGTTTGTCATTGTTTAGGGGGGTTGTTTGCAAGTTGTTAATGATCATAGTCAGGGAGGAAACTAGACAAAGGAGGTTAGATTCAGGGATCTTTAAATAAAAGAGGGGGGATATTAGGAAAGGGTGCATTATTGAATCTACTTCAAAAATGAAAATTATAGGATAAAAGAGTAGATTATTGAATCTACTTTTAAACTAAAAAAACAACTACTAGTCTCAAACATTCCATATTGGTATTGATTTTTGTATATTGATACAAATTTAAGATTATTTTTGTTGATATATATGTGTGTGTGTGTATGTGTGTGTGTGTGTTGTATGTATTTCTACTATTATTTAAGGTATTGTCCCTGCAGCTCATTTAAAAATTTAAAGTATAATTAAGAAATACGGGTTAGTAGTTAGTGCTGTGGATATCGCTCTGTGTAAATAAAGTTCTGATTGGCCAGTGGCCAGGCAGGAAGTATAGGCGGGACAAGAGAGAAGAGAATTCTGGGAAGTAGAAGGTTGGAGGGAGACACCGCCAGCCGCCGCCATGAGAAGCAACATGTAAAGACACTGGTAAGCCACACGCCATGTGGCAAAGTATAGATTAACAAAAATGGGTTAATTTAAGATAGAAAAAGTAGATAACAAGAAGCCTGCCACAGCCATACAGTTTGTAAACAATGTAAGTTTCTGTGTGCTTTCTTGGTTGGGTCTGAGCGACTGTGGGACTGGCGGGTAAGAGAGATTTGTCCTAAATGGGCCAGGCAGGAAAACTCTAACTACAAGTTAGTCATCTATAATAATCAAATTTGTAGTCATATAACCTCAAAGTCTCCAAAGGAGATGATGGGACACCACGACGTCTCTGCCTGGACTGAGGTAATAGTAACCATTGGGCAAAACTGCCCAATGCAGCATCTATAGTGGACTAATAGTGCCACTCCCTATGAGATTATGGGAATATGGGAGCCAATTACATTCAAACTACAACAATAAGCCACATGTTTTCAATCCCCTAAACAAGTTTATTTGACTCATCTGCACTGGATATGCTTGATCATACATGGGTGGGAGAGACACAGACAGGAAATACGTCAGGATATATGCATGCCCCTGATTGGACTGGTTGGGAAATACAATGAATTATGGGTTTTCCTTCTTTTTTAATTTTTCCAGTTTTTCGAGACAGGGTTTCTTGGTGTAGTTTTGCTATCTGTCCTGGATCTCTCTCTGTAGACCAGGCTGGCCTCGAACCCACAGAGATCCACTGGCTCTGCCTCCCTAGTGCTGGGATTAAAAGTATGGATTAAAACCCAGCTGGATTTTCCTTCTTAAACCCTTGCCATACTTGATTCTGGGCCATTTCCCAGGAATCTGGGTATGGACCTGGCCAGAGCCCATCTACCTGGCCAGTATTTAATTAAAGCTTGTTTAATTTGGCTTTAAACCATGGTAGTGGTCTTATTCTCAATCAGTGGGATGAACACTACAATTGATGTTATAAAATAGTGGGAAACACTTTTAATTTGCTCTTTAAAAAGAAAAAAATCAGCTAGGCATAAGCGAGACAATTAGAAAAGATTATGGATGAAATCTAGACAAAATCCAATGGGGGACTGGAGTGATGGCTCAGTGACTAAGAACACTTATTGCTCTTCCAGAAGACCCAGGTTCAATTCCCAGCATCCGCATGTTAGCTCACAACGATCCGTAGTTCCAATTTCAGGAGATCTGATGCCCTCTTCTGGCCTCCACAAATACAAGGCACACATGTAGCATACAGACATACATGCAAGTAAACATCCATACATATCAAACAAACAAACAAACAAAGATAACTTTTTAGAATCTAGAAGTATTTAAACATTTTCCCCCACATGTTTCAAATGGTCTAAGTTCTCCTTGCATTTCAAAGAAACCCATTAAGAAACTATAACAGGGGCTGGGGATTTAGCTCAGTGGTAGAGCGCTTGCCTAGCAAGCACAAGGCCCTGGGTTCGATCCTCAGCTCAAAAAAAAAAAAAAGAAAAAAAAGAAACTATGACGGGAGCTGGAGACATGGCTCAGTGGTTAAGAGCACTGGCAGCTCTTCCAGAGGTCCTAAGTTCAATTCCCAGCAACCACATGGTGGCTCACAGCCATCTACAATGGGATCTGATGCCTTATCCTAGCATGCGGGTGGTGTACATGCAGATAGAGCACCATATACATTAAATAAATCTTTAAAAATTATTTAAAAAAAGAAACTGTGACTGAAATTATACATAAAAGACATACAGCACTCTAGTCCACAGACCAAAAGGCCAAGCAAAGGCCTTGAACCAGTCTTGCAATTAGGACTAGCTTCCTGCCCTAGTCCTGCCAAATATTTGCTTCTATAGTGCTCACAACAGGTGATGAAGGGGCTGGAGAAGGGACTAGGCAGTTCCCAGCACCTGTGTCGGATGACTCACAACTCTGTACGTCCAACAATCGGGACACTGGCACCTTCTCTTACATTTGTGTACACACCCACACACTGACACATACACAGAAACATTAAAAAAATTTTAAGTAATTTTTTTGATGTTTCTCCCAGAAGATGGGTTGGAAAGAATGAAGGAGCCAGAGGGCCTGGAGGTAGACTGCAAAAGAACATCTGGGCCAGCGAGGGAGTTCAGAGGGCAAAAGTACTCACAGCTAGGCCTGGCACCCCGAGTACAATCCTTAGAACCCACAGGTGGGAGAAAAGGACTGAACCACACTAGTTCTCCTCTGACTGCCATATGCACACCATGACAAACACTTATACAAATATTAAGTAAGGAAACGTTTTAAAAGGCATCTTCTGGACTGGACACGGCTTTTGAACTCATGAACACACCATTACCGGTTATCCACACAGACCTACATAGGCTCGGGCCCTTGAACCTTTCATCAGGGAAGAGGGGAGGGTCCGCAGGGTCCCCATTCTTCTTGGAGGACTATGACAATTAATGGGAGCCGGGCAGGAGTGTCACTCTCTTCCACGGTGTAGCCATGGACAAGTTGTCCCTGCTCCAGGAACTAACCCCCCACCCATGCTCATGCAAACAATGCTTATAAACTCAGGCACACACACACACACACACACACACACACACACACACACACGCACACCACGCACGTGCACACGCATGCGCACACACACCAGAACGAAAGTAGAAGAGTTGCTGGGGAGAATGGTTTCACTGAAGAGAGGGAAGAGGGTAAGAGGATAATAGGAGGGCAAGAATGACTAAACTTTATTACATACATGTATGAAAGTGCCAAAGAAGAAAGATAAACTCTACGATTTGTCTATTATGTGTGTTTAACTTATGTGTTAGTACACGTGTGTGCATGTGCATGTCAGTGCCCTCAGAGGCTGGAGATGTCAGATCCCGGAGCTTGAGTTACAGACAGTTGTGAGCGGGCTGAAGTGGGTCCTGGGAACCAAATTCAGGTCCTCTGCAAGAGCAATGAATTTCTCTTAACTGCTGAGCCATATGTCTTGCCTCAAAAAAAAAAAAATCTTAAAAACATATAAAAAATAAAGTCAGGCGGTAGTGATATACACCTTTAATATTCGGGAGGTAGAGGCAGGTGGATCTCTGTGAGTTCGAGGCCAAGCTGATCTACAAAGGGAGTTCCTGAACAGCCAAGGCTATACAGAGAAACCCTGTCTTGAAGAAAAAAATACAAAATGGATTTTAAAATTAATTTTGGACAAGGGGTGTTGTTCATTTATGAGTTACTCTGGTCCGATAGTAAGGAGCGAAACAAGAGTCACTGTGTGGCTTTCAAATGACTCATCATTACTAAACACCCAACACTAAGACGTCAGTGGTTCATGAAGACGTTCTCTCCAAAAGAATTCTGAGTCTGTGTATGGACAGATCCTACTGGAATCTAAATAAATCATTTAATCTCTCTGTGCCTTCAGCTGTCAGAGCTGTCACCAGGAAGACTGGATTAGGTAAGTGGTAACAATTAGTAAACTCCACTTCTATTCTAAATTTACTCCATAGATTATAGCCACTCGAGTTGTATGCAAAGACTTTCTGTAATTCTTTGAATGAAATACTTTGGATTGACATCTTAAATGGGGGCAAATATCTTTTAAATATTTCATAAACAAAATAACAGAGCCCCAATAAGGGCTGGAAAATGTACTAAAGATGGAAAAATAAATTCAAGTTTCGGCCCAAAGTTTTAGAATACTCTCCTGCCTACAATTCTGATGTTTTGTTCCCTTGTCACATTTTGTAGCAATTATAGGTTATGGTTATACATTGAGTGACTTTTATAAGAGAGATTCATAGCTGTCCATGTAGTAAAATACTTGTAGCTTGAAACATTGTGAAAATAAACAAGTTGGTAATTCCATTACAGGCATCTGTCCAAAACACTCTTGAACATTTGTCCACAGAGAGATCTATAGGAAGACTCAACTACAGCATGATTTGCAATGACCAAACACTGAGAAACACTGATCAGTAGGAGAAAAAGGAACAAGATGCAGTAAACTCATAAAATGGAACACTGTATAGCAATTTTATTAGAGTAAAATCTTGATCTAATTTAATAAAGACGGCCTCTAAAATACATATTGCACTATCTTCAACTTGAGAAATATGAATATGTATATGAAATGTCATCACTAAACTGTAGTTACTAAACACATTTTAATTTAAGGTCAGTTCCTATACAGCAAAAACCAAGCTGCTTCATTTTCCAAGGCTATGGTCAGCACCACGGACAGTGTCCCAGAAGGTCAGCACCATGGCCAGTCCCAAAGACTCAGGTGTCTGAAGGTGTTCAAAAAGAAGGTGCTGAATTTCTCAGAGATTGTACTAATCAGTGACTTTTACAAATGCTGGAGAGATGGTCCAGCAGTTAAGAGTACTGGCTGCTCTTGCAGAGGACCTGCACATGCTGCCCCACAGCTGTTTGTAACTCCAGGTTCAGGGAAGTTGAATTAAATCTGATAAAATATGACACTGTCAGACAGAAAGAAGACACGCTAGGTGATCCTTCCAGAAAACACTCTCACGCTAAAATGACTGATTTACCTATAAAGCCTCACAGCCAGGACTCCCACCCCAGAACCCCTGAATCGCTTTTCTCCAGAGCACACCTGAATCACCACTGACACTGACAAGCAGTTCCTACCTTTTAGGACCACACCATCCACATCAGCCAGACCCTAGTCTATGCTTCACACAGCTGCCCCACCTGCCTTAGTCTGGACCGATCACTTGACTTACTATTTGACCCATAAAGTCTCCTTGATTCACCTCTCTAAAGATCTGACTCTCAGGTGGGTGGTGGTGGTGCACACCTTTAATGGCAGCACCTGAGGCAGAGGCAGGTGGACCTCTGTGAGTTGGAGACCAGCCTGGTCTACAAGGGCTGTCTCAAAAAAGACAAAAATATCTGATTCTAGACAAGAAACCATTTCTGGTAGAAGGAAACTGTTTTGCAACATAATGTCAGCCATAAAATACATTTTTAACCCACCAAAATTTACAATCTACTGTCTTAGCTACTGTTCTATTGCTGTGGTAAGGCACCATGGCAAAACAACCTATAAAAGAAAGCATTTTATTTGGGGGCTCACAGTTCCAAAGGGTTAGAGTCCATGAGCATCATGGCAGGGGGCAGGGCAGCAGGCAGGCAAACATGGCACTGGAAACAGTAACAAAGCTTACGTCCTGATCCATAAACACAAGGCAGAGAAAAAGGTAACTGGGAATGGCATGGGCTTTTAAAACCTCAAAGCTAGCCCCTAGTGACACAGCTGCTCCAACAAGGCCACACCTCTTAATCCTTCTCAAACAGTTCACCAACTAAAGATCAAGCATTCAAATACATAAGCCTATGGGAGCCATTGACATCCAGAAAACAATTATATTAAATTATATATTTCAGTTATATATAATTTCATATTATGTTAATTAATCATAATATTAAATTATATAAAATATTATATTAAATTAAAGGGCTGGAGAGACAGCTGAGGTTAAGGCAAATACCTGGGTTTAGTTCCAAGCATCCACACAGGGCAGTTCACAAGTGCTTGGAACCCAGTTCTAAGGGCATCCAATGCCCTTGGCCTCTAAAGGCAGCAGCATGCATGTAGGTGAACATATACTCACAAAGTAGCAGGCACACACACATACACAAAAAAAATAAGTCTTTTTGAATTTAAATTTAAAAACATTCTTGTCCTTCTACTTCAACAAATAAATGTAACAAAACTAGAAGCTGGTCCCACATTCAAATGCACCCTCATTATTTCACCAAGTACTTGCTTTCTCTCTGCTGAATAGGGAACCCTGGCTTCACGCACTGACCTACTTCACTTTGGTGCTAACTCCTCCGCTTTCCCAGCTTGGCGTGATGCTTCAGGTGAAGAGGTGATAGTTAAGGGAATCACTTATGTCAGTGTTTCCCAAAATGTTCCTGCGAAGAACCACTTAAAGGTGACTGTCAAAAACACAGACACATGAATCCCCCAAAAGCCTGTGAAACTGTTTTTAAAAATAAACCTTCCAGGCAATCCTTTTAGGCTGGAAAGCACTGACTATGCATTCTTGCATTTTTCTCCATCCGATTCTAAACTAAGCCCCTTCATTTTTACCCCAATTTTCTCATCTCTTATTGATTCCACAATAACTAAAGAGCCGACTAAAGGTAACCGAAATGCTCACCTTCCCTCCAACTCAGAAAAAAAAAGGAAGTTTTTGTGTTTCTAGGCAAACATTCCCACTGGGATGGGATTCTCCCACAGTCCTTTGCTGTCACTCTGCTGAGAGAGATGACCGGTGTGCTACCACTTAACCAGCTTCTCTCAAATACTATCTTCTTTGATCCAGTTTAAAGCTACTAACTCTGAAACATCTTCAGAAGCGCTGGGCTGACAGATAACAGTGGCCCATGACAGCAGAGAGGACAATCATACCACACAGTCCCCAGTGACGGACCACCGTGAAAACCAAGTTACTTGAAAAGAGAGATGAGTGTAGAGAGCTCCCACTGTGGGAAGGGGGAGCAGAAAAGGAAGGGGGGAGGGATGACCACAGATAAAACCCAGGCAAAAACATCCCCCAAAAGACAAATGTAGTACCAAGGGACAGTAAAGCAAAGGCTGGAATTCAGCTAGGCATGGTGGTGGTACACGATTTTAATCCCAGCATTCAGAAGGCAAAAACAAGAGGATCTCTGTGAGTTTGAGGCCAGCCTAGTCTACATTCCAACCAGCGAGGGTTATATAGTGAGACTGTCTAAGACAGACAGACAGAGAGACAGACGGGACGTGGCAGTCTACAGCTCCAGATACAGAGAAACTACTTGAAAGTAAATGAGACTAGAGGTAGCAACATCAATCTTTTCTCCCTTTTTAAAAAGTATTTTGGTTGTGAGCCTAGTCTTTAACAGCTGAACCACTTCTCCAGCCCAATTGTTTCCTTATTTTAATTTTAGCATGGAAGTATTTTGCCTTTATGTATGCCCATGCATCAATGCATACAAGGCCCTTGAGAGCCAGAAGAGGGCATCAGATCCCCTGGGACTGGGATTACAGAGGGTTGTGAGCCTTTATTTGGGTAATGTGATCTAAGCCTGGGTCCTCTGAAAGAGCAGCCTGTGCTCTTAACCACTGAGCCATCCCTCCAGCCCCGACATCAGCTATTTTGAAGGATCAGATAAAGAAAGGCTGGTGCTTTGAGAAATGTAGGAGTGCAGTAAAAAGGGCAGTTAAAGGGGCTGGAGAGATGGCTGAGCAGATAAGAACATTGGCTGCTCTTCCAGAGGAAGAGCAATACCTCAATACCCAGCAACCACAGGGCAGCTCACCACTGTCTGTAACTCCAGCTCCAGAGGGTCTGACACTCTCACACAGACATACATTCAGGCAAGACACCAATGTATATAAAATAAAAATAAATAAAATCTTTTATTTAAAAAAAAGGCAATTAGAAAAGAAAATTAAGAATCATATAAAACCAACAGAGAAACAGGCTATGTCAACCAACCTTTCCCTTCACCTCAAAAGTTATCCACAGTGAAGATTGTACTTCTCCATAGTAAGAGAAAAGAATGTTCCTAGACCAATAATATTATCCATAAACCACAAGAAAGATAGATACTTGCTTGCAAAGTCAGTATAAAAAGAAAGCAAGGGTTGGGGATTTAGCCTAGCAAGCACAAGGCCCTGGGTTCGATCCTCAGCTAAAAAAAAAAAAGAAAGAAAGAAAGCAACATATAACAAAACACCACATTTCAATTGTGAAGTGTCTTCTCCCAAACATCCATGAAATAGAAAACAAAACAAAACAAAAAGACACACACACAAAAACACACGTCATAATTTAATTCATCTATCCTTAGATAAATCTTTGGGGTTTTTGTTATTTGTTTTTGCATGTGTATGTATATGGTCTGAGCACAGTATGTGTGTGTGGGGGGGGAAGCAAGTGCATGCACATATATGTGAAAACCTACCTTCATAGATTTCCACCCTATATAATTGAGGCAGAGTCTTGTTATACCTGGAGCTTACTGATTCTGCTGGTCTAGCTAGCCAGCTCACTCTACTGTCTCCTCCTCCCAAATGCTGGGATTATAAGTAGGCTACCACACCCATCCAACATTTATGTGGGTGCTGGGGATCTGAACTCCTGGTCCTCCTGTGTTCATGAGCACTAACCCATCTTTCCAACCTGTGATTTTGTTTCTTCTTATGATCTGGGGATCCAATATAGGGCCATATACACACACACGTTAGGTGTGCCAGTTGTTGTCAACCTGACATAAACTACATTGGTCTGGGAGGAGGAACCTCAATGAGGAAGTGCCTCCATTAGATTGGCCTGTAGGCAAATCTATGGGGTGTTTTCTTGTCCAATGATTGATGTGGGAGGGTCCAGCCCACTCCGGGCAGTGCCGCCACCAGGCAGATAGTCCTGAATTGTATAAGAAATCAGGCTTAGAGAGCCATGGAGGGCAAGCCTGTAAGCAGTATTCCTCGGTGATCTCTGCTCTGGTTCCTGCCTCCAGGTTCCTGCCCTGCATGACTTTCCGCCTTGGCTCCCAACAAGGGCGGAGTGTGATAGCAGTGCGTAAGCCAAACAAACCCTTTCCTCCCCAAGTTGCTTTTGGTCATCTTTATTGCAGCAATAGAGGGCAAGTCACTCCAAGAGGCAAGCACTCACTGAGCTCCACCAGCCTCCTCACAACTAAATCAGGAAACTAAGACTGAACAGAAATAAGCATGAGAAAGGCAATGAAATCTCCCACCAGAGAGCAAGGCCAAATGAACTGACTAAGAGTCTGTGAATGAGGGCAGGAAAAGTAAGATTTTTTTAAAGATTAAAATGGTCAGGGGCCAGGGAGACAGCCCAGCTGGTAAAATGCCTGCCCTCTAAGCACGAGGGCCCGAGCCCCTTGTGCTCTGGCAACCAGAGCTGATGAACTGTAATGATCGTAGGACGTGCTTTATTGAGAAGAGGCGGGCTACAGGCAGCACACCTTTGCTCTGTCTGCAGAGCTCTCACTGGTACTCTGACGGGATGAACGGTTACAGCCCAATAATCAGTAACTATATAGATCTTAATAACTGTCGGAAAAACACGGAAACCCAGCTTTAGAGAGCTAAAAAATACCACCTACCTTCTATTTCCTGCCCAATAGAAAGTCCAGCCCATTTTCGCTATAAAATAAATGAGAAAGAGAGAAAAAAAAAAAACAAGTTAAAATCAAGTCACTCAGAATCAGAGAAATAAAAAGATGAATAGCCATGAATTTCAGGAAGACGCTGTAAAGCCCAGACACAGTGTGTTGTTACGTGCTGAACTGTGACCCCACATCCTATTTTCCAGTCTTTAGCCCCCAGGACCTGTAGGTCCCACTGCATTTAGAATTAGGGTCTTTGCAGACTACATGAGGATAAGCCCTGAGCCAACATGACTAGGGACACAAGGAGAACGTCGAGAAACTGAAGTGAAGCCAGTCAGGGGCTGCCAACACCATCCCCGGCTGGTCTCTGTCAGCCTTCCCAGAGCACTCAGAGGCAGCTTGACTCCATGATACCTTTTCAAGTTCCTAGCCTTCAGGACTATGAGAGAATCATATTTTTTCATTTTTATTTTCTTTTTTAACATTTTTTTATATTGTTTAAAATTTCTATTTTTTTAAAGATTTATTTATTTATTATGTATACAGTGTTCTGTTTGCATGTATCCCTCCAGGCCAGAAGAGGGCACCAGATCTCATTACAGATGGTTGTGAGCCACCCATGTGGTTGCTGGGAATTGAACTCAGGACCTCTGGAAGAACAGTCAGTGTTCTTAACCTCTGAGCCATCTCTCCAGCCCTAAAAAATTTCTATTATTTTAAGTTAACCAAATTGTGGTTCCTTTTTTAAAAGATAATCCAAAAATGAATGTTTATTAGACCTTATAGAAATTTTTGAAGCTTTTTTGTTTTGGGGATTTGGTTTTTATTTGTTGTTGATGTTGTTTGAGACAGGGTTCCACTACATAGCCCAGGCTAGCCTGGAACTTGGAAGCCTTCTTCTTCTTTTTTTTTTTTTTTGGTTTTTTGAGACAGGGTTTCTCTGTGTAGCTTTGCGCCTTTCCTGGAGCTTGCTCTGTAGACCAGGCTGTCCTCGAACTCACAGAGATCTGCCTGGCTCTGCCTCCCAAGTGCTGGGATTAAAGGCATGCACCACCACCACCTGGCGGAATGCTTCTTAGTGTGTGCCACTGTGTGCCAGCATGCCTGGTGTGCCTGGAGTGTCCTTCTAGAGCAAAGCTGGCTGGTGTGGAAAGCTTTGTATGACGTAACATACCTCACCGTCTTCACTCTGACAGCTGTTTCTGTATTAAGTACACAGCTGCCGTTAGTTTTGTATGACTTGTTAGAATATCACAAATACAAATTTAATTCATGAAATTAAACTAAAACTAGTCAGATGATCCACACTGAAACTTAAGCTGGGACTCAAACCATGATCTGGTTAGGATTACCCTGTGCAGTCTGCCCAAAAAATTTTCAGGCACTCAAAGCCAGTCCCAGTCTTGACTACACTGGCAAAAGGCAGGATGGAATGCATGCAGGTAGGAATTCAAGGGCTACCTTGACACAGATTAAAAATCAGCTATTACTGAGAACATTCCATAGACTGCTGAGAAAAAGAACTTGATGTAATGGGTAGCTGTTCTAGCTATGACTTTGAAGCACCTCCCCTAGTGAGGTAGCAGGTAACTGTTATACCTGCCTGTGACCATGAAGTACATGCCCCTGGGGTGTGGCCGCTCAGGCCCCTTAAGACCTGGGATGCATGTACACAACACTCTCTTCACTCCCTCGTGGTTTTGGATGCTGGAGACAGACCAGGTGAAAGAACAGCGTGGGACTGTGCCTCAGCCTTCCAGGACCCTGCAATAATTCCTCTGTTCTGTATCATAAGTTTCCCTTCTCTAATAAATTCCTTTGCCCATTAAGCAGACTCCGTGGACTGCTAGCAATATCTTTACTCAATAACTTCCGGCTGAAAACTCACAGCTTGCCTACTCATGTGACCCCAGTGGATTCTGAGGCAGGTGGTTAAAAAGGTGCTACACCACGAACATGTGCAGTGAGTGTTCCCCTTTCAACTTCTTCCCCACAGGTCACATTCCTTCCTCTGCCCCACATCCCCTAAAATATCCACTGTAAAATGCCACTTTCTATCTGGCCAAGATGACACTTAATGATGTTAGTTAAACCTGACTGTGGATTCCTCACACTCTGCCTGCCCACTGTTACATGCACCATCTTCCCAGCTCTAGAGAAGCCCAGAAAGTTAGGTAGTAATCTAAGCAACTACTCTTTGAAGGTTAGGTCTGACACTACAGCATTATAAAACCTCTGCCGGGGGCTGGAGAGATGGTTCAGTGGTTAAGACCACTGGCTGCTCCTCCAGAGGATGGAGTTCAATTCTCAGCACGCACATGGAGGCTCACAACTATTTGTAAATCCAGTTCCAGGGAATCAGACACCTTCATACCAATGCACATAAAATAAAGTTAAATAAATTCTTATAAAAGCTCTATTATTAGATGTCGATTTATAAAAAAAAAAAAAAAAAAAAAGTGTTATTTTTCTGTTACCCTGGGATTCAGCATCAAAAGAACATCACACCTTTTCCAAGAGCTAACTGACATTACTTCAGAGGTTTTTTATAATTAGAAGAAAAATTAAGACAATGCAAAGGTATTGCTGTAAATAACTGACAATTAAGAATGTATCTTTAGGGCCTGTAAGAAGGTTCAGAAGGTTCAAGTGTCGGCTGTCACATCTAATGACATGAACTTGAGACCCAGGACCCACATGATAGAGTGACTCCTACCAGTCATTCTCTGGCCTCCACTGTGGCACATGTGCCCTCCCCTGAAACAAAATGAATGAACACTCTTTCAAAGAAGAATGTATCTTTGAACTCTTTATGCAGTCTACAGGTGTCTTTCTGCAGTATGAGTCAATACAGTTCCAGGGCGATGCTTGCTTAAAATGGCTCTGCTGCAACTTCCAGGCTGTAAGAAAACGTGCTGTCATTTGTTACCTGAGGCAAGCTGAATGCAATGCTTCCTGGAACCACTGATGGGTGAGTCCTCAGTGTAAATATGTATTTGTGATTGGGGGACGTCCTCACGATCACATGCCTAAAAGACAAGAGCACAATCAGGACCCCAAATCAAGGAGAACATGTCTTCTACACGTGTTCTTCCCATACACAGGTAGAAACATGGCATCACATGAGCGTCCTGATAGAAAACCACAAACTCAGTTCCCAGAAACTGTACCTCCAAATGTCTTCTAGACATAAAGACACCTGGCCTAGACAAATCCAGCTAAGCACATTCAGTTCAATGCATCAACTTCGTGACATTCCCAGTTTACAGGGAACTGAAGCAGTGATTCAGAGTCCTTGTTATTAAGTAAAAGAAAGATGAATTTCCTTTCCTGAGGGTAATTTCACATATCCCAATAAAATAAATGTAGGAGAACCAAAGGTAGATGAGCTAGGATATAGATGATACAGCTGTTAGTTTTTACGGTTGTTTATTAAATCTTTCGTCAGACTCTCAAAGCTTGAACATTTATGATAGCAATATATAAAATAGCTATTAAAAATGAAAATTTCCTCAAATCAACTTTCATACAGATGTCAAAATTTCAAAGAATTCTGGACCAATTCATAAGTCATCAGACATTATCCACAACATACATATTACATAAATTCACCTTATGATAATCTTCTACCCCAGGAAACTAATGAGTCCTTTGAGATAGACTCTTCAACTTGTTATGGGCCAGCACTATCTTTTGTATATAAAGGAGGGTGGGGATGGGAATAGCTGTACAAGAGCCTACACAGGCCAGGCACACACCATGCCATGTGTCACCACCCAACCCACTATCTTTCAACAAGTAGCTTTTTTACAAAGTTATATTTTTTAATGTTATAGTTAGTATTTACATATACTGCTTTGCTGCTAAAACACAAGCCCCTTATGTCTACTATATTTTAAGTGGAAAGTTTATGTGAAAGAATTCCATAAAACTCTCTCATTGATCACTGACACTTCAGTACATTTGTTGAAAATCTTACCTTCAGTTTGCCATCAGAGAATGTTCAATACCATCTTCCGCTCATGCTGAGGCTTATTCTATAAGACCCCAGAGACAGCCTTTTGATGTAGATGGCACTGAACTTACCAACCGCCTTTGGAAGGTCAGTAGGAGATGAGAATCAGTTAGGATAAATTATGATGAAAATTCCTTTAAAGATTTGAGGGTTTTGTAAATCTTCAACTTTTACGTCTCTCTCATTATCACAGTAACAATGATCACACTAGTAAAAATTATGGAGGGCTTGCTGACATGCTGGGCACCAGTGTAAATATTATATCGGAGTAAGTTATTCCTACAACTCCCCCATTTTATAGATCAGGACACAGGAACACAAAGATGTCAAACGCCTTATCTGTGGTCATCAGTTTGTGACTGTCAGAACGAGGACCAAACTTGAACGACGTGACTTCAGAGCAAGATGACTACCAGCCACACTATGTGATCCCTGTACCAAGCGTGTCTATGCTAAGAAAATCAGCTTCTAAAGAGGTTCTATGTAGTATGTATACTGTATCAAGGTTTGACATAGTAATGACTGAAATATATAACTCTCATCTCCATTTTCCAACTCGGCAAGAGTAATAAAAAAGGTAATTTCCCAAAGTTTCCCTACAATGAGTCTTTGCAAGTTTCTATAAAAATCTTAGCAAGTTCAAAGAATCAAGTCAGATGGCTACTCACTGGCCAGATTGGTAATCCTTCTCATTCACAACCGCACAGTTACTTAAAGACAGTTCATCAGTAGGGCATCTCGCAGCTTGCATACTCTGTAAGATCAGAAACACAAGATTAAGTCATGCTTTCTAACCTGAAAGGACATGGCATGACCCTGCTCCTTACTCTCGATCCTGTCTTTCCTCCTCCTGGATAGCAGCAAGCCCTTGATTGGGGAAGCTGTCCATCTCTCATTTCCTGTGGCTTGTGTGACTGCAGATACACATACACACCTATCTTCCCTCCCCCGTGGCACTAGAAGAAAGCACTCTTCCTTGACACACTACTACATGAAGACTTTCCACTTTAAATGACAGCAGTGTCCTGGAGAAAGCATAGGCCACAGACGAGGAATACACAGTTGGAAACACAGACCCGACCACCAAGTCAAAGACTATTGCGTAGAACCAGTACATTCTTTTTCTGCTCAAGCTTATTTGAATTGATTTTCTGTCTCTTTCACAGAAAAGAATCATGACTGGTAAAATGAAATAAGTCAAATAGTAAGTCTGATTAAAATTGTCATGAAAAGCATCTTTCTATAAGAGACTCCCAAGTGGCTATGAATTATATTTCCTACAGATAAAAGAAAATCAGCTTCCAGCCTGAAGCAAGAAGATTACTGCAAGTTTGAGGCTAGCCTGGACTATAAAGCAAGACCCTGTCTTGAAAGAGAAAACAAAACAAAAACAAAACCACACACACAAAAAAATCCTTCCAAACATTTCTCAACAAAAATAACTATAAGATGTACCCAAAAAGAAAAACAGCAACCAATGGCCTTTTTAGTCAACACCTACTAGTCAAATATTCTTCTAAATAATGATTTTTGTTTTCCTAGAAGAGACACAAAGTCCTGAAGTGCAGAAAAACACTGCCGTTACTGCCTTATTCACAGGTAAATTACTGCTCCAGGTTGGTCAGAACCAAAGAGGCGCGCAGGATGTCACTGAGGTCAATTTTATGGAAACAAGGTCTTTACAACATTGAATCTTTCCTACACTCCACATGGACAGAGGTAGTGGCTATCAAAAGATTTCCTTTTTAAAGTATTTTATAGTCTGTGTGACATATGCCACATGTTGTGGGTGCCTAAGGGGGCCAGGACAGAGTGTCAGATCCCTGTAGCTGGAGTCAGGGTCAGTTGTGAGCCACCCAGTGTGGGTGCTGAGAACCAGACTGTTCCTGTCAAGATAAGCAAGAGCTCATAACTACCGAGCTATTGCTCCAGCCTGTCTTGTCTTTTCTTTCCTTTTTAAAGGTCATACAGGGATGACTGGTAATTACAAAATACTTAAAAGAGCTTAAGGTGTTGGTGCACATCTGTAATGGCAGCTGACTTGAGGCTGAGGCAGGAATACTACAGCTTTCAGGCCAGCCTGGACATCACAGTGAGTTCCAGGCAGCCTAAAGCACAGTAAGACCTTGTCTCAAAAACAAAACAAAACAAAAAGGGTTTCAAAGCAGGAACGAGTTATATAATTATTTTATTAAAAATGAGTGTTTCAAACATGATAACTGTTTCTAAAGAGATTATAGTAGCAAAATACCAAAAAGATACTATATTGACAAAAACTTGCCCTACACCTTCCCATAAAATAAAATAAAAATGCTTTCCAAAATGGAAAAAAAAATATTGTTCTAATGAATATTGCATTTCAAAAATGGATATCTGCAAACGGTACTATTGCTAAGTGACAGCACTATTGAAAAGAGCATCTTCAGACCACTGGCTCAACTGTGAAGGCACTGGCTGCCAAAGCCTGGCAACCTGAGTTTGATCCCTGGGACCTGC
The DNA here is from genome assembly GCF_903995425.1 of Onychomys torridus. NCBI lineage: Eukaryota > Metazoa > Chordata > Mammalia > Rodentia > Cricetidae > Onychomys > Onychomys torridus. Next base: position 91,831,359 of record NC_050450.1, read on the forward strand.
ACAGGAAGGAGAGAATGGACTCCTGAAACCATCCTCAACCTCCACGCCCATGAATACATTCAACCTAAAAACAAACTCCAAACGTGTGTGTGTGTGTGTGTGTGTGTGTGTGTGTGTGTGTGTGTGTGTTTTAAAGTCAGGAACAGAACAGAACAGAACAGAACAGAATAGCTTCTAAGACAATCCACCTGGTGGCTTTCAGGGGTTTTTCTGAACACATTCATTAGCACTATGAAAAGTGTAATGCATTTTGATTAATTTGCAGAAAAACAAGTAGACAGATGGAAATGTACTAGCCACATTTCAGGAAAACATTTCCATAAATGGTGATTAGTTTGATTTAGAAAAAAAAAAAAACAAAAAAACAAAAAACACAGACTATCATCATTTCAAAAGTGCAGCCAAATTCCCTTACTTTGATCTAGGCTTTGATTGCCACTAAAATGGAGTGTCAAAATAAGCTAAATTTAGGAACAGGCCTTTGAACAGATGTATTGAAAAACATTTAAGCAAGATCTTTAAAGAACAGCCAGATGGTGGTAATGCCCTTCTTCAATCCAGCACTCAGAGGCAGAGGCAGGATCTCTGTGAGTTCGAGGCCAGCCTGGTCTACAAATCAAGTTCCAGGCCAGCCAGAGCTGATATACAGAGAAACTCTGTCTCAAAACAAAATAAAACAAATAAACAAACAAAAGATTTCAAAGAACAATGACTCACCACTTTATGGGTTACTAGTAAAGTAAAAACATGAGATTATACATTGGATCGATAGCTTGCTTATTCTTTTCTGTATGTTTCACTATATATATAAAATATTAGTATATCATCAGTGAATACATAATATGGACATACTGGAGTTATATAAACACTTTTTATGTGTGGGATTCATGATCAAATGTTTGGAAATCACTGATTTCCCATGACATGAACAGAGTGAAGGTTATAAGTTCACCTTCCAAATGAAACAGCCTTTTGCTTAAGGTCATACCTTGACCAGCCGGCCGTCAAAAACACATTGAGCTATTTAAAGTTTTCTATCTTCCCAGAGTCTCTTCACCCCCAAATTTCTTCCTTTTATGATACTCCCCCTAAACTCACATCCCTTACTCGGCCAGTCCCTATACACTCCACAATCCCCAGCGAAGGCAATACTTATTCCAGGAGACATTCTGGACAGCTGCCTCTCCCACCTAAACTGATGAAAGGTAACCGGAAGCCCTGGATATGTCCGTGTGGTCCTCCTACACGCCAGAACCATGCACAGGGCAAGTCTTAAGAACATGTCTGTCCTTCCTGGTGACCGCTCCTGGGCCTGGCACACAGTGAGTGCTTTTGAAACATTACAGATTAATACAAACCTGTTTCAACTGCATTTTAAACCGCCCAAAGAACAAGTGTACACAGCACAAGGTCATTCAGGATATGACATAATCAGACTCAAATGACTTAACAGTTCAAAGTTACACAGCTTGGGGCTTAGAAGACAGCTCGGGAGATGGGGACAGGAGATCCCCGGAGAAAACTGGTTAAGGTGTCTAGCCATATCTGGGAGCTGAGTTTGGCTGAGAGCTGCTACCTCAATGGATAAAGAGGAAGAGCAATTGAAGATGAACCTTGACACTGTCCTCCTGCTTTACATGTAAACACAGAACACATGTGCACACACAAACATGTGCACCTACACACATGCAAAAACATGCATATACAAATGCACACCATACACAAACACACATGGAAAAACAGAAAACAATAAATAGAACAAAATTACACAACTGATAAAGCCAACACAATACGAACTTTACAAAATGTAACCTGTTTAACTGTCCGTGTCCTTTGATAAGGAGTGGGGTGGGGATCTGCGGATAGCATCTGGCTGGCCAATTTAAACAGATGCTATGACTGAAAGGCCTCCCTATTAGAACCCAGAAGCATCTGTGTTTATGGTAAGCCAAGCAGGGGATCTCATTTTAAAACAAAGTGTAAGTCCCTATAAATAGTGGAGTTGTCTACTTACCATAGAAGTGCCAAGGGAAAATTCCACAATTTTTCTGACACTGGCTTTGCCTCTAGGGAACAATAATAAAAGCCAACCACCACAGACCTACAGCCTTTTAAACATGAAGTCACAATCAGTGATGGGTAGTTTTATTAACTTGAGCTGTTTGAATTACTGGAACACAAAAGTGTTTAAGGATATAGAGATGTCTTCATTGTAACAACCTCAATTCCCAAACATTACAGAGCACTGTGGACCGCTGGACATTACAGAGCACTGTGGACCGCTGGACATTACAGAGCACTGTGGACCGCTGGACATTACAGAGCACTGTGGACCAGTGGACATTACAGAGCACTGTGGACCGCTGGACATTACAGAGCACTGTGGACCGCTGGCTATTTGAAAGACAGGCAATGTCAACAAACCAAAGGGAACAGCGATGTAAGTAATTATGCCACTGGTTATTCCAAAAGCTTTCAACAGCAGAGAATTTGCTGCTCTTCAAAAAAAAAAAAAAGTGTGTGGAGGGGAGCACTGGAGCAAGATTTCTCTGGACAGTATTTGAGTTTAGGAATGTAAGTAACACACTCTTGTGTAAAGGTTCCCTGAAGAAAATGGATTACTTGAGTGAACTTTTAAATCAAATAACAGTACAGCAAAATAAGCCGAGAAAATAGATATGAGGCAGCGAGTGTAGCACTCTCCTGTGATCTTAGCACTGGAGAGGCGGAGACAGGAAGATCAGCAGTTTAAGATAGTCCTCGGCTATGTAGGGACTTAAAGTCCAGCCAGGGCTGCACGAGCCACTATCCCGAAAGAGAAGAACTGAAAAGGAGAGCAGTATGTTAGCAGACTAGAACAGGCTCCTGACCAAGCAGTCCCTCCTACCCTGACTATAACCTTAAAAACACACCGCCTTTCCTCTGGTGCCTCAGGCCTTGGTTACATTTCTCCAGAGACGCGCATATTCCTACAGGAGAGAGGAGAGCAAAATATAGAAACTTGCCCCAGGGCCAGGCCAGATGACAAACCCCTCTCAATTATTTCTCCTAGAGGATCATTTCTGAAAAACTAATGGTTTAGAATTGCACTTGCACTATGTGTATGTGTGTCTGAGGGGCGAGGGGTGGGGTGCTCGCATCTGTAATCCAAGCATTGGGGTAGCTGAGGCAGGAAGAAGATGACCACGAGTTTCTCCCCAGACCGTTTCAACATGAGACTGTCTCAGAGAAAGATAAAAGGAACCCTTCACTTTTCAACAAAGTGACCCCCAGACATACAACTGGTAACGTAATGAAAACTTAGAACTCCATCTTGGAGTATCACTACCCACATTTCAAGTGCCTTATCACTAGCACTGCAGATCGTTTCAAGGGATGCGATTGGTCCAGAGCCACACAGAGATGTCATCATAAATGCCCACCTGCAGGGCTACAGAACCTCTGATGCTGTAAACTCCTACCATATTTTCTGCTTAAAAAAAAAAGTGTGCTTGCTTTGTTGTTCAAGAGCCCAGGCTACTTGAAACTCATCCACATGCAGGCCATGGTACATGCAGACACCTCCCCACCCCGCAACCCCAGACATAAATAAATGCAATTTGTTTTTTTTTTTAATTCTGAAGTTGTAGGGTACTAGAAATGATGGGATGGGGGATGGGAAGCATGGTGTGCCAGTTATTTTCAAAAGTCTCTTGGAATATCCTTGGCATTCCCTAACTCAGACAAATACTCTGCACATGAGTGGAACCTATTGACACCTATCAAGTCCTCAAGATTCTTTTTTTTTTTTAATTAAGGAATTTTTATTCATTTTACACACCAACCACAGATCCCCCTCTCTTCCCTTCTCCTGCCCCTCCAGTCTTCCCACTCTCCAACCCACCCCACATTCCCTTCTTCAACAAGGTATGGCCTCCCATGGGTAGTCATCGGAGCCTGGTACAATCAGTAGAGGCAGGTCCAAGCCCCTCCCCCTGCATCAAGGCTGTGTAAGATGTCCCATCATAGGCACTGGGCTCCAAAAAGCCAGCTCATGCACCAGGGATGGATCCTGATCCTACTGCCAGGGGGCCCCCTAAACAGTTCAAGCTATACAACTGTCTTGCTTATGCAGAGGGCCTAGTCCAGTCCCATGGAGGCTTCATAGCTGTTGATTTGAAGTTCATGAGTTCCCACTTGTTTGGTTTGGTTGTCTCTGTAGGTTTCTCCATCATGATCTTGAGACTCTTTTATAAATTTAAATTCTAAAACATTTTCAGTTTGGTCTTTCTGGGGAAACCCATGCCAGAAAACAGGAACATCAAAGGCTGACAACATCAAATACTGGCAACAGGATGAAGCAGTTTCATACAGTTCATGTGGCCTAGCAAATGTAACCCCAGGTCTTTGGCCAAGAAACTGAAAACTTATGTCCACACAGACACTATACATAAAGGTTCATAGCATCTGTATTCACGAAGACAAAACTGAAAACATCACAAGTCCTCCAAAAGATGAGTGGGTAAACAACTATGTCATAGCCATGAAATGAAATACTAGTAGCAATTAGAGAGAAATTAATCATTGGTATATGTTTACTGTTCTAAAGGCAGTGGGACCTGGGAGAATGGAGCCAGTCAGTGAGATGGATTAAAGCCTCATGCAACAGCCAACTTTATTCTGAGCATCAGACAATTTATACTCCAAGGGTCAAAAGAAACAAAAAAATCACCTGAGTTACATTCTCGTAAGTTCAAGCTGTATACAGTCACAAGGACAAGGTGCGTGTGGACATGTGTAAACATTTACTAGAATAGCAGAAGCAAGGAACAATGAGTGATCTGAAGTGAACCCACTCCTAGCCACAACACCTGGGGGCAGCATGAAAACACATTCCCAGAACAATCCCATGTTCTAAAGAAACTGAGGTCACAAGACTGTTTCCTTGGGATTTTTCTCACAAGCACTCAGAATTCTCCTCACACGACTTCATTCTTGGGCCGTGTTTTGACAGGTATATACACGGAGAACTTCAAAAATGTAATGTTGAGTAAAAGAAGCCAACTATGGAAATGCAATCATATGGTGTTTGTGCTTTGTGTCTGGCCTATTCCACTTAGTGCAATGTTTTCAAGGTTCAACCAGGTTGGAGCACATATCATCTATACTTCATTATTTCTGCAACTGGGCTATATCCCATCATATGGACAGACCACATTTGTTTATCATTTCATCTGCAACGAACATTCAGATTGTTTCCATCTAGGAGCTTTAAGAATAATGCTGCTCTGAACATCCAAGCAGAAGAGTTATGTGGAATTTGGGGGTTTTGTTTGTTTCGTTTGTTCGTTGAGACAGGGCCTTGCTACACAGCCAACTGTGATCTCTACCTTGTGATTCTCCTGCCTCAGTCTTGGAGTGGCAAGATTACAGTGTGCACCTCCATGCCTGGCTCTATACCCAAGTTTACATATAAACATATGTCTTCAATTTTCTCATATGTGCTAACCAGGTATCACGTTTACAAATGATTTCTCCCATTCTGGAGGTTGTCTTCACTTTCATAATCATCCTTTGACATATGAAAATTTCCATTTGATAAAATTCCATTTTTCCTGATTGCTTATGCTTTTGTATCACATCTTAAAAAAGCATTGCAGGTTGGGCCGTGGTGGTGCACGCCTTTAATCCCAGCACTCGGGAGGCAGAGGCAGTTGGATCTCTGAGTTTGAGGCCAGCCTGGTCTCCAAAGTGAGTTCCAGGAAAGGCGCCAAAACTACACAGAGAAACCCTGTCTCAAGGAAAAAAAATTGCTTAATCCAAAAGCATGCATTTTTTAAATCTACCCTTCCTTGGAAGAATCACAGTTAGGTCTTTGAACTATTCAGCTCATTATTTCTAATGCTAATACATGGAACTGTTGCCTTATTTCCACTTCTAGATTGTCCATTGCCAGTGTACAGAAACAAGGCTGGCTTCTGGATATTGCTCTTCTCTGGTACGGCTTTGCCGAACCTAGTTACTAACTCTAATTCATTTTTTTCAGATAGATAAATTTGTTTTTAGGACTGTCATCTATGGCTGGAGATGTAGCCCCAATGGTAGAGCACATACCCAGCATGCACCGAGTCTCTAGGCTCAATCCCCAGTTCAACCCAAAACACCAACAAAGGAAAACCACACCATCCACATAGTGGTGGCTACAGGTGCCTTTATTCCTTTCCTTCCCTTGCACGTTGGCCCCACCTACAACTGGCAATGATGGTAAACGAAGGCCCAAAGGAGACAGCCTAGTCTCTGTCCTGATCTCCAGAGGAAGCTTTTAACCCTCACCATGAAATATGATGACGGCTGTGGGCTTTTTAGTTGGTTGAATGTTGTTTTGTGAACCAAATTTTGACAGTGCCAACTCATAAGGTTGCTCCGAGAATCTAACAAGAAAAGATCCTGTGAAGGTGTTTTCAAAACTGCAAGATGCCGGGTTCGTTTTGGGATTGTATTCCACAACACAGTGTTCCTACTCCAAACAAAGTTTACTCCAAAAATTGCTAAAGAAATAAAAACAAATTGGCCCCAATTCTTCAAAAACAAATGAAAATACAGCGATGCACCTAAAGACATTACAAAGTCTGAGGTCTAGTGAGTACCATGTCTTCAAAGCCGCAAACTACATCGACAGGCCTCATGATAGTGACCAAAATTGTTGTATTGTTCTGAAGCTCTGTAATTACACACACACACACACTCACAAAGTATTTTTAATACTAAGAGGTTTCTTGCTTAACATAGCTTAATAACAATTATAAGCATAACATAATGGTAACGATTACATATTTTATAATTTAGAAATTACTTTTAAATACTTATGTCCAAATGGCTGATTTTCAGTAAACAGAAATTACTAGCATACTTCTGTTCCTTAGATAGGATCTTTTGGGCAAGCTGGGAATACAGGGTCAGCACTTGAGTGTTCACATAGCATACCAAAAAAAAAAAAAAGAAAGGAAAAGGAAAGGAAAGGGGAAAGGTCGGCATCCAACATGGCTCCCCCCAGGGCCACACAGAAAAGCCCCCCTTTTCTCTCGTCTTCTGTCTCTACACTCTAGCACCTTCTCTGGGTTCTGAGGCCACATACACTTAAGGCAGAACTGCACACAAACGGCTGGGAAGAGGGGCTGGCACACAGTGAGGGGCAGGCGGCCTGGCTGACGTGAGGAAGGGACAGCTGTTTTGCTGACAGGACGGTGCTAGAAGATAGCGGCCCTGTGGGATGCTGGTAATACCTCCTTCCTTAAACTGGGTATTCATTAACTTAGGTGTGTTTATTTTGGAAATGTGGAACCAATGTCAGGCGGTAGTGATGCACGCCTTTAATCCCAGCACTTGGGAGGCAGAGGCAGGCGGATCTCTGTGAGTTTGAGGCCAGCCTGGTCTACAGAGTGAGATCCAAGACAGCCAGGGATACCCAGAGAAACCTTGTCTCGAAAAAAAATAAGAAAAAAAAAATACAATGTCTATGTTTCTGTGTGCATGTTTTGGGATGTTACAGGTGTTTCCAAAGGGGCTGGACTGGTTTGTCTTCATTCCTTCCAGCAGGGTGTTAGGACTTCAGCTGCTCTACACGGGTGCCCTTGGGATCTTGGTGCTTCACCTACTTCCTGGTGAGAGTACAGCACTGCTCCCCTGAGCTTCAGTTCCTATTCCTCTGATGATGAATGAGGTCAAGCACTTAGCAAATGTTACAGATACAGTCTTTCTGCAATGCCTGTTTGAACCTTTTGTCTGTTTTTCTACTGGCTTTCTGTTGTTTCTTTTTATGATTAGTTGGCAGGGTTTTATTTTGTTTTGTTTGTTTTTGTATTTTGTATTCTAGGTACAAGTTCTACCAAATACACATGCTTTAAGTATGTTCTTGCACTCTGCAGCCTGTCTGCCCTCTCTCCCGTGGTGTATGCTATGGAAGGACTTTGGTGATCTCCCACCCACACACATTGATATACTGAGGTGCTAAAACCTAAAACCTGCACAGCTACTCCAGTGGCTACTCTGGAGACAGGCTTCTAGCCTTCTAAGAAAAGACATCTCTCTCTCCACGATGTGGGCACACAGCTAGAAGGCTGTATTGAGTCCAGATAGAGAGCACTTACCAGTCTATCATGCTGGCACCCTGATTTTGAACTTCCAGCCCCCTGAACCAGAAGAAAATATGTTTCTGTAGTGGAAGTTTTCTCCAGGCCCACAGCCACTCAGATCCAAATAAACACACAGAGGCTTATATTAATTACAGACTATATGGCCTAATGGCTGAGGCTTCTTGCTAGCTAGATCTTCCATCTTAAATTAACCCATTTCTATAAATCTATACCTTGCTACATGGCTCGTGGCTTGTGGCTTACCGGTATCTTTACACCTTGCTTCTTATGGAGGCAGCTGGCAGTGTCTCCTGACTCAGCCTTCCTGTTCCCACAATTCTCTTCTCTGCTTGTCCTGCCTTTACTTCCTACTTCCTGCCTGGCTACTGGCCAATCAGCATCTTATTTATTAACCAATCAGAGCAACACATTCACAGCATACAGAGTGATATCCACAGCATGTTTCTGTTGTTTAAGCCACTCCATATGTAGGATTTTGTTATGTCAGTCTGAGCAAAGTACAACAATGCCTTCTGGTAAGCAGTCTTCAATTTAATGAAGTCTGTTTTTACTCCTTTATAGCAACTTCTGGCTTCATTCTGTTTAAGAAATCTGCTGCTGGGTGGTGGTGGTACATGCCTTTGGGAAGCTGAGGCAGGCAGATCTCTGAGTTTGAGGCCAGCCTGGTCTACAGAGTAGTTCCACAACAGCCAGGGCTATGCAAAGGAGAGGGAGAGAGAGAGACAGAGAGAGAGAGAGAGAGAGAGAGAGAGAGAGAGAGAGAGAGAGAGAGAGAGAGAGCGCCTGCTGGTCTCTAGCTTTTCAGTCACTTTCTGGTCTCACTTCTAGTTTACTTACCCTGCTCAACAGAGAGCTCTGTACCTTGAGTGTGCTGCTCAGTATTTACCCCTTATAAGACTGCGAATTTAAGCTAATTAACAGTTATCCATAAAGTTATCCATACAGACAAGACAGTTGTAAATATTTGTAACCCAATCATTGCCTCCATGACTTAAGCTAATTTAAGTCAATTCCCAAATCAGAGTCATGCAGGAGGACTTTTTGTGCTGTCAGATCCAGCAGCCATTAGTCATATGTAGAGCTTGAAATGTGGCCAATTCAACTGAGAAACTGCATATTTTTAATAAACCTACCACCCCATAATGGGGCTAAAAACCCATGGCCTAGTGCATGCAAGCACTCTACCATCAAGCAACAGTACCTGGTCTTGTTTTAAATGTTCAGACAGAGTCTTAACTCACTCTGCAGTCCAGGTGGGCCTTGAAGTACAATTGCAACCTTCAGCCTCAGCCTTCCAAATAGCTAGGATGATAGGCCTCCACTACCAGGCCTGGAGAGAAAGTGGACTTCCAATTGGCTTTTATCAGTTTACATCTATGACTGCTCTGTTTTGTTTCTTCATCAGTTACTAGGAAAGGCCTGAAACCCCACCATCACCATTTCTGTCGGAAGCAGCTGGATCAGAGGCAGCTCCACCCTGTGGCCACCTGGAGTAGCCAGGATGGAGTCTCTGACAGACCACCATTCAGGTAAAGCCAGGAGTCTTCCTCTGCAGCAGAAAACAACTTCGAGACAAGACAGTACGAAGTGGAGCTGGAGTTGATTAGGAAAGGTATTAGCACACACCTAAGTGTGGGTGGAGCAGCAGAGGAACCTAAGAAAAGGACGACAAGCCCCAGTACTGGCCTGGACTTCTCAAGAGAAAGTGCTGGACTTCTTTGTAACAGCCATACGTGCAATTTGGGGGCATCTGAAATTACACCTCAAAGGGTTGCTAAGAAACCTTTTCGCACTTTTTTTCTCTCTTCAGTAAGTGAAATCATGGGGTCATTCCTAAGGCGCACTGAGGAGGACTGAAGCTGGTAAGGTGAAACCATACATCAGAAAGGTTATGAAAAGGAATTCAGACATTTAAAAAAACTGTAAAGGACGTGTATAGTCTTGTTCGGGGGATTCTTGGAAATTTTCAGGTTTATATGTGGGAAAGAAATAAGACCATACTTGAAAGCCATGCATGCTGAGGTCTTAAGCAAAGGTCCTGCAATTGTAGCATTATCTGTAATATCACTATACGAAAGGCTTTGCCTCTGTGTAGGCAGGCCTTCACTGAAAATTTTATTAATTGTGCTGGAACTCTTGACTCTCTGCTGGTAAGAGATGACAACCAGATTCTGAGGTGAGGAGGCTCCCTTCCTGTCCTGGGCCCCCTTAGTTTTCCCTGTCCCCCTATCCTGCTCAGCTCCATCACTTTACACTTTGTAAATGGAGACAATGATTAGGTTACAAATATTTAGAACTGTCTTGTCTTTATGGATAACTGAACTCAATGGTGCCTGACCTGACTCATTTCTTCAGTTTTAAAGTTCATGCTGTCAGGGCTGGAGAGATGGCTCGGAGGTTAAGAGCACCGACTGTTCTTCCAGAGGTCCTGAGTTCAATTCCCAGAAACCACATGGTGGCTCACAATCATCTGTAATGAGATTTAGCGCCCTCTTCTGTATACATAATAAATAAATAAATCTTTTAAAATAAATAAATCTTTTTTTAAAAAAGTTCATGCTGTCTGATGTCTATGTGATCACTTTACCTCTTTTTTGTTTAGAAATTATTTCATAAGACTTTTCTTTAAAAAAATCTTTTTGCTTTCTACCTGTATCTACAGCAACTTTGCTAAAAATGAAGGCTCAGCGCTAGGCATAGGGGGCGCATGCCTTTCATCCTAGCATTGGGAGGTAGTAGCAGGCCAAATCTCTGTGAGTTCAAAGTTAGCCTATTCTACATAAGCAAGTTTGAGGCCAGTCAGGGTTATATAGTGAAATCCATCTTAGATAGATGGATGGATGGATGGATGGATGGATGGATGGATGGGTGGATGAATAGGTGTGTGGATGGATGATGGATAGATAGATAGATGATAGATGGATGGATGGATGGATGGATGGGTGGGTGGATGGATGGATGGATGGATAGACGGATGGATGGATGGATGGATGGGTGGATGGATGGGTGGATGAATAGGTGTGTGGATGGATGATGGATAGATAGATAGATGATAGACAGATGGATGGATGGATGGATAGACAGATAGATAAGCAAATGGTTTCAGGGCTCGGGAGCTCTCACCATACACTCGTTAAGAATCCAAAATGACTCTCCTTTTCTGGCTGAAACGGTCAGTCTTGGCAGCACTTGTCCTCCGTTTATTTGGTTTTGGGTGTGTGAGTGTTACTGGACACAGGGTCTTGCTACTTGGCCTAAACTAGCCTCAAGTTCCCAATCCTCCTGCCTCAGGCCCCAAGTGCTAGGATTACAGGAGTGTACCACCACACCTGCCACTGCTTCTATTTATTTCTCTCTATCATTTTGATTCCTTTTAATTGCACTTTTCTGATTATTTTTCACTTTCTTAAATGTTTAAAATTCCATTATTATTCCTATTTTTATTATTTTAGTAGTTACCCTGGAAATACGAACATACATATCAAGTAGCTCTAACTCCTTCCTGAATACAACAAAACTCATAAATGACTTTAAGTCTAAGCCTACCCGTACCCCACTGAGGTGCAACTGCCATCATACAGCTAGCTCCAGTGGTTAGAATTCCCACAAGACATCACTGATTTATTTCGGGCACTATTACTGCCCTTGTTCTTGTTTGGAAACAGGGTCTTGCTGTGTAGCCCAGCCTGGCCTCAGCACACAGGACCCTTCTGCCCTGTGTCGGGGGAAGGGCCTCCACATCCGGCTACTTCAGACAGGTCAATTCTCCAGGCATTCCCTCTTCAAACACAACCTTTGCCTCCTCCTTCTCCACCAGGAGCCTGACTGGAGGAGACCTCCTTTCCTGTCTTTTGTGTTCTCCTCAATCCTTTTCACTGCTTTCCACTTCCTTAGAACTGAATTCCAAATAATTTTTTTCAATTTTTATTTTCTGGCCAGAAGTAGTTAGCCAATACAAAATTAACTCAATGGTATTTTCACAGACTTTTTGTCTAATTTTGCTTCGTTTAGGCTTTTTGTTTTTGTATTATTAGGCTTTTGCTTGTATATTTTTGGTTTCTGTTTTTGTGGGGGTTTTGTTTTGTTTTGTTTGGTATGTTTCTTTTTTTTTTTTTTTTTAGATTTACTTATTTATTATGTATACAGCATGTATGACTACAGGCCAGAAGAGGGCATCAGATCTCATTACAGATGGTTGTGATGTGGTTGCTGGGAGTTGAACTCCAGACGTCTGGAAGAGCAGTCAGTGCTCTTAACCTCTGAGCCGTCTCTCCAGCCCCCTGGTATGTTTCTTGGGCTTTCTTGTTTTAAGAGAGTGTGAAGTTGGGTGGGTGGAAAGGTGAGAAGGATCTGGAAGGCGTTTGGAGAGGGGTAAGTGTGATCAGAATATATTGTATGAAAAAAAAATTTAAGCTGGGTGATGGTAGCCCATGCCTTTAGTTCCAGTACTAGGGAGGCAGAAGTAGGTGGATCTCTGTGAGTTCAAGGCCAGCCTGGTCTACAGAGTGAGTTCCAGGACAGCCAGGGCTACACACAGAAACCTTGCCACTAAAACCCAAACAAATTTTTTTTCAACAAAAAACAAATTATTGCCTGGTGGTGGTGGTGGTGGCGGCGCACACCTTTAGTCCCAGTACTTGGGAGGCAGAAGCAGGTGGATCTCTGTGAGTTGAAGGCCTGCCTGGTCTACAGAGCGAGTTTCAGGACAGGTACCAAAACTACAGAGAGAAACCCTGTCTAGGGAAAACAAAAACCAAAAAACAAAATTATTTTTCTAAATCTCTTCAAATCTATCATTTCATACTCTTGCTGTTCATTCTTAAAGTCTTATTTCTATAAGCACATTAAATACATATATCCACTATGTGTCTGCCAATTTCAATATCTCTGAAACCTTTGGAAATTCCAACTCCTTTTTTGTTTGTTTTTGTTATTTTGAGACAGGGTCTCACTGTATAACCTTGGCTGGTTTGGAATTCTGTAGAGCAGACTGGGCTTGCACTCACAGAGATCCGCCTGCCTCTGCCTCCTGAGTGCTGGGATTAAAGGCATGTGCCACCACTGCCCAGCAGTTTTTTAATATTTTATCTAGCGTTCTACAATTTTCATGTAGGAAGATCGATGAGAGGACCTAATTCACTATACTGTAAAAATATCACAACTTCTCCGCTATTTGAAAAATCGGGTGCTGGCAGAGGTTCTAAAGAGGAGAAAAGGCAACCTGAAGCATGAACACCAAGGTTGCAAATATGTTTTAAAAACATAGAAAAACTCCCACAATCCACAGGGAACCACACTGGAGAAGGGAGATACAGAGTCAACAGTTCTGAGCCCCACCATAGAGCACATCAACAGGAGACTGCTGAAGGGATTGACGAGTTCCAGACTCAAGGCATCTGTCAGCCTGGAGCAAGCCTGAGTTGTCCTAACAAGCTCCCAGGTGATGCTGCTCTGCAGAAACACTGTGACAGTCCTTGTACCAGGGAAACATAAATATCAGGAGAAATGCAATGCTAAGGGCCCAGAGAGATGGCTCAGTGGTTAAGAGCATTGGCCATTCTTCCAGAGGACCTGAGTTCAATTCTCAGCAGCCACCTGGCAGTACACACTGTCTATAACTCCAGTTCCAGGGAATCTGATCCCCTCGTCTGGCCTCCTCAGGCACACACGTAGTGCACAGAAAAACATGCAAACAAAACTTATACACATAAAATAATGAATGAATTAAAAAAAAAAGACTGACTGACTGACTGACATACAAACTAATAGAGACTATGGCAGGCTGAACAGAGCCTGCACAGGTTCAAGCCAGACAGGGTCCCAACACAGGCTCCCATCCCTAACAAGACACTGTCTCCAACTGACACCCAATTGCAAAGGAAAAATCAGGTTTTTTTTCCCAATGGCATCTCAATGGGTATATTAACCGTACTTATGGGTAGACACTATGCGACAGTAGAAGACCAGCACAAAAGGAACTCAATGGTATTTATATAGACTTTTTGTCTCATATGGCTCTGGTTGGACATCTTTTGTCTTAACTGTCCTAAAAGCTTGTATATTATGGTTTCTGATTTTGTGTTTTTATGAGTTTTGAGTGGTTATGTGTGTGTGAAGCTGGGTCAGTAGGAACTGGAGGATGGGAAACTATGATCAGAATATATTGTATGGAAAGAATTATTTTCAAGTATATATTCAAATATATGTGTATGTACCTGTAACATAGACCAGTTCCTTTTCTTCTTTCTACAGAAGAACACAAGCAATACTGAGGCTTCAGAGTGTATTCAGAGGCCTAAGTAATAGTCAGTATACTGCATCATTTAATTTAGCAAACACCGATTAAGCTTATATTGTCGTTTAATTCATTGTAAATTGATTGGAAGGCTAAATATAAAAAAAGTTCAATTTATCTACAGGTAGAGAAAAAGAACTATATTAGAGTCAAGCAGTTGTTTACATTTAGTTCTTTGTTATCAATGGTTCAGATAACTCAAGAAACAACAGCATTACTTAGGATTACCCGACAGCTCAGTAGAGAAGATAACATTAAGACTGAACTGTCCTTCAAAGGCGCTGGTTTGCTCAGCAATCACTTAGTGAGTGCTATACATCCATTCCAGGCTCGTTCTAAACAAGGAGAATTAAATCTGCTCTTATCTCACAAAATGTTAGCAGAGTCATTCCTTAGGAGAACATGTTCTTGTAACTAAGGCTAATTAAAGGAGAAAGAAAGAAAAGAAAAAGAAATCCCCAACCAAGAGGTTCTTTAGAAGACCCAGAACTTGGTGATAATATTGCCCTAGCTTATGTCAAGTCACATAAGAACTTACATGTTCATAAGCTCTTAATACTAAAACCTCTTTACAACAAAAGTGAATCCGTCACTAAATCTGTAAAACATTTTATTGGTCTAGTGATTTCAAAACTCACTATTATTTCTTACCCGAATGATTTTCCTATTCCCTCCTCTACTTCACTAGTGCAAATCCACTGACCCTTAGCACTTCATTCTGAATAAGGCAGAAGACGGAAATACCCCGCATGATTCATAAAGAGCTGGTGCTACGTCGCTTGGTTCAAATGTACAGCTTCAAGTTGTGATAAACTATTTTTCCTTTTGCTTAAAACCAAAAACCAAACAATTTTTTTTTTTTAAAGGAGAAAATCAGTTTTAAAAGTTATTTAGCTGAATTTTGAAAGATGGCTCCATGGGAAAAGGCAAAGTTCAATCCTCAAGACTCACACAGTGAAAGGAAAGGACAGACTCCTTCAGGTTATCCTTTGACCTCCATACATATATGCGTTGACACATGTCCAACCACACACATACACACAAAAACAAATAAGTAAAAAAATGGGATTTTCAATTGTTTTAAAGGAGGGAGAGGTGCACTCCCTGAGGCAGCAGGAACAGTAAGGAGACAATGAAGTGCAGCCTCAGACACACACATACAGAGGTACATCACCAACCAGGGGGATAGAGGGTGGACGCAATAAATATCAGGACAGCTGTTCCCACAGACGGAAGGATAAGATTAACTTCATAATTCATAGCAAACACAAAAATAAGTTCCAGATAAATTAATCACCTATATAGGCAAAGCAAATAAAACTTTTAAAGTAAGATCTTTATGATTTCAAAGTAGGGCAAGCTTTCTTGAGGATCACACAAAAGTACAACCCCCAAAAACGGCAAATAAAACAATGACAGTTAAATCTAAGACTTTGTAAACAATATGAAAAAATGATCACCTAGAAGCTATCCGCAACTAACAACTCAAATCTAAAACAAATACTGCCCTCCTCAAAATGAAAAAACTATATAAATAAGAAAATATGAATAGCCCAACTAAAAAAAAATGAATAAAAGCTGTACAATGGTAATGCATGAAGAACTCTCCAGTGACTAACAGGAAAAATGCTTAAGCTCACTGTGGTAATCAGGACAAAATGGAAATTACATTGATGAGATCAAATTGCATTTCTTATATGAAGTTTAATGTCAGCAATACAGAGTATGAGTGTTTAGAGACTGCATTATAGGGCTGGGTATATCAGCACAAACCATTAGTCCCAGCATTCTGAGGCAGAGATAGGCAAATCTCTGTAAGTAGGTCAGTCCATTCTACAAAGTGAATTCCAGGCCAGCATGGGATACATAGGAAGACCCTGTCTCACAAAGAAAGAAAAACAACCAGCTTCGCAGCAAGTGTTTGGTGTACTCCAAATGCAGGCATTTCCAATGGGTTACTCTTCAGTCAACTAAAGATGTTTCTATAATAAAATAATATACCTTTAAATAGGTGAGATGGTTCAGCAAGTGAAGACACCTGCTACCAAGCCTGACAACCTGAATTCAAGGCCTGGGCCCACGTGGTGGGAAGAGAACTGACTCTCACACGTTGTCCTCTACACATGCGCTATGGCACAAATGTGCACACTCATAAATAAACAGACAGACGCAAAACAATAACATACTGTCACCTTTACACCTTCAATACTGGAAAAAAGAATAAATCCATATATCAAATAGTGCTTTAAGGAATTAAATTTTATTTTCTAATAAATTGATGATTCTTTTTAAATCTCTACTAAACTGATGTACAAAAGCAAGTGTATAAAAAAGATAATAATGAGTAAATATCTAACATTGCATATGCTTTCTTGAAGTGGAGACAAATAATAACATTAATGCTTTAGTTTTGAGTCAGGGTCTTACTCTATTGTAGCAGGCTTTCTCAGACCGCCAGTCCCCAAATCATGACACGGAGACTTATTAATTATGAATGCTTGGCCTTAGTTTAGGCTTGTTTCTTGCTAGCTCTTGTAACTTTATTTAACCTGTTTCTCTTCATCTAAGTTTTGCCTCAGGGCTTTTTACCTTTCTTTCCTTCTGTATGTCCTACTTTGTGTCTGGTTGGTAACTGCTTGTCAGGCCCCGGATGTCTCCCTCTCTTTCTCCCTCATTTTCTCCACTTCTCAAGCCTAGACTCCTCCTCCTACTTATTCTCCCTGCCCGCTAGCCCCACCTATCCCTCTACTGACTGGCTATTGGCCACTCAGCTTTTTATTAGACTAATCAGGTGCCTTAGGCAGGCAAAGCAACATATCTTTACATTGTCAAACAAATGCAGCAGAAACTGATGTAACACATCTTTACAAAAGGTAATATTCCACACATAAACAAATGTAACATATCTTTACATAGTTAAAGTAATATTCCACAACATCCTATAGTTCAGGCTGGCCTAGAACTCAGTTCGTACACCAGACTGGCCTCAAACATACTGTGATCCTCTTGCCTCTATCTCCCAAGTCCTGAGATTAAAGACATACACACCAGGTACAGCACACTAACACAGTTACAATGAGGAACAGATAAAGCTCTAAGATAGGAACACAGGTTTTCAAGGCTGTGTAACAAAGTATCCTGATTTACAGCGAGAGATCAGAACCGGCTTCCCAAGTGTTCTCTGAGTAGGAGGTAAATGGTTGGAGGCAGAACATTACAAAGAAAAGAAAGAGCCCAGCAAAGGCCTTGTGGTAAGAGAACCTGCTATAGCTTCAAGGAATTGGAAAGCTTATATAACCTGAGCACAGACAGTAACGGTGAGTGGAGGAGAGAGGAGCAAACCCCCAAAGAGAGTGGAGGAAAGAGGAGCAAACCCCCAAAGAGAGTGGAGGAGAGAGGAGCAAACCCCCAAAGAGCCTCAGTGGGAAGCAGTTGATCTCTGCAAAGATAGGACGTTGCTGAGGAGGGGTTTAAGCAGTAGAGGGCACCAGAAGAACAAGCAGTGTGGAGAATGTTAGAAGAAGGCTACGTGGAAACTTCCAGAGAGAGAAAAGGGTGGAAACGAAGGTGCAGAACGGTGATCAGGTCAGGGAAAAGGATGCAGCGACAGCAGTGGATGATTTTAGCAGTGAGCACAGCTAAAAGCAACCATACTCCCAAGGCTGCTGCCTGTCCTGGGCCCCAATTAAATACCTTTAAAAATTATTTTTGTTATCCTTAGTGTGTGGGTAGGAAGACAGGGATGAATTGTACAGAGGGCAGAGCAGGGGATGTGGCAGAGGTATAGAGAAGAGGGTTGGAGAGATAGCTGAGTGGATAAAAAACTTGTCCTGCAAGTGTGAGGACCTGAGTTCAAATCCCCAGAACCACTGTAAAGCCAGATAAGATGGCTCATGTCCGCAATCCTTGGTAGACAGATTCTCCGGAAGCCAGAAAGCCAGCTAGCCTGGCATAAGCAAGGTGAACAACAAAAGAAACCCTGTGTCAAACAGGATGGATAGCAAAGACAAACCCAGGGTTGTCCTTTGACCAACACTAATGACACACACACACAAATCATACCCACCAGGTTTCCACTGGATGGGTGATAGTACCATTCAATGAAAGAAAAACAGGAAAGTATCAGGTAGGTGGATCCTGGTTTAGATTTGAACAAGAGTTCAAGTTGTCTTAAATTTATTTATTTATTTATTTATTTATTTATTTATTTATTTCTCTTATTTATTTATTTCTCTTATTTGTTTGTTTGTTTGTTTGTTTGTTTTAGCGCAGTGTCTGTAGCCCTGTCTATCCTGGAACTCACAATGTGAACCAGGCTGGCCTCAAACTAAGAGATCCTCCTGCCTCTATCTCTGTGGGGGTCAAATACATGCCCAGCCTTGTCCTTCAATTTAAATAGGCAATTCCATGCATCAATTAGGAATTTAGAGGACAGTTCTGTGGGGGATGGGTAAAATCTTGAGAACCTCAGGTATATAAACAGTTATAGCTTTAGCTCAGAAGGGATTATGGGAGGAGATCAAACAGAGTATGAATGACAGGGTGGAGACAGGTGAGTCTGCAAGAGAGATGAGTCGAAACAGTAGCAAGGCATCACAGAAACCGGGGAAGAGTGTCTCCCATTGAGGATGCAAAGGTCAGGCCCAGGGTGGCATAGGCCTTTAATCTCAGCACTAGGGAGGCAGAGGCAGGTGGGTCTCTATGAATACGAGGCCAGTCTGGTCTACAGAGTAAATTCCAGGACAGCCAGAGCTGTTACACACACACACACACACACACACACACACACACACACACACACACACACACACAGGAAGCAATAGTCATCAATGTCAGATGCTGCTGAGACATCAAGTATGACAAGGGCTGAAAAATGTGTATTAATTTTAGGGACGGGTTTCAGTCGGACTGTGGTGGGCCACGGAGGGAGCAGGTGGTAAATAAATGGGAGACAATAAACACAGAAAATCATCACAAGTTATTGCTGTAAAATAGTGACGTGTGGGGGCAGAGGGAGGGTTTGTTTAAGATAAGAGAAGCTCCAATATGTTCCAAAACAACTGATGACTCAGAAGAGGGGGTCCTGAGGAGGCAAAAATAGACCCTGAGGTACATTTGGAAGGGCCAGCCTGAGATAAATGGGGGACTATAAGAAAAGGAAGAGAAAGAGATGGAGCTAGATTGATGACCTCTAAGGTCTCTTTGGAACTCTAGAATCTCATGACCTACAATTCTCTTTAGACAGGGCATTTTCATATGTGCATGCATGAATGCAAACCTATTCAAATATTCAGGTGTAAGTGAATCTGTCAAGCACCTCTTCAGTCTGTAATGACGCAGTTAATGTCCCCAGGTTTTTGACCAGTGTAATCTCTGGGCCGGATCCATCCATCAGAGCTCTTAGCTCTAATGCATACTGCACTAACAGCAGTGACCTGGTCCCATCTCTCCTCCCCAACCCCATCCTTACAAGCTTAAGGAAGAAGTAAAATGTAAATCCCTGACACTACTGCACTGCCTGCTGCATTCGAAGCGACTGTCAATTAGAAAAACAGAACGTGACACCCCGAATCCATCTGCACTTCGGGCTAAAGACACTGCAGTTTCCCTCGACAGTTGACAGGTTTCTCCCCAGAGGATGGTCTGAGGTTAACCCTAAAAGTCATTTGCAGCCCCCTCCTCTTTTCATAACATCATTCATTTAGAACATCATTCGTTTAAGAAGAACGGGAAACGGGTTCCCACACCCTCGCCCTGACTGCAGCAGACTACACCCCGCGGTTATCCAGCAGTGCCACCCCAGAAACCCTCGGAGGGACGCGGAGGACACTCAGTGCTCGTCAGAGGGGGCTCGAGTGGTCACCACCCTCAGGGTGCCTGGAGGACCAGAGAAACGAGCCCCAGGGGACGGCAAGGGAGGTGCGGGAGACCCGGGAGACCAGGAGACAACCCTCGGGGAGGACAGAGTTTCTGAGCAGAGCTAATCCCCTGCCGCAGCTGCCGGGTCTCGCCTCCAGCCCTTCTCTGATCTCTCCTCTTTCAGCGCTCCCCGGGGCTCAGCCTCGCGTCCCCTCCCCGGAGCCCGCGTGGGCCTCGCAGCGGTCGCGAACCCCGCGATCCCGCCGCGAGCTGGGGGTGCCCGGCCGCCACTCACCCGGCCCGCCATCTTCGCGGACACGTCCGGTTCCGAGGCTGCAGCGCCGCACTCGGCTGAGCCCGCCCCCGCCGCGCGCGTGCCCGCCAGCAGCCCGCCCTCGCGCAGGCGCGCAGCCGCCGGGAGGCCGCGCCCGCGCCCGCCCGCGTCCCCGGCGCCCTTCCCCAGCCCGTGCGCGCGCGCAGGCCGAGCGGCGCCATTTTGGCTTGAAGACCAGCTGGCGTCCTCGCTGCCACCCTGTTTCCACAGCAGCCATGGCCGTTGGCCACGTGGCCTTTAATGGCCTTTTAGCTTTGTGCTTCCAGACCTCTTAAACGGGAACGCGCCGAGAAAACCCTGCGTGGGTACTGGCCTTTCCCCCAAGGAAGGGCCATAGCCAGAAGCTGGTTCTGAATTCGGATTCAATTCGAATCCAGGTTTCTCTTTTGCAGGAGCATTTCTTTTGAAACTGAATCCTAATTATATATTTGTTAGCTTTATGGTTTAGTAATTTCAGTTATAAGCACAATTTATACCTCTAGTAATCTTTTTTTCCCCAGTATTGTTTCATTTTTAGAGTATTCTGCAAATAAAGTTCAGTCTGTGTGTGAGGGGTTATGTGTGTGCATGTATGTGTTTAGGCCAGAAGATACCAAGATGTCTTCTTCATTCACTTGTCCACCTTATTTTTTCAAGATAAGATCTCTCACCCACCACGTAGGCTTGGATGGCCAGCAATTCCCAGGGAATCCTCCTGTCTCTCCCTCCTCAGTACAGATGTTACAAATACCTGTTGCCATGCTCGCGGATGCCAGGCGTCCTAATTGAGCTCCTCACCTGCTGAGAAAGCATCTTACTTAGCACTCAACCTTCTCCCCAAACCCGAGTTCAGCCTTTTAACCTCCAGCTTGCCTTCCTTCACATCATCTCTTCACTGGAACCTCAAAAAGGTCTAAAACTTCAGGCTGCAGGAAGAAAGATTCTACATCAGATGCTTTAAATCCCCCCTGTTAATGTTTCTTTTCACATTTGCCCGAGACGATAAGGAATATTAAAGCTTAGCTTTAGTTTCTCATTGAAGAAAATGAAGATACGACCATATGGGCCTCCCCACGGTAAGGTTGAGAAAGGTTGAGAAAGGTTTTATTGTAGATATCAGGGAGAACACAGCCAGAGGCATCTGGAGGAGTCCAAACTAAACACGGCCAGCAGGGTAGGATGGGCTATGACAGGAGAGAGGGGTGGGTGGGCAGAGCAAAGGAGGAAGAGAAGAGAGAGAGGAGAGGGGACCAGAAGAGAGAGAAGAACCAAGAGGCCAAGAATGGAGCCAAGAGAGTATAACCAAAATGGCTGAGTTGTGTGGGAATTCGAAGCTGGGGGAAGGGAAGGGAAGCCAGCACTGGGTCTGAGAGGTTTAGGGTAGGGAGTGGGGTGAGAACGGCTGGGAGGAGTCAGATACTGAGTGGGACTTGTCCCGGGTTTCTTTGGAACCTGACACTTACAATTAATTGGAGGGGGGGAGGAATTTTTATCCAATATAAAAGAAAACAAGCAAAGATTTAAAGCTCAGCATTAATAGGTTTTCTGCCTCCCCCCACCCCCATAATAAGTTTTTCTGCCAACGCAGTAAGTCAGATCAAGTAGAATTGAAAAAGTACAACAGTTTTATTTGAGCAAAGCAATTCCCAGGCGGGTTCTCCAGTCCCAGAGATGGAGACTGGAGAAGCCCCGCCCACAAACAAAGGCAGGGAGACTGTAGAGGATGTAGGTGAGGCATGATGGCATGTCTGCCACAAGGTGGGTTTGTGCCCAAGTATGGGCAAAAACAGCGTTTTAGGTGGGTTCTTGGGCAGCTGGCAACTTCAGGGAAGGAAACTGTTGTTGCTGACAAGAATTTGGAACTGGGCTTTTTGGCACCTTCCCTTTATTTCTGAGATTCTCTGAGTGGATGGGGTTTGGAGAGGTGGGAATGGGGTTTCTCTTACCGTGTACGAGTGAGCTGAGTGGAACAAGCATGTTTAGCAACTTAAAATTAAGAACTGATAAAAATCAAGCCAGGTGTAGTGTTGACTGCCTTTAATCCCAGCACTTGGGAGGCAGAGGCAGGCGGATCTCTGTGAGCTTGAGGCCAGCCTGGTCTACAGAGTGAGTTTCAGGACAGCCAGAGCTACTTAATGAGACCTTGTCATGGGGGTGGGGACAACAAAAAGAACTGATAAAATCAAAGTGTGAGCTCAAGATGCACCAAGAACAGAAGAAAGTATGCATGTGGATTTCATGAACTCCCGCTGGATCTGAGCCCCTGGTGCTAGGCTGGGCAGCTCAGGTGTGGTAACTAAGTCATGAGTGGCCTCCGGGGTTATGAGGAAGGGGAGGAAAACAGTTGAACTCTGATGTCAACTTGGCAAAAAGCTGGTTAGGAACAAAACAGAAAAGAAAAATATCCTAGGTGAAATGAAGCTCCAGCAGGCTTCCTTGTCCTTCTCTGTCATCCCCTGCTATGGCCTTTCTGAACCTCAGCCCTCCTAATGTAAACTGAGAAGCACAGATGGATAAACTTAGTGAGCACCTCTTACTTTTTTTTTTTTTTATTGTTGTTACTTTGAATTCAAACCTATGTATTGCAATGATTTTGCCCAATTACCAGATCCAGATGTCATTGTCTCTCAGCTCAAAAATCTAATGTCACGTTTCAGGTTGATGTTCACATATCTCTATCACTGGCCTGTTTGTCTTGCTTTGCTCAGTAAAAGAATTGCAAGGGGAAATTTCTTCCATGTCTTCAACAAGGACAAATGCTTTTCATCTTGGAAGGCCCAGCCTGCCTGCTTGCGAGTGGTTAAAAACTAAAAACAGATCCTGCACCCAGCCCTGCAGGATCTACCAGTGATGCTTCAGGCAAACACAGCTTGTTCTTTAAACCGGAGGGGAAGGACTTGGAGACCTTGTTCGAGATTGTCTCTGCCGCCCATCTGTGCCTTGCTCTGGCTCATGTTCAAGGTCATCCCAGAAACAGCAAAGAGCTAATGCTGCATTACCTTCTCAACAGCCCTTACAGTGGTAGTTGATGGTAACAAATACCTTTGCCACCTCTGGTTCACTCTGTCTAATTGCAGCTTGCTCACTTCATGTGGCCTTGGAAGGATGATCAGACCAGGGCTGGTCCTGGTGTGAGCAAAGAACCCAGGTTCAATCAGATCCACTCCCAAACAGCTGGCAAGGTCATCCTCTAGTTCTCCAGCACCCTGGAGAGGTTGCCTCTCTTCTGTCTTCTGCAAAATGTGTGATTGTCCCCTTTGCCTGGATTTGTCTAAGTCACTTACACACACACACACACACACACACACACACACACACACACACACATACTCATTCACTCACAAAATCAAAACCCTACTTCTCCTCAGCTCTCCACTGATCTCTGAAATTCCCTTAATATGTTTTCCTTTTACAGTGAGAACACAGGTAAGAAAACTATCCAAATGTTTTAAATGTGCACTAAAATGGAGATGACTAAGCTTACTTTCTTAAGGTTGGGGGTCTTTTTAGGGAGCCAGGAGACAGAGTTAAGAATAGGATCAGAGACCAATGGTACCTGAAAGATGGGGAAATGTTCTGGTTTGCTTTGTTATTGCTGTGATGAAACACTCAGGCAGAAGCAACTTGAGAAGAAAAGGGTTTACTTCCACTTACAGATTACAGTCTATCATCGAAGGATGTCAACGCAGGAACTCAAGGCAGAAACTGAAACAGAGATCTCAACAGAAGGCTGCTTATAGGATTGTTCTCCATGGCTCACTTGGCTTATTCTCTTATACAATCCAGGACCACCTGTCTAGGGGATGGCATTGCCTAGAGTGGGCTGGACCTTCTCTCATCAATCATTAATCAAAAAACTGCCCCCACAGACATGCTCACAAGGCTAATCTAATAGAGGCAATCCCTCAGTTGAGATTCTCTTTTCCAGTTTGTGTCAAGTTGATAAAAACTAATGGGCACAATAAAGAAGATGTTAACAAAAGACATAAAAACAGTTGGGCATAGTGGTGCATGCCTTTAATCCCAGCACTCAGGAAGCAGACACAGGCAGATTTCTGTGAGTTCAAAGCGAGCCTGGTCTACATAGTGAGTTCCAGGACAGCCAGAGACCCTGTCTCAAAAAACCAAAACAAACAACAACAACAACAACAACAATCCAGGATAAAGGACAGTGAGGCACAAGTAGGAACAGGGTTTGACCACAGTCATCTCCTGCTGAACATAACTATTTGTGTCCCAGTGTGAGAGCTTGTTTTACATGTTTAGGCCATGGTATCCAAATACTTGCTCAAACACTATCATAGGCTCTCTATAAGAGTGCTTTTGGGATGAGAGTTACATTTAAACCTGTGGAGTCTGAATACAAAGATCGCCCTCCACAGTGTTGGTAGGCCTCATCCAATCAGTGGTTGGTCCTGGACAGAATAAAAGGCCAACCCCAAGTGTTTGTTTGAGTGCCTACCTTAATTTAGCAATGCCATGACTTTATGATAAAATAATCTAATTTTTCAAAGACCTGCCGTGTTAGATGTGGTGGCCCACACCTTTAATCAAGCAGAAGCAGGCAGATCTCTGAGTTCGAGGCTAGCCTGGTCTACATAATGAGTTCTAAGCAAAGCAGGGCTATGCTTCTCAAAAATAAAAATAAACACAAAAAAACCAAAACAAACAAAAACACTCCCACCTCTTTTAGACCAGGAGAAAATTCAGATTACTAGATCTTCAACTTTGCCTTGGGATATCCAAGGCCACTCCAGCCTGTCCTGTGAAACTTGACTTTGGACTTGCCAAGCCTCCATAATTATATCAGCCAACCATAACCTCTTCCTAGCTGCACTCACAACCTTTCAGGCCTGTTTCTCTGAAGAACTCTCCAGAGCAGAGTCAGTCTCTTGTCAGTGAGGGGCATGGAATTAATTCCAGAGATTACACCGTGACACCAAGTATTTCCACTTGCTTCTTGGAAGATCAGCAATCTAATGACAACCATGGCTCATGGATGAACGTTTATGTTCCAATGATGTCTCCACATAAAGCCTAGGAAGTAGTTCAGTTAGGTTGAGTAAGGTTTGGTGACATAGATCTTCTGATGGTCCTAGTGGTGAGTTCATTTCACTGGGAGAAAGAACTTCCTCCTGTGCCCTGAGGAGGTGGGGTAGATAATATCAACAACAGGACTTTAGCTGATTCATTGAGATACACTTGGCTTATCACACTACATTTTGGGTTGTTTTGTTTTTTGCCATGCTGTAGTTTGATACTTTCTACCCTAACAGAAGGGGGAAGTACCTTTGCTTTGTGGAAACTGTAGGACTAGAGAAATGGTGTAGGGGACAGAGATTAGGGTCAGAGGAGGGTGTGGGTTTCAAAGGTCTTCCAGCTAGTTTGTTTGGAGATGATTCAGAAACCACTCTGTTTGGCAAATTCTCCACTGCGTTTTAATTTTCAGAGACATCTGCAGTGGATGCAAGAGCCCAGGGTCGGAGAATGTCTCGCTGGTGTCATTGTGTAGCAAAGGCAATCTTCAGAGTTCCTTTTATATCCTTCCCTCTGCGCCTCCCATCTTTCCCAAAATTATTCCACGTTGGTAACCTAATGTACTTGTAGGTGCAATCTTTTTAAAAGGGTACCACCGGGAAAAGTGGCTTCGTGGAAGAAACAAAGCTGTAATAGCAAAATGGCAGAGACTGTGACACTGTGTAGGCAGACAGCCTTATGCTTGTCGCTCCAATCCTAACCCACGGGTCAGCCCACCCCGGGAACAGCTTCACAGCCCCGTCACAGCCAGCCCTGGTATGATGCAGTTGCCATCTGTCTGTTTTCTGTCAGTGAGACCTCCTTCCTGAAATGATGCACACAGGGCTAGCAAAGGGAACAAAATGGAGAAAGGCTGTGGGCTTTGTAAAGAAAAGAACTGGTTGATGCAATGCAGCATTCCAGCTGTGCAGGGGTGGGCTGGGGACAGGGAGAGCGTCTTTCAAAGGAATGGCTGTTTGCTCTTTGACAGATAAAGACAAACACCTAAAATCACAAAAATCAATCCATTCTGGAAAGGCTGAGTGGGCAGGATCCATGACAGGCTTCCCTGTGGAAGGGAAGGACTGTTGCTATGGAAACCAGATGATCCTTTTTTGTGACGGAGTCCCAGTGCACTTACTTTCCATGCTGCCTACCTCTCTGTACATCCACAGTGTGGGGCCAGGAAGCTGCCTGCATCTCTTTCAAGGGAGTGTTTAGATATCAGTCTTCTGATGCTTTCCTTCATCTGGGTCAGTCTCTGGGGAGGGCCTGAGTCACTCTGAACCTTAGGAGCTTACCTCCTGCTGTGAGCTGGGATAACATCACTGACTATAATGGTTCTCAGTTGACTCCTAGGGGCAAGTGGAGATGTGCCTTAAGGTTTTACCTAAGGGCTGCATGTCCTGTAGAGCTGTTTCTAGAACAAAGACAGTGTATAGAGGGGCTTCTCAAGAGGCAGAAGACAATCATGGAAAATAGTGCTTGGGGGAAGGTAATTTGGATACACTACCTTTCTGCTGTTGTTTTGTTTTGGTGCTGAAGAGCAAACCCAGGACTTCATATGTGCTATGTAAGCATGGGACCACTGACTTACATCTACTACTTGGCTTTCAAACTCTCTAAGCTCTAATGTTGTATGTAAGAAGGAGCAAATTGGGGCTAGAGAAATGGCTCAGTATTTAAGAGTACTGGTTGCTCTTCCAGATGTCCTGAGTTCAATTCCCAGCAACCACATCGTGGCTCACAACCATCTATAATAAGGTTTGGTGCCCTCTTCTGGTGTGCAGGCAGACATGCAGGCAGAACACTGTATATATAATAAATAAATAAATCTTAAAGAAAAAAAAAAGTAGAGAATTACCCAGAGAACCTTTGCACTCAGTGGCTGATCCAGCAGACAATTGATTGAACTAACGTCTATACCATTTCCTCAGTTATTACAACTAAGACATTGTATTAATTATTTTATCTCACTGTGGTGACAGAACCCCTGACAAAAGCGAGTTAAGAAAGGACGTGTCACTTTTGGCTCGCAGTTTTTAGGGACACAGTCCACCATGGTGGGGACAACATGGCAGCAAGCGTGTGAGGCTGCTCGATGCTCCCTTGGGAGCTGCAGTCAGGAAGTAGAGAGATGAGTGTTGGTGCCCAGATGTCTTCCTCCTTTTTTTCTTTTATACTCACTGTCTGAGTTAGGATTACCATTGCTGTGATGAAACACCATGACCAGAATCAACTTGGGGAGGAAAGGGTTTATTTCACTCATAGTCCATCGCCAAGAGCAGTGAGGGCAGGAACTCACGCAGGGCAGAAACCAGAAGGCAGGAGCTGACGCAGAGACCATGGAGGGGTGCTGCTTACTGGCTTGCTTCCCATGGCTTGCTCAGCCTGCTTCCTTTTAGAACTCAGGACCACCAGTCCAGGGGTAGCCCCACCCACAATGGCTGAGCCCTTCCCCATCCATCACTAATTAAGAAAATGTCCTATAGGCTTGCCTATAGTCCAGTCTTAAGGAGACATTTTCTCAATTGAGGCTTCCTCCTCTCTGATGACTCAGCTATGTCAAGCTGACACAAAACAAGCTAGCATATTCACCATCCCAGAATCCCACATTCAGGGTGTGTCTTACCTTCTTCGTCCTCTCTGGAAACATCCTCATAGATAAGGTCAGAAGTGGGTTTCCTAGGTGATGCCAAATCCAGTCACGTTGACAATGAAAAGTTTTTTGTTTTTTCTTTTTTTGGTGCTGAAAATGGAACCCAGAGCCTTACAGATAATTGGCAGGGACTCCACCACTGAGCTCCATGCACCCTCAGCCCAATTAACAGAGTTTAAAGTCTGACCCGAAGTGGAGAGCCTTCCCCAATAACACATTCCTAGTATGAAACTTTCTTCTTCTTTTTCCAAGAGCACGTTGTGTTTTTCATGCTTTGCAAGCAGCTGATTGACAGGAAGTGTTTTATTAGGGGAAATGCTTCTGCCATCACATCGATGTCACCACAAACAGTTCATGCTTATGGTAACCTACCTTTCTTTCTTTCCTCTTTTGTATATGTACTGTGAATGGAATCCAGACTTTGCACATGACAGAAAAACACTCTACCACTAAGCTACATCCTTAGTTCTCTTTACTTTAAAAAAAAAAAAAAAAAAAAGCTGAGTTTCCTATTATAAAATCAGTACACAATTTAACTCTCAAATGCTTTTTAAAAATCATAACCCTGCCTCTTGAATCCCATTACTGGTACATTAGTCCTATTTTCTTCTAGCCTTCCCCACTCCACATCTGCCAAGAATATCATTAAATAACTATACTGTTGCTGTAATTCAGATCTAGAAAGTCATCCACCCCCCCACCTCCCCCCCCACCCCCCCCCCCCCCCCCCACCCTGCCGCCATGGCCCAAATGTTAAAGGCTTTATCCCCAGCCTGTGGTACTGTTGGGCAGTTGTGGAACCTTTGAGCTATAGGACCAAATGGGAGATCTTAAGGAGGTGCTCTAGGTGGAGATTATGGGAATTCCGTGTTCTCTCTGCTACTATGATCGAAACATTCTGATCAAAAGTAACTTAGGACAGAAAAAAATTCATTTACCTTACACTTCCAGGTCACAGTTATCATTGAGAGAAGTCAAGGCAAGAACCTCAAAGCAGTCCTGTTTGTTATGCCACACAACATGATCTCTAACCAGGGAACTTCGAAAGTGTAGCACAGATGGCAGAGGAATGCTGTGGCTTGCTTGCATTCTCATGCATAGTGTGTTGGATCCTTCCACATCCATTAACAATCAAGACAAACCCCCACAGACATGCCCACATGCTGATCTGGTGGTGGTGGGGGAACCCCTCAATTGAGACTCTATCTTAGGTGAATTTAGGCTGTGTCAAATTGACAGTTGAAAGTAACTAGGGCATTTACTCTGTATGTGTATTTGTGTGTGTATGTGTGAGTGTGTGTGCATGTGTCTTCCCAGCTATGACAAACAGGTTTTTTTCACCATGTCATTCCTCTATGATGCCACCACAGTACAAAACAGTGGGGTTAGTCAACCATGGACTAAACCAAAACTGTGAGCCAAAATAAGCCTTTTCTCTTTTTAAGTCAATTTTCTCAGCTACTTTGTTATAGTAATGGGAAACAGACTAATGTATATGCATATGCATACATACACACACACACACACACACACACACACACACACACATATGTATATATGCGCAGAGATGTAGCTCAGTGGCAGAGCTCTTGCCTAGCCTGAGCAAGGCTCTGGGCTTGATCCCCACCCCCATAAAAAAAGCAAGCAAGCAAGAAAGCATAATATCTATCTATCTATATATCTATCTATCACATGCTTTCATGATTCCAATGGTTTAGTAATTGAATTACAAGTGGACAGGGATGTTGTTATAAATATTTATTTTTAATTTGTGTGCATGCATGTGTACATGTATGCCACATATGTGTCAGTGCCTAAGGAGGCCAGAGAAAGGTATCAGATCCCCGCGGGAGCTGGAGTTACAGGAGGTTGTGAGCCACCTGACATGGGTTCTAGGAACCAAACTGGAGTCTTCTGCAAGAGCAGGAAGTGCTCTAAACCTTGGAGCTCTCTCTCCAGCTCCCCTCCCTCCACCTGATTTTTTTTTTTAAGGGTCATTTTTAGAGCGCTTCTAGGTTCACAGGAAAACTGAGAGGAAGGTGTAAAGATCTCCCATGTTCTCCTGCTCCTTTCTAACATCCTGTCCAGAGACCATTCCCCCGTGAGAGGCACAGCAAACCAAACGATGGCCAGGGAAGTCTTGGTTTGTGCATTTCCTGGGCTTAGACACCTGTACAATGGCACTGCCCATCATGATTACCATATGGAATACTTTTGCTTTTCTAAAAGTGCACTATGCTCTCCTATTCACCCCTCCTTCCCTATTAAGTCCTTGGAACCTTTAGTGTTTTTACTGCCAATATATATTAAGCCTTTTCTGACTGGCTTCTTTCACTTAGTAATGTACAATTAAGGTCTCTTCATGCTTTCGATAGTTTGTTCTTTTTAGCTCTGAATAAAGCTGTTAACTGATGTACGAGGTTCTGTGTGCTGCGCTGGGGAACTGAAGCCAAGCCATCACACATGCTTGTCTAGTAGTTCTCTACTACTACGCCCTTAGCTCTGGATTACCTCGGTTATGCAACATCGCCAAGCCTTCGTAAGCATTTTAACTAGACAACTTGGTATTATTTAGAGGAGCGAGTAATGTAAAGCATTTCTCAAGAAATGTGCGCTGCAGCTCAGGGACATCAGGAAGGTGCTAGTGACTCTATTTCTCCCACATGTTGAAAGTCTGTGTACAAGAACAGCGGCAGTCTAGCTTCATACTAAATAAGAAATCTTCTTCTTCTTTATGTCTAATTTCGATGTTGATATCTGGGTATTTCCGACCAGGAACTCTGCTCCAAACTAGTTTCTACTTTTAGCTCAACCGCAGCGAATTTCCTTAAATATCTCTGTGAACCTGGCCCCGCCCATATAGCTGCACTGGGTTGGTCAGAATGCTCCCGGGGTTAGTTCAATCCCTGAGAATTCCCGGAGTTGATTGGCGGGGCAAATCGGAACTCTTTCTGCCTTTCTGATTGGTTGCTTGTAGTCTTGGAGGTGGGGCACGTGGGCGCGGCTCGCCCGGATGCGGTGGGCTCCCATTGGAAGATGAAACCGGCATTTCCAGAGCTTGGTGCCGTCGCCTAGGTCGCGGGGGTCGGGCCTCCGCTCGCCTAGCCTTTCTTGTCCTTTCCATTGGTCAGATTTCTTGTCACTCAAGAAACCTCGAGGTCATTGGCTCAAGGGCTCCCAGGAGGCGATGGGTGATTGGTTGGTTGCTGTTCCCGCCCCCAACCAGTCGCCATTTTATTGAGGCGAGCTGAATTCTCCTAGGTAGCCGGGCCGAGTAGCGGTTTCGGGACTGGCTTTGTGGAGGCGATCACTGCAGTGACAGGTGAGTCGCGGGCTGCAAGGGAGGAACAGTGGAGCTCGAGGCTCGTTTGATTTCCTGCGTGTCAGTGGGCAGGACACCGGAGAGCAGCGGCGGCAGCCTTCGGAAAGGGGCCGGGTCCACTGGGTTCCCCGCCTCTCTCGGGACGGGCGGCGCGGCGCGGCGCGGATTGACGCTCGGCGGGCTCTGCTGCGGCGTAGGGGTCCGCTGTCCGAGGGAGCGGCCTGGTGGCCGGGGCAGACAGAGCCCTCACCGGCCCTAGATTCACCGAGCGGGCGACCGCCCCTGTGCGCGCTCACCTTGGCTGCTGTTGTCGCTGGTGCCCTTGAGGTTTCACTATCCTCGTCACTTAACGATTTTTCCTCCGCGGACGTTTGGAAAAGCGCTCTAGGGTTGATGGATCTTACTCCAGAGGGTCCCTCTGCCCACCATGCAGCCTAAGACCTTGGGTATCGGAGCAGGGAGACAACCGGGAGTGCGCTGTGCGGTGACAATCTGGCGCTGGGCCTCCAGGGCCCTGGAAGCAGGAGGTTCCTCCCTTTCCTCCCAATGAATGGTCCTTTGAGTTTCGTGGTCTGTAACACTTCTTCCCCCACCCCCGGAAACATGAAGGAATCTAGGAATTTTGAATGCGTCAAGGTACTGGACGGTTTTTAGAGTCTTGACAGACTTGTGAATGAGGAAAGTAGTCATTCTTTCTTTGATCATTTGGCTCTCATATGTGTACAGGAGAAATGTGCTCGCCGTCTTTCATGGTAGAATGGAGCGATGTGTACTTGGCCATCGGCCATGATATTAAACCGTTGTAGGAACTGTTGACTTTCAAAGGTGGGGCTTCTAGAATCGGCCACCCTCCCCTCTGAGTCACTAGAATCTGGATGAATGGCTGTCCTTACACACACACACACACACACACACACACACACAATAAAGCTTTCCTTGGCGAACAATCTGAAAAGGAAAACCATAGTTTCTGGAATAAAGGATACTGTGGGGGTTTATTTTGTTTGGGTTTTGGGACTTTAGCCCCAGCCCTAGAATGACGTTTTGAACAGTCATTGTTGATCACTGGGTGTGCACATAGTTCTGCTTTTAAGTCTTTGAAATATCACACCATTCAAATAGGCTGATCTGTTAAGAAGGCAAACTTTCCACAAAAACTCATCTGACTTCATTGCTTTGTCAGATAAGCTGCCAGATACTCTATTGAAAAAGAAAACTGTTGATGCTTAAGCTGTTAGAAGTCAATAGAATAATTACCTTCTAGGGAGGAGTGACTGGAGGGGGCCTAGGGAGGATCTGGTCTACTAATTAATTATCTTTTCCTTGATCTGGTTACAGTAGTTGTCTTTGGTCCATGAATGTTCATGGACCTTCACAGTCAACCATATTTGTATCTGTTCATAAATTTTAAGAAGATGGTCAATACCATTGAATGCTTGATGCTAAAGTATTCCCTTGAACACTTGATGTGTGTCACTTGGTATCTTCCACTCTGAAATTTTCTAGTCATTCTCTGGGTATTGGTATTGCCTGCCAGCCAAGGAGAGCAAATGTAGTTTCCTAGGGATATCGATATTTTACCTGCCTTAAGAACTTTGCTTCATATTGTGGAGAACAGGGTGTCTGCTTCTTACATTTTCGTTTCAGGTGGGTTCGGAAGAAAGTCTAGTTGTTTGTTGTGGCATTTCTTCCATGCTTAAGATGACTAAAGGCTGCCACCATAACATGGCACTGAGGCTGGGCTTCTCACATCCACTTGGATGCTGCAGTGGAAAGTCCAGTTTTCTGGCAGAGCATCAGAGGATGGCTTAGTGGAGCCTCCTTTGAAAATGAGACACTTCTCCTTACTGGCCAAGCTGCACTTCACTTTTACTAGGAACCACTACTAAGTGTGCCATGTATTTTATGTGTGTTGCATATATATATAAAAGAATAACTGTTCAACTTGCTTTTCATTCAGGTCACAGAATTCATCTACAATGGGGAATGTTTTTGAAAAACTGTTTAAAAGCCTATTTGGAAAAAAGGAAATGCGTATTCTTATGGTGGGCTTGGATGCAGCTGGCAAAACCACTATTTTGTACAAATTGAAGCTGGGAGAGATTGTGACAACCATCCCGACCATAGGTATGTCCATGCTGTGGCCTTGCCAGTTCAGAATTTAGCACACTATGCTTTGTGTTGCTTTTTCAAAATCTTCATTTGCATATGTATGTGTCATATGTGTGTATGCATGTCTACATCAGGTGTTTTCTCTGTCACTCTTCCACCTTAGTTTTTTGAGACAGAGCCTCTTCCCTGACCCAGAGTTTGCCGTTTTGACAAGGCTGGCTGTCTGTTAAGCTTGAGGAGCTTCCTGTCTGACCACCCTCCACCCTCCACCCCTGCCTTCCTGCAGCACTGGTTACAGATGTGTGCCATTAGGCCCATCTCTTTTTTTGTTGTTTATTTGAGACAGGGTCTCTCTGTGAAGCCCCGCTGTCCTGGAACTCACTTTGTGCATCAGGCTGGCCTCAAACTCAGAGATTTGTCTGTCTCTGACTCCCAAGTGCTGGGATTAATGGTGTGCGCCATCACACTGCAGGCTTTTATGTGTGAGCTGGGATCTGAACTCAGGTCCTCATTCTTAATTGGCAGGCAGTTAGCCCTCTGAGCCACTACTCCAGCCCTGGTGTGCTTCTTCTATTGCATATTTGGTTTTTAAACCTTGACGACTTCAAGAACATAGATTTGAAGCCCCAGATTTTGTGTTATTTTGCTTTTTTTGAGACAAGTCTTACAATGTAGCCAGGCTGACTTTGAACTTGTGGCACTCCTGACTCATCCTCCTGAGTGTACCACCACGCCCAACCATACATATTTCTAAGTGCTTCTTAGCATTCTGGCATGTCCCTTGGCTTACAGGGGAGTTGGAAACAAATTTAGGATAAGCAAATTTAGCCCTATTTGCTTGGGAATGAGGAAAAGATAGTAACCATTGAGATGGTAAGGAAGTGCTACCCTCTACCCATTCTGTCGGAGTAGGACCTAGTACAAACAAGCCTTAAGTGGGAACCAGCCAAGCCTTTCTCCCCTCCATTCTACCTGGCTTCCCCTGGGAGCATCTCTCTGAACCAGGTGTGATTCTAGTGGTAGACTTTATGTTCTTTTCGCCCTGTCTCAAGACAAATACGTGAGGTGGCATCCAGCTGAAGGAATTCAGCAGTCTGTCCTCACTGTGAACCAGTGCTGTGTTTTATGGGCTCTTTAGGAGATTTGCAAAAGCAGTTTTGACAGAACTTAATCTTTACCTTGTGACTTGCCCACAAAACCAAATTCCCAGGCTGCTGTGTGCCTTTGGGGACTGTCTGAGTTCTGGCATGGCTAAGATGGGTCAACT
Source organism: Onychomys torridus (assembly GCF_903995425.1). NCBI lineage: Eukaryota > Metazoa > Chordata > Mammalia > Rodentia > Cricetidae > Onychomys > Onychomys torridus. The sequence goes on from NC_050450.1 coordinate 91,866,334, forward strand.
TTCACCTTAGGCAATAGCTTAGGAGGGTGGAGCATTTGAAGAAAGTTGTAAACTCATAGAAATGTTCACACATACAATTTGAAAAGGTTTTAGTTCAAAATGTAAACAGCTCTCCCAATTATAAAAACAATGTATGGGCTGGCACATAGCTCAGCAGGGAAAGGCTCCTGCTGCCATGCCTGACCACCTGAGTTTGATTCCTAGAACTCCACAAAGTTGCCCTCTGACCTCCACATGTTCAACAAAGTGTGTGTTACATGGCGCGCGCGTGTGCGCGCGCGCGCACACGCACACACACACACACACACACACACACACACACACACACACACAGAGTGCGGCTTTCCTGGTTTGCACTCAACAGTGTGTGTGCCCCACCTTCTGTCCATTTTCCTCTGGAATGCTTTCCTGCCTTCTTCCTCTGCCCCTTCCCTTTCCCCTAGTGAATGCTGCCAGCACACTCTTTGGATCTCAGTTTAAGCATTATTTATCAGAGGTTCCTTTCCTTTTCCCTTATTCTCAGTTTCCAGAGTATTCTGAAGTCCTTAGTAACACTTGGAAACGTTTGTGGTTTATTGATTGTTCACTGTCTTCTTCCCAACATGTAAATAAGCAGGGACCACATGTGTCTTGTTCGCTGTCCCCAGCATCTGGTAAAGTGCCTGGCCATGTTAGGTGTTGATAAATCTTTGGTGAATGAATTGCATACTGATGTGATTGTTCGTTGAGCTAATGGCCTCCAGTGAGTCATGCCCCTCAACGCCTTTGCACCTCTTCCTTCATGGTGCTGAACTTGGCCATATGACTTGCTTTGGCTAGTGAAGCTTCACTGTCACTGAGAGCTGCCACCATCAGTTAAGGAAGCCAGTTCTAGAGGAGAAAAGACCACCTGGAAAGAGAGCAGTCTGGCCTGCTGGCTCACTAGGTAAATGCAGCTCAAGAGGAAGCCGAAGCCACCAAAGAAGAGGTGCCTTGAGACTTCACTCAAAGCTGAGACCAGAAGAAAGAGCTGGCTTCACGAGACCAAAAGGGACAGCAGTGGGATGTTAGAATAGCTGCTTTAACGTTCCACACGATGGCTGTATTTTAAACCAATATTCATGGAAAGGTGGTTAGGTTAAGTGCCTTGGGTGTCATTCTTTATTCCCTATCCACCCTACCCCACCCCCTGATTTTGAGAGACAGGATCTCTCACTGGCATGGAACTTACCTGATCAGGTCAGGCTGGTTGGCCAGTTAGCCCCAGGGACCCTCCTGTCTCTGTCTCTCCAGTTCTAGGATTATAAATCCTCTACCCCACCCCTCCCCCCCCCTCCACCACCCTCATTCTGGGGATTGGATTTAGGCCCTCACACATAAAGGCAAGCACTTTACTTCCTGAGCTATTTTCCCAGCCCTGGTTCCCTTTGTTTGTTTATCTTTTAAAGACATAGTCTTGCAATGTATGTGACCTTAAACCGTCAGCCATCCTCCTGCTTCATCCTCTCAATTGCTAAAATTTCAGGCCTATGCCACCATACTAGGCTCAACTGTTTGTTTTTTGTAGAAGATGTCAAAGTACATATCTTTAATTTTTAAAAAAGATTTATTTATTTATTATGTATACAGTGTTCTGGCATGTATGCCTACATGCATAGGCCTGTAGGGCACCAGATCTCATTACAGATGGTTGTGAGCCACCGTTTAAACCCAGGTCCTCTGGAAGAGCAGCCAGTGCTCTAACCACTGAGCATCTCTTCAGCCCTGTCTTACATATTTGCAAACATGTACTTCATTTCCTTGCAGTCAGTCTGGAAGAAGGCGTCCCGGGAGATGTGAATATTTAATGTGTGTATCCAGGTTACCAGACTAGTCTCCAAAAAGCTAGTGCCACTAGCAGTGAGAAGTGGAACTCTGCCATCTGATAGCGAGAAAACACTGACTTCTATTAGGGTTGGTTTTTTTTTTTTTTGAGCTGAGGATCAAACCCAGGGCCTTGCTACCACTGAGCTAAATCCCCAACCCTGGGTTGTTTTTTTTTTTTTTTTAATGTAGATGAATAAATCAAAATGTCTCCCTTTGCTCTTTGATTTGTTTTTATTTTTATTGTTCAGTTGTTTTTTGTTGTGACGTTCACTCTCTTACTAACTTGAAGAAGTGCAATCTAGATCATGAACTCTTGTCAGGTGCTTATTTTCCTGTTGATAAATTTGTCTTTCAATCTTGTTTTTTGCTATGTTCCATAAGAGAATTTTAAATTATTAGAAAACCAAATTTATGTTTTTTTCTTTCTGAGTTTTATGGTATCTTTAGACAATTCTCTTTAAGATCATAAAAATATTTGCTTTTTTTTTTTCTTTTACCAACTTCACAAGGTTTACATTTTTCATTTAAAAAAATTAAATAAGGGAGTAGAGAGATGGCTTAGCATTTGAGAGCACTTGCTGATCATGCAGAAGATCCAGGTTCAGTTCCTAGTACCTAGATGATGGCTCACAGCTATTTCTAACAGGGGATCCAATACCCTTTTCTGGCCTTCTTGGGTACCAGATGCAAATGTGGCACACATATATACATGCCAACAAAACATTCATGCACATAAAGTAAAAGTAGCTGAAGTTTTTTGAAGAATAGATAATGGACCATTAGGTAGATATTAGACTTATAAGAGTGGAGAGTTGTCCAACAACATTACTGAATAACTTTCCCATGCTAACGTGAAATGCCTTATCATGTACTAAATTGTCATTCAGAAGTGTCTTTCTACACCACTTCCTGTTATATTTGTTTGAACTTTATTCAAGTATTATTAGAAAGAATTCATTACTCATTTTCAGAAATTTCCTTGGCTTTAGAAGAACAAATAGAAAGCCATAGAAGGTAAAGATATGGCATTAACAGGGATACATAGGGTTTTAATGAGGCATTGCCCAAGCTGCCTTTGAACTCTTTAGGTAGCTGAGGATCACCTTGAATTCCTGATCTGCCTTCATCTGTTGGAAGTGCTAGGATTACAGGATGTGCTACCACACCCAGTTTACGTTTATTTTTTTAAGATGTGAAATATGAAGTACATATGTCCATACACATAAGGGCAGGTTGGAGATGACTCAGATAGAGAAGAGATTAGCAATGTGTACAAGTCTTCAGACTGTCTGGGTATAATACATAGATGGAAGAAATTGTCATCACATACTCTGTTCTAAGGTAGAGGGTGAGAAGTGTGGGGAAGAAGTAAGTACATTTGTTTGTTTGTTTGTTTTTGAGACAGGGTTTCTCTGTGTAGTTTTGGTGCCTGTCCTGGATCTCTGTGTAGACCAGGCTGCCCTCAAACTCACAGAGATCCACCTGCCTCTGTCTCCCAAGTGCTGGGATCAAAGACATGGGCCACCACCGTCTGGCAAGTCAGTCTATTCTTACACTGTGTGATGGGAAGTGGAAGTCATTTCCGTGGATGGCTCTCTTTGTTCAGAAGTTCCTGGAAGTTCTTCTGTTAGAGAAGCAGAGCTGGGAGGTTGCTGCTTAGATGGGTGGTTGGCGGTGGGTTGTCAGAGCAGAGAAGTTTTGAGACACAAGGCACAGTGAATGACAGAGTGAGAACTTTCTCCTTGTGATCTACAGCTCTGTGGTTTACAAGAGCTTTATAAGTTAACAGTACTATCCAAGTGTTAATTGAACTTACTTTGAATTGTTGGACCAGTGAAAATCATACCGAAAAGTTTTTCTAATTTCTCTACTTAGGTTTCAATGTGGAGACTGTGGAATATAAAAATATCAGCTTCACGGTCTGGGATGTTGGTGGCCAGGACAAAATCAGGCCTTTGTGGCGACATTACTTCCAGAACACTCAAGGTAAAGATTGGAAGCGTGTGTACTGAATGTGTCTGAAGATGGGAACTTACGATGTCTTCTGGCACTGCTTTGCTTTATTTTATTTACTTATTTATTTAGATTTTTTGAGACGGGGTTTCTCTGAGTAGCCTTGGCAGTCCTGGACCTCACTCTGTAGACCAGGCTGGCCTTGAACTCACAGAGATCCGCCTGCCTCTGCCTCCTAAGTGCTGGGATTAAAGATGTGCGCCACCACTGCCCAGCTTGGCACTGCTTTATTAGGGTAGCCAGCCATTCCTGCACTTACTGGGAAATGTCTTTGTGATGCTGCCCCTAGACATATCCCAGAAAAAGGACTTGGGTTTGAATTCTTTTTAATGAGGAAAGTTTGGGAAAATGGATTTCATCTTTCAGTTAATTGAGTGATGTTTGCTCTTAGATGAAGTGCCAGTTTTTGAAGAATTTGAATTCAGTCAGCTCCTTTAAATCTTCTGAGAATACCTGAAAATCACATCTGTAGGGAAAGGGATGAGTAGGGATGGCTGGACCTCCAAATCCTGTCATCTTGTGTGGTCCCAGTGCTTCCCCCTGGCCCTCCTGCTCCAGATATGGATGGATACCCACCTTACATCTACACCTTGTTTCCTTATCAGTGAGTTCTGGGAAGCAGTTCTAATCCACTCCTGTTCCCAGGGCTGTATTTTCAGTAAATGGTGCCTTACTGGGTCTTGCCAGTTGAAACAGACTGTTCACATGGTTTTCACACCCTGGTTCCTTTGTAGACTTTACCGTATGGCATCTACAGATTACTCACTTTGGAGTCTACTTAGAATATATTCGCTTTTGGAGATTCTGAAGCTGATGGAGTTTTGTGCCGTGTGTTTAATGGTAAAGACTTTAACATTTGCCAGCCTTTAGGACCAAACCGCCAGGTTATCTGTTCTTTATATCTCAACAGTATTTTTACCTGCGCTGGACAGGTAACTGTATTTGTAGTTATTTTCTCAGCTTGTAGATTGTAGAGTATCTTTCCTCAAAATAGAGTGGTTTTTAAAAAAGTGTTTCTTCTTTTGAGACAAGATTAATGTAACCCAGGATGGCTTTGAACTTAAAATGTAGTTAGCCTTCATTTACTTTCTTTTCTTTTTTTTTTTTTTTGTTTTTGTTTTTTGAGACAGGCTTTCTCTGTCCTGAAACTGGATTTGTAGACTAGGCTGGTCTTGAACTCACAGAGATCCATCTGTTTCTGCTTCCCAAGTAAAGGTTTGCACCACCACATCCTGGCCCTGGCTTGTTCATTTAATAATGGACACTTAGGTTGCACATAGTGATTGGGCTAAAGGTTTTTCTGTTGTTGTTTTGTACTTGTATTCTGTTGTCATATTGTGTGTATGTATGTGTACATATATATACAGTTTATATACACACACACATGTATAGATATATAAACATTTTGGGGGGGGTGGATAAAGACATGCACTTGTATGTAGTCCAAGCTCTCTTAAAACTCAGGATCTTCCCACTGCAGCCTCCTTAGCTGAATTAGCCAATTTTGCCCTGTTTTGTTTCTGCTGTTAGATCAAACCCAGGCCATGAAGCATGCTAAGTAAGCACTCTGCCACTGAGCCTCTAGACCCATACAAACTACTTTTAAGTTTGCAGGTCATTGGTAGTCAGTACATTCATAATGTTGGACAAACATAACCATTGTCTATCTTCAAAAGCTGTCTCATTGTGTACACCTGAAATCCAGCACCCATTAAACACTGGGTCTCTCCCACCCTGAGCCCCTGGACGCCATGGGTTTTCATACTTTGATGCCAAGTATGCACAGTTGATGTCAGCCTAATTTCCCCAAATGAAACTCCACTTATCAGCCTTTTACCACACAGTCCTAGTGACATTGAAGGATGGTGAGTATGTTGTTGTTTTGTTAGGAGCTGCAAAATGGTGGTTTCTCTAAATCATGTTATTCCTTCTGTGAGGGCTCTGTCTAATCCAGGTTGGCCTGGAACTCTTTATTGTTTTTCTTTGTGGTGTTGGGGGTGGAACCCAGGGCCTTATGTATGCTAAGCGGGGACATCAAGCCACTCCCCAGGTCCCTTGTTACTCTTTCTCTGTTTGTCTGCTGAAATCCTTTTAAATAAGGGATTTCCTGAAATACATTCTATACAAAGAATTCAGGAAAAATACTTCGATCTGTATTTTCAGAGAAACCACATCACTCCCATGGTCAAGTGTAGACTTTCACACTGTGATTTAGTGCATTGCAAATAAGGCTACATTTTTTCCTTTCTTTTTTTTGGGGGGGGGGGGGGGGGGCTGAGGATTGAACCCGGGGCCTTGCGCTTGCCAGGCAAGTGCTCTACCACTGAGCTAAATCCCCAACCCCAAGGCTACATTTTTTTGATGCTCACTAGAGTGTGTGTTTATCTTGGACTGGTGCTTGGCATCTTGGTCACTTTGCACCTTCTCATCTGTAATAACTCGAACAGCTGGGTTTCAACCACAGCTGCTAAGAAACCTCAGGAAAGTTAGCTAAGATCTGCTTCCATTCCCTCATCTTAAAAAGAGGCTAATGCCTGCTGCCCAGATCCCCGGGCTGAACTGAGACTGGTTTTGTGAGGTGCTCAGTTGTGTGGCTGAGAGGCAGCAGCACTCAGAAGCCTGCGGCCACATTTCTCCACGCTATTCACTTTTCACTGAATCAGGCATCAAGCTGAGGTGCATTTTGTCTTTAGTCTTCTGTTTGCCCTAAGCCTGATTTTATAGAATTTTGGTAGCGTTGCTCTGGTGGAGGAAGTAGCTGTGTTGTACGAGTGAAGGGTGGCAGTGGGTCTTCAGTAAATAATGAGTAGGAGCTGTGTGAAGAATGACTTGCCTCTCTGGCTGGGCCACGTGTTTCATCTGGGAGGAGTCTTGGTTGGATGCTGCCTCTGTTTTGTCTGCTAACTTCCCAAAGGTCAGGCCGACTTTTCATTTAAATTTTCTCCATCAGTCTGTTGAGTATGACAGACCTTAATGAATGCGTGTAATTCTCTATTAAGACATCAAAAGCTAAGAGCCTGGTGGTTCAGGCTTGAAATCCCAGCCACTCAGAAAGCCAAGAGAGAATCACAAGTTCAGGGTCTGCCTGGGCTGCAGAATAAATTCAAGAGCAGAAGGTTTGTGAGATGTTTCAAAATAAAAAATAAAAAAGCTCAGAGCTCAGGCTCAAATGCTTTTCCAGTATGTAGGAGGTCCTAGTCTCTCCCAGCCCCTGTGTGGGTTTACCTGTATAGACTAGAATTTATACTGCCTGATTCCTGATAACTGTAGCTGCATAAAATAGCTCATTAGTTCTGATGTGGATTTTTCTTCTTGATTTGTGGGTTCTTTTGGCGGGGGGGAGGACAGGTTGAGACAGAGTTTCTCTGTGTAGTCCTGGCTGTCCTGGAGCTCACTGTGTAGACCAGGCTGGCCTTGAACTCAGAGATCTGCCTGCCTCTGCCTCCCAAGTGCTGGGCCTAAAATCATGAGCCACTTGGCTCAGCTTGGTTCTTTTAATTATTGAATGTCAGTGTATCTGTTTCAAAGAGAGAAAAGAGAAGGAGATACAGAGGAAAAAGCTTTGTTTCACAGTTTACCTCCTACACACAACCACCTTTATTATTTTGTGTCTACACATTTTTTCTACAAGTATAGGAGATATAAAAAATGTAATACACATGTTCCCCCTACCTTCCTTTTTTTTTTTTTTTGCAGGGTGAGGGGCAAGGCTGAGATCAGACTTATGACCTTGCATATGCCGGGCATGTGCTCTGCCACAGGGTGCCGCTGTGTAGGTCAGGCAGTCTCTGGCACATGGTCTCCAGCTGCGTAGGGCTCTTTACACACTCTTCTTGTGTCAGTGTGCCTTTTCTCTTGGCAAGTATAGCCATTCTGATGGTAGGTTCTTAGGTAAGGACCTATATCAACAGTGCTGTAGGATGTGCTGTCAAGTTCAACTAAATTCTGTTTCATTTGTAAGGGAAGGAGTATGTATTTTGGCTCTGGCTTTCAAAGGACTCCATCCCTGGCCGCTTGGGTCTCATGCACATAGGCATCACCGTGATGAAGGGAGTATCCAGTAAAGGCCATAAAGCTGCACTTGTGTTAGGACTACCAAAGGGACAGCAGTCAGGTCTGCTCTGTGGGTTTTCCATTGGCAGCTAAGGAGCTGCTTGGATTTCCACATCAGCTAGAGTACTTTGTCAGAATTGGAGTTCGGAACTGCAGGTAGCATACCAAACCTGTGTGGGTGGGCCTTGAGTGCTTTCCAAGATGCTATACCAGATACAGCTTTGACTCGCATGAAGATTCGAAATCTGTCAGAATCCCTGAGAGTGCTTGTCTGCTGGGTAGGCTGCCTGGAGGGCCTGGGACACACAGAGCCATGGGCAGAGGGCCAGGCTTGGTTTTCTCCCCTGGCCTGTTGTGAAATCTCAGTGTCATCTGACCCTACTTCCTTTTCTCTACCAGAGTCTCTCATCCCATAGAGTCCCCATGAAATGTGCCTTAAGCTGGGCACAAAGGCCTCTAGCGGAGTCCTCTTAGCAGCTCACTTTCTCTGTAGAATTCTGCTTCTATTCTTGGGTCTCTTGAGACTTTTTCCTGCTCGTCTTGTCTCCTCACTGAGCTCTCCAAAGCACCCTGGCTCAATGCCATGGCCCTTCTGATGTCTGAGCTAGCTAGCTATCAGTCTGTCGTCAAGGGTTTTCTTCCAGGACTTTCCCTGCTTATATCACTTGACCAGTGTCTGGTACCTGCTGGCTCTTTGAGACTTCCAGTGTGCCTGTGACTTAAGAGTGTTAGGGTCCCCCACTGGCAGTGTAATACTCCTGGGATGATCTGCTTGAGGCCCAGAAGAATCAGCTTGTTAGCGCGCACGTCCCAGAAATAGAGTGGCTGTCACTACTGGCAGCTCAGCCTAGGCTCAAGTAGGTTCTTTTGGCAGCTGCCTCACATTTTTGTCCCAAAGGCCTTGCTTTCAGCCAGACACCGACTTGCTGCTGGTATTGTCACATGGAGTGGTGGCAGGGACTCTTCCCCAGTCTGTGCTCACCCCTGTATTCTTCCTGCCTTACTGCTTTCTCCAGCAGTGTGGCAAGCCTGGGCAGGCGTTAGCCATTCCCGTAGGTGTAATGTGCTAGCTCTGGTGGTGCCTCCTTCAGCCTGCCCCGCCTGGCTTTCTCACCCCCTGGAATTTCTCTGCTGATCTTAGTGGGAATGTCCAGGCCCCGACATCCACTGTCCAGAGCTGCACTTCACAGTTTAAGGACACAGCTTGGAGAAGAGTCCCTCACTTGGGGTCCCCAGCCACTCTTACTTCCTGCTGGATGGTTACAGTTGGACAGTTTTCACCCCACTGGCAGGTTTGCTAGCTTGTGAGGATGAATCACAGAACTCAAGACAGAGCTGTCCTTAAAATGACAGCTTTCCTGCAGCAAAAGAACATAAATGCAGCAGTCACAGGAAGGACCCGAGAGGTGCCGGCCAGCCACAGCCTCTGTCGTCCACTGCCCCCAAATCAGGGACCAGCACCTGAGTTCTGCTAGTGTGTGTGTGTGAGACAGTAGACAGTGCTGCCACCGGGGAGGCTTGTGTGAGCTCTTGTGAACATTGTTTGTATTGGGACTTCTTTACGGAGGCACATGGAGTCAATCATTTGGCCGAATGAGTCCAACCCCAGGCTCCCTCCCTTCCCTAGAGGCGGTCTTATTGGTATAAACTAGTAGGGGTGGACTCCCCACCATCAAAGACTCCTCTCCCATTCAAAGTTCTGGCGACAAAAGAGCAACCACAGTCTTTACTGTAGGCATCCACAAGACTCTCTTGACATTGTTACAAACGTGACCTACAAACGTTGAGGGGTTTACAGCTTTTAGGTTCCTCTTGGGTATGTATGGAAGGACAGACAATTCCCCGCCTTTCCCCTGCAGGGACAAAAGGCTTCCATATGGCTTGGAATGTCCAACACATCCAGCACTGTTCACCTGGGGGTTGCCAACTTGCCTGCTCATTTTTATGTTAATTGTCCTTCCTTCAGTCCTTTGCCCTTCAAGCCTTCATACCTCATTCCCTGGTCCATTTCCAAGACAGCATACCTGCTCCTAGGCCTTCAGTTCAGGCTCTGTTTTAGGGACTCATACTCAAACGCTGTTCATTTATAAAACATGTTCTTCCAAAATCCTTTTTCCCTCTGAGGTGGAAATTAAGTGACTGATAACTAAGCCTAGCTTTCCTTTGTTCCCTTTGGTTAGTCTGGTAAGTTGCTGTGATCCTTCTAAACAAGATAGGTGAGATGAATGTATAATAAGCTTCCTAACTTTGGAGCTCATATACATTTTCCAAAAATAATGATAGGGTGGGAGGCAGGGAGACAGAGTCTCATTATGTACTAATAGCTCAGCCTGACCTTGAACTTGTGTGTAATATTTCTGCCTGAGCCCTCCCACCCCTGGAGTGTTGGGATTATAAACCTGCACTGTATTCTTCCTGTTGCCTGCCTTCAATGAAGCCTTGCAGTGCCAGGGAACAGCTGTGTGGGTATGTAAACAGCTGCTCTCTCCTGGTTCATATCACTAACGTGCTTGGCATTTTTTTAGGTCTGATTTTCGTGGTTGACAGTAATGACAGAGAGCGGGTCAGTGAGGCCCGAGAAGAACTAACCAGAATGTTAGCAGAAGATGAGCTCAGAGATGCAGTTTTGTTGGTGTTTGTAAACAAACAGGTATGCATTTGTTAGCTTTCTGAACACAGACTGAAATTTACTGCCAGATGGCTCATGTAAATCTAAATTAGATGTCTGCCTCCTCCATCTCCTCTTTATAATGACTTGTAGTCACTCCATAAATACTAATGAAGCATCTGCTAAGTTCCAGGCTATGCTGCAGGTATTGGTACTTAGCAGTGAACCAGAAAGGCCCTGCATTTGTGTTTACTTTGTGGTGGGAGGAGAGGCAGTGGATAAAGACTTTTGAATGTGTCTGGTGAAGGAGTGCAGAATGACTGTGGGAAGTGCTGGGCATGACTTAATTCTGAGCCAGGAGGGAAGGGTTCCAGAAGCAGAATGAGGGGGTGGACACAGGAGACTGGGTCCTTGGGCCTGTCGTCGGGGAGGAAGAGGCTCATCTAGAAAGGAAAGGCCATGAAATGTGGAAGGAAGGCTGGTGCAGAACTGCCCAACCTCTGGATCTGAGCAGAACCAAATGCCAAAGGGAAGGTGGAGTGGGGCTCTGGAGGCCACCTGTCCACGGGGCTGTCCCCTTTCTGCATCCCTTCTGCAGCTGAGATCGTGGTGTAACGACGTGCTGCAGCCATGCTTGCCACTTCAGACTTAGCAGTTGCAGTTTTTCTTGTCACACCTCCCCCTCCCCCCCCAACATGACTTCCTGCTGTGGGTGGAGCATGATTCACTCACCTGTTATCCTGTTGTTCCTGCAGGATGCTGGGCAGTTTCACTAGTGGACATAACAGGCTTTAGGCAAGAAAATCATGGTTTTACTTTTAATGATAAACAGAGAGCATGTCCAGGGTAGAAATTTGAAAAGCCACTTAGAATGTTAAGTGAAACATCTTTCCTGTGTGCATATGAACATGTGAAGAGCCCTTAGGACTGTGTGGCTAGGAGTGGGGGCAGCTTTCTCCCACTATGACTTACACAGTGTGTTACACAGTGTACACAAAGCAGTATTCCATTTCAAGAAAGCCAGTGTTATATTCTGAATGCTACCTTCCATTCCTCTAGCTTTGATTGCGAGATAAAACAGTGTGGTGGTATTGTGTTCCCCAACATGTTGTGCACTCTAATAAACTTATCTGGGGGTCAGAGAACAGCAGTCACAATGTTGAACATGGAGGATAGGCAGTGGTAGCATACACCTTTAGTCCTAGCATTCCGGAGGCAGAGATCCACATGGATCTCTGTGTGTTCAAGGATACAGCTGAGCATGGTGACTCACACCTTTAATCCCAGGGAGTGGGGGCAGAAAGCAGAAAAGTATATAAGGCATGAAGACCAGAAACTAGAAACTTTTGGCTGGTTAAGCTTTCAGGCTTTTGAGAAGCAGTTCACCTGAGATTCATTTGGATAAGGACTCAGAGGTTTCCAGTCTGAGGAAACAGGATCAGCTGAGGAACTGGCAAGGTGCGGTAGCTGTGGCTTATTCTGCTTCTCTGATCTTCCAGCATTCACCCCAATACCTGGCCTCAGGTTTGTTTTATTAATAAGACTCTTTAAGATTCATGCTACAAAACAGTCAAATTTTTTGTATCTTTTTCCAGAGATAGGACTTTCTATGCTTATATAAGCAATTATGTGATTGTATTTCTGTTTAACTTTCAGAGATTATGGTATGCATTGTTTTGTAGTCTTTTGTATTTCCACTTAGCTTATATTTGACATTCTTCCATATCAGTACATCTAGATCTTCCTTTGATGCTAATATATTCCAGCTAGTTTTAGCTTACTGTGTGAGTAACCCAGGTATAGGTCAGAGAAAAGATTCCTGCTTTACATTCTAGTTAAAAGAGACCTTGTATGTATTAATACACAGAGTAAATAACTTCTATTAGATGGTCACACATAGGGATGCTATGATAAAAAGACGAAATGAGCCAGGTAGAGGCCCCAAAGCCTGGCAGGCCATGGAGGCGGCTTTGGCTCTTCTCTGGGAGCAGAGGCGCTTTGGTTTTGATAGGAGAATGTGATCTGAGACTAGGTGTTAGGGGCAAGCACGGAAGCAGGATGAGCAGTGAGGAAGTTGTTTCCATTATCCGGTGGTGGACTCAGTCAGGGTGGTGGTAGAGAGGCTGGGGAGAGGTGGTCCGATTCTGAACAGATTCTGATGGTAGGGCCGTTGGGATCTCCTGTTGTGTGGACTGAGAAGGAAAAAGTGAAGGTTTGGGGCCTGAGCAACTGAAATGAGGACGGAGGGTCTGGGTCTGTTTTAGAGGAAGGTCCTGCTGTATCCATGATTACAGGTCGGTAAACTGTTGGCTTGCTTTCTTTAAGGATCTTCCCAATGCGATGAATGCAGCAGAGATCACAGACAAGCTCGGCCTACACTCCCTTCGCCAGAGAAACTGGTACATCCAGGCTACCTGTGCCACCAGTGGAGATGGGCTTTACGAAGGCCTGGACTGGCTCTCCAACCAGCTCAAAAACCAGAAGTGATCAGAAGCAACCCATTCCCCGTGCATTGTGGCAAAGCCAGCCGGCCTTCCTGTGTGCATGTGAGCGTGTGAGGAGCCCATGGGGCTGTGCAGCGTCGAGTGGGGGCAGCTTTCTCACGCCGTGCCTTATACACGCTAGACAACAACCAGTATTCCATTTTCAGAGAACCAGTGTTACACTCTGAATGCTACCTTCCATTTCACTAGCTTTGATGGTCATTTTTGCTGAGGTCCCCTGGGTGTGAGTGCTAGAGCATCTCCAGGCTGGAAAAGAAGAGAGCTGGAGCCAGACAGGTCCCATTGTGGCAGTCCTGGGTCTGGCATCTCCACACACCCGGGATCCTGTTGGATTTCAGTGTCCTTTTGTAAAAAGAAAGGAAGGAACTGTCATTCTTTCCCATTGTGCCAAAGCTAGCAGCTCACTTGTAGTGCTTTAACTCGGTCCTCAAGAAGAGAAGACGGGGGATGACCCTAGGCTGTAGAGCCTCAGGGGGCAGTGCTTCCCGGGGCTTGTTAGTTCATACTGACTTGTTTAGCTTGCGTGGTCAAAGGAATCAGTGACCTTTTTCATTAGAGTATCCAGACTGTAACACTAGAGAAGTTACCAGCCTGTCTTTTACTTGCCAAATGGAGACCCTGTGGGCTGGTGGTCCAACAGGGGGCCAGGACTCTTACCCCAAGCCACACAGTCCACAGTGGAGGGCAGGTTGGCTGGAGGAAGTGAAGTGAGGTGGCTCTTGTGTTCTGGCATCACCGTCTCAGGCCCTTGAGGCTGCTGCTCCCACTTCCCTGCTCTGTGCGGAGTGTTCTTCACAGGAAGCAGACAGATGCCCCCGGGGGGGAGTCGTCACTGTGTCTGGTTGTCCTAGTCTGCTGTAGGCTTTTGGTTAGTATCTGTTTGCAGAACTACACACCTAGGAGTTCTGAGAGTCTGTGAGAAAGTCATGAGGTTAATGTAGGGGATGGAGTTCCCAGTGACCCCTGCTCCTCCCTGGGTTGGTGCTAAACTTTGCTCTGAGAAGCATTTTACCCAGACTGCTCTGGCGACGTGGGCTCCCTCCTCACCGGCAGTATTGTCTAAAGAGCTGTTTGGAAGTGGGTGCCCTGCTGCCCTGCAGATAGCGGTAGCTAGGAAGGTCTGGAGAGGAGCTGGGCCCAGCCCCAAGCCCTCTGGCCACACAACTCCTGGCCAGATTTGTACCGAAACCCTTCTGCTTAACCTTTTAAAACCCCTTTCAAAAAATCTTGATTCCTATTTTAGGAAGGAGAATGCAAGCTGAATTTTAAGGAACATGATAAACCTTGTTCATTGGCAACAAAGTTATACTAGGAAAAAAAATCCATGTCATTGTGAATGTGGACTGTGATGATTTTCTTTAAAAATCATCTTCAAGAATGTTCATTGCAATACTGGCGACGAAGTCCAGATGTGATTTTTTAACCACAGATGAATTCCTGAGAAATGTTGAAATTGTACACCTCCCATTGGCAGGGAGTCTTTGCCCTTTGTAATTATGCTTAGTGTGCCTGGCCTGGTGCTAGGGCACAGTAAATGTGGTGATTGGTTAGACAATAAAGAACTTACTTGAGAAGGAGGAGACATGGCCATGTACTCCTGGATGTCTGAACTGAGTCGTGTCTCTTTCTTCTCATTTCTGACCAGAAGCTCTCAGGATACACACACAGGACACACCAGGAGGTGCGGCCCTACCCCAGGTGGTGCGGCCCCAACCCCAGACTCCTACCTCCCTCCTCACTGGTACACGTCCACGCCGTGTCTCTCATGTGACTTTGGAACTGAGGCGTCAGAAAAGTACAAATAGAGCACTTCACTCTGGTGGATCTGAACAGACCTGGTCTTTGAAAGCCACGTTTGCCTCCAGCTTGCCTTGCTCTCCAGCCACTCGCTGTTAGCCTTGCTGTGTCCGAGCCTGTCTGTCTCTCATCTTGAGATACCAGTACTGACCTCAGAGGGACGAGGACTAAATGATACATGCTTTTGAATGCCTTGCTCTGCTCTTTCCCCAGATAGCATGGTGTCCAACCAAGGACAGCAGCACTGTCTCCAACTGGCCAGCATTACTGATAGCATAGGAGAGTTGCTTTAGCGCCTTTCCCCGACACTGCCGAGAGCTTGGTCTTTTTTAAGCATGCTCAGTGCAGCAAGACTGGTCCAGATGCTCATGTAAAAAGCAGATTGTGGAGGCCCAGTCTGCTTCCTTTAGTTTTTTATTTTTATTGTACAATTCAGTGAGTCAGTATGTTCACAGAGTATATGTCACTGTCAATTTTAGATGATTTCCATCAGCACCAAAAAGTCCCATGTCCCTCTCCTTCTGTCTGGGAAGCTTCTGGGTATTTTAGAAGCACTGAGGTTGCAAGTGGCCATGGCCTTTACCACCCTAGGAAGGGCAGAGGTGGGCAACACGACACCAGGTGTGAAGGGGCTGTGGTCGTCCAATCAGAAGGGAAGAGCTTGGGCTGGGACAGAGAACATAGGGCTCTACCATGTACCAGCTGACCCTCACCTTCCTGTCCTAGAAACAGTCCTAGGGCTTATCAGGGGCACAGGTCTTTGTGAATGTCAGAATACGGGACATTATGGGTAGTTGGGCCTGTGAGTCACCAGTGTATTGCAGAGCATATAATTTGAATTGTTAAATATCATGTCTCAGTTGAGGATATTTCCACAGTGTTAGGAAAGGAAGAGTATTTGGTTTGTTTCAAAGTAGGTTTCTTGTGTGACCAAAGTGATCTAGGGTCCTTGGTAGGCATCGGGTAGATATTGTCCTGCCATTATCACCCTGGCAACCCTGGTGACAGGCTCTGGAGAGGCTTTGAGGTGTCCAATTCAGTGGTGATTCATATACTCATGGATTTGGGCATCCATACTCCAATTTGAAGAGCTTTTTCTTTTTAAAATTTTATTTTATGAGTTTGGTTGTTATGTCTGTGTACTACATGTGTGCCAGGTGCCTTCAGAGACCAGAAGAAGTTGTCTGATCTGGAACTGGAGTTACAAACAGTTGTGAGCCACCATGTGGGTGCTGAAAATTGAACCTGGGTCCTATGGAAGAGCAGCCAGTGTTCTTAGCCATTGCAGCTTCTCTCCAGCCTGAGAGTCTTTTCTATAGGAAAGACAAAGTCAGGGCTGGAGAGATGGATGCCCTCTGCACGTCCCCTTGTAATATAGCTTGCTTTTATTCACTGCCACTAGGTGGCGCTGCTGCTTCACCCCAGTTCCTCTAACAGCCCTGCCCAAGTAGAAGGGAATCCATCTTCCTTTGCAGGTAGTAAGGGCTGGTCAACAGGAGTGACCCGTAAACAGGGGTGCCTGGAAGAGAAGGTGAAGTAGGCATCGGAACAGAGAACATTGAGGGCAGTAATAGAGATGTCAGAAGCCTCAAGGGTTGCTGGGTTCTGTATACATCCTCTTCCCAGTGGGCACATGAGCGGCATCTACATTACAAAGGGAGAAGCTCAAATATAAAACGATAAAGTGATCCCAGCAGTGGGGGTGTGGGGGCTGAGCATGGGGCTGCCGAGAGTTCCAGGCCACCTGGGCTGCATGTGAGAGCCTTTCTCAAAAAAACCAAACCAAAACAACAACAAAAAAAAAAAGAAAGAAAGAAAGAAAAAGAAAAAAAAAAGAAAGGAAAAGAAAGAAAAGTTTGGCCAGGTGGTGGCACACGCCTTTAATCCCAGTACTCAGGAGGCAGAGGCAGGCGGATCTCTGTGAGTTCGAGGCCAGCCTGGTCTACAGAGCGAGTTCCAGGAAAGGCACAAAGCTACACAGAGAAACCCTGTCTCGAAAAACAAAAAACAAAAAACCCCCCCAAAAAACCAAAAAAGGCTGTTGAGATGACTGGGGGAGAGTGCTTGCAGGTAGACTATCCTGCAAGTTACCCTCTGGTTTTCATATGTGTGCCGTGGCATGCCCATGCCTACTTACACATACACACGACGTAAAGAAATGAAGGAAGGAAGAAGTTAGCAGGATTTGCGGGAGCCACCGGGACACTGTTCACATGCAGGTCTGAGACACTGGGATCCAGTTCTCACTGTTTCTCTAGAGTCCATGGAAGACCACGCAGCAGGCCCCCAGAGAAGGAAGCAGAGGGGAGATGAACATTCAGAAATGTGGCCATGTTGACAGTTACACAACTAGCAGCTTGGTAAGACCCATCCCGTTATCCACTAGACGACGGGTGAGTTGTAGAGCCTGGAAGTTATATCTTAGTAAAGTATGAAATGTACAGTCCTGAACCCCATAGGGATAAGTGAACCTGTGGTGGAACAGGAATTTATTCTGAGTTGGCCACAGTCGTGAGGAGAGAGAGCACTCCAGAGAGGAGCCCAGCCCCTGCTCTGTCTTAGTGTGGAGACCTCAGGGCTTCTAGAGCAGGCCTCTCCAGCTGGGATGACATGCTCAAATCAGGTGAATTCCATCCCTCGTGCTTGTTATGCTGTGAGTAAAGTAAGCCCATCTGTTGCCCTACAACACGCCTAGAGCTTGACAGCCATTGCGTCCTCTCAAGTCTTTTTACCCCAGACAGAAACTAGTGTTCTCCTAGTGTGAGAGTTCTAGATGCCACTTTCTACTTGCTGGGGTCTCTCAACATTAAGATGCAGGGCCTTGGATACTGAAGTCAAGACACTGGATTTAAATTCTTGCTCCATCACAGGCCAGCTGTGTGACCATGATTAAAAATACCTATCTCTAAGCTGGGTGGTGGTGTCGCACACTTTTGATCTCAGCACTGAGAGGCAGAGACAGACAGATCTCTGTGAGTTCAAGGCCAGCCTGGTCTACAGAGTGAGATCCAGGACAGCCAGGGCTACACAGAGAAACCAAAACATAAATAAATACAAATGTCTGCCTCTGGAAACCTGGGACTTCCCCTGAGTTACTGTGGGGATTGTGCTAATGCTCACGCTCAGTTTCCCTGTGTGATCTCTTGGGGGGGGGGGGTGTCAGCCTGGCTTGGTGATAGCTAAATAATACAGGAATGAAGGCCTCAAGCAGCCACACCTGATAATAAGATACAGCATGGAAGACAGCAGTTGGGGGCTCTGTCGACCGATCCCTGGCAGGCAGAGGTGAGGCCACGAAGCCTGACGCCCACAGTGCTAATGTGCCACTTTCGATGCCCAGGAAGTCCATGTTGGCCAGCACCCCCCTCCTCTTCTTTCCTTGACATTTTTCCTTTGAGACCAGGTCTTGGCTGTGTAGCCTGGACTTGCCTCTTAACTCAGGTTTCTCCTTACGCCACCTCCTCAGTGCTGGGATTTCAAACAGGGGCCTGGCTTTCCAACATTTTTTGTTAAAAAAAATTTTCAAACATGGAAGTTAAAACTAGTTATCTAGAAACACTACCTAAATACTGCTGCTCACTTCGGCCACGTTTCCTCTGTAAACCTCCCTTTTTGTTTTCCTTTTGCTGACTTCTTTAAAAATAACATAGGTGTTGGGAGCCTTTGTCCCTGAGAACATCAGCAGGGATCCAAGCCTTCTTCATCAGAAGCTGGGGCCGGAGGAATGGATCCGCAGATCACACACTGCTTTTCCGGAGGACTAGAGTTCAATTTCCCCACACCCACAAGTGCTAATAATTCCAGCTCCAGGGGATCTGATACCCTCTTCTGGACCTCACAGACACCACCCTCATACACATAAATAAAATTAAAAAAATATTTTTAAAGAAGAAAAAAAAAACAACGGGCATACAAGACCAGTGTCAGAAAGCTGAAGCAGGAGGATGACCAGTTCAAGGCCAGCCAGAGTAGCATGGGGGTGCAGTGTGGGGGAAGGGAGGGAGGGAATGGAAGATGACAAGTTCATTGTCACACAAGGAAATCCTCAGTCATTCTCTAATGTCTTTGCTTTCCAGTAGTCTCCTGCTGTTTTTATAATGGATTTTCTCTGCTCAAACTAGGATCCAATCAACTTTCATCCATTACATGTAATTATATTTTCTTTAATCTTCTTCATGAAAGTTTTTTCCAGTCTTTGGATCTCCTTTCTCTTCACTGCACTAACCCTTCCCCTGGACTGCAGGACCAGCCTGGCCATAGACCCTCCACCCTTGAATTCCTGTTGCTCCAGACATCTATTGTATCATCCACCTGAGGACAGAGCTTCTGAGGGTATGTGCAGTTCCATCGTGGCCAGGACTGTGTCTCCACTCCAGTGGAACCTAACTTGATTTCCCTTCCTCTGTGAAGGGGTTTCAAAAGTGTAAACACCCAATGGCGTGGTGGCCTATGACTTTAGTTGGAGGTCAGCCTGCTCTGCAAAGTAAATTCCACCAGGAACATACAGTGAGACTTTGTCCCCACAAAACAAACAAAAAAGACTAAGAACCCAGCAGCCTCTTCTACCGACATAGTTCATCCCTTCTAATACTGTCCCCTGTCTTCTGACTCTGCACACTGTATTTCCACTGACTTAATCCATTTAAAACAGACTTTCCCCCTTTCTAGTGCAATAAACATGCTCTGGTTTGTTGGTTTTAGACAGTCTATTACTGTGTAGCCCAGGCTGTCCCCTCCAACTTCTGATCTGTCTGTCTTGGTCTCCCAAGGGCTAGGATTACATGTATGTGCCACTATGCTGACCTAGGAATCTGTTTTTTCCTGGAGATAGAATTTCATATAGCCCAGGCTAGACTCTAACTGATATATGGCTGAAGATGATGTTTAACTTATGATCTTTCTGCCTCAAATATCTTCTGAGAGCTGAGATTACAGGCATAGGCCATTGTGCCTCAGTTTTATGTGATGCTGGGTCTTGAACCCAGGACTCAGGAATGTTAAGCAGATACTCTACCAACTGAGTCACATCCCCAGCTCTTGGCATCCTTTTGGATCAAAACTACATCACAGACATAGTGAGATTGTGCATGTGAACACGGCACTGTACAGGCCTACAGGAAGCGCTCAGTACGTGCAAGCGTGCACTCCCTTCTCCTCCCTCCTCCAGCTGCAGGTGGCAGCTGTATTTCAGCAGCCACTTCACACTAACAAAACGCGCTGACCTTGCCCATGGAGTGAGGCCTGGCCTTCTGTCCGCTTTTCTCTGTGTGTAGCCGCTTTTAGGGAGCGAATGGATGACTTGCATTTGTTGCATTTTATTTAAGTTTCCACCCATCATCCTAACCTTTTGGCTGCTTTGCCAATCTTGGGTTTCTCCATAGAATGGACCAGTTCTCCCTCCAAGTTTTGCCTTCTCCAAATGAGACCACGATGCACAAGTTATCTTTCCACATTGAATGAGACGGGGGCATGCCACAGGCTTCTCCCAGCTGAGTTCATTAGTGGAGCAGATACATAGTGAAGATCTGCAATGTGCTTTACGGTGGGTCACACATGGATGTTCGGCCCTGTTCAATTTGGCTAAACATAGTTTAAGTCTCAGGCCTTATTTATTTATCTCGTCCACCAGGAGTCCTGAAAAGGTTGATTGAAAGTCAGCAAGATGGCTCAGAAAGTGAAGGCACTTCCTAACAAAGCTCAGGACTTGAGTTCGATTCCTGGGATCCACATGGTAGAAAGAGAACCGACTCCCATAAGCTGTCCTCTAAACAATTTCCATGTGTCCACCATGGCACACACTCCCACACACCAATAAATTAGTAATTAAAAAACAATTTTAAGTACTTTCAGGGGTTAACGAGATGACTCAGTGGTTAAGAGCACTGGCTGCTTTTCCAGAGGACCTGAGTTTAATTCCCAGCCCACACATGGCAGCTCACAATCCAGTTCCAGGGAACTCTCACACAGACATAAATGTAGGCAAAACACCAATGCACATACAATATAATAAAACAATTTAAAGTGTTTTCAGTGGCACTGGAGGATGGCTCAGCAGTGGAGAACACTTTGTGGTCTTGCGGAGGAAGGTTCAGTTACCAGCACCCTCAAGGCAATTCACATCCATATATAACTCCAGTTTCAAGGGACCCAATGCCTTCTGACCTCCAAGGGCACCACACACACACACACACACACACACACACACACACACACACACACACACATATACACAGACAAACATTTATAAGTGCACAAAAGGAATAAGTAACTTTTTGTTTAAAAGGTTCTGTCCAATGCATTGCTACAAGTAAGCATGCAATATGGTGAGCCATTACCAAGCTACCAACAATGGAGGTGGAGTTAATTTAACTAATTGGTGAGTTTTACTGCTCATTAGTCATACCTGCTGTTTTATAAAGGCTCAGAGCCCATTCGATTGCAGAGCACTGACAGATGTAACAAGGAGCTGGGGTACAGTACCCTTTTACACATGTGAGGACCTGGGTTCCACCTCCAGCACCAAAAGAAGGCATCTGGTGTATAATTTCTAGAATCTTCTCTCCATCTTCCTCAAGCTGGGGAACATTTGCTCATTCCCACTTCCTCCGGCTTTCTGGGCTTCCTGACTTCTTAGTATTTACCAGCAGGGGTTCTGTGCTCACACTGTCAAGTTCTTGGTTATATTAAGAGAACTGAGCTCAGGCAGGGCAGTGTGTCAGCTATCCTGGGTCACAGCCACCCTACAGTCAGGTTTGTTACCCTTTCCAATTGCCAGTTCCTCTTTTCTTCCCTCCCTGGATTCCTCCCTTTCTCTTCTCTCCCTCCTCTTTCTCTCTTTCCCTCCTTCTTTTTGAGACAAGGACTTTCTGTTTATCCTAGGCTGACCTGAAATTCTCAACCATCCTGCCTTGGCTTCCCAAGTGCTGGGATTGTAGGCTTATGGCACCACACCTGGCCACATTCTCTTTAATAAAAAAAATGGAAGCAGCTATATGTTATAGAGCACAGCTGTCAGCCTAGTACTCAGGAGGCTGAGGCCCTGACTCCAGGGCTAGCCTGCGGTTATGTAGTGAACTCCTACCTCAGATCCGCCCCCAAGAAAAAAGAATAAAAGGAAGTTATATTAGGAGAAAAGGGGCATTGAATTATTTCAGACTCTTAGTACCATCGTGCCATCTGTCCTATCATTTATCTAAAGTCCATCTCTGTTATTCTTGCCCTGGAATTTTTCATCTTAGAAAAGTTGCTCTTGTTACATGTGCATCTCACTGTGAGGCCGTCTTTCCGAGATTTAGTAACAATAGTTTTAACAACACCCAGATCTCACCAGGCGGTGGTGGCGCACACCTTTGATCCCAGCACTTGGGAGGCAGAGTCAGGCAGATCTCTGTGAGCCTGGTCTACAGAGTAAGTTCCAGCACAGCCAGGGTGGTTACACAGAGAAACTCTGTCTCGGAAACCAAAACCAAACCCAGAAACGAACAAAAAAGCCATCCAACTTTCATTGGACACTTACTGAGTTCGAAGCACTGTGCTCCGTGACTTACATATATTTACATCTAGTAAACACTTCTGAAGCCATCTATTCTCGTCATTTGTCCTTTAGTTTCCCACTTGTGACCTCTTAAAATCCACACAGCTGCAGCTCTGAATTAAAATGATTCATGTCTTCACTCTCTCCTGGATGGTCCTAACTCCAAGGTCGGACAAGAATCCAGCCTTCCAACATCTGCTGGAATGGCGACTCCTAGGGCCAGCTGGCTAATGCAAGGCCTTGACTTGGAATAACTAGTGGCTTTGTGCTGGACAGCATAAGCCAAAATGTGTCCATGGATGTGCTGGCCAGAACAGTGGCTGAGCAATGGAGCAGGGGAAAGTAAACGTCTGGAGACTCTGGGAAAGATCTGGAAGTGCCGAGAAGGAAGTCATTCCAGATGGAGCTCCTCTGTCACCAACGAGGCTCTCCAGAGCGGCTCTTTTCCCTGTCCTCATCTGCTACAGGCAGACTGGCAACAGGCAGGTGAGATTGCTTCCCTTTCCACTGGGAAAGTCTTTCTGACAATCTCCCAGGAGCCAAATTTCCCCACCACTCCCAACGGCGCCTCTGTTCCTCTCTGCAATTTGCATGTTTAAAAAATTGGAACTAACCTCCCCACTGTGCTGTTAAATCTGAGGTAAGAGCCCATGCTTTTGCAAAATCCTCTCCCAGGGCCAAGCCGGGGGAGTCGAGTGTTCAACAAATGGAGTTAATTAGTGAGGCTGTAAGGATGAGAGGAACCTGACCCTTGGAAGGTTCGCTGGAATGGGCTTACAAATAAATAAATATAGCTGATAGACAGCTTTATCAGGCGTACGTGTATCTAACATGAACAGACAAATGGCAAGAGGGCTTCACATCTGTGTGCCTTCTTCAGAGGGCAGAGGCAGGTGGAGGATGTAGATCATTGGATGATAAACAACTTGTAGGGAGAACAGATGGGCCTAAGGAGGAACGTGTGTGTGTGTGTGTGTGTGTGTGTGTGTGTGTGTGTGTGTGTGTGTGCGCGCGCGCATATTTAGTCCAGTCTTGGGTTTGGCAAGACTGGCTGACAAGCAATCCCCAGGAAGCCTCCTGTCTCTCACTACTGGACTCAGCTTTTACGTGGTTGCTAGGGATCTGAACTCAAGTCCTCACTTTTGCCAGCAAGCACTTTATCACTAAACCATCTCCACTGCCCCCTGGGTATTTCCTTTGGAGGTGTGGATGGAGCTGGGATGTGATCGATAGCCTGAGATGGTCTGTCCAGGCTATCCTTAAGTTTCTCTTCCTGGGGTATGCATTTGAAGAAACCTCCGAGAGGAGACTGAAGGCCATTGTTGTCCCCTTTGGTGGCTCTTTCAGTAGAAGAAGGGCCATCACAGTAAATGCTCTCCCTGGTCTCCCTTAAAATAATCAACATATCAGACTGTTGCATTTGGTGCTAAAACTCCCTGTGCTTCAAAATCAAAGTACTCTACATTCCCCTTGCTGAGTGAGGTAGAGAAGATGCCAGAAGAATATGACTTGTTTTCTTTCTTATTTTTAACTAACTGTAGAAATGCTCCAGTGGGCATCCATCCTCAGACGTGTGTGTTTTCAGACATGTGTTTTGTACACAGTGACTGTTCGATATGTATTATCTAGTCATCTGACTGAGACTCCAAGGAGACCAGCATCCCAAAGAAGCATAGATTTTCTTTGCACCGTTAAGCAAACATCCTAGGGATGTGTATGCAGTAGGCAATTACTAAATGCTGGGGAGCATAAGTACAGAAGGTTGAAAGTTAGTGAAGCAAAGCTGCAGTATAGATAATCAAAAATCAAAGTTGCTGGGCCTAGTCAAACCACTTCTCAAGGCTCTGTGTGCAGATAGGAGAGGAAGTACCAGCTGGCAGGCAGGTCTGCCTTCCAGTTAGACTTCCATCAGGATAACGTTGCTGTTTGTCTGGGCACTGTAGCAACAAGATCCTGTCTCCAGAATAAACTTCTGCTGGGATATATGAATTAGGTGGTTGTCCTGGTTAGTTTCTATTGTCTTGTCACAACCAAAAGTCACCTGGAAAGAGGAACCTCAACTGAAGAAATGTCTTGATAAGACTGGCCTGTGGCCATGTCTGTGAGAGATTGTCATCGATGATTCATGTAGGAGCTCAGCCCACTGTGGGCAGTACCATCCCCAGGCTGAGTAAGAAAGCTAGGTGAGGACTAGAGAAATGGCTTTTCCAGAAGAGCCAAGTTTGGTTCCCAGCACCCATGTCATGCATCTTACAGCTGCCTGTAACCCCACCTACAGGGGATCTGATGCCCTCTTCTGGTCTCTTCACACACACACAGCATACACCCACACAAACACATACGTAATAAAGTAAAAGTAAATCTTTACAAATTTAAACAGAAAGAAAGCTAGCTCAGAAAGAGCCAGCAAGTGAGCCAGCAAACAGTGTTCCTCCCTGGATTCCGCATCTAGTTCCTGATTAAGTTTCTGGCTAGCCTTTTCACTGACAGTACTTAAATATGAACTCAGGAATCTGGATGGCCAAGTAACAACAGAGCTCATGAAATTATAGGTTTTTATATTTCAGGAAAATTGGTGAATTTGGACAGCTTATGTATCTCCTTCCCAATAAGGAAGACAGCCTTGGCCTCCGAGTTCTGGCTGACAAGGGTTTGTTACCAAGACAAGCTCTGGAAGGGAAAAAAAATATAATGTCCTCAATTATCTTGCCAGCTTTTTAGTCATTTAGGAAAAAAAAATCCATGCGCCCCACCTCGACAATCCTAAGTAGCTCAATTTTCTGTGTGTTGCAATTGGCTGTTCTGTCTGGGGACCGCTCTACTCTCTGGCTGGAGTGGGTGGGGTTTGTCATGAGGCAGCGACACAAATTCTGGTTCTCAAGACAGTCCAACCCTCAGATTTTGTTCCATTTTCCACCAACCACATGTCTGTCTTGTCTTGTTTTCTGTGTGGGGAGAGACTGTAGAGCACAGGGACCTTTAGCAAAGGCCCCAGCTGCCATCCTGCCCGGTTCTGCCACCTGCTGGCTGGCTGGTTCCAACTTTCAGGAGTCCGGTTTCTCTGTCTGTCAAATGGGTACAGTAACACCTCCCCAAATCACAGACAGGGTTGACGGAAAGGGCTGGGCACAGGTGATGGTTCTTTCCTCTGTGTTTGCTGTCCACAATCATCACATAGAGCTGCCTGTCACAGACCCTTGGGACTGGCCCTACTAAGTCTGGAGTTGATTCAGAAACTGCCCTGTAGGTGGTGCTGTGGCCTGGCGAGTGCTGGAAGAGGTGAAGGGGGGTTGCGGGGGGGGGGGGGGGGGGCTGCTCTGAGGTTTTAGAGCCTGTGCAGGTAACACCAGCCTGGATTTCCTGTACTACATGTCCTGGGTGTGTGTCCCTCCTGAAAGAACCCCAGTTGTCACAAGTGATTTCTCCTAGGGCCAGTTACCTGGG
Organism: Onychomys torridus; assembly: GCF_903995425.1. NCBI lineage: Eukaryota > Metazoa > Chordata > Mammalia > Rodentia > Cricetidae > Onychomys > Onychomys torridus. The sequence continues at coordinate 91,892,132 of NC_050450.1, forward strand.
ACTGAGATTCTCTTATATCTACTTTTCTGTCCTCTCCAGTGGATGGAGCTAAAGGTCCCGCCTCACTCTCCTGCCCAGGCTCTACTCCCACATGCTAGACCCTCTGATGACAGGTTGCCCCCCCCCCCAACCGAGCCATTTAACCCACATTTGGCTGGTGGGAACTGCAGCAGGCAGTGTGTCTGCAGCCCCCTAGATCCCTAGTGAGCCTCTTAGCTACTGGGGAGTCTACAGTGGGAAACCCTCTTGTTTTGACTTCTCTCCCAACCATGCTAAAAGCTAGGCAGTCTAGGAAGGAGGGGAGCCAGTGCTAAAGGCAAAAAGGCCTGGGCTGCTGAGTTGGCTCATGGAGGGAAAGGGTTTGTTCAAAGCACTGAGGATGTGAGTTCAATCCCTGGAACCCACGTGGGAGAGAAAACTGACTCCTTCAAGTTGTCCTTTGACCTCCATATGTGTACTGTAGTAGGTGAGTATGCACATATGTACTAGACAGATGATAGATAGATAGATAGATACATACATACATACATACATACATACATACATACATAGATTATAGATGAGAGATGGTAGATGAGAGATAGATAGATGATAGATAGATAGATAGATAGATAGATACATACATACATACATACATACATAGATTATAGATGAGGGATGATAGATGAGAGATAGATAGATAGATGATAGATAGATTATAGATGAGAGATGATATATAGATGATAGATAGATAGATAGATGAGAGATGATAGATAGACAGACAGATGATAGATAGATAGACAGACAGACAGATATATATATATAGATAAATGTTTCCTTTTTAAGGCAAAAAGGACCAGCGTGTTGTGTGGACCTCAGAACTCAAAGGCACAGTTTTCTGGTCCAGTCTGAAGAGTTGGTTTTGGAACCAGAGCCCTTCCTTTCCTGTCTGAACTGGGATTGACACCCTCCTTGCACTCAGTGGGATAGTTAGTCAGCAGGCTTGGTGTTGTACCGGGCACCACTGCTTTCCAAGTGGCGAACTGCTATTTAATGAGGAGCAGGTATGTTGGGGTCGGGTCGGAGGGAGCAGATCAGGAGGGGTGTGAAAGAGAAGGGATGGTGGGTTCTGCAGAGGAAGACTTCTTGGTAGGATTCTGCCAACCCACCCTTATTCTGCTGACCCCCAGGGGCTTTGTGGCAGTCATCTGGGCACCAGGCAGTGAGCTGACTGTCCCATTTTATTCTACAAAGCAAATAGATGGGACCAGCCTCGGAGGGTCAGACACTTTGGCCCTCGGTGGAGAGTGGGAATGCCGACCATCTCTATCAGCAGTTTTCTAGCCGGAAAGCTGCGGGGCCCTGAGGGCAGCACCTGGTCTCCATGGTGAAGCCTACACTGAGCAAATTACAAGCATTGTGGTTCTCTCTACCACGGGGTGGGGGTGGGGTGGTGGGGTGTGGGGGGTGTGGGGTGTGTGTATGTGGCCTGGAGAGAGACCCTGAAGATAAGTGTCGTGGAGGCTTGGGAAGCTCTATGACAGGGTTGGTTATACACCCAGTCACATCTCATCCTGGAGAATCACAAAGGAATGTTCTTACACACCCCAGTGCCCTTGTTCACGCTGTTTCTCTGCAGAGCCTGTCCTTCCCTACCTCCAGCTGTTTGCATCTGCCAGGGTCCCAGCTGCCTCCTCTTCTTCAGTGGTCTGGACAGAGGAGCTCTGCCTCCTATGCGTGGCTCTGACGCCATCTGCATATGTCTCCCACCACTGCTGTCACACTGAAAGATCAGTATTTGAAGCAAATATGGCAGAACATGCTTGAATCCCAGCGCTCAGAAGGCAGAGGCCAGAGAATCACTATAGGTTCGATAGTGATTGAGCCTGGTCTAGATAGTGATTTCCAGACCAGCCCGAGCTAGATTTCTAGCCTCCAGAAAAATAGGGATGGAGGAAGAGAGGGAGATCATTACTTATTTAAGTGTCTCCTATAGCATAGATAGTGCATTCTTGAAACAAACAGCTGGCCAGGCTTTTCTATAGGTTTGACAGGTGTGGCCACCACCTACCTCTACATGTGTCTTGAGAGTATCTTATCCTGTTAGAAACTTGGCATAGAGTCACAGAAATGCTTGGAAGGGTTAGGGTGTTTGTTGTTTTTTTGTTTTTGTTTTGTTTTGTTTTGTTTTTTCAAGACAGGGTTTCTCTGTGTACCTCTGGTTGTCTTGGAACTCACTCTGTAGACCAGGCTGGCCTCAAACTCATAGAGATCTGCCTGCCTCTGCCTCCTGAATGCTGGAATTAAAGGCGTGTGTCACCGCTGCCCAGCACAGTTGGGTTTTTATAGAAAGCCAACTGGATAGAAAGATCTGGAACAATGAGGCCTTCTTTTAGATTCCAAAGATCTAAACTTTTTTCTTTCCTTTCCTAATAAGTAGGAAAAACTAGCTTGGGTTGGTCTTTAAATGCTGAATTTGTGCTCCAACTAGCTAAACCTATTGTTCCCATTTGAGGCAACCTACTTATCTTAAACTCTCCCACTGGAGGGGGAGGGACACAGGGCTTCCCAGGCAGGAATCCAGGGGGGACACTACAGAGGCCACAGAGGGAAAAGCACAAAAGCGTCTTAATTTGATTTTGTGATGCAGAAACAAAGTGTTCCGCTTGTTTTGCTCTTAAAACGGAGAGCAGAGAACAGAAAATGATTTCACAAATGAAGGAGTGAAAAGCCCTGCCTTGTGTGATGGCCAGTTTAGGAAGACAGCGGGGGGTGGGGGGTGGGGGAGGACCCCGCGGGAGACAGGGACAGTAAAAGGGATGAGGGGGAGGAAGGAGAGGACAGTGTGCAAAGACGCCGATGAGAGAGGGTTGAAACATTCAGAAGAGATCGAGCCAGAAACTTGCACATGTGCTTGTGCATGTGCATTGCACATAGACACACATACACTCACACACTTTGTGTAATCAAGGATTTGCTTCATAAAATCAATGTTTTTCCTACAGTAAGAGAAAATCTGTGTGTGTGTATGCATGTGTGTGTGTATTTGTGTGTGTGTGTGTGTGTGTGTGTGTGTGTGTGTGTGTGTAGACTAGAGAACAACCCAGGCTATTATTCTTTAGGCACTGTGTTCTTCAAAGCCTGGAGAAGATTGTATGACAGCCTTATTTTTTGGTTTTGAATGAGTAAGTTTATGAAGTATACAGCAAGCCAAAGTAAAGGAATAAGTAGCAAGTAGCCGATGAAAGGATGTGTGGGTGGCTAGATAGGCAGATAGACAGGGAAGAGCATCATTAAACTGGGTACTCAAAGCATCCAGCAGAAACCGACTAGGGACATCTCTTTAAGCCAGCCATCTGGAGTTTCTAATAGAGGGAGTCCGGGGCCGATCAGTGTCCCCCCTGGGTGATGCTTCCAAGTAAAAGAACAAACAGCAACAGAGAGAGATGACAGCATCCAGCCAGGAGCGTGTACACCTAGCAGAAACCAACAGGGAAGTCGAGGCAGCCAGCTGGAGTTCCTGGTGCGGCTTTCTGTCCTTGGCTGAACTTCCTGCTTCTCGTCCCCTCGCCAGGCACTGTGGGGTAAATGGGCGTGGCCTCTGTGGGGATGGTTTCCCCTCTGACTGGTTTCCAGGGCCAGTGATTTTTCCCTCTTGGGCTTTTTTACTGTTCTCTTCCATCCCCATCACAGAGTTAGGGGGCCAGTCCATGCCCAGACAAGGGGCCTTGGAGGACAGCTTGAGACAAACATGTTTGGGTCTGAAATGGAGATGGGAGCAGCCCCGCTTCCAGAGGCAGCTTCTCCGTGGGCTCAAACAGCACATGGCAGTTTACCAATGTAACATTTTTAGACAGCACTCATGGTTTTTTTTTTTTTTTTTTTTTTTTTTTTAAAATGAGACAGGGCCTGTCATTGGCTTGGAACATGACTAAGTAGACTAAGCTAGCTGCCCAGTGAGCCCAGGGATCTGCTCATCTCTGTCTCTGCCTCCCGTCACTATGACTATAAACCTACTCCACTATGCCCAGCTTTTTTTCTTTTACTATGGGTTCTGGATATTGAACTTAGGTCCCTGTGTTTGCAGGGCAGGCATTTTATTGAATCATCTCCTCAGCCCTAACTCGGTAGTTTTTGTTTTGTTTTGAATAAATTTTCAGAGAGGAACACCCTTCACCACATCCTGATTTGAATGATTTCGTTCCTCTACAGTCTTGCATTCAGGTTCTTGGGTGACACATCTCCTTTTGACTTTTTGTACTTCTGCAGCTATCAATGATCGGTCCTCTGGCGTTTTCTGTCCAGGTTTCTCTCTGTGCTATTCTTTATCTGCCTTTTATGTTGGAGATGCCCTCAAGCTCTTGGCTTCCTTTTGTAGCACTGAGAATACTGTAGAGTAACATACTAAAATTAAATGGACTCTCTGTGGGTGTCATCTGCCATTGATGAATTTAACCCTCAGAACCAGAGGTCCTGGCTGTTTCTTTGGTGGATCCCCAGTGTCAGCTGCAGTGAATCTTTTCTGGGGCAATTTTATGTCCCTGGGGGCTACTGGGTAGGAAATAGGAGAGGAGAAAAGATTCTAATGTCCTATAGTGCAGTAGGGTGACTGGAATTAGCAATAATTTATCGTGTGTTTCAGCATGGCTGAAAAAAGGATTTTGACTGTCTACAACACAAATAAATGATACACATTAGCAGTGAGGGCATGTGAGTTGACCATCATGCATGGTATACATGTAGCAAGATATTACACCATGAGGGCTGGGGAGATGCCTTTTACTTCTCCAGGCATGACTCACACGCACATGCCGCTCCCAAAACATACATAGAATTAAAATAACGCAAAGAAGTGTACTTTTTAAATCCCATTGTGAGGTCTGGGGAGATAGCTCTGTTAGTCCAGTGCTTGCAGTGGAAGCACAAGAACCTGCATTCAATCCAGAACACCCGGAAAAAGAAGCTAAGGGTATGTGGTATATGTGCAGCTATAATCCCAGTGCTGGCGAGGCTGAGAAAGAGCATTCTTGGTGCTTGCTAGCCAGTGAGCCTAGCCTGCTCAACAAGCCCCAGGCCCATGAGAGATCCTATCTCCAAAAACAAGTGGACAGTATCTGAGGAATGACACCTGAGATTAGCCTCGGGTACATGCACAAGTGTGAACAAACACATGAATATACACACACATATGCATGGGTGTGAACACACACACACACACACACACACACACTGTATTGTACCCCAAAAGTAGGTGTAATTATGTATCAATTTAGAAAATTAAAGTAGGGGGGCTAAAGCTTGATGGGTCAGTGCTCACTGAGTGATTGTGAGGACCAGAGTTCAGGTCCCCACAGCCACGAAACAAGTCAGGTGTCCTACACATACCTGTAAACCTAGCTCTGAGGACCACTGAGGCTTGCTGGCTGCTAGTCTAGCCAAGAAAATGCAAGGTGCAGGTTGAGGGAGAGACTCTGTCTCAAAGAAATAGGTGGAGAGTGATAGAGGACCCCTGGCACCTTCTTCTGGCTTCCATATGAGTGCACAGAAGTCATCCCCCAACATGTGCAAGCACACACAGATACATACATCTATGCATGTAAGCATAAACAAATAAATAACCAAGCTTTAAGTACTTAGTATAAAGCCTATCAATAGAGAATATTAAGCACCATGCTGATGCTTTGCTTTTCTGCTCTTCCTGTTCATTTGGCTTTCGACCTTCGATGATCTCTCCACCAAATAGACTTCCTGGTGGGTTGGAGAAAGGTGGGTCACTTGGCTGAACTGAATGGGAACTTGGGGAGTCCCAACTTCTTTCTTTTGTTCCAGCCATTGTCTCTCATATCTCCAATTGTCTTCAATTCTTTATGTAGCCAAGAATGGCCTTGAACTCCTGAGCCTCCTGCCTCTACCTCCTGAGTGCTAAGATTACAAGTGTGCACTGCTGTGCTCTGTATGTTCCTTATACCAACTTCAGGCAGTCGCCAGCTGTCCTTTGTACATTTCCAGTGCCCACCCCATGCTGAAATTTCAGGCCTTGCCAAGCGTCTGCAGCTTGTCTTGGCTCTATCTTCGCTAGTATCCCCTTGTGTGGGCACGTGGTCTTCCGATGCCTCAGTACCCATGATGCCTCTCTCTGCTTCCCAGCTTCAGAAATCTGTTGACAGCTTTGATCTTCTGCTGGAGTTTCCCCTCACTCCTTTTTGTCTTGTGGACAGATCCCCCCCCCACCCACACACACCTCTTATCCCTTGCTTATGTCACATTTTAGTAGGCTTTCTGCAAGAAAGAAGTCATCGTGTGTTCCATTTGCTACATTTGGAATATGGGGGTTACAGACTTAAGAATCTCAAAATTTGAATTAAGTTTAGTTTGTAAGCTAATGAATGCAAACATAAAAATTAGACATGTTTGTGGGTCTCCTTGGGATATTTCTATACACACATGCAGTCATGATTAAATCAGGTTCAGTATATCTCCTAATTGTATCACTGCTTAATGCTGGACATTTTCCAGATCTTCTTTCTCTGACTTTTGGTAATCTGATTTACATTTTCTCCCCCATCCTGCTCACCCTACTGTGCAATTGCACCCCAAAACTTCTCACTGTCTCTACTATGATTTAAAACCTATGGCTCAACCTGCCCCCCCACCCTCACTGTTTCCTGCCCCCCACTCCCAGGAAACCAGTATCCTTACTCTCAACTTCCAAGAGAGCAACTTTTTTCTTTTCTTTTTTTTTTTTTTTTTTGTAGATTGTGCATGTAAATGAGACAACTTCTCATTGTTAGTGTGTTACACATGTGTGTAAGCCAAAGCTTGATGTGTGGTGTCTTCTTCGATTACTTTCTTTTCTGAGACTCTCTCTGCCTCCCCAAGTGCTGGGATTACTGTACCTCGGTGCTGCATTTCCCCCCAGCCCTTAGGTTTCAAAACAGGATTGTGCTATTACCCCAGACTGACTTGAACTATGTGATCCTCTTTGCCTCTGACTCTCCAAGTATTGGGGTTATCTGGCTGGGCACCATATTTGGTTTCTTTTTAATTTAACTAATTAATTTGTTTGTTTTGACGCTCGAGGACAATTTTGTTAGAGTTTAAAAGAAAAACTCAAGGTAGGCAAATATGTAAATCTCCAAATCTTCCCAGAGGAGGAAGATGTGAAAAGAGAGAAATACCTGCTGTTTGGTAAGCAGTCACATGGTAGAAGATGAAGGTGCCTTCAGAGAAAAAGAGAGAGAGAAAGAGAGCACCCAGAGTGTCTGCGAAGGGATGCCCAGGCTATGGCCAATATCCAAAAGAAAAAGAAGTTACGCTTTTTGAGTTAGAAGAGTGGGCAGGCTTAGCAGAGCTATGTGGCTGTAGCTCCATAAGCCACCGCCTATTTTTATTTACTTATTTATTTATTTTTAGGAAGCTCCATATTATTTTCCATATGGCTGTACTACTCTACACTCCCACCAACAGCGCACAAGCCTCCTCTTTCTCCACACCCCGCCTTTGCTATCTCGGGTCTTTTCAGTGCAAGCTCTCCTTTGCTGGAATGGGGTGCCGGCCCCCAGCTGTTTTGAAAGACTAGAAATTTAAATCTACCTTGTGTTTTTGCAAAATACACAGCGGGAGACTTACTCACTCAGGACTGTACAAAGCCAGGAAGACTTTCCGAATCTAACTGACCAAGGAGTTTGTTTTCATTTTCTGAGACAAGGTTTCACTATGTAGCTTTGGCTGGCCTGGAACTCACCGAGACCCACGCACTTCTGCTTCCTGGGTGCTGGGATGAAAGGCATATGCTGCCACACTCAGCAAAGACTGATTTTATTTTGTTATGTGTATGTGTATGTGTCTGCATGTGGATGTGTGCGTGTGAATACAGGTGCCTGAGGAGGCCAGAAGCATTGGCTTCCTGGAGCCAGAGTTAGAGGCAATTGTGAGCCACCCCACATGGATGCTGGGGTCAGCAACCAAGCCCCTCTGTAAGAGCACTACTCACCCCTACCCACTGATCCATCTCTCCAGCTGCATACTAATTCTTAGAAAGACAAAACAAAGATTTTAAAGAAATGGCTTGGTGGTTACGAGCAAATACTCCTCCAGAAGACCCAAGTTCAATTCCAAGCACTACTTGTAGGTCCAGCTCCAGGAAGAACCAGTGCCTCTGGCTTCTGCAGGTACCTGAAGTCAAATGCACATACCCACCACATACACATGATTAAAAATAAAATATTTTTTAAAGATTATTTATTTATTATGTATACAGAAGAGGGCGCCAGATCTCATTACAGATGGTTGTGAGCCACCATGTGGTTGCTGGGAAACTGAACTCAGGACCTCTGGAAGAATAGACGGTGCTCTTAACCTCTGAGCCACCTCTCCAGCCCAAACTAAAATATTTTTTAAATGAGGCTGGAGAGATGGCTCAGTAGTTAAGAGCACTGACTGCTCTTGCAGAGGACCAGGCTTTGACTCCCAGCTCCCACATGATGGCTCACAACAGTCTAACTCTAGTTATAGGGGATCCAATGCCTTCTTCTGGCTTCCATGGGCACCAGGCATGCACATGATACACAGACATTAAATGCAGGCAAAAGCCCATACATATAAATTAATTTTTTAAATGAAAATAATGTCAGAAAATGAAGGAAATTCCAAGAAGGGGCAAGAGGTGTTTGAAGGAACAGAGCTTTGATCTGGAGAGAACTGGAAAGTGTTGATACTCTTTAATTGGGAGACTAGGAGCCTCGGGGGTGGTTGAGTGATTCATTTGAATCCAGGTTCTTTAAAGTGACATCCCTGCCCTGGCATCCTTGCCACTGATATATTTTGTGTTCATATCAATGCCTAAGCTCCCATGAAAGGGTAAACTTGAAGGTAGCTGGGCACAAATGGACAAAGGGTACAGTTAGTTGTATTCGTCAGGGTGGGTTAAACATTCACAAATAAAAAATGAACCTCAGCACTGGGAGGCTGCATCAGGAGGATTGCAGTGCGTTTGGGGCTAGTTATACAGTCGGTTCCATGCCAGCCTAGGCTTACATAACAAGACCCTATCACACAGACCCACAGCACAAGGCACTCACCAAGCCTTACCTCCCCATCTCCCCACCCCTGACAGCAAGCAACTTCAGGGAGGAAGGATTTTTTAGCTTACAGTTTATAAGGGGATGTCAGCCATCACAGAAGGGGAGGTGTTGAGGCAGGAGCACCATCAGGAAACAGAGCAGACAGGAAGTGGAGCTGGGCTATGAGACTTCAAGGCCCACCCTGAATAGCCCACTTCTTCCAGCAAGCCTCTGCTTCCTAAAGGTTCCGCCACCTGCCAAAGCAGTGCCACCAGCGGAGGACCAACTGTTCAAACACAGGAGTCAGTGAGGGATGCTCAGATTCAAACCACAACACCCTCTTGATTTGGGGATCTTCTCCCCCGCCTCACATGTGGGGCCTCGTAGTTTGCAAAGCAAAAGCAGCAGGGCCAGGGATGATCTAGGTGTAGAGAAGGCTGAAGTTTGTGTTATTTTGAACATCCTCTGTAGGAAGCATAATACAATTATGGACACAAAACAGATACAAGACATAGAAAGGGCCATTTGTAAGTAGAGAGCCTGAAGATAAACTTGGCAGCTGCCTAATAAATCCTCTGGCTGGGACAAGCGCATGACTTCCCAGGAGCCAGTAGACTTCGTGTGTGTGTGTGTGTGTGTGTGTGTGTGTGTGTGTGTGTGTGTGTGTGTACATGCATGTCAACATGTGTGTGAATGCACGCCCAACAACATGAAGAGACCAGAGGACAAGGTTGGGCATCATCTTCAGGAATGCTGTCTACCGTCTTTGAAACAGGCTCTCTCATTAGCCTGAAGATCATCAATTAAGCTAGAGTGGCCAGCCAGTGAGTCCCAGTGAGATCCCTGTCCCCACATCCCCAGCACTGGGATTTCATACCACCATACCAAGGTTTAGTGCTGGGGATAGAATGTGGGTCCTCATGCTTGCAAGGCAAATGCTTTATGGACTCAGTCCAGTCTTCTGGACTTCTAAATGTCGTCCCTCAAAAAACTTGCTCTTCCAGCTTCTAGATCACTTTCATGAATGTGTCCCCAAATCTTTAGTCCTGCAGATTTTGCTGAATGCTCACATATATTCAAGGAATTGAGCTGGGCTCTTTCTTACCTGCCTCTGGGGTTGGTAAGTCAAGCGCTGGCCTCACCTGGTCCTGGTTAAGCATCTGGCCCTGACTTGGAGTCTGGGCATGGGTGGTGACCAGGCAGAGGAGGGGTGCAAACAGTGCCAGATGAGAGGGCAACACCACTGTGCTCTGGGATGCAGGTGGCCTTCTGCAGGCACCAGGCTGCTCCTGCGTACAGAGAGGCCATTGACCTGAAGGGAATGTTCCTACCTGTGTAGTGAGCTCGGCCACCTTGGTGGGAAAGGATCAGCTGTTAGCTGCATTCACCTGTCAACTGTCCACTCTCTGGTGGGACTGGAGTCAAATGTCACCACACAGCATCAGTGGCAGCACTGCACCTGGACACTTGGTTTGGAGCCCAGCTGACAGCTCCATCACCGCGGTTGTCCTTGACATTGTCTGGACCTTTATGAGCTGACTGAACCACCCTGTCTGGAAAGCTCTAATCACTAGTCTGTAGACATACTCAAAAGGGTTTTCTTTTCCCTCAGAATTTTTAACCATCAGGAAACTGCATACTCGTCATGGTTTCTGAGGCCCCTCTCATCTGCTTAATGACCAGGCCTTGCCACAGACTCCTAGAATATTCTTGCAGAAGGCTCCATCCCCCTAATCCTTTTTCCTAAGAAAATAACTCTGAAGGGCCTACTTTAGTTTCTGAGGTCAAGGTCAACATGAGCCTGGGGAGTAGAGAGACAATACAGACACCTCAAGTTTGTCTTTAGTCAAGTTGAGAAGGTGATTGCAGGAGTGGGGGAGGGCATGAGTTCAGTGCAATGGGGTGACTAGGCGGGTCAGGGCCCTTGGGAGCCCCAGATCTGCTTTCTGATATATACTATTCTTCTTTGGTTGCCCTAAGTTAGGATCTGACAGGGAGGGAAGAAAAGCAGCCATCATCCCTGAGGTGACCTGGCTCAGTATTCTCACTCAGAGACACACTGTACCCAACCCAGACTTGTAAATGCATTTTTAAAGGCTGTCTAATGAAACAAAGGCAAAACAGCTCGCATGCACTCTGCCAGCCTCTGTGCAGAACAGGAGTGGGGGAGAACAGAGGCTGTCGTAGCCAGGGAAGGAGGCTGGGGAGCTGCCCAGATGGCACAAAATGCTTTGGGATGGGATGTCTGGGTTCACCGTGACCCATTTCCATCCAGGAACCCAGATATCCAGAGAAATCTCTCCCTTTGTTTACACTAGTCACTTTTAAACCTCCCAAGTCTGCCTCTAATTTGGGGCCCTATATCTTTAGGAGTTTCATCAGTGAACTTCAAAACTTGTGGCTATTATATACCAACATTCTAGTATAGCAAGAGCTTTCCTGTGCCTGGGCTTCAACATATTTTTTTGGAAGGAGAAATCAGCTTCTTGTCTGATTCTCCAGAGGGCTCAGGAACCAAATCAGAGAGCCTTAGTCTAGACCTTACTGGAGGCAGGAAAAGGCCAGCCTACCCATAATTTCAGCAGGGCCTCTGGGAAGGGAGATGCAGGCCATGTTCACCTCTGGAGTGAGGGAGGCTGGGTACCCCAAGGGAAGGTAGGGCCTGGCTGTACTTTTCTCCCTGTTGTTAGATATGCTCTGTGTTTCTTCTCTCTGGCAAACTGTCAGGAGGCTTCTGGAGATGCCCTACTCAAATCTCTGCATACTTGACACTCATAGGGAGCCAGGTTCTAGACTGGCTATGGAGTATATAAGGAAGATCAGACATGGGTCTTGTCCACCCATGTGGCTTACTGGAGAACTGGAGGTGCCCAGAAAGTTTACCACACCCTACATATAAACAAAGATGAGAGAGGGGCTGGGAATGTAGCTCAATTGATAGAATGTTTGCCTACCATGCATGAAGCCCCAGGGTCCAACCCCAGCATCACATTAAAAACAAAACAACCAACCAAAAGCCAGGTAGTGGTGACACACTCCTTTAATCCCAGCACTTAGGAGGCAGAGGCAGGTGGATCTCTGTGAGTTTGAGGCCAGCCTGTGCTATAAGAGTGAGTTCCTGGAAAGGCTCCATGGCTACAAAGAGAACCCTTGTCTCAAACAAAGAAAGAAAAATAAAAACAAACAAACAAAACAGGCCTGGGGAGGTGGTGGCAAGAGGGTCAGGAGTTAAAAGGCATTCTTGATGACAGCAACTTCAAGGTCAGCCTGGACTATATGAGACTGTCTAAAAAGATGAAACAGGTCTAGGCAGCTGGGAGAGAGAAGGATGAACTTAGCTCCTTCTGGAAGTTAGATGGCCACTGGAAAGGGGAGTCAGTTGACATGTTTCTTAGAGTCAAGCACCAGGATGCAATGCAGGTTGTGATGTCTGAGACCCTCGCATACCTATCAGGATGATGTCACAGCAATTCTTCCTCCAGTTGTCAGAGCAGCTGAGGTCGCATCCATTCAGTACACCTAGAGATTGGTCCTTAAAGTGGGGTCGGGCACTGGAAGCACCCAGGGCAGCACAGAGATGTACCCTGGGTTTGGCACCTGATGCTGACTCAGTGACTCCACTAGGAGCTACTCACTCTTGTCAGTTCTGCAGCATTAGGATTCCATGACTCGGCAGTCCTTGGTCTGAGGATGCAGCAGTTTGAAGATTTGTGGGTACTGACAATTAGGTCAGGAGAGAGCTCATAAATCAGAGCTGCCAATCACAATAATAATCATTACTACACATGAATGAGAACTTATTAGGGATTAAGGTCCACACAGTGTTTATGGGATAACCTACTAGACAGACCTTTGGATTGTGCAAAGGGAGGTGAGTTCAGATGGTCAACACTCCATGGGCCTACCTGGTACTGTCTTCATTTCCAGTTAATCTCTTCTCTCCAAATTACTCACTCAAGCATCTTCCATTACCAGTCATAAGCCATGACCCATCAACACGGTTAATATTTTTTTTCTTTGAAACAGGATCTCATATAGCCTTGAACTCACTATGTGGATGAGGCTGACCTTGAACTCCTGGTCAACCCCTTTGAAGTGTCCTGAAGGGTAAGAGCCAGATAGGACTCCCCACTTCTCCTAGTTTAGCTCCTCATTGTATGAGAGATAAAAACTAAAACCCATATATAGGAGAGGATAGCTTTTTGTTGTTTTTAAAGATAGGGAGGGTCTCATGTAGCTCAGGCTAGACTCACTATGGCCCCCTGAATATTGGGATTACAAACATCCACTTGTACACCTAGTTTTAGGCCCTGTTGGGGATTGAACCCAGGGCCTTGCACTCTACTAACTGAGCTCTATCTCCAAACTGGGAGGGATTTGCTTTTCTAAACCATAGAAAAGTACCCTGAGCACATCCATGACTGCTCTGTGAACCCAACCAGGGAGGCCTGGGTTATCCTGCACTGGCTACCCACATGATCTTGGCTGTAGAATCTTCTAGGGAAGGGACATAGATAATAAGCTGGGCACATGCACACACACACCCAAACTATATTACTCTCCTTTGAAGCTATTTCCTTCTGTCACCGAGGCCACCTGGTGCCCCTGTGGGTCAAGAGGCTAAGATCAGCAGGTTAAGCCTCTCCAGAGTGAAGCCTTCTTTTTGTTGTTGTTGTTTTGTTTTTGGGTTTTGGTTTTTCAAGACAGGCTTTCTCTGTATAGTTTTGGTCCCTGTCCTGGATCTTGCTTTCAGAGTGAGGCCTTCTTGAAGACCTGTGTGAAGAGATCTGTGAGAATAATCTGGACTAACCTCTCCCCAGCCCTGTGTGAGTAAAATACACACTATGACCAGCTTCAGAGCACTGAAGCTGCCTTTTGCTTTGAGACCAGCTTAGCTGCAACCCTTGCCCGACTCTATAGTCCTCTAGATCCAGGGCCTCTTGAGCCTGTCTCCCTGGCCCATTTCTTGACTGTTGGCCAATGGCCCAGGCCCTAGGGTGGGCTTGCACAGCCCTGACCCTTTACTTTCTCCCTGATCTTTTCGGGTGAGACTCCTGTGCTCCGCCCACCAGAGCCACATTGCTGTTTGCCTCTGCCATCTTGAGCCTCTGTCGTTGCCCCAGCAACTAGTAGGAAGGAAGCCTGATCGCCAGTGGTGTTTATCTCCTTAGCCTCCTCAGCCCTGGAACTGGGGCAGTAGCTCAAGAATAGGCTGCTATGACCGCTACACTCAAACTGAGTATGCATGGGGTCTCCCAGGACCACAGGTCACTGGGATCCCCTGGAGCTTCTGACTAGGCAGGTTTCTAGGGTGGACCCAAGAATCTGCATCCAACAGCTGCCCAGGTTCTGCTGCTGCTGGCCAAGGGACCATTCGAACCATGGCCATCAGGCAGCTCTTCTCCCATCTTGTGCTAGGTACCCACTATGTTCCCTTCTGTCCATGTTTGTATAAGAAAAACAACACAGCAGCAACTCCAGGCCTTGGGTGGGGTGAGGATCATGAAGAGAGTGGTTCCTTCCTCCTCCTGTTCTCATTCCTCAGGCAGCTGGCCTGATGTATTCAGAATGTGAACTTCCTTCTTAGCCAGCCTTTGCCGGGGCCAGAAGCGTCACAAGAATCAAGACCCTGCTTTAGCCTTGGATCAATTTTATCCCCTTTTTGCTTGGAGTTTCTCTTGGTGAGAGTCTGATATTTTATTCAGAGTGTTAAGTGGCTGACAGAATCTGAGGGTGGCAAGGGATTACTTTGGAAATGTCTCTGCAAGGCCAGGCATGAGAGAAACACTTTGAAGGAATATTGCAGGCTGGAGGGCCTTCCCTCAGGAATCTGTCTTTTGTGGTGCTCTGTACAAGATATAAGCTTGGGAGCCCAGCAACCCTGCTGTCGTCCTTTCCCCCAGCTCTAGACTTTTGGGGATTCTTGTCATCTCTTGGCTCTGGTTTTGACAAAATCCCAGCACCTCAGCTCTTGCTTGGCTCTAGAACCTCAGCTTCCGTCCTCTGTTCCTTCCTCTCCTCCCTTGTCTTTACCAAGAATGGAACCCAGGACTTCACACATAAGGCAGTCATTCTACCAGTCAAGCTACATCTCCACATATGTGTGTGTGTGTGTGTGTGTGTGTGTGTGTGTGTGTGTGGTGTGGTGTGGTGTGTGTGTATGTGTGGTGTGTGTGTATAGTTTGTGTGGTGTGTGTAGTGTGTGTGTGGTCTGTGTGTGTGATGTGAGTGTGGTGTGTGTAGTGTGTGTGGCGTGTGTGTGGCGTGTGTGTGTGTGTGTGGCGTGTGGTGTGTGGTATGTATTGTGGTATTGTGTGGTGTGTGTATGATGTGTGTGTGTATTGTGTATGTGTGGTGGGTTTTGTGTGTGTGTATTGTATACGTGTGGTGTGGTGTGCTGTATGTGTGGTGTGTGTGTATTGTGTATGTGTGGTGTGGTGTTTTTTTTGTGTGTGTATTGTGTATGTGTGGTGTGTTTTGTGTGTGGATTGTGTATGTGTGGTGTGGTGTGGTGTATGAGTGTGGTATGTGTGGTGTGGTGTGTTTTGTGTGTGTGTATGTGTGTGTGCGCGCACACACATTTCTGATAGAAGCAGCAGTCTACAGGAGTAGTATCTATTTCACTGTCCTCTGACAGTCCCATGGAAAGGTTAGTGCAGTCAAGGCCCATGGAGGGTGGGGAACAGCAGTGGAGTTTGAGCCATACACCAGGGTATATTCTGTCTATCAAATTTTCTTCCACTTCCTGAAGTCAGCCAGGGAACATGATGGGCAAACGTACTCTGCACATCATCCGGTCAGAAGAGAGGCCCTTTGCCTGCTCTAATGTGAGCCAGGAGGGTAGAAGAGAAGAAAGCAGGCAGGTTTGGGAGAGCCTTTTCTCTGAGGGACTAGGTGGGGTGGGCTGGGGGACTGCATTTATGAGGCTTGGGTGCACACATTCTTACTCTGGGAAATGTGATGCCCAGGCTTCTAGATTTATAGAGAGGGAGAGGCTAGACTGTAAATCACTTCTGAGGCCCTGATGGGGGTGTCTGGGGCTAGAGTACATTCTGGAGTGGGAAGAGCTCCACCCATGCACCGTAAATTGTGTTCCTGCGGCCACTCCAGTGGCACCACAAATATCCAAAAGGAAGAGGGAGCAGAGGAGCCAGTGTAAAAGGCGTGCCCAGGAGACCTGGCTGAAAAACAAAGATGCCCTACAGGATGCCAATTACAACTCCCTCCACTGTGGTGCTTGGCTTTGTAAACTTGGCCAAAGCCCCTGATTATAGAGTAGGAAGAGCTTCAAAACCAGAGATACATTTAAGTCCTGTCTCCACCTGGGATCATCAGTTCAAAGTCACAGAACGCACCATGGGCTAGTCCGTGGAAGCAGGAGAGGAGACTGTGCATTTGGGGTTGATGGGTGTGAAGGGAAGCAGGGAAAACAGGATCGGGATGGAGGGGAAGTCAAACCAAGAGGGTCTGAAGTCTCAGTCCACTCCACACAGCCTGGGAGCAACCCTCTCTTGTCACGGCATGTGTCCAGGGTCCAAGCAAGATGGCAGTACTTTTATGTCCCTCCTCACTGGTTCAGTTGCCCAGGGAGGGGTCTGACCTGAAGGTCAGGTCAGGAAGGATGGGTGGATGAGTGGATGGGTAGGTGGGTGAGTGGATAGATGGAAGAATGGATAGATGGGTGAATGGGTAGGTGTATGGACGGGTGATTGAGTGGGTAGATGCATGGCTGGGTGGGTGGGTGGCTAGACAGACAGACAGATAAACTCAGACCAGTCTTGCCCAGAGTGCCAGCCTAGAGCCGTGGGAGACCCACAATAAAACAGGAGTTTCAGCCTGCAGCTCAGTGAGAGGAACAGGCCTTAGAGGGGGAGCCATGGCCGGACCTGCCCTGTTTTTCAAGATCATCAGTGATCAGGACCAGGAAAGAACAGCGGTTAGTCTTCTCTCCACACTGAGGACAATGAGAAGCAGGCAGCTGACAAAAGGCTCAGGCTTCCTTGTAATCCCCATCCCTCACAAGGGTGAGAGATGGACAGTGTCTACTTCCAGTCCTGGCCCTGGCCTTCACTGGCAGGTGGCTCATAATGGTCCATCCATCGGGGCTGAGAGAGAAAACAACAGAGGCTCTGCTATGGATACCCCTCTCTGGGTACTCTGGGAGCACACAGAGGCCATAAAAGCAATGTTAAGAGCCCAGCCAAGCAGCGTCAGTGCAGGTATCTATGTACGACTGCATGCAGGTTTTTATGTTTACATAGATATGTGTATATCAATTTAAAATTCAGTATGAGAGCCAGCCACGTGGCTTAGTGTGTAAAGGTGCTCACTGCAAAATCTGGTGATCTAAGTTCAATTCCCAGGAACCACAGATAGAAAGAACCAATTCCCACACATTGTCCTGTAACCTGTACTTGTATGCTGTATCACACACACACATCCCTCCCACTCATACACACACTAAAGAAAGTAAAAATAATAATAAAAAAACCCCAAAACTTACTATGAGCCAGGCAGTGGTGACACACACCTTTTATCTTAGCATTCAGGAGGTAGAGGCAGGTGGATCTCTGTGAGTTCAAGGCCAGCCTGGTCTACAGAGTGAGTTCCAGGACAGCCAAGACAACACAGAGAAACCCTGTCTCAAAAAACTAACTAACTAACTAACTAACTAACTAACTAACTAACTAATAATAAATAAATGCCTCATGATGAGGAAGATTCAGTCTGGTCCCTGTGGAATACACCACTCCCTCATCAGTCCAGGCTGATGTTTCACGATGACAGAGTCAGCCTGTCTGATTGTCCTTAGGGCTCCTATCTGCAGAGAGGGGTGCAGGGTCTGCACACAGACACTCAAGATCCGAAGGCAGCCACAGGCAAGGCATGAATAACAACACAGGCACAGAGAACAGAGCTGTGAGCGGGACCTACCCAGTCTGAGAGGTGGCAAATGGATAGTTGCAGATGTGGGAATCAGAAAAGAGAACTCCATTCAGAGCTGTGCCACTTGAGACAAGTTACTGAAGCCATCTGAGGCTTTGCCTATTTGTAGAAGAGGATCAAAAGAGTGCCTACCTTGTAAGAGTGTTGTAGGGATTAGAAGAGTGTGTGTGTGTGTGTGTGTGTGTGTGTGTGTGTGTGTGTGTGTGAGAGAGAGAGAGAGAGAGAGAGAGAGAGAGAGAGAGAGAGAGAGAGAGAGAGAGAGATGTGTGGCATCGCTCCTGGCACAGAACCAGGGCTAATAAACAGCAGCTATTATAAGCCGGTATTTTTATTTCATTTGGATATCAGATCCACTTCTATGCTTTCCACAGCCTTCTGTGTGATATGTTTAGTGAAGTAAGAGGTGGAGAGCCAAACTGCAAGGTGGAGGAGACGCCAGGCATACGGGGATGGTGGAGAAAAGGCTGGGAGTGTAATGAGACCCGCCCACGTGCCACCAGCCTTGACCTCGTCCAGACTCTGCCCCTGGAACTTCGTGGTCCTCCCTCAGCTCCTGAGCTGCTGTCCACTGACGGCTCATGGCATCCCACTGGCTTGGAGAAACAGCCTCTGCAGAAGTGCAGACCCTTTATGCTAGTAGCCTCCAAAGTGCAAGTCCTCCTCAGTGGCCCTTCATAGACACAGCCAGACCAGCTGTAAAGAGAGGGGGTGGCACATGTGCCTGTGTGCCCGTGTGCCCGTGTGCCCGTGTGCCCGTGTGTGTGTGTGCCCGTGTGTGTGTGTGTGCCCGTGTGTGTGTGTGTAATGATCTGTACATATTTGTGACATGTGTATGTGTGAGTGCAGGTGGAGACCAGAGACTGGCACTGGGTGTCTTCTTCAATCCCTTTGCACCTTATTGTTTCAAATAGGGTCTCTCCCTGAACCTGGAGCTCATTGATTCTGCTAGACTGGCTGGCCAGTGAGCTTCAGGGATCCATCTGCCTCTGCATCCCTAGCTCTGGGGTTACAGATGCATGCATGTGACTGCCTAGCTGTTACGTGAGCATAGAGGATCTGAGCTTAGGTCGTCATGTCATGCTCGGCAGTAAGCATGTAAGTGGCTGAGTAATTTCCCTGCTCCCAAGAGAGACTTTAATATGCATGGGGATAGGGAAGAGTAGAGTGGTAAGGCTGAGGAGCAGTAGAAACCCAGCAGGCAGGCTGGCCAAGCCGGACTGTGTGAATGTTTTGGAGACCTTCTGATGTGGACGGGCCATGTCCATCACCATCATACCCTCCCATCTGCACTGGTGGCAGTGGCCTATCCCTAAAGCTCCTTCCTCTTCCTCCAACCAAGGCTGGACCTAAGGCCTCTGATCCTCAGCTGTCTTTCTCCCAGATGGTCCCAGGTAACTCGTCCTTGACCAAGGAGAGGGGTGGGGAGGAAAGACGAACCAAGGCCTTAGAAGAAGACTGGGCGCAGTTAGTTTGGCAGAGTCCCTGTCCCCTAGGTGGTCCTAACTGCTTTGAGGATCCTGATATGAGAGGCAGCTGAGCTTCCCGACCGTAATAGCCATGGGGTCCTCCTGAAGCTTACCTCATTCAGGAGCCTCAAGCCATGCTTTTCACCCCTGCTTCCCTTTTCAGAGTAGAGGGAGCTTGCCCAAGGGGTACTCCTGCAGAGGGCTTATGCTCATCTAATGTTTACATGCCCTCACCTGACCAGGCCTGCTTGATGCACCCCATCAAGATAAAAGGGGCAGATAAAATCCCATCCTGCCTTTCCTTAGGTACCTTGGTCCGGTGGAGACAGGAGAACACAGAGGGTCATTATGTGATCTTCCTCGGCAGCAAACCCAGCCTCGCATCACTGTGGGTTGGCCTCCTCCTCCAAGGATCCTCTCCTCAGACTGGTACCTGGTGTGGGACAGAGAAAAAGCAATATTTTTATTTAAATCAGGTTGATTATAAATGTGATCTCTTTCTAAAGAAGAAAAGGGAAAAGTAAAAAAAAATAAAAATAAAAATAAAGTAAAGAAGAAAAGGGGATATGATACAGATATAATAGGGTGAAAGGGTAGATTAATGAACTTACTTTTAAAGAGCAACAACCTGTTTAAAATGTTTTACATTGGTATAGATTTTAGTCTATTGATACAAACCTAAAGTTAATTTTGTTATACTGTGTGTATATTTCTACTCTTGTTTAAGGTATTATGTTTGTACAGCTCATTTAAAATTGTAATGGATAATTAAAAATAGATTAATAATTAGTCATCTATGATAATCATACTTGTAGCCATGTTAGTTAAGTCTTCTAGGTATACAGTATACACAGAGATATTTCAGATAGATAGGTAATCTTCAAATACTTCAAAGACCTACAGAATATGGCATTTAAAATATTTTTAAAATTTAGACTTTCTAGACAGTGAGACATGTCTGCTCCTGGCAGCACCGATTTACTTCAGAGAGGAGGATGGGCATCGAAGACACTTCATATCTTATCTTCACCTTGGCAAAAATAGCCATTTGGGCAAGAAACTGTTCTTGCCTGGACTGCTTGATCAACTGGACATGCAGGACCCATAGAAAGGTGACCACTGAACTTTGCTTGACAAAATGGTCCTTCAGGTTCCTGCTTCTCAGAGGAAACTGCCAGAAATTCTACAGGACACTAAGAAAAGTGACCAAGAGACTCTAGCCCTGTGGGCTGAAGACAGTTGCCCCAACTTTACAAAGGAACATTAGGTGACTGTCCAGGCTGCCAGCTGTCCCCTACAAGACTCCCGAAAGTTGCTTGCATCCTTCTCCCATTTCTCAGGTAATAGTATATCCTTCTGAGGTCTTTGATGTAGTTGAAGACTAGATTTATATAATTTTCCGTAGTTATGATAAAAGATAAGTTAGATATAAAGCTTTAGACTCATAGGATAGATAGAATATTTTGTTAAATTTTGCCCAAACAAATAGACTAGCTATTGTAACTATAATTCTTGCTTGATAATTGTTTTGTTATATGTAATTTTACTACATAAAAGTTAAAACCTTCCTTTAAAAAAAAAAAAAAAAGAAAAGGGGAAGTGCTATGGATATCGCTCTGTATAAATAAAATGCTGTTTAGCCAGTGGCCAGACAGAAAGTATAGGCAGGACAAGAGAGAAGAGAATTCTGGGAGGTGGAAGGCTGGGGCAGGGAGACGCTGCCAGCCACTGCCATGACAAGGAAGATGGAAGGTACAGGAAAGCCATGAACCAAGTGGCAAAGTATAGACTAATAGAAATAGATTAATTTAATATAGAAAAAGTAGATAACAAGAAGCCTGCCATGGCCATACAGTTTATAAGTAATATAAGTGTCTGAGTGATTATTTTATACATGGGTTGTGGGACCGCAGGGGCTTGGTGGCACCTGGAGGGAAGATCTCCAACTATAGGTACCCCAATTCCTTGGCCTCCTTGGGATGGAGAGGCCACAGAGCCATCTGGATGCAGAGTGTGTGGTATCCATGGGCTGTTTTTAGTTCTGTAGAACAGGGGCTGTAATTTCCCTGCTGTTTCTCCCAGGCAAGACATCTGGTGGTATGCATTGAGGAAGGAGGTCTTCTTCTGAGCAGACAGGCAAGTCTGTTTCATGGTGATAGGCCTGCCTGCTTGCCTCTTCTGCCTCTCAGAGCCACTTGGCTTTGCTCTGAATCAGAGGGCCCACCTAGAAGCCCATCTTCTGTCTTCTGTCCTTCTCTGGCTGACTCACAGGTTGACAGCCTGTGGCCTCCCATCTTCCTCTCCATGTCCCTCTGCCTAGCCTGGCACCTGTCTTTGTTGTGAGGATTTAACCTCTGAGATGAGCAACTGCCATCTTGGGACATTCAGCTATGCTGACTTGCAAAAGATCATCCCAGCTGGGCTTGTTGGTCGTTGACAGCCCTGGATGAAGGAGAGGGTTGTGAGACCCTATCTGAGGATCCAACAGCTCCCTACCACCTATTGTATGTAGCTGTTTTTTGTTTGTTTGTTTGTTTGTTTTTGTTTTTCACTATTTTCTCTTTGAGGGACTCACCACCAAGCATCCCAAATAAACAGAGACTTATTCTTTCTTCTGAATGCCTGGCCTTGACTTGGCTTGTTTCTAGACAGCTCTTCTTACATTAACCTGTCTACCTTTTGCCTCTGGGCTTTTGTCTTTCTCTAGTCTATATACTTTTCTTTACTTCTTACTCCATGGCTTGCTGTGTGGCTGTGTGGCTGGCCCCTTGTGTCCTCCTCTCCTTCTCCTTTTCTTGCTCCTCCATCTCTTTCCAGATTTTTCCTCTTATTTTTTCTCTCTGCCTGCTAGCCCTGCCTATCCTTTATCCTTTCTAGCTATTGGCTATTCAGCTCTTTATTAGACCAATCAGGTGTTCTAGACAGGCAAAGTAACACAGCTTCATAGAGTTAAACAAATGCAACATAAAAGAATGCAACACACCTTTGCACCATTAAACAAATGTTCTACAGCATAAGCAAATGTAACCCATCAACTTGTATGCAACTCTGCCTTAACTGTATGTGACCTTGGGACTGAGCTAAAGTCTATAGACTGTGGAGGACTGGATGGGGGAAATCCATCTATGTGATAGGAAAGCCCTCATCTTTTCCTGATGTGGCCTACTGGGGAGGAATACCCACCCACACCCCTGTAAATAACCCCCCACTTAAGCTCTGCAAGGAAGCCCAATAAACTTATAGGTTGCCCAGAGTGAACTGCAGTGGAATAGTGCCTTGGTTTGTTGTTGGGATCTTAAGGAAAAGGGGTAAACATTACTTATAATGCCTACCCCTGGGAAGGCATGTTAGCAACAGCCTCCCTTGTGGTATTTTGTCTGACCCTCCTGTGTAGTGCCTCTGCTCATCCCCTCAGCTCACCAGCTACATTGACTCTACTGTGGTTCCTGATAATCTGGAAATGAGCAGGGCTGACAGCTCTGTGGAAGCTGGCTGAGGAGGTAAATGCAGAACAGAGCTCCAAGCGCTGTGCTAATGGTGGCACACAATGGCTTTCAGAGTTCACAGAGGGAAACCTGTCCATCACAGTTGGATGTGCCCCAGACCAGCCACCAATAGAGCGTGCGACATTTGAGTAAAATGATTTCTGATAGTGTAATGACAAAGGTTATGGATGAGATGAAAAGACATGCCTTCCAATGCCTTGTAGAAAGAGTGATTGTAAGACAGAACGCTCCCAGGAGCCATGCTTTATAATACTTCCCCTACAGACACATAGGCACCCTAGGGTGTTCTGAGGACACCTTTATTGCAATTGTCCTAGGCACTGAACTTAGCAGCTCTACTTCTGGGGTTGAGGGTGTAGAGACAGAAGGAACTCCATTGAGTAGTAGGGTGGAGATAGGAGTCGGCCCAGCAGGTGAACTCCAGGAGTGGACAGTGCAGATGGGGGCACTGGTGTGAAGATGTGTACTGCATCCAGAATAAGTGTAGTTTGCCCTGGCAGGAGCTGGGGGAAACAGCAAGAGGTATCTTTAATGAGGCTGGAGAGATGACTGAGTGCTTAAGAGTGCTTGCTGTTCTTGAAGAACACCAGAGCTCAGTTCCCAGCTCCCATGTCAGGCAGCTTACAACTGCCTGTAACCCCAGCTCTGGGGGATCTTCAGGCCCCTGCACATGTGTGTACACATACATACACAGACACACGTACATATTAAAAAATCTGTGTGTGTTTTTGTTTTGTTTTGTTTTGTTTTGTTTTGTTTTTTGAGACAGGTTTCTCTGTGTTGCCCTGGCTGTCCTGGAACTCACTCTGTAGACCAGGCTGGCCTCAAATTCACAGAGACACACCTGTCTTTGCCTCCTGAGTGCTGGGATTAAATGCGTGCGCCACTGCTGCCCAGCAAGTAAATCTTTTTAAAAGCACTGTTCTCAGATGGTAGATGGAGTTAAATCCCGAAGGCCTTGAATGCCATGCTAAGGAGGTCACAGCTTCCCACCCTTAGGCGTCTGTCCATCATAGTCTCTGATTCCTCAGGAACAGGGAAGGAAGCAAGCAAGGTGCTGAAGGGGAAACCTTAGACTGTAGAGGGACGCCTGCTCTCTCAGTCATACCATCAGAGGGCAGGGCTGCCAACTGACAGAAGCTGCCTCCTTGCTTTACATCCTAGCCACTCTGCTTGCCTCACCCTCCACCCACCTTGCTCAGGAGAAAGGTCACTTCTGCTCATCTTTTTGTCCCTAAGAAACATGCCAGGCCAAGATCAAGAAACACTCCTTTTTTGTATGTAAGACAGACTGGCCTCAACCCTACTCTCTATAAGAGAATGACCCTGTGCTGTGGGATGATCCTTTGCACACTGCGAAGATTTGTCGCTGTGATTGGTTTAATAAACAAGCTATTTGGCCAATAGCCAGGCAAGATAAGCTTAGGTAGAAAAACCAAACTAAGGAGGGGAAAAAGAAGAAAGGCAGGATTGGAGTCACCAGTCAGACACAGAGGAAGCAAGATGAGAATGCCACACTGAGAAAAGGTACCAAGCCATGTGGCTAAACATAGATAAGAATGATGGGTTAATTTAAGTGTAAGAGCTACTCAGTAATAAGCCTGAGCTACTGGCTGAGCATTTACAATTAGTATAAACCTCTGTGTGGTAATTTGAGAAGTGGCTGCCAGGTATTTGGGAGTCACTGGTGGGACAGAAAGTTTTATTTACAACCCTGAACTTCTGGTGCTCTTGCTTCCATCTCCTGAGTGCTGGGATTACAGATGTGCACATACTATACCCAGTTCATACAGTGTAGTTGGTTGTTTTTTAGTCTTTTACTCTTAACTTTTTTGGGGGGGTCTGTCACCCAGTTCCCAAATAAATCATGCCAAGTCTTATTCTTTCTTATGAATGCCTGGCCTTAGCTTGGCTTGTTTCTAGCCAGCTTTTCTTAACTTAAATTATCCCATCTACCCATTGCTCTGGGCTTTTATCTTTCTCTAGTCTCTCTCTCTCTCTCTCTCCCTCTCTCTCTCTCTCTCTCTCTCTCCATATATATATATATATATATATATATATATATATATATATATATATATATATATATATATATCTTTATTTCTTACTCAGTGGCTTGCTGTGCAGTTGGGTGGCTGGCCCCTGGTGTCCTCTCTCCTCTTGCTTTCTCCTCCTAGATTTCTCCTCTTATTTCTCCTCTCTGCCTGCCAGCCCTGCCTATCCTTTCTCCTGCTTAGCTATTAGATGTTCAGCTCTTTACTAGACCAATCAGGTGTTTTAGACAGGCAAAGTAGCGCAGCTTCACAGAGTTAAACACAAATGCAACATAAAAGAATGCAGCACACCTTTGCATCAGTAAACAAATGTTCCACAGCATCAACAATGTAACACATCTTTAACTAATATTCTACAACAGTACAGTGCTGGGAATCAAACCAGGGCTTTGTGCATGCCAGGCAAACACTCTACCAACTAAGCTGCAACCCTAGCTCCTTAAGAAATACTCCTTGAGCCGGGTGTTGGTGGTGCACACCTTCAATCCCAGCACTCCGGAGGCAGAGGCAGGTGGATCTCTGTGAGTTTGAGGCCAGCCTGGTCTACAGAGCGAGTTCCAGGAAAGGCTCAAAGCTACACAAAGAAACCCTGTCTTGAAAAACCAAAAAAAAAAAAAAAAAAAAAAAAAAAAAAGAAAAGAAAAGAAAAGAAAGAAATACTTCTTGAATGGATGAACACATGAATGAACAAACTTCTTTCTTTTGCCTGGATTTATGTTCGCCTTCCTCTAGGCCTGTCAAGGGGTTTCATTTACTTTGCAGCTTGAGTCTTCTTGGCATCCTCTGAAAATGTCAGACTCTGAGTCCTGGGTACTAGTGTTGGATATGTGTCTGTCTTCTAGCCAGGCCATGAAAAAGGATGCAAACAGTGCATGTCTTTGTGACAGTAGGGAATCATTAGACATGTCCTGCTGGTGGGAAAAGCTAGCTGTTGCTGCTGCTGCTGCTGCTGCTATCTAGAGACTCTGTCCTCTATTCATCTCCCTTCTCTACTCTTCACTGGACCAGGCTCAGAGAAGGTTCTTGGGGCTATGTCTTCAAACTGCCTCTCCAGAGGTTCTGCCTGCCTGCCCAGTACGCTATCTTTGCTTAGGGTGGGTTTAGATGGCTCTCAGCTGGCTGATGCCTGGGGACATCCAAAGGCTCCGGAGCGCTTCTGAGTCATCAGCTTCCCCCTGCTCTTCTGACAGTTTCCAGGTATGGAGCCCACAGGACTGAGGCTAAGAAACCAAGTTAAATAGGAACACTCCTGGGCAACTGAAGATGGCAGGAATGGATGAGGCTACAGGTAGGGTCAGACATTTGAAATTTTGCCCAGAGGAAGATCTATTGCAATCAAGAAGTTACTCTTCCTTACAAAGATGCAGATTAGTACCCTCCAGCTCAGCCAGTGAAAACAGGGAGGACAGGCAAGGCTGCTGTGTGGGTGGAACCATCACAAACACCCTGGACAGAGAGCAAAGCAAAGGCACACCAAATGGGGGTGTCTGTCCTGGCATTCAGCAGATTGTTTCAGAGGACACCAGCCTCAAGGAGAGGGCTACTGAGGAACCCCCTCCAGTGAGACAAAGGTGGGGACAATTAGCAGAAAGTGTGGAGATGGAAGGGTGGGTGGGTGAGGATGGGGATGCCAACTCCCTATATCCTGTGGGTTTTGAACTAGATCTACAAAATTTAGAACAAATCAAGGGGTTGGGACTACAGCTCTGTTGGTAGAGTGCTCGCCTAGCATATAAGAGGTCCTGGGTTTACTTTCCAGCACCTCATAAACCTGGTATGATGGTGGTGACTATAATCTCAGCACTCAGGAGCTGGAAGATGGAAGATGGGGATTGGAGGTTCAAATAAGTTTAAGGTGATGATGTCTCAAAACAAAAACAAAGCAAAAAACAAATGTTGATTCAGCCAGGGAACATGCAGGAGTGACCTCTTGGTCCCTTCAGACTGCAGGCTTCTTACCAGCTCACGGATGTTCATTATACTTCAGTGGAGAGTGTGGAGACAGGTCTGGGAAGCACCAGTGCTGTACCCTCAAGAAGAGAAAGGCTGGGTCTTACTCAGTTTCCTCACCTGTGACATGGAGACAATCATTGTATCTGCCCCATAAGTGTGCGATGGCTAAGTCAACCCTGAGAGGGTATCATATACTCGCTGGCCAGTAAAGATAATCGAGGGTCATTGAGATAGCCCAGTGGGTAAAAGTGTGAGCCTGTGACCCGGATTCAATCCTTAGAGCCCCTGTAAAAGTGGAAAGTGAGAACCAACTGCACCAAGTTGTTCTCTGACTTCCACGTGTGTGCTTTGTCCTTTTCACATAGTTCAAGTTCAGAATGATAGAAAGCTGAACAGGCTAGGTCAGGCCTGACTTTGAGAACAAAGATCCTGGGCCTGGAGAGTTCCTGGTACCCCTAAGCCTTTATATTAAAATTTTGTTATTATTTTGGTTGTGTGTGTGTGTGTGTGTGTGTGTGTGTGTGTGTGTGTGTATGTGTATGTGCCCTACTCAGGTACACATACGTACTTGCAGGTGCTTGTCTAAGCAAGTACATAAAGAGATCCAGAGGCTAGCCTAGGGTATTGTTCCTCCGGAGCTATCTGTACAGCTCCTGGCAGCTCAGAAGATTTTTGAGACAAAAACTCTAACTGGGACCTGCGGCTCACTGCGCAGGCTAGATAGTCTGGCCAACGAACCTCAGGGATGCACCTGTCTCCGCCTCCCAATGCTGGGGTTACAAGTGTGTGTGCAAACACCTAGCTTTCTACGTGGGTTCAAAGTATCAAACTCAAGTCTTCATGATTACATGGTGAACACATTATTGATAGCTATCTCCCCAGCCCCTGGTTTTGGTTTTTGGAGACAGTGATTTATATAGCACAGGCTAGCTTCAAACTTGCTATGTATCTAAGGATAGATAACCTTGAGCTCCTGATTCTGCCTGCCACTCCAAAGTGCTGAGGCTACAAGCAGGGACCACGGCAGCTGGCCATTTGTTTTTGATAGGGTCTCATTAGATAGTCTAGGCTGGCCTTGACCTTGAAATTCTCCCTCCTCTCTTCCCAAGGCCGGGGTTACAGATGTGCAGCATCACACTAGTTTACCTCTGAGCCCACAGACCTTGGCTCTTGGCTTCTTTCCAGCCTGAGTCCTGCAAGGCCCAGGTGGTGATGGTATTTCTGAGTCTGAGTCTCATGTGTTCTCCCCAACCCCGGCTCCTTTGCACAGTATTTGACATGCAGCAGATGATTAAGATGCACTTTTGACCAAGCAACCCTCTCTCCACCAGTAGGAGGGAGAGGCAGCCCTACTCCACAGCTGGCAGTAAGTGGAGTCAAACAGAAACTGTGTAATTACTGGCCTTGGCATGCCGGGCTCTCATGTAGCACCCTCCTGGCTGTGGGCGGCCACTTAAGCCGCTTTCCTCACCCTCTAGCCTAGCCAGAGGGTTCCCCACCTGGAGAGACTGTTATTTTAAATCCATTCCCAGGCTGGCTTGTTGGAGCTGAGGAGGATACTTCTGTAAGTGAACAGCTGGTAACAACCCCCAAGTCAAAGAAAGCTGTGCTCATTTGTTTCAGGAGTGGGGGAGGCGGTTCAAGAGAAAACACACCTCCTCCTGCGTGCGTGCATTCAGCAACCCTTTTGGCTGTGGGGAATACTGCTTGCTGCTAGCATAAGAACTATTACCATATACATCAGAGCAGCCATGAGTACTCGCAAGAGATCCTCAAGATCAGGGCTCCTGATGCTCCTTCGTAGAGTTAGTGAGTGGACAGAGCAATCAGAGCCTCACTTGAGTTTACAGCTGATCCTCCTGCCACTCCCTGATAGCTGAAGACAATCTTGCCCCAGTACACTTGTGATGTCAGAAGGTGCTAGAATGTATAGAGTGTGAGAGTTTATTGGGGAGACTCGTCAATGTAGCTGTGAGGAAGTCATTATCCATGCTAGGGTGCAACTTGCTGGTGCTGTGCCTGCTTTGGGGGTTACCCATGCTCCTGGAGGCAAGCCTAATGAACTCTTAGGTTTACTTGCTAGACTTGAGTAGAATCTTAACTTGGGCCTGCCATTGGTACCCTATCTGGAGGAAGAAGCAAAAATTTGTACATGTCTCCCCAGGAACAAGTTCACACAGCACCCCTCAACTGTGGTGGTGAAGGACCTATGATCTGATGACTCAGGGCTTCATAGAGTATTTTATTCTTCCAGTAAACTAGCCAGATTGATACTTAGCATATTTCATAGACAGGGAAACTGAGACTCAAGAGACCATAAGGATAGTCAGGATGTACTAGAGCCATGATTTAGACTATAGCAGAAGCAGAGGACCCCAAGTGCAGTGGTTCAAACAACGCTGATGGGTACTTCTGCTTCATAGGACATCACAGGACGATAGGAAAGCATGATTTCAGGCGGTCAATCAGGGACGCAGGATCTTGCTTTTCCTGCCTTTCCAGGTCTCTTAGAACCAGAGTCATGGATTTTCTAAAGAAAGCCAGGCAGTAAGCATTTGAGGCTACGCAAGACACACAGTCTCCGTATTTACTTAACTCCTGTCATCCCAATGGCAGCCTTAGCTAATTTGCAAACGGAGTTGTGGCAGACTTTCAATAAAATTTTATTTACGAGAACATGCTGGATTTGACCCAAAGACCAGCCACAGTTAAGCTGATGGCCCTCCTGTAATCATGTTTTTTCCACACTGCTGTTCCAGGCAAGTAGCTGCGTCAGTAGCGTTTGGAAATGTGTTAGAAATGCAACCTTTCAGGGCTGAAGAGATGGTGTAGTGGTTACGAAAGTGTACTGCTCTTGCAGAGGACTCTTTGGTTTCCCCATTCACATCTAGCATCTCACAACTCCTTGTAACTCCAGTTCCAGGCGATCAGCACCGGCTTCTGGTCTCTAAGTACCACTGCACTTGTGTGCAAGGACAAACACATCACATATACCTATAACTAGAAATAAAAACAAATCCTTCTAAAAAAAAAAGTGCAACCTTTGGCCAGTCCACAGACCTGATGAACGAGAAGAGCCAGGTGGGCCCTGAAAACAAGAAGCCCTGTTGATGCTTCTTGAGCACACTGAGGGTTAAGAACCATGGCTCAAGTTGGCTGTGTTGGCACACTCCTGTGCTCAGCACTTGGGAGCCTGAGACAAGAGGCTGTTGTTTTATCTTCAGCACAGTGGCTGTGCCTTAATCTGCCGCTATTTCATCCAGCAATTGCACAGTTGCCAGCAGTCTGGCCACTCAAGCCACAACCTGGTGGGAATTCTGTTCCTAGGGCACTGGCTCTGCCGCTGCCACTAAAGGTTGCTTTAATTAAATGTCTCTTGTTCTGTTTATAAATAAAACCCGAGACTCAAAGGCTGGGGTGAAAGCCTGTCAGCTCAGAGAGGTTGAGTAGCACCTAGCTCACCTTCTCTCCTTGATGGTGTCTCCCCAGAAGCCTGCCCTTCAGCTCCACCAAAACAGAAAAATAACGCCACTCAAAACCCCTCCTTACTACTTCTGGTGCATCTCTCTTTCTCTCTTCCAGATGGTCTCTGATGCTCTATAAGTACTTTCTGTCAACTAGTTTGTAAATGGAAGTTTCTGTCCCACCAGTAACTCCCAAACACCCAGCAGCTACTTCCCAAATAATTGACTCAGAGGCTTAATATTACTTATAAATGCTTGTCCGGTAGCTCAGGCTTATTAGTAACTATCTCTTACACTTAAATTAGCCCATAATTCTTATCTATGTTTAGGCTTGGTACCTTTTCTCAGTACAGCATTCTCATCTTGCTTCCTTTGCATCTGGCTGGTGACTCCTACTCTGCCTACTACCTCTTCCCCGAATTCTCCTAATCTGTTCCCCCCCACACACCTATACTTCCTGTCAGGCTACTGGCCAATCAGTGTTTTATTAAACCAATTCGAGTAACAAATCTTTACAGTGTACAAGAGCACTAGTTGCTAATTCAGTCTCCAGACCCAAGGTTAATTTTATTTAATTAATGCAAATACAAACTCAGGGTTCACAGTGTGATCAAATATCCCCCAACAAGAGGATCAGAAATTCACAGTCTTTTTTTGGGGGGGGTGGGGGCTGCATAGCAAGTTCAAGGCTAACCTGGCTAAGTGAGAACCTGTCTCAAAGAAAACCAAACAAATTTTGTGATTCCAGAACTCTGGCTCTCAGGCCCCATAGGAGGTAAGTGAGTCTCATGGGGAGCAAGGACAGCTCTTGGTGCCTCCACCATCCCAGCATCCCAGGTGGACTCAGGTAGATCCCAGGTATGGGTACCTTTTAAACTCCCCGATGACTCTGAGGAACAGCTAGCACTAAGAAGCAGCACCCTGAAATCACAGAGCTGATTTACAGCTGTGCCTAAGACTACATCTGCTTTTCCAGCGAGGGGAGCCCTGTGCTCCTGAAGTCTGTCTGGGTGTGGTCTCTTTGTCCTGCTTCCCAATCCCTCAGCACCACGCTGCCTTCCTGGGAACTCTGTAGGGTTTTATCATTTAGAAAGACCTCAGTTCAAGTTTGTCCAACTAGCGAGTCTCCCAAAGGAATGAGACAAGAGACCTTCCTTGTAGGGGAGAAGGGGTATGGAAGGACACAAGGTGGGAGAGAAAGGGGGAGGGGATAGAAGGAGCCCTTGTGTTAGGCAGTATCTGCCAGAGAAGACTGCTCAGACATGGGTTCAAGTCCCCAGAAAGTCTTTATTAGCAGGCTGGCAATTACGCTGGGTGTTCAGGACCCCAGTGCAGTCCTGAGCCTTTCTCAGGGTGAGCTTTTAAGCACAAAAGCCACATCCTGGGATGACACACTTCAAGTAGCAAGAATAGTTATCCAGAAGAGGAACTACAGGTGCCTAAAAGCAAGATTAGTACACCTAGAGACTTTCCCAGAACTATAGACTTTGATGGATTAGGTCTTTGTTTCATTTTGGCTGGTGGTGCTGTCCACATGCTGAGTTTTGCAGCCCGAATGGCATTTCTATCATGGAGTCAGCTGTGTTAAGGTCTGGGGACCTGTTACATCTGGAGTGAAAATACCGAGAACAGCGGCCCGCCACCAAGGGTTCAAGAAAGGCCAATGTCTTTCTCTTCTTCTCAGATGTCTCCAATACCATGTTGCTGGGAACCCTGGCAGGTGTATACTCATGGAGGCCACGGAGCACTACAGAACCACAGACACAGTCCCAGGGCTCCCAGACCTATAGTGTATGTACTTAGGCATGTACTATATTCTCTATGCTTAGTGTAGGTCAGTCTGTTGAGCCTCCACAGCTGTCTGCTTTAAAAGTGAGGGGACTGAGGCTTCAGTTCAGGTGACCTGCCCAGGTTCAGGTGACCAGAGCTAAGATTCAGCTCAGACAGACAGTCTCCAGAGCTGAGCTGGCAGCCACCTTGCATTGTTAATCTTTCTTCACAACAGCCCATTTTACAGATGAAGAAGCTGAGGCCACAAGGAACTCTTCATGGCCACAGAGTGGGTGACAGTGGAGGCAGGGCCAACCCCTCCTTTTGTTGGCTTCTCCTCCCACACAATCCATGGCTCTGCCAGTTTGCACCCAGCCTAGTTTGGTTCCCTCCTCTCTCCCCGCCATCTGTCCCCCCAACATATTCTGGGCTTGCACGTGCGGCAGTGAGTCACAGGGGAGCTTGAGAGCCCCTCTGGAGTGAGTGGCAGGTTTTATTTCTGTTCAGAGCCATCTTGGGTGGGTGCGGGGGAGGGGGGAAGCTGCTAACTCTAGCCAACACACCCACCCCTGCTAAAGCTGTTGAGGGCGTGGGCAGCCCCAGAGGGGCTCCAGGGAGCCCCATGTCACCAACTCCCCCAGCACATCTCAGCACTCAAGGGAAAGCTGAGCCTGCCTGCCTCATCTATACTCTTCTGTTCCACAGGGAGGGTGCAGGGCCCCATAGCCAATGAAAGTTCCCCTCGGGAGCTTCCTGAGACTAAACTCTTGGTTCCTAAGCTCTTTCTGACTTCTCTACTCTGCGAAAGGCTGGAAGGAGCCCTGAGAAGTTGTTTGTTCAGGGCTTGCTGCCAGGCAGTCTGGAGGACAGACACATTTACCAGCCGTGGCTCCTAAGTGACTCACCTTCTCCCTCAGTGCTGTTTCCCAGTGTCGGTGACCGTAAGACATCATCTGTGCTCTGTCCAGGAGCATGCCCTCTAGCAAGCACCCTGGCAATGCCCATCCTGAGGGAAACTGGAACACCTTCTACTACCTATCACCCACTCCGTTTCAGGAGCAAGCTTCTGGCTGGCTCTGCCTTAGCTGCACTTCGTACTGCAACAACAGTGATGGTCTTAAGGGCACTCTCTCTCAGTTACTCTACCCAGCTCTGGAAATCAGCCCTGAGCTAGTCCAGTGGCAAGGGTGGGCTTCTGCCCTCTGATCATCTGAGCAGATCAGCTGTGTCCTCTGGGGCATGTTTGCCGAGGGACGTCCCAGGCCTCGACAGGCTCTTCAAGATAATGGGTACATTATCTCCCATTTAGCCAAACACTGCAAATACCAAGAGAATCCCAGTACAGCTTGGATCTGGAACATCCTAGAAAGACGTGGTTGAAGGCTCCATCTCTCACCTGGTGGCTGGGAAGTGGTGGACATTTAGGAGCCTTGTTGAAAGAAGTAGGTTACTGGGGGCATGCTTTTGCTCTGTGCAAGTGTGTGTGTGTGTGTGTGTGTGTGTGTGTGTGTGTGTGTGTGTGACAGAGAGAGATAGAGAGACTCATATAGCTGGCCTTGAAT
This sequence comes from Onychomys torridus, assembly GCF_903995425.1. Lineage (NCBI taxonomy): Eukaryota > Metazoa > Chordata > Mammalia > Rodentia > Cricetidae > Onychomys > Onychomys torridus. The sequence goes on from NC_050450.1 coordinate 91,925,894, forward strand.
TTACCAGGTAGAGAAGATAAACTTGAACTTCTGATTTCTGATTTCCTCAACCCTACCCAAGTGTTAGGATTACAGGCAAGTAGTATTACATTACACTCCATTTTTGCAATGCTAGGGCTTGAATCCTGCAGTTCCTGCAGGCTAGGCAAACACTGCAGCAAGGAGCTACACCCTAGCCTGAGGGCCTATTTCACTATCAACCCTTTCTTGGCTTCTTAGTCGCCATGCCTTCCACCTGATGTTCTGCCTCACCACAGGCCCACAACAGAGCCAGCTGACCACTGACCAGGATTGGAAATCTCACAACCCATAAGCCAATATAAATCATCTCCACCATGGTAGAAGACAGGATGCAGTGGCCAGGAAAGATCTCAGTGGACTCCAGGACATCCCCCACCTAAAGTGCCAGACCCCGATGCTTAATTTGGCTTTCTCAGGGACTTTGTCACAACAGGGAAAAGCCAGCCAGCACAGGGTTGGGGAGGAGTTATGGTGGTTCAGAGAGTGTACCCACATTCCTTGGCACTCCTTCTGGTGGGGTGTGGTCTGACCCTCCTCTCAGTGGGTGTGGAGGAATTAGTGATTCGATTCGGAGGCACAGAACAAATTGGAGGGAGATGACAGTGACATCTAAGCTGGGTTGAAGGGGTACTTTCCTGGGCTGCTCACTTTGGAGGTTAACATTGTCAACTCGACAGGATCTACTCTCACCTAAGAGACACACCTCTGGGCATGCAGACCTCTGAGGGAGTTTCTGTAGTGGGTTCATTGAGGTGGGAAGGCACACTCTAATGTGGCAGCACCGTTTCAGGGGCCAGAGCCCTGGCTGAAAAAAATGAGAAAGTGAGCTGAGCACAGTAGTCATCTCTGGATGCTGTTAATCCCACTGGCCGAGAATAAGACCACTATTATAATTCAAAGCTGAATTTTAAACAAGCTTTAATTAAATACTGGCCAGGTGGATGGGCTGTCTGGCCAGGTCTATCTCTGCTTTCTCAGGAAAATGGCCCCCAGTCACAGTTTGCAGCATCTAAAGTATTTCCTGTCAGGTCAAGTCGGGAGCAAGCATACAACCTGATGTACCTCTGGCCTACATCCAACCAGGGACAAATATACATCCTGACGTATTTCCTGCTTGTGAACCTCCTGCCCACATGTGATGGAGCACATCCAGTGCAGATAAATAAACTTGTGTAGGGGAGTGAAAACATGTAGCTTGTTATCTCCCATAAACAATAGCCTTGGGCTGGAGAGATGCCTCAGAGGTTAAGAGCACTGACTGCTCTTCCAGAGGTCCTGAGTTCAATTCCCAGCAACCACATGCTGGCTCACAACCATCTGTAATGAGATCTCTTCTGTATACATAATAAATAAATAAATCTTTAAAAAAAAAAACAAAAAGCCAACAATAGTCTCCAGCATTTCAGGAACTTGGGCAAGGGGCTTGAAGATTAGAAACGTTTTTGTTTCATGGATCTCCTAGGCATAGTAATTAAAACTTAAAATGTAACTTTGGCTCTCACAATGCTTCCTGACTACAGATGCAATGTGATAGTTGTCATGCTCCCACTGCTGGGACCTCCCTGTCATGATAGATGGTACCCTTGACATGAAAGATAAAATACCCTCCTTCCATCTTTAAGTTGCTTTTCTCAGGCATTTCGTCATAACAATGAAAAAAGTGTCTGATATCCTTGCTCTGAAGGAAAGCCAGCACAGTGCTGGGGGAACACTGAAGCTATGCAACATAGAGGTAAGGGGTTGCTCTTCCTCCAGAAGGTAGCAAAGCCTTCCACCAGAAGCTCTACAGGAGCTGGGTGGGGTGGTGGAACACATCTTTAATCCCAGCACTCAGGAGGCACAAGCAAACAGATCTCTGTGAGTTCGAGGCCAGCCTGGTCTACAAAGTGAGTTCAAAGCTCTTCAGGAATGAGGGTCTCTTTCAAGAGCTGTATGAGGGCATCACCTTGGAGGCAGCTCCTGTAGCTAAGCCTTTAGATTTGCAGCCCAGGCCAATTAAAAAAAGTTACATTTATTTATTTGCTTGTTTACGTGTGTGCGTGTGCGTGCGTGTGCGTGCGTGCGTGCATGTGCGTGCGTGCGTGCGTGCGTGCGTGCGTGCGTGTGTGTGTGTGTGTGTGTGTGTGTGTAGGCCTGCATGTGCTGCAACAGAAGGGTGGCATGGCAGTCAGAGCACAACTTGCAGGATTCCATTCTTTCCTTCCACAATACAGGGACCAGGGATCAAACTCAGGTCATCAGCTTTCCCATGCTTTTGTGTGCTGCCTTAATGAGCTTAGTGATCTTGAGCAAACCCCTCCCCTTCTAAGGGCTTCTCCTTGAACTTGAGCAGGCTCTGGGCTTGCCAGTAAGAAGGCTGAGCCTGGTGACCTACTGCCCTGGATTGTCTGATGCAAGGAATATAGACTCTGTATTGTTCTGTAAGATGCCCTCAAGGAGAGCAGTCCTATTTGCTATGGATCTAAGGATGCTGATGTGATAACCAGGCTTTGGCTGCCTCCTGACTTCCATGAAGACATGCCACAGCAGGTCTATTTGTGAACCACTCTGGCACTCTTCTTCACTTTTACCCTGGCTCCCCCCCACAGCATGCCAACAGTTGGCACTTGTGTGACATACGTGTACTTGGGATGATGTAGCCTGCCAGTTCTGCCACTTACAGTTTCAACTGCAAGGCTGCTGCCTGGAGGGCTTGATGGTGGAAGCAGTGGCCATTGAGGAAACACAGCCCACAGAAGGGTTGCTTTCCTAGGCGTGGAGGTGCTGGAGTGCAAAACTGGAGCCTAGGACCTGCAGCACTGTTGGAGAACTCGCTCCTGGGCAGCTGCCTGAAGTCTTTGTCTCTGCAGAGACCAGGGGCATAGCTCTCAACATCCGACACCCTTCCTCCACATGCTCTGAGTGGTCCAGAGCCCACTTGAGGGCTCCTGTTCTCCAGTGCTCATTCCTTCAATTCCCTGTCTCTCCCACCTGTAGCTTCTGTGCAGACAGAACTTGGCTTTCTCACAGAGAGCCTCCCCACAGCTCACACTCAGCCTCTATGGGCTCTGTGCACATGTAGAAGAACCACCAGCCAGGACCATTCCTGTCCCCTCCTTCCCAAAGAAGATCTTGATCATTTACCACTAACTCATTGAAGTTTCCTCAGGCTGAACTCCTTCTGTAGACACCCATGCCCTTCTATCCATCACCCACTCCAGCAGAAGGGAGGCAGGTGGGGAGGGTGTCTATAGAGGGCATGGGGTGGTGTCCTGAAATGGACAGATGGACATAACATGGAGCTGCCCCCTTTCCTGAATGGCCACAGGAGGGATGAGGTAGCTGCCCCCATGCCTCTTGTGTAGATGCTGAGAGTGTGAACAAGAACAGCTTGTGAGGGGCTCTGACGCAAGACCTGGTGCGAGCCCTTTTTGTGCCCTTCCGGATCTGGCTTTGAGCCAGAAGACATTCACATGCCCCACGTGGTTCTGCCCTTTGAGCCTTCACAGCTCATCCCCCCCATTCCCCGCACTCTGCATGGACCCTCAGCCTGAGGAGGAACATGGATTAGCCTGGGGATGGCTGCTGCCTGTGTCAGATCATGGTCCTCTTCATGTGTACACTCTTTTCTTGGAGTGTCTGCAGCTTCTCATGATGTGATGTTTGTGACGTTAAAAGGATCTGACTTATTGTGCATGCTGCCCCAGATGGGTCCTTGTGATGTTCACTTCCAGCAAGTCTGATGTCCAAGTTCAGGGGCAGTCAGTAAGTTCAGGGGCAGTAAGCAGCCACCAGATGCCTCTCTCACTTCTTCGCTCAGAAATCTCAACACCTGCTCAGGAAATGAGAGATCAGCCTCCCCCTCCCTCCTCCCTCCCTCCCTCTCTCTCTCTCTCTCCTCTCTCCTTCCGGCAGAACTTGGTTTCTCTCCACCTAACTCCGGTCAGCCTCATGTCACAGACACATGGTCATGTTTCCAGCAATGGGAGAAGTCATTCACCCACACACATGCATCGAGCATCCATCTGAACAGCCTGTCCCAGGAGTGTTTTGTCTGTTTCCAACATGCAAGCTCTGCCTTGTGGAGGAATCTTAGTGCACTGCCCAGAACTGAACTCATCTTCCCAACAGGAAGTTCAAGGAAAGCAGGGTTGGTGGCGCCATAACAGCCTCGATCCTGATAACTGCTTTTGGTTTTCATCTCACCCAGAATCCCCCTTTACCCTGGGATTTAGAAGCCAGCGGTAGCCTATGCCTGAAAGCTGGGCAGCAATGAGGGGGCACTCTCCACAAGGACTGTCCTGTCCCAGTAGAATTTTACCATAGTTACCAATTTTCACAGGTGACAGGTTCCTGGGAGTGTCTAAGAACATCATGTAGATGTTGGATGTCGGTCTCAGGCTAGAACAGGACCACAGTGATGACACTGGCTGAATGGGCAACATTTCTGGGTGTATGGCTGAGTGAACTCTTGTGCCTTAGTTCTCCCAAAGTGGGAATGACTACTGTCACTACCATGGAGTGTTCTTGTGCAGAGGGGTAGGATATATTGAAAGAGGGGCTGGGGAAATAATTCAATCAGTAAAATGCTTGCTATACAAGCAAGAGGACCCAAATTCAATCCCCGGACAGCCACATAAAAGCCAGGCTTGACAGTACACACTTGTAACCCTCGCTCTGGGGAGGTAGATACAAGCAGATCCCTGGGGCCCATTGGCCAGCCAGCCTTGTTGTGGAATATTAATTTAAGAGGTGTTACATTCATTTATGCTGTGGAATATTTGTTAAATGATGCAAAGACATGTTACATTTGTTTGATTAAATACAATTAACCTGGGGTTAGGAGGCTGAGTCCACGACTAGCTGACAGGAAGTGGTAGGGAGGAACCATGTGTAGCTAGGGTTCTTAAGTGGGGGCTGAGCAGAAGGATGCCCTGTTTTTGGAGGAGCAAGAGAACAAAGAGAGGAAGACACCAGGGGCCCAGCCACCCAGCCACACAGCCACCCAGCCAGCCACAGAGTAAGACTGAAAGTAAGATCACAGAAGTAAGAAAAGGAAACAGCCCAGAGGCAAAAGGTAGATGGGATAATTTAAGACAAGCTGAATAGAAACAAGCCAAGCTAAGGCCTGGCACTTTATAAGTAATAATAAGTCTCTATGTATATTTGTTTGGGAGCTGGGTGGTGCGCTCCCCCAAAGAGCCAAAGAGTAAAAGACATCCAACAATATAGTCTATCCTACTTGGTGAGTCTAGCCCAATGAGAGACTCTGCCTCAAAAATAACAAGTGGGTAGCCCTGAAGGAATGACACCCAAGGTTGAATTCTGGCCTCCACATGAATGTACACACACGTACACCTGCACACACCAACACTAATCTGCTCACACATTTGCACACACACACACACACACACACACACACAAATGTGTTCAAAATTCTATTTATAGTAATAATGGACATATTCTAAAATGAGCTCTGAATTCAGAGAGCTATAAAGAAAGAACAAACCATGAGTTTCCAAGCCTGTCTTTTTTCCTGCATGAGTGAATCTAGTTCATCACTTGAGTGCACATAACACTCAGCTGGAAGTAAAGGTTTGCCACTGTTAGAGCCCTAACATTTTTCATTTGGATGCCAACTTCTAGGGAACTTTCATTTCTTACCACTCATACCTGTACTTTTATTTTCTTATTTTTGATCATTTATTTATTTATTGTTATTAAGACAGAGTCTCTCTCTGTGCAGCCCTTGCTGTCCTGGAACTCTCTGTAGACCAGGCTGGGCTTGAACTCACAGAGATCCTCCTGCCTCTGCCTCCCGAGTGCTGGAATTAAAGGCATGTGCCACCATGCCCAGCTTGTTCATTTTTTTGCATCAGTAAACACAAGTCTACTCAGACAATCACACCATCGTTATGTGGTACAAGCCAAGGAAACAGCATTTCTTTCTTTCATGTGGTACCGGTTTTGAACTCAGGGCGATGTGCATGCTAGGCAATCACTCCACCACTGAGCTATATCCCCAGTCTTGGAACAGTACTTTGCAAAAGTAGAGCTTCTCCCTGGAGACTTGAGTCACCTTATGTCACCATGCTTTCAGTCGATTTGGGGGAGGGGGTGGAGATCCAAATTCTGTTGATGGAAAGTCAGCTTAGGGATGTCAGTCTAACCTATAACTGGGGAGATGATTCCAAAGCCAAAGACTACACAGGCCCAGACATATTTCTAGGTTCACATAATGATCTGCTTGTTGAAAGAACAATTTGTTACCCTTAAGTAGGAAACAGACATCTTCCCTTCAGCAACCAACCCATTCTAAGAGAAAATACTATAAAGCAACTACTCAGTGTGTGAGTCGACTTTTTTTTTTTTTTTTAATTCCATTATAAAATTAAAGTGGTCTTCTAAAGCAAAACAGATGGTTTTGAAAAGTTTGGGTGGCTAAGGCCAAGGCTGTGTCATGCTGGGATTGTGGTGAGAGGGAGTTGAAAACACTCTTAGTAATTGCTGTTCCTTCCTGTGGCAGGAGCTTAAAAGGAGAGCATCAATGGAATTCCGCTGAGTTCGGACAGGGGTGCCCGGCTTAAGCAGTTACCGCAGACACTCAAAGCTGCCTCCTCACCTCACCCCTTTCGTTGTCCTGGAAGACGCCTGGTGTTACCACTGCGTCGCAGCTGATCCCCTATGGTGTCTGCTTCTCTGCTGCCACCTCTTCTTGCTCTCCATTCTTCGTTCATGATGGAGGTTCAGCTAGCTGGAGCTGGAGGGCTTTGTAGTCTACTGATTGTCCTGATTGTTACGGCTTCTGTCTAGGAGCAGGCAGGATGTGAGTGGCTCTGGGAAGTGTGTCCAGCACATCCTTCAGATGGTCTGGTCACATCATCAGAAACAGCTAAAGCCCAAAGGACAAAGCATGACCTCCTCCTTCCTCCCTTTGAGTTTTAGAGTAGGAAGTTCCTGGTAAGAGAATGGACTCTCTGGCCTGGGAGGAGCCTAACTTTCCAGACAGGCTGCTCCAATCACCTTGGCTAAGGTCCACCCTGGGAAGACAGGCTCACCCTAAGCCATGGGTGGACTTATTAGTTCTTCAATGAGATGCTGGACAGTCTCTTCCCAGAATCTCCTTCCCTAGTGCAGAAGCTTACAGCCATGTTGAGGATCACAAGTCTGCTCACTTGGACTCCCCTTTTCTTCTTATATGCTTTCCTTACCACTTTGGGGAGCCCCCCCCAACATCTCAGGCTTCCTAACTCTCCAAAGTTTCCTCCCTGGCATGTGACTTCTTGTCAGCCGTGTGTCTAACCCCAAGCTAGGTTCATAGCGCAGCTTTTGAGGTGTTCATAGTTTTCCTACCCTTGGGTTTCTCTTTTAAATTCTAATGAAGTTATCCTTGTGATTTCATTTGAGTCCATCCTAAAAGTCTTTCATTAGACTAAGAATCTCAAAAGGAGACCCCTATTTCCCCTCACTTTTTGATACTGGAGCTTGAGTTGTTTTGCTTAAGGGCTGGTGACTGTCATGCTGTTCGCAGGCTCTGTGGCTCTTCAGAATCTCTGTGAATGTTTCTTCCGATTCCTTCCGTCCTTTACTCTTGTCATGCCAGTGAGTGTGTATGGTCAACAACTTCTGCCATTCCTCCTGGCTGCCACTGCTCCTAGGTGAGCCTGGAGAAGAAAGTTCCAGAGACCAACGAGTCTAGTGCTATAGTCCTGGCTGGTGTTGTGGGATTATTCACCAGAGAAAAGTGCTCAAACATGGGTCAAGCCAATAAAAAGTATTAGCCGAACAGTGACTACACTGAGTGTTGGAGACCTCAGTGCAGCTCCGAGCCTTTCTCAGGGTGAGCTTTCAAGCACAAAAAACCACGTTGGGGATGACATGCTTCAGTTAGCAAGAACAGTTAACAAGAACAGCCAGAAGCAGGACTACAGAAGCTAAGAAGCAAGGTTGGTACATTTAGACTTTTCCAGAACTATGGACATTGATGGGTTACGTCGTTTTTTAGTTTGGCAGGTGGTGCTGTCTATATGCTAAGTTTTATGGCCTGAATGGTACTTCCATTATGGGGTGAGTTATGCTAAGGTCTGGGGGCCTACTAAGGTCTGGGGCCCTCTTACATCCAGCTCTAGAATTGCACCCATTGACTTAGCTACATCTTGTCTTTCCTTGAGCCATAAGGCTTTCTCCTGGTCAGCTCAGTCCTGGAAGCTCTCATGGGCCTCAAGGTCCTGTCCAACCTTCAGACTGGGTAGTTCCAGGAACTCACTGAAGCCCCTCTCTCCTCAGCTCCCATACAGTTCCTGGGGCCAGCAGAGGATGTTACATTTCATGATGGGATCATGCACTTGTCTCAGCCATGCTTTCTTCTGAAAGCACCTTGAGTGGAGAGTTCTAGAAATCAGCCATCGACCATCGTCATCCACCCAAGAAGCTCAGACTTTCATAAAGTTTATCTGCTTGCAGGAGGTTGTGAAGCCGGATGTGATGGCACACACTAACAATCCCAGCACTTATGAGGTGGAGGCAGGAGGATCAGGAATTCAAGGTCATCTTTGGCTACATAGTGAACCGGAACCCAGCCTGAGCTACATGGCATCCTTTAAAAAAAAAGAAAGAGAGAAAAGGAGAGAGAGAGAGAGAGAGAGAGAGAGAGAGAGAGAGAGAGAGAGAGGAACCCAAGACAGTGTCTAAAAATTATTCAGACCCACTTGGAAATCCATTATGGCTGGCATTTAAAGAAATGATTACTTTGCTGATTGTGTGGGTAATACATGCTCACTGTCAGGAATTAAGAGAACACAAAAAGAGTACGTTAAAAGAAATAAAATCTCTTAGGATCTTACCTCTCAGAAATATTATTAGCATTTAATGTGCTACCAGTTTGTGTGTGTGTGTGTGTGTGTGTGTGTGTGTGTGTGTGTGTGCATGCGCACGCTCGTGCGCATAGCCATTTATAAAATTACTTGGTACTTTATCTACAATTTTGCATCCTTCTTTTTCTCACTTCATACAGGCAGCATCTCGTTGTCAAAAGCACCACGTTAATGACTACCTAGCATGTCATTGTCTGGTTGGGGCAGCATTCATGCAGTCAGACTGCTGGCAGGTGTCTAGGTGGCTTTCTATTTTCACTGTCACAAATGCTGGAATAGAGAGTATTTGTGTCCAGGAAATCTTTATCCGAGTTTCCGATCATTTCCTCAGAAGAGAGTCTAAGAAAAAACATGACGGTGTCTCAATGTGCCCGTGCAGCAGCTTCTAGGAGGTCAGCAGAGGTTGGGTGGGTTGGCAGGATGTGAGGCCTCAAGGCCTCTGAGCAGAGAATCTTCATTCATGAGGAGATGCAAAGGGACCCCTAAGCCTCCCCAGGAGACTCGCCACAATTACCTGGGTCTGTGCCATGCAGAGCAGCTCTTCCTTCCCCTGCCTCCGTTCATAATTAACTTAGAACTAAAGCATGTTTAATGAACCTGGGAAACTTCCCACCATCTGCCCGTGGTTTCATAGGAGAGAGATGGGAGTTGGTTTTCTCTGAGCTCCCTCTTTTGAATGGCACTCATTTCCAGTATCTTGGTCCTCCTGGGGATGAAGCAGGATACCCTGTCTTCCTAGGGCTCACCCTTGGAGAGGCAGAGGCAGGTGGTAGATAAGGGTCAGAGGTCTCGAAGAATTTCACCTGGAGCTGCAGGTAGGTGAGATCCAAGAAAGGCAGAACTTAAAACACACACACACACACACACACACACACACACACACACACACACACACGCACACACATGCACACACGCACACACGCACACACGCACACACGCACACACGCACACACATGTGGACAGAGGAGTCTGGGAACACCTGATGTCATGCTTTACAGGAATCATTCCCACCCTCTGAGAGCCTGGTTTTTATCGAATGGGCAAGTTGCCTGAGCCTCCCAATTTCGAGGCTCTGTGACCTGTGACTGTTGATAGTGACCCTTGGCAGTGGGCAGGAACAGTTTTCGTGAACCAGGACAAAGTGAATGAGAGTGAGCTCCATGTAAGCAGGACTGGCCCACCTGGCTGCAAAGCTGACCACATGTAAAGGGCAGAAAGTGCGGCTTCAGGGGCTCTGGGCCTGCGTTCCAACACTGCCAGGCTGGAAATGGCTCTCCTTTAAGATGTGAGAGACTTGCTGGCTGAGGCTTGCCATCAGCCATCTTCCACCCATCTCTCCAGGCTGCCTGGAAGGCCAAGGAATCTTGGGGGCCATTTGAGATTCCTCCAAGGTGGCATCTGTTAAACCCAAAGTAGGGCTCAGCTCTACCGATGTCAGATTAACCGAGAGGCAAGGGATGCAATGACGGGACCCTGGGGTTCTGCACACCATGTTGCAGCCTCTCCTGTACCAGAGCTCCCCAAAAATCACCTGGCCGACTGGTCTCTGAAATACAGCGATAATGAGAGTAGAGAGCTTTTTTGGTTTTTTTCTGTTAAGGGTATGGCCTACAGAGTGAGAAAATAAATCAATGGAGAATGATGACAGTACCAGACAGCTTCATCCTAGGAGCTTTGAGGAGCAAGAGAAATTAAAAAAAAAATGTTTCAGTCATTTGCTTTCAAAAAACCAAGATGGGGAGCCTGCAATTCTCCATAAATACAGCAGAGAATGGAAATGCTGCTGGGCTCCTGCTTCCTGGGTTTCTTATGCAGCCAGTCAGCGGAGAGAGGCCAGAGGTGAGGGAGAAGCGGGCTCAGGGAGCAGGGAGGGGCGGCCGTTGAGCTTGGCATTGCGAGCAGAGGACAGTCAGAACTGGGAAAAGACAGAGCGCAGGGTGAAGGATTTGCATTCAAAGAAGCACAAAATTACAGTGGAAAGAGAGAGAGAGAAGCAGACATCCAAAACATACAGAACTCAGCCAGCCGCTGTGTGTGGAGGGGGCTGAAGACACCATAGCCAGAGAGGATGCGAGAGCTGGAAAAGCAATTTGAGAAAGATCATCTAAGGCTGATTTTTTTTTTCTGCAAGATACAAACATTATTAAAGTTATCTCTTTTTTTTTCATGTAATTTAAACTTAAAATGTGTTTGTTTGTTTGTTTGTTTTATACAGTCTTTCACACAGCCCAGGCAATCCTCAGACTCTCTATGTAGCTGAGACAATCCCTGAATTCCTGATCCTGCCTCCCTGTCCCAAATGCTAGGATCACAGATGTGTGCCATTATACCCCACACATGAATTGTATGCACATGTGTGTGGTGGCTGCAAGTGCACATATTTAAGAGGATTGTGGAGGCCAGAGGACAACCATGGGTGTCTTTCTTAGTGTACCAGCCACCTGTTGTTTTGCAACATGGTCTTTCACTGACGTGGAGCCAAGAAAGCTAGGCGGGCTAGCCTGTGCTCCCTATTCCCTAGAATCTTACTGTTTCTCCCCCCCCTCCAGCATTTGGGTTGCAGGTGGGAGCCTGTAGAACCTGGATTTTGGGGGGTTGGGGATTTTTGTTCATTTGTTTGCTTGTTTGTTTTGTTTTGAGACAGAGTCTCACTTTTTGCTCTGACTGTAGACCAGGCTGGCCTCACAGGATCCACCTTCCTCTGTCCCCCAAGTGCTGAGACTAAAGGCATGCCCTCCATGCCCAGCCCTGTACCTGGCTTTTCTATGTGGATTCGGAGATGGAACTCAATTCTTTATGCTTGCAAGCTAAACACTTTACTGATGAGCAATTTAATGGATTTCCTCAACCCTAGAATTACTATTCAGTATGTTTTTACATCCCTGCAACTTTGAGAAGCATGGGCCTCCTTAGAAATCTGTTGTCTTCTGCCAGCTCCAAGATGCTTGATTTGCAGCCTGAGCAGGGGCCTCCCACCTTATGCCTCAGCCTCCCAGGAGACCTCTTCAGATTTTCCAGGTCCTGCTGTTCCCAAGGCTGCTGACCCGGGTAGTTCCCTGTCACCACCATGAAATGGTGAAATGGACACGTAGTTCTGTCCCCACCTCAAGATGAGACCAGCTGCTTTCAGAGACCAGTAGTTTGAAGTCAGGATGATTCAAGTGGGACCAGAGTCAACTGTTCAGCTCATCTGGGGGACAATAGACTAATGACTCACAACTAAGATGGCAGTGGGTGTGCCCACTGTGCGAGAGGAACCAGTGCCAGGCACTACAGCCACCCCATTCATGTCTAGCAGCAGCTTCTCAGCTCTGCCCCAAATTGTCACACCTTGCTATCTGGGACTTCTGTGCGTATACTGACTCTCCCTCATCCACTGAGAGTCCTAATCCAACAGCACTCCACTCTGCTGGGGTCCTTCTTCCTTGCTTTGGTTACCACACTGCTGGTACATCTCCAAGAGCTCTTTAGCACAGTCCTTGAGAAGGGACTTTCTCAGCCTCACACAGTCATTTTGAGCTGAGCCCTACTGTGTGGGGGAGGCTGCTTTGCCACACAGAAGATTGAAGAGGGTGCCTTGCCTCTACCTCCTAAGTGCCCGCAGCCCAGGTACAACTACTAAAAATGTCTCCAGTCATTGCTAAATGTCCCCTGGGAGGCAAAAAAAATAAAAATAAAAACAAAACAAAACAAAAAAACAAAAACAAGAAAAAACCCCCCAAAACAAAAAACAAACAAACAAAACCCCCCAAAACAACAACAACAACAACAAAAAAAAAAACCCACACCCAGGGACACAGTGTTAGATTGAGTTGTTTAGGTGTGTTCTCCATACCCTCCTTGCTAGATTCTCTGCTACAGAGAAGGGACCTAGATTCTGCAGCTGCTGTGACCATGCCCATGGCTGGACAGACAATGAATGGGTCATGCCCGCATGGCCCTGTTGGTCATTGAAATGGGAGCATCCTGGAACCTCAGCTCTGTAGCTAGGTCCAAAGCTCTACTGGATGGCAATGGAGAGCATACATCAGGGATATGGAAGGAAATCTCACACAGGTGAGCACACCCGTACACATATGTGCACACATGCATAACACACACACACACACACACACACACACACACACACACACACACACATTTCAATCATCTCCCCACCCCTTAACTCCAGACAACCACTAATCTACTCCTTTTCACGCCTTTTCTTATTCTGGACACTGAATACAAATGGGTTTCTAAATTCTATACATTTTTGTGTTTGGATCTTTCCCTAAATCTAATATTTTCTAAGTTTACCCTTGTAATATCAGGACTTTGACCCCCATCTCCATTTTTTCAGTACTTTTTATGGCCAAGTAATATTTTCTTTTATGAATATGCAATATTTTCTTTATATATTCACAAGAGAGTAGGTGTTTAGATTGTCAATTTTAAGTAATTGTACTGTGTTCAATGACATGTAAGCTTTATAGTGAATATAGTTGTCCCCTTCTCATAGTTATAGACCCAGGAATGGATTATTTTGGTCATCCTTAATGCCATGTAAAAAGTTTTCAGTTTTCCACCGTGGCCGCCGCACTGGCATCTCTCCAGAAGCATGTGAGGACTGCAGTTTGCTATGTTCTTGTCTCTACTTTGCAGTGACCACCTCCTATTATATAGGGACTGGTATTTCACACGGAGGTGCCCTGCATCACAGAAGAGGAAATTACGGCTAACAGAGATGAAGTTCCCTGCTGGTATTAGCTCATAGCTAGAGGTGAAGCCAAACTTCCCAGCAGCCCCTCTCCTCCATTACAGATCCTCCTTGTTTCTTACAGCAGGCAGCTTCCACCTGAGTGGGCAGTTAGTGTCTGCTGCATTTCTAAAGTTGCACGGTGATGATCCAGCAGCTATAGCCTGCCCACCTACTTATCATCACCTCTCCCTGTCAGCCTGGAGCTGGGGCTCAGTGATGGGCCCTCTGTGTGCCTGGCCCAGAGCCAGGAGACTGAGGAAGGCCTGGTGCCTGTTTTCCAAGCTGCCCTAACTTCTCAACATGTACCAAAAAGAAGATGAACTTGCACCTATTGGTTGGATTGACAGTGTGCAGAGAGTCAAAAGCTGCTGAGAGATTGGGGGTGGAGGACCAACAGGGACCCCAGGCCAGAGCAAGAGGATTGGTGCCAAATTAAAGTGCATTAACAGAAAGAGACAGCAGAACCGGAGGAGTGGTTGGGCAGATTTCTTTCTGCTGCTGTTGTTTGAAGCAGGGTCTCTCTATGTAACCCAGGCTGGTCTGGAATGCCTCATTTTCCTGCCTCAGCCTCCAAGTACTGGGTTGCAGCATGGACTACTTGCCCTTCTGGCTGGCCTAGGGCTGGGGTTTACTAAGTATCTAAGGGGAGATTAAGGGACAGAATCAAAGAAAGAGTAAGGAGGAAGAGGGGAGGGGGAGAAGGGGAAGGAGAGGAGGGGGAAGAGGGGGAGGGGAGGAGAAGAGGGAGAGAAGGGGGAGGGGAGGAGGGGAGGGGAGGAGGGGGAGGGGAGGGGAGGAGGGGAGGGGAGGGGAGGAGGGGGAGGAGAGGGGAGGGGAGGAGAGGAGGAGGAGGAGAGGAGGAGGAGGAGAGGAGGGGATATGGGAGAGGGAAGGAGGCCCTGCCTGTCAATGAAATTGCTCCAGACACACACCCTTCAGAGTCCACACATGACAGAGTGGGGCCCCTTGTGTTACAAGGTCAGCATTGGTGTTCTCATTGTCCAGACAAAGAGACAGGCTCAGAGAGATGGAAGTTAGCTGATATTCTGAGGACGCACAGCTTGAAGTCTGTATGACTTTGAGGCCTGTTCCCTAGTAACTGAGGGATGCTATGTCGGGGGTGGGGAGTGGGGGGGGGGGGGGGATGGACAACTCATCAGGGCTACTGAAGGTGGCACATTGGGTGGCTTTCCTTGGAAAGTGCAGAGTTTGGGAACTGGAAAGGGGGGGCTGCAGTGATTTCAGACTGTTCGGTGGGAGTCTTTACACTTCCATTTCCTCTCTGCTGCTGCTGTGTGCTTATTTGTTTATTCTTTTTTTTTGAAACAAGAAAAAAATGTCAATGAATTTTTAATGCAGTTGAGCTTGAATGTTTGACCAGTGACTCAGAAAGACCTGGGAGTGATAAAGCCCACACAGTAGACAGGACACTGCTGGTCCCTATTTACACACACAGCTTGCCTCCATGTCCCCTCCCTCCTCTCTCCCTGATTCTTCCTTTGGTAGTTTAAATGAGAATTATCCCCCACAGGCACCTGTATTTGGACACTTGGTTCCTAGTTGGTGGCACTATTTGGGGGAGGTTGTGAAACCTTAGGAGGCAGAGCCTTGCCAGAGGAAGTGCATCACTGGGGACAGGCTTTGAGTGTATATAGCCTCATCTTACTTCCGGTTTGCTCTTTCTCCTTCCTGCTTGCAGTTGAAAACGGGAACCATCAGATTTTTTTTCCACTATACCTTCCTGTTGCCATGCCTTCTGTCTTAGTTAAGGTTTACGACTGCTGTGAAGAGACACCATGACCACAGAAACTCTTTTTTTTTTTTTTTTTCCAGACAGGGTTTCTCTGTGTAGCTTTGTCCCTTTCCTGGAACTCGATTTGTAGCCCAGGCTGGCCTCGAACTCACAGAGATCCACCTGGCTCTGCCTCCCGAGTGCTGGGATTAGAGGCGTGCGCTACCACTGCCCAGCCACAGCAACTCTCATAAAGAAAACATTTAATTGAGGGTGGCTTGCTTATAGTTTCAGAGGGGTTCCATCTGTTACGATCATGAAAGAGAGCATGGAGTTGTGCAGGCTGATGTGATGCTGGAGCTACACATCTTGACTGAGAGTCTACATCTTGACTCAGAGGCAACAGGAAGTCAAGTGTCTGTCACACTGAGTTAAGCTTGAGAAAAAGACCTCAAAGCCTGCCCCATAGTGACACACTTCCAACAGAAGGTGTGGCCCAGATTAAAGGTGTGCCCTCTGATCTCAAGGTCTAGATTAAAGGTGTGTGTTACCCAGCCTCCTCTTACAATACCACACTTCCCCCAACAAGGCCACGCCTCCTAATAGTGCCACTCCTTATGAGTTTATGGGGGCCAATTACATTCCTGCCATGATGGACTCTGATCCTCTGAAGTAAGGCCATATAAGTGCTCCCTTCTGTAAATTGCTTTGAGTCATGGTGTTTTGTGGGAAGCAGATGAAGTCCTGAGTGAATGTGTATCACTGACATGAGTATAGTCATGTCAAGGATAGCAATGTCTCAGATACATAGGGATGGCAAGACTTTCCCTGGATCAGGCTCAGGGGAATGGCAAAGCCTTGCCCTGGTCTGAGTATGGATATTGATGAGCAGTTGACCATTAGCTAAAGCCAGTATGTGCAGAAAGTACTATGAAGTATTGTACCGACCACAGCTTCCTCAGCCTGGATGCCTGCAGCCTATGCCTGCTTGCCTACAAAGACCCCTGTGTTGAAATGAGCTCGCCTGCCTCCTCCTTCATGCTAAGTTTCAGGGCTGCCGCTGGTCTGTCTTCCTCTGAGCATATGACCTCCTCAGTGTCACTTGTGTCTATCATTTATTCACCCCATTGCCCTATTCAGGTCAAGTCTAAAGCTGTCCAGGTCACAGCAGCGTTTTATCACAGAAATACAAAAAAGTAACCAGAGCACGTCACTTTTCTCTTCTTCCAGAACCATCTAGAACTCTCGCGCCTGTGGATGTGGTGGTGCATACCAGGAATTCAAAACTTGGGAGGTAGAGGCAGGAGGACTTGAACTTCAAGAGTAGCAAGCTCTCTTCAGTCCTGGGGCGGGGGTGGGGTGGGGAGCCTACAGAGCCACCACTGTCAAGAGGGGGCAGTGATGTGTTCTTTGCAGGATTAAAGAACTTGGGAGTAAAAAGGACTTGGGAAGGCACTCTATAACTGAGCTCTGTTTGGACAGCTTGGGTTTTGCCTGGTTCTGAAGAGCAGATGATAATAGAAAGTTGTTAGTAAGGCAAAGACGCTCACACAGGCACTCGGCTGGTACCACCTGCAGCAGCTTGAGTGAGTAGGGAGAGTGTCCCTTAGGAGCTCAAAGGGATGGAGAGCCAAACAAGATGCATGTACATTTCTGTCTCATTTAAAGTGGTGGTACTAGGGATACCCATAAGGGATCCCACAGTGTCACAATCTCAAGATATTCTGTATTAGTTCCTTTTTTTTTTTTTTTTTTCCCCACAAAGCCACTGTCTTAATTAAGGTTTCTATTGCTATGAAGACACACCATGACCACGATAAATCTTACAGAGGAAAACATTTAATTGGGGTGACTTACAGTTCAGAGATTTAGTCCATTATCACGGTGCGAGGCATGGCGGCATGCAGGCAGACATGGTGCTGGAGAAGGAGCTGAGAGTTCTACAACTGGATTGTCAGGCAGGGGAGAGAGAGAGAGAGAGAGAGAGAGAGAGAGAGAGAGAGAGAGAGAGAGAGAGAGGAGAGACTGGGTCTGAAACCAGTCCACCCGCCATTGACACACTTCCTCCAACAAGGCCACGCCCCCTAATGGCGTCACTGCTCTAGAGACGGAACGTTCAAATCTATGAACCTAGGGCGCCGTTCTCACTCAAGTCACACAGACGCTTAAAGGAAGATGGGTGTACTTTGATGATCAAGTCCATCACGACGAGGAACAGGAGGCAGCGGGCCCACTCGTGTCCACAGTCAAGAAGAAGAAAGACGGACGCTGGTGCTCGGCACGCTTCCCCGTTTACTCCATCCAGGCCTCCAGCCCAAGGGATGGCGCTGCCCACATCTGTAGTAGGTTGTTCCTCCTCAATTAAACCTCTCTGGAAAAGCCCACACAACCAAGGTCTGTCTCCTAGAGGATTTGCACTCCCACCAAGTTGACAATCAAGATCACTCGCCCCGTTTCCCGTCCGGCCCCCGTTTCCCCATCATCCGGACACACAGCTTCCACTCCGCAGTCCAAAATCGCTACTAGACTCCCGCCATCCTATCTGATTCCGGTCATGCAAAAGGAAAAAGGACATATATGAGGAGTCTTTCAGGGAAGCAGATTGGAAGCTGGCTCCAAATGTTGCTACCCATGCCTCATTTGCCATCCCTAGCAACAAGAGGCTGTAAGAATCAGTCTTTATTCTCAGTGCCCTCTCACCCTTCGAAGACAGAGGAGTACTTTTTTTTTTTTTTTAGTAGAAACTGGCTAGGGCCACCAGAAGACTAAGTTTCCAGACTAAGACTGATGACTGGCTGCTGGGGCAGGTGGGTGTCATTGAGTGAGTAGGAGTAGGTTGGTCTTGAAGAAGTGGGTGTTGGGGTGGAGTACAGACTTGGGGAAGGGGTGCTCTGGAAATTAGGACTGTGAGCAGAATGAAGAGAGTAAGTGAACTGGTCTAGTCTAGAGCACCCCTGGGGGGCGTATCTGAGGATACAACATCCTCTGGGAAAGACAAAGAGAATAATAGGATAACCGGCTGGGGACCTTGGGTGGCAGGCACACTGCCCTGCCATCTTAGCTCCCGGAAGCCTGCTTCCCGCCTCACTTCCTCCACTCTCACTGCATAACCTTCTGCCAAGGCTGCCAGGGCTGGGGAAGTCCTCTGGCCTTGTTTGGATCCCCAACACAGCTCCCACCTTCCAAGCTCTCCTTGCATGAGCCTGTCCTAGGTAGCATGGTATTGTTTCCTCTGCAATCTACTCAGGACACCTGTCCCTCCACTTACTGTCCTTGAAGCCGCAGACACCAACCTCAGTAGGTGGCCTTGGCTTTTGACTTTTTCTAGCAACAGCTAGATCCCAGTCTCTTTGCTCCCCCAGATCTGAGGGTCCCAGGTCATTGTCATATTCCAGTCCCATGGTGGCACCAGGCCAGAAGGGCACCTTGACCTTACTTGGGAAGGGAGAGAGGAACAGGCCAGCCTAACCCTTATTAAGATTAGCTAAGTCACAAAACCCACCCTCCTCTATTTCTTCAATCCACATCCAGTCTTTCATGACTCACAGACCAGATGTAAATGTGGTGGGTCAGAGCCAGGGAGGAGCCAAGGATGTCTGCTACCCAGATGATCTAATAATTTCCTTTAAGATCTGTGGGCTTTTCATACCTAGATTCTTAGCCTTGAGCCCTCAGGTGACATTCCAACACAGAAGGGCCAGTTCCCACAGTCAGTGTCTCACTCTGTCACATCTGTTGACAGTTAGCTGTGTGACATCAGGCCTCTGCCAGGAGACAGTTTCACGGATGAGAAATGAGGCCAGGAGAAGGGAGCAAGGTCAGGGAAGCACGCATATGGGGCTGAGCTCAAGAGCCAGGGAAAGGGTGCTGTGGCCTCCCTGTGCTTTTGAAACGGTGATCCCAGGCAAGAGTGAGCTGGATTGGAATAAGAGGGAAAGTTGGCTAGCAGAGTGAGTGCCCTGGGGAATGGGTAGGATAGAGGGGAGACAAAGGACTAGAGAAGGCTCAGTGGAAGGTCGGAAGCTCTGCAGCTTGTCGAGGACCCTCACAAAAACGATCACCCTAATGCCTGCATCTATGCCATGAAATGAGTCAGATGCTCTCACACCCATTTCGTAACTGAGAGGACTGAGGCCCTAGCAGGTGATCTGTGGGTGAGTCTCTCAGCTGGTGATCTGTGGGTGAGTCTCTCAGCCTCTTGTCTGAAGAACCTGAAGAGCATACCTGTCTCCTCTGACACTCTGCAGGTAACTGCTAATCTGTCCTATTCCCGGGCTGGGTGGGGGATACCCCAGAGGGAAGCCATGAGCCACCCTGAGACACGGTGACAGGGCCCCTAGCCACCCTCGAGACTTCCTTTCTGTGACTCTCAGCCCTACATTCTCATTCCTAATCCTATCTTCCTTCCTTCCCTGCATCTTTCTACCCTCTCTCCCCTGCCTTTCTTTATTCCATTGTTATTTCCTTCTTCCCTGTTGCTCCTCCCTCAGTTCTGTGAGAGTCCTGGGGGCCAGAGACAGCTGACACCTCTCCACCTCCTCCTTGTGATGTAGGCCAATAGCCAGGCCTCCAAATTGCTTTGACACCCACTAAGGAGCACATTCCAGAAATATCCACTGTTTCCTTAGGTCCTCTGCAGGATGCGGTCAGAGCATCTGGTTTTTTCTGGAGGGGAGAGAAGCTTCTCTGGTGAATACTACTCCCCCCCCACACACACCATGAACACTCTGCCTGCTGCTTCTCCTGAGCCACAGCCCACATGGCCTTCTTTTTATTAAAAGCAAAGAGAAGGAGACACAGAGAGAAATTTTAACAATATTATTGCGTCCTGCCCCTGGCTTCACAGAAGATAATCAAGAAGAGACTGGGAGAGCTGGTTCCGTGGCCAAGGCTGCTATTAGTGAAAAATTATTTGTTCATCAGCCTGTAAGAGTTCCCAGTCTTGGCCCAGGTAATTACCAGCTCAGGTGGCCTGCCAGGTCGGACAGAGCCCGGGGGAGGACAGGCTGTCATTTCCAACTCACTGGCCTCCATTCTCTGCTTGGCCAAGAGGTGCCAGTGGAAGGTTAATGAAGGGTTAATTAAGACTCAGAGATTTGCTCAATGGATAAGTCATGGCTGCATAGCAGCGCAAAGGCTGAGTCTATAAAAGGTAGATGCTTCCAAAGCCAGTTCAGCTCTGCATAGAATACCCAGGATCCCCTCTCCCCAGCATGTGTATGGGTGCAGGCTAGGTTCATTGTTGGTTCCAGGGGCAAGAGAGCAGGCAAGGAGTGGGTGGCTCTTTGATGATCCTCCAGGACATAAGTCTCCCACTCATCGTGGGCTCATCTTACTAGCTACTTGCCTGCTCTGTCCTTTGGACAGTCACCTCCCTTGGCTTGGGGAGGTCAGTGATTTCCCCTCATTTAAAAAATACTTGTTTTATTTTTAGGTGTGTGTGTGTGTGTGTGTGTGTGTGTGTGTGTGTGTGTGTGAATGCACACATGAGTATAGGGGTTCTTGGAGGCCAGAAGAGGGCATTGGATCCCATGAAGCTGGGAAATTGTGAACCACTTGGCATTGGTGCCAGGAACCAAAGGTCCTGTGTGTGTTCTTAACCAGAGTCACCTCTCCAGCCCCAAAGACAACATTGTGAACTATGTTCCCACCAGGCATTCTGATGTGTGCCCTCCACTGACATCACTCAAGTCTGATGGTACAAGGTGCAGTTGAATGTCATCCTAGTGCCTCCTTCAGGACCCAGACACCTCCTTCAGGTTCTTACTTCAGCTGCCTCTGAGAGAGGTAGCAGATGAAGACTCCCAGCTAGGTATGTTCCCAGGGGATTGACTTAGTCAGTCAGCCATCCTCCATCCCCAAACCACCCCGCCTCCTCCACAAAGTCTGTATTTGCCATTCATCCCTCTGCCTCAGAGAAGTCACGGCGCCGCTCCCTTCAGGAGAAGCTGAGTCCCTCATTGAAGCTTCATGAAGTTCAACCGCTCCGTCTGCCTCATTCCACATCCTTCACTTTTCCCTGGGCCCCACCCTCTGGAGTTGGTGCCAAAAGCATCCTCCATATATTTGCTGCTTGTAGATTTTCACTTCAGTCTGTTTCCCAGGCAACCTAACCTAAGGAGAGTGAGAGGAGAGAGAGAGAGAGAGAGAGAGAGAGAGAGAGAGAGAGAGAGAGAGAGCGCCCTAGCTCCCTCTAGAAGTCATGTACCCATTCATCCAGCAGAGGTTCAATAGTGGTATGTGGAGACACTGGTCTAGAAGGATTTCTGGTGGTCCTGAACTGAAGCTGGAAAATATGCAAAAGGAGAAGAGGCCTGGATGTAGTAGCATCATTGTGGGCCTTATGAGTGATCACTGCTCTGTCTCTGTTGTTGAGTAATAGCCATGGCAAAGACACAGTAGCCAACTAACTAGGTTTCTGAAATTACTGGGCAGTGCCAATATACTGATTCCAGCTCTGGACCAGCAGTGCCTGACCTTTAAAGTGATTGTTGCTGGCTGAAATTATGTCTTGTCCCTGCCATGTGCTATATCCCACTGGCACCACAACCTAAAGTGATGCCCATCTCTCCTCCCAAAAAACCCCCATCAAACAAGGGTTAGCTTCATGTTGTGATCCACAGCCTTTGTTCAGAGCCCATCACTTCACCGTATCTGTGGGGTTTCTTTGCACCCACCTTGCATCTTCTCTGAATGGTCCCTAAGGTCTCAGATGATTCCCCTACCATTTTCCCACAAATAGATCTCTGTGTACTAAAGGTCCTGACTTCCACAAGTGATGGCTGTCCTCAGCCTTGGTCCTCTCCCCACATGGCCTTTATCCACGAATCACACTACACCAGGGACTGCCTAGCTCATCCCAGCCTATCCTCTTGCTCTACCGCTGCAACATATGGTCAAGTGTGCTGCTAGCCTGTAACTTCATGGTTACAGACCAGAGTCAGTACTACTGAGAAGGGGGCCAACATCTCTCTGGGGATTATGACTCTGTTAGCTACATGACTTGGATGGTCTTTCATCCTGAGCACGTCAGAAGTGCTGTATTGTTGCTACTTCATTATTGTTCCATTCTAGGCTACCTCACCCAACATAGCCTGGCTTCTGCCTCCTAGGCCATCTCCAAGAGAAAAGGCAGGCTTGAGGGGATGGAATCCTCAGAGAATCATCTTAAGAAAGTCAGAAAAGAAGCTGCATGTGTTGTGACATGCCTGTAACCACAGCACCTGGGAGGCTGAGGCAGGAGGATTACAATTGTCTAAGCTGCTTAGAAAGACTCTATCTTGAGAGAAAGAGGGAGGGAGGGAGGGAGGGAGGGAGGGGAGAGAGAGAGAGAGAGAGAGAGAGAGAGAGAGAGAGAGAGAGAGAGAGAGAGAGAGAGAGAGAGAGAGAGAGAGAGAGAGAGAGAGAAACAGAAATGGCCTAGGAACAGGGGGAAGAAAGGGGGGGGGGGGGGTTGGTGCTGTCCAAGGTGCTGAACAACATTGCTTGGAAGTGACTCTCCTGACTTACTACAATGAGCTTTAGCACTTAGCTGTGGCTATGAGGAACCCAAAGGACGTGGGAACCTGGCTTCTGCCACTAAAGGCCTTTCAGGTAATGTGAGTACAGTAAGAAACCTACAGGAGAATATGCAGGAACCATCTTGATAGTCCAAATAGTGATGGGCTTCAGAAACCCTCACAAAAGAGAGTTCTGTGGTCTTGAAAAGAGCAGGCCCCATTCTAGGGCGGAGGCACTTTGAAAGAAAAAAAGAAAGAAAGAAAGTCCCACTGATTTATAATTAAATGCAATTTCTTTACTCTTTTTTTTTTTTTTTTTTTTTTTTTTTTTTTTAAGATTGATTTATTTATTAGGTACACAGTATTCTGCCTGCATGTGTCCCTACAGGACAGAAGAGGGCACCAGATCTCATTACAAATGGTTGTGAGCCACCATTGGTTGCTGGGAATTGAACTCAGGACCTCTGGGAGAGCAGCCGGTGCTCTTAACCACTGAGCCATCTCTCCAGCCCAATTTCTTTACTCTTTATCCCATCGTTTTTATTTATTTAGACTTATTTTATTCATATAAGCATTTGCTAACATGTATGTGTGCACCCCAATATCTAGGGCTGGTGGAGGTCAGAAGAAAGCACCAGATCCCCCAAGGAACTGGTTGTGAGCTACCATGTGGTTGCTGGGAACTGAAGCCTGGTCTCTGGAAGAGCAGCCAGTATTCTCAACTGCTGAGCCATCTCTCCAGTCCCATTTTTATCCCCCCTTTTTTTTTTTTTTACAAGCACAGAAAGCCTAAAGGTCTTAGTATGAAACTAGCTGGTTTAAATGCAGTGGCTTAAATATAAATGCTATGTTTGAAATGCAAGCATGAAACTGGCTTCTAGTTAAGTTTTTAAAAAAAGGTTGGTGAGCAGTTTTTGCCTGAGCATCCCAGGCCCAGATGATATGGCCACAGTCTCTGTTCCCTGCTTATCATAATCCCACCCATCTGTCCCTGTGAGCAGGAGCCTAAGGCCCCAGGACATGCATACAGCAGTGCCCTGGCATATCCACCCCTGATGGGAGTGTGAGCCCTCCTCAGTGCCCCTCTGCCCTCAGCCTTCTGGAGACCTGGGCATTTAGGGACAATGTTCTCTCCCCCTCCTCTGCTCCTTGTACCTGCTTTTCTTCACCTTGAACAAAGAGGGCTGCAAGTTTGAGCTTCTCCTCCAATGTAGGTGGCCTCAGGAGGAGGTGGTGCTCAGGTGTCTTCATCCAGACTCTATAGTTTTGTGGTAATCTACTCACTCACAGAGGAATAAAATTGTTTTAGCTCTGGCTTTAGAATTGGAACAATTACTATACATCAGGCCAGGACACCGATCCCTAACCACTTTGCTCTATGATAGAGAGGTAGGTCACACGTCCATGGTTCTCAGTTTCTCTTTATAACAAAAAGAATGGAATGGATGGTCAAGCTGAGGGCTGCAGATCCACTCCATCTCATAACTGTTACGTGTTGCCTGTGTCTTGACAGACACTGGGGAAATATGTATCCCCATTCAGTGTCTGCAGCCTTGCCTTGCTGAGAACCAATGCTCAGTACATTTTCATCCATACTCTTGTTCCCAATTGGAGACTTGTTCTCATCTATGAAGCTGGGCTAGGCAGCATGGACTCTAAACATACCTCTTGTCCTCTCCCTCAAGACCTTAACCACAGTTGGCCTTTTGTTATTGTTTTGTTTTTGGTTTTTGTTGTGTTTTTTTTTTCTTCAAGACAGGGTTTCTCTGTGTAACACCTCTGGCTGTCCTAGAACTTGCTTTGTAAACCAGGCTGGCCTTGAACTCACAGAGATCCACCTGCCTTTGCCTCCTGAGTGCTGGGATTACAGGCACGTGCCACCACCACCTGGCCAATTTCTTTTTTTTTTCCCGAGACAGGGTTTCTCTGTGTAGCTTTGTGCCTTTCCTGGAACTCACTTGGTAGCCCAGGCTGGCCTCGAACTCACAGAGATCCACCTGGCTCTGCCTCCTGAGTGCTGGGATTAAAGGCATGTGCCACCACCACCTGGCCAATTTCTTTTTTAAAACATAATCTTTTTATTGATTCTTTGGGAATTTCACATGATGCACCCAATCCTACTCATTTCCCAGTCCCTCCCTTCTACCCTCTAACCTTGTAACCTCCTCTCCAAAAGAAAATTTAAAAATAAAAATAAAAAAAATAGTATATTTTGCCGACCCCTTTAGAAAAATCCTGCTCCTCTATCAACTGCAGCCTTCTCTCACACCGGTCAGGCCATCACTGTACTTGTATCACTGTCTGTCCTCTGTCTTTCCTGCCTCTCCATCACATATCCATTGTTCATACTGGCACTGGGTGCTACAATGTGTCACACAGTACACCCTTTGGCCAAACAGTTTTCATTGCAGTGAGTCTTTGGTCTGGTTCAGGGCCTCTGGTTTCTGCTAAACCATTGATACTGGACCATTACCAAGACCCCTCTCAGATATCTTGCTATTGCCCAGAGTCATGGAGGTCCTGTGGCTATGGTTCTGCAGGACTGGCCCCTTCACATGCTCCAGCAGCTCATAGATGGGGTAGGTGTTGGGGTGGGCCAGCTCAAGGCCCTGGATCTGGGTGTGGGTGGGAGGGAAGTTGGTCAGCCTGGGTCACCACAGGACCTCCCCTCACTCCATGCAGCAGTTGGTGAGGTGCAAGCCTGCACCATCAGGTCCAGTTCTCCCACACTCATGCCATGGGGGCAGTTCTCCTGTACCATACCAAAAAGGGGTGGGGCCAGCTCTCCCAAGTGTGGTGGCCAGAGCTGGGGGCAGTTCAGCACAGTGCTTGGACATCAACACGGCCTTAGGTGGCAGCCCAGACCACAGAAATACCCATGGCTTTTGGTGTAAACATGAGCCTCAGACATCAACACAGACCCTGACTGCAATAAGATCATGGACCCAGACATGGGCCCCAGTGGCACCATGGGCCTGGATGTCACTATGGCCTCTGGTGGCGGTGCCAGTCACTCAAGTCAGTATGGCCCCCAGCAGCAACACAGCCCTCAGACATCCACATGGTCTTGGCCCAGACCATTGACATCTGCATGGCCTTTGGTGATAACTCAAGTTATGGACGTCAACACAGCCCACAGCTGCAGTAGGGCCATGGACCCAGACATGGACCTTGGTGGCAGCCAGACTGGACATTACCATGGCCTCAGGTGGTTACACAGGCTCTTCATATCCACCTATTCCTCACCGCCGTTGCGTCTCTAGTCCACCTCTCTTCACAATGCACAAACTGCTATGCTTTGCTGTTTTCCCCATCTTTCCACCCTCGAACTCCATCTTTCCACCCCATACTCCATCTTTCCCATCTCTCCACCACATATCTGCTCACTGTAGTGGCGCCCTCTGTGGGGCCCCAGGGCGGGTGCTTGGGTGACTTCTAGCCACTCCTTGGCCTCCTTCAATTTCTTTTGACTCCCAAAGAGGAAAGCAGGGGCTACAACAGCATAATTGCCCTACCACCTTGGGAGAAGATGGAATAGATTTTAACTCTTTCAAATAAATTGTCACCACCAGGCTTCATTCAGTCACCCAAAGGATGGGTGATTCCAAAAGGAGGGTCATGTGGAGGGAAAGGTGGTAAAATAAGACATTGCCTCTGGGGCCAGGGATGTAGCTCAGTTGGTCGAGTGCTTGCCTAGCTCCATTTCTAGTACCACATAAACAAGGAGTAGGGGGCACATGCTTGTAATCCCAGCATTCGGGAGGATCAGAAGTTCAATGTTATCCTCAGCTACACAGTAGCTCAAGGCCAGCCTGGGCTACATTAGTCCTTGTCTTAAAAAAATAAAAAGGAAAAAAAAAAAAGACAAAGGAAAAAAATAGCAGATGGAAAGATTGCCCAAAAAGGTTTGCTGATATGCTTGTAGATGAAGCACTGAGGGATGATGGGTAGGGCTACGAAAGAGCCGCGCACTGCAAAGACAGCCTCAGCGATTGGGAAGTCAACTGTGCTGGGAGCTCAAGTGGGCTCTGGGGACCAGGGCGGAGCAGGTGTGAAATGTTTGGTGATGCAGGACTGTGTGCTGGTTGATGACAGAGTTGATTTGCCACAACGGGAACAGGTGAGACATCAGTCATGAAACAGGGTCTCTGTGGGTTGGCTGTTTGTCTTGGGACTCCTGAAGCTTGACAGATTTCAGAAGCATGCATAAGACATGCAACTGAGTGAACACATAAAGATTTCAGGAGCACACATAAGTTCATGTGATTGTTTGAGTGCACATAAGAGGTGCAATGGAGAAGGAGTTTTGTTTCAGCTACTCTGGTTTGTTCTGAATTAATTTTAATTTGGTCAAGAGTATTAATTTGGTGTTTATTAGTAATAGGTAATTAGTTCCAACTCAAGCCAAGGCTCCTGGGACTGGCTGTCAGGCTGTGTAATTGCCTCCCTGCCAGGAGGAAAGAGAAGGGAGCTTAAATATTTGGTGAACACTAGATTGGAGAAAAGAAGTCCATTTTTTTCTTTTCAGTCCATCAACTTGTTATTCTCAATGGTTGTCCCAGCAGACTCCACATACCCAACACATACCGAAAATTCTGTCACATCAGGTATAACTGGGGAGTGGAGAGAAGACTGTACCCAGAAGGCCCAGAGACCCTCAGAAGAAGCCCAACTACATCAGCATGGACAACAAGTGGCACCAGCTGACTCTCACCTGTGACCCCCAGACCACCACACTCCTTTCTCCATATAGCTGCCCTTAGTGAACTCCCACGAGCCTTTGCTTTCAAGGTCTCAGGAGCTCCCCGCTTGGATCCTGTCACTCATTCTCTTTCATCAGCAGCACCACGGGCTTGGGTTCAGCCTTCCTGTCCCCATGAGCCCCCACTGCACCCGGGGTTGGAACCTTCAGAAAGACGAGGAGGCACGTTGGGCCAATTGGCATGAGTGAGTCACTGTGAGTGGGAGCAGATGACAGAGAGAAAGTGACTCAGCAAAGGGAATGTGGGTGAAGCAGGGGGCTTGCACAGCTCCACCTGTCTGAGGACGGTTGCCAGCTCAAGGGACTGCCCACTGATGTCAGGTAGCCTGAGTGACCCTTCCAGGCTCAGGCCTCTCTCTGAGTGACAGTGAGCTGTGGCTGGTCTTTGGTGTCCCCCTGCGTATTTTGTCCTGGTTTCTTTGGCTCTTCTTGGTCATCAAGGTTAATGAAATGCCTCAGGAATTCTCAGCCAAGTGGCCTTCCACCTACTAGGTCATGGGAGGGTGGCTTGAGCCGGCAAACAGTGTCCAGATCTAAGTTTGCTACAGAAAAGGCACTCGAATGTGCCTCTTTAGTCACTGGCTGTGCTGACACTTGTGTGGCCTCTTGTGAAGTCTGAGGGGAGGGATATACTTCCACATGCTCTGGCTGCTGCTCTCCCTGGGCAGCCCACACCTTGGCAGGAGCAGAGAGGCACAGAGATCTGAGGAGGTTAAGCTATACAGAGAAAAAGAGTGAGGCACACTGCCCTAAGCTGCTCTGCTCTGGAGATAGCCTGCTTTGGGGCCTTTGCACATGCTAGTCTAGTCACATGGAAGGCACCTCCCATCTTTCTTGGTGAGCAAGCACCCTGCTCTTCCCTGGCATTCCACTCACAGAGAGACTTTCTTATTTCTCTCTCTTTTTCTTCCTTTCTTTCAAATTCTATCATCTATCTATCTATCCATCTACCCATCCATCCATCCATCCACCCATCCATCCACCCATCCATCCACCCATCCATCCACCCATCCATCCATCCATCCATCCACCCACCCACCCACCCACCCACCCACCATCCATCCATCATCCATCCATCCATCCATCCATCCATCCATCCATCCATCCATCTATCTATCATCTATTTATCTATTGTATATGAATGTTTGTTTGCATGTTTATCTGTTTGCCACAAGTGTGCCTGGTGCCTGTGGAGGTCAGAAGAGGTCATTGGATCCCTTGGGCCTCAAGTTACAGGTGGTTGTGAGCCACCATGTGGGTGCTGGGAATTGGACCTTGGTCCTCTGCAAGAGTTGCCAGTGGTCTTAACCACCGAGCCACCTCTCCAGCCCCACAAAGGGGCTTTCTTGATTGCACTGTTTACAGTGCTACTCAGTCCTCTGCATTTTCTACTCCTTCTTATGCCCATTCCCATCTAAGGGTCTACATCCTTCACCTGTTTCCTTTGTTGTTTTACAGATCCTTGGATTAGAGTGCAGGTTCCCCTGGACGGGGTCCAGCCCTCTGTGCTCACTTCAGGCTCCAAACCTGGATGAGGTGCTAATGCTACCTAATGCTAAGGTGTCCCATACACTTAGGTGAGTTCATGACTAATAAAGACATCTCTGAGTGCAGCTTAGGACAAGTTCCATGTCCAGTGATGGGTTTTCTACCTCAGCGGACAGTGACAAAAGCTCAGACTGGGATTTTAGAGAGCCAAGTTCAAGACTTCACTCAGCTCCTTAGTGGCAGTGGCAGCCATGTAGAGAGACAACAGTCCACTCTGTGTCCAACCCAGCATTGGGTTGCAGTAAAATGAAAATGTAATCACAATGCTGGGTGTGGTGGATCTCACAGTAAGTCTCAACACTCAGGAGAGACAGGGACAGATGGACCTCCATGAGTTCGAGGCCAGCCTGTTCTATATATAGTAAGTCCCAGGACAGCCAGGGCCACACAGGAAGACCCTGTCTAAAAACAGGTACCACACAGTCGATCTTTGTGGTCCCTATCCCGACTCCAGCAGTGTCTAGAGCCACCTCGAGTCACAGCGATCAGATGAGGTAGGGGGAGGAGAGGACTTTCTTACAGGAAGTGAGTCTTCAGCTGGGTTCTCAGAACTCAGGAATGAACAGTGCTAGCCAAGGCTCAGAGGAATAAGGGACTTGGGGGTGGGAGAGAGGCTGGTCCTCTTGGGGGTGGTTCTCGTTCCAGTTCACGGCACAAGAGGTTGTGGCAGCTTCAGCCCCCTCAGACCTCCCTTCTCAAGCCACCCACCCTGGCTCAAACTGTGTTCTATTCAAGGGGTGCTCAAAGGCTGGAGCTGGGTCAGCAGGGTACCCGGACACCCTCCCGGGTCCTTCTATTTGTCTGAGGTCCCACTCAGCTGCCCCGTAGCATCTTCTCCTCACATAATTCTAGTTCCAGGCCCCATTCTCATTTATAGGTTCTTTAAGACAAGG
Source organism: Onychomys torridus (assembly GCF_903995425.1). NCBI lineage: Eukaryota > Metazoa > Chordata > Mammalia > Rodentia > Cricetidae > Onychomys > Onychomys torridus. The sequence continues at coordinate 91,955,939 of NC_050450.1, forward strand.
TCCAGCACAGACTAGCCTCAAACTCAGGGCAATCCTCCTGTCCCCACCTCATGAGTGCTGGGATTACAAGTAGATACCACCACACCTGGCCTTGCCTATAGTTTGTATTTTCTCAGACCATATTTTAGCTTTATTTCTCTATGCTAAAATACTCCAACAAAAAGTAATTTAGGAGAGAAAGCATTTATTTTAGCTCACAGTTCCAGGTCCCAGTCCATCTGAAGTCAAGGTGGCAGGACATTAAAATGGCTAGTCATATCATATCCATAGTCAAGAGAAACAAACACATGCATTCTTACTGCTCAGTTCTCTCTCTCTCTCTCTCTCTCTCTCTCTCTCTCTCTGTCTGTCTCTCTCTCTCTGTCTCTGTCTTGTGTTTCAAGACAGAGTTGCTTTGTGCAGCCCTGGCTATCCAGAAGCTCACTCTGTAGACCAGGCTGGCCTTGAACTCAGAGAGCCTCTCACTTCTGTCTCCTGAGTGCTGGGATTAAAGGCTTGCACCACCAATGCCTGGTGTCGGGTCATTTTCTTAACTCTTATACAATCCAGGACCAGAATTCAGAGAATGCTATTTCCCATTTTAGGATAGATTATCTCACATCAATCAACATAATCAAGACAGTATCCCACAGACACGCTCACAGGCCAAACTTATCCAGACAATCTCTCATTGGTACTTTCCCAGGCAGATTCTGTCCATTTGACATCAAAACTTGTAGTTAGAGTTTTTCTGCCTGGCCCAGTCAGGACAAATCTCTCTTACCCGCCAGTCCCACAGTTGCTCAGACCCAGCTAAGAAAGCACACAGAAACTTACATTGTTTAGAAACTGTATGGCTGTGGCAGGCTTCTTGTTATCTACTTTTTCTATCTTAAATTAACCCATTTCTGCTTATCTATACTTTGCCACATGGCTTGTGGCTTACCAGTGTCTTTACATGTTGCTTCTCATGGCGGCGGCTGGCGGTGTCTCCCCAACCTTCTACTTCCCAGAATTCTCTTCTTTCTTGTCCCGCCTATACTTCCTGCCTGGCCACTGGCCAATCAGAACTTTATTTACACAGAGCGATATCCACAGCAAAAACTCACCATCACCTTGCCTTTCTGAGAGGAGGAAGCATTTCTGTTGATCTTAGACTAGCCTGTAAATGGAGGAATTGTTTGCTTACCCTCATCTAGGTCCCTGCAGCCTACAGGGAGACAAAACCACACTGGAGAGCTTTCCTTTTCAGTACTGGGGGTACGGAGAGCTGGTCTAGGAAGGGTGTTTGGACAGGGTGTTAATACTGATTTTCAAGTGGAGGAGCTCTAAAGTCACAAGGATACAAACCTTTGGGCATAACCCTGAGAAAATTTCTCAGTTGGGGTAACTGAACTGTGAGGCCCCACTCTAGCGGTGGGCAGCACTGTCTCATGGGCTAGAGTCCCAGACTGAGCACCAGCCGCCTTGCTGTCTGCTTCCTGACTGTCTGCAACGTGACTGGGTACCTCTCCTCTGCCGTGACGGACTGTACTCCCTCAACCTGTGAGTCCAAATAAACCCTTATTCCCTGCCCTTGCTTTTGTGGAGTATTTTACTACAAGAATGAGAAGAGTGGCTAGCACAGGCAGGGATTGCCCAATAGCCGAGGGCTGAGGATATGTCTTCGTTATCCTACCTACTAGGACTCCAGGGTGGTTATGGGAGAAAGAAAAGGGCCTGTTCCCATAGTTACTCTGCTCGAACTGTAATCTTGACCTCCATTCCCCTTCATTGTGCCCTACTCACCCACTCTCTGATCCCTAGTGCCCACCTCTGCCATGCCATACCTCCCTGCCCGCCATTTCGCCTTGATTCAAGCCCCACCCATCCTCCTAAGTTCAGCTTGCCCCTCCCCCATGGGCGCATGCCCATCACCACTACAGCTCTCCCTCTTCCCTTCTCTCCTCCTTTCCTTCTGTATCACTTGAAGGTTGTTCACAGCCCAGCAGCTCTCAGCCTGAGTGCAGGTGGTCTTAGTAAGATCATCCGGGATGGTTTACTTCCTGCAACTTTCTGTATGGCTTTGCAATTGGTCAGCAGGATAAGCACCGCCCACCCCTGAAGGCTTTGCTGGCCACTGAGAGGTCCTGTAAAATGACAGTCAAGTTACTCTGGGTGCTGGAAGGGGAATTTACCTTCATCAGGTCAAACAAAGGGATCGGAGTCTAGAGTTGCAGAAACCGAGGACCAGGGAGGAGACGTGTTTTAACCCAAGTGGCATATTAAGGTCACAGCTGGGACAGAAGGTCAAGTCTCCCAGGTCTTTGTCCAACAGTGAGAAGAAGCTTTCTTGGCAACTGGCTCTACACCTCCTAGCAGGGACCCAGAGCCAATGTGGGGCCATTGATTGGAGCCAGGCACTCCCCACTGTTACCTCCTTTAGAAATCTCTGAGTGATGGGCTCTGAGTTTCAGGCTGAAAGAGATCTAGCCAGGGCCACGTGGATTACCTGAGGAAAGAGAGGGGGCCACTGGGGAGTTGGCATCTGTACTGTCATCCCACCTGGCTTTAACCAAGTGAGTGGTGTGTTTCCTGATTGGCAGGTGGCCTGAATAAAAACAGCCCAGAGGAAAATGGATCCATCTCTGCAGGATGGGAGGGCCATGTTGGATTAAACAGGCTGAAGGGAGACTGGACCAGGCTTACTAACCCAGCCTCTGGGAAAAACCCGAGTTCCAGAGCCTGGGAATGCTAGCCCTGAAGTAAGGCACAGCTGTGACCCTGTTGACCTTGGAAGACCTTGAGGGCAGGAGGAAACATGCCATAATCCTCATTTTGCATTGGAAAGTGGGAGGCCCACAGAGGCTGAGTTGGTGCAGAGAAGATGAAAACAACAGAGAGAATTGGTAGCCTTTAATCTCAGCACTCAGAAGACAGAGACAGGTAGATCTCTGAGTTCAAGGCCAGTCTGGTCTACAGAGAAAGTTCAAGGCCAGCCAGGGCTACACAGTGATACCCTGTCTCACAACAAAATAGAAAGGATTGGCTTGGGATTTGGCCCTGACAGTCTTCACCCAATCAGGTATTGGCCCAGACTTTTTTCGATTTACTGGGCTTCTTTACCAAAGTTTGGATGTTGGGCCAGATTACTGGTTTGCACACTAGTGTTTCTCCCAACCACAGCAGGCCCATGTTTGCCTCTTCCTCGACCTGCCTATTTCAAAGGACCACTCCAGGGCTGGAGTAGAACCCCATCCCCTCCACTGACCTCATTGAGATGATGAGTCCTGAACACAGCACTGTTGGAAGACTCCTGTGTATGTTAACACCTGCTAATGTGTCTTCATTGGGTGCTGAGGAGCAGGCTACTCCTCAGAGCCTCTGGGTCAGTCTGGGGGAGTCTCAGGCCTCACAGGTCCCTCTGTTCAAGTCTCCCGACTCAGATCCCTAGGTGTGTCCAAAGGTGTCCAGCTGTGGCCCCTCATTGCACTTCTAGCAGCTCTCCAAGCAAATCACATGTCCAGATTCCCCCACTGGGCTTTGTCCTGCCAGCCCCAAGCCTCTGCAGCCCTATTCCCTGGAACTCTGAGCTAGCATTCTCCATAGCTGCCTAGGCTTTCTCTGCCTCTAGTGAAAGCTGCCACACAGGGAGCCCGATTTACCAAGCCTTGTGTGAGTTCTGAGAAGCTAATAGGTCCCCTGGGGTTGGTGGCTGATGCAGAAGCTGACAAGGGAAGGCGTCCTGAGCTGGCAGTTGCTACCAGAGTCAAGAGCGGGCTGGATGAGCCAGGCTGCAGGATACTGCTGGGTTGCCTTGTGGGTCCTTGGGAACCACAGAGGCTACCCTGATGAGACAGGATGGGAGTGCTTCTGGTTCCTGCCCCAAGCTCCAGCCAGTGCTGACTTCAGAGCCTGCAGTGGAGGGAGCACATCCATTGGTACTTGGAAGAAGAGTAAGAAAGAAGAAATGGCCATCTATTAGGACATCGGAGGGGCTGGTGACTTTCAGGCCACCTCTCATTCACTCTGCCCACTGGTACGGGCAGCAAAATGCTAATTATAGGCTCATAGGCTGCAATCCAGAGAGGCCAAGCAGCTGGCCCAGGGTCACACAGCTGCGGGGCAGAGTCTATTTTCTCACTTTCCTGCATCTGAGATCTCAAGGCATGAGTTAGAGCCCCCTTGTCTGGGGGGCAAGCACAGGGCTGTGCTTCATCCTGCCATGTCCAGACTGGGAGAAGACCTACCTGTGCACCACCTCCTCAACCCTGACTTTCTATAGTCTCAGTCACGGCAATCCCTTCTGTTCAAGAGAGAAGAGAATCGTCCAGCAGAAATCAATAATACATGAACCACTGCTGCTGTCAGGGCAGAGCACGATGTTTTTAATGCTTCTTAAAATTCAGCATTAACAAGCCTTCTAAAGGCTGGAAATATTTGAATTATGGGAAATGAATGTTTTATGAGCTAAGAGGGAAACATAATCTCCCAAGGTTGGTCAAGGGGTGGCTGAGGTTAAGGGCAGCCTTGGATTGGGAAGACCCAGGTCTCTGGAGTCTCTGAGCCTCAGGCCACTGAGAATCACAGGGACCGTGTTCAGGCAGAAGTTGACTCAACCAAGGTCTCAAAATGGTCTCCATCCATGCCTTGTGTGTCCGGGTCTTGACTCAGTTCTGATCTCTTGGAACCTGCTTCTCCAGGGTAGTCAGGCTGTTGGTGTTAAATTAGGTTATTATTGCTCCACGAGTATTTACTGTTCCCTTGTATGCTGGCTAGTCTTATGTCCACTTGACACAGGCTAGAATCCTTTGAGAAGAGGGAGCCTCAACCAGCCTGTAAGTAATTCTGTAGTATATTTTCCCACAAGTGAGGATTCGGCTCATTTTGCTCATTGGTACATGTTTTTCAGGTTCTAAATCCCTTGCCCCTTGTCCCTATGTGATGGCATATGGAGACAGCTTGTGCCCACTCAATTCCACAGCCTATAACCTTTGTTACGATGGTCCATCGGCTATCTTGTGCCGTTATTGTTGGCCATTACTGACTCTCTGGGTGCCAGAGGTCAGCCCACTGGGCCTTATACCTCATTGTGGAAAAATGTGCCTATGGCCTTCAACCCCCACCACTGCCACCGACCCATGGCTTGGGTTTGCTTCCCCTGCGGCTGATCGTACCATGCTGCAGCCCAGTTGGGGGTGGGGGGTTCCCCTCTCTCCCACCTGGCTGCACTGCTACTTCTCTGTCTTTCTTTCACCAAGTCTATTTCCTATGTGCAAATGGAAACGTATGATTGACGTGGCCATCTATATTTCTTTCTGACTTTTTTTTTTTGTTTTGTTTTTGTTTTTGTTTTTTGAGACAGGGTTTCCTTGTGTAGCTTTGTGCCTTTCCTGGAATTCGCTTGGTAGACCAGGCTGGCCTCAAACTCACAGAGATCCACCTGCCTCTGCCTCCCCAGTGCTGGGATTAGAGGTGTGCGCCACCACCACCTGGCTCTGACTGACTTTTCAATGCTTCAATTTTTATGTTCCTTATCTGCTTGGCTTATTAAAAAAACAAACAAACAAACACATGAACATGTGGTAAGGGGCCATATTTGTTAGAGGAGATAATGTGATCAAGTGGCATCATTTTAAATAAGGGCAATCATGTGATCGAGGCGCCATCTTAAATAAGGGCAACCACATGGTCTAGCTGCCACCTTGGCTAAGGTCAAAACATATGACCCGCTGGTCATATGACCTCACTGCCATCTTTACTAAGGACAGCATGGGTGGGGCACCCCGCACTCAGGCCGTTGGTATGAAGGGGGGTTAGGGAACTGCCTCCTGCCATGCACCTTTTCACCATCATTTTACTGGCCAAGGAAAATCCTCCAGCCTTGGCCTGGCGTTCCCCAGCTGCTTCTCAGACTCCAGCTGTCTGGGTGGGGCAGATATCCAGTTGTGGCCTGTCGTTAGTTCCTCCACAGCTGCTCATGTGGTGGGGCCTAGAGAGGTATGTGCTCCCCTCTGGGGCATCAGGGGAGCCACATGCAGGCAGTATCATTATATTAAGATTTTAAATTTCAGATTTTAACATTAATACAATTGTGATACACTTTGGGTCACAAGCTCAGGATTTTAAATTTTCCTTGGTTACTCATTACCTGCTTTCTACTACCTGGATTTCAGTACTGATTGACAATACTAATTTATCTAAAAGTTTTATTTTTTTCTTCACTTGTCTATTTCTAAGGATGGTATTTTTTTTCTCTCTTCTGGTCTTGGGACTCTTGCTCTTCCCAATTACTAAGACCATGGGCCAAAAGGCTCCAAATAAATTCATAAATTTATTTATCTATCTATCTATCTATCTATCTATTTATTTATTTATTTATTTTTGGTTTTTCGAGACAGGGTTTCTCTGTGTAGCTTTGCGCCTTTCCTGGAACTTGCTTTATAAACCAGGCTGGCCTCAAACTCACAGAGATCCGCCTGGCTTTGCCTCCCAAGTGCTGGGATTGAAGGCACCAACACCCGGCTAAATTCATAAATTTTAACTCCCATCTCTAGTCTGTATTTCAGCAGGCATTTAGAAACATCAGAGCAGCAGTTGTGGACACAACCTACAGCGCTTTCCCTGCTATGGATGCCAGTGGAGATTCTTGTCTAAGTGATGTGGACCAGCCCAGCCCAATGTAATTGTTTCCTGCCTCTACATCCAGGTCAGACAACCACATGCTTCTGACAAATGCCCCATTGTCCAGCCTTTGACAGGCCTTTCAGCCTTTTTGGGGGGCCTGACAACAACACTCCAATGCCAGCTTGAAACAGTTCCTGAAGAGAATATATTGTCCAGAGTAGGCTAGACGTGTTCCCTGTCCAGGGTAGCCTGAGTCAAAAGGAAATCCCCTGGCATAGAAGACCAATTGGCTATCTAATGTCCATTGATTTTGTTAATTAAAATAGTTTTGCAACAAGATGGGACACTTGACCTTCTTTATGCAGAACCAGGGAGGTGTTATATGACCTTAAAAAATAATTGTTTCTATATAAGTCATTCAGGATTATAATCTGGCTGTACTCAAAGATCAGAATTATAGCTACAGGGCCTTGAAAATGGTAATAAATTCAGATATCATTGTCAACAGCTTAAAAAGTGTCTCTCCTTACTCAAGTTCTATTCAGACTTAGGAATGTGAGCCTCCCTGTCCTTGCTAACTTCATTAAGCTGTAACTAACTGGGGAACCTGCATATTCAGATTTAATTTATATATATTTACATATATATGCTCTCAAAATTAGAAATATATCTAGCAGATTTTGTTCCCTGAGTCTTCAAACACCTGTAGAGATCTGAAAATATGACATTTAATATAAAAGCCTTTTATGATAAAGAGACATGTCATCTCCTGGCAGCATCCGGTATCTTCTCCAAGAAGATGGATGGTCACAGAAGAACTTCCACCCGGAAGCTCATGGCAAGGCCAGCCATGCAGCGAAAAGCTGATCCTGTCTACACTGTGAATAAGAGGGTGGAAGCTCAAGGCAAGGCCAGCCATGCAGCGAAAAGCTGATCCTGTCTAGACTGTGAATAAGAGGAGCAACAGGGATCGGTTGTCCTCTCTGTCAAGACGGGTAGGAGGACCTCCCCAAATTTCTTTCATACAAAAGAAATCTGCCAGATCTTCTGGGCTAATCAGCTGAACAACTGTTGCCTTTGGGGCCTCTGTGCCCCAACGACCACAGAGAGACTTGGGATTGCTGCCTAGGTAGCCGGAAAGCTGTCTCACTTCTTCTTAAATTCATCCTTCTCAGATCTGATGATGTTGGATGACTAGGGTGTATCAGATTAACAGTCCCAATCCCAAGATTACAAGCACCTTGATAATTCATTAATAAGTTTCCTGTTGAAATTACAGACATGTAGGCATCATTCACAGACTTTGTGGTACAGGATAGTCTTGTTTCAGATATAACTCCAGAGGTTCAAAGTTTTAATGCTGACAAATGCAGCTTTGCTAAACTGATAGAACATTGACTACAAAGAGTTCTTAAGAGTCCCTAAATGGATTTTTAACCCTTTTGCCATGATGTAAATCCATTCCAGCTGTCTTAAAGATACCTACAGGCTCCTGGGGAAAGTTCTGCTACTGTATCAAGAAACCTGGTTTGATGAAAAATTGAAAGTCTCCAGAGCCCATTTTGACCTCACCCATTTTTGAGCATATTTTTCAGTTTCATTGTTCCGGACTGACCTCCAGAGAAATAGCAGATGCCATGGCTTCTATACTCCTGACTTGGCATTCCATTTCCCCTCAAGCTCCCGGAACACCACTGCTGCAACCTGCCTCCTCAGCTCCCTCAAGAAACGTTCCTGAGATCTTCTACCGTGCATGACTGCTGGTTCCCCCTCCCTACTTCGCCCCTTGTCAGCTTGAAGTAGCCTCGAGAATTCAGCTCCCTTGTTCCCCCACTTGCTCCCATAACTCACCTCTTTTTATAATAATCAAAACAGAGGGATGTTAATATTCTGATCTGTCCCTTGAAATCCCACCCCCATGGCGCCACCCTGAGTCCTGACAGAAAAGTCTCATCCTAAGGAGAAACTCCCCCCCCATTCCTCTCTCTAACTCTCTTCTGCTTTTCCTCCCACGAGGTGCACCCCCCTCTTTCCCTATGTCTCTCTCTTGCCTATCTTTCTCTTCATCTTTCTATTATAATAAACTCTCCACGTGGAAGCAGCATCTGGGTTGTGAATTACTGGCCACCACCGCCATGCCCAATGGCGTGCATCTGCCCAGCCTACCGCTGCATCTGCCTAGCGTGTTTCCCTGCATGCTCAGGATATCCCTGGAGGTCCCCACGCAATAGCCCTGACTTCCCTGGATGACGGAATACAAACCGTAGGATGAAATAAACCCTTTCCTCCCCATGCTGCTGTTGGTCACGGTGTCTCTCACAGCCGTGAAAACCCTTCTTGCATTTGTTACTTTTCTTGTTGTTGGACAAAACCCCTGGCAAGAGTGACTGGAGGAGGGAAGGGTCTGTTCTGGCTCAGTTTGAGGGGACGGTGTGTTGGTTAAGTGGCGGTGCTTGTGGCCATGTAGGAGAGTGCTGGTTGGCGGAAGAATCACAAGCCATGGTTACCTTTCTAGAGCTTGAGATAGATAGATAGATAGATAGATACATACATAGATAGATAGATAGAGAGAGAGAGACCCCGCACGGAGCGGAGAGAATACAGAAGGAGAAAGTGCGGGAAGAGAGGGCACAAAGAGGGCACGCCCGCTTTTTAGGCTGGGACGCAGTCGCAGGCTGGTGATGTAATTAAGGACATAATCCTTACACAGTCCATCATGGTGGGTAAGACATGGAGGCCAATGCGTGAGGCACCTGGTCACACGGACTCCATCAACAGAAAGTGCAGAGACAGATGAACCCTGGTGCCCAGCTTGTTTTCTCCTTTTTATTCAGTCCTGGACCCCAGTCCATGATGGTACCACACCACCACTCACCCTCTTCTCGTGCCGGCGAGTCCGTGCCCCCTGTAAAGAAATGTATACACTGGGAAGAGTGCCACACCCTGCCTGGCGGCTGTGCGAGCCTGGTGTCTTAGCTCGAGTGTCTGTCGCTGTGATGAAACACCATAACCAAAAGCAACATGGGAAAGAAAGGGTTTATTTCACTTGTGCTTCTGCATCACAGTTCATCATCGAAGGACATCAGGACAGGAACTCAAGGAGTTAACCAGGATCCAGGAGCTGCTCAGCTGTCCTGTAGAACCCAGGACCAGCAGCCTAGGGTTGGCCCCACCCACAATGGGCTGGGCCCTCCCACATCAATTGCTAATTCAGAAAATGCCCTTCAGGCTTGCCGAAAGGCAAGCTAAGGGAGGTGTTTTCTCAATTGAAGTTCCTCTTCCCAGGTATCTCTAGCTTGTGTCAAATTGACAGAAAAGAAAAGAAAAATCAGCACACTGAGTCACCCCTGCTTAACCTTTGCAGGCTGGTGACTTCACAGGGGTCATACACTGACAGGTAAGAGCAGTTTATTTCCCAGAATTCTCTCAGAAATGTGAGCATTCCCTCCCTCCCACCCCCACCCCAACCCCTGTTAGAAAATGTTCTTCTGCATCATGAAAGCCCTTTCCAGTATCAAACCTTGTCCTGGGCTCCTTCTGGGTCGAGAGCTTGTATTTTGGTAACCATTGATTGGAAGTGGATTGGGGGAGGGCTTCAGCCAGAAAAAGTGAGTATGAATTAGTTACCCTTTCAGACTGATTACATTTGATCCAGCAGTACAGCAGTTTGGGAATATCCATAAAGGAGAACACACACAAGAGATGGGCGCAATTCCATCCCTCTGTACACACTGCAGATCTCATCCCAGCAACCTAAGACTTTAGAGCAGATAGAGAGCGTGCCAGCAAGCCACTGTTGTATAAAATAAATGATGTAAGTGGTAAGGTGTGGATGTGGCTCACTGTGCACATGAGAGGGGCACCAAAGAATTGCTTTTTTTAGAAATTGGTGCAGATACCAATGGAGAAATACTGCTTGCGGCCTTGCTTCCAGGCTTGGTTTTGGCTACTTTTCCTATACAGCTCCTACCAACTTGTCTAGGGATTGTGGCCTGGGTGCTCCTGTATCAATCACCACCCAAGAATTTGCCCCCACAGACATTCCATAGGCTGGTGGATGGAGGCAATTCCTCCACTGACATTCTCTCTTCCAGGGTGTGTCACGTTGGCAACAGTAGGTAGCTGTGACAGGTGTCTTCTATCCCTCTCCTCCTATTGTTTTTTGAGACAGGGTCTCTCACTAAACCTGAAGTTCATTGATTGATCTAGGCCGGTGGCCAGGGAGCTCTGGGGATTCTCCGGTCTTCACATGCTGCCATGCCCAGATTTTACATGGGTGCTGAGATCTGAGTTCAAGTCCTTGTGTCTGTGCAGTGAGTGCGTTTGCTGACTGAGCCACACAGCCCAGCCCCCAATTTTATCTGTTTTTCTTTAAGTCAAGATCTCATTGTGCTTATAAGGTAGTCAACAGACTGTCCTTGAATTCACTAATAGCCAAGGATGACCTTGAACTACTGATCCTCCTGCCTCCATCCCTTTAATGTTGGGATTACAGATGTGTGTTTATCTTTTCTTCTAGTTCTCTGTTGCTTTTTCAACTCCATGACCGAGGTTCAGAGTTACAGCTGAAGCCGGGCATTGGTGGCGCATGCCTCTAATCCCAGAACTCGGGAGGCAGAGCCAGGCGGATCTCTGTGAGTTCGAGGCCAGCCTGGTCTATAAAGTGAGTTCCAGGAAAGGGACAAAGCTACACAGAGAAACCCTGTCTCGAAAAACCAAAAACCAAAAACAACAAAACAACAAAAACAAAACCAGACTTACAGCTGATTCCCAACCTCAGGTTTATCACTTGCAGAGTAGGGAGAGTGGTCCTGTTAGTGTGGGGTTAAGGAGCAAGCGGGGCCCATGAGCAGCTAGTGACAGAGGCTATTACCATTTTCTTCCCTCTTCCTTCTCTGCTAGCCCTCCTGCCTTCCATCATGCTCACACAGGAGACTCACTTGTCTTTCCCAGCCCCTCATTCCTCACAAAGCCCCTCTCCCTGAACGCATTTGCCACTCGATAAGGTCCTGACAGTGGACGTCAGTGACTTAATGGCAGATTAATCGAAGATCCTGTGGACAGCTCCTCAACTACAACCCTGTGTGCCTTTGACCTACAGGCTTGTGCCTTAATTAAAGCAATTAGTGGCAGCAGCCAGTGACAAGCCAGGGTTCTCAGGCCTCTGCCAGTTTCACACTTGCCTGCATTGAAGGACAGGGCCAGCTGTCTACACTTGGTGCTTATAGCAGGACCAGGTTCTCACCTAAGTGACTGATCACTCTTAGAGATAGAAACTGAATCCTGCCAGGCAGGTAAATCGAAATGAACATTTGGGCAAGTCAGGGATTGTCTCTCTGTCTGTCTATCTTTCTATCAATCTTCTCTTCCCTCCCTCCCTCCCTCCCTCTTCCTCTCCTGCCCTCACCCTCACCCTGGCTCTCTCTCCCTATCTCCACTGGCTTTCTATTTTTCACACCAGTAACTGGGCCACAGTGACCTCCTGTCTCAGCCTCAGCCTCCTGGGGCTGAGCCACGTGCTCCCTGCCTGTATCCCTTTGCCCTGGTCTCTGCTCCCTCCTGGGGACAGCTCAGGATAGTGACATCATTAATAGCTGGGATAAGCTAAAGGCTCTGTGTGGCATTTAGAGGGTATTCTGAAGTGCTCTGAAAAGAAGATAGGAATGGCTCACACTCAGCTTCACCAGTCAGCAAAGACCACAAATTAAACACCACCTCACGTCTGCCAAAATAGCTGTCCTCAAAAGGACGACGCAGCCAGGTAGGGTGCATACCCACAATCCCAACACTTGGGAGGTAGAGGCAGGAGGATCAGAAGCACAAGGCTAATATCAAGCTACAATTTGGGTTCAAGGCCAGCCTGGCTTCCTGAGCCCCTTCCAGAAGAGGAAGCATGTGGAGCATCATAGGCTGTGGGTGCAGAGACAAGGGAACGCTGGCACTTGGTGGGTGGGAAATCGAATCACACAGTCACAATGAAAGCGTGGAGGTTCCTCAGCAAGTTCAAGCTACAGCCACCATGTGGCCCAGCAATTCCTCTAGTGAATAGAAAGAAAATGAAGTTGCCATGTTGGAGAGACATCTACACTCAATGTTCCCTGCAGTACCATTCAAAGAGGCCGAAATAAAGAATCCACCTAAGTATCCATCAACTGAGGAGAAACAGGATATGAGAAAGAAGACCCGCACGCAAATGGAATACTATTCCACCTTCAAAAGGAAAGGAATCCTTCCATGGATGAAGTCAGAGGACAAGATGAGAGTGGAACAAACCAGGCATAGAAAGACAGATGCTGAGAGCCTCCCTCATGCAGAACCTGAGGACTGATTCCAAGTCAGGCATGGAGGCGCAGGCCTGCGATCACAGCGTTTCAAGAACCTAAGGCAGCAACTGAGAAGACCCAAGAACGTTGGCCAAAAGATTGCCAAGTTTCTATTGAAGAGAAGGTCCGCCTCTGAGAGGCCTATTGCATAACATGGTGATTATAGGCAACAAAATACTGCATAATCTGTCTTACATTTTATTTGTTTGTGTGTGTGTATGTGTGTGTGTATATATATTGGTGTGTGTGTGTATGCATGTGCAGGAGCTACATGTGGATCTCCTTCTACCATGTGTGTTCTGGGAATCAAACTCAGGCTGTCAGGTTTGGCAGCAGGCACATTTACCTGCTGAGCCAGCTCACTGACCCTAAAAATACTGCATTCTTGAAGACTGCTAAGAGAACATAAATGTCATGTGCTTTTTTTTATCATGTGGAATCTAAACGAGTGGACATAGAGTATATATATGAGTATACAATAAGATTACATATTATATATTACATGTATGAGAGTATGTGTATATGGACATGAAAGCAGAGGGGAACCTGTGTGGGGAGGGAAGAGGAGAGAGGGGAGGGGGCAAACAAGAGAAGATGATGGGGAGGGAGGAGAAAGAGAAACATTGCATGTCTTTCCTCACGCAGAGTCTAGATTTAAACACGTGCTGCACGTGTGTGATATGGAAACAGGGAAACTATTGGGGGCATCGGAGAGGAAGGGGGGTCCGGGGAGGTGAACAGGAACAATATACGTGAAGATGTCCTAATGAAATCTGCTATTTCTGTATTGTAATTAAAAGTTTAGTTAAAAACTGGGATTTAAAAATAGTGGAAACAGTAAATGTAAATGATGCGTGCCACAAAAGTATGCCACAAAAGTAGTATGCCACAAAAGTATGTGAGGCAATGTGTATGCCAATCAGCTCCATTTAACCACTATGCATTGTACATGTATTTCAAAACAATTTTTATTTGTCAATTAATTAGACCATCAATATAAGAAGACATTCTGGACTGTCAGAATTTAATTAAAATAACAATTTTAAAAAGTGTTCTGTATTTGTCACTTACAATAATAATTTTTTTGAAAGTGTTCTGTTTGGGCACTGCCGTGGCTGTGTGACATGGTACACATTACTGACCCTCAGAGACTTAGCTTCTCCCTCGGTGACATAGTGGGGCAGCGGTGGGACTGAAGAAGGCAATTGATACTCATTGCAAGCTCAGTGCAGGGACTGCACATCAGAAGAACCCAGTTCATGGTAACTGGGCTTCCATTTCTATCATGGCAATGCTTCGTCCCAGCAACTCTGTGGAGTAGCTGACCATCTATTTCCCTGTTCACAGAGGGCAAAACAGGTTCAGAGACATAAAGTAACTTGCCCAGTATCACACAGCACATAAAAGTCGAGCCCTACTTGGTGTGATGATGATGGTGGGGAACCTCCTTGTCAAGTGAAGAAATAGATGCCTTTGTGAATGCAGCCATGGACCAGTCCTCTCGCAGGGACCTCAGAAGCTAGGCTGGTGGTGGGTCCAGTTTAAAATTCGGATCCTCAGGCTGGCTAGATGGCTCAGTGAGTGTGCTGCCTAGTAAGACAGTCGCAAAGGTGTTTGCCATCAAGACTAATTATCTGAGTTCAAACCCCCAGGACCCACGTGGAGGAATAAGAAAGCAGACTTCATGTTGTTCTCTGACCTCAACATGTGCAATCTGGTACACTTACATGTGTGCACACACACATACACAAATTAATAGTAAAACAGATGATGCAATATTTTCTTAACTGTAATCACCATTCATCATTCTTTTCTCCCCAAGTTGCCTTTGGTCATGGTGCCTTTATCACAGCAAAAGAAACCCTAACTAAGACATAAGCCAATGAAGATTTCCTGCCCACAGTTACCTTTGGTCAGGGTATTTGCCACAGGAACAGAAACGAATCTAGAACACCTTGCCACAGGAAGGCATTTCCCCCATCCAGGATGCACACAGGATGCTGATGTTGACAGTACCAAGGGTCCCGAAAAGGTCACAGGCATGCCTGGTCGCCTTTCCACAGTTCAGCTGTTTACCCATGGAGCTTGCCCCACATGCCGAGACTCGCTGAAGACCACTGGTATTGACATCTAGCAAACATTTGCTCTTTTTAAGAGAAAAACACTGAGACTTATCACACACACACACACACACACACACACACACACACACCTTTTGCCTAGTCATTTCCCCTGTTCGTTTATCCTGAAAACCATTCCAGAGCAGCTCATGGAGAATTGCCATGTTTTCTGCAAAGTTGCCTCTACTCTGCTGTGTAGATAATTCATGTAGTCAGTTCTTAGCCATTTCTGTTCTCTGGGTCAGAATGGTGCATTAGTCACCGTTCTCATTATTGTGACAGATGCCTGACTACAGCAACTGGAGGAAGGGTTTATTCTGGCTCACAGTTTGAGGAGACAGTCCATCATGGTGGGGGAGCTCTGGTGTCAGGGGCATGAAGTGGTTGATGACACTGTATCCACAGCCAGGAAGCAGAGAGAGAGAAAATGAACGCTGGCGTTCAGCTTGCTCTCTCCTCTGTATTCACCAACCCATGGCATGGTGCCACCCACAGTAAGGGTGGCAATGAGTTTACTTAATTATTCTTTATCAATAAAAAATCAGGAGTCAGATATCAGGGTAAGAACCTGAATGGTCAGAGAAGCGACCAGTGACCTCATATCTCTTCTGGTCCATCATCCAAAATGGCCTGAGAGCCTCTCCCAGCTTTGCCTTACTACTTCCTGTCTCCTACCTGTCCTCAGCCCTCCAAACCCTCTGTGGTTAATTTTGGTCAGCTGGTGGCTAGCTCTGCCCTCTGACTCAAAGCAAGCTTTATTGTCAGAATGCTATCAAAATATCCCACAACAGATTGGACCTTCTCATCTCAACCCCATTCAGAAACTCCCTCACAGACATGCCCAGAAGTCTGTCTCCTTGGTGACCATAGGTCCTGTCAAGTTGAAAATCACTCTTAACCATCTCAGAGAGCAAGTGAGTTACTGTTTCTTTTTCTTTGAGGGCTGAATTGACTTAAAATCTTTTTTACATTTATGTAGTGTATGTACGGGCACACACATGTAAAGATGAGAACAGCTTGTGGAGGGAGGCTCCTTTTTTTCCCCACTGCGTGGTTCTGGGTGATCAGACTCAGGTCATCAGACTCCGTGGCAAGTGCCTTTACCCAGTGAGCCCTCGGGAGCCTGGCTTTTTCAGTGACTGTGACAATTCACACATTCACCAGCAAGCTATACAATGTGGCTTTTTTAAGTTGATGAGTGGGGAACAAAAGCTGTCTCCTTGTGGGCTCATTTATGTTTCTTTTATTAGTGAAGTTGAAAAAACACTTATTCCAGCAGGGTGTGGTAGCAAAGGTACACACCTTTAATCCCAGCACTCCGGAGGCAGAGGCAGGCGGATTTCTGTGAGTTTGAGGCCAGCCTGGTCTACAAAGTGAGTTCCAGGACAACCAGGGCTATTAAACTGAGAAACCCTGTCTTGGAGGAAAAAAAATAGAAAGAAAGAAAAAAAAAACCCATACCCTTTCCTCCTTGTCAGAGCTGATATGAGGCTCCTGTTAATTTGTGTCTAGATGGTAGTTTCTTTTTCTTGTAAACTTGAAGAGACCTTTACATGTGGCAAAATCAAACCCCTTTCTCAGGCTAGGAGTTGACAGCTTGTGGCTCCCTAATGGTGTTTTTCTCCTTAGAGGAAATCTTAATTTCCATTTAGTTGTTATGTTTTGAATATGGAATTTCCCCCGTGGACTCATCATCTGTGGGACACTTGGTTTGTGAGTGTTGCGTGACTTTTTCTCAAGAGATGTCAACAAAGGACTACTTACCTTAGATGAGACCCAATGACAGACCAAAAGAGTCTGCCAAAGCCTG
Source organism: Onychomys torridus (assembly GCF_903995425.1). Lineage (NCBI taxonomy): Eukaryota > Metazoa > Chordata > Mammalia > Rodentia > Cricetidae > Onychomys > Onychomys torridus. The sequence continues at coordinate 91,972,777 of NC_050450.1, forward strand.
ATTTAGCAAAGCAATGTGTTTACTGGGGTTACTTACAGGATCGTGGATGACTCAAAGGCCACTTCATCACTGTCTTAGTTAAGGTTTCCTTGGCTCTGAAGAGACACCATGACCATAGCACCTTATTTTTTTAGACAGGGTTTCTCTGTGTAGCTTTGGAGCCTTTCCTGGAACTCACTCTGTAGCTCAGGTTGGCCTCGAACTCACAGAGATCCATCTGCCTCTGCCTCCTGAGTGCTGGGATTAAAGGCGTGCGCCACCACTGCCTGGCCATAGAAACTTTTTATCAAGGAAAGCATTTAACTGGGGCTGGTTTACAGTTCAGAAGTTTAGTCCATTATCTATCTTCACGGTGGGAAACATGGCAGCACACAGGCAGACATAGTGCTGGAGAGGTAGCTGAGAGTTCTACATCTAGATCCAAATGCAGCAGGAAGAGACAACTGACACATTTCCTTCAACAATGCCACTCCAACAAGGCTATACCTCCTAATAGTGCCACTTCCTGTGGACCTATGGAGGCCATTTTTATTCAAACCACCATAATCACCTTAAGATCACCCCAGCATGGGTGGCTTAGAGCTCTTACATCTACCACTCAAACCTCTGCATTCCATTCCCTGGCCCACATAGACTCTGGCATTTGAATATTGGATCCACAGTTAGTAGCACTGTTTGGAGAGATTCAGGAGGTGTAACCTCACTGGAGGAGTAGTCACTTGAGAGCTTAAAGATATGCTACTTCTAGTGTATTCCCTATTTCCTGCTATGATTTAAGATGTGATGGCATCTGCCATGTGTTGCCCCTGCTCTGCCATCACAAACAATTACCTGTCTAGAACTGTAAGGCAAACAAACCCTTTCTTTTATAAGTTGACTTGGTCATCCTATTTCATCACAACAGCAGAAAAACAACTAAGACAGAGTTGGTGTCAGGGAGTGGGCTATTGCTATGGAGAACCCGGCCATGGCTTTTGAGAGGCATGTGGAGACTCTGGGTCTTAGGAGTCTTCCTAAGTGTAAGCAGGGCTTACTGGGCAATTCTAGCAGAAGCGTGCATGGCAGTTCTGAGAGCCATGTGGACTGAGGAGGCCCAGCTCAAGAGGTTGCAGAGGGGAGCAATATTAGTAACTGGGTGAGAGATTGTTATTGTGGTATTTTGGCAAAGGATGTGGTTGTCTTTTGCCCATGTCTTAAGAACTTACCTGAGGCAAAATTTAAGAGTAATGGACTAATTTCTTCAGTGGAAGATATTTCAAGATAGCTTACTATTGACTCTGTCACATAGTTATTAGTAATCATTCTTGTGCAGATTTCAATGAAAAAGAGCAAAAGGAGGCAGAAAGAAATACAAAATGTACAGTTTGAAGAGAAAAAGGACATTGGCAAGCTTAATGTTACAGCTAAGGCTTATGCTGGAAAAGAGATTGTAATTATTCAGATTAATGCCATTAAGGGGTGAAATCTGCCTTGGACAAGAAGGGGTGCCCTCAGTGCAAGACCCCACCCAGGTAAGTCTCCAACCTGTGAAAGGAAAGGGTCTAAGGATTATTCTGATTCTAGAAAGGAACAAACAAATGCAGTTTCAAATGTGATTCAAGGATGGCCAAGGTCCATCCTAGCCTGGGAGATGAGCTTGGCAGTGTCATCCACACAGCGCTGGCCTCAGAGTTAAGAAGAACACAAAAGTAAAGGGGTCGTGGAGTCTTGCACTGTGGTTATGGAGAGTTACTGAGGACAGGACTGTGGGCAGGGAAGTCCTGCACAGAGGACCCGAGAGGCCATTGCATGAAGCCTGGACTACATTGGACACCCCAAGATGTTAGTGCCGGAGCTGAGGGACATCTGCCAAGGAGAGCTGCACAAGGAAGTGGAACCAGCCTGTAAGAGAGATTTATCTCACAGGCAGCCATTAAGCTGGAAGGGCAGAGCCCTCTAAGGCTTTGGACATCCGACATGGAGTGCAGAATTAGGAGTTTGCCCTGTTGGGTGTTGGTCTTGCTTTGGTCCAGTGTTTTCTTGCTATGCCCCATTCCTCCCTTTTGGAATGGTAACACATGTTCTGTTGTACGTTAGAAGTACATAATTTGCTTTTTAATTTTATAGGTGGCTACAGTAAAGAGATTGCCTTGAGACTCAGCAGGGACTTGGACTTTGGAGTTTGTTGAGATTATGAAAGACTATAGGGATTTTTGAAGTTGGGCTAAATGCATTTTGCCTTATGATATGGCCACGAGACTGTGGAGGCCAGGGCGTGGACTGTAGCGGTTTGAATGAGATATCCTCTGTATTCTTGGGCGTCTGAATACTTAGTTCCCAGTTGGTGACACTGTTTGGGGAGGTGTAGGAAGTATGGTTTTGCTGGAGGAATTCTGTCACCAAGGAGCAGGGCTTGAGGTTTCAAAAGCCATGTGGTTGTCAGCCTCCTCTCTCTCTCTCCCTCCCTCTCTCTCTCTCTCTCTCTGCTTCCTGTTTGCAGTTTGAGATGTGATCTGTCAGCTGTTGCTCCAGCCACCTGCTGCCTTGGCTCTGCCATCGTGGACTATTATCCCTCTGGAACCATAAGCCAAATAAAGCCTTCCTTCTGTGAGTTGCCTTGCTCATGGTGCTTTATTGCAGTAATAGAGAACTAAGACAGAGAGTGTAAGTCAGATTGCTTGGGCTCCGCATTTGTTGAAAATGAGCTACAGAGCAGCTTTGCATTCTGGGAGCAGATATTCAATGAGTTTAATAAATAATCCACTTAAGCCAATGATTAGAACTTTCCACATCCCCAACTGCTCTTTCTTTCTACTTCCATTCTCTTCTTTCCCCTGGTCCATTGATGAGTCTTTTTACTTGTCTTGTCTTAGTCACTATAACCTTTTTCTATTTTTAATATTGGTAAGTGTGGGCCTCTTCTTCTTCTTCTTCTTCTTCTTCTTCTTCTTCTTCTTCTTCTTCTTCTTCTTCTTCTTCTATATAGAATGCTTCTCTTTTTTCTTGCTTGGCTATATTTATATGCATTGGGCTTTATAATGAGGCTGACTCATTCCAGAAAAGAAAAACTGGTTTCAGAGATGGTATGGGTGAGCAGGGGATACCACTGCCACCTCTGGTCCTGATGCAGAGTCCATGAGAAAGGGTGAGACCTTGCTGGATGGTTCCAGCTGGCTCACGGGGTTCTTCCTTCCCACTCCTTAACCATGGAGGGATTTCTGGAGGACAGAGAGGTGAAGAAGTCAGGAAAGGAAGTGAGAGAAAACGGAGAGATGAAAGAGAATTGAGAAGCAAGGAAGAGAAGAGGTCCCCAGGCAGAGAGGGAGATGGGACTAAGGGCATCACTCTCTGGAGGAGACTGACAGATGAAGCAGCAAAAAACAAGAAGGGAGGGTTCCTTGTGAGTTGGGAAGAGGGTGCATGAGAGGTGGGGACTGGCTGAGGGAACTGGGGTGGGGATTGGGGTGGCCTGGAGCTGTGCCCTCAGGAGCTCTGCTAAGAAGAGGAGGGCCATATAAAAGAAAAGGAATCAAAGTTAGGAGCTCTTAGCCTCACATAGCCTGTGTAGTCCTCTGGAGGTAAAATCTCATGTCTGTCCCTGCTGCAATACAGGGGCCCTGCCTTCAGGGAAGCCACCGAGCAGGCATTTGGACTGGCTCCCGTGTGATCAAGTGGTACACAGCCTCATGGAGGGAACTCAGAGCTGGGCTTGCAGAGCCGGTTACAGGCATGCCTGGGTCTGCCATGAGCATTGCATCCAGGAGGCGTTGCAGCTCTGCTTCATTCGATGCTGTGATTCTCCACACACAAAGAAGGCAGCCTTGCTTCCAGCTTTGTTCTGGAGGGGCGGGGCAGTGTCAGAGGTGTGCAGGCATGGGATGCAGTGAACCCTGGAGAGGGAAGGAGGGTGGGAGGAGCAGACACGGGGGCTCCTGCGCAACGGTCCAAATGAGTACGAATGGGTGAAATGGGGCACAAAGGCTCTCACCACAAACCTTACTGGCCCAGCAAAGGAATTCTCCTGAGAGAAGTTTCTGTGTGAGCACCCTGCAGCCACAATGTCAACCTTCCCGGCTGGAACCCAGATTACTCTCCACCCTCAAAATGACCCTTTCTTGGCTGGGTTCTGAGTTTTAGCATCAGTTGGAAGTAGGATCCTGCTTGCTCACCCCATGGCTATATTTGTTTCTTTCCTCTACAGCTAGGATGAGCAGGTTCAAGCCCTCTCCCTCCCTCATAACTTACTAAGAATCAGAGTGTGCATGGAGGATTCCAAAGCTACTGAAGGTGACCCAAGCTACCGATGTGCCCAGCAGCACAACAAAATGTCAAAGAATTGAGCTTAATAGCCTGACTGACTTTTATTAGGAATTTATGAGCCAGACAGCATTCCATCCATGGAACAGGAAGGTAGCCTGCCATGGCTGGCCATTTGGCAGAACAAAGAAACAGTGTGGAACAATAACAAAAAAAGAGTTGTTTTTCAGGTGAGGTGGTATAGTCTGCTCATCCGAGCTACTCCAGGGCCTGAGGTCAGAGGTGCCCCAAGCTTGAAGCCGGCCTGGACTACATAGTCAGACAGTTTCAATAATACATAAATAAATAGGGTAGGGAGCTAGCTCCATGGTAAAGTGTTTAAGCCAACCTGAACTGTATAGTCAGACTGTCTCAAGAATGAATGAATGAATGACTGAATGAATGAATGAATGAATGAATAGGGGTGGAGAGCTAGCTCTGAGGTAAAGTGCTTGCCCTGTATGTGCAGGTCCTGGATTCAATCCCTATTGTTGCTAAAAACAACAACAAAAGCTGCTCATATCAGGTTTTCCTTCTAAGAGTTACTGCGATGTGGCTGGCCTGGAGCCCTGACTTGCATGCCCTCATTTCTCATAGGTCAGATGTTAGATGTTAATAGCTGAGCTTTCATTTGGAGATGAGGAATCTTAGCTCGAGTGACTCCATTTTGGGTTGTCTGTTGAGGTCTAGTCTGGGAGTTCAGGCCAAGTCAATGGCCTCCCATAAATCTTACTGACAATAGACTGTGGCTCACTTTTCCTGGCAGCTGGGCTTTTTCTAAGTCTGGGATCCCTGCTGTGCTATAGGGCACATTAGCATCCTGTGCCCAATCCTGCCCTCCTCCCTGTAAGGCCTGATGGCTGGGTGACTGGGTGGGGGATCAATTTCCTTCCTGATATCCATAATACTTTGATTTTTAAGGGCTACTGTCATGAAGGGCTGTTTATTTCAGTTATAGTGGACGGTGTGTGTGTGTTCAAACTGTGACTGTGATCTGGGGAAGGAAGCCAGAGGTACAGATCTATAGGGAGAAAGTGGATATTAGTAGGAAATGTTCTCGCTGAGGATTTAGCTCTTTCTCTGGAAATTTCTCTCTTTCTAAGCCTCAGTTTCTCAGTCTGTCAATGGAAGAGTTTGGATTTGACTCTCTGGAGATCCCTCCAGCATGGGCCTGCTCTGCTTTTCTTTGTTTTCATTTGTGTTATTTATTTATTCTCTAACGATTTCATTTGTGTATGTGTGTACATGTAATATACCTTGATCCCCCCCCCCATTATCCCCCCCCACACACACACCTTTCCTCTGCTCCAACACTCCCCTCTGTCCTAGTCAGGGTCACTGTTGCTGTGACGAACACCATGACCGAGAACAACACAGGAAGAAAGGGATTATTTGGCTTCCACTCCCACGTCATGGTCCATCCCTGAAGGAAGTCAGGACAGGAACTCAAGCAGGGCAGGAACCGGGAGGCAGGAGCTGATGCAGAGGCCATGGAGGGGTGCTGCTTACTGGCTTATTAGGCTTGCTCAGCCTGCTTTCTTAGACAACTCAGGACCAGCAGCCCAGAAATGGCACCACCCACAATGGGCTGCCCCCTCTTCCATTAATCACTAGTTAAGAAAACGATCTTTAAAAAAAAAAGGGCTGGAGAGATGGCTCAGAGGTTAAGAGCACTGACTGTTCTTCCAGAGGTCCTGAGTTCAATTCCCAGCAACCACATGGTGGCTCACAACCATCTATAATGAGGTCTGGAGCCCTCTTCTGTATACATAATAAATAAATCTTAAAAAAAGAAGGAAAGAAAGAAAGAAAATGCCCTGCAAGCTGGATCTTATGTAGGCATTTTCTCAGTTGAGGTTCCTTCTTTTCAGATAACTCTAGTTTGTTTAAAGTTGACATAAAACTAGCCAGCATACCCTCTAGACTTTTATGTCATGTATATTTATGTGTTTACACTGAATTTAATTAGGGTTGTGAGCAGTATGGGAGTCATTTACACAAACAAGGACAACTTACCAGTGCACTACTGAGGGACAGGACTTCCTCTTTCCTCGCAACCATTAACTGCCTGTAGCTTCCCAGGGAGGGGTGGAAATTTATGAGCTGCTTCCTTGAGCATGGTAGCATATTGATGGGCCCTGTCCTGTGTAGAAGATAGTGTTTCTCAGCTTCCTTTCTCAGCCTCTAGCTCCCCTCTTCCATGACACTCTCTGAGCTTTGGTAATATAGATGTCCTGTTGAGTGCTGGACATTCAGTGGCCACTTATTCTCAGCACTTTGTCTAGTTAGAAGTGCTGCATTACCCATTACCTAAAGCTAACGGGATTCTCTGACAGCAGTGTTAATCTATGGGTCATTCCTGTGCCTCCTGTTGGGCGGATGGATGGAGAGGGCTTGCTGTCTGCCTCCTAGATGCTTCCACACATCTCATTTGTAGACGGGAAGCAGCTCCCAGGCAGGGTCCCAGGTCTCAGCACAGCCTCACAGTGAGAGAAGCCAGAGATGGAAAGGCCTGGAAAGGGGAGAGCTCTCCTCACAGCCAGGCCAACTCCCCTCCATCTTGGTCACAGGAAGACCCCTGGTAGAAGATTTGCCATCTCAACTCTTCAGAGGGGAACTAAGCTTCAGGACTGTTGGAAGCATGAGTTATCTCCTGAAGGAGATGAACTGTCAGGTGAGTCACCAAGGAGTCCAGTTTCCATTTGTGCTGAGAGAATGTAAAAAAGAAAAAAAAAAAAAGTCAGAGCTGAGGAGATGCTCAGTCGGTAAAGCACTTTCCCCCAAACTGTAAGGACCTGAGTTTGAGGCCCAGAATCCATGTGAAATGTGGAGTACAGTAATGTGATTGTGATTCCAGCACTGAGGAAACACAGAGAAGATAATCCCTAGAGTTTGATGGTCAAACAGCCTAACCTGAGGGGTGAGCCGCAGGCCAGTGAGAGACTTTGTCTAAACACCTCCTGCCTCTCTCTCAGAGAGAGAGAGAGAGAGAGAGAGAGAGAGAGAGAGAGAGAGAGAGAGAGAGAGACAGAGAGACAGAGACTCAGAGACAGAGAGACAGAGAGAGACAGAGACTCAGAGAAAACCCACAAGTCTTTAGCATGATTTTGGAGACAATAATGCTTTTCCTGCAGGACCTGTTAGACCCCTACATGAACTTTTGGCCAGGTCAGAGTTTTGCAGACTTTTACAACATGCATGTACTCTCTTTCAGTTGTTCCTAGCAGAGTGACCCACTGGCCTTTCTCCTTGACATATTAGCCAAGCTAAGGCCAGGCTGCTAGAGCCGAGAGCCCCAGCAGTGACTCAAAAGACAGTTGTGGGATTCTCTGTCCTCTGATAGAGAAACAATCCAGGTGAGGGTGGCTTACTCTCACAGACATGCAGAGACCCAGGTTCCTTCTGCCGGGTGGCTCTATTGACCCACATTCTAGGTTGCCATGGGGACATGGTCTCCACCTAAGTGGTTCTCTTAGTCTGCTCTAAGACTGTAACAAAATACCATAGTCTGGGAAATTGGCAAAAGTAGAAATTGACCATTCATGGTTCTAGATCCAGTGCCTGGGACATCCTGCTCCATTTCATAGTTACCATTTTCTAGCTGTCCTCTCCCAGAGACAGGCAGATCTTTTGTAAGTTTGAAGACAGCCTGGTCTGCATAGCCAACTTTCAGGCTAGCCAAAGGTGTGAGTGCAGATAAAGCCCCCAATTTAATTCCCCAAGATCTCATCTCTTCGTACTACAGACACTCCTGAGTTACAATGGTCTGATAACATTTTCAATAGACTTTGAGTTTTTATCTTTCCCCAGTTAGTGATACACAGTGCAGTACTCTGGCCATGCTGGATAGCAGCAGCAAGCATCATGTCATCATCCATGACCTCATGTGGCTCCAGCCAGGCACGTGATCACAAGGGAAAACAACAGAATTGTGCAGAATTGTCAGCCTTCTTTAAATGCAAGTACTTAACAAAGTACTCAAAACAGTACATATTTTACTATAAGATATGTTCTGTGCTGTGTGGATTTGCCCCAGTGCAGGCTCATGAAGGTGTTCTGAGGATGATGGGGTAGGCTAGACTAAGCTATATGTTGGGCAGGTTAGTTGTCAATTACATTTTTTACTTTACATTTACATATCTGAGCAGATATACCCATGTGTGTATGTATTATTAAGTTTTTTTTGAGATGGGGTCTTGTTACATAACCACAGCTGGTTTCAAATCCTCTTTGTAGCCCAGGTTGGTCTTGAACTCACAATCCTTCTGCTCCTGCTTCCTGATTGCTGGGGTTACAGCTGTATATCACCATACCAAGCTTCTTACAATGTTTTTACCTTCCATGGATTTACCTGGCTGTAACCCCATTACATCTATATTGCATTGGACATTAGAAAAGAACACACAGATTTGGTGAGGCACCAACATGCAGGCACAGCATTAGTTCCAGTCGGGAATCGGGCCCCTCTCTTAGCTCACCTTCTATTGAAGAGAACTTAGGCTAAGGGTCACATCTAGCTGATCTAACTGCTACAGCTGGACCATCTGCATCCTGGGCATCTTCAGACAACTTCATCACAGAGAAGCACCAGGACGTCATTTGGTGAGGCTCTAGGCAATCTCTCAAGCTTTGAAAACTGTGCCAGCTTTGAAGTTCCTGTTTTCCCGAGAGTCTCTTCATGTGATTTTTTAAAAAATTGGCCTCTGCCTCTTCATTATCAATCCTTCCCCCCTTCCTCTCCCATGCTCCCCTCTCACTCTTCCTTCCACTTCTCCCAACAGATATCAAACTCAGAGAATAAATCTCATGGAGGTTCCAGGTTCCATGAGTCAGGGTACGGCACAGACGGTCAGGATAGGGACTGTGGGCGTCTCTGTGTTCCCTCCCTATGCTAGCCCATGGCCACCTCCTCATGCTAAGCCTCCTTCAGTCTAAACAGCCCTCAGCAATCAATTTGAGGGACTGAGGGGATAGCAAGGTCGGCCAAGAGCTTGCTGTGTGAACATGAGGTCCTGAGGTCACTCCCTAGAACCCAATTTTAAAAAGCGGTGGCCTACACTTGTGCTTCCAGATCTGGGGAAGCAGAGGCAGGAGGCACCCTGAGGCTCACTGCCCAGCTAATCTAGCCTATTGATGCACTCCCCAATGTGAAGCTGACTGGTTCAGGTTGTCCTTTGTCCTCTACATGTGTGAGTACAAGTACACACACACACACCACACACACACACACACACACACACACACACACACACACACACACCCCACCCCACAGAATGCATTTGAGAAACAGATGGAGTAGAGAGCAAGAAGCAAGCAGTGATTTTTGTAGGAAAGAGACCCAAATTTTATCTCTGATTCTATATGGTACAAGTTGTGTGCTCTCCTGGCCTTTGTACACTGTCTGTCAGGGAGGCAGGGAAGGAGAAGTGGGGGAGGGGAGAAAGAAATAAAGAGAGGAAGAAGAGGGAAGGGGAAGGGAGGAACTTCACTTGTGACCCCTAAAAGTTTTCGTGAGTCTTACACAAGTTCAAGCTTGAGAAAGAACATTTACCGTTTGGGGGACTTTAACTAGACTTGCCTTCTGGTCTGAAAACAGCCTGGTTAGTCTCTGACATCCTCTGGCCATTAGTCCCCCTGTGGGTCGTCCCTGCGCTTGTTTCTACCCAGTGGTTCCCTTTCTGCGGGCTCCTGTGATTGTGGGTTGTGAGCTCAAGCTCACCCAAGGCTTTTCTCTCCCTGTGAGGCCTGGGTTATGACCTTACTCCAAAAAGGACGAATCCTCTCACCCCAAGGTGCTATTAGCCTGGCCCTACTTCAGGTAAATTTCTTGTTTGGGGTAATTCCAAATTCCAAGCAGCAGAGGAAGGAGGCTGTGGTTTGGGTTCTCGGGCAAGGATGGCGCCTTTCCACACAAAGCCCAGATCAAGGCAGACGTGTCTCCTTCCCTCTCCCTGCGGACAGGTCCACTCTGTCACCGTGACCTGAGCTCCTCTGCATCTGGTTTTCCTGCCGGAGTCTCGTGTCTGAGACCCGGCTTTGCCTGGGTCTTCAAGCAAGCTCTAAAACTCAGGACAGGTGAAACAGCGGGGGAAAGCGCTTTCTGAGCGGGCCTGATGACCTCCAAGTTTGAATCCATGCTTGAAAGAGAACTGACTCCCAACAGCTACCCTCCAGCTTCTACATGTGTCCAGTGACACACACGCGCCCACAGTCACACACCTCTGTCTCTGTCTCTGACTCTGTCTCTGACTCTGTCTCTCTCTGTCTCTGTCTCTCTGTCTCTCTCTGTCTCTCTCTCTCTCTCTCTCTCTCTCTCTCTCTCTCTCTCTCACACACACACACACACACACACACACACACACCACACACACACAGCTCTAGACGCTATGTGGAGGAGGTGGCCTAGGGGTCACCTTTGAGTCTTAACTGTCTACCCTTCTCTTCTCTCTTCATGTAGGACCCTTGGAGTTGGCTCTGGTCTTCCTATGGCTTTAGCACTCCGTGGGACAAGTGTCTGTCACATTCTATCGGGTTTCTAAGTGCGGTGCCTTGCGAGCTGTCCAGCTGTGGTGGCTGGTGGAGTTTGACACCCCGATGCTTTCAATCTTTGTAAGCCCTTTATCTTCTCAAAGCTTTGTTCCACACCCCACCCCCACCCCATCTTCTCTCCTGTCTCCATACTTACACCACACTTCTTTATTCCATCTCAGCTGTCCACTTAGTGTCTTCTCAGGGAATATTCTGGCAGGTTTTCCTTGCTGCTTCTGTTTGTCCCTCCTCAGCTTCTCCCTGTGGCTCTGGCCCTCCAATGTGGCCCATGGATCCATCTAGACACCCCACTGCCCTGACTGCCCCCGGCCTTGCAATCTGTGCTGGCCTGTCAGATTCCCTTATGCAACTGGAGCACTCAACCATCACATTCAACATGTCAAAATGAGCTCAGCCTGGAGCGGGTTTAGGTCAGAGCCTTTTTAGCATCTCTATGGAGACTTCCTCCTTTGAATCTCCATGAACCCCGAGCATTTAAAAAAAAAAAATCAAGTTGAATTCTTAGAGATTAAAATGTCATCACTGAACCTAGTGCTAAGCCATACACAAATTGGCCACATGCTAGCCTGGGAGGTCCAGAATTTGGCCAACTTCCTGTTCCCTAGATGGACTGGAGAAATGTGTGAGAACCCTGGCATGGATCAGCTCACAAATCACCGGAGAGGGAAGGAGAATCTGGCGTTAATTGGAGGTGATTTCACTTTGGCAACATCCTTGGCTTGCCCAGAACCTGGAAAGAACTTTATTGGACCAGCTTCTAGAAGAGTTCACTGAATCTGTCTCTCCTGGGGAAATCCACCTGGAGACTTTGAGTGTGTTTTCTTTATCAGAGACTCCACAAGAGAGAGACAAAGCCTTAAGCCATGTGACCAAATTCCAGGCTTCCCATTGGAGGGGGAGCATGTCCTTCCTCAGGGTGTCCGTTTTCTCATATGTCAAATGAGAGTAGCCCCCCCCCCCAGGAGAAGTGGGTGCCTGTGCAATCTTCACAGCACAACAATCTTCAGCTATTTGGGCTGAGAGGTGATTAGGAATTGCTAAGACATTGCCCTAGGGCTCCTGTGAAGGGCCACATTCCTCTTTCCTATTGTCAACAAAACCCACTAACCAACCAACTGGCCATTTCCCAAGGGGCCACTCTATCACCTTATCATAAGGATGACTAGAAAGTGAGCTTCTGGTGACCCCACCACGGCCTTAAATCAGAATCCCAGTAGACCAGGACTGCATATTACTACAGTGTGGTGGTTTGACTAGGAATGGCCCCATAGACTCATAGATCTGAATGTATGGTCATTACTTGGTGGTGCTATTAGGAGGCATGGCTTTGTTGGAGTAGGTGTGGCCTTGTTGGAAGAAGTGCGTCACTGGGGGCGGGCTTTGGGGTTTCAAAGCCAGGCCCAGTGTCTCTCCCTCTCCCTCTCCCCTCCCCCCCTTCCTCTCTTTCTGCTGTCTATAGATCCAGATTTAGAACTCTTAGCTCCTTCTCCAGGACCGTGTCTGCCTGTGTGCCAGTGATGGCAGTAGATTAGACCTCTGAACCTGTAAGTCAGCCCCAATTAAATGTTTTCCTTTATAAGAGTTGCCGTGGTCATGGTGTCTCTTCATGGCAATAGAACACTGACTAAGACAGACAGCTTAACCTAACCCACCTGACTGGCACAACCCTGTGAGCTTGTCAGTTTTCTGTTACTGTGATAAAATACCCAAGATAATCAACAACAACAACAAGGGGAAAAAAAAAGAGGAAAGAGGGAAACAGGTTTGTTTCCCTCAGTTTCTGAGGTTTCTGCTCATGGTTCACTGGGACCTATTGCTTTGGGCCTGTGGTGAGGAATGCAAGATGGTGCGAGGGCACAGCAGAGGAAGCTGCTTCCTTCGTGGAAGCTAAGGGAGAGAAAGTGGAGGAGAGAGAGAGGCCAGAGTCACAGTCAAGGGCACACCCCCAGTGCCCAAACTTCTGAAAGGCCCCACCTCCCATTAGCATCAAGGCGAAGGCCATCCAGTACTCTGTACTCAATACTCCACCTGGGAGGTCCCAGGCTGGCAGCAGGAGGCTCTCACGGCTCCACGCAATGCCAGCTCCTACCCTTCCCTGGCATCTGGGTGATGGCGGCACACCCGCATGCATGTGGTTCCACTCATCCCAGGAAGGCCATGTGGGAAGGTGTGGTGAAGTCTCCTTTGCTAGCAAACAGCACAAATGGACCCCAGATGCCTCCAGACACAGGGGGCCAAGAGCTGAGTGGATCTGGAGACTTCTAATTAACAGCGTGTGGTCCTTCTGAGCAAAGCAAGGTGGAGGCTTCCGGAGCCGTGGTTCTTGGTGCCCTCTGGCATTCTTCCCAGGGACAGTCGAGTGGGTAAGGGTTGCCTCTCACCTCAGGGTAGAAGTTCAGATTCCTGGAAGGAAAACAGTCTGACCAGTTAGCGCCCACCGGTGACTCTTCTGTGCTTAGTTAAATGTCTGGCACACAGCAGAGGGTCTGGACCACAGAGAGAAACCTCATGATGAAGACCGTGGGGAGCAATGTTTGTACACAGAGTCATCTGCTGCTGACTCACACCTCCTCTCAGGAGGGCCTACACCCCATTTCCCCACAGAACGGGATTTGGTCAATTCATCCAGTACTCATGGGAGCTGTTGTTCATGTTTCACGGGTGCCAGGCTCGTGAAGGGTTCTGGAATGAAAACGGTCCTCACCAGACTTCTGAGGAGGGGACACACAGTAATACAAGGATGAGGGGCCTGGGCCTGGAGAGGGCCCAACTGGAGGTGAGGCCCATCATTGAGAGATCGGCCCATCTTTCTCTTCACCTGGCCTGGGGATGCTTAGAGCTGGCTGACATAGTCTCTGAAGGTGATAGAAGTTGTTCACCTGTTCTACAAATTCCTACATGAATGGCTTCTTTTCGTCTCACTTTTATTTGTGTGTGTGTGTGTGTGTGTGTGTGTGTGTGTGTGTGTGTGTACAAATTCATGTTCCACAGCGCATATGTGGAGGTCAGATGGTAACTAATGGGAGTCAGCTCTCTCCTTCCGTCATGTGGGGCTGGGAGACTGAACTCACATTTTCCGCCTTGGCAGCAGACATCTTCACCTGTGAGCCATCTTAGAGTCCATGGATGGCGTCTGTATGCCTGTCATCCTTGACGTCCTGTGTGGAGAGGGAGACCTGCCTCTTGATCATCTTCCTCTGGACCTACTCTTGAAATTCCCTCAGGTCAATCCCTTGCCCCTGGTCCCCATAGTTATCTCTAACCCCCCCAGTCTTCTTGGGACTCCATCTGTCTTCAAGCCAAACTATCCTCTCACTCTTTGGAGGCCTGGCTAGAGGCCCTGTGGTTATTTTTGTCCCTATTCTTGTGACAGTCCCTGTGGAAGGCAAGAAAAAAAAGTCACCCAGATAAAGACACAAAACATTAAAAGAGAAGAAAACAAGGGGTGACATTTGGAAAAGTTTAGACAAGAATGACTTGGCAGGGTTGAACTTGGGAGGCAGGAGAAAACCAGAGCCTGGGGGACTAGGGATGGATGGTCAGAGGGCCAACACAGTCATGGGAGCCTCCAGCCTGGGCTCCTCTGGGTCTGCTGGGATGCTCCACATCTGCACTGAGCCACTCTCAGGAACTCCTGGCCTCAACCCTATAACGGCCATAGGAGGCAAGAGTGGTTATTGAGCTTGAATAGAAAGGAGAGGGTACTAAATGACCTTCCCAGAGTCCCACATTGAGCCTGGACATGGTCCCATGACCATCTGACTCCATATCTTAATTACTAAGGCTTGCAGACTGGCCTTTGCATCCAAAATCTCTGTGTCTTCAAGGTCTGAGCAGCCAACCTATGTGAGACGGTGAAGAGCCAAAGGGAGTCTTTAAGCAGACCAGGCTCACTAAGGCAGAAGCCCTGCACCCCTGCAGAATGGGGTGTGTAACAAAAGAAATGAGCTTGGAGCTCGGAGCTGCATAGGGACCCAGCCCAGTCTTTGCTTTTATGTTGTGTTGCCTTGGGTTGTACAGCAAGCTTTGACTTCCTCTGCTTCAGAATAGGCCAATAATTCTGACTCTGTGTGTAGGCCATCCTGTGCAGTGCAGGTACAAAGACAGCCCCTGGTTATTGATTCTTTGGTGTCTTCTCCAGCCTCAGAGCTCCAGGACCACTTCGATCCCACCCCCTCCCTTATTCTGTTCAGACAGTGTGACATGTAGCTCAGGCTAGCCTTAAACCTGTTACATAGCCAAGGATGATCTTGAACTCCTGATCCTCCTGCCTCCTGCACCTCCATACTGGAATTGTGGGTGTGTGCCAGTGTACCTAGTTTATCCAGTACTGGAGACTGACCCCAGGATTTTGTGCCTTCTAAGTAAGCCATTTATCAACTGAACTACATCATAAGGTCCATTGCCTTTTTTTTTTTCCCCAGGGCCCATCAGTGGGGTAGAACTTTTTGCCCAGGAATCCTCAAATGGAGCAGACCCCTTACTCAGCCTCCCCATACTCTGTTAGACCTGGCTTTGCTCCAGCTTCTGGGGAGGGACTTTTGTGACTCTTGTATAGCTCCTCCATGGCCACAAATACAGCCACCCATAGGGTGAGATGTATGGGGGCATGCCCTGGGTACCAGACTACCCTGGCCACTGTCTTGTTTCAGATCCTTGGGGTTCAAGGTGTCAGGTCCCTTCTCAGACAGCTTCTCCATGCTGCTGTCTGTCACAGGCTTCCAACTCTCAATTTCACACAGACAATACAAAAGACGAGGTAACTCTTCTCTCTCATCCCAGTTACAACAGAAACGGGGAAGCACTCCAGTGGTCCAATTAGTCAGGCTCGGCTCAGGTGATCTGGCCGACCCCAATCACTGTCTCATTAGGATCGTAGAGCCAGAAAGGG
Source organism: Onychomys torridus (assembly GCF_903995425.1). Classification (NCBI taxonomy): domain Eukaryota; kingdom Metazoa; phylum Chordata; class Mammalia; order Rodentia; family Cricetidae; genus Onychomys; species Onychomys torridus. The sequence continues at coordinate 91,988,492 of NC_050450.1, forward strand.
AAAGAACAGTTCTTTACGGGGAAACAAAGGAGTGAATGGTTCTGAGCAAGTTAGTTCCTGTCTCCTACCTGTCATCCTTCCTCTCTGGTCTAACTGTCCCTGTCTAACTTGAAGCACAGCTTCCATTTGCATTCTGTGACTTCCTCTTCCCTTCCCTGGTGCTTGGGTATCTCTGTTCCTTACCCCAGGGAGCACAGCCAATGCAGACCTGCTAGTTTTTCAGAGTTCAAGGAGACACTATGCCTTTCCCAAATCTCTTAAACATTCCCCCAGTGCCCCCCCCCAACTCCCACCTGGCCTCTGTGTGCTCAGCCAGCAGTTTCCTTCTTTTTTCCTTTTTTCCCAGAGCTGAGGACCGAACCCAGGGCCTTGCGCTTGCTAGGCAAGCGCTCTACCACTGAACTAAATCCCCAACCTCCAGTGTCCCTCTTAGAGGAACCACTTAGGTATACCAGGCCCTTCTTCCACTAACCACCGCACCCCTGTGTGAGCAGCCCCAGGGCATTTAGTTGGCCTGTAGCTAGCTTAGCTTGGGGAGGTGAGAAAAAGGGGAGACCCTAAGTGACTTGCTTCAGGATGTGAGGGGAGGGAAGAAAGAATCTAACACACTTCCTGGGGCCATGGTGAGTGCAGGCCACAGTCAGCCTTGGCCATTCTCATTTTAGCCTGGTGAACCATCAGCTGCCTTCCCTCCAAAATTGTGTGTGTGTGTGTGTGTGTGTGTGTGTGTGTGTGTGTGTGTGTGTGTGTGCTGGTGCACTTGCACAAGTGTGTGTGCATACATGTGGAAGCCAGAGGTCAACATCAAATGTCTCCTTAATGGCGCCCCACCTTGTTGGTTGTTGTTGTTGTTGTTTTTCAGACAAAAATCTCCCACTGGCTCGTTGATTCACCTATGCTGATTGGCCAATGAGCTCCAGGGATCTGCTGTTCTCTGCTGCTCTGCCTGCCTGTTTACAAGAGTGCTGGAGACCTGAACTCAAATCCTCATGCCTATGCGATAGAATGACATTCAGACATCATTTAAACTTATTCATGTTGGGGCCATTGTAGATTCACATGAGGTTTTAAGAGGCATTCAGCGGGAACCCAGCCCCCGCCTCCCTGACTCAGTTTCCCATGAGGGCATTTTGCAAAACTCTCATCTCCTATCCAGGATGTGGACCATGACACAGGCAAGACATGGGAGGTTTCCATCACTGCAGGGACCTCTGTGTTGCCCTGTGATAGCCACATCTACTCCCCTCTCCCACCCCGCCCTGTCTCTAACCACTGGTCTATTTCCCATGTCTTTAGTTGTGCTGGTCGCAAAGCGCTTCATCACTGTGGGGGATTGCCTTTTCCCACTCAGCATAACTGAGAGTCACCCAGGTTGCTGTGTGAACTGGCTGGTCTTTTCTTCTTGTTGCCAAGTAATACTTTACAATGGAATCAAGGCAGTTTGTTTATTTTTTAGTCATTCCCCTACTGGAGGATACCTGGGTATTTTCCAGTTTGAGAAGACACCAGCTAAGCTGCCACATACATTTACATACATTTTTGCAAGATTGATTTATCTTTATTTTATGTGTATGTGCTTTGCCTGTATGTCTGTGCACCAAATGTGTGCAGCGCTCATGAAGAAGGTGGTAGATGCCCTGGAACTAGAGTTATAGATCCTTGAGAGCTTCTGTGTGGATCTGGGAATCACACCTGAGTCCTCAGCAAGAGCAGTACATACTTTTAACCATGGAGCCATCTCTCCAGCCCTTTAATCCAGTTTTCTGTTTTCTGTTTCATTGTGTTGTGATATATGTATGCTTAGGGTATGAGCATGCCCCTGCACTCATGTGGAGGTCAGAGGTCACCTGGAGGGAGTCGGTCTCTCCCTCCATTGTGGATGATAGGGATGCAACTCAGGTCATTATTCCGCCAGTGGAGACGTCTCTCCAGCCCAGCATACGTCATTTAGGTGACTGTCGTCTTCATTTCTGTGGGATCAGTACCCAGAAGGGTACTCACTAGGTCATGCAGTCATTATTTAGTTTGTGAAGGAAATGCCTGCTTGCCTTCCACAGAGGCAGCGCTGACCACATTTCACCAGCGACAGGTGGCCCCTTGCCTGCAAGTGTTGGGCTGTTATCCATGCCTTCTTCAGCTAACTACTTCTTCGTGTCCTCTATTTCCTAACTGCACTACACTCTTGGGTTTTGTTGTTTGTTTTAAGTGTTATAAGCTTAGGTGTGGTGGCGTATACCTTTGATTCCAGCACTCGGGAGGCAGAGGCAGGTGGATCTCTGTGAGTTCAAGGCCAGTCTGGTCTGCATAGTGAGACCTTATCTAATATTAATATGTGTGAATGTGTGTGTGTGTGTGTACTTTATTACATGTACATACTTTATTGTATATATAAACTTTTTATATAAAACTTTGTAGATGGAAGTTTTCCTGTGTCTCATCCAGTCCTCAGCCACTTATAAAATAATTACATAAAGGCTTATATTAATTTCCAGTTCTATGGCCTGTCAGCTCAGACTTCTCGCAAGCTAGCTCTTACAACTTCACTCAGCCCATTTCTATTATTCTATGCATTGCCACGTGACTTTGTGGCTTACTGGTTCGTTCACATCTTGCTTCTCCTGGCGGTGGGTAGCAGCGTCTGTCTGCCCCACTCTCTTTTCTTCTCCTCTTTCTCCTGCTCAAATGTACCACCTAACCTTATCCTGCCTTACTATTCATTGGCTTTATTTATCAACCAATCAGAGCAACACATATTTACATCGTACAGAAAGATATCCCACAGCAAAACTTGTAAATGAAAAACTTCATACACCAAAATTAATACAACCCAAAGACTATACAGTTCAATGAACTTCTCTACAGTTAAAATAGCCATTTAGAATGGAGGCTGTGCAATGTCACACTGGATTTTACACTGTGACCATCGCACGTATTTTATGTACTATCCCTGCTCTGCCACGAAAAAATTCGTAATTAGCTTTATATCCTCTTCTGTAACTCATGTCGATTCACTGCATTTTGTTTGTTGTTTCATTGGTTCTGTTTGTTTGTTTGTTTTAAGACAGGGCCTCACTATGTGGACCAGGCTGGCCTTGAACTCAGAGATCTGCCTACCTCTGCCTCTTGAGTGCTGGCACTAAAGCCACGTTTCACTATGCCAGGACACTCTGTTTTTGAATGACAGGTCTATGGTTGTTTTTATTGGTGGTGGTAGTTAGTTAGTTAGTTAGTTGTTTAGTTTGGGGGTTTTGTTGTTTTCACTTACCAGCCTCAAGCTCACTGAGTAATTGAGGATGGACCTTTAACTTCTGATATGCCTGCCTCCACCTCCAAGTGCTAGAGTTCAAGGCTTCCACCACCATGCCTGGTTTATGTGGTGCTGGGATGGAACCCAGGACTTCTTGCATGGTAGGCAAACACTCTACCAACCAGACAACATCCCCAGCCTCCAGGCCTGTGGGTTTTTTAAGGAGGGCTACTGTAAGTGTATGAAGGAGAATGAGACCCAGGGACAAGGTTGGGGGCACAGGGCTGACTGAGAGGGGCATAGGTAGTGGCACCCCAGAGTGGTAGGACCTAAGAGCCCCGACCCATTTGTTCTGAGCTTGTCAGACATGGGATAGAATCAGCCTGCAGCCTCCGTGTCCTCCTGATTCCACCCTGAGAATTCCAGTTGTTTCCAGCAGAGGGGACTCTAGTCTCCTGGGACCAGACCCCAGAGCAGAGAGGTTGCCCGAGATCCAGACACCTGGCCTGGGGCCCAGCTGTGGGACACCTGAGTCCTGGGGAAGGTGGCTGAATGGCTAGGTCCAGGGGGCCTCCTGGGACAGCAAGGGACAGGGAGGGCAGCTCCTATTTCACCACTGCCTGGTGTATGACCTGAGCCTGGATGGGTAACAGAATCATGTCAGGACCAGTTCCCACCATTCCACAGGGACCTCTCTGGACATTAGGTTCTATAACCTAGAAGGAATAGCACAATATTTAAGTCAGACCCCAAGACAGAAGCCTGCATATGTGAGGTATGTGAGATGGACGTGGCGGGACATACCTACAATCTCAGCACTTGGGAGGTGGAGGCAGGAGAACCAGGAGTTCGAGACCAGCCTCTGATGAATATTGAGTTTGAGGCCAGTCTGGGTTCTATGAAATCATATGGCACAGGCTGAGGCTCTAGTTCAAAAGCAAAACACTTGCATGGCATTCTCAAAGCACTGGGTTTTGATCCCTAGAGTTGAAAATCAGACAAACAAAAAGAGAGTCTCCCCAAACATGAGGGGTACATGAGCAAGGTGTGGTGTGAATATCTGATGTGTGTATGTGCAGATGTGAGAGGTGGAGAGAGGTGTCACCGGAGGTTCAGTCGGTTGGCTATGTGATGTTGGGCAAGAGACAGCCTTTGGGGGTTTTGGTTTACCAGGGTTCTGACTTAAAGGCCTAGAGTAAATGGCATTTCTTCAAATTACATTCAATGTTAGCGTTAAGTGGGATTTGTTTTAGAAACTAGATTCCCGAGGCTGTGGGGATAGTCAATAAAGTGCTTATTGCCAATAAAGTGTTTATTGCTCAGGCACAAGAACCCCAGTTCCTTCTCCAGCACCCACATGTGAGGTTGAGCATGTCATCTGTACATGTGTACATCTTTAATCCCAGCACCAGGAGACACAGACAAGAGGATGCCTGAGCCTTGGAGGTCAGCTAGCCTAGCCAAATCATTGCACTCCAGATTCAGGGAGAGATCCTATCTTAAAGAGTAAGGTAGAGGGGCTGCAGAGATGGCTCAGTGGTTAAGAGCACTGGCTGCTCTTCAGAGACCCTGTGTTTGATTCCCAGTGCTCACGTAACAGCTCACACCAGCCAGCAGCCACAGTTCCAAGGGATCCAACACCCTCTCCTGGCCTCTAAGGGCTCACACATGTGGTACACAGACATGGGATCAGGCAAAACCACCTCTACGCATAAAATGAGTAAATCTTAAAAGTGAATAAGAGTGATCAAGGAAGATGCCCAATGCTGACCTCTGGGCTCCACATTCATAAGTACACACATGCTCACGCAACTGCATGTATCGCAGAAGGTGAAGACCCGAGAATCTAGCATCTCTGGACCCAGGATACTGACACCTGAGTATATATCAAGCTGAGGCCAGTTCTGATGTGGCCAAAGTGCTGTTGACACCTCTGGAAGCAGTGACTTACAAGATGACTAAACCCAAGCCTGGGCAGCCTCGGGAGGAGATCGAGGCCATTCCAGAACACTGACTTTGGCTAAGGCAATGAGAGCAGTGCTGTGGGGTAGGGGACCAATTAAGGCTCACCTTGTGAGGGAACCTGAAGCTTTCCTTCCAGACAGAGCTGGGACTGGATGCCTGGAGCGAGAAGTCTGTCTGGGCGGCTGTGTTTAGGGTGTGAGGCGGGTAAAGGCATCAGTGCTCTCCATTCAGAAGGCTTAGCACATCCCCTTGCTCCTCCAAAAGGGTCTGGGAGCAGCTACTGTAAACACCCTAAGTCCTGCATACCTTCAATAAACCTGGGCATCTGGCTAGTCAGTCATTGTATTAGACCAGGGCTGGAGGATAAGGGTCCCAGTCTGCCTCCTCCTTTGTGTCTCTGGACCTTTCTGACAGTGTCACCTCCTCTGTGAAACAGGAACAGCAGTTATATCTGCCTTGCCTTCCCAGCGTTAAGGTGGCAGTCACCATCAGATGAGGGAGGTGGCTGTGCTCTGTCACCTGCAGTGTGCCATACAGTCAGTTGAGGTACTGGTGCTGCGGGGACCCTAGAAAGGAAGGGATCATGCTGCCCTAGAGTAGAAACATCGGGGCCTAAAATAAAACCACCCAAGTGTTCTGCATCTTAAATTGTAAGATGGTCACGGATAACTGCCTACGCACCACCTGAATTTATGAGGTGAGTATTATATAAAAGTGTGCGATGCTTCCATAGTTAAAATGTCTTTCACATGCCAAAAAAAAAGTACCATGGAACATTTATAATATAGTATAAATGTTTTGTGTGCATGTGTGTGGCTGATGTCACACAAAGACACAGTTATCCTACAGCAAAACACTTCCTTCATTTATGCTGTATTTTATTCGAATGTGTATGCACACATTTGTGTGTAGGTATGACTATGTGTGAATGCCTGTAGAGGCCAGAGGACAACCTCATATGTCATTCCTCAGAAACTGCATCTTACTTTTTAAGACATTGCCCAGGACCTAACTCGTGAGGCTTGGCTGGTTGGCTGGTGAGCCCCAGGGGTTCACCTGTCTCTGTCTCCCCACCTGAGATTACAAGCATGTGCCTTCTAATATACCCATTTTTTTTTAAAACAAGGGTTCTATGTGCTGAACTCGGGCCCTCAAGCTTGTGTGGCAAGTACTTGTACTAGGTGACCTAACACAGTAAGATTCCTTTAAACTCAAGGTTGCATATCTGAGCTCTAACTAGGTCATTCCTTTTATCTACCATGTAGCTTTCCGCCTGGTCAGCCATCGCTCTGTGTACCATCCATTTAGCCTGATGCTAAAATTGTTCCACAGCTAAACTGTGCCCTTTTTCTCCCTATGCAGGACAGATGGGCTAGCTCTGGCTGTAAGCCCAGAGTGTCAGTGAGAAATGAGGCTGTGAGGATGCCTAGGGGTGAGTCAGCACCTCTGGGCCCAGAGGGAGCTTCCCCGCTGCCTGGCTCTCTCTGGTCCATCACAGCCTGCGGGAAGGAAACAGAGAAGGAAAAGATGTGAGAAACCACCCCTTGGAAGCTGACATAACACTTTTCATTTTCATGGGAAACGGGAGTGTGTTTTGTTTATTTTTTTCAAGTTTTTATTGTTCTATTTTTTCTTTTGTTTTGTTTTGATTGGTTGATTCTTGTGTGGTTTTGTTTGAGACAGGGTCTTACTATGTATTGTTGGCTTTCCTAGAACTTGGCACATAGACCAGGCTAGCCTCCAACTCACTGTGATCTGCCTGCCTCCGCCTCTTGGATCGTAGAGTTAAAGGTGTTTGCTGCCATGCCCAACTCCTTTTTTTTTTTTTTTTAACAGAATCTCAAGTAGCCCAGGCTGGCCTTGAATTTGCTATATAGCTGAGGCTAGACCTGAAGTCCTGATCCTTCTGCCTCTGCCTCTTTAGTGCTGGGATTCTGGATGTGCCCTACCTGTGTTTTGTTATGTTTGGACTCACAACCAGGTCCTGGGGTGCTAGGTAACCATGGACTGAGTACCCTATGCCTAACTTGGCTTTTTTGAGACAGGGTCTCAATATGTAGCCCAGGTTGTCTCGGCCTCCTGAGTCTTGGGATTGCAGCGGTGAACATCTTCCTGTGGTTGGGAAGAAGTCAGCAGAATTCATGGGAAAGAACTGGGTATGAGAGGAGACCCCAGGTAGTCACCTCCACCCTTCACCGGAGGTCCAGGACTTTGTGCAGTCAGGGGAGGTTACATAATGTGCTGCCCAGTGCAACACTAAACTGCAGGGCACATCACAGAGTGTCAAGGAGACATAAGCCAAAGGTGGAATCCTTCAAAGCATGTGACATGTGACATCTCAGCAAAGCCAACCCCACCTAGTCTGTCCCTGGGGATGTCCTCTAGGTAAGCCCTTCCCCTCTAGGGAAGCACAACCTTTTCAGAGGACTGGTTCATGTTGCAGAAGCCCTCAGGTCCTTGTCTCTGGGGGCCGTGAGGAACCTCTGGGATGGTTCCTCTAGGGCGAGGCATCTCAGAAGCCCAGGGCACAAGTCGCTCTGGTCCTCAAGAAGCCAAATGACAGTTTTCTCATCTGAGATGAGAACTGCTTCACAGGACTAACCCTAATCCCCTGCCTCACCTCTGGGGTTGAGAGAGGTGCTAGGGCTGCTCATGACCTCTGACCTAAGGTCACTTAGCTGTGCTAGAGACTCTTCTGGAAGACGAGCAGGAAGCAGGGGACACCTGCTGAGCAGAGTCCTGTCCCCTGTCCCATCTCACCACTCCAGTCCAAGGTGGAGTGAAGGACATCTTGCCCTCCTGGCTTTGGAATTCTGTCCCCAAGGAATCCCACTTCTTTCCTTGGCTTGTCCCAGAATGCGCGTTCTCTGAGTTGGAAGTTCTGCCTGCTCTCCTCCTCTCCTTGTTCAACGCCCTTAGAGGACAACAGCAGCTCAGTGATGGATTTTAGAGACTGCTCTCCAGATGGGACCCCCAGGTCTTTCAACATCATCTTCTTCTTCGGCTTCTTCTTCACCGCACCCCAACCCCAGAAACTGGTATTTCCTCTGCTGTTAGAGACCCACCAGGTCAGCCTGCAGGCAGAGTGCCTTTGCATTCTCTGTCCCCCACCTGGCCTGTGCTCCTCACCCCATAGAGAAGCAGGTTAAACGTCTCCTGTGCTGGCTGGAGGAACAGGTCTGGGCTGATGCTGGAAGTTCTTAGAGGGTGGTGAGATATAGCTGGGAAGTAGTTGGGTTGGTAGCATGCTTGCAATTCAAACCCCAGCACTGCTTAGAATCAGGGGTGGTGGTGCATGCCTGTAATCCCAGCACTTCAGGAGATGGAAGCAGGAGGATCTGAAGTTCAAGGTCACCTTCAACGTTTTTAAAGTTCTTGGCTGAGTGTAGCTCAGTTGGTAGAATACTTGCCTACCATGAATGAAGCCCTAGGGTCCTCTCCCTAGAACCACACAAAACTAGTTGTGATGGTACATACCTATAATCCCAATAGTTGGGAGGTAGAAGAATGATCAGATGGTCAAGGCTATCCTTGGCCACATAATAATAAGTTTGGGCTAGCCTGGGCTATGTGAGGACTTGTCTTAAAGCATGTTCTCTAAGGATGCTTTCACAGACCCCCTCCTTCTATGACATAAAGAGTCCTTGACCCTTGACCTAGGCCCAGCCTAGGTGGCATGGTGCTTTCCCTAGCCTTTGCTGGAGCCTGGGTAGTGTTCAGCCCACCCTTAGAGTGAGAGTATCTCAGGGCATAAAACTCCTTCCCTGCCAGTCAGGGATAAGAACAATGTTGGTAGGCTTAGGTTGTTGTCAGGGGCCTGATTCAGTGAGCTTGTAATGCTGTCTCCACATCCCAAGCCTACTTTGCTGCCTGGCATTTGTTGCACTTAGTAGGGGTCAGAGAGGTAAGCAAACAGACCCACTCCGATGTTATTTAAAGTGACACACTGCCAGCGTGGGCTCTCGGCTTTTATTAACAAGTTCCTGGAGGTCCACCTCCCGCCTCCCACATGCCTCTCTGCGGGTCCTGGTGGAGAAGGGTGCTGATGGTGAGCAAGCGGGGTTCATCTGGTCCCTGTGTGAAGACGATGGGCCTGGAGACAGAGCCCTGAACCAATCCTGAGGATGGGGTGGGTGGGGGTGGGATGCGGCAAAGAGGGGGGCGGTCAGTCTCCTGTAAAGACCTGTTCAAAGCAAACACGGCTAAAAAATGTGGGCAGACGATGATGCGTGCAGGGGGTGAGGTCAGGATGGGGATGGAAAGGATGTGTTGGTGAGTTCTACTGAAGATCTGCACCCCTTCCAGGAGCTAGGATTGCCTAGCTCCCACCAAGGTGAAGGAGGGCTTAGTGCACATGGGTGAGGAGCAAGAGTCAGAAAGAATTCCTTGAAGGCTCGGGCTCTTAGTGACCCCCATGAGGACATTCTCTGCTAGTCATCAAAGTGAATGAAAGCTCATTGGGCTCCAAGCCCAAACCAGAGCCTTCTGGGCAGCAACTCAGATTTCAAAGAAAAGGCTTGGTAGGGCCAGCAAGATGGCTCAGTAGGTAAAGGTGCTTGCTGCTAAGCCTAAGGACCCGAGTTTAATTCCTGGGACCCACAAGGTGAAAGAAAAAATAAAAACATAAAAACAACTCTTACAAGCTGTCCTCTGACCCTCATGTGTGCGCATGCACACACATGTGCACGTGTTTGGGTGAACACATGCACATACACATGGGCACACTCCACACATACACTTTAAAATGTAATTTTTTTAAAAAAGAAAATACTACACACAGCTAAGTGTCCAATAAGGAACAAGGACATGTGAAGTTCCCTAGCTCCAGCAGAACTAGAGTCTGTCTGTCTGTCTGTCTGTCTGTCTGTCTGTCCGTCTGTTTCTCTGCAAGGTATCATGTAGTAATGCTGGAGATTTAACCTAGAGCTTCAAGTGAGCTACATCCTCAGCCCCTCATAATGCCTTTAATGAGTTCTATCTTGGGAGCTCTGTCATCCATAGAGAACAAGGCAAACACCGGGCCCACAGTGGGGCTTGCAGCCCAGAGAGACAGCGGATAAAAGTGCTTGCCCACATTACACCAGTTTAGACAGAGTCACAAAAGCGTCTTGCCGCAATATAGATTCTCACTCCATAGCACTTGAGGGTCCAAGGAGTGATGCCTAGTGCTGCTGGGCCACAGCTTAAATGGCAAGAGCTTTATGTCTTGTCTCTCCTGGGAGCGATGAAGGTCGTCTGAGAGAGAACTTCCTGAGGCAGCAATGTTATATCCAAAGGAACAGCCAGCTAACAGTGATGCTCTGGGGTGGTGTTGGTAGTGCTGGGGTGGGAGACTTGGAGACTCTAGGCACTTTGGACTGGCTTATGAGACTGATTTCCTTGACTATGAAGAACACTGGCTCAGCTTTCCAGCCCTGGCTCCTTAGCTCTCCCACTGCTCAGCCAGCCTGTGGGTGAGAACATCTGGATGGAATTCCCTGGAACTGGAGGGCATTCCCAGGCAGCAAGGCTGTCAGCCCTGCTGGGAACATCCACTCTACCATCTGCTCCAGTCCTTGGGAGTCATGTGAGAGAAACTGTCACTTCCAGCTTCCCCGAGGGAACAGCTGCCCATGTCTCTGAGCCCTACCCCAGGCATAAGAGGGGATGTCTCCATCTTGGTGGGGAGGAACTTCCCGGAGCTGGGACTCCTTAAGAATCTTCCCAGCAGGCAGCAGTCCTGTCCACTAGCAGGAGGGCTACCTAGGACTGGCCAGGCCAGTGACGGAAGAAGAGGCTATTGTCTGGCCCAGGCAAACTTATTATCATGCCCTGGGCCACAGCTCTGTGATAAATATACTCTCCTGGTCCAGGCAGCCCCCAAACACCTATGTCCACTCTGGAGCTGGATGAAAGGAGTTTCACATACAAGTAGAGAGCCAGGGGCTCTCTAAGTGGGGGCTGAGATGACAACGTCTCTGTCTGCCCCCTGCTAAGCACCGCCAGGATTTGGGCCCATGGTTCCCCTTGTGCTTTGCTACCTCACCACCTCCTCTGGGAGCTGTGCTGAGCTGGCAGTCTGAACAGGCTTAGCACAAAGATACAGTCCCCACAGTGGCCCTGTCAGCTCCTGCCCCGCTGGCCTCTCTCTGCGCTGTGCCCTGAGCTGTAAACCTGAGCCTGGCAGGTGCGGCCAGGGAAAGAGACCTTTCTCACCAAGATTTGCTCAGAGATTACGGGGCCCCTGAGGAACGGCTTTTCTTTCTGTATTTCAGTTTCACAGCTTGGGGAGATAGCTCATGTTCCCTGGAGACTGCAGTCTGTGCTAGCCCAGTGGAGCCTGGAAATGGGAGGACAGGCATTGCCATTTTAAGAAAATGTGTCATTTCACCTCTGGGAAGCATGAGGCAAGGGCCCACCAGGACTGCCTGAAGACACACGGTAAGCCTAGGTGTCACCAGGCCAGGGAGGCATCTCTCTGGGCCTCCAGGGACAGGAGAGCGGTATTGACTTTGGCAGTAGAGAAGATGGTGAGGAAGATCTTGGGGAGGCAGCTGCAGGTTGGGGAAAGCCAGGTCAGGGTACTAGAGTAAGTAGTCCCAGGACCAGTCAGAAAGCACTGGGCCCAGAGGCTCTGGCCTCTACCACAGTCTCCACTAGTTACCCCTGGTTCCAGGCTGTCTAGCAGGCCTGAACATGTAAAAGGGGAGATAGACCCCTGAGGTTTCCAGGGCCCCGCCTGTCTCACGACCCGCCGCCATAGTTCTGGGAAGTATGGGGAATGCTTCGCTTCCCTCCACAGGCTCAGCAGCCCCCTCTGCCATTCCCAGAAGGGAGTATTTATGAGGGCAATCACACTGTCACGTGCCTCATCTTGGTTCTTTACCTTCTGTTGGTTCTTTACCTTCTGTTGGCGTCAGGCTTGGATTCAGACCCCAGCTCTCCTGCCCACAGTATCTGTACCTACCTTTCACCCTGAAGCCTAGGCCCCTGACTTATAAGTCAGGGTGTCGGTGGGGCCTCCCTCCCGATGTTCTTTGAGGATCCCAAGCTACTTCTGGTGCTGTCCAGCACGTGCCTCAGCCGAGGTTGAGGGAGGGAGGACCCACAGAATTAGGTGGTGGCTCCCTAGCCTTTTGGAACTCTCTCTGCGTCCCAGGCTCGTGCAGTTGAACATACTTGGTTTTTGCAGCCTTGGGTATGGGAATAGCCACTCCAGCAGTAAGGGGGGGACAGAGCTGTCGTCTTTCAAATGCCTTGGGGTGGGGGTGGCCCCTCAGCACATAGGAACAGAATCCTCAGCAAGATCAGAAAGAGGGCTCACTATCCATTTCAGGGGCTGGGGACAGAAGTTCATATCATACCCTGCCTGGGTCCCCCCGTAGAGAGTGGTCTAGCTGGAATTCAAATCCAGTCCCAGGTTCCACCATGTTGCCCAGTTCTGGAGGACCCAGAATCACTTGAGATGATAATCAAAGGCCTCTGAAGTGGTCAGAGCTCCCACGATTCACCTGGATAGTGTATTCTACCCACCCCCCACCACCCCCCACTTAATCATGGTGGACAGCAAAAGCTATTTATTTTACAAAAATCCAACCATTATGTATGAGAAACGGAGGTTTCCAGAGCCTGCAGACCCGTCACACTCCAAAGCAAGCCAAGGGCAGTCTGCAGGCTCTGGAAACCTGTGCTGCAGTCTGGCCAGAGGTCAAAGACACTATTCCAGGTATGAATTTTATTGGTAACCAGGTGACATCTGAAGCGGCTCAAGAAATCGGGGCGAGAAAGTCCTGGGTTGTGATTATTTAGCGCAGCCGATGAAGAAGAAAAGATTCTTTGTGTAGCCATGAAAGAGACCGTGCCCTGGAGAGCCCCTGCCCTGGGAGCTGGCCTCAATCAGCTCCTCCATCGGCACTTTCTCCATGAGTACTGGAACATGCTCAGACCATTCCCCTTCCAGCAGCCCCCCCTTGCCCCTCCCCCCACCGCCCAGTGCAAATCCGTTCAGGCCATCTTAACTAAGATGTGACAGGTCCTTTCTCGGCAACGTTCACCGTTCCCCTCCCCCTCTTGTTTAACATATCTGCCTTTTTCACTCTCCCCTGGGAACAATGGCATTCTCTCACACAGCTGGCATTGTCAGGCCAGAACAACATGAAGCAAAGCCGCCCGGCCTCCTAGGAGACATGGCATGTGTCCCTCAGAAGAGAAGAAATCTAGGTGGCCATTGGGGCTCCGACCTCTTCTGTACCCTCACCTGCTGGAGCTGCTATCAAAAGCTCTCCACACCCCCTCCTTGTCCTCATCCCATCCCCGGCACCCCCTGCATCCCCTTGGCTCGGCTGGCCGGACCGCCTCACCCCTGCCCTCACCTCTCCTGGCTACCCGTCAGTTTTCCGAAGTCTCCCATATCCCAGCACCCAGCAGCCCACAGACTTCAGTTGCTTCCACTGTGGGGGAGGGTGAAGACCCTCCTGGCCCAGTGGCCCTAAGCTTGGACCCCACCTGTGACCCCCCAAAGGTGGCCTGCCCTCCCAGCCCTCTGCCTCCTTGCTGCCCAGCTGGGGGACTTCAACTGTAAGTCTGAATCTCAAATGCAAATCCTAAAACTTCTGTCTCCACTCTGTTCTCGGAAAACTTCAAACTTCTTGAAGCAGTGTAAGTAAAGGGACCTGTTTTGGAAGCTGTAACTTTGATGAACTCTAAAGGCAGGGCTGGCTAGCCAGTGAAACCCTGGTGCCTGAATTTGGCATCCCCACCAAGGTATGGTGTAAGCATTAAATATTAATTGATTTTGGTTTTATTTTGGTTTGGTTTGGTCTTGATATGTAGCTCTGGCCGTCCTGGAACTAACTCACTATGTAGACCAGGCTAGCCTGGAACTCACAGAGATCCTCCTGCCTCTTTCTCTTGAGTATTGGGACTAAAGTCATGTTTAAAGACTAGTCACTGTTTTTTGGTTTTTGCTTTTGTTTTTGTTTTTAGTTTTTCAAGATAGGATTTCTCTGTGTAGCCCTGGCTGTCCTGAAACTTGCTCTATAGACCAGGCTGGCCTCGAATCAGGCATCCACCTGCCTCTGCCTCCCTGCCTTTGAGTGCTGGGATTAAAGGCACATGGCATCACCTCCTGGCTAGTCATTGGTTTTTAAAAACATAGTAAGGGAGTGGAGAGTAAAATATCCTTCTGTAACTGAGTCTATCCTAGAATTCTCTGCAATTCTCCTGCCTCAGCCTCCTGAACACTGAGGTTATTGCTTAGCCAAGGCCAAGAATGCTGGATGTTTTGTTTGGCCTGGAACTCACAGCAATCCCCCTGCCTCAGTTTCTCAAGGGCTGAGGTTACAGGCATGAGCCAGCACTATGCCCAGCTTATTTCTAGCATTCTAACAAGGTTGCTAAAAAGTTGAAAACAACATTTCTGGTTCCAGTTCTGTTTCTCATAGACATGTTCACTTGTATCTCTGATCGAATGTGAGCCACACTTCAGGCCAGCCATGGCTTCCTCCCTACTCCTCAGGTTCACTCCCTGGTGGCAAATATTGGTGTGTTGCCTTTGATATGACCCACACCATACATGTGCATGTTTGCAAGGCCTCATGCCTGTGTCTCTGTCCATGAGTACACATGTCTGCAGCAGATTTCATCATGATTTCTGGAATACAGACAGCACACTGATAGAAGTCTGAAGAAGAGTCCAGCCATCTCACGAAGAGCTGGCCTGAGGACAGGGTCTTGGGCATGGAGCCTCAGATTGCCCCTCCATGTCCACCTCCCAGGAAGGCTAGAACAGACAGTGCTTCATGTAAGACAGAAGCTACAGGCGCCCTGAAATCAAGATCGATGACAGCTCCTTCACGCCCCTGGCTGAGGGTGTCCATCACTCCATCACTGGCGAGAAATTAAATTGCCTTGCAACGTTGTTCCCTGTTCCCACAGCCAATTTGGTCGCTGTTATGTAGTGTCATGTATTTCAAGACGGTGCCTGATTGATCATTTGGTTTATTCATAAATACCCTAGGTGTGGTCTGCAGAGCAAACTATACCACAGAACATGGAGGGGGCGATGCTTATTTTTCTTCTAAAGATACAACACAACTCAGGCTGGAGTGCAGCCTGGCGGCAGAACATTACCTAGGATGCATGAAGCCCTGGGGTCCATGCCCAGCACCACTCCAGAAAGAGAAGTAGATGCTGTGTCCAGTCATCTACCCACCCATTCAGGAAGCCATTCACCCACTGAGCCATTCAGTTATGCAGCCAATATACTTGGAGCCCTGCTGAGAGATAGGCATTGTCAAGCCTTTGTAGATGCTTCTAGAAAACCCGATTCTGATACCACCCTTAGGCAGATGGCACGTTCTCTGGGCCCTAGTTCCTTGCATAAGTGGAGCTGAACTACTGACCACCAAACTCTTAGGACCCCTGCCTTGTTTTCAAATTTCTCATTAGCAGGCAGTATCTTTCTTTCTCCCTGTCCTCAGAGGCTGCTGGCCAGTGTGCTGGGACAACAGAAGAGGACGCCAGGGTTCAGAGTGTCACCAGTCCCCACGAGCTGACAGTCCAGTTATCAGGAGTGGGCTGGCCTTGGAACAGGAAGAGCCAGCTCAAGTGAGATTGGCTGTGTCCTGGAGATCTGGAGCAGGGTTGATCCCTACAACTGGAGGTCAGTATTTTAGAGGCTGCAACTTGCACGTGGGATTCTTTCTGGCGTCTTACCATGCCACAGCCAGAATCCCGAACTGGGCATTTCCAGGACTCCTTCCCTTGATGTACGGAGGAAGCTCTCTCCTTTCCTGGCCTTTTCTTTCAGACTCCCAGGACCCCTTGCCTCTCAGCTTCCCAGACTTTCTGCTTCCCAGGCCTCCTTTCTGGGATTGCTTCTCATACTTCAAGCCCACCCATGGGGTTCTAGACATCTAGTTTGGCTGGTTGTCCCACCCACCAAGTCCCCCTAGGAACCTTTAGCTTCAGCCTAGCTGATTGGCACAGTGGCAGAGCCCTGTCGTTCCAGTTTCTATGAGTGCTACCTCTCCCTTCCCCGATAAAAGTCAGATGCAGCCAGCTCCCCGAGCCCTGTCTGTGCGCCATCAGTCTTCATAATGAAGGAGTCTGATTGCGGGCTGTCTGGATGGCAGGTGGGCGGAAGCAGAGGGACAGAGCTGGAGAGAGGTGTCTGTTGTGGCTGAACCCCTGCTTTGATCCTGCCTGAGTAGAGCAATTTTCTTCATCTCCTCCTCCAACACTGAAACCAGCAACAAACCTGCACAACCCACACATTGAACCACAGCACAGGACATGTTACCACACCTCAGAATTCAAGAGAAGGGCTGAGATGGAGAATAGAGATTCTGGGAGTGTAATTAATACCTCCACGAGACCCTCTCCCCTAACTTGCTGAGAATCCTCCCCTCTCCCGCCTCCTCTCCTCTTCAACTCAGGCCAGAAGGAAATCCCACAGCAGCCCCGTTTTCTTTCCTAGAGCCCCTGAGCCCAGCTTAGAAGCTGGAGCTTAGTAGCTGTTCAATAAATGTTGTTGAATAAATGAATTTTCGGCTCTCAGATCACTCTGAGAATTTCCTGGTAACGAGCCAGTTCTGTAGGGGCTTGAGGGTATAATTTATTCACGGAGCAGCATTCTTTAAGCAGCGCGCAGGTTCCTGGCACTGTGCCAGGTGTTAAGGCCCAAGATGAGAATATTAAAATTCAACAATCTGCATGGAGCGCTCATTGGCACCAGAAGAGCTATGCTGGGTTCAAGAGATAAAGTGAATGGCACAGATATTCACGCCTGCATGGAACCTGTGTGCCTGCCATAGGAGGCAGGCAGTAGGAGAGTTAATTATGAATCATCAGCAAGATGGCTCCAGATTGGGTATGTGCTCTAAAGGAAACAGGTGGGCTTGGAGGATGGAGACCGATTGAGTGGATTGCTTTGGACAGGGGAAATCCGGGGGGAGAGAGCTGGCAGACATGAAGACTGAGCAGTCAGCACAAAGGCCCTGGGGTCAGAATCTGCTGGTGGCTTTGAGGGGCACAGAAGACAGTAGTGTGGCTTGAGTGTGTGACTGAAGGCACAATGAGGGCCCATGTCATTCTTCTCTGCACATAAGCAGTAAGTCAGAGCAAAGGTAGGAGCGGCCTGGGAGGCAGGGATATTCAGGGGAGCCCTGAGCCACTAAGTCCTGACATGGCACCGAGACTGGCCTTCTCCCCAGGGTCCTCCCTTCCTGATCAGAAGTGACTCTGGGGTGGCACCAGCTGCATGCTGTGCTGGCCCCTCCCCACAGAGATGTTCTTGCCCTGAGGCTTTCTGCAGCCACTTTGGGGTGTCTGTGGCTGGAGTCTCCTGGGGTGAGTGAGCAAGAGAGTTTAGCAGCTGCTGCTGTGTCTAGGTAACATTATCACTCAGGACATGGCCCTGCTTTCATCTTGCTGGTTCCCCTGGAGCTTTGACTCTCACTGAGCCCAGCATCCAGCAAATAGTCCCATTGCTGCCTTTTATCTGGCTGACTTTCAACTTGAGCCGCTCTCTTCCAGGGCCCAACTGCAGAACTGTACAGAGCTGCAGTCCTCAGAGTGGGCTGTGCCAAGCGCACAGCGATAATGCTAATAACTAATGGTGTAGCAATAGCTGGAGGTCAGCTCCCTGTTAATTAGGGTCTGGACATGCCCAGCACTGTGCTAAATGCTGGCTGTGCACCAAAGTAAATCTCGCTATCACAAGACATGTCAGTATGTGTTGCATGATTCTTAAATGGTCTTGTAATAAAAAAACCCGGAGCCAGATATTAGGGCAAATGCTGAAAGATCAGAGAAACAATAGAACAAGCCACTGGAGAAACTTCCCACCAGTACCGAATCCTCAGGCCAAATGGAAGGTGAGATCCTATCTCCATGAATTCTCTGACTGAAAGCCTCTGAGTCTTCAGCGGAAAAGGGCTTGAATCCTCAGCCGAAAAGCCTCTAGTTCCTGTCTCCTCATTCCTTGTATTCCTTTCTCCGCCCAGCCACTTCACTCCCTTCCTAGTGCTGGGATTAATGGCATGTGTGCTTCTCAAATACTGGTAGCAAAGGCATGAGATCCCACAAGCTGGGATTAAAGGCGTGTGACTCCCAAGTACAGGGACTAAAGATGTGTGCCACTACTGCCTGCCTCTGTTTCTCTCCCAGACTGAATCAATCTCATGTAGTCCAGGGTGGCTTTGAACTCACAGATGTCAAGATGGATCTCTGCCTCCTGAGTGTTAGGATTAAAGGAGTGTGCCGACACTGTCTGGCCTCTATGTTTAATCTATTGGCTGGCTCTGTCCTCTGGTCCTCAGGTGAGCTTTATTTGATACAAAATGTATCACCACAGGTATGCAGCTCTGAGAGGTTGATTCACTTGGCTGGGGTTGCATAGAGTTCAGTGCTGGCTACTCCACAGGGCTCTTTCCACTGCACATGAATGAGTGGGTCCCAATGTCCAGCTGACCACACCAGATTCTTCAAAAGATATTTGGTTCTTCTTCCTTAGAAATTCTGATCCTGGGGATGCAATATGGCTCAGTGAATAAAGGTACTTGCCATCAACCCTGATGATCAGAGTTCCATCCCTGAGATCCGCACCATGGAGAGGATTCCCTATGTTGCCCTCTGACCTTCACAATGCTCTCTCTCTCTCTCTCTCTCTCTCTCTCTCTCTCTCTCTCTCTCTCTCTCACTCTCACACACACACACACACACACACACACACACACACACAAGTAACTTAATTTTTATAGAAGAAAGTCTGATTCTGTAGATTTGCTGTGAGATCTAAGAATGACTGTTAGAAGACAGAGGAGCTGGCCAGATAGAGGTGGTCTCCTGGGGGACTATATCGCCCCTCTGGCCTCCATCCCAGCCTCTCCACACTCCAACCTGCCTGTCTCAGCTCTTCTTCCTCTCCTTTATCTTCCTTCCTTCTCCCTCCTCCCCTCTTCCTCACCCTCCTGTGCTCTCCTCCCCCTCCATTTCTCCTCCCCTCCTGGCCCTCCACTCCTTCCCTACCCCCTCTCTCCTCTCTCCCTCCCGCTTCCCCCTCTTCGATTCCTCCTCTCATGCAAGAGAACAAGAAAGGGGTCAGGATTAAGTGCTGAGGGACAGAGAGCAGGACTTCAGTCAACACAGAAAAGGACTGAGGAGACAGGGGGATGTGGATACACATGTATGTGTGTGCATGTGTGTGTGCCCACAGACACACACACACACACACACACACACACACACACACACACACACACACGAAACACGAAAAGAAAGAAGGCCTAAGGAGCATTCTCAGGGTATCTCTGTCGAGGGGGGAATCAGCTGTTTAGTAAGATCCTGCCTTACAGCAGACCAGTTACCTGGACACACGCTCGCTGTCCATAGCCTCCCGGTAATGTGGGTGTGGTTGTTCTCATGCCCTTTTTCAGGGGAAACTGAGGCTCATGTGTGGTTCACTGGGGCCATACAGATCAGCAGTGGACAGAGCTAGGTTGTGTGGTCCACAGCCCAAACTCCTGACTACCTCACAGGCAGTGTTAGGGATGAACCCAGAGTGATCACATTCATTTGTGTGGCTGGATGAACTCTGCACTGGAGAGGACACTGTTGGGAGCTATAAAAAGGGCCTCATGGTGAGGGGCATCAGAGACAGGAGCATGGTGAGGCTGACCCATGAGGTTGTTTATACGATGAGGTGAGAGACAAGAGGGCCCACTCCACCCAAAGGGTTTGAGGCTTGTTTCTTAAGAAGCCATTGCCTGGGATCCGGAGGGTGCTTCTGATAAAATGGCTTAAATTTTGTTTTATTGTTTTGTTGTTGTGAGAGGGTTTCCCCCCCACCTTCAACTTCCTATGTAGCCAAGGGCATCCTTGAACTTTAAACTTTAGATCCTCCTGCCTTTACCTCCAGAGTGCTAGGGTTATAAGTGTGCTCCACCATTCTACCAGCTCTGCCAGAAATACCAGACCCACGATGATGTCTCTTCCAGATAGGTTCTGATTATCACATACACCGGACCAGCCAAGGTGGTCCATGCCAGAGACAGAGCCAGGAGAATCAAGAATTCAAGGTTATCTCTGGCTACAGAGAGAACCTGAGGCTAGCTAGCCTGGGCTACATGAGGCCCTGCCCTGCTTGCCACCAAAAGTCCAAATTCTTCCTAGGGAGAAAGAGGTGGGAAGGCGCACAGGAGGGAAACAAGAACAGAAAGGCTTTAGAAGACACAAAAGAGTATTTCCCAGACGGGAGTGTGTGCATTCATGAGTGCACAAGCCTGCAAGGATAACTAACACCCAACAGCTCAGTTAGCACAGCCCCGGGGAAAGGCCTCGGAAAGAGAAAGACAAAAGAAAAATCGCAGACAGATAGGCTAAGGATAGACCCAGAACTGTGGATTCTAAAAACTGGAGGCTTTCTAGAGAGACTGGGGGAGAAAGCAGAATTGAGTTAAACCAAGATTTATAACAGGTTCCTGGGACAGGGAGCATCACCGTTAGTTTTGCATTATTATAGTGCAATACCTCAAGTCACGGTACTTACCCAAGATCCATCGTAGCTAGTTGTGAATAGCTTAGGAAGGAGTTTACTGAGCTCACAGTTCAGGGATGAGGTGCTTGCATGTACCTTGCTTCCAGCACCAGTTTGTAGGCACCAGTGACTGCATTGCCAAGCAGGAAGCCAGTCAGAAAGACTGTGAGGAGAGTCACTCCCAGATGCCAGTGTTCCCTCGCCCTAAGAACCTGGCCAGAGCACCTCCCACTAGGCCTTACCTCAGAGATGCCTTCAGCTCCCAACTCCACACAGAGGACCAAGATCCCAACGCAGAAAACTTTGAGGAAACATTTGACAATATTCAAACCATAGCAACCTCTTAGTCTCCACTTAGGGATCAGAGGTTTCAAGTCACAATATTTACCCATGATCCATCATAGTTATTTATGAATGTGGCCCAATACAAAAAAATCATAAACTCATATAAAACAAAAATGGGGTGGGGTGGGGTGGGGTGGGCGGCATCTGGGGTGATAACCCAGTCAGTGAAGTGTTGACATGCAAATATGAGGAACTGAGTTCAGATCCACAGCACCCAAGTGGAAGTCAGGCATGGTGACACATGCCCATAACCCTACTTACGAGGGAACACAAAGGCAGGTGCCTGGAACTTGATGGCCAGTCTAGCCAATCGGTGAGCTCCAGGCTCATAAGATTGATAGCCAGTCTAGCCAATGGGTGAGATCTAGGATCATAAGAGAGCCTTTCTCAAAACAAAGAAAACAAACAACATGGAAGCCTATGAGATGGCTCAGCTGGTAAAGTTACCTTCACCTCATAGACAACATTATGTCGCAGTGGCACACAAAATGAACCTATGTGTGCTCTGGCAACCTGAAGACCATGGATGGGTTGGTCCTCCCTGTGTGGCCCCAAATAATTTCGTTCAATGTGGCCCAGCAAAGCTGAAAAGGTGGGCACTTCCTTTCTAAAGCTCACCCCAAATTAGATTTTATCTTTACCTTGTTTTTGTGAATGAAAGGCCTCACACAAGCCAGGCAAGGACTCTACCGATCTTAAGCTGACAGGCAAAGAGCGGGTAAGGTAAGTGGTTTTAGTATTTGTTATTGTTGGTGTCATTGCTTTTTTTTTTTTTTATGTTTAAAGATTTATTTTGCATGTGTGAGAGTTCTTCCTGTATGTATACATGTGCATCACACACATGCCTGGTGCCCAGGGAGGTCAGAAGAGGCCATCAGATCCCCTGCAACTGGAGTTATGAATGCCTTTCAGCCACCATGTAGGTTCTGGGAACTGAGCAAGAGCAACAGGTGTACCTAACTGCGGATCCTTCTCTCCAGCCCTGTCATTGATAAGGCAGAGTCTTACTGTGTGGTCCAGCCTAGCTTCAAACTCACAGTCTGCCTGCTAAACTTCCCTCCTGCTGGGATCCATCCAGCGCTGCCATGCCCCGCTGTTATTTTGACAGGTTTCTGTTTTATGAATACCAAGCCTACTGAAGAAGAGGATTGCATATGTTGTCACCATTTCATGACTTGTTGCTGAAAATTGAATGGCTCCTGTGGGGTGTCCTCTGTGGTGACAGCAGGTGATTCCCAGTGACCAGAGGGAAGTAAGCCCTCTAAGGTTCTGTACTGCCTGGATAGTTCCACCCCTAGGGTCAGATGTAGACAGCGTGAAGGAGAGGGAGAGAGTGCTGCTGGAGACCTGCCCTACAGAAGACAGTGTCCCACATCCCTTCCCTTCCTGTCTTGCCTCAGACTATACAGAGGGGTGTGTGTGTGTGTGTGTGTGTGTGTGTGTGTGTGTGTGTGTTACACATGCATATGTGTGAGCATGTGCATGAAGGCCGGAAGACAATCTCAGGTGTCATTTTACATGCGTTATCCATTTTATTTTTCTTTCTCTTTTGAGATGGGAATCTCTCACTGACCTGGGAGCTCAGTAAGCAGGCTGGCTGGCTGGCAAGTCCTAGGAAATCCATCTGCTCTGCCTTCCCAACACTGGGATTATGAGAGTGTGCTACTTTGTTTTAAAATGTGGTATCAAGGGATTGAACCTGGGTCCCTGAGTTTACAAGGCAGTCACTTTACTGACTAAACTATTTCCCCGAAGTCCCTGTAAAGTGCTTTTGTTTGATGACGTCATTCCACTCCTGGGAAGGAAGCAGAACACCCACAAAACAGCAAGATCTTGTTTTACAGAGGAGGGGTCTCCAAGAGACTTTCAGGTCACATGGATTCCAGGGAGTTTGGGAACAGCTCCAACATCAGCCAGGGGGTGCTACCCCAAAGTCCCCTGGAGCCAGCAGAATGGAGGTTCACAAAGCCATGAAGGATAGGACCCCAGGTAGGCTGTGGGTGAGAAGGATATGGCAGGACTCAAGTTTGGGGGACCCTCCTTGACCCTTCTCACCCTTAGTTCTTTCTTACCCATCCACTTATAGCTTCCTCCTGAACCCTCTTCTCTAAAGCACTGTGTCCCCAAACCAAGCAATTGTCTGCCAAGTTCTGTCTGCCAGAAAAGCTTCTCAGTTTCCTTTTTCAAAACTCTAGAATTAAAAGAAAATTATACCCATGGCAGAGCCTCTGGCAGATCAACTGGAGAAGCCTCAAGGCCTTTGCAAGGGGCTTCCAGCTTCCCAGTGCCTCAGCCATGAACCTTTCTCTGGGTGGAATCTTCCACATGTCTCTTCTGGACAATAGCTTTTTTTTTTTTTTTTTTGAGACAGAGTTTCTCTGTCTAGCCTTGGCTGTCCTGGAACTTGCTCTGTAGATCAGTCTGGCCTTGAACTCAGAGATCCACCTGCCTCTGCCTCCTGAGCACTGGAATTAAAGGTGTATACCACCAACATCAAGCTGGCCAACAGCTTTTCTCTTTGCTCAGTAGCCTGCCGCCCCCCGGCAGAACACCTTCTCCCAGGACACTTGTCTCTCTCACTTCCTGTCATTCCTCCAATGCCAAGCTGCCAAGAGGCATTTTAGGATCCCCAGTCTCTGGTCTCTACTTGCTGCTGTGTATCCTTGGACCTCAGGTGACTTCTCTGAGCCTAGGGTTTCTCATGAGTAAAACTATTACTGATAAGGCCACTCTCTTGCAGCTAGAGAGATTGATTCAGTAGGTTAAGAGCACTGGTTGTTCTTGCAAAGGACCTGAGTTCAATTCCCTGCACCCACATAATGGCCCATTGCTGTGGGATTCTTTCTGTATGCTGTGAGTATGTGTTGCTCTGATTGGTTGATAAATAAAGCTGTATTGGCCTATAGCATGGCAGCTTAGAGGCAGGCAGGAAATTCAAGCAGATAGACAGAAAGAAGAAAGGAAAGGCAGAGAAGAGATGCCAGCCACTGCCAGGAGAAGCAAGATGCGAAAGTAACAGTAAGACATGGCCACATGGCAACTTAGAGATTACTAGAAATGAGTTAAGTTATAGGAACTATCTAGTGAGAAGCCTGAGCTATTAGGCCATGCAGCTTATAAGTAATATAAGCCTCTGTGTGTTTACTTGGGTCTGAGCAGCTATAGGATCAGGCGGGACACAGAAAAACTTCTGACTACAGCCCACAACCATTTGTAACTCCAGCTCCAGGGGAACCAATACTTCTGACTTCCATGGGCCCATAATACACACACACACACACACACACACACACACACACACACACATACACACACACAAACAAAACATTTATACACATAAAATAAATAAATCTCTTCTTTAAAAAAAAAAAGACTACTTTCTTTGTAGTTATAGCTGATGAAACTATCCAGTGTAGGTCACAACCTCAGCCATACTCAGCAGAGAGAGGGCTCAGAAGAGCTGGACTCCTTGGGTCCACCTCCTTGCTGACCCTTCCCTCCAAGCCTCTAGTAGAACAGCCCACCTATCTCGGATGCTTGCAAGACCCAGTGTGACATTGAGTCTGCATGAATGGAGCCTGCTTCTGAAGGTAGGGCTGGAACTCTGCGCTGCTGAGCATGCTGGGAGGTGTGGACCAGAGAGGTAGGCAGATGAAGAGAGAAATGAGGGAGAGAGAGAAGCCATGGGTACAGGAGGAAAAGTAGGATCCCTGTGTGCTCATTAGACACTTGGAAGAATCTTACAATGGCCCCCACAAACAGCACATTTAGCACTGCTATCTGGAGGGTGCAGTGGGCACAAGGGTGGTACCCTGAGAGAGCATGGGCTCTCATTCCTCAGACATGTCTCTGTACCTTCCTCAGGGTGAAAATCCAGGAGGGATCCTGCAAGGGTCATGTCAGTCTGAGTGGGCAGGTGGCTCCTATTTGGGTTCATGAGCCAGAGTCCAGGAAGGAAGATAAAAATAACTACCATCTACTAGGTATGGGCAATAGGCACCCCTAACTTCTGGAGAAGAGCCTTGCCCTTGGTTCAGCTCTTAGCCCCATACTCCCTGCACTTAATACTTCCTAGAGGATTAAGCTGTAGTCACCCACAAGGAACTGTCTCCTTCCACTCCCTTACCCTCCACAGGACATGTGGGAACATTTCTCCCCCCAAAAAACTATCTACCATTGACTCTTTCCTTGGAGAGTGCTGGAGAAACCTGCCTATGATTGCAAACTGGCCTGGTCCACCTGGAGGGAGATCTGGCACCAAGCACTAACATCCTGCATGACCGTGGCTTCAGACCAGCAGTTTTGCTCCAGGAATTTATCCTGTATTCATTCGTGCATCCAATGGTCTGTGAACAAGCTTGCTCATTGCAACTCTGCTTTTAAGCAACAATGATTGGTGCCAACTAGGTGGCAGGATCAGGAGTCCAAGATCCATCTAAGTTATAATAGCAGGTTCAAGGACAGCCTGGGCTACATGAGATGTGGTGTTGCAGGCGTTTGCAGACTCCAGGAAAGCACCAAGAATCCCTAGCTGAGCTACTAGTGGAGAAAGCAATCCACTGCTGGGAACAGGGACAGGAGTGGGTGTCAGAATTTCTCCTGGGCACCTTTTGCCATTTAAGTGGGGCACAAATTTTCAATATCCATCATAAAATATGCACGAGGAAAGAACAACACAGAGCAGCCATGTATGTGCCCAGGGGTCTACAGGATGGTCAATCTATGTCATGTTTGTCTCTGGAAAGCCAGTCTGGTGGGCAGTACAAGTAACCTTAGGGGGTTGGGCATTTAGCTCAGTAGTAAAGTGCTTGCCTAGCAAGCGCAAGGCCCTGGGTTCGGTCCTCAATTCTGAAAAAAAAAGTAACCTTAGTTCTCATTTTGCATTCCCAAAAGCATGTTTGAATCAGCCTACAGGTTTCTAAATAAGAACAGTAGCCTGGTTCAGGCTGGCCAGGAATCCTGAAGTGTAACCCATACCTGTTCACATCCTGTACCCAAGAAACGCCCCAGAGCCAGCAGGGCTCAGCCCCTTCACTCTGCTGCATGGAGTGCCAGGTGCAGTCTTTGACAAGAAAGTAGCCAAGTGACCTGTCTACGTGAGTGGTCTATGGGTGGGTGTCCCAGTCTTTCTGTGGCTGTGAGAAGAAAGAAGCTTGAGAAGAAAGGGTTTGTTTCAACTCACAGGCTACATTCCACCATGTATGGACAGGAAGCTCAAGGCTGGAGCTTGAAGCAGAAACCATGGAGGAACATTGTTTACCTGCTTGTTCCCCTGGTTTATTCAGCTACTGTCTTAGGATTTCTATTGCTGTGAAGAGACACCATGACCACGGCAACTCTTGTAAAGGAAAACATTTAATTGGGTGGCTCACTTACGCTTCAGAGGTTTCGTCCATTATCATTACAGCAGGAAGCAAGGCAGCATGCAGGCAGACATGGTGCTGGAGAAGGAGCTGAGGGTCCGTATATCTTAATCAGCAGGTAACAGGAAGTGGTCTGTCTCACTAGGCATGGCTTGAGCATATATGAGACCTCAAAGCCCACCTCCACAGTGACACATTCCCTCCAACAAGACCACACCTCCTAATAGTGCCACACCCTTTTGAGGCCATTATCTTTCAAACCACCACATTCCACTCCCTGGCTTCCAAAGGCTTGTAACCATATCATAATGCAAAAATGCATTCAGTCCAACTTCAAAAGTCCACATAGTCCATAATAGTCTCAAACTCAGAGATCTGCAAGCCTCTGCCTCTAGAGTGTTAGGATTAAAGGTGTGTACCACTGTAGGGGGCGTGCAAAATAGCTTGACCACACAACTGCCAGGACAGGCTTAGAGGCCCAGACACAGCTTCTGTAACAGGTTTACTGGCAGGTAACACCCAGGGTGCCATACTGTGTTGGGCCCGCCTTCTCTTTGGGTAGAATAAGCACTGCTGAGATCAGACACCACCACCACACTCTGACCCCCCCACCCCCACCCCACCCCATGTTCTCTGTCTGGCTGAAAACCCCCAAGCCACAGCCTCCTAAGCTCTCATCCTAGAGCTGGAGGATCAGCTGTCAACACAGACCCTGAAGGAGTGTTTCCCAGAGCTGTTGGCCCAAAGGAGGTCAAGGTAGTGGCTGGCAACCCCGGCCTCTCCCACAGCACCCCTAGTCCAGTCACCACCCTTTCCCAAGAAGCTCCTGGTGCCAGGGCTGCCAGGTGCTGTCCAGGGTTCTAGGCCTAGCTTGGCCCTTCCCCACACCCCCACTTCCTTCCCCTGCACTGGAAGCCCCCAGAGAGCGGAAACAACTCAGATTCCTCTGACAGGAGACTGTGCCCGGGGAGGGCTGGGTTGACAAGCTGCATTTTACAAGGACTCCGCAATTAGATCCAATGTGCCTGTCGCTCAGTTCTCTGTTACACAGCGGCGGACTAGCTTAATGCTCAGGAACTGAAAATAGTTGCCCCCTGATGTCACCTCTCCCTCCCCAGTCTGTGATCTCCGGCAGCGGGTGCAGAGGGTGGGGCGTGCAGCAGTAACCAAGGGTCCAGGCTTTCCTGCATCCACCTGAGGATCAGAGCATCAAGGGAGAAATTGGTGTGACTTGTCTTAAGCTCAGTGGCTCTAATGCAAACAGTCACCTTCTCCGAGACCCATGGTGTCACTTGGTCCAATTCTTTTGGGGAGGAAAAAAGGAGAGAGTGGTCTGTTTGGGGCTTGAATTCCCAGCTATTGGGGTGCCAGTCATTGCCTGTGTTCTGTCCCAGTGTCCTCACAAAGCCCATGTGGATGTGCACAGACCTCACGTGCTAATCTTTCCCTGACAGATCGCCACTTGAATGTTGCCTTGGAAGCCCTCCCTACTCTAGAAGTGTCCAAATGCTTCCCTTCTCACCTCAGAGCCACAAGCCATACCACACAGTCGCCTTATAAAACAGGTCATTTGCCTCATCTCTGTTCAAGCAAGTCTGAAAACCATTTTCTGGAAGCAGGAGGGCCATAGATTCTGGGCCCCTCCTATGGCTGTTGGACATTGAAAGTCTTCCTGAGTTCCCACAACCCCTGGAGAAATCTCTAAAGTGGAGGCCAAGGGCCTCTATGAACTGGGCCCTCAGCCAACCTTTCTTTTCTTGTGTGTGTGTGAATATGTCTGAGTGTGGCATATGTGCTGTGTGTGTGTGTGTATGTGTGTCATAATGCCTGTGTGTATGTGTGTGTGTGTGTGTGTGTGTGTATGTGTGCATGGCAGGCATATATGCCTGTGTGTATGTATGTGTGTATGTCATATATGCCTGTATATGTGTGTGTTTCATATATGCCCGTGGGTATGTGTATGTGTATATGTGTGTGTGATATATGCCATGTATGTATGTGTGTGTGTGTGTCTATGTGTGTGTGTGAATGTGAATATGTCTGTGTGTGCAGGTACATATGCCTATACACAAGTGGACGCCAGAGGAGAACGTCCATCATTCCCTGCCTTCTCCCTTTGGGACAGAGTCTCTCTGAACTTGGAGCTGCACTGGTGGCCAGCAAGCCCCAGACATCCTTCTGTCTCTGCTCACTACAGCACAGGGGTTAAAGGTGCTTATGGCCACACCCAGTTTTTGGTTTCATTGTCACAGGTGCTGGGATCCAAACCCAGATCCTCACGGTTACTCAACAAGTACTCTTATCCGCTGAGCAACCTCGCCAGCACCCCTCCCCAGCTCACCTTTATATCCTGAGCCTGTCCCAGTCACCACTATCGTGGCTCCCCACATGAAGCAAGTATGGCCGACCCTGGGCCCTTGCTCACTGTGTGACCCCGTCTGAAACCCTGTTTCCTGTCTCTCCTCCAATCTCACTCCAGCTCTCTGCTGGAGGAAACCACACTCATCTTCACAGGCAAATGTCACCATCCCTATCTCATCACTCAGCAGAGCTGGTCCCTTTGGGTCCCTTTTCTAGAGGCCTGTGGAACCTTTTAGTGTTAGAGCCAGAAGAGCCGCAGGAAGCCAGGCACCATGGCTAATGCCTGTAATGCTATAATCTACCCTGATTTCAAGGCCAGCCTTGGCTGCAGAATGAGTTCTGGGCCACCCAGGGCTATAGAGTGAGACCCTGCCTCAAACAAACAAAACATTTATTAGTAAGAGCCTCACAGATTATCTATAAATCAATATTTCCCTCAAATATTCTACCTGTGATTCAGTAAGGAGCCCACTGTGTATGGTGATCCAGTGTACACACAAAGACATATTCATGTGCTATATGAGCAGACACATTTGAAGAGCCATGCCTGCAAACATACTTGCCCACACATGTGCAAGAAACCCCTCCTGGAAACAGGTTAGATGACAGTCATCCACACTGTGTAAAGCTCTGGTGTGCAGGCTTCTGGCTGTCTCTGAGTACTGGTTCTGGCCCCTCAGTTGTTCACCTGTCTGATGATGGGTTGCAAACAGCCACGTGGAAAGCACTGACATGGTTCCACGCCTGGGTGACATCGAGCATCGAAACCTGGTGAGAAGTGGAGCCTGGCCTACAGAAGTACAGCCAGGTGCCAGCTCCCTCACCCCAGGTGGGGTGGGGGTCCCAGTGGGGGGTCCCAGAAGATGACTCATCAAGTAAGGTGCTTGCTGCCAAGCCTGCCTGAGCTCAATCACAGAAACCCATGTGGCTGAAGAAGAGAATGAACTTTGCAAGTGATCTCTGATCTCTGACTTCCACAGTAGTGCCGGGACACAAGTGCAATCACACACACACACACACACACACACACACACACACACACACACACACACACTAAATGAATGAATGAACGAACAAACGAACAAACAAACAAATAAATAAATGTAATTTTTAAAGTGAAAAAGAGAGAAATTCCAGACTGGGGGCATGACTCAGTTTGTAGGATATTTGCCTACTAGCATCCTAAATTTTCTTCTCCACACTGTATAAGCTCCATAAAGTGATGTCTGTCTGTAATCCAAAGCAAAAGGATCAGGAGTTCAAGGCCATCCTCAGTTACATAGCAAGTTCAAGGCCAGCCTGACCCTGTCTCCCACTACTATAGCAAGGCTGTGCCCTCCCTGCCCAAGCCTTGCCTAATAGTTGGCACCCATCCCAACTGACTGAGCAGTGATGACATGCTTTGGGAGCCAACGAAGGTTTTACGTCATCCCCTGAGGCTGGAGACATGGCCTTCAGCTCTGGAGTGGGACTAGGCTTTTCCTGGCTTAGGAATCTGAACTTCACCGTGGGGCCTCACTGAAGAGGAAGGTGGTTAGAACTGAGCCACAGGTCACCTGGAGGAGAACTGGGGATGCTAGGGGTGGCAGCCTGGTGGCAGAGATGTCAGGGATCCAGCCTCCAGTGATCACGGAACATATGAGCCAGCTCCTGGGGACCGGAGCAGCTGCTGTCTCTCTTTCAGAGAGGCCAGGGGTCATGAGATGCTGTGCTGTTGCATATTACCTGAGATAAGCTTCAGTGTCATCCTGGGACACCCACCAACCCCTCCATCCACCAAGGCCCAGGTACCCTACACAGCTGGGGACCAGAGACTCAGTCACCCACAGGAATGCCTGGGCAATGGATGGGACCAGCTAACAGAGAAAGAGTAAAAGCACATTCTCTGATGAGCTGGGGAACTGCTCCCCCACCTAGGCAGGGAAGACTTGGAGTTTGTCCCGCAGATTTGGAGTAAAGGGATTCTGGTGAGCGTGGTGAGTATGAACTCTGGCAGGCCTTGCCCTTCTCTCCCATTTCCTTTGCCTTGCTAAAAACAGTTAGATTACATTCCCAAAGCTAGCCACCAAGGTCTAGTCCCTTATCTGGCTACTTCTTCCTCCTGAGGCCGACCACTACCAAGGTTCAGCAACCAGAAGCCCCCTTTGGCTGACCTAATTAACACGCCCAATTAAAGTACGCACCTCATCCTAACATGGGGTTTTCCCCTTCACCTTTATAAACCACCATTTGCTTATGGGCCACGTCTGTCCTCCCTCTACCCAGAGGCAGTCTTCTGTCCCTCTGGGACAAATACCCTGCCTCCTTTCCCTTGTCCCCTTCCCCTTCTCCCTGTCCCCCATCTCCTTTACCACCACACCGTAGCCCATATGAACACAGACCTCCCCTTTTCCTCCTCTTAAGAAGGACACCTGCAAGGTCACTGCCACTGTTTTCTGCCTGGCTCAGAAAGCAGCCACTTTAACTTTTCTTCCCTGCTTAATAAAGGATCTCTCTGTGAAAACAGGAGTTTGGGTGTGGTTTGAGTCTCATCCAGCATCTGGGAGGAAGCCCCACTGTTTGGGGGTCTCCGTCACTGTGCACTTGTTGGCTGGATTATTGAGTTCCACTTAGGAAGGAGCGCTGGAAGGCAGCTGTGAGTGTCTCAGGGAGTGCCCACTTGGGACTGGGGGGTTTGAGTATGAAGAAGTCCACAGCACGCTTGGGCCTATTGGGAAGTGGAGGTGAGGCTTAAGGGGGATTTTTCCAGTGATGAGGTTGGGGGCGGGTATGTACAAGCGGTACTAGGGAAAACCCTCCTTTGTAGCCTGATGGACTTTTCCTCTGCCCCGGATCTCAGCCTCAGCCTTGTGGCGTTGATGATGAAGCTATTTCATCTACCTCCAATAGGAATCTGACTCACAGTAAACAAACCTTCCAGAGACTGAGTCATACATCAACATGCCAATTTGCTTTTCTGAAATGGAAGTATATTTGGCTAAACTAAGCTCTGCCTGCAGCCTGCTTCTGAAACAGAAACCCATTGTGAGTCTCAGCGCCACACCCTCCCTTCTAAAAAGCAATGGGCAAAACTTTCCTTGTAAGCACATTTCCTCATTGGGATTATAAGGGTAATGCCGTTACTTAGCGCACAGCCGAACTGTGTTTATTTCATAGGTGGTTTAAGGAGTAACATAAAGTTCACTCTACAGCTGCCCCCACACCCTCAAGTTGGGCTTACAGGTTTTTCTGTACCTATGTGCAGATTGTAGCCCGTTCCGTAACAGGTGGACTACTCTCAGCCGTTCACAAGGAGCCAACTGTTACCAATGAGACAGTGTCTACCTAACTTCCGTTCTCTGTACGTCACTTCCTTTTCTCGGCCCACCTGGTGAAGCAGGACATCCAGAGGTCAGTGTAGGTAGGGTTCAATATTAGGTGGCTACAAAGTCACAAAGCTGGTCAGGATCTGCACATACAGCTTCTTGCCTGGAATCATCAGGAAGATAAAGTGAGTTGTTACGGGGTTTAGGGATTTAGCTCAGAGGTAGAGCACTTGCCTAGTAAGTGTAAGGCCCTGGGTTTGGTCCTCAGCTCAGAAAAAAAAGAGTATGTGTGTGTGTCACAGATCTGTAGACACACACATGATTAAGTTCTTTTTTTTTTTTTTCACTTTCTCTTTTCTTTTCTTATTATTTTTTTGAGACAGGGTCTCACTATGAGGATCTTCCTGCCCTGGAACTCACTATGTACACACACCTGGCCTCAAATTCATAGAGCTCCACCTGCTTCTGCTTCCCAAGTGCTGGGAAGCATGTACCACCATGCCTGGCCATGTATGAGTTCTTAAATGTGTACTTTAAAAAAATGACTGAGAAACTTGTCACAAAACCCCAAAGGTAATAAAAGACTAACTAATTAGTCTCCTGCTCTGCACTCCTGCCCCAGCCCCCAGCTCCTCACTTTGCTCCAGCCCCCAGCTACTCTTAGAAGTGCCGAAATCAATGGTCCTTTATGTATGACCTCCCCCCAAAACCCACCCACCTTTTCCTATCTTTGTTTCAAATACTTTTTATGTATCCTTTGTGACAGTTTCATTCATTCATATAACACATTTGATAATATTTACATGCACACCCATCACCCCGTCTATTCCCCCTCCCACACCCTCTGGACTACCCTCTCTTCCCAGCGAGTCTCCCTCCTAGTCTCTGTCTTCTTTTCCCCAGTGAGATTAATGGGTGAGGAGTTACTTCCTGGAACACAGGGAATCTTATCAATGGCTACACTACTGAAGAAAACTCTCTATCTATCATCTATCATCTATCTATCTATCTATCTATCTATCTATCTATCTATCTATCTATATCTATATCCCTCCTTTCCAGCAGCCATTAACTGCCAGTGGCTCCTCTCAGCTGGCAGGGATGGAGTGCCTCCATCCATGCTGTAATGTTGATTGGGCCAATCATGTGCAGCTATGGAGTGAAACATCCATGTCACAGCCAGAAGACCACATTCCACAGCATCCCCCATCCTCTGGTTCTTACATTCTGCTCCCTTGTTTTTCTTTCTTACCTCCCAAGTGCTGCACTGACAGGCACAGACCACCACACCCAGGAGACCTTTTCCCCCTGGCTTTGAACTCAGGGCCTCACTCATGTTAGGTTAGTGTGCTACTACTGACCTACAACCCATATCCCAGATCTTATGTATCGTAAAAGTAACTCCCGGTTGAAATAAGAACAAACAGGAATCTATAAATACTTTGGTTTTCTCAAACCTCAAAGCTGACAGCCACCCCAGGGCAACTGTGGTCAGTGATATTTGCTATTCTTTAAAGTGTGACTGTCATGCCTCATTCCAGAGAGAATAGTCTGCCCAGGAGACCAAGTTACAAATGAGAGCACGCTGGATAAGCCAGAAAGTGGGCAGAGGCGGTGGCAAGCTCCCAGGGGGTATTTCTGTCATCTCAGAGGCATGGAATGAATTGCCTCTGTCCCTGCAGAGAGATTTATCATCCACCCACCCAGCCGCCCCTCCTTCCTTCCATCCTCACTACAGGGGCCTCTGCTAGATGCTGTGCAGGATGCAAGGAGGGAGGATGCTCACTCTCTTGTGTCCTTTGCTAGAGCCATGGACCTATGCAAATCTAAGAGGGACAAGAGAAGCCAGTCAAGGCATGGACCTATGCAAATCTAAGAGGGACAAGAGAAGCCAGTCAAGGCACCTTTTGCCACCACGACCATTTCACAGATCCAGAGACAAATGTGATTTTCCCAAGGTCACAGCAAGAGCAGCACAGTTGGGCCAGGGTGAGAGGCAGGTTCAGGGGGAGAACCCTTACATAAGGTGGGCACTGATTCATGAAAGAACGGGTTGGTGAGCGGTGGCTGTGGAGGGGATCAGTCTGGGCTCAGAGCCATGAAGGGTACACCATCCAGTATTGGGGTTCAGGAAAAGCCAATGGTCTTGGGAACACTCAAGGGGCTAGGCTCCAGTTAGAGGACTCAGAGCTACCAGGAAGGACCCTCAGACAAGGAACCATCATCGGCCATGGCTGACCCACAGCCAGAGAGTTAGTGGGATAAATCTCAGCCTCTCCTCCCTCCAGCCAGAGCTTCCTGTTGGCTAAACTTGTTGTGAATTTGGAAAAGAAACATGTCCATGGGTGTGAATTATTTCCTCCAGTCCTGGATCAGTGCAGATGGGGGAAGGCAGAGGTGGGGCACAAACAGCCGATTCACATGACCACTGGTCCCTCTTTGTCCTCAATTGGTGCCTCTTCTCCCTTTGTGCCTTTAACCCAGCCAGATTTCTGGCCATGAACCTCTACTACAATGTGATACATTTCTCCAACCATGGAGTCACCATGTGACTCCAAATTCCCCTCTGCACTTAGCCTGCAGATGGTACCCAATGACTCTAGCCCTCGTCACCACCTTTCTCTGACTATGTAGGGGTAGAACCCCAGGCTAGCCCCTCATGCAGGAGAGACTCATGCAGAAAGGGAAACACATGGCTTTCCCTCCCAGAATGTGCTGCCATGTGGCCTTTGGCTGGACCTTGCTCATTCAGTACATCGCTGGCTCAGGTGTAGCTGGGAGACACTGGCCCCTGTCCAGGTAAGCTGCTGGGGCCTGGCCACATGGCAGGCAGCAAAGGCCAAGGCTGGCTCAGTGCCACAGACCCAGCTTTAGAAATCAAGCGATGGGTGGTCAGAGACTGAGAAGCAGCATGTTCTCAGCCAACTTGGAGCAAAGATGGTACAGGCCAGCCAGGCCCCCACTGGACCTAGAACCCAAGTCCTTAATCTTGCAAGGACCATGGGCAGCATCCATGCCTGAAGAAGAGAGTATGTCGATTTACTAAGTGCAGGGGGCTAAGAGCCGGAGCCTTAGCTGAGCCAGCTGGGCCCTCCAACACATCTGGTCCAGGGAAACTGTTCACTCCCTAGGCAGAACCCTTTCCCAGTACGAGATCTCCTGTGTAACACCACTATCTAAAACCTAGTTCCACCTGGTGTAGTGGAGCACGAACATCATCCCAGATCTCCAGAAGTAGAAGTACGAGAAGCAGGAGTGCAAGGCCAGTCTGGACCATTTACCAAGTTCAAGAGAGCCTGGGCTGTAGAAGTCCCTGGGTCAGAAAGGCCAATCATGTAGCTCATGGTCCTGTGCTTGTCTACCATTCATGAAGCCCTGGCCGGCCCCTAGAACCACATAGACTGGGCATGGCAGTCATCCTGTCATCCTAGCACTTAGGATGTAAAAGCAGGAGGATCAAGGACATCCTCAGGCACTTTGCAAGTTTAAGGCTAGTCTAGGCTACAAGACACAGATGAAATAATAAAATAAATGTTTTTTTAAAGATACCAAAAATTAGCCGAGTAGTAGTGGTGTGTGCCTTTAATCCCAGCACTCCAGAGGCAGAGGCAGGTGGATCTCTGCGTTTGAGGCCAGCCTGGTCTACAGAGTGAGTTCCAGGAGAGCCTGGGAAAAACCCTGTCTTGGGAGGAAAATGACTGAAAGGCGTGGTGATTATCCCTCCTCTGATCCCCACACTCAGGGGGATTAGGCAGGATACCTGTGAGTTTGAGGTCTGCCTGGGCTACAGAGAAAACAGAAGAGGAGGAGGGAATTTCACCCTCACGGGCCTTCCCCTCCCCCAGCATCACTTCTGGAGACCTCTCTTTGGGATCTTGGAGTTCATGGGAAGTGGTCTGGAAACCCTGGTCTATTAGTTCCCTAGGTGTCCTGGCAGCTCCTCCATGCTCTGAGTTTTGTGACTAGCTGTTTGTTCTGTGTTAAGGATTGAAGCTGGGGTCTCACGCCTGCTAACCACAAGCTCTACCACAGAGCTGCATCCAGCCCCTCATGGATATGTCGGTAAGTTAAATGTTACCTTAAATATTCATGTGCCCATCACTCAGATTCTACAATTATCAATGGAATCTGGTTTCATCAGGATCCTCACCTACTCCATTTCTTCCTATATCACTCAGTACAAATCTAGGACGTTGTGCAGTAGTAGCACACGCCTTTAATCCTAGCATTTCAGAGACAGAAATACCTCTGGATCTCTGAGTTCAAGGCCACACTAGAAAGGGCCAGGCATGGTGACACACGCCTTTAATCCCAGAAATCCAGCCTTTAATCCCAGGGAGTGATAGCAGAAAGCAGAAAGGTATATATGGCGTGAGGACCAGGAACTAAGTTAGTTAAGCATTTGGCTGGTTAAGCTTTTAGGCTTTGGAGCAGAAGTTCAGCTGAGAGCCATTGGGATGAGGACACAGAAGCTTCCAGTCTGAGGAAACAAGACCAGCTGAGGAACTGGCAAGGTGAGGAAGCTGTGGCTTGTTCTGTCTCTGATCTTCCAGCATTCACCCCAATACCTAGCCTCGGGTTTGATTTTATTAATAAGAACTTCTAACAATTCTGTTACAAATAAACTTCAATGGCCTTTTGTCCCCACTTAATAAATGCAAAAATATGGTAATTGTGCCACAGATAAGTGTACATGGTGCCCTTGATTGATGCGATCTCAGGCTTGGGGAAAGGCAAGGAGGAGCCAAAAGAATTCTCCTCTGCCTGTGTCACTGCCAAGCCTCATCTCATAGTCTGTCTCATCCCAAGGTGTCACTTTCCTGGAACTGAAGCCCCCACTAAATCACAGTGCAACTCCCTGGAGGGCAAGGCTCAAGCCACCTCTCTATGGCACACTA
Source organism: Onychomys torridus (assembly GCF_903995425.1). Taxonomy (NCBI): domain Eukaryota; kingdom Metazoa; phylum Chordata; class Mammalia; order Rodentia; family Cricetidae; genus Onychomys; species Onychomys torridus. The sequence goes on from NC_050450.1 coordinate 92,025,493, forward strand.
GAAATCCGGAGTGGGAGTCAGGGATGTGGGGTTGCCTGTGTCTAGCCGGCTGTGTGACCATGGGCAAGGTGTGGTGTGGCTTTCCCATCTGTAAAAGGCTGCTAAGACCTCCATCCCAAAGCCGGTGCAAAGATGAAAAGAGAAGATGTGAAAGAGCCTTGAAAGCCGCCTCACAAATCCTGTTGCTAGCGCCTGTAATTCTAAAGGAGTGAAAGAAAGATGTCAAGCCCTTCTCCGGCCTTCCTCCGCCAGCCTCCGATGCTCACGTTTGGTCTCTGAGGAAATCTTCTGCCTCGACAGTCTCCCTCTCTTGCTGCTATCACCTGTCCGTGTTCTCTCCCCCGATCCATCTCTTCCAGACAACTCTATCCTCTGACAAAGGCAATAAGATCAAAGCCTGGTGGTTCTTCTCCACTTCCTGTGACACCGGAACCCCACCCCAAAGCTAACGGCAGTGCTGGATACATCCCTAGGATAATGTCAGTGATGGCCACTTAGAATATTTAATAATGAAAATGGTAGCTGGGCTGGCAGCATGGCTTAGTTGGTAGGTCAGCTGCTGGAAGTCCTGGGGTTCATCTGGAGCATAAACAAGGCATGGTGGCGCATGCCTATCATACCAGAACTTGGGAGGTGGAGGCAGGAGAATTAGAAGTTTAAGTCATTTTTGTGCTGTTTGGTGAGTTCAAGGCTAACTGGGGTTATATGATAATCTCTCTCTCAAGAAAAGAAAAAGGAAAAAGAAAGAAAGAGATGACTCAGCAGGTAAATGTACACTTTCCACACAAATCTTGACCCAGATTCCATCCCTGGAACCCACATAAAAGCCAGATGCAGTGGTGCAAAATCCTACAGCAAGATGGGAGATAGCGATGGGAGAGTCACCTCGAAGCTCAAGAGTCGGTTAGCCAGGAGTGAGAAGGACACAGAAATTCGAGAGACCCTGCCTCAAAATCAAGGTAGAGGGCTGTTGACGTGGCTCAGTAGCTAAAGACACTTACTATTCAGGCCTGAGATGGTGGCCTGAATTTAATCCCCGGAAATCTGTGTAAAGGTGGAAGGAGAGAAGTCCACAAAATTGTCCTCTGATCTCCACATGCCATAGCATGTATGTCCACATATACATCACACACAAGTTATTATTTATTTTTATTTTTATTTTTACCTGTGGAAATTGAGAACTGACTTCTGAAAGTTATCCTCTGACTTCCACACATATACTGGGGCATGAGTATGTGCCCACACTCACACATGAAACCCACACCCACAGCCACACCCAGAGTAATAATGAATTTTTTAAAAGAATTTAAATGGCTGGGCGGTGGTGGCGCATGCCTTTAATCCCAGCACTCATGAGGCAGAGGCAGGTGGATCTCTGAGTCTGAGGCCAGTCTGGTCTAGAGAGTAAGTTCCAGGATGGCCAGGGCTACACAAAGAAATCCTGCTGTAGAGATGGCTCAGAGGTTAAGAGCACTGACTGCTCTTCCAGAGGTCCTGAGTTCAATTCCTAGCACCCACGTGGTGGCTCACAACCATCTGTAATGAGATCTGGTGCCCTCTTCTGTATACATAATAAATAAATAAAATAAAACAACAACAACAACAAAAACCTGTCTTCAAAAGGGGGAAGGGCTTAAATGTCACAAGGCCCTGCACACAAAGCACTTTACACACTTTATTGAGGTCAGGAGACATAGCTACTGAACAGATACCTTCCACTCTCCAGATCCTGCCTAGACTCCTGGATAGCATCAGCCCAGTCGGCACATGCAGGGTTAATATTCCTGCTGCCATGGCCACAGTCCTCTGTCTATTGTTGACCTAATTTTACTAGCTTTTAATTATTTATCAAAGTGACTGTATCCCATTCTAGGCTGTGAACACCTTGAGGGCTAGGACCCTGGCACATTAATCATTATTAGCATTGGCATCCCACAGTGACTGGCACATAGTTGCTGCTCATTAAATGTTTGTTGAATGAGTGGAGTTACTAACACTGTCTTTCCCAGTGTCCCTGGGATTTTAAAGACTGCTCTCTCTGCAAGGCCATTTTGCTGGCTCCATCCTTTGGATTGGGGCTACGGTGAGTATGATCTACAGACTGATATGGGTCTGCCAATTATGTTTCCAGTGTATGACAAGGTAAAGGGAAAACAGAGAATAAGTGTCCAGACATGCCAAAGCAATCTGATAGAGTCATGGAGGCCTACTGGGTCGTCTAAGTTTTTAATTATGCTTTTATTTTATGTGCCTTCATTTAAAATTTTTTTCATTTCCTAGTCATTTATTCCCACTGTATTTACAATAGTGTCGACTGTGACCAATTAGAAATGTGGAAATAGCTAGGTTTGATGGAGCATGTCTGTAATGATGGACGCTTGGGAGACAGAGGCAAGGAGATTGCCAGGAGTTGGAGAGTGAGTTCCAGGACAGACTGGGCTACTAAGACCCTGCTGCAATCAATAAATAGGCCTGGTTCTTAGTCACAGGTGACCTGTGAGGTCCCATTGTTCACCACACAAGTGCACACACACACACACACACACACACACACACACACACACACACTGCCACTGTCCTTACACCTCTCTGATATCTGGAAGGTCAATCGAATGTCTTTTAGTTCTGATTGGGTTTCTTATGCTGCTCCTTTCTTTGGAAGTGTTACTGAGCGAAAGCTGATTCCTGCTTGGACCTAGACTGAATAGAAGGCAAAAGAGGGAGCCATGGGAAGAGAGTGTGGGAAGGCTCAGGCTGGAGAAAGAGGGCTCCCATGGGGTGGAGCAAGTCCAGAGCAGAGCGCGGAGAAGCTGCCCAGGAGATCGCCCAGAGAATCGGGTTGTGGGTGTAGGGTGACGGCAGAGATTGACCTACAGTATCTTCCCTGGCAGAACAGCAAGCCAAGCCTTTGAAGGTAAAAGCCTGCAGTTTCCAAACAAATACAAGGGGATACTGAGGACTGTTGAACCACGGCTCTCAGAACAAGTTAAATCCAGGCATGCACCCCAAGCTCCCACTCCAGCCTGGGGTGCCTGGTGGAGGTTAGGTCAGGGAATAACACAGTCAGGGCGAGCAGCACTGGCTGGAGACATTTCAGGGAGAAGGTATTCACAGGCTTAAAGCCAGAAGAGCCAGAACTGATTTCTGTGAACGATGGCATTAGCATAGTTAAAGATCATGTCAAGGGGAGGAGGGGAAGCTCAGAGGAAAGCTGCTGCTGTTTACTGAGTCTGGGGAGTCAGAATCCAGAGAAGCAGCCCGGAAGCTGTCTTTCCCCCCAGAAACTGTGCTCCAAGGCCAGGGTTGGGATGTGGCCCTGGAGACAAGCTAACCTCTCCTCCCCTCCTCCATTCCACAGTCCAGGGTCCCAGGGCCCTTCTCAAGAATCTACTTCCTGCCAAGAATTTCCTGGAAGACCACCCAGTCCACTCTATCTCAATGATGACCGTGAGAGGGACCATATGCCAGGCACTGTGCCAAGTCCTCTGTCTTTAACAATTCTAGGAGATGCGCATTCCTGTGCCCATTTAATAAATGAAAATATTGAGGCCCCACTAAATCATTTTCCAGAGCTGTTCAGATTGAACTCAGAAGAGCCTAGACTCCAGGACCATCAGGCTACCCGGTCACTCTGTATTTCCCGTTTGCTGGTAACAGTGGGAAACAGTAAATTGTCAATCTGATTAGTATGTCCATGCATCCATCTCTCTGGGACTGACTGGACTGAGTCACTACCCTGAACCTGAAGACTCATGGCTCTGGCCTACCTGGATTGTACACACACACACACACACACACACACACACACACACACACACACCCCAATGGCTAAGCAATATGACCAGTGGGTCTCCTCACTGCTCCTTTTACCTCAGCACACACAACCCCATCAGAGCCAAGACCCCCAGGGCCATTGAGCTGGGAATTAGGAAGGAGGATACTGTCTATGGGGGATTTGGACAAGCCATGCTCCACCATGCCTCAGTTTCCTTACTAATAAACTATCACACACCTACAGCAACTCCAGCTCCAAAATGACTATCAGCTGGGCCCATAGATGCGATGGGTCTCGCTCAGTGTGCTGAGAACAGAGTATAAAAAGGAGAGGGGTTGGTTGCGCAAAGCATAGAGTACTGAGGAGCCAGATGCAGCTGGATCTCAAAGTAAGCTGGTCCCGGCACTAGGACCCTGCCTCTCTCCGGTGCTTCTGTGTACTCAGGAGCAGCCACCACAGATTCTGAGGGGTGAAGATGTCTCTACCTCTGAGAGACTCCTTTTCTCCCTCTCCAGCTCCCGCTCAGGAACGAAACGGGGGGAGGATATCAAAAGAACAATCCCTCTAACAGGCCTGAAGGTGGCCGAGAGCTGCTTTTCAGGCTGGAGTGGAGTTAGAAAGCTAACCCCGATGAAGACCCCGAGGTCTGGCGGGACAGCCCACCCCAACCCCGAGAGCTTGACCAAGAGGGGGCGCTGTGGCCCCCTCCACGCCCTGCCCACTGGATTCCCAGCTGTGAGCACTGGGCCGCAGCGCAGTGAGCGCCCGCTTTCCCCTCTGCACAGTCCAGGTGCCCAGCACCGCGGGCTCCACTTCATCTTGCGGATCCTAAGCAGGGCCTGAATCAAAGTGGCAGGCTCTTAGTTTGAAAAAGGAAAGAAGGAAGGAAGGAACGATCGAAAAAGGAAGGCTCCTGCTGCAGAGCTCTGGTGTCTCAGCGCACCCTGGGTGTGTCTAGGCCAAAGGCGCGGGGGTGAGAGTCGGGCCCGGGCTTCCTTCCCTACTGAAGTGGGGATATTGGTGGACCTCCTGGCTGGCTGCAGGGCGGGAACGACCCAAATGTAGTTCCCAGCTTCTTGTTCCCACGTAGGCTGCGCTTGGTGGAGATGACCCTATTCTCCAGCTCCTATTAGCCTCCTAAATTCCCCCAGAGCCCCGCAAGTCCCCCGAGACCCCCAATTCCCTTGGTCCCGACCACCAGCCGCACAGAAGGCGGGAGGAGAGAAGCTGACTGCTCTCCCGCCGCCGCCTCCCCATCCCTGGTTCTTCCAGAGCTGCGGCGGCCACCGCCGCTGCCTGCGCGCCCCGCGCACTGCCGCAAGCCGGGGTGCGGGGGAGAGGGGGGTCAGCACATCCGGGGCGCAGGGAGCGGGCCCCTGGCTGGGCGGCGGACAGAGGAGGCGGGAGCCGGCATCCAGCGGAGGGGCGAGGCGCGGAGGAGAGGGGAGGGGAGGGAGAAAGAGGAGGGGACGCGAGGCGAGGGGGCGGGGAGCCGAGGCGAGCGGCAGGCGGACCGTGGGGGAGGCGGCGGGGCGACACGGGCTCCAGGCGGGAGAGAGGTGGCGGCGGGCCGGGTTGAGTGGGGAGACGGCGACCGGACTTGCTGGCGAAGGGCGAGCCAGAGCAGACCGGCGGGGCGGGGCGGGAGGGCGCGAAGCCGGGCGCCTGGGAACAGTGCAGCGGCCCGGGAGACCCGCCGCCCACCGGAGACCGCAGCCGCCCGCTCTCGGCACTGAGATGTCGGAGGGATCCTGGCATCGGGGACGCTGACGGTGCGAGCCGGAGGATGGGACGGCGCCCGCAGCTCCGGCTAGTGAAGGTAAGAGCAGACCGACCCGCCAGGAACCAGAGGCGCTCTGGGCCCGGCAAGTGCAGGACAAGCGTGGGTAGGGGTGCTGGGGGAGGGGAGCAGGGAACCCGGCGCGTCCCAGGAGCCTTGGGTACAGCTTGATGCCCTCTCTACCTGGACCTCTGAAGCCTGGCTTCGGAGACAGAAGAACTCCGGTGGAAAAAGAACGGGTGGTGGCGAAGCGGCTGCGGTGCTAGAGGAGGAGGAGGGGTCCGCCCACTCGAGGAACCGGCTCTACGCGAAGAATCGCTGCAGTCTTAGGGGCCGAAGCGATGTCCCCTTCAAGCTCTGGAGGGGGTTCCCGTCTCCTCCGGACACCCTCCGAGCCGCCCCTCTCTTGGTCCTGGGCGCGCTTTCCTGCCGGTTCCCCTCTGTAGAAAGCCTCGGGTTCCGGAGGTAGATGCGGCCGGCGCCTCGCGGCCCTCGATCCACGTAGCATCTCTGGGATGCGACCGTGCCCTGCGCCCCAGTGTCCGGCCGGCCCAGGCGCCGCAGCCTCGGAGCGCAACGCTTTCTCTCCAGCTGGCGGCCGCGCTTGCTCTTGCCACCGGGCTGGGGAAGCGGTACCGCAGCCCGGAGTTTCGTAAAGTCTCCAGTAGGCGTTTGCAGCGCCTGCTGGACGAAGTTCGGGGGCGACCTAGGGCTTTGCGGGGGTGGACAGAGCCAGGGAAGAGCTAAGTGCTTCGCAACCTGGCCCGCAGCTCAGGGACAGGCGTCACTTTGCCTGTGCCAAGCGCGTCCTGGAGCGCACGGGCTCGCTGGGTACCAGCACTTCAGCGCTGATGCCTGGGAAGGTGAGTGGGTCTGGGCATCGCCGCCCGGCCGCCCCAATTGCCATGCCTGGGTCTCAGGACTGCGCAGGGCCGACAGGGACCTCCTGGGCCCCAAGCAGAGACACTGGGTTAACTGTGGCCAGGGCATTCAAACGCCATTGCATTCAGAAGTGGATTTAGGGGCCCGGGAGTGGGATGGAGGGGCGGGGTGAGCAGTGGGGATTGACTGACTGACTTTTCTATTAGTTATTAAACTGTACGTTTGCTCAAAAAGCATTTGAGTTAAATCACCACGCTTTTAAAATGTGACTTACTGCCCTGCTACCAGTGACTCAGGTTCCCATGTCCTTCCTTGTCAAATACTCAAAGGTTGTCTTCAAATCTGAGGTAGTCTCAGTGAACCTAAGGGCTGGGCCCCAATTATTTTCTGGGCGACCGAAGTCTCCCGCAAAAAAAAAGTAGGGAGATTCAGGGAGGTGGCATAGGTAAGCATCAATGGAAGTATTTTTCCAAGCTTCCCTGTGTGCTGAGCCCTGATCTAAATTCACAGAGGGTTTAGAATGCAATCTTGTACGTGAATTCAAAAGATTTGGCTGTGGCTATTTTTTTTCAAGTTTACATGGAAATCGATGAATGTTCTTTCTCAATCCCTTCTTAGAATTGCATGCAATGACCTGTTTAGAATGTTCACATTTTCTTAAACTAAAAAGACTCTTTTTCCTCTTGTTCCTACTGACTAGTGGGCGTTGGGGGACTTGTCTCACCTGATACATTCAGTGAGTTCTCAGGAAATACCAACTGAGGTGCAGTTAGTGTGGTATTTGTATTCCACACACACATTTCCTGGTGGTAGTCTGGTTGCTTTATAAATATTAAGTCATTTAGTCTTCATAACAGTCCAAGAAGTGGGAATTATATCCTAGGCATAAAGGATCGAAGCTGCTTGTTCAGAAAGGGGCACCATAGCTTGGCGGTCAGCAAGCCTGACTTCGCCCTCAGCGTCTGCACACAAAATCCAAACCCAGGCACTCCTAACTAAGACTTTGTTTCATCAGCTTTTGTCAGTAAAAATTCTAGCCACTTAAAACCCACTCTCAATCCCTACCAGCCTTGAGCCTGAGAGTTTCATCAGTTTGAACAAAGGAGTCCAGGGAACTTGGAGATCATGCAAAAACCAGCTCTGTCACTGATGACTGCCAGACAAGCCATGCTGGGAAAAGGGTCACTCGGTGGTGTGGGTTTCACGTTGAACTGGTTATGGAGCATTGTGGGAGGATGCAAGAAAGACAAAGTGTGTGTGTGTGTGTGTGTGTGTGTGTGTGTGTGTGTGTGTGTGTACCAAATGAAGGGAGATATGCGTGTGGAGTGTCTGTGGCTAAGAATACAGGTGAGACATGGTCCCTCTCCCTGTCATCCCACTAGCTGCTCTTCCTGGAGACAGATCTATGTTCTGGTGACAAATGACTGCTAACAGTGACTGTGAGGGGTGAACCAGGCCTCAGTGGGTTCTTAAAGGACAACAAGTGTCCAGTGGCTTCCACGGAGGCCAGTTGCACTGCTTAGAGTGATTTAGAAGTGTTCGGCACAGTCTACAAACCAGAGGAGGAAATGACTGTGACATCATTCCTTCCATGCTGCTGTGACCGTTTTAACAATGATCCTTGCTGGTCCTGTTTTTTAAGAGCAGGTCTGGGTATTGCTGTGACTATGGACAGTCCTCTCTCTTGTACTGTTACCATTCTTGTCCTGTCCCATGCCGTTTCTGAGCCCTCCAAGGGAGACTGCCTACCGCTGTGGAAGGGCCATGGTTGGCTATGAGTGGTCCTCTCTTCCATTGTGTTTTGCTTACATAATAATGGAGTTGAGTTTTTTAGAGGTGCTGGGAAGAATAGAAGGGGGAGGGGAAAGTGAGCCATGGTGGGACTGTAGGCTGTGGGGTATGGACTGGCCTGGTCACAGACCTGAAGGGTAGGAAAGGGAAACCATGGGATTTGCTATCCAGCCTAGGGAGAAACTTAGCGGCTCAGCCCCTTCTCAAAGCATGCAGACAGGAGAAAGCAACCCACTGGCCTGGAGCTCAAGTGGAAAATCCATTTCTTGCCCTTGCTGACACTTGACTCCTGTGGGGGCCTCAGCAGCCAGCAAAGATCAGCCTCACATCTTTAGGGGTCAAATGTGCCCTTCAGCTCCACTGTTCACATCCAGATTCCTGCTGAGAGCCTGAGCTCTGGTCCCAGGGAGTGGGAATGATGGGGAAGTAAGCTCCATAGAGGCAGCAAGGTGTAGGGTTGAGAATTTCAGTATTGGGAGGGGTAGGCCATCTGCTTGGTGATCAGCAAGCCTGACTTTGCCGTTAGCTCTACATGCAAGGGGCTGTGTGATTTCAAGTAGGTCCCCTTCCCTCTCTGAGCCACAGTTTCTCTGTGCCTGAGCGTGAACTGGCTCCCTTCATCCGTTTGTCCTGCTAGAAGGTTCCCAAGAGCTCCTCAGGGCTGTGGCATTGGGAAGAGCAGGTCCAGCAAACTGAGTCCTAGCTCTGCTCCTCTTCATCTGGGGACCTCACTGTGTGGGGACCAAGTACTCTGCTCCGAGCCTCAGTAGTCCCATTTCCCCTTCATAGCACGGGACCTGAAAAACACAGTGAATACAGAACGTGTCTACCAGATACCTAAGATAAGGGTTGTATGCACCTTCTCCTTTTAGTTGATACAGTTGATGAAGGAATCCTTGTTGCCCCCATGGGACATGGATGTCACCTCAGAACAGAGGAGCCAGAGAGATGTGTAGGCTTAAATGAAAAAGCAAAAAAAGCAATGCTACCTCAGATATGGAAAACACTAGAACCCCACCGTAAGCCACTGTGGTTATCCACAAAGGAGAAAAGAAAGCCGCAGATACAAGGACAGGTCACACGGGTGACCTGCAGCCTAAGGAGGCTGGAGATGCAGCCATGTAGGGAGTCTGGAAAGGTTGAGTGAGCCCTTCAGGGTCCCCCCTTCTTGCCTCTTTCTGGGTGACAGGAGAGCTGGGGGGTGCTGTCTTCCATCTCAGATTCCATCCTGGCCATTTCTGAACTCTCCGGAAATGAGAGCCCATTGGGGACAGAAGGACAATTGGAAATTTTGACTGCAGTTTTCTGGTCACATGATGAATTGTTAATTAGAAATGACCCCTGTTGTGTAAGAAGTCCCAGTCAGCAAGAGATGCTTGCAAGCCATATAGAAATTCCTTTTAAAATGCTCTTCACCAGACATCTTGCTCTTGGCCAGGCATTTGCTTGTGGGACGTGGGAACGTCGGTGAAGCAGATGTGGGCTTGAATTCTGGCTCTGCTATGAGACTCTGAGAAGTAGGGTTAGCACCCTGATCTGTTTCTTCATGGTTTAAAGGATGGAAGAGATGAAGCTGGAGAATTGCTCAGTCAGTATAGCGCCTGCGTGAATGTGTGAGGACCTGAGTTTGGGTCACCAGAATCCACATATAAAAACTTGGGCATGGCAGTTTATGTTTGTAACTTCAGCATTTGGGTGAGTGTGGCGGGGGGGCGTAGTAAGACAAATGGATTTCTGAAGCCCATTCATTTGCCACCAGCCCAGCCTAGCCTAATCAATAAGCTTCTGCTTCCGTGAAAGACCCTGTCTGAGAAAAATAATGAGGAAGAGTCATAAAGATATCTGATATCCATCTGTGTCCTTCCCACATACATGCACATATGAGCATGCGTTACCCACACTAACAAGCACACATATTACACACGCAACACAACATACACACTCTCCCCCAAATTGGGAAAACCATGACTTCCTGCACTGCTGGATGTGGGAATATTCCTACCGTGTCTGGCATATAGTCTATCCTTAATAAGTATGAGCTAGAGTGGCCTATAAGATATCCCAGCAATGACTCCAGTCTAAGAACGGCCATTAAAAGTGGGGAGGGGCAGGACTGGGGAATTAGCTTATTTGGTAGTGTTTGCCTAGCACGCAGGAAGTCCTAGGCTTGGCCCCCAGCATTGCATACATCAGGCATGGTGGCTCATACACCTGTCATTCCAGAACTTAGCTAATAATGAGAATTAGAAGCTCTTGATCACACTGGGCTACATAGTAAATTCAAGGCCAGCCTGGACTACGTGAGACCCTATCTTTAAAAAAAAAATCAACCAAACAATAATAAATAAATAGAAACTAGAAGAGGAGGAAAAGGAGGGAGAGGAGGGAGAGGAGGGAGAGGAGGAAGAGGAGGAAGAGGAGGAGGAGGAGGAGGAAACATCCCTGGGGGGAAAGGCTAGCGTCACCAGCTTATAGCCAAGTTCAAGGTCAGGGGGCACACCAACCTGTGGAAATGTCTGTCAGTAAAAGTAGACACTTGCAAGGAGGATGATACAATGTGATTAGCTTTGGGGTGCAAGCGTTTGGTTTGAAGACAACTCCTGTCAGGAGTCTGTCAGGCACCAGAGTATTAACCACTGATTTTGGGTGGAAGTAAAAGGCATGATGGCAGGGAGAGAGGGAGACACATTCCTATCCTGGCAGAATCTCATCTCAGAATCGGGACGGGTCCTTCTTTCTGTGTGAAGTGGACATGTCAGGATTCAGGACCTTTGCCCAGAGACCCCTCTTGAGATGCCTCAGCCCAACCTGCTCTTTGTCAGTCATCCACCCAGAAACTGCTCCTGGATCCTGTGAAGATGCTATGGAAACAGGCAATCCTGCCACTGGTCTGCTGGGCCCAGGAAAGAGCAACTACAGGAACCCAGAGATGGTGTGAGTGGTACCTACCCTCCTCCACTGTCACCCTGATCTCTGATCTGGTGAGGGGCCAGGGCACCTGGGTCAGAGACCTGAAGAGAAACTGGCTGTGACCTGGAAGGGGATTGCTGGAGCTCACTTGGAAGTCTCCTGTGTTAGACTGCACAAGGGGACACAACCTTTTGGCTTCTTTCGGCCACATTGGATAAAGAATTGTCTGGGGCATACAATAAGTGCTGGAGCTGTCCATCCTACCACCCAAAGGTGTAATGTGGCCAAAGGGCTGTGAGCGGGGTACCCCTGGTAGAGATATAAGGCTGCCATAAGGCATAGTAAGAGTCTTTAGGCTCAGGACATTCAGGAGAATGAGAACAGCTTATTGATCCAAGTCCCTGGCAAGTACACGGAGTGAGAGCTGAGAGGCAGCCTGCCCAGGTAAAGGGCTAGGATGGAAGCTGGGCAAGGACAAGATTATCCTCTGACAGGGCAGGGTGTAATCTTCCCTGTTGACGTCCTTTGCTTTCCCAGCCCTCTCAGGAAAGGTTCAGTGGTTTCCGGAAGGCCTTTTCTGGCTCAGTGGCCCCCCTTCCCCTACAAGGATATTGCTGGTGGGCAGCCTGTGAGCAGAGATGAAAGATGGAGGCTCAGCAGCAGCAGAGACAGGAAGGTCTTGGCTGAGGAGAAGGGACTGAGAAGGAATCCAAGTAGAGCATTGTCCTTCCGGGACCAGACTCTCCTGTACCCAGGGACCAACCTTGTCCACAGCCTGCTCAGGGTGAACAGTTCTGTTATGATAGAGGAGGAGGTCTTCAAGACAGACAGTCTGGTAGAGAGAGACTTCCCTGGCTAAAGTGAAGGAGAAGGGGGCATTGAACATGAACATGAGATCTGAGCAGGCTTGAGAAGGAGGATGAGTTGCATGTCTGCCTTGGCCATTCTGGCCTTTCCTTTCCCTAGTGCCCAAGATGGGCATGTATCCCTGCTTCTGAGTGCTCAGTAACGCTCATAGGTTCCCGCCCTGACCTGTGTACTCTGACATGTGCTGGGGTGGTCCACATGCAGGCAAAAGCATCTGCATCTTGAGGGCTTCTAGGGAGACATCACTAAGGGGAGATCGAGGTCCAGCTAGGGACGTAAGAGAACAAGAGTCTTCTTAGAAGCTGGGGTGTCACAGAGTAAGGACTGGGGGTACTTCTGTTTCTCAAGATGGGATTAGAGGTTTTCTGATCCTCCTGGTGCTGAGGCAGGAGTAGCCAGACAAGGCAGAAGGGTCTCAGAATGGGGGCCTTCCTGCCTCCTCTAAATGGTCTTGTCCCGAGTGCATGCCACAACCCCCAGCACCCTGTGGGTGGCAGTGAGACAACTTTGGGTCCTTTCTTTGCATGACTGGACCCCATGGTCTGATGCAAATGCCTCTGCCAGGCTGTGAGACTCAGGCCAAGAGTGGCAGGGTTCATGTGTACCCTGAGAAGCAGAGTGTCCTAAGGAAAGGGCACATCCCTAATACCGGAAGTGTAAGAGTCCCGGGGTTAGAGTCAATTCTGTTCACTTCCTGGTTGAGTGACCTCCGGGAAGTCACACCATTTCTCTGGGCTTCTGTACCCTCTTTACCTGGACAGTGATGAGGATTAAGTAGGAAATGCTTGTGCAGTGAGCAGCCTGCTCCCACCAAAGCTCAAAGAGGGGGGACCTGCTGCTTCCATGGGTGTCAGCCATCTTCCCTGTCCCTCCCCTCAACCTGAGCTCAGCAGTCAAACTGTCCCCTCCATGAGGCCTTCTGTAATGCACTCTGTCCTCCAGCCAGCCAGCCGGGAGGAAGACCACGGGAATTTTCCAGTCAGTCCTCTGCAGACTAGCTTGTGGTCCTGGCTGCACCCTGTGATTCACCTTGCCAGTCTGACAACATTGGCATTGGTCTAGACCCAGTTCAAAGAGATGAGTTTATTGACAACTTGCTTGGGTGTCGCAGCAAGGACAAATTCCCATCCAAGTTTCTAAATAGTCTCTCAATTTTTGGACTTACCACACTGGGCACTGGTATTGAACTCTGCCTTTGGCAAACCTGCCCAAACAGGTCCTGAGCACTCTGAGTAGCGCTGCTCTGGGGATGCACCTGGGGGGGGTACAATTCCCACCCTCAGTACCAGGATCACTGCACATGCCCTGTGTGGCCATGCCATTTTGTACCTGATCATTTCTGCTGTAGAGACGTGAGTGAGAGAACATCTCTAGTAGCTGAGGCTGTGGTGTGGAGCCTGGGAGGAAACCTTGCGAATTATCCTGGCAGGGGAGGGCTGGTGTTACACTCTGTGCTGGCTTCTTCTTCATCCTTGTTCCTTGCATGGTGGACTCCTCCAAAGCTACAGGGAGGGTGTTGGGGGAATGGCCTAGACCTACACTAGTTCTGTCATTTGGCTGCAGCTCAGTCTGTATAAAACAGACCAGTTCCCACATCCAGGACCCTATTCTGCCAGGGAGCTAGTTCTGTTCTGGCTACCCCTGAGATTCAGCCATGCCGACAGTCGATCCTTCCTCGTCTTCCTGGCCTTCTGCCACATTCCCACCCAGGAGGATCTGGGTGGAGCCAGCTGGCCAGGTGGGAGCCTTGCCACTAGTCCCCTGATCTCAACTTGAGTCCAGAAACAGGGATGACAGGTCCATGGTTGTAAAGGGCCATGGACAGAGAGCACCGGGAGCTTCTCTCTGGATGTAGACGGCTCTTTCCTTGTGTGTTTTCCTTTTTCCCAAAGACCTCCATTGTCTCCCTTTCTCTTCCTAATGAACAGACAGGTGAGTGTCTTCAGAATAGGGCCTGCCAAGGCCACTGTTGTTGACATTTGGTGATAGTAGTTTTGTTTGTTGTATGTCTGCCGATGTGTGCACATATGTGTTCATGTGTGTATGGAGGCCAGAAGACAACTTTAGGTGCTACCTTGGGGAGCACTATCCATCTCCTTTGAGACAGGGTCTGGAGCTCACCAATTATGCTAAACTGGCTGCTGGCTGTTCATCCTCAGGGATCTGCATATCCCCACGTCCCCAACACTGAGCTTGAAAGTGTGCACCGCATCCAGCATTTGTATGTGGATTCTGGAGACCAGACTCAGGACATCATCCTGCAGGACAAGCACTTTGCCTATCAAGTAAGCCCCCAGCCTGGAACAGTAGTTCTTTGCTGTGGGGCTCCCTCAGACCCTGGGATGTCCAAGCTCCCCTGGCCTCTACTCCCTGCCAATCACTCTTGCCTCCAGCTGCTGCACGGCTTCACCTGGGAACTTCTGGGTCTGCCTGACTCACATTCACATCGCTGCCCCCCACCATGATTCATCCCTAACTTCTCCCGAGTGGCTTTGATGGGCAGCTGCTCGACCAAACATCCAGTTACAAAAGCTCTAGGCTTTCTATAGTAGACCTACTTGCCAGCTGCCATACAGTCTCCTGCTTCCTCCCCAGCCTCCTCAAATCGCTTCTTCAATGCTTCTCCTCCGAGGACATGCTTGCTACTGCCTGGAGACCTCCCACTTCACACCTACCTCTGTGCAGCTGATCAAGATCCCCCAGGCATGTCACCTGCAGGGTTGATGCCCTTCACAGCTGTTCCGACACCTGAGATCTGCCTTCTGCCTCCTCAGAGACATTTCTCAGAATTCAGGGATCACACATAGCTCATAGATCCCAGTCCCCCAATCTGGGAGCAGGCTTAGAGCCCAGTCCAGGTAGCCTGCACCTGTGAGTTCTAACTAAGTTCTACCTGACTCATGCCTCCCGCCATGGTCCCATAAGGGGCTCCACTTCCCCATTCTTACTGCAGCTCACTGCAGCTCTAGTTATGACCTAGAGATGTAGAGGCAAACCAAACAAAACCAAACAAACAAAAACTATACCCACTTGGATGCCTCAGGCTTCTAGAAGGGGTTGGGGAACAGAGCACCCTGTTAGGACAGGGGAGGAGCTTCCACCCCAGTGCCTTCAGTTGCTAGGTAACAGCTATGAGCAAAATTCTCCGTCCACATAGTTTATCATCTGTACAGCGGAGCGGTAGTGAGGGCTCCAGCTTGGGATGGGTTGAGATTACACGAACGTCTTAGTCAATGCTCTATTGCTGTGAAGAGACACCATGACCAAGGCAACTCTTACAAAAGAAAGCATTTAATTGGGGCTCACTTACAGAAGTTTAGTTCTTGTCGTCATGGTGGGAAGCATGGCAGGATGCAGGCAGACATGGTGCTAGAGTAGCTGAGCATTCTGCATCCAGATCCACAGGCAGCAGGCTGACAGTGAGATACTGGTCCTGGCTTGAGCACTTGAAACCCAAAGCCCACCCCATCCCAGTGTCAGACTTCCTCCTACAAGGCCACACCTACTCCACCAAGACCACACCTCCTCCTAATCCCTGTCAAGTATCACCACTCCCTAATGACCAAGCATTCAAATCTATGAGACTATGGAGGCCATTCCTATTCAAACCACCACAGTAAGGAACTTCCAAGTCTAGTAATGGGCAAGTCTTGAGTGAAAGCAGGAGAAAGGGAGGCAGAGAGGGAGGCCAGAGGCCCACACTGGACAGACATGTCACTGAGAGTATCGGAGAGTAAGTCATACTGTTGTGGCTAGCTTACTGTCAACTTGACATAAGTTAAGAGTTACCTGGAAGAGGGAATCTTAACTGAGAAAAACGCCTCCCTAAGATTGGCCTGTAGGCAAGTTGTCTTGGTGTTGTCTTTACAGACTGATATGAAAGGGCCCAGCTATGTGGGGTGGTACCAGCTCTGGCACCTGAGTCGTATAAGAAAGCAGGCTGAGCAAGCCATGAGGAGTAAGCCACTAAGCATCATCACTCCATGGCCTCTGCTTGAGTTCCTGCCCTGACTTCCCTGGATGATGCACAACTATAAGATGAAATAGACCCCAAACTTTCCTCCTGAGTTGTTATTGGTCATGCTGTAGAAACACACTAGAAACCCCAGCTAAGACAAATACTAAGGGCGGTGAATGAGTGACTGGCAGATTGTAGGATGGGAGTATTGTTGCTTTTCTTCTCCATGAGACCAGATGATGGACAAAAGCCACTGGAGTGGGAAGGGCTTGTTTCAGCTCACAGCTCAGAGGGACACAGACTGTCCCTCTTGGTCCATGACTGTCTTAGTCAGTGTTCTATTGCTATGAAGAGACACCAGGACCACAGCAACTCTTCTAAAGGACATATTTCATTGGTGTGGCACTCTTACAGCTTCACAGGTTCAGTACACTATCATCATGACAGGGAGCAGACAGACATGGTGCTGGCTACATCTTTATCAGAAGGCAACAGGTACATGGATTCAGACACTGAGCCAAGTTTAAGCATAGGAAACCTCAAAGTGCTGCCCTACCACCACCACAGTGGCATACTTCCTCCAACAAGGCCACACCTACTCCAAGAAAGCCACACCTCCCAATAATGCCACACCCTATGAGCTTATGGGGGTCAGTTACATCAAACCACCACAGTGGCCCTGGCCCGGAAGCAGAGGTTTTGCCCACAGTCTGCCCACTCACTTTCTCCTTCCTCACATTTTATTCACTGTCAGACTTCAGGCCATGGGATGATGCATCTATATTCAGGGTGGGATTTTCCTCCTCCTTCATGGAGATTTAACGTCTCTCTGGAAACTACCCCACAGAGACACCCAAAGGTGTGTCTCATTGTGTTTCTTTTGGGTGTGTGTGTGTAGGGCTTATTTGGAGGGGGGGTAATTTGTTTTTTGTTGTTGTTATTTTATTTTGTTTTGGTTTTTTACTTTTGTTTTTGTTTTTGTTTTTTGAGGTAGGGTTTCTCTGTGCAACAGCCCTGGCTGTCCTCAAACTCACTCTGTAGACCAGACTTCATTGTGTGTCTTAATCTAATCAAGCCTACAATGGAAATTAGCCATCATGATTAGCATTGGAGCTAGGTACCACTCTATGTTCCCCTTCCCAAGCCCAGCTAATCCACATCAATTAGCTAACACACATCCCACTTCTGTAGGTGGGAACAGACTGGAGATTTGTGATGGTCAGGAGACCAGATAGGAACAGTCTTGGTAGGGGAGACTGAGTCAGAAAAGAAGCACCCTGCTGAGAGAAAGCCCATTACTGTAGAGCTGGCTGGGCCCTTGGCCCCTTGTTACCCTGTATGAGCTCAATCACCAAATCTTTCCAAGAGCTTCCAAGTGTAGATGTATCATTCCAACTAGTCCCATTTACAGATGGGGAACAAGGCTGGGAGAAGCCCACTGGTTTCCCAGGGTTACACGGGCAGGCCTGGGCAGTAAGACATCCCACTGTAGAGCTCCCTGATCCCAGAGTTAGAGGTCTGGCTTTGCGTTTGGGGAACAAATGTTCTTCTCATTTCCCACTTATGGAAACTGAGGCTGGGAAGGGAACTTGTCCACTGTCCCAGAACAAGTCTGCCAGAGCCAGACTTCCCTGCACCAGAGTGCGCCTTCTTGATCTCAGCTCTCTAGAGTCCAAGGCAGGGTCGCTAGGAGGGAGGGCCCTCCATCAGGTGGAGAAGAGGAAAGGAGAAGGAAGCAGGTATTCAAGGGTATCGGTGGAGCTGGGCACAGTGGCACATGCCTCTAATCCCAGCACGAGGAGGCTGAGGCAGGAGGATTGCCATGAGTTCAAGGCCAGTCTAGGGTACATAGTGAGTTCCTAGGCCAGAGTGAGAGCTTGTCCCAGAAAACCTAAGGGAGAAAAAGAAGAAAAGGACAGAAGGAAAGAGAGGGGAGGGGAAGTGCTGAAAGTCATGGAAATGAACACAGGACCCTTTGGACCAAGGGGTCAGAAAGTCAATCTGTTTCGTTCATTCGTTCATTCATTCATTCATTCATTCCACATGTCTTGCAATTCCTCAAGAATATCCTAATTGTCACAGACCCTACCCCAAAAGCTTGTAGCCCAAACAGACAGACTCCTGTGTCCTCAAAGGCCGTGTATAAACTCCACTGCCCAGTGAGAAGCTGGGGTGGGGGAGGTCCAGCCCTGCCATGAGGCCTCAATGAAGGGAGGCAGAGACGTGTAGGAGTAGGAACAAGGATAAGGGGACCCACATGGGAGCTCGGGACCCAGGGAGACAGTCTGGAGGTGGGGAACACCCAGGCATGCAAACACCCCTGAGTGTAGGCAGATTTTCCCTTCCATTTTTTCTTCTCTGTACAACAGCAATTTAAGCTAATTAAATGCAACAATACATTATTTCTTGTCTACCTGGAATAATCTTTCACTGCTCACCCACTCGGGGGGGAAACAGGCTCTTTGCCTTGAGATGGGGACAGGTTGTGGCTGTCAACAGAAAGCGATTATTGGGAGGGACCTGGCCTGGGACAGGGTAAGGGGAGAGAGGACTGACTGCATGGGGCACATCAGGAAGGCTGAGAAAGGACATGTGACATTGCTGCCCTCTGTCCTCAGTCTGATGTCACCCGGACTCAGCTTTTGAACACCTCTGTGGATCAGAAGCAAAGGCATCACCTTCAGGTCTCAGCTGGACTGTGCACAGCTTGCAGTCAGAACCACCACTGACCCTTCTGCTTGACTCTTAGGAGTCTGTGGCATTGCCTGCAGGGTCCTCCGCTCTCCCCAGAACCCCCTGTCCAGGTTCAGTCGGCCCATAACTGCACTTGTACCTGAGGCAGCAGAAATGGGGTCTGAAGAGTTGATTGCTTGTGTCTTGTTTCTACACGCCAGATCCTAGCATTTCAGTGTAAGGGGGGAGTCGGCGTGGGTAAGGAAACTGATTTATGAACCCTGTGCTCTTTCACATCTCGGCTCGTTCCCCTTGGCCTTGCCTAAGTCAGGCTCTTCCAGACAGAGTACAAATCAAAAGAGTCAGAACAGTCAACAGAGGGCTGGAGAGATGGCTCAGTGATTAAAGTATTTGCTGCATAAATGTGAGGCTGTGAGTTCAGATCTTCGGGGGGGGCGGGGGGAGCCTGAAGTGGCCATGTGCCCTTGTAATCCCAGCACTGGGAGGTGGGGACAAGCAGATCCTCAGGGCTCACTGGCCAGCCAGTCTAGCTAATCAGTGAACACCAGATTCAGTGGGAGACCCTACCTCAAAAAACAGTGTGGAAGTGACAGAGGAAGCCACTAATGTTGACCTCTGACCTCCACATGAGCATACACAGACACATGCACATGTACACATACCCTCCTGTGTTATCACACACACACACACACACACACACACACACACACACACACACACACACAGAACAGGGGGTGGGGGCGGGGAGAATTGTCAAAAGCTAGCAAGGGCAGAGCTGTGATCTTGACCACCTCACTGGGCAGTCAGGGGCTTTTCTGGTCCATAAGCCACTGCCGAGGACCTACGGAACTGCCTCATGGATCAGGAGGCTCTGGCTTTCAATTTCCCTTCAGACTTTAGTTTCTACACCTGCACACGATGGCGCTGATAAGATCCAGTTGTCTGCTGCCCAAAATCTGTGTTGGCTGGTCTGGCCTCCTGGATCCATCTCAGTTTAGTGTCTGAGTCCCCCGATTCTGGCAGCTTGGGTCTCTCCAGGCCTAGTGCTTCTCCTCCTGATTGTATCCACCCACAACAGGCTCACCTCCATCCAGAAGCCTCCTCACCGTCATCTGTGCAGCTCCCTTCTCTCCTCCGTACTCAGTTACGCTTTGTTTTTGTGTGTGTCCGTGCGCGCGCGTGTGTGTGTGTGTGTGTGTGTGTGTGTGTGTGTGTGTGTGTGTGTGATGTTGTCCTTGTCCTCTCTGCCTCTGAATTCCTTTGTTTTTCTTCAAATCCAGTTCTTAGCTTGGGCTCTGTGAACGTAGACTCTCAGCCTAGCGAGGGCTTGCAAAACAAAGCCGGTAAATGACAAAATACCATTCTTCTAGACTGAAAACCCCTCCCCGGGGGCATGCTTACAGAGAGGACAGAATGTGACTGAGGTAGACAGGGCGTGGGGCAGTTGGCAGCAGGAGCACCCTCATGGGTGTTATACCAAGAACCAAGGAGGATTCTGGGGCCCAGAGGGACCAAATAGTGGGAGTGACTCTGGTGGCCTCACATTTCAGAAGCATCCCTTTCCTCGATCCCAGGAGGTCTGCCTTCCAATGTCATTGCCCCTGCTTCCTGGAAAAGGAAGTTAGGTATCAAGGGTCAGGTGACTCACACAGTTACCCAGTCAGAGCTGCACTCTGAGCTCAACAGGAGGCTGAAGAAATGGCTGGGGACACTTGACTAGGCCCAGGCTGTGAGGAAGAGGCCACACCTGCCCCATGGTGCATCTCCCAGGATGAGCTTAGAAAGGAAGGCAGGTCCCTCTCCTGATTCTTCAGGAACTTTGAAGAGGTGGGGGTGGCCCTAGCTGCCTCCGGGCCATAGCTCCCTCCCTCTTGTGGCTCCTCAGGTCCCTCCCCGAGAGGTTAATCATGGAATTGTCCCATCAAAGAAAATTGTACTTTGTGCCTCAAACACCAAATGGAGCCTCAGTAAAGTGGTTATTTACGGTCTCTAATAAGCATTTTCTGGGTGTGATTAACCTTTATGCCAAAGTCACACTGGGAACTCAGATGGCAGCTCAGATTGCGCTGGCCCGGGTGAGGGTGCTGGAAGTGGAGCAGGCAGCTGTCAGGCTCAATCCTCCCACTCGCCCTCCAGAGACTTCGGGGCCACCTTCCTTGCTTCTCTGTGACTGTTCCCTCTCCACTGTGAGTGCCCGTGCTCACCAGGGCCTGATGTCCCTTTGTGCAGTTACTTGAAGGCAGATGCCCTCTTTGAGGGACAGGATGCCCTTGTCTTCCTCAGGCTTGACCTCCAAGGCTTGTAAAGATTAGCAGTTAGAGGTTTCGTTTGGGGCCTGGCAGGCTGGGGTACAGAACCAGCACACTCCCCAGCGAGTGAACGTAGCATACTGCCAATGTCACCTCGCTGACAGTGTCTTAATCTCTCTACTAGCTAGAAAATGGCAAGTTTGCATGAGATACTGCATTGTGGGATATTTGACTGTGTAAAGATGTGCTACATTTGTTTATGCTGGGGAATATTACTTTAACTGTGTAAAGATGTATTACATTTGTTTATGCTGCATTTGTGTAACGATGTAAAGATGTGTTGCTGTCTCCCCCTTGCCTGCCTAAGGCACCTGATTGGTCTAATAAAAAGCTGAATGGCCAATAGCTGGGAGAGGCATAGGCAGGGCAGGCAGAGAGAATAAGTAGGAGGAGAAATCTAGGCACAAGAGAGAGAAGAGAGAATTGGAGAGAAAAAGAGGGAGATACCTGGAGCCAGGTAGCCAGGCAGCCACCAGCCAGCTAGACAAAGTAGGACATACAGAAAGGAAAGGTAAAAAGCCCCAAGGCAAAATGTAGATGAAGAGAAATGGGTTAATTTAAATTAAAGAAAAAAAGCTAGCCAGAGAAGAACATGAGATAAGGCAGAGGGTGATTTGGGAGCAGGTTGGTAGCCCAAAAGAAAAAGCCTGGTCTAATACTGAAAACTTTCTTTTTTTCCAAAACTAGTTCTGGAGGCCTAGGAGATGGCTAAGTGGGTAAGGGAGCGTGTTGCATAGTAGGAGGACCTGGGTTCAAATCCCAAGTACCACCATAAAATGCTGCACATCACTGCACATGCTTGTAACCCCAGCAGCAGAAAATAGATTCTGGAAACTCATTGGGGCAGCCAGCCTAACTAAATGAGTGAGCTTCTCGGTCACTGAAAGACCCTATATCAAAGAAATAAGGCAGAGAGAAGTAGAGGACATTGAATGATATCTTCCTCCGAACTCCACATGTGTGTGCTGCACACTCATGGACATGCAACACACACACACACACACACACACACACACACACACACACACACACACACACGTTTAAAATGATTTTAAAGAGATAGCCAGAGTCCAGTGCTAAGGATGGAAGGAGGGAGGAATGGCGAAGAGGCCAAGGAAGTGGTCGTTCTGAGGCCAAAAGTACTTTGGCCTGATTTAAGAAGATCCCAATCTGATTTTATAGAGGTCTGGACCTTGCTGAGAAGTACAGGAAGTGATGAACTGTCCTGAGAAAAGTTTTTTAAAATTGCAGGTACCATTCTACACTTAATTACAGCATATTCACACTGCCTACCACCCTCAGTGTGTTTGTGGGTCTCAGATTAAGAATTCCCAGTTAGTTCCAGCACTAGGGAGGCAGAGGCAGATGGATCTCTGAGTTTGAGGCCAGCCTGGTCTACAGAGTGAGTTCCAGGACAGCCAGGGCTACACAGAGGAACCCTCTGTCTGAGGAAGAGGGAGCAGAATTCCCACTTTTAGCTGGATGTGGTGGCTCACATCTTATGCCTTATTTCTTTGATATAGGGTCTTTCAGTGACCGAGAAGCTCACTCATTTAGTTAGGCTGGCTGCCCAATGAGTTTCCAGAATCTATTTCCTGCCGCTGGGGTTACAAGCATGTGCAGTGATGTGCAGCATTTTATAGTGGTACTTATGCTTGGGGAACTGAGGTAGGAGCATTTTGAGTTTGGGGTGATCCTGGATTGCATAGAGAGCCTGTCTTCAAACAAGTCTCCATTAAGAGGAAGACATTAGCCTGGAAAGTTTGGGAACCTTTTAGCTACCAGCGGAGAAGTGTCCTGCTGATGTTTTGAGAAAATGGAGGTGACCGTGGAAGAGATTTGCAGGCTGTAAGAGGCAGTTCGAGGGGAAATGCTGGACCTTTTGTGGAAGTGTGATTCTGAAATTAGCTGGAAGCTTTTAGAAACCTCTACCGAGCAGGAGGAGGCTCAGGCAAAGACTCTGCCATGGAGCTGACCTTTTCGGGGAGGAAAGACCAGCTTAGAAATTTTAAGAAGCATTTGCCTCTGCATAAATGAAGCCCAAGACCTCTGTGGGTGGGAAATGGCGTTTTGACCTAGCTCATCCAAGACAGACAGAGCAGCAACAGGGTTCAAGGTCAGCTGAGCCCTTTGCCCTGTGGCATTTGATTTTTTTTTTCAACAGATCTGAATGTCTGCTCTAATGAACCCCAGGACATTAAGATGTGTGAATAAGAGCTTCCGGCCCTTGCATTTGTCATCTGATTAGAGCTGGGCCGAGCGTGTGTGGTTATGAGCTGGCTTTCACACACTCCAGACTGCCCCAAGCCTCCATTGGGAGCATCCCTGACATTTGCACGGGGGAGTACTAGGCACACTGGAAGGGTGTACTGAGTCATTTTGCTTTGGAGAGGTTACCCTAAGGACAGCTGAGTCACCAGGTACTGTGTGGCAAAGATGTCCCTGAACAGGAGGGACTGTATGGTGAGAGGTGACCCAAGGCGAAGTAGATGGGAACGGGGTGTGATGTGTCTTCAAGGGGGAGCTGAAAGACGGGAGCTTGTTTTAAGTATTAGATTGTTTTAAGTATTAGATTGATAAGGGTAGATGTTGGGTGGTGGGCTGATATTTTCCAACAGGGTTTGCTATTTCTTTAATTTGCCTGTGGCTGAAATGAGATTAGTTGGTTGGTTGGTTGGTTGGTTGGTTGGTTGGTTGGTTGGTTGGTTGATTTGTGTGTGTGTGTGTGTGTGTGTGTGTGTGTGTGTGTGTGTGTGTGTGTGTGTGTGTGTGTTAGAAGATGGAGGGAAGTAGGATTTTCTAGAAGGAGCCTCTAGCTCCAACAGCCATCACCCATCTCTGGAGATAGCACAGGGTTCCTGATGACTGTGAGTGAGCTGTGTAGCTCTGTCACGAGGACGCCGCTCTCCGCTTAGCTGTCAAGAGCCACCAGCTAGCTCATGGTTTCCTCTTCTCTCTACTTCTGCCTTTGCATTTGGAAAACGGGGCTAATGATATTTCTTCATCCTTTATAGCCTGGGAAGCTTAATTACTGATGAATAAAGTATGGGAAACTGCTCTGGGCCAGAGCAAAAACGGGTTTATCCTAATTGTTGCCAAGGCCCAGGAGTGAGTTCACTGTCCCCAGAGCTGATGGCAGAGTGGTGCCCGTACCTGCACAGGATGGCGGGACTAGGGACTGTGGAGTCTGAAGCTCCTGTCAGTCAGAGGGAAGAGAGCCCTGGGGTGAGATGGAGGGAGTGTGCTTGAGTGTGGAAATGAATTAAAGCCCACTCAGGACTTGGGCAGACATCGAGAGTACAATGCGGCTCTGTAAATCACTAGGATTAGGGGTGGTTCTTATGGGGGTGGGTCCAGGCTCTGGTCAGGAGTGCAAATGCATGGTGGGAAAGAAGGCAGCAGAGCTCGCCTTTGTCATTAACATATGACAGATGAGGAAAGGAGTGGAGCTGGAGGATTGCTGGGATGGGCATGCACAGGGGGCATTCCTTGCAGGTAAACATAGAAAACTGGCCTCTGAAGGGAAACAGACAGATGGACACACACACACACACACACACACACACACACACACACACACACTGAAACTTAGCCCAGCCACAGTCAAATTAAATACACTAGTGTTCCATTTGCTCCTCAAGCTGGATGTAGTGGTCCTTGTTGATAATCCTGTTGATCCTGGGGTTCCCAGAAAGGGAACAGGAGAACAGAGTGGGGTGAGTATGTGGAGAACACTCCCAGGGCTGCCATCCTACCTAGGGAGTCTCTTCTCACTGTGGTTAGGGCCCCAGCGGAGGAAAGAATGCATGTTGCAGTGCCCCCACCCCACCCCACATGCTTCTGGACCCCCTTGCAGAAGGAATCCTGACAGACACAGCTCCAGCCCATCTCCACCTCATTAGTTGGACCAGATAACAACCGTTGAGTTCAAGTCAGTCTGTATGTCCTCATTGAGCACCTATTATGTACCCAAAACACAGCATCGTTCATTAACCTAGTTGCCAAATGTGAGTACGGTATATGCTCACAGACACAGGGGAGGGCTGGACTTGCTTTAAAGCAAGTGCACTGAGGCCAAGAGAGGTCACACAGCCCACCTACCCAGTCTCTAATCTGTAGAGAGGGCAGCAACCTAAGAAAGGGATCATCGTTGTTAGGGGCAGGGGGCGTCCATTCAAGAAGAGATAGTTTTCCAGTCATAGGGCTCACACCTCTCCCATCCCAGCAAGGCTGAAATTCTGGAGTCAGAGTAACATGGGGCCCTCAGTGGGGTTAAACAACAAAGGCCTTCCCTGGAATAGGAACCCATCTTTCCAGACACAATCATTTCTTCAACGCCTCAACTTGCCCACCTGCAGTAGCCTTATCCATGCTAGCCCCAGAGAGAATTAAGTCATCGTAAATATCACAGCACATCGGAAGAGCTTGACACTTGAAGCACAATTTGCAGTGACTGGTAGGCCAGGGATGCAGGGATGGAGGAGCTCATTAAACCACAGGCCTGAAATTCCACAGAGAAAGGGAAGGAGAGAGAAGGGAGGGAAGGTGGAGGGTTGTGTGAAAACGTGTGTGCATGCATTCGTAAGGACCTGGTTAGACATGTTTGGGGTCCATGCAGGGGAGGTGGCCCTCCCCAGCAGCCAGAGACAAACATCCTCTCTGTTCAAGTAGCTCAGGCTTCCCCACTGACCAGCCTCCATTCCTGGCCCTCTATGAACCAGGCAATTTTAAACACTCAGGAGAGGACCAGGAAACCGGGCAAGGGTAGGATGCTGGGCAGAGGTGGAGGGGGCAAGAATCATCAGGTCAGACTGCTGAGCATCCCCTAACTGTATCCTGCACCCCCTTATGCTCACAGGCCCTTCTCCTCCTGGGGCTGAACCCTGTCTCCACCTCCCTACAAGATCAGCGCTGTGAGAACCTGTCTCTGGCCAGCAATGTCTCTGGTGAGTCATCCCCGCTCCTTCCCTCCTAGGATGCCAGCTTCCCACAGGATCTTCTTCCCTGGAGCTCTGAGCAGTGGTCTGTTTGGGAAAAGATCTGGAACTCGAATCCGTGAGTGGAAAGGGGCCTGAGGTTAGCCAGCAGCCTCGGCTGTGGGCACAGGAGATGCACTCAGCAAATGTACCACATGGTCACCATCCCATGGGCAACAGGGGAAGGCCCTCCAGGCCTCCGTGCTGGGCTGTGAGTTGGGGATGTTGGACAAAGGACAAAGGTTACTGCTGTTGCTAAACATGCTGGTGCGTAAGGCTGCATGCTGCTAGCACAAGGGATCTGAGATACTGTCACCCATCTGACAACTGAGGTAACTGAGACATGGAGGAACACTGTGTGCTGGAGTCTGGGTTGCAGTGCTCAAAACCTCCCCAATAGAAAATGCTAGATGGATGCAAATCCACCACGGCCTGTAGCTTATCCATTGACAAAGGGATTCTTCATAGTTATTTTATCCCCCCATAAATTAAAAACCTAATCTCTATCCACATGGGGAAACTGAGGCATGAAAGAGTTTCATAGATTTCCCAGGATGTCACAGTCAGTGCCATCAGGATCTGGTCCCAAATCTAGGCCTGCTGGACCCCACGGCCAAGCCTCCTCTCACTCTGGCCATGGCCCCAGGGATGGCAGTTGCCAGGCAGGGTGCAGTGGAGATGCATTTTTGCCTGCTTGGATCAGCCATCGAACCACCTCTCGTGCAGCAGATCCCACAAAAATCACCAGAGGAGCTGAGAGGGTCTCCCAGTCTCATCTAGGTCCCCAGTGCTGAGAATCAGAGGGTGGATACCAGCCAGTGGAGAAATGGACTCAAGAATGGACAGGAGGCAGGAGGAATTCGTTTCTAAAGCTGATCCTGATGAGAGAGGAGCCGTCTGCCATGGAGAGCAGTGGCCATGTGGCCCACTGTCCCCTCACAGGGAGTGCTGGGCCCGCACTAGCACAGGGTCCTGTGTTGACTTCTAGCTGGTTTCGCTCACAGCCCAACTGTGGAGCTAAGGACTGGTATCCACAGGAAGACTATGCCCTGGACTTCTTTGAGCCTTGCTTTGCCCAAATGGAGGGAGGGGCATCAGGAGGTCAAATGCACTGAGTTTTGTGGATCTGTTTCCCAAACTGTAGAGTGCAGATAGCTACTGGGTAATCATGGCACTTTTATTTTATTTTTGTTTTTGTTTTTGAGACAGGGTTTTGTTGTGTAGCCCTTACTGTCCTGGAATTCCCTCTGTAGGCCAGGCTGGCCTCGAACTCACAGAGATCCGCCTGCCTCTGCCTCCCATGTGCTGGGATTAAAGGCCAGTGCCACCCCCCCGCCCGGCCTGATCATGGCATTTTAAAAGTACTTACTATATACTTAAAAGGAAGAGAAAGTACACCCTACCTTACTTACTACAATGGAGGTGTCAGTGAGGCTAGAACAGAGGTAGAGCAAATCCAAGAAGCCTTCCTGAAGGAGGGGTTTTCAATTAGCCTAGAGCTAGAACAAGCAGCGATTGAACACCAGTGGGTAAGTTTGGCAGAAGGACTCACCAGGGTGAAGGAGGCACTGGCCGTTCCAGCATCGGACTACCCACTGACTGAACCGAGCAGGGAGTGCATCACACTCAGCCTATCAGCAGTCACAGCCAAGAAGGGCAGGGAGATAGGATGCCTGGAGGAAAGGTCTCCATCCCTCCTCTCCACCCCAGGCCAGGTCAGGCTCCATTCACTTGCTTGTGTTTAAGAGAAGTGACTCCCTGGGGCCACACAGGTGTCACCTGTCCTTGGAGGCAGCAGGCTGTGATGAATGATGTTCATTCCTCCGTGATTTGTACTGGATGCCCCACCCCCATCCCAGCCCGCCTGGCTTCATAGGATGCAATCCATCACCCTCCACAATGGCCTCCGCATTCACCATTTGTCATCTGATGGGCATTGGCAGAGACAGATGGTGAGGGTGGGGTGGAGGGCCCAGGACAGATGGATGGGCGTCTGGCCAGAGTGGCTGGCACTGTGCTGGAACCTTTGGGGGCCTTGCGCATGCCTCATGCCAGAAGTAAGGAAGGGCTAGGTTCCCATGGCCGAGGCTCCCATCACGTGACAGATTACAGACTTGGCGACTTATAACATCATGGCATGAGTGTGACTGTGCCAGAAAGTAATAGAATTACTGACTGATAGCACCCTAGACAAGTGGAATCAGAGTTCAGGAGGACCTGGGGCGGCCAGTTCCCGTCCCTGTTCTTAAGGTGGTAATGATTGGCAACAAACAGTAATAATAATAGCTAATACGAGTGAATGTCCACTTTGTGTCGGGCACAGTTCTAAGTGCTCAGCCTCATTCAGTCATCACAAGAGATTCATCAAGGATTTCTGTTCCCGCTTTAAAGAAAAGGAGCCTCGGACTCACAGAGATTGAGTAACTTGACTGAGCACACACAGTAACCCAGCACTGGCCACAGGAGTTGACCACCTGGGGCTGATTTCAGATTTAATACACTTAAGAGATCTATCATACCCAGGGCCCAGTGTCCTGGGTTCCTTGGAGACAAAGTGTCACTTGGAGGCACAATGTCACCACTGGAGTTTTCCCTGAGCTTGTATATCACCCTACAGTTTCTTCAGCACCTACTATGTGCCTGGACTTCTACTAGCTATTGAGTGTAAAACTCGAGAGTGTTCAGAGCCACAAGACAGGAGGCTCACAGGCTTCTACCTACTGTCCTGGAGTGGCCCACACTCTACAGAGACACCTTTCTTTGTCCTGCCAAAGAGGCAGCTTAACCTGAGGTGCCAAGCCTGTCTGCCCCCCCCCTTTCAGTGCCCTGTCACCCAAACAGAGCAACGGCCCCTTCATCCCAAGCACTAGCCTCCCACTCAGAAGAGTCCCCATCTCTGAGGTTGCCCCGGTAGTAGGCATAAGTTTCTTTGGTCCTGCCCAGCCCCATGGTTGGGACTAATCTCGCCCACCCATGTCCTGCAGCCGCTCTGTCCCAAGTAAACACACACAGAGGCTTATATTACTTGCAGACTGTATGGCCTATGGGTCAGGCTTCTTGTTAGCTAGCTCTTATAACTTTCAGCCCATTTCTATTAATCTATATGTTGCCATGTGGCTGTGACGTCACCAGTCTGCTGGCATCTTCTTGCCCCTTGGGTAGTGGTGGGCTGGCATCTCCCTGACTCCACCTTTCTCCCTGCATCCCTGCTTGAATTTCCCACCTGCCTCTAAGGAGCCTTGCCGCAGGCCAAAGCAGCTTATTTATTAGCCAATGGAAGCAACACATATTCACAGCATACAAGAAGACATCCCACAATGTTCCTGGCTGCTCCCCAGGTGGCCTCAGAGGAGTTGCTCCCAGAGCCTCAAACCAGATGGGTAGATGGCCTTCCTACCTGAAAGGGGGCTGCCAGGTATTCACACCCTTCGTGGTTCACCCAGAAGCACATGATAGGAGACTCCCTCCTAATTGGAGCAGGAGCATGGTTCTAGCTTCCCTCTGGCATTACCTACAGTGGAAGTATCCTCTGAGCACATTTGGGCACTAAACTTGATAGGGAGGGAACTGTGTGGCCAACTTGACAGAAGAAACCAGTGTCCAACTGTACACAAGCAGAAACTGGGCCACCTTTCAAAGGATCCTTATCTGTTACCTGAGTGACAAGAATGTCAACCCGAGACCTCGGCAAACACCTGCCTCAGGACCTTTGTAGTGGCTGCTCCCTCTTTGCCATGTATGCCCATGACTTCCTCCCTCCTTCCAAGTTTGTGGTTAAACTTAGCGTTTTAGGGAAATGCCGAATTTAAATAGTGCCCAGCCCATCTTTATCTCCGTACATTATTTGTTGTTTTTCTCATTGGATAGCACATGCTTGCTCGATCACCCTGTCTCCCACTAGGATACAATCATCTTGAGGCAGCACTTTTATTTTATTTTATTTTATTCTGTGTTTTTGTTTTGTTTTTCGAGACAGGCTTTCTCTGTGTAGCCCTGGCTGTCCTGGATCTCACTCTGTAGACCAGGCTGGCCTGGAACTCACAGTGATCCTCCTGCCTCTGCCTTCCGAGTGCTGGGATTAAAGCCATGTACCACCACCACCCAGCCTATTTTATTCATTTGTATTTCTCTAGTTCATACTATTTCTTAGATGAGTTGAGTATTTGAATTTTTTGTTTTGTTTTGTTAAGAGAGGGAAAGAATATGAAATTGGGTTGGCAGGGAGAGGCCAAGGAAGCCCTGGGAGGAGTTGGGACAGGGAAAACAATATGATCAAAATATAGTATATGAAAATAAGAATAATTTTAAATTCCCTGGCCATACGGTAACTCACTAGGAAGCGGTTCATAGGTGGCCAGCTGGCCATAGGAAGAGTTAGCTCTCTGACCCCAGCTCAGCTTTGCTGCTGCGGGCTGGTGAGTCTGGTTGGCTAGCAGGCTGGCTTGGCCTGATCCAAACTGCTCCTTATCCCAAAACTCTTGATAACAAAGTAGAAGAATACCACCCTCACCCAAGAGGGGAGGAGAGGAGGCTGTTAGGGGCAGTTGTGCCTGTAGGGGATGTTGATTTAAAATGCCAAGCTTCAGGTTGGCTGAGATGGCTCAGTGGGCTGAGGCACTTGCCACCAAACCAGAGGACCTGAGTTCCATCCAACAGGTCCACATGGTGAAAGGAAAAAAATCGATTCTCCCAAGTTGTCCTCTGACATTCACATATGTACCATAGCAAAATAATCTGACCTTCAGCAACCCAGATTTTGAGATCCTTGGGTGCATCTGGCTGGGACATGAAGATTCCTTTGCTCTGAAATCAGTGTCTACACCTGCTGCTTCTCAAGGCGTTTCCTCTGCCCTTCCTGGCTTTATCCTTATTATCTTTTTGCCCCGGTCACCCTCACACACTCCAAATTTGGCCTGCTTCTTCACCAGCTTTGTTTTCTCCTCTACTCAGAGTGGTTGGGTGAATAGCAAAGCACCCTTCACAGTGACTGGTAACATTCATGCTGCCCCCCTCCCCCTCACATCTGTTTGTTGTTGTTGTTTTTCGAGACAAGGTTTCTCTGTGTAACATCTCTGGCTGTCCTGGAACTCCCTTTGTAGCCCAGGCTGGCCTCGAACTCACAGAGATCCTCTTGCCTCTGCCTCCTACACGCATGCTGGGATTAAAGGCTTGTGCCACCACCGCATCTTATTGGTCCTGTCTGTCTGCCGGATGCCCAGGGACCCTGCTCTCTTTCCCAGGCGTGGGGTCCACAGGATGAGCAAGCTGCAAACGTTAGTCAGGCTGTACACAAGTTACTGGACAGCAGAGGGCCCCAGGGGAGGCGATCTCAGGCAAGGGCTGTGCGCTGGGCATCACAGTCTGAGGCTCTGACGTGCTGCTTGCTCCAGGCCCTCCATCCTTGGGTCCCCGTGCTTCTTACCTTCATCTGTTCGGCACCACCCCCACCCTGGAGCTCTCAGAGATGGACTGAAAACTGAAACCCTAGCGCTACTTCAGCCGCTAAGTGAATCAGTAGAGCCCAGCCGCGGCCGCTCCTGGTTGCCCCCGCCCCATACCCTTGGCCCCGCCCTCTCCGATCCGCCCCACCCATAGGACCCCGGGCTGCTAAGAGAAGCCGATGCCTTTCTTGTCGCCTATCCCATTCACTCCACTACTCTGCTCCAGTCTTGAAGCCTTTCATAGACTTTCATCCTCCAGGACTTTCTGGGCTTTTAGTACAAAGGTCGCTATATCCCCCAGATCACTTCAGCAGCTTTCTGGGAGTGTCGGGGACCGGCACCAGGAACGTGGCACAGAGGAGCTCCAGCCAGATGCTGTGAAAGACAGCTGCGAGCCAGGGGCCTCTGTGGGGCGGTGAAAGCACCTGGGCTGGCCTCGGAAGCCCAGGGTTTAAAAGCCACTCTGCCCCTTGGTAGCCTCTTGAGGTTGACCCCTGCGCATTCTCCAGCCTTCAGTGTCCCTTATCTGTAAAGCAGGGAATTAGCTCCCACAAGGGCAGGGGGTGTTTAGATAACCAGAGTAGTTTTTAAGTTATCTAAAGGAAAACCCTAGGGACGTTTGCCCTTCTGCATCGCCCACCATCGTGTGGGTGCCCAAATCCGTCGACGAGCTGTGGGCAGAGTTGGAGTTCTGATGAGGGTCTTTAAAACGGGGGACACTGGGAGATGGTGTTCCCAACTGGAGACTCCTCCAGGCGGAACCGCGCTCGCTGCTCTAGTGGACCTTGACATCAACTGGTGCCAGCTGCAGCTAGGGCCCTTTGGTCCTTTCCCGCCTCGGGTCCTAGCAGAAGTCTATCTGAGAACTTAAAGGAAGGAAAGAGGCATTTTGGCCGAAGGTGTGCTAGGCACTTCCTTCCCTGGACTCCTGACAGTGGTGTGTTTAACCTCCCCAGTGCTGGGTGAATGCTTGAGCACTCTGTGGGGAAAGCATCCTCACCAACCAAGCCAGCCAGCCAGCCCCTTAGCTCTTTGTTACGCTCTGGATCCGCAAACCATGTTCTCGTATAGGCTGAGCTCATTTCTGCACTGGGGCATTGCTTTTCCTGTCTTTAGTGGGGCTGAGGATGGGCGGAACTCTAGAGAGACTCCTGTCTGTCTGGAGGCCTTGGCTGGACCTCACTTTTTCTCACAGTTGTCTCTGTCCCTAGGCCCGCAGTGCAATGCCTCGGTGGACCTCATTGGCACCTGCTGGCCCAGGAGCCCTGCAGGGCAGTTGGTGGTTCGGCCCTGCCCTGCCTTTTTCTACGGTGTCCGCTATAACACAACAAGTAAGGAGGAAAGAAGAGGGCAGGCTGGGGGGGGGGGGGGGGGGGGCAGGCTGCGGGGGGGGGGGCTGAAGGGGGGTAGGCTGGGGGGGCTGAGGGGGGCAGTTTGGGGGTGGGAGGAACGCACCCCAAGACCAGCTCTGCTCTCAGCTCGCTCCTGCTGATTCTTGCAGAGATAGTACCCAGTGTATAACTGAGGCACCAGGACTCAGAGAAGTTGGGGAACTTGCTCAAGTCGCCAGCTGGTAGGGGGTGAAGCTGGAAGGTGCAGGTCTACCTGATGCCTTCTTCTGTAGCGGATAAGCTTCTAGTTAGTCACATTGAGCCGCAGCCACGCCCGAGAGGTCTTAATGGTCCTAAATAGCCCTCACTTTGCTAATAAGGACCCCAGGGCAATGAAGTTCTGTGAAGACAGGACACCTAGAATGCCACATCCATGATA
Organism: Onychomys torridus; assembly: GCF_903995425.1. Taxonomy (NCBI): domain Eukaryota; kingdom Metazoa; phylum Chordata; class Mammalia; order Rodentia; family Cricetidae; genus Onychomys; species Onychomys torridus. The sequence goes on from NC_050450.1 coordinate 92,058,646, forward strand.
GAGAACTTGTATTCAAGTATCCCAGGCCCACAGGTAGGTGTGATGGGGGTTGGGGAAGGACTGACCCACAGACTAAGCAGATACTGGATCCCCATGTAAACACCTTGCTCCCTAGAGGCCCAGCCTTCACGATGGGCTTTGCAGCTCCTTGCCATAGCATCTGCCACCCTCAGAATTAATTTGCTTTCTCCTACCAATGACTCAGGTCCCTGCTATCAAGAGAAAAACAGATGGAGGCCAGGGGCCCCCACAAAGGAGGTTGGGTTCTAGGTCCCTGGGGTTAGAAGCCCCTGGGTCAGTCCTGAAGGTGTGGTGGGTGACCCAAAGCTCCAAACAAGTGCTACAAGTGACCAAATACCAGGTGACCCATGTCAAGACTCACTGGATGACATCAGTGCTTTCTCCCTTCTGTGACCCTCTGGCCTCCGTATCTGGGGATTAGAAGGCTGAAGACCTCTTCCCATTCCAGAATCCCAGACCTCTTCTCCTGCCCCTCGCTCCTTCACTGGGTGGATGAAGGGGTTAGGATTAGGAATACAGCCAGAATAGTTTGCTGTGGGAAGGTCAAGAGGGAAAGAGAAGAAGTACGGAAATGGGCAAGGGCTCTTGGAGGAGTGACCCCATAAGAAGTAGAGATAAGAGAAGACTTCATGATGTGCAGTCAGCTAGCCTCCAGTTTATTAGGGCACATTTTGAAAAGAGGAAACTGAGGCATAGATTGGTTGTTAACCTAATCAGCATCACAGAACCTGAAGGTGGAGTCCAAACTTGGGAGTCTAGAGCCTAAACACTGCTCTGCATACACTCCACACCTTGTCCCAGGACAGTGGCAGCATGAGCTGGCACACCCAAGCTCCCCAGGAGGTCTCTCCCTCCACTGCAGCACCAGAGCCTGTCGGCAGCCAGCCTCAGCCATTCTCCATGGGTACCCTCATTTGGGATTACCAAAGTTTGCTGGACACATCCCAGAAAGTGCTGTTGGGCATTAGTGCTATAGTTTACATGGGTCCCCTGCACTCTAGATCCACAGACAGTCCATAGTTCAAGAGCCCTTGGCTTTGAGCCCTCTCTGGCCTTTGTTTCTCTACCTGCAGAATGGATAGGGGTGGGGTGAGATATGCCCTGGGTCAAAGATATTCCGTTGCTCACCTAGTAGTTCCAAAAAGAAAGTTGAGATGTTGGTTTCCTGGCATGGGCTGCCAGACTCCCCATGCAGGTGCCCCAGCGCCAGACTATGGGAGTGCCCACACGGCAGCATCAGGAGGGGGCAGAGCTGCTCCTAATCATTAGCTTCTAATTAACTCATTTACTGATGAGGTGTTGCTAGGACTTCCAAGCTGCTCCCTCCTGCGGCATCAGATCTTCAAAGGGATGGGAAACATTTCCAAAAATATCCATTTTCCCATGATCCTCTAGGAGGACTGCTCAGCTCAGCAATTAGACAGGAGGTTGGCTCCTCCCTGGCAACAAGCCCCTGTGCAAGGCTTGTTTTCCTTCAGGTCAGTTCGTCCCTCTGGGTCAAAGCCTGCTGCTTCCGATGGTCCAGCCTGGGGACAGAATCCAGGCACCCTACGGATGATGGGGGTGGATGAGGGAAGACATTGAACAAAGAGACTCTCATAAAAATCTCCACCTGCACCTCCTTGGATAGAGACAAGTGATATGCTCTATTATGTAAGGTTATATAAATACAATCCAGAGACAACAATAATAAACATAAGACTGACACCATATGCCCGGTATGCTTCCAACTGCTAGCTAAAAATACTAACCCAAAGAGGCCAGAGTGTCTTCAAGATGGCTCTGTCTCAAGAAAGGGAAGCAGAGCAGTCAAGTGACTCACCGAAGGTCACACAGCTTGTGGAAGGATGGTGCCAGCTTTTGAACCCAGACTCTGTAGCTCTAGGGGCCCTGTTCTGAAGCCTGATTTGGGCTGCCTCTCTCTGCCTTATGTTCTCCCTATACATCTCTGCCCTAAGCCCCTTTCTCTGCTGATATTACAAGCAGCCTCTGGTTGATGCTGTATCAATCCCCTTGTTCTTGCCTTCTGTCCCCACAGAATCCCAGGACATCCTCATCGTGAGCCCCTTGGGGATCAACTCTTACTTAACACCAGTAGAGAGTCTGTGGCCTTGTTGCCAACCCTGCCCAGATCATAGCTTTGCCTAGGACACAGATCTGCTCACAGTGAGGCCAAACAGAGCTAGGAAAATCCATAAAGATAATTTCCCCCATCAGCTAGTTGCAGCCAGAACAGCTTCTCAGGTTAGCGAGGAGGCCACAGCCTTTCAGCTTAGAAGGTCAAACCAGCTCCCTCTGTTGAGGCAGCATCAATTCCCCTGGCCCCTCATTCTTCATCTACCTCTGGTCCTGATGCTGCCAACAGAGGCGGCTCCCAGGCTGATAGTCCTTAGGGATCAACTGGAGGAGCATCTTCAGCTTTGGAAATTAATGGAGGAGCCGAGAGGCACTAACTGCCCAGCCACAGCTAAGCTGTGCCTTTGGCCCCTGTAAGGGCTCCAACCCTTGCAGGACTGGGGATCTGGCAGCTTCCCCAGCTCTCTTCCAGCCTGTGGGTCAGCTGGAGCCACAGAGTGGATTCTAGTAAGAGAGACTCCAGTGGAGATGACGCAGGCTCAGTTTTTGTCATGACCAGTGATGCTTAGAGTGGGAGCCCGAAACACAAGGAAGCATGGTTGACAGCACTGACTTCAGAGAGGATGCAGATAAGGTAGTGAGACATCACAGGAGATGAGGAGAGTGCAGACCCCTTGGTCTCCCTCCCTAGTGGATTTTCCAGCTCTGCTACCTAAGGGGCTATGCAGGAAGTGAATAAAAGGGGCTTTGGGGGCAACCCTGCTTCCCAAGGCCCTGAAACTAAGTAGAGCAGCCCTGAGCCACCCTCCCAACCTCCTTAGGAGGTGAAGTTCTAACTACAGTCCAGTCTGACAGTCACAAGATCCCCCACTTTTTGGGTTGACAGTGACACAGGCTCCCCTACCTCTTGGCCTGAAAGTCACAGGATCCCCCACCTCTTGGCCTGACAGCCATAGGCTCCCCCACCTCTTGGCCTGACAGCCATAGGCTCCCCCATCTCTCGGCCTGACAGTCACAGGCTCCCCTACCTCTTGGCCTGAGTCACAGGATCTCCCGCCATTTGTAGCCACACCCTGTCTTCTTTTCCAGTGTTGCAGGCCAGGCCAAGAGCAGCAGTAACAGGCCTACTAGTGAGCTACCTGCCACATGGTGTCATCCCCAGTATGCCCCTGCCATCTGCCCTTTCCTACCCAAAGGCCTCTCACAATACGGCATGCCATAGAGAAATGGTACTGTTGGGACCTTCTGTAAGCCAGACCCATGTGTAACGCGAGAAATCCACAGAGTCTGCTTAAAGGGCAAAGGAATTTATTGGGGGAGAAAAACTCACTGTACAGAACAAAATTGTCACAGGTTCTGGAATGCTGGGGCACAGTCTCACGCAGTTCCGTCCGAGTCAGTCCCGCATCCAAGTCCCACAAGGGAGCAGAGAGGACTGCTATGTGCATCTCAGGTCTTTTGTTTGTTTGTTTGTTTGTTTTTTGAGACAGGGTTTCTCTCTGTAGCTTTGGAGCCTGTCCTGGACTAGCTCTGTAGACCAGGCTGGCCTCGAACTCACAGAGATCCACCTGCCTCTCCCTCCCGAGTGCTGGAATTACAGGCGTGTGCCACCACCGCTGGCGCATCTCAGGTCTTTAAGGGCAGATGAGAGGCCACGTCCCAGGGACATGTACGTCAAGGTCTTAGGCAGGTGAGAGCAGTGACCTGCTATGTCTCTAGGGCTGCGCTTCAGGGTCACAGAAGAGGTATCCACTACACATGTAAGACATGAGAACACACAGAGGGACAAACCCAAGGAACCCCACCATCTAAACCACCCATATGAGCAGTCACTACATATTCATCTACCAGATCTTGTCCAGCCGTGGGTCTTTTTTAAGACAGTCTCACTACGTAGCCCTGGCTGGCCTGTATCTCACTATACAGACCAGACTAACCTCAAACTTACAAAGATCCGCCTGCCTCTGTCTCTCAAGTGCCAAGATTAAGACATACACCACCACTTCCAGTGTCTCAAGTCACAGGATCTGTCATTCTCTGCTGTCATACAGGAGCCCACACAGAACATCTTGGAAGAATAGCAACTAGGAAATGTACCCCTGGAGAGGGTTTGTGGGGATGTAGCCCCTGTGGGTGAGGGAAGTCCATGACAATGCCAGTTTGGGCTAACAGAGCCAACGCCCTATGGGCAGCTTGTAGGGCACAGATGTAACTCTTTGTGGTACAGGAGGTGGAAAGAGGTAGGACATGGGGCAATCAGGAACCCCTCCCCCAGTTTTATTCCTGGGGTCCCAGCCAGGAGGCCCTGGGCTAGCTCAGATGTGTGGACAGACAGATGTCTCTTCTGTCATGATTTTCTTCTTTTCCCAGACAATGGCTACCGAGAATGCCTGGCCAATGGCAGCTGGGCCGCCCGTGTGAACTACTCTGAGTGCCAGGAGATTCTCAACGAAGAGGTGAGGATAGGCCACCATCCTGAGGGGCAGGCCAGGGCCACCGTCATAAGCTGGGTGCCTGCCACATGGCCAGTTGCGGCCTGGGAACTTTTCAGAAGCTGGTATTGAGGCTCTGCCTTTGGGAAGCTGGTGGGGAGCTGCTGGACGTGCTGAGTATAGTGAATTCAGTCCTGGTCCCTCTTCCTTCCTCCCTCCCTCCCTCCCTCCCTCTTCTCTCATTGATCTTTGGCTGCTTGCACTGGGTGTGGGACAGGGCTGGGGTGCCGTCAAGCCAGACAGCAGCTGGATCCACACTGACACCGAACAGTGACATCAGGGTCCAGCCTTGGGGTCTGTGTCAGAACCAGGGCTGGAAGCGGGGCGATGATGCAGTTTTAAAAAGCCCCAGAGACGCTTTGCGAAACCTCAGTGGTTTTGAGCAGCTGTTGCTTACATGGAATGCAAAATGTAAAAGGTACAGAAGGGGACGCAGCAAGAAGTGCCCCCTCCCATTGCTGTCCCTGCCAGTGTCTCATGCCCTCTGCCTGTACAAGTCAGTGTGTCTATGCATAATGTTTCTAGCCCAACGTCACCTGTTAAACAGACTACTTGACACCTGCTTCTTCATGTAGCCATCTTTCCCAGAGATTGTTCACGTCAGTTTAGAGCGGGCATCCTCATGCTCTTTATATTTGGACATATATTCTATAATATCCACTCTCCAGATGTGCTGTAACTTACTGGGCCAGTCTCAGTTTCTAAACTTAGCAGGTGCATGAATGTGTGGGTTTTTCTGTCACTGCCTCTACATACAGTCCCCCTTACCCCTTCTGAGGAGGCTGGGGTCAGGATGCTGGGTCCCTGTGCCTTAGGAGTGAGGAAGGCAAACTGGTTCAGGAGATCCTGGGAATCCCATCATCTGAAAGGTCTGAGTTAGAAAGGAACTTGAAGACCCTCCATCTCAACCTGAGATTTCCAGACATGCTTAATCTCACCCAGAGCAATTGTTCACACACAGGCACCAGAACTTATAAGGTCAAACTTCCCAGGGACAACCTGGGGATGGGCATTTTTAGATGTGTATGTGGTATGTATGTATGTATGTACATATTCCTGATCACATGTGTGTGAGTACATGTGCACATGTATGTATCTGTGTGGACAGCAGAGGGTATCTTCCCAGATCACTCTCCACTTTATTTACTGAGGCAGACTCTCACTGAACCCAAAGCTCAGCAACAGCTGGTCTAGCAGCTTGCCTCAGAGATCCCCTGTCTCGCCCACCAAGCATCGAGACTACAGGTGGGCCGCCACAGCCACTCAGCTTTCAAAATTATTTTTATTATTTTTTATGAGTGTTTTGCCTACATGTGTGCCTGTGTACCATATGTGTGCCTGGTGCCTGAAACGACAAGAGGGCATCAGAAACCCTGGAGCCAGGTCCTCTGGAAGAGTACCACAGTGCTCTTAACCACTGAGCCATAGCTAACTCCCCTGCTCAGCTCTTATGTGGAGATTTAAACTCCAGTCCTCATGCTCGCGTAGTAAGCACTTTTCCCACAGAACTGTATCCCCAAACCCAGGAACTGGCATTTTTAACAGATGGCACATGAAGCGAAAGTGAGAAACCGGAACCTGGAAAGTGGGAAGTAACATACAGTGTCACATAGCCAGAGTGTGAATGTGCACTGGAGTCATAGTTCAGAACCAGTAATGAAGCAAGGTGCATGGGGACAGTGACTTGCCCCACCCCAGACTATTTGGCTTTAAGCCACCAAGCTATTGATGTCTTCTTCTAGAAGCCAGGCCAGTTTCAGCTGAAAGGATGTCATGCTGCTGTCTATTAGGTGGGAAAGCTCCTCGGGATGCAGCATGAATCTTGGCATCTTGGATCCAACGAGGCCTCACCAGCTTGGTTGTCTGACCCTGACCCCGCTATGAGCCAACTTGAGCAGGCCTAGGCTGGGCGAGGGTCAGAGCCCAGCTAGGAAGCAGGTGTGCCAGGAAATGGTGGGGCAGGAGACTCCTTCTCCAGCCTACAGTAGAGGAGACAGTGGGAAAGAGATGGGCTTATGCTCTGAAAGGCAGGTCAGACAGCCTCTTAAAGCCACAGTTCCTGCCAGAGAGGGGTGGTGCAGATGGGAACATGTCGGCAAAGCACAAGTCTTCTGTCTCTCCTACTGTGGCTACCTAGCTGCAAGGTCAATGGAGGCGTCTGATGCCTCCCCAGCTGTCCCGCAGTGAGACTGACATCCCCACTTCCACATACAACAAGAGGCATCTGGCCCTTGGATTTGGGCAAAGCTGGAGTCTCCACAGTTCAAGTTCCCGACCCACCTCTGAGTCTCCTGACTCAGGATTCCCACCTCTCTTGCCCTAACTTAATCTCCTTTCTTCTGATTGGCTGATGTGGGGGATCGCAGAAGCCTCCCTTCTAGGTCACCTGTCAGGATGGGAGCCTCCCTTCCTTCCAGCAAGACTAGGTAAGGAGACTAGGAGCACCCCTCTTTGGCAGCATGATTGGAGCAGGATTGGCCTGGGGGTATCCAGTTTGGGGTCTAGAGATGGCTGAAGGTGCTCCCATGTTCTGTGACCTTGAGCAGGGAACTTTGTTGAAATACCCTAGCGAGGCTAAGAATAACTCGGCTCTTGGCTCCAGGCAGGAGGGAGAGGGTATCAGCTTGAACCTTGGCAAAGAAAGGAGATTTATCTTCCCACCATGCCTCAGTCTTCTCCCAGGAAGTCAGGATAGGTGGCAGTGTAATCCAGGAAGGTGACATGGATGGGGAAGGTCCAGGTAGCATGGGTCCTGACTTGGTGGGACTGAGACCCACATATACCACACAGTGACTCAGCCCTTCCTGGTCCACCTCTGTCTGGCTCTGCTGCTCTTCCCTGGCCACCCCTGCTGGCCAGGCTGCATGGCTGCTCTAAGTAACCAGTTCCTTTAGGGAACACACCATCTCTGCTGCCAGCCCCTAGCCTCCAAGTTTCTCTGTCCTCTCAGGTTTACAAAGAGGCAAGCGTCTAGCTGAATGAGCAGCAGGTTGCTCAGGTCTGAGCCTGGGATAAGCCCAGATCAATCACAAGCATTGTGGGGGATGGGGTGCAAATAAAGGCTCTGTCTTAGTTTCTTTTTGGTTGCACCAGGACCAAGGCAACTTACAAAAGAAAGCCTTTCGCTTGGGGCTCACAGTTCCAGAGGGTTAGAGTCCATGACCGTCACAGCTGGGAGAATGGCAGCAGGCAGGTATGGCACCGGAGCAATAATGGAGAGCTTATTGAGCTTAGCCAAGAAGCAGACAGAGAACTAAGGATGGCGTGGGCTTTTGAAACCTTAAAGCCTGCCCCCAGTGACACACCTCCTCTAATAAAGGCCACGCCTCCTCATCCTTCCCAAACAGTTCCACCAACTGGGGACCAGTATTCAAACATAGGAGCCAATGGGAGCCATTCTCACTCAAATCACCACAGGGTCCTCAGAAGGCTGCCTGAGAAATGAAACTTGTGAGGGCATGGAGACTCAGGTACAGAGATCTGTCTACAGTGGGCACCTCCTGGAGACAGATCCTCAGCTGGGAAACTTGATTCATCTAGGCCAGGGATGGCACAGAGCCTGCATGAACTTCTGCTTCCTGTAGCTTTACCCACAAAGTGACCATTTACACTGTCCTCAACTATTGTCTGTTCCCCTGAAACAAATATTATCTCCTCCCCCACACCCCACTGAGCACAAGGCCTCAAGCTCTTCCTGGGAGGTTCCAGTGGGGACAGGAAAGGGACTCTGAGAGTTTATGAGTCAGGGGTCAGGGCAGGAGGTGGAGCAGTGATTGGAATGGGATGCTAAGATGTGCAGATGCTCAGCAACTTACTGGGCTTCTTGCTAAAGGAAAGATTCTGATTCTGTGCATCTGGGGTGGGGCTCGACTCTGCCTTTCTCAAGATGTCTGTAAACCCCTGGCTGCTGTTACTGCTGGTTTAGGGACCACACTTTAAGAATTAGAGGTATGGACCACCCACAGAGGAGTAAGGGAGGCAACTCAGGAAGCCAGATGGACAGGAAATGCCCCAAGTATGATGAGCAGGAATGGGGAGTGAGAGAGGCAGGCCACCTGGAAGGAGCTGTGGAGAGCTCATTGCTTTCATCCTGGCAGGGCATCCACAGGTCTGATGGCGCTGGCCTCTGGGGCAAAATGGTTTCTTCCAGCCTGGTCAGAATCAGCTCAGCAGAAACTGCTTGTTAGAGTCTGGTCTTAGGGCACAGCACAGAGGTCCCTCTCCAGCACCCCACTGTGCCACCCTCCTCAGGGAGCCTGTGGATCTCTGGTCTCCAGACTGGACAGGGAAAGAGTACTGCTCAAGCTTCCCAGGGTTGGTTCTGTCCAGTTTGTGTTTTGGGAATACAGTGGCTTCTTCAGTTCTTGTGTTTATGTGTGTGTATGTGTGTGTGTGTGTGTGTGTGTGTGTGTGTGTGTGTGTGTGTGTCTGTGTGTGTATGTGTGTGTGTGTGTGTGTCTGTGTCTGTGTGTGTGTGTGTCTGTATGTGTTTTGTTTTTTTGAGACAGGGTTTCTCTGTGTAGTTTTGGTGCCTGTAGACCAGGCTGGCCTCGAACTCACAGAGATCTGCCTGCCTCTGCCTCCCAAGTGCTAGAATTAAAGGCGTGTGCCGCCGCAGCAGCCGCTGCCGCCGCCACCACCACCACCACCACCACCACCACCACCACCACCTGGCTCACATCTGCAGTTCCTGATGGCTTGTCCCCAGGACTCAGGATGTCACTGACATCTTTTGTAGGGAGTCCGGGGAGATCATTGGCTATCTCTTGAGACATTTATTGGCTGGTCTCTTGACAACCTCGTAGGGTGTTACTAGCTTTTCCTTGGGGTGCTGCTGGCTCCCTCTCTGGGTGTTCCTAGGTGTCTTTCTGGACAGTGCTGGCTGGAGCTCTGGTTGTTAATGGAATTTCTCAGTGTCACCGTTCGGCCTGGGTGCCACCAGATGTTTTCATCTCTCAGAGTATTGGCAACTGTCTTGATATGGTTTTGTTATTGGAACAGAATACTTAAGAATGAGTCTTTTCATTTTTGAGACAAGGTCACATGTGGTCCAAGCTGACCTCAAGCTTCCTATCTAAATGGGGGGCTGGAAAGATGGCTCAGCTGTCAAAAGCACTTGCTCTTTGCACCCACCCAGGTTCCACCCCAGGCATTCACACAGTGACTCTGTAACATCTGTAACTTCAGTTCCAGGAGATCCAATGCCCTCTTCTGACCTCTGCAGCCACCAGGCACATCCTTGATGCACACACACACATGCAAACAAAACACTCTCAGACACAAAGAGAAAATAAACAAATCTAAACAAACTGTTTAAACTTGAACTCCCGTTCCTGTAAGCCCAAGCCCTGAGTTCTGGGCTTCCAGGCATAGGGCACCACTCCTGGTGTTATGGGTTGCTAAGACTCGAACCCAAGGCTTCATGCATGCTAGGCAAGCACTCTATCAGCTGGGCTGCATCCCCAGCTTGTGGGTCATTTGTAATGACTAGAAATGGATTGGCTTTTGGTTCTGGAAGCTGAGACATTGAAGGTTGAGGGCTAGCATCTTACAAAGGCCTTCCTCCTGTGTTGTCTCATGACAGAGGGCAAAGAAAGAGAAAGCAGACGGGCCTCACATCCTCTTAGAAGGAACCAGATCCTGCAGTGAGGTACTCACTCTGCTGGGAGGCCCCACATCCAACAGCTCTGTACTGGGCACCAGTTTCCAGCACTTAAACTTTCATATTCATATCAGAGCAGCTGCCATGTCTCAGGTGTCTCTGGCACTCTCTCCAGACATTGGCATCCCTGAAGCTGTCTTGGTGTCCTGTTCCTTGGATTGCATCAGGCCCTTGAGGTGTGAGGCAGGGGGAACCCAGAGCTTGACCCAACTGGATCTCTGGCCGCTGAGGCATTGGGCTTTGTCCCATTCCAACCCTCATTGAAGAAAAACCCTCCTGAGCTGCACTCTCTCTGGCGAAGCCCCTCCACCAAGATCCTGGACCCAGCAGAGATGAGAGCACCCCAGAGAGTGCCTTTCCCCTAATCCCTGCCTGTTCTCCTCCTAACCCTGAGGGTGGAAGGGGAAGAGGACCCTACGAGCCAGGCAGGCCCGGGTTCTGATTGCTAGCTGTACAGCCTGGATCAGTTGTGTGGCCTTTCCAACCAGAAAACAAGAGTGCAAGGGGCAGTCTCCGTGACATCACTGAGGATTATGGTCTGGGACCCAGCATACAGTAGGTGCTTAGTAATGACTTCTCTCAAAACTACCCAGCTGCACCCCGATGAGCAAGTGGAGCAACCAGGGGAAGGGCTCTGACAGCAGAGGCCAGCAAGCCCTTCTTCCCTCTCCCTCCTAGGTCCATGGAGAAAGCTGGGGCATGGCAGCAGCTCAGTGCCACAGATGTTGTTATTACCCAGGGGCTTCTCAGCATGGATGTGTGGAAAATTTAATAAAAGAGAATCAAGTGCTGATTCCAGACAGGCTTTGCCTTGTGCATGCCTGTCTGGAGCCTCTGGTAGGATCCTGGCATCTGCCAAAGGCCCTTAGAGACCCTTGGCATTTTAGGGCAGAATGGACCCCTCCCCTTGCCTTCCCGCTATCTCCACTCACGATCCTGGGGTCCTAGGGCTCCCGAGGCATGAGCTGCTCATGTGATGTCCCGCCTTCCTGGGGCCTAGGAAAGGGTGCCTGGGAGTTTTGCATTGGGAATCTTCAGAGAGCTGGGCACTGGGTACTGGCTGGCCCCCTGTGAAGTAAGGACTTGATTTGTACCATCAATGTCTTGCCAAGCTGCACGTGTAGGTAAGAGATGGTTTTTAAGCTGCAATTGATAACCTTGAGCAAGTCAACATTCCTCTGGGTTTCTTTTTCCGGAAAGGAAGCTACAGATGTGTTTGCAGCTTTTTCCAGAGTCACTTCAAAGCTATAGGGTAAGGAGAACTCTGGGTGGGAAGGCTTTCACATGCTTGCCAGTAGCTTCCATTGTATACTCATAATTGAATAATTAAAGAAGTTAGGGGCCAGAGAGATGGCTCAGTGGGTAAAAGTGCCACCAAGTGTGACAAACTGAGTTTAATCTCTAGGGTCGCCTGGTGGAAGGAGAGGCCTGGCTTGTGCAAGTCGTCCCTAACTTCCACACACAAGCCATGACACAAACGGCCATCCTCATGCTCCTACACACACACACACACACACACACACACACACACACACACACACACTGAATAAATAAATAAATGTAGTTGAGCCGGACGGTGGTGGCGCTCACCTTTAATCCCAGCACTCAGGAGGCAGAGGCAGGCAAATCTCCATGAGTTCGAGATCAGTCTAGGCTACAGAGTGAGTTCCAGGGAAGGCTCCAAAGCTACACAGAGAAACCCTGTCTCAAAAAATAAATAAATAAATAAATAAATAAATAAATAAATAAATAAATGTAATTAAAATGTTTTTTAAAAATTACGAATGGCTGAGGATGTAGTTCATAGTAGGCAGAGCATTTGCCTAGCCTGCTCAAGGCCCTGGATTCAATTTCTAAGAAGGGAAAGAATGAAAAGAGGTATTGTTCACTTGGGGCAGCCCCTGGGCCAGGCAAGGAGTAGGGAAAGGTCCAGGAATGAAGAATGTATGTTCTTTCTTACAAGGGTTTGTGTATGGTACATGCATGTGTTCATATATAGACACATGGGGGGAAATACATCCATGAGTGCCTATGGAGGTCAGAGGCGGATGTAGGGTGTTTTCTACCTTATTTTTTTGTGAAACAGGGGTCTCTTCACTAAACCTGAAGCTGACAGTCTCACTGGGACAGCAGGCTAGGACCCCAGGGACCCAGCTTCCCTGATACCCTGTTGAGATTACAGATCCCCACAGTCACACTTGGCTTTCATGTGAGTGCCAGGGATCCAAACCCAGGTCCTGGTGCAGCCAGACTCAGGTGCGACCAGGAAGATGGGGATTCAGTTCAGAAGTGAATGAGGGATGAAATCTCAGAGTCTCTGCACCCACCACAGCCATGGTGTTAGGACAGAATTAGGCATGAGCATCTGCGAGCACAGGAGTCTATGTGTGGGTGGGTACAGTGTTTGTTAAGGTGACTCGGGAGCCCTGTATGATACGGGTGCAGCTTTGATTCCTATCTGCCTAACTGCACAGCATGGCAGACAGACTGGCCCAAGTGGATGGTGCTACTCCATGGTGGCGCATGGCTCACAGGGTCACTCTGGAGCAGGGCAAACCCTGTGACTGTTCCCACTTGTCCCCCCAACACCCCTTCCCGGTGCTGTCCTCATGGAGCTGTTTCGTTCAATGGGTGCAGAGGTATGGGTGTTCAGGAGCCTCAACTCTGACTCTCTCTCCTGCCACAGAAGAAGAGCAAAGTGCACTACCACATTGCCGTCATCATCAACTACCTGGGCCACTGCATCTCCCTGGTGGCCCTCCTGGTGGCCTTTGTCCTCTTTCTGCGTCTCAGGTGAGAGGGCCCGGGCGCTGCTTCCTGCTAAACCCTGGGCCCCTGAGCATGTGCAGGTGAGGCAGAGAAGATCCAGGCATAGCTCCAGGATGAGAGCACTGACAAAGGAGTAACCTGCCTCTCGCTTGAGTACAAGGGAAGAGCGAGCGTCTGCAGGCATCTTGGGTCTCTTAGGACCTCTGGCAGTCATATCTGTCCTTTCCCCCAGCAGCTGCTGGAGGAAGCAGAGTAAGGAACAAAGCCCGGCTCACCCGTGTTACCAACTCCTAAAGCTGGTCCTCATCCCTCTTGGGGTTATCGGGCAGGTAGATCCTTGTCGGTGAGAGTTCCACAGAGTGATATCCCTGTCTCAAGGTCAAATGTGTCATGGCCCAAGTGATAGGAAAAAGCTGGGAGTGGGTGGGGCCAGGAACTGAAAGTCAAGTCAAGAGAGGGCTTACTGTTGAAGGTCTCTCCTTTTGGTTAGCCCTCTGCCTCTCAATCCTGCGGTGTGGAGAACCAAGGGGGAACCCCTGACCACACCAGGCTCTGCCAGGAGTGAATATCTTGGTGGCCCCAGATAGGAAAGGCCCTGTGGAGCTCAGGTCAACCAGTCAGCCCCACTCACTCCAGGCTTTAGTCCCTCCATCTTGCGTCTGGGCTGGAAGGATGCTGGCACCCACGCTCATCCCTCCCCCCTCTCTCTCTCCTCCTGTTGCTGTTACCACCTGCCCACTCCCGCTGCCCCAGGAGCATCCGGTGCCTGAGAAACATCATCCACTGGAACCTCATCTCGGCTTTCATCCTGCGTAACGCCACGTGGTTTGTGGTCCAGCTCACCATGAGCCCCGAGGTCCACCAGAGCAATGTGGTGCGTCCCAGCTAGGGAGACAGCAAAGTCCAAGCCTGGGTCGGAGGGGCTAGAGTGGAGCTGCCCCGTAGGAGGGCCAGGCCTGGGTACCCACAGAACAAGGACCCCAAAGAGCCTGAGGGTGGGGCACTGTCCCTGACCACCCCTCAAGCTCATTGTCATCTCTGGTTGGGGCAGGGATGGTGCAGGTTGGTGACAGCTGCCTACAACTACTTCCACGTCACCAACTTCTTCTGGATGTTTGGTGAGGGCTGCTACCTGCACACGGCCATTGTGCTCACATACTCCACTGACCGTCTGCGCAAGTGGATGTTCATCTGCATTGGCTGGGGTGAGCTGGGCCAGCCCTGCCCCTGAGTCTCCTCACCAAGGACATGGGCTTTCCGGGTCAGGAGGGTAGTGTGTGCACCCTTCTTAGGGGTGAGAGTAGTGGGATCCCCATGAAGGAAGCATCGGAACTCAACTCCCAGAACTCCCTGCTCTGCTATAGTTCCTGGGCTGTCCTGGGGTCTTCCATCAAAGTTTCAATGACAGCCCCTCTCTCTCTCAGGTGTACCTTTCCCCATCATTGTGGCATGGGCCATCGGGAAGCTGTACTATGACAATGAAAAGTAAGTCACTTGTGAGATCAGAGCCTAGCTCTTCAGCATGCTCCCCAGGGGACTTTGGCCATTGTCTGCCCTATAAAGGCAGTGGCTTCTGCATCAACAAAGGCAGAGCTGAGCACTGGCCTCAATTCTAGGGTCCTTTCTAGTGCTCTGCCAAAGGTGGAGCTAGACAGCCAGGGTCCCAGCCTGGCACCTGTCTGGAGTTTTAAGGAGAGCAATACCAAAAGTCAGGCAGCCCAGGGTCTGAATTGTGCCATCACTAAGTAGCTATGTGATCTTGGGGCTGTCGCAGCAGGCCTCTGTTTCCTCATCTGTGAAATGGGCATCTTCCTTCTAGCTACTATCCCAAAGCTGTAGTGAGGAAGAAGTGCATCCGTGCACACTTAAGCACATAGAATAGTGCCTGGTACCCAGTAAATGCTACACAAATGCTTGTTACCATCAAGGCGTGTTTTACAATAAGATTGTGTGGGTTTAATGGAAACTGGTCCAGGGGCTTTCAAAGACTCTTCCAGCTCCTCTCTGAAGGCTCAGGTTGTTTGTAAAGGAGACGTGTGCATTCCCAGTCAACCCTGAAGTCACAGCTTGCACATGTGGGCATTCCCAGCTGCCCCTCACAAGAATCATATGGGAAGACCCAGAAAGTTCTGTACCTTAGAGCTCCATGCTCTATGGGCCTGAGGTGTGGGCTGGGTAACAGGGTGGTTCCAGTGTGAAGCTAAGATTGAGAACTTCATAGAATGACGGAGAAGGTGAGAGGAGCCAGGCAAAGCAGAAGCCAATACAAGTGTCCCATAAGCATTTCCAGATCCCAGCTGGCTGACGGATTGCCTGGGGGTTCACAGTGGCAGGGCCCTCCTCTCCCCTCACTGGGCTGCACCAGAAGTCTGGAAGAGTATTATCCACATTTGTGAAAGTGGTTCCTTCTGCCTCAGACTGGAGTGTTTGCACAGCGTCAGGGTGGGCGGCAGGCTGCAGGAAGCCAGTTCACTGAAGTGGGGGTGGGGTGTTCCCGGGGGATCCTCTTGGGAATTCCTGGATGGGGCTGCCTGTGCTTTGTAGGATGTGAAAATGTGAGTACAAGAGATGGGGGTGAGGAAGGGGGAAGGAGGAGGGAGAGAAGAAAGGAAGAGAGAGGCCTTCCCACCCTGGAGCTGGAGAAAAAGTGCCAGCTAAAAACAAAGGTAGGTCTGAGCAGCCCTGAGGCTCCATCTGGTGGACAGATGCAGGCAGTGCAGCGGAAAGATTCTGGGCATGTGAACGTGAGGTGGGAAGGTGAGCAGAGACCTGAGTTTGGAGCCCACAAACAGTGGTGTATGACCTGAGTAGTGTTAAACAAACTTGTTACAGCCAGATGGTCACATATACAAACTTCACATCCTACTTTGCAGAAGCATCCCTTGCAAGGACACAGGACTTCCGATTTGCCCTGTCCCCACCTACTCCCCCAAGCTTGCTAACGGGCAGCTCAGGAGACTACAAAGCAACCCGACCTTTTGCCATAGATGTTGGCTGTGACATTTCTCCTGCACAGGCTGCTCTCCAATGGAGTCCGACAGAAATTGCTAGCTGTTAGTAACTTGGGTGGAAGGGCAGTGAGCATGTTAGCCACAGCTACTCCCAGAGTCCCTCGGTGGGCGCCTGAGACAGCAGGGCTAAGGCCAGGCTCTAGGCTGTTTCTGGCTTGATGTTTTGAGAATTCCTTCCCTGAGATATACAAATAAGCAGCTACCCCTTCCTTGTGGGGGTCCAACGACAAACTCAAATACAATTCACAGAAGTCCAACTGGGGAAACCAGTGAATTTACTGGGATCACTTACAGGGCATAGATGAAGGGTTATTTTTAAGAGCATTGGCAACCTCAAAGTAGCCACACCACTCAAAAGCTTTCCCACAGCATGGGTAGTGACTTCCCTATAGCCACATAAATGGAGTCTCACCTTCAGTTAACTCTATAAACTCTAGCACCTCCTACGACATGAGGCTATGTGTGGTTAGGGCAGAATTATCTACAACAGGCCTAGAAGTACAGGAGGAAATGGCTGGACTCTCAGGCTAGGGTCCATTGACCCTCCCTCCCCTTCCTATGAGGGAATGTCAGCAGTTGGTCCCATCTTGAGGGACCCTTACAAATAGTCACAACTGCATGGATGAGGGTGATGGCTGTTCAGGGGCCCCTTTCACGGGCTCTCCCTCCACAGAGCTTGCTCTAGCTTCACGTCCCACAGCAGAGGGTACCATCCTCTTTGCAGATAGATAGGAGCACATCCCACAGCAGAGGGTACCATCCTCTTTGCAGATAGATAGGACCACATCCCACAGCAGAGGGTATCATCCACTTTGCAGAAAAATTGAACTACATCCCACAGCAGAGGGTACCATCCACTTTGCAGATAGGAGCACATCCCACAGCAGAGGGTACCATCCTCTTTGCAGATAGGAGCACATCCCACAGCAGAGGGTACCATCCACTTTGCAGATAGATAGGAGCACATCCCACAGCAGAGGGTACCATCCACTTTACAGATAGGATCACTGAGGCACTGAAGCAGAGTCCACTGGCTTGTATTTCTTGGAAATTGGGGTGCCCTTTCCTGGCCATTGGCATTGATCCTGCTCTGGCCAAGCACTGCCCTGTGGCCAAGCACTATGCCACTGGAAAGACCCTCCTGACCCCTCCCTTCCCTTTCCTTCCGTGGTCTTCTAGGTGCTGGTTTGGCAAACGTCCTGGAGTGTACACTGACTACATCTACCAGGGCCCCATGATCCTGGTCCTGCTGGTAAGAGGCTGGGGCGGTAGCAGGAGACAAGCCACCATGGGGAGCGACGATCTGCCTACCATGGATAGAAAGGACCCTCTACTAGGTGGCCACAGAGGGGAACCCGGGCCAGGAATTTTAAGTGTTAGTGAGAGAAGGATCAAAGAAGAGGGCGTGGGAGAGGGAGAGAGAAGAGGGCGGGGTGAGTGGCTGCAGAGAGAACCAAGAACAGAGCTGAGAGAACTGAGGGCCTGTCCCGTCCACCCCCACCCACCTGCATTTCCTGCTCATATCCCTGCCACATGTCCCCATCCCTACCTCACCCATCCTCACTCCCGCTGGTGTGCTCCAATTGCAGATCAACTTTATCTTTCTCTTCAACATTGTCCGCATCCTCATGACCAAACTCCGGGCATCCACCACGTCTGAGACTATTCAGTACAGGTACCTGGCTCCCCAGGGGTACTTCAGAGGTACCAGCCTCCTCTGAACCAGATCTCTTCCAAGCCAGTCGGTCAACCCAGAAACTGCAGCTCCCCCTTCTTAGACATCTCCCAAACCCATCACTCTCCCCAGAGCTAACAGGCTCACCCCTCCTGGGCAGCCTGTGACTCCAGCCTCTCTTCCTCCCCAGGAAAGCTGTGAAGGCCACTCTGGTGCTGCTGCCCCTTCTGGGCATCACCTACATGTTATTCTTTGTCAACCCTGGGGAGGACGAGGTCTCCAGGGTCATCTTCATCTACTTCAACTCCTTTCTGGAGTCCTTTCAGGTACCTGCATCCTCCCTGAGCCTTGCCACTCTGGCTCCGGGAAAACCTATTTGCACCTATAAGAGTGAGGATTCTTCTGGCGGAGGCCTGGAGGATTGGGGGGCTGGAGCAACCTGGGCTGGTAGGACCCCACTCACCTCTGACTCCCCTCTTCCCTTCAGGGCTTCTTCGTGTCTGTGTTCTACTGTTTTCTGAACAGCGAGGTAAGGACCTAAGGCCGGGGCTGAGACTACCAAGAGCGGGAACTGTCCCCTGTGTCTCTTCTGCCCTGGGCTCCCTTCCCTCCCTCTTCCCAGGTCCCCATGGGTTGATGCAGGGAACTTTGAGATGTCCCTTTCCTGTTGATCTGCACCCGTGAGGACAGCTCCCCTTCTGACTTTAGGCATGGCACGAGGGAGGCGGGGGGGTGGCTAGAAGATAGGGTCTCTGTCTTTGGAGGAGTCGGGAAGGGTAGGGGTTCTGTATTGGCAAGGGCCAGATGGCACCTTTGTTAGACTGGAAAAAGGTGTCCCTTCCTCACTTGAGAAAACCGGCTCAGCAAATAGCAAACCAATAGTAGTAATTACGTGAATTATATAGACGCTGTCGTGACACCTGGGAGTTGCTTATAGCAACCTAGAGGATGCTGGGCTGGGGGCGGGGGAGTCCTGAGCCTGAGCTCTGATGTCACCAGTTATCCTGTGCCCACAGGTCCGCTCTGCTATCCGGAAGAGGTGGCATCGGTGGCAGGACAGGCACTCGATCAGAGCCCGAGTGGCCCGAGCCATGTCCATCCCCACCTCCCCCACCAGAGTCAGCTTCCACAGCATCAAGCAGTCCACAGCAGTGTGAGCTGCAGGCCACAGAGCAGCCCCCAAATCCTGAGGCTGGGGGAATAACACAAGCTCCCTGGCGAGCCTGTCTGCAGAGGCAGTCGGCCTTCCCAATCCTACCCCTGGGCTGCAGACCTGAGCACCTGCCCAGCTGTAGATGATGGCTCAGAGCACTGGGCTGGACCCACGGAATCTGGCTCCCTGCTGCCCATTCTTCTCGGAGAGTGGGGGCTAGAAACCCTGAAGAAGTTTAATGGGCCCTGTGAAAGCTGTCTTTTCCCAAAGCAGCTCACCGAAGATCTTTAGTCTTCAGCAGCTGTGGGGAGGCCACCTGCTACCCCAGGGCATCATGGGAAACTCTCTCCTGTGATTGTGAAGCCTCTGAATCTTGGCGATGCCTTTGGATGCTACTGAGAACCAATGTCACATGCTCCAGTCAGAAGACCTGGAGATAGCGGTAGAAATCTGGTGGCATCATCAGATAGCACTCCACCACCCTAGAAGCCACTCCTGAGCCACCAGAATGTCATCAGCACCATGGCACTGCCACTGGAAAGCCCTGCCTTGCTGCCTTGCACCCTTAGATGTTTACTATTCTGCAGGCCAATCCAGCTTTGTGTCACTTACCCACTGACAACAGTCCCCCTGCCCTGAAATCCTACCACCTCTTGCCTCTGGGTGTCTTCTGATTTGTGAGAAGGTGGGGGTTGGGAAGGGGACTGAGTTGCCTGTGAGGGAGAATCAAGTGGGCCCAGCCTTTAAGGAAGTAGTGTCCCCTGGGTGCCCAGGCCACTAGTTTTGTTGGCTGGCCTCTAGAACACGCTCATGGGCTGAGTGAAGCAAGAAGGGCCCTGTGCTCAAGTGCCCTGAACCAGGACAGGCGGCTCCTGGGACAACTAACTGACAGACCCCTTACTCCCAGGCGTGGAATGGTCCAGCTCTTGCTCTGTCAGAGGGCTGAGGCGCTATATAGCAGGACCAAGGTGGGGGGGGGGAGTTGTGATATAAATAATATTTATCTTTTCAACTACCTTTGTGGAGGTTTGCACTCTCCTGGGGCTGGGAGTAAGCCAGAGGGGCCCTCTGAGAAGTAGAAATCAGGGACTACTGCCTAGCACAAAGCCTGATCCCACTCACACCATCCAGGATGAGCATGAAGGCTGGAGGCAGAGTATGAACTCCAGACATGAAGATGTAGGTGTGACCAAGGATACTTACTTAGTAAGAAACAGCTCTCGGGGGCTGGTGAGATGGCTCAGCAGTTAAGAGCACTGGCTGCTCCTCCAGAGGTCCTGAGTTCAACTCCCAGCAACCACATGGAGGCTCACAACCATCTATAGTGGGATCTGATGCCCTCTTCTGAAATAAAGGTGTACATGTAGATAGAGCACTCATATACATAAAATAAATAAGTAAATCCTTTTTACAAAAGAAAGAAAAGAAACAGCTCTTGCTGGGTGGTGGTGGCACACACCTTTAATCCCAGCACTCAGGAGGCAGAGCCAGGCAGATGTCGGTGAGTTCGGTGAGTTCGAGGCCAGCCTGGTCTACAGAGCGAGATCCGGGACAGGCACCAAAACTACACAGAGAAAACCTTGTCTGGGGGGGGGGGGCGGGGGGGCAGGGGCAGCTCTTGGTGAGGAGGCTTCCCAGAAGCAGACATGGAGATGTGGTTGCCAGAGCAATCTCAAGGCAGGACCAGAGGTGGGGAAGGCCAAGCAAAGAGAGAAAGGGAAAGGTCAGACAGCATGCGTGCACCATGGCAGGTAGCGGGAGCTTTAGCTTGCTAAGGAGCCTGTAGCATGAGGCAAGGGAGCTGAGTTGGGATATTTATCCACCAACTCCCATCACCCATTGTTCACTGATTTGAGCTGCTCCTGAGGGACACAAGTTTCCCTGCATTGGCCCCATCCGTGTGGTCGCAGAGTTGTCGGGTGCAGCACACCACAGGCCTCTGGAAGCCAGCATGTGCCTTGTAAGCACAGAAACTGGTGGAATTCCCATGAGGATCCCAGTGCCACCTGGGACATGCCTCTGTGTCTCTGGCCAGGGAGGAAGGTCACCTATGCACACACACACACACACACACACACACACAATTGCATACAAGGGTATGTGACATGAAATGCCAGGAGCAGACAGATGACTGTGGCCGGAGAGCTCCATACCTCCTGCTGCGCCGAGGTGGGGGGATGGAAGAGGAGGTGTATTCTTGAAGGACACGTGGAGTGCCCTCCCTGCCAATTACCCAAACAGAAGTGTGCCCTTAAGAAGAGGTGGGCATGGGAGGCCCAGAGGACAGCCAGACAGCAATGAGCTGAAGGCTTCTACATCAATTTAGGAGTATGGGGTGGCCTAGGGAGAGCAAAAGGCAGCCCTGCCAGATGACCGCAAGGACCAAAAGTGGCTGACTGTCAGTCACACTGAGATGGTTCTCCACTCTTGTCTTTCAACCTGAGCAGAAGAGGGAGAGAGTGAGGTGTCATTCAATGTGGCAGCACGGGCCTGTGTTCTAAGGAAACGGGGGGGGGGGGGGGTTGCTGTCTCAGAGAAGCTGGGTGTGCCTGAGTGAGCAGGGGCGGGTTGAGATGAGGGGTGGGCCTCCTGACCAGAGGCTGTAAGAGGAGGCTGCTTTGGGATAAGTAGGAACACTAAGCAGTGAGTAGCTGGGGGAAGTATGTGTTCCCAGCTTCAGGCAGTGTCTGGGCAGGCCCCTCAGTGGACATCATGGGCCATTCTGCTCCAAGGTTTGAGGGGCAGGGGGAACTTCCTCCAGCTGGGAGTGGATTGACGCACTTCACTTTGTGGAAGGGCCTAACAGTTGCCAATTGGAGTCACAGAGCCCTCTTTGGCCCCAGGACAGATCTGTTCTTCATGTCCAAAAGAATGCTTTTCCATATCACACCTAGGGAACACAGTCTCCCGAGAGCTGCCCTCTTGCAAAAGATCTCACTTCTCCTGAGGTTCTCTTGGTGGACACAGAGCAGCAGGGGAGAAGCTCTCTCTTCCTGGGGGCAAAACAGTTCCCACCCTGGGATTTTGGCTTTCCAAGCCTCTGTGCTGATGAGGCATTTGCCTTAGGGCTAAGACAGGAGCAGCCAGATGAAGATCAGCTCCCTCCTAAGGAGGGAGGAGAAAGGGTCTGAATCCAGATAGTGGTACTTACCTTAACTGGATCCTCTGTAGGTTGCTTTACCATCCACCAAATCTATTCTAACATGTTCCTTAACCCTTAACTCAATGGAGAATCAGCCCATTTTGCAGCAGAGGAAACCAAGGCTGAGGATGGAAGGCTTGGCTGCACATCTGGGGATCTTCCCTTTCCAGAGTGCTCCGGCCTTGGCTTGGAAGGTCAAGATCCTCATAGCAATGCTGGAGCAAAGGGACAGTGAGGTTGACATAGGGTCTCAGGCTGATTCCAACAGCATGTCAAATTGGCGTCTTCAGTGGCTCACCCTGTGTCCAGCTGCCAGGTCAGCTGGGAAGAAGTAATTGAGGCTGTGTGCTCAGTGTCTCTCCCTTCTCTACTCCACTCATCCCCCTCCTTCAAGTGATGCTTCATTTCAAACTGTACAGCCCAGGTCACCAGAAGCCACTGTCAGCCTTGTGTTCCCCATCCAGGATCCCCGCAGAGAATTCCACTGGCCTCAAATCCATCTCCTCCAGGTCCACCCATGATTTCAAATTCACCAGTTTGACCACACTGGGCCCAACACGAGGAGGGAGCCTCTGCAGTGACCCTGATCCCAGTCCTGACTGTCAGACCTCAATTAGGGGGGGGGTCACACTGCTCCTCATTCAACCCTATAAAGCAGCTACTGCTCTCCCATTTAATGGGCAAGAAAAATGGAGCCCAGAGAGGATAAGAGGCCTTCCTGAGGGTACTCAGCAGTGGCATGGCTGGAGGAGAACCCAGGCAGCTTCAGGTGCTCCAGTGTTCCACCATGTACCCGCAAGACCTATCTCCTCCCTTTGGGGACATTCTTCGGCTTCCCAGTCAGTTGACGAGTAGTACTCAGAAATGAGCTGGTGGAAAGAGCCCACAAAACACAAGCCTCAGACTGCCCACCTCCCAGTGTCCCAGCCTGCCCTGGCTCCACATTCCAGCATGGCCTCCCAGTCTCCTGCTAACACACCAACCCTGTGGACCCTGCAGCTCAGGGTGAGGAAGACCTGGATTGTGTGGATTTTGCTAAGCTCTTTGCAGTTAGGAAACAGTTATGAAATGAGTTCCAGACCACTAGCCACTCCTCCTGTCTCTCTGTGGGGTCCTAGAGAGACCCCCGAAGCCCAGCCCTTTGGACAAAGGCAGGGGCAGGACCTTTTAGAGACCCAGAGAGGCTGAGACACCCAGCTAGGGTGGACAACATGGAGCTGTCCCTTCTTTGGCCTTCATTCCCAGGGTGGTGAGGAGGACACAAATAGTGTCCAGGCCCAGATCTGCTCCAGCTGGAAAAGTGTGGGCCACTGAGCCAGGCCAGGAGAGGGTCTATGGCACCCAGTCCCTTCCCCACCTCCTAGAGTCCCTGACTAGGATAAGACCCGCCGCCCCCATCTGCAGCGCTACCTTGATTGAATGAAGATAAATATTCCAGCTGCCACCTAGGACCTGGGTCCCCCTGGAAGGCAGACACTTTGTCCCAAACTACCTGGGGACCCCCTGAGATCCCAGATCCTGGGTGAGGGTGGCAGTGGGGTCGGGCAACATTGCCAATGCAGGAATTTACCCAGAAGGTTGTAAATGGAGGTCTTTAGAGGATTCTGCAGAAATAGAGCTGGGAGAGTAGCGGAGGTCCAAAGAGCCCAGCTGCTCCTGTGAATGCACTAACAAAGGCACCAGTAGCCACACAGACAGGAGGACAGTTCCAGGGCTGGTGGACTGGGGGTTCTGGGGCACTGGGGACCAAATAGGTCTCCCCAAACCCCCAGTGAACTGGACACAAAAGGCACATGAAGTGAAGGCTTCAGAGAATTCTGTGAACCTAGGGCACCCCCAGCCTGAGGATCTTGCATGGGGGATGGTAGAATGAGCAATATGGTGGGCTCACATATTCTCAGCTTCATTAGGGCGCCCACCGGCCGCCAGAGTCCTGAAGACCAAAATTAAACCAATTCTGAGGACAGTGCTACTGCAGTGGACCAAAGTGAAGGCTTAGTTTCTTGGTTTTAGTTTTTGTTATGGTAAAGTACACATGAATGTAAAAACTCACATTCCAACATGTGAAAGTACACAATTCTGAGGTGTTAATATCATCGTAGCCTACAAATGTGTTTAGTTATCATACGTCAATAAAATATACCGCAACACTATTTCCAGAATGTTTCATCATCCTGAATGGAAACCCCATCCCTCCTCCTCTAGCCCTGGCCACGGTGAATCTGATTTCAGTTCTTGTGGGTGGATCTCCTTAGGATGCCAGCTCCTACAACTCTCGGTATAACTAAAGAGGAATCTGCCAGCCTGCTCCCCATATGGCCATGCCACTGTGCATTCTCAGCAGCTACACAGAAGGCTCTAGCTTGTCTATATCTTCTCTTGTGGCCGAGTTGATTGGTTGGTTGGTTTTGAGACAAGGTCTCATGTAGTCCTAGTTTGCAATAAAGTCAAGGATAACTTTAAACATTTGAACCACCTGCCTCCACCTCCTGAGTACTGGGATTACAGGCATGCAGCACCACACTTGGGAGAATCTAGCACTGGGGACTGAATGCAGGGCTTCACACACACTAGGCAGGCACTCTACCAACTGAGCTACATCCTCAGCTGTTTGCTTTTTAATAATAGCTGGCTCCAGGGATGTGTTGGTCTTGAATTCCAAGACTCCCTATGGGGAGCAGGGCTTTAGTAAGGATTGTAGCCTTTGGTGAAGGCTGCCTGTCTGGCCAGCATCTGAGTGCTTGGATCTAGAGCAGTGATTCTCAACCTATGGGTTGTGATCCAAATGACCCTCTCACAGGGGGTTGCCTAAGACGATCAGAAAATACAGATATTTCCATTATGATTCGTAACAGCAGCAAAATTACAGTTGTGAAGTAGCAATGAAAATAATTTTATGGCTGGGGGTCACCACTTCATGAGGAACTGTATTAAAGGGTCACAGCATTAGGAAGGTTGAGATCCACTGATTTAGAGGGATGCACTCAGAAGAGACATTGCTGCTGGGCAGTGGTGGCACACGCCTTTAATCCCAGCACTCGGGAGGTAGAGGCAGGAGAATCTCTGTTAGTTGGAGGCCAGCCCAGTCTACAGAGTGAGTTCCAGGATAGCCAGGGCTACACAACAAAACCTTGTCTCAAAAAACAGAGAACGAAAAAAGAAGTGATGTTACCACGTGCTCTGACAACAGTTTACATGCTGAGCCTCCTCCCAGCCCCAGGCCCCTTGGCAATGCACCTGGACCTCTCTGAAATACAGGTTCCGCAGAAGGGACCAGAGTAGCCCATGGCAGCCCCCTCCCAGGGCCCTGCACACTGCCCCAGCGGATGGCAAGTCGCCAGTCAGTTGTGCTGGCTCCCTAATGTGCTTCTGACAGCTCGCTTGTCATGGTAATTACTGCTTGTAATGTAATTAAATGTTATGTTAATGGATAAATCAGAAGTGCACAAACAAGGGAACACAGTTTTGATGACAATTCAGTTGGATGCTTTGAAAGACACAGTTACAAATGAGTCACCCAAAACTAAGCTGTCCAATTAGGTGTTGGCAAGACAAATGTAAATAATCAGGGGCAAGAAAAAGTCAGAATCTAAGTGTGACCTACTGACCACTTTACAATGTTCCTTAAAAATGGCCTCCACTTCAGAGAATCCGAGCTGGGTTCTAGGGATATCTTTCATCCCCTTATTGACATGGAGTAAACTAGGCCTTTGCAGTATAATCAAATTAAGAATGTGTGGGTTGAAAGTCATGGTGACACAGATGTAGACAGGGAGAGTGCTATGTGACAACAGCTACAGAGTGGAATGATTCGCTATAAGCCAGGATGGCCCCAAGGCTCGCTGGCTGCCGCCTAGGAAGAGGTAAGCAAAAATGCTACCCAGAGTCTCCACGGCTCAGCTGGGGCTGCTACAGTAAGTACAACAGACAAGATGTTAAAGCAACAGGCATTGTTCCTCGTGGCTCTGGAGAATGCAGCATCCAAGACCAAGGTGCCCACTGATTCAGGTCCTGAAGATGGCTCTCCACCTATTTGGAAGGGCCCCTCTCTCATTGTGTCTTCACGAGGCAAACAGGGAGATTATCTCTCCGCATCTCTTCAATAGGTTCTAAGAACCTGATGGGAAGGCTCCTACCCTATGATCTAACCACCTTCCCTCACACTGTGGGCTAGGCTTCAGCGTGCAGATGAAGGGGGGACCCAACCTTTGATCTGTAGCCTACTTACACCTTCCACAATTAGGAGGGAATGCATTTCTGGTTGTTGCTGTTCTTGTAGCCCTCATGAGCACATGTGCATGGGGCGAAGGCGGGGGGCAGGGAGAGAGAGATAGGGAGATGGGTGAGGTTATTATTGAGGCGGGATCTTTGTAGCCCAAACTGGCCTCAAACTCACTGTCTTCCGGCTGCTGCTTCCCTAGTACTGTGATTAGGTATGCATCACTACACCTGGCTCCATTTCCAGCCGTTTCTTTTTTAAATCACACTTTATTTACTAAGCGGAAGGGTGTAATGTGCCATGCTCTGTGTGTGTGTGTGTGTGTGTGTGTGTGTGTGTGTGTGTGTGTGTGTGTGGTCAGAGGACAGCTTTCAAGAGCTGGTTCTTTTCCTGCCACTATGTGGGTTCTGGATTGAATTCAGGTAGTCAGGCTTGGCAGTGAGCACTCTTACCTGCTGAGCCAACTCGCTGGTCCCATTTCTGTTATGTTAAGTCACATGGTTCATGTCATTATTTAGGGAAGTCCAAGCAATAAATGCAATGAATAAAATAAATAGGAAATACTGCTCCCCTCCCCATGTGTGTGTGTGTGTGTGTGTGTGTGTGTGTGTGTGTGTGTGTGTTGTACACATGTATGTAGTTGTCTTACTTTTCTAGTACTGTGACCATACACCATGACCAATGATACTTAAAGAAGGAAGAATTTTATTTGGTCTGTGGTTTCAGGGAGAGAGCCCCTGATGGCAGAGAGAAGGAAGAGCTGAGCGCTCACATGGTGGTCCACAACCACGAGGCAGTGGGCACACTGGGCATGGCACTAGTCTTTTGAAACCTCAAATCCTGCCCACAGTGACACACCTTTTCCAACAAGTTCACACCTCCTGATCCTTCCCAAACAGTCCCACCAACTGGAGACCAAATGTTCAAATACATGAGCCTATGAGGGACCATTCTCATCCAAACCACCATCAAAGTGATGATAGAGATGTGTGCCCATGGGGACACACGTGGAGACCAGAGTAGGACACAGCAGTTATTTCTCTCCATCACACTCTAACCAGGTCTCTTCAGAGAGTCTCTCACTGGACTGAAGCTGCCTAGGGAGCTTCTGGCTTGTCTCCACCCTCTAACGCTGCGGTTACAGGCACATACAGCCATGGCTGGCTCTTTACGTGGATGCTGGGATCCAAACTCAGGTCCTCATGATAACAGAGCAAGCACTCTTATCCACTCAGCCATCTCCCCAGTCCTAGGGTACAGAATGTCTTTTAAGGACTTCCCACTTCAATTGACTTTGTCAATGATCCTCAGCATCACTGTCTCCACGGTCCCCAAGCAAATGCTATATGCAATGATAACATGCTATATACAATGATAACATGCTATGTGCAGTGATAACAGGTGTTCTATGTGGTGATAATGGGTCAACCAGAGACTGCCACTTAGCACCCTAAATCTGATTCCTAAACTCAAGTAGGACCTTGGAAAGTCTCCCTAACTTCCCTGAGCATCAATCCTGTGGCTGTGAATCCAGTCACTCATTTGCCCATCCCACACACATTTTCTGAGCATTGCTTTCTGTTCAAGGATCTTAGAATACTAAGCAGGGCAGATGGTCTCTGCCTTCACAGACCTCGTGTGTCTTCAGTAGGAGCTAGAACCTACCAGACAGGTGCGTATGCATTAAGTGCAATGCAGTAACTAAAACCTGCAATATGATGGTAGCATGCTGGGAAGGGGGCTGGGTTGTTTTTTGTTTTGTTTTTTTTTTCCTGGGGATGGTGATGGAGATGATATTGGAGCCCAGATGATATGGTCAAGCAGCAAGTGCCAGGAGACTCAGGGCAGAGGGCAGGTCAGCAGGGTTGGGGATATGTGGCTCAGTGACAGAGTGCTTGCCTAGTATATGGCCCTAGGTTCAATCCCTAGCACAAAGAAAGAAGGGGGTTGGATAAACTAGTCAGCAGAGCTAAGAGGCTTCAAGTTGGAGCTGGTGGGCTGTGCTCAGGGTTGACCCAAAGAGAGCACAGAGTTAGGGCATAAACCCATGCTGAGATTCCCTGCTGTACCCTCACCACCTCCACAAGCCCTGGAGACCTGGACCAGTTCCCACTGTGAGGACCTCATCCTGAAACAGAGTCTCTGCTCCCATACCAAGAGGCTATGCTGGTGACTGATGGCAGGCCTCATCGCCAGCAGTGAAGGGTCACAGTATCACAGGCAAAAAGGTCTGAGTGCCTGACAATAAGGAGCAGAGGATGGCTACAGGCCAGCAGAAAAACCATGGAAACATAGGAGGATGGCCACTCCCCAAATTCTCTCTTTTGGTCTCAGGGGCCCCAGGGTACCCGACTTATGGGTGGCTTGAGGGAGACTGGACAAGATAATGTGGGTGAGTATAAGAGGACACCAGAGACAGGGTAGAAACCTGCCCAGCCAGTACCAAGGGTGGGTTCTTGATTCCAAATCCAGCTCCCAGATCAGCCTCAGAAGCTAAGCAGGGAGACCCGCATAGAATTCACCTCAAAAGGTTTATGTGACGTCGAAGTCCAAAGGTTTAACTGTAACAAAAACCTTGTAGACTGGTCCACTTGGACTACTCTGAGCCTATTCTACTCTACGATATGGGAGTATCAGGAAAGGCTAAGTTACTATAACGAAGACGCCCATGACAAGCAGATAGCTTATTGTGGAAGATCACATATCTCTCTAGCAGCAGTCAACATCCCAGATAACTGTTCCGTGCAGTGGTCCAGAGACCCCCACCACCCCACCCCACCCCCTCTCTTTGCTTTGCCCCCATCCCTTTAGGCAATGTCCTCACCACAGTCCTGTCCTTGTCCTAAGTTGCAAGAAAGTAAAAGAGTGAGCAAAAAGCTCCACCCTGTTTCATCCTAGGTTCCGTGAGGAAGGCTGGTGATGAGCTCTGGACAGAGGGACTAATAGAAGGACAGTGTACAGCCTCCAGCTAGCAGGGTTATTGTATAGTTGCAATGAGCACATAAAAACACCTCACCCCTTAACCTGTGCTCGCCATGGAGCTCGGTGCGCTGGAGCCTAGAACCTGGTGTGATATCTTCATTTCTTCACAGTCAATGAAATGTGTCCAGGGACTGGAGAGAGGGCTCAGTGGGTGAGTGCTAGCTGAGAATCATGAGGACCTAAGTTTGTATTTCCAACACCCAGATTTTTTAAAAATGGGGTGTGGCCACACATACCTGTTACCTCAGCCCTGTGTGAAAAAGAAACAGAATCCCTGGGGCTTGCTAGCTGCCAGCTTAGCTCCAAGTTTGGGGAGGAAACCCCTGTCTTAAAGGGAATATGACAAAGTGATAGATGATGAGGAATCGGCACCCAGTGTTCTCTTCTGGCCTCTGAATGTGCATAGGTATATGCACCTACATGCGCACACACGTACACACTTACACACATAATATACACACCAGCCTGGTTCACCTTATACTGCTGTGTAATAAAACACCATGACTGAGAACAATTTAGGGAAGAAAGGCTTTATTTAGCTCACAGGTTACAGTCCATCAGCAGGGGAAACCAAGGCAGAAACTCAAAGACAGAAGCTGATGCAGAGGCCGTGAAGGGGTGCTGCTTACTGGCTTACTCCCCACAGTGTGCTCAGCCTGCTTCCTTACACCACTCAGGACCACCACCCTAGGGGTAGCACCACCCACAGTCGTAAATCAAGAAAATTCCAGCAATGGCAGGAAGAACTCTGTGAGTTTGAGGTCAGCCTGGTCTACATAGTGAGTTCCAGAACAGCCAGAGCTACATAGTGAGACCCTGTCTCAAAACAAAAACACAAACAAAAACAAAAAAAAGAAAGAAAGAAAGGAAGGAAGGAAGGAAGAAAGGAAGAAAGAAAGAGAGAAAGAAAGAAAGAAAGAAAGAAAGAAAGAGCCCCCACAGACTTATCTACAAGACAATTTATTGGAGGTCCTTTCTCAGCATAGGTTCTTCTTTCCAGATAACTCTAGCTTGTTTTAAGCTGACAAAAAAATTAGCCCCACCCCCCGACACACACACACGAAGAAACCAGTCCAAAGAGGGGAGTTGGCCTGGACTGCCTAGGCTCTCCAGGAGGAAAGATAAAAAACTGTTTCCAGATTTCTGCCTGGGATCTGCAGCCCCCACACCTCACACACCTCACACTTACCTCAACTTACCTGGTTTAGTCCTACGGGGCCTGGGCAGGGATGAGATCTCAGATGACCTCCCTAGTGGATCTAGGGTTGGGAACATGGTCCTGAGAGGAGCCTGTGTCCCACAGCAGTGCCCTTCATCACTTTATGACAAGGTAGGTGTGGCTCTGGTTTCCAAGACAAGTGGCCAAGCTACTCTGTGACAGAGAGCCACACCCTTCCCCTGGGAGGGGAATAGAGCTGTGGGCAGCTGTCTCCTTGGGAGGACACAGTAGGTGGCTGAGGAGGATGTTGTGCCTGGGTTCTCTCCTCCCCGTGGGCTCACTCCTCCTCCTCCTCCTCAGCCCTGAGGCCCGGGGAGAATACGGCGTGGTCCGCATCGTGTCAAAGAATTGGAGCAAGGACTATTGTGTCTTGTACAGCTCCGACTACGTCACTCTACCCCGGGACCTGCACCATGCCCCACTCCTGCCTCTGCATGATGACACCAAGACACCATGGTGTCCAGATGAGGACTCCTTCCACCAGGCCCAGGACAGCGCCCCTAGACAGCGAGCCCTCCACCAGACTACTACCATGGTGATGCGTGGTAACTGCAGCTTCTACTCCAAGGGCTGGCTGGCTCAGGGCCAAGGTGCCCATGGGCTGCTCATTGTGAGCCGGGCCAGCGATCAACAGTGTTCAGACACCATCTCCAAGCCCCAGGACCCCAGCAAACCCCGGCCTGCCCTCACCATCCCAGTGGCTGTGCTCCGCTATACTGACCTGTTGGACATCCTCAAACACACTCACGGTGACACCAATATCCGTGTAGCCATGTACGCTCCCCTGGAGCCAATTATCGACTATAACATGGCAGTTATCTTCATACTGGCTGTGGGCACTGTTGCTGCAGGTGGCTACTGGGCTGGCCTGATGGAGTCAGACCAACTGCAGAGGCACCAGGCCCGAGGAGGAGGGGGGTTTGGTGGTCACATTCAGCCACTAGCGGGGATAGCTGAGCGGTTCCAGAGGGCCCGGGAAGGCGAGGATGATGAAGATGCGTCTGTGGATTTTACACCAGCCATGACGGGCGCTGTGGTCACCATGTCCTGCTCCATCATGATTCTGCTCTACTTCTTCTATGACTGCTTTGTCTACGTCATGATCGGAATCTTTGGTCTGGGTGCCAGTACTGGCCTCTACAGCTGCCTGGCACCCATAGTGCACCACCTGCCCCCATGGCAAAGCCAATGGGCACCACCTGACCGCCGGGCTTATATGAAGTTGCCATTACTACTGCTGGCAGGCCTGTGTGCCATGGTGACTCTTCTCTGGGTCATCTACCGCAATGAGGACCGCTGGGCATGGCTCCTGCAGGACACCTTGGGTGTGGCCTACTGCCTTTTTGTGCTGAGGCGGGTGCGGCTGCCCACGCTCAAGAACTGCACCTCCTTCCTGCTGGCCCTGCTGGCCTTCGATGTCTTCTTTGTCTTCGTCACACCCCTCTTCACCAAGACTGGCGAGAGCATCATGGTGGAAGTGGCCTCAGGCCCAGCAGACTCCTCAAGCCATGAGAGACTGCCCATGGTGCTCAAAGTGCCCCGACTGAGCTTCTCAGCCTTGACGTTGTGTGACCAGCCTTTCTCCATCCTTGGCTTTGGTGACATCGTTGTCCCTGGCTTCCTGGTAGCCTACTGTCATCGCTTTGATGTGCAAATCCACTCTCGCCAGGTCTACTATGTGGCCTGCACAATGGCCTATGCCATAGGTCTGCTGGTCACCTTCATTGCCATGGTCCTCATGGAGATGGGCCAGCCTGCTCTGCTGTACTTAGTGTCTAGCACCCTGCTTACCAGCCTTGCTGTGGCTGCCTGCCGCCAAGAGCTTACCCTTTTCTGGACTGGCCAGGGCAGAGCAAAGATCCCTGCCGGGCCTGTGGCAGAGCCCTCCACTGCTTCCGTGGTAAGCTCCAAGCTGAAGCTGGAGGGTGTGACAGATTCCCATAGAACCAACGGGTTTGAGGAGGCCACCGACCAAGAGCCAAGGGACTTAGACAGCAACCTTGGGGAGGACGTGTCAGAGATGGTCACCCTCTCTGAGGACGAAGCCACAAGTCCAGAGGGCCACAGTGAGAGCTCTGAAGGCTGGATTGATGCCAACTTGGGTCCTGGGGAACTACCCCCTAGTTCCCCCATGGCCCTGGAGGAGCTGATGCCTCTGGCCATGTTGATACCACTGATCCCACCAATGCCACCCCCCTCGGAGCTGGGCCACATCCACACCCAAGCTCAGGTCCACGATGCCAGTCTGCCCTGGATGGGGCTGCACAGGAGAAAGGGCTTGAGAGTGAAGAAGTGCCCATCAACCCAAGCTCCCCTATGAACAGAGCTCCCCAGGATCTGGACCTCCCAAAGGACTTCCAGAACACTGAACAGCAACGCCAGGCAGGATAAGAGCTCGGGCATTAGAGAAACTCCCTATCTTCCTCTGGAGTCTCTTTGCTTGTTAGGATAACAGTAGCGTGACTAAGTCTATGTAAAGTTGGGAAGGTCCCTGTGGGCTGGTGGCACCTCCAAATTGTGCAGAGGGGAAACTGGGGCTCAGGGAGGTCACGTGACTCACACACGTCCACTCAAGATTTGCCTCCCCCGCTCCAGAGTTCCCTGGGCAGCTACTTGCCCTTTCTCTGCCTGCCTGGCTCCTTGAACCAAAACTCCCAACCCCTTTATCTGGCACATAGCTACCTATACCATTTCCTCCACCTCTAATGTCAATACCCCATTATGGCTTCTTGATCCCTTCACATTCTCTTCATCTCTATTTGCCCTTGCTGTTCCCACTAACTGGATGCCTTTCCTGTCACAGAAAGACCCCAGCCCTAGGAAATCATGAGGCTTCCTTCCAAACTCAGCTCACATGGGCTTGCTGAACCTCTCAGCTCAAGGCCCAGGCATCAACACTCAGCCCCATCCCTGAGACACTGAATATGCCCCTGCTGTGTGCCTCCTGAGGTGGAGGAGGAGGCATAGGAGGAGGACCCTGTCTTCCAGAAGAAGAACAG
Organism: Onychomys torridus; assembly: GCF_903995425.1. Lineage (NCBI taxonomy): Eukaryota > Metazoa > Chordata > Mammalia > Rodentia > Cricetidae > Onychomys > Onychomys torridus. Next base: position 92,092,066 of record NC_050450.1, read on the forward strand.
GAGTATAAGGCAGGTAACAACTTAAAGCCAGGGGTGCAGAGAGCTAGGCTGAGATGAAAAGCTTTACAGACCACGTGCCAGTTGCAACTGGCTCTGAGTAATGACAGGGGTCTGCAGAACTCAGAGCTCCCATCTGCAAATGTGGCTTACAGTACTGTGTCCTCTGAAGCAGGGGCATTGGCAAGATGAACTCCTTAGGACTCCACAAGGTTTTTGACCATGTGGTGTGTTTAAAAGCTGTTTGATCAGAGCAGCTAGACCATAGAATGAGAGAAGGTCTTCTGAAAGAGGCCCTGTTGGGGTGGAGGGAGGTGGTCATGTCCCAAGGGGCAGTGCTGCAAAGTTGTCAGTCATAGAGCTAGAGATCTCAGCTCCATACTGACTTAGAGTGTGTCACTTAGTGGAGACTGACCCCCTCCATGCTCAACTTGCTTATCTGTAGCATGGGATGAGCAGGATGCTCTAGTGTGGGACTGTCGATAGGTTTGAAACGGTGTCTGTCTGGTGGCCAATATCCAGCAGGGAGGAAGAGCTGTAGGCTTCCCTCCATCCTTCTCTCACGAAGTGCTCTGATCTTGTTCATACCAGTGTACCCATAACTCTTTGGTTTTCTTGTCCTCTGGAGTAGAGTCCAGCTTTGTGAGGGCGAGGACTTTGTCCTCTCTGTTCATAAGTATATTTCTGAGCCAAGGACAGAGCCTGATACGTCATAAGTATTTAGTTTCTGTTTGCTGGATGAAGGAAGGGAGGGAGGGAGGGACGGACGGATGGACGGACGGAGGGACGGAGGGAGGGAGGGAGGGAAGAAGGAAATCAGGAAAGAAGGAAGGAAGGATTAGGCACTGATCTCATTTAAACTGTAGAGGACAGCATGTTTCCATGAAGAAATACCCCGTGGCTAGGCCTCTTTCTTGGAGTTTGGTCAGAGTGGACAGGCATCTCAGAGCTCCACTTTCAGGGAAGAAACACTTCACAGCAAACAGTGGCTTCAGACCCAGCTGGACAGGATGCAGTGAGGCACTCAAGCCAGGACTCTGACCTGAGGCATTGGCAGACCCTCCCACTGCGGCCAGTGGCCATCTGGCCTGGCCAGAGGGGCCGCCATAGGTCCTGGCTCATCCCCAGCCCGGGCAGCCTCCCCACTGCTGCCCTGCGTCACTGGCCCCATGGGGCAGGCTGTACCCCTGCCAGGCCTGAAAGGAAAGGCTGGACAGAGTTCAGACCTCAGCCCCCTCAGTCTTGAGTGGGAGGCAGGCAGGAAGCTTCCTCTCCCGGGCATGTGCAGCAGGAAGCTCTGAAGATGCCAGCCACACAGGTGTAACAGTGATGGGGTGGACTCAGGCCTTCAAGGAGCAGAGCCTCAGGTGGGTCAGGACGGGGCAACTAGCCGTCCTTGTTTACCAGAGTCCAGGTGAGCAGGAACAGTTCATAGATCAGAATTTGCTTAGTATGTGCTGTTGGGACATCGAAATGGCCACAGGGATTCAGAGAACAGACCTGTGCTAGAGTTAACCCAGTGTCCCGGATACTCCAGTGCAGCCATATCTCAGCTCCTCACTGGAAAAGTATTCCTGTCTATGAAAACCCAGGTCCCCTGGGCTCAGCCCTCTATCCCCATCCCACCCCACCTCACCCCCAGAATGCCATGGGGAAGCTTTGGTATGAATAACCCAAGCTCCAGAACTCACTATGGACTGGCTCCCCACCCCACCCCTGCTCACCTTGCTCCCTGCCCTCACTTCCCAAAGGCCAGGCCTCTCCTAGGACTCCTGAGCCCCATTTCTGGGATCCCAAGCTAAGGCAAAGGATGAGTGTGACCTGCAGAATGATCTAGATTCCCTGCTTGCACCTGCTGAGCTGCTGTGCCCTGGAGAGCTGGGAAGGGGCAGGAGAGGCCCAGGACCTTTTTTTTTTCCTATCAAGAATATACCACATGGGGCTGGAGAGATGGCTTAGAGGTCCTGAGTTCCCAGCACCCACATGGTGGCTCACAACCATCTGTAATGAGATCTGGCGCCCTCTTCTGTGTACATATTAAATAAATAAATCTTTTAAAAAAAGAATATACCACTGCAACCAAGTCTATAGCAGGAATCTTAAAGAGTCTTATTAATAAAATCAAACCTAAGGCCAGGTATTGGGGTGAATGCTGGAAGATCAGAGAAGCAGAACAAGCCGCAGTTTCCTTGCCAATTCCTCAGCTGATCCTGTTTCCTCAGACTGGATGCCTCCCAGCTGAACTAACTGTGCTGCTCAAAAACCTAAAAGCTTAACCCACTCTAGTTCCTGGTTTTCACACCTTATATACCTTTCTGCTTTCTACCATCACTTCCTGGGATTAAAGGTGTGAGTCACCATGCCTGGCTGTTTCCAGTGTGGCTTTAAACTCCCAGAGATCCAGATGGATTTCTGCCTCCCAAGTGATAGGATTAAAGGCATGTGTGCCACCATTTTCTGGCCTCTATGTCTATCTAGTGGCTGTTCTGTTCTCTGACCCCCAAAAAGTTTATTAGGGTGCACAATATTTTGGGGGAACACAATATCACCACACAGGTCTAGGCAATGACTCCAAGTAGATGATGCAGACTGGGGTGTTTAGGTACAGACACACAAACTCAGCTGCATATCAGGTACTCAGTCGGGGGATACATTTGAAAAATAAGAGTTCCTGGGCCCCAGGTTCTGACCTAGTGTATCTATGGATTTAAAGGGTTCCACCGCTGATCAGAATTAGGCCCTGGTCCCTCTGTGAATCTGAGCTAGCACTAGGTGGGAGGACATAGACGAAAGCTCAAGGTACAGAACCTGGGGCAGCCTCCAACAAGCCTTGGTATATACTTCCAGCCAGCTCCTCATAGATTCATGCCCTGCCAGGGCCCTAGACCCAGAAGTCCATGCCCAGAAGCTCAGGCTCCACTCGGCTTTACTGGCCAATCCTTGGGCAGGAGGAATTGAGTCAGATTCACCCACCCACCAATCAGTTTTTTATCCATGCCCTATAATCTAGATAATTCTGACACCAAGGCAAAGGCTAATTTTATCTGTTCATTGGGCTTAATACATCACAGGTGCTCAAGAAAGCAGTTGTCAAATCAATTGTGGGGTAGAAGAATGCTCCCCTTGGCTAGCTGGGACTATGGGGACATAAAATATTTTTACCCCCCTGACAGGACAAAGTAACTGCCTGGCCTGGCATTTGTGTTCAGCGTTACCATCTGGGAGTGATCGGAACCCTGTGGTTGGCAGTCAGAAATCTCAGTGTTGCGGTTGCCACTCTTGAGTGGCTCTGTTCCTCCTCCTCAGAGGCCTCCTCCTATGTGCCTGCCCCACCGCACTTTGCAAGTCTGCTTTCTAGGGCTTGTCCTCAGGAGCTGTACCAAGCCACACCCTTCCAGAGCAGCCTAGAGCTGGCAGAGTCCACCCAGAAGACAAAGAGACAGGATGCTGCACATGTGCACCCACACACATCTGTACTACACTATGGGCTTGTACACACACACACACACACACACACACACACACACACACATCATACATTCATGCTATGTTATGTGTACTTGTACAGATACACACACACACACATCATACATTCATGCTATGTTATGTGTACTTGTACAGATACACACACGCACGCGCACACACACACACACATGCTCCCTAGTGCACACCTTACACACACACACACACACACACACACACACACACACACACACACACACAGGCTCTAACCTGTTCGTCTGAGTCGATCCTTCTCACTAGGCCTTTCCTAGTTTATGCACAGTTGGAGGCTCTGAAGATGTCTGTGTGAGCACGTAGGAGACACCAAGCCCTGGCACGTGGAAAACAAGCTGACGGCCAGGCAAGAGTGGCATGGGGGCTTAGCCACTTGCACTTTTTGTGGCCTTTGCTTGGCTCGCAGGGGGCAGGCCTGGGTGATGGATTCCCCAGATTTAGCCCCTCCCACTTCCCTGGATATGGGCTCCACTGAACCTCTGCTTCCTTGAGAATCCAGCCCTGTAGAACTGGAGGAGCCAGGGCAAGACTAAGACTCCAGCTGGCCCATTTCCGTGTGGGGCTGCATCTGCTTTCCCCTGGGGCCTCATTTAATCCCAGTCAGTGCTCCATAGGTCTTGGACTTGATTCTTTTAATGAGTTTGGTGATAGATTTCTGGATTCTCCAGCAGAGAGCGAGCGAGGACCTGTGGAAAGATCTGGTTCACATGAGGAAAGGAAAGCTCAGAAAGAGCCAGCGCCTACCTGTAGTCACAGCAGAAAAAGGACTCAGCTCCAGGCTCCTGCCTCCCAGTCCAACGCGTGGAATCAATTCCTGTCCTCAACCTCCTCCCCTCCTCCTCCTCCTCTGGAAACATATGCCTCTCCCACTCCAGGAAAACTCTGGGTCCATTGCTCCCTTCCCTCATTCCCTCAACAGACATGGACACCACCAGCCCCGCGTTCTCAATGAGACGTTCTTCACTTGATGAGGTATGGTATACCTCAGGCACCTCCCCAGCTAGGGAGAAAGGGGGGAAGCAGTTGAACCTGTCTTCCCAACCTGATCTTAAAGCCAGCATCACTTTTGTTTACCATGAGACTTTGGACAAGTGAGGCCTTCCCTCTGAACCTGCCTTCTCCTCCATAAAGTGGACTGATAACACCTACCTGCCTTGCTTAAGTTTAATGCATGCAGACACACAGCTAATACTTGCTGCATGCTTGGAACAGCTCAGAATGACAGGTGGTGTGTCATACACCATCCAAGTTAGAAGGTTTCCTAGACAGCATCCTCTTCCCTGGAGGCAGTGTGTGGATGGTCTGGGGTGTTGCTACCAGGAGGAGGCATTGCTGTGGCTTACCAGAACAACCAGACCATTTGCTCCATTTAGCCTTCCACTCTATGTTTGTGTGCTCCTGTGCTGACACCTGCTGGTCAATGTGCATGCAAGCAGGCTCCGGAATGATTCCATAGGGTGAACTGCTGTGGTGTTCCCAGTTGGTCAGGATTGACCCTTTAGGATCTGATTTGTGAGGGAGTGAAACTAGCCTGGGAAAAGCATTCTGGTTCTGAGAGGAAGTAATTACAGCACAGCCTCAAGAAGAACACGTAAAGACGATCTCCACATGGGTGTCACCCACACACCACAGTGAACCAGTGTTCTTGAGAGGGATGGGCTTCTCCACAATGCCTGCCCTAGTGTGCACACATCCAAACTCATAAGAACTAGTCTGTTTCAGTAGTTAATTTTGTTTCTAAACTCCCATGTTGCTGTTGTTTGAGACAGGATCTGGTCTTGAACTGACAACTCTGAAGTGTCAGGATTCCAGATGAGAGCCCCACGCAGTATTTTCAAGTGCATGACCTATCTTTGTACCTCTGGCCTGGGAACTCTCATTTGGAGTGTTTCCTGATATGAGAGTCTGAGAGAGAGCCAAAATCTCACTCCTGGCCCCTCCTAGGATGACCCCACCCACAAAATGACTAAAAGAGGGTCTCAAAATCATGGTGATCACAGAGACCTTCTAGAACTTTCCAGAGGTGCAGACACAGAGAGATCACAGCCTGCCCAAGGTCACCTGGCCACCCATCCCCATGGGGCAAAGTGCTGTCCATTATAATCTGGGTTTTCCTTTCTCTGGGACTGGCACGCAGTCACTTGCACATCTTCCTTGGAGAAATGTTTGTTCAAACATTTTGCCCATTTTGAATCAGGTTATGGTAAACTACAGTACCAGGCACATAGATCTGATGATTTTTTTTCCAGAGAACTAGAGATGTGAAAATCTTTAAAGCCCACAATGCACTTTACTAAATTACTCTTCAAATCACGTGTGCCGATTTCTTCTCTCATGAGCTAAAGCATGGAAGAGACGGGAAGTTAGCTCTGCTAACTTGGTGTGATGGGAAGTGTATCAGTCTTAGTTTGTATGTCTCAAAGCTCCTGTGAGGCTGAACTTCTACTTCAGTATTCTGGTATGTTAAGGGAACATTCCTCATTCCGGAGCTTGGAGTATCTGGTCAATTACTGTCTCCTGCAAATCTTACCCTGAGAAACTCTTTGGGATCTGTCACATCCTTTGCACTGTTAAAGCCATAGATGGAAGGAGGAAGGGGGCCTGGAGAGAGGTTGGACCACAGGTACCAAGTTACAGATGGTATTCTTTGGCACTGAGGGTAACTACATTAATAATAGATTGTATATTTCCAAATAACAAGAAGAATCTCCAAACGTTCTCATCACAGTGAAATGATAACTGAGGTGATAAGTATTCTGCTAATGACTCAAACTTGATCATTTACACATCATATGCATGTATCCGAACACCATACAGACCTCTCATAAGCACATGCAATTACATTTTCAATTTTTTAAAAATATAAAGCCCAGCTGGGTGTGATGGCACACACCTTTAAGCCCAGCACTCAGGAGAGAGAGGCAGGCACATCTCTATGAGTTCAAGGCCAGCCTAATCTACAGAGCAAGCTCCAGGCCAGCCAGGACTATGTAGTGAGAACTTGTCTCAAAACAAACAATGGTGTGAAGCCCATTTCTAGATGCCCATCCCATTTCCTGGGGCATTAGGTGAAGCGTGATTCTAATTAGTCTTAACAATAAAAAGCTAGAGTCAGCTATTGAGGGTGAGAGCTAAAAGATCAGAGAAGCAGAGCAGTAGTCGCTAGAAACTTCTTACTTCTACAAAACCTCAGACCGAATGAGGGGCCAAGATCCTGTCTCCACCTGCCAGCCCTGTTTCTCTTTTAGACTGGTTCAATCTCATGTAGCCTAGGGTGGCCTTGAGCTCCTGATCTTCCTGCTTCCTTCTCACAAGCACTTGGATTAAAGGTGCGTGCCACCACTGCCTGGCCTCTATGGTTAACAAGTGGCTTAGCTCTGCCCTCTGATCTCCAAGCAAGCTTTATTCGTCAGAACACAAACAAAGCATCATAGAACAAGTAGGATTCTTGTTAAAGAAAAGAATACAGCTAACGTCTGCTATGTCCCTCCAATGCTTGCCCAACAAGTCAGTTCCCACCCTTTAGCCTGGGGTTTAAGGTCATCCAGGATCCATCTCTTGCCCTGGCCAAACTGACCTCCCAGGAGCCCCTGAGGATGGGGGTGATTCTTATCTGGGTCTTAAGCACTCACCTTCCCCATACCCATGCTTTGCTGTTCCTCTAACCCAGAACTTTATCCTATTTCCCACAATGAACCTCCACTGAGCTGCCGCCAGTGTCTGCCAGTCCCCCTGTGCTGGGTACTGTCCAAGGTCCTGGAGAGAACTTGAGACAGGATCCCCAACTGAGAGGGTCTCGCGGAGGAAGGCAGGTGGGTGGGGTGGAGAGCACAGGCATCTCTCTCCTCTCTGCTTTTCTCTTCCTCTCCCCATCCCTCTTCCTCTCCTCCTCCTCCTCTTCCTCCTCCTCCCCTTCCTCCTCCTCCTCCTTCTTCACTGTCTCCTTTTCTCTCCAGAGTCTGGTAGCCCAGTCTAGCCTCAAATTCTCTGGGTAGCCAGCCAAAGATGACCATGGACTTTTTATCTTCCTGCTTCTGCCCTTATTCCCAAGGTTCTGGGATTATAGGTATGAATCACCTCACTTGGCTATGCTTAAACTCAGCCTTTGTGCATACAAGCACTCTAGCAACTGAGCTACATCTTCAACATTTTTATTCTTATCTTTTAAAATGGGAGACGGTGCTGCTCAAGCTGGCCTCCAACATCTGGGCTCAAATCATCCTTTAGAACTCAGTTTCCCTAGGAGCTAGGACTAACAGGTATGTGCCACCATATATGTCTATACTAGTGCATTCTGATAAGGTCCCTTTGGAGGCTGACCATGGAGTCCTAAACCTGTAATCCCAGCACTTGGGAGGAAAAGACAGAAAAGTATCCAATTTGAGGTTAATCTGAGCTATGTAGCAAGAATCTTTCTTTAAAAAGAAATGTGAGATGGTTCAGTTTACCATACAAATCTGGTGACCTGAACTTGATGCCAGAATTTACATGTTCTCCATGGTACATATGCCCCTTACACATCATACATAATAATAATAATAATAATAATAATAATAATAATAATAATAATAACAATAACAATAACAATAATAATGAGGAGGAGGAGAAGAAAAAGAATTCAAATAGAAAGAAAATAAACCCTTTTTTCATCAAGGAATAGAAACTTCCTCAAAGGAACTCAAGCAAAATAGCCAAGGAGAAAGACACAGAAGTCTCACAGATCCAGGACAAACAGCCCAGGCTGAGCTTGTGGCCTTTCCATGCTGCGGCTTCTGTGTGCCTCCACTACCTTCCTCTGCCCTCACTAAGCTAGTTGGCCCTCTCATTTTGCTTTTGATCCATGGAGGAGGTATTGGCCCTGACTCCACATCCCTGCATCTCGGTCTAGGGGTCACCACCAAGGGCAATGGAGTTTATACAAATGGAGTTTATTCGACCATTCAGAATCCCAAGAGAATGATTCTGCCTGGCTTCAATTTACCATTCGGCCAGGCTTGTAACCCTGACTGTAGGTAGATGAGTCTTTGGGCCCTTGCCTCCTGGATCTGCCTGAGGTCAACCACCGACGCTGAAGAGAGGTCAAGAAGAGCAAGGTTAGATGGTATGAAAGTGGTTCCAGCCCCAGGTAATTCATGTGCATAACAATTCTCTAGCTGCGGAGAGTAGGGGTTCTGGAAATATGGTCCTTGATCCAGCAGCCTCAGCACTGGCTGAAATTTTGTTTAAAATGCATATTCCTAGGCCAGGCCCAGCCCTGCTAAGTCTAAAACTTGAACTATGTTGCAGCCCATTGGATGATTATATGTGCACCAGAATGGAAACATCATTACTCTAGAGCAGAGGCCGACCGATCTTACTGAAAGGGGCTCAGACGGTAAAGACCTCGGGCTTTGCTTTCTCCTTTGAAGCCCCTGGGTGTGTCTTAGGGTTTCTGTTGCTGTCGAGGGACACCATGACCACAGCAACTCTTACAAAGGAAAACATTTGATTTTGTGGTTCACAGTTCAGAGGTACAGTCCATTATCATCATGGCAGGACATAGTGGCATGCGGGCAGACACCGTGTTGGAGAAGGAGCTGAGTTTTACATGTTGATCTGCAGGCAACAGGAAGTGAACTGACTCACTGGGCATGGCTTGAGCATATATGAGCCCTCAAAGCCCGCTTTCACAGTGACACACTTCCTCCAACAAGGCCACACCTACTCCAACAAGACCACACCTACTTCAACAAGGCCACACCTACTCCAACAAGACCACACCTACTCCAACAAGGCCACACCTACTCCAACAAGGCCACACCTACTCCGACAAGACCACACCTACTCCAACAAGACCACACCTACTCCAACAAGACCACACCTACTCCAACAAGACCACACCTCCTGATGGTGCCACTCCCATTGGGGGCCATTTTCTTTCAGACCACCTGGGGTGTAATGCCTAAGCAGCCATACTCAACAGATAGCAAAGATCTAGCAAACACAGCAGGCAGGATTCTCAGTGAGCCCACCCACCCACCAGTGTCTTTGACCCATGTAAGGCTCTCCCTCTTGGGTGCAAGCCAGAATCTGGCCATGAAATGATGCCTCCCCAGTGACCAGATTACACCACGTGCAAAGTGAAGACATTTCACAGAAACAAGACAAGTCCTTAGCCAGCTGCCTCTGAGAGAAGCAAAGAAGAGATTGTCCCATGTGTGCTTCGGGGTTTTGTTGTTGTTGTTTGGTTGGTTGGGTTTTGTTTTGGTTTGGGTTTTTTTGTTGTTGTTGTTGTTGTTTGTTTGTTTGTTTTTTTCGAGACAGGGTTTCTCTGTAGCTTTGGTGCCTGTCCTGGACTAGCTCTGTAGCCCAGGCTGGCCTCAAACTCACAGAGATCCACCTGCCTCTGCCTCCCGAGTACTGGGATTACAGGCGTGTGCCACCACCGCCCGGCGAGACAGGGTTTCTCTGTGTAACATTCCTGGCTGTCCTGGAACAGGCTGGTTTTGAATTCATTGAGATCCACCTGCCTCTGCCTCCCAAGTGCTGGGATTAAAATCATGAGCTACCACTGCCTGGCTTTGATTAGGTGCGTTCGTTAAAGAGAGTTTAGAGCTGGAATGGCTCAGTGGTTAAGAGCAGTGACTGTCTGGGACCTGGGTTCTAGTTCCAGCACCCACACAGTGGCACACAACCACGGTGTGGAATGTCTTCTAGCCTCTGTGAAAGACCAGGCATACACATGGTGCTCAGACATCCATGTAGGCAAAACAACCATACACAAAAAATAAAACAAAATAAAGAGAGTTTAGAGGTAAGAGACAGTAACCCTTAAAGATGAGCAAAGTGTCACCTTGAGAAAGGGTCTGTGGAGGGGACAAAGAGTGACTTCCAGACAACAGCGGGGCATGGGGCCCTTAGTCCTTGCCCACAGAATTCAAACGATCTAACCACCAGAGTGTGCTGGGAGAGACTATGGTCACCCTGGGATCACAGGCCAAGTGGAAACCTTGATTCGGCCTGGTGAGATGCTGGGTAAAGGACCAACCTACTCTACCACCTGGCCCCTGATTCTCAGAAACCACAAGTTAGTACATGAGTTAGAATCACTCTGCAGCAATAGAAAAGTCACTCACCGTGGCTGTGCTCTGACAAGATTTTATGAAAGCAGATGGTAGGATGGGCGAGCAGTTTGCTGAACCCAGTCTGGAGGCACGGTGTGAGAAGTGCTATATCATATATGAGCAAACAATCCGAACCCAAGAGCTACACAGAGAACTGGACTACTCAAGAGGCAAGAGAAGGGACAGCCTGGTGCTGCTCAGTTTAGGCTCTTGGCCCCTGAGATGAGGATAGGAAGGGTGGTTATCTGTTTCCTACCAGACCTGTGGTAATGGAGTTTCCTAAGCCACACATGAGTCATGGCATGCGGAAATCCCATGCAGCCACCAGTCTGGAGGAAGGGCTGTGAGTTGATCATGGGGAACCAAGGCTAGGCTCTGTAGGTGAGGTGCAAGAGGCAAGACTGGAGACCACATACAAACGATATTCCCACCTTTGTCCAGAACAACGAAAGGATACGTAAGACACTTTTGACAGCGGATTGTCTCTGAGATATGGGGCTCAGAGGCAGTAGGTGGCTGGCTTTCCCCACAAGTGCCCCATCTTAGTCATATAACATTCCGTGAACTCCAAACACAGCATAATACAGTGCTACACTTAATGTTTTTAGACAGGGTCTCCCGACTGAGGCTTGTCTCGGAATTTACTATATGGTCAGACTGCCTTCCCCCACCCAAAAGTTCTAGGGTGATGGGTATGAGCTGCCATGCCAGGAAAAAGGTTGGGGGCGGGGTCTATAAAGATGAGTCAGATTGCAAAGCTGTCTGTTGCACAAGGCAGGAGGCCCAAGTGTGATATCTACAGCCCATGTAAAGGTGGCAGAGTACCAACTGCCCAGCTGGCCTTTGATTTCCACACATGTGCTGTGGCGTACATGTGGACACACTCACACATCATGAACACACACATTAATAAATAAAGAGGGTGGGTTTCTTTGGTTTTTGTTTGTTTTGTTTTGTTTTTTTATTTTGTTTTGTTGTTTGTTTTTTATATTTTTCCTGTGGTGCTGGGAATAAAACCCAAGACTTTGCACATACAGGCAAACGCTCTACTTGTTAATGTCTTCTAGACTTTAGATTTCCATTTTTTTTGTTGTTGTTTATTTATTTGTTTGGGGGTTTAGTGGTTTTGTTTGTCTGGTTTTTATTTGTTTATTTGAGACATGGTCTCATGTATCTCAGGCTGATCTCAAATTTGCTGTGTAGCTGAGGATGATCTAACTTCGGATCCTCCTGCCTCCTCCACAAGTGTGAGGCTAACCAGCGTGTACCAACACACCTGGTTTTATGAGGTACCAGGGATCAAATCCGGCTTCATGCACACCAAGCAAGCACTCTTGACAACTGAGCTAGACCGCCTAACCCCACCTGATGTTTCCCCCTGACAAAGGTCACCGTGTTGCCTTGGAGATGGAGTTCATTCCTTCTGGATGCTTCCCTTCTTTCTGTGGTGCTTCCCACAGTACTGGGTGGCTCAGATGTGGGAGGCTGGCAGCCATATTTTCACTTGGCATTGACTGGAAAAGGAACCACATTTTCTGGGTTTGGTTGTTCGGTTGGGAGCCCACCTTGCTGGTCTGAGGTATGGCTTCAGTGAATGAGCAAAGGTCAGATGGGTGATGAGGGGACAGGGGTTGACCAATGAAGTCCCGTCCGCCCCCTCACATGCCCACATGGCCTAGTAGTCACCTATGTGGACCCCAGAAGCTCCTTGTTTGCCTGTTTGAGCTGCTGTAACAAAACAACACTTTTAGGCTTGGGAGGCTTAGAGGCAGCAGATAGTTATTTCTTACAGTCTGGGGAGTGTGAAGAGCAGATGAAGTCTTGAGTGAATGCGCATCGTTGACATGAACACAGCCAAGTCACAGATGCCAATGCCTTACACCCACGGAAATGGCAAAGCCTTCATCCAGTCTGAATACAGATGTTGACAGTGTACAATGTATGCAGAAATATCTATGGCAACTTCCTCTTCCTGGATGACAGAGCCTGACACTGCTCCCCTACAGAGACCACCTACTGAGTGTAGCTAGCCTGCCTCCTGCAGTACATAAATACACTTGGTTCCCAGACTGCTGGCACATCTCATCAGAGAGCATACAGCTCTCCCGTATCCGAGGGCTTTCTTCCTTCCTTCCTCCCTCCCTCTCTCCCTCCCTCCCTTCCTCTCTCTCTTTCTTTCTTTCTTCCTTCCTTTCTCTCCTTCTTTCTTTCTTGTTTGTTTATTTATTTATTCCTTTTTTGGTTTTTGAGACAGAATCTCACTATGTAGCCTTGGCTGACCATACAGACAAAGCTGGCCTCAAAATCACAGAGAGATCTACCTGCCTCTGCCTCCTGAATGATGAGGTTAAAGGCATGCAGCACATCCCACTGGATGGTGAGTTTTAATGCCATCATTGGCTCCTACCAGTTTCTTGTGGTTACCATGACAGCTGGCAATTCCAGACATCAGAAATCTATTCTCAGTCTGGAGATCAAGTGTGAAGGGCAGGTTCTGGAATGGCTGTGTGCCCTCTGAGAGGTCTCAGGTAACTCAGGGTCTAGTGACCCCAAGGTCCTATTGCTTGTGGTTGCATAGGCTCAAGGCCCTTCTCCTATATCCTGTGACCTCCTCCTATCCCTTGGGAGCGTTTTAATGCAGTGAGAGTAGGAAGAAGGGTCTCACATAGCCCAAACTGGCACTGAACTTGCTGTATAGCTGAGAATGATCTTCAACTCCTGATTCTCCTGCTTCTACCTCCCAATGCTGAGATTACAGGCACACACCATCACACCCAGTCTGTGCAGTGCTGGGGGTCAAATGGGACTTGTGTATGCTAAGTAAACATGCTACCAACTAGCTCCTTTCCCAGCCCCACTCCCCTGGGTCAGGAGGCCACCTCTGCCTGTCTCTCAAGCTTGGCTTTAGAACCACATGGGTAATCTAGGACAAACTCCTCCAGAAGTTCTTAAGCTACATCTGCAAAGACCCTTTTAGCCAGATAAGGTCCCATTTTCAGCTTCTGGATGGACATCTCTAGGGGGAAGTGGCCATGCAACTGACTATATCATCCTTCCGATCAAAAGCACGGGCCCCACTGGGGACCAATGATGTCCTGTCTCATCTCCATCTTTAGCAGAGCTACAGTGATAAGATGCTTAGTTAACCCCATATCAGAGCCAGAGAGAACCTCAAAGAAACCAGGTGGGGTTCCTGGGATGCCTCTGCTCCTGCCCACAGCAGTGCCCACACCCACCACTTCCTGCTAAGCAGTGCCCACACCCACCACTTCCTGCTGGGTTTCAGGGCTGTGGCTAGGAGATGAGATAATGCCCTCAAAGGGGAGTCAAGCATCTTGAATGGCATCCTGGGGATTACAGGGCTGGTGCTCTAAGATGCACAGCCCCCTCCTGCAGCTTCCGCTCTGCTGGTGTAGAAGGTTTTCCTAGTGCCAGGATTGCAATTAAGAAGGAGACCATCCGCCAAATGGTGCATTCTGGGGCCTCAGCAGCAAGCTTTCTATGCAGCTTGTCTCCGCCAAGAGAGAGAGACTTCCCAGAAAGCTAGAAAGCAAGCTGCATCCAGACAAGACCCCGGCCAGATGCCCTCTGGGGTCATTAGGTCAACAATAGTGAATGACACATGGGCCCAGCAGTCCTGGTCTGCTGTGCTTGAGGGACACCGGTAAGAATGAAGTCTGTGACAGCTGGGGTCTCTGCACAGGGCAAGAGAAAAGGGAAGACCAAGGAGAACGGGACAGATGTGGGTGGCAGGAACGGAACGGTAGACTAGACTTGGGCTCTCTTCCTAGCTAGGCTGCTAATTAGCTGTGTGATCTAGGAAATTTTTACAGAACCCTTAGGATTCGTAAGAAAAAGACAAAGGATCCAAGAGGGGGGGAATGGAAAAAGAGTCTGAACAGGCATTTTGCAGAAGAAATACAGATGGTCCAAACACACGCAAAAAGATGGCTGATCTCCCTAGTAAAGAAAGAAACAGATTTTGAACAGCCAGAACATAAGTGAGGAATTTGGTGGCATCTGACTCAAAACCCCAGTGAATAGCAGCATTGATTTCTTAGTTTTGATCTTTCTCTCTTCTTTATTGTTTTAAGATAGGTCTAATCACAGGGCGAGGCTGACCTAGAACTCACTGTGTAGTCAAGACTGATCTCAAACTCAAAGCAGTTCTCCCCTCAGCCTCCTGGGGGCAGGAATTAGAGGGTGTAAGGTTCTTGTCGTTGGTTGGTTGAGATTTGTATTTGGTTTTGATTTTTCTTTTGTTTTGTTTGTTTGTTGAGACAAGATCTCACTATGAATCCCTGATTGGCCTGGAACTTTCTACGTCAGTGGTTCTCAGCCTTCCTATTGCCATGACCCTTAATACAGTCAGTTCCTCATGTTATGACCCTAACCATAAAATTATTTTCATTGCTACTTCTATGAATCATAATGTAAATATCTATGTTTTCCGATGTGTGTGTTTTTTGGTTTTCCGAAACAGGGTTTCTCTTCTGCGTAGCTTTGCGCCTTTTCCTGGACCTCGCTCTGTAGACCAGGCTGGCCTCCAACTTACAAAGATCCTCCTGCCTCTGCCTCCCAAGTGCTAAGATTAAAGGTGTGTGCCACCACTGCCTGGCCCAATGTGTTTTCTTAGGTGACCCCTGTGAAAGGGTTGTTTGACTCCTGAGGGGGTTATGACCCACTGGCTGAGAACCACTGCCCTGTGTAGACCACACTGGTCTCAATCTCACAGAGCTCTTCCTGCCTTTGCCTTCCAAATTCTGGGATTATAGCCATATACCACTGTACCTGGATTGAATTTCTTTGAATTTCTCTTGAAGCTGTGACTGCTCTGGGCTACCATCTCCTTGCTCGGCCCTCAGAGGTCCAACCTCTCAGACTCCAGCTCATTCTTTCTTAAGGCCCTTGTCCTGGTGTCTTGCTGGCAGGCTCTGGGTTTCATATTCACCAATGCTCAGGGTAGATGCAGATGGTCCAGTGTAACACAAGAGCTAGAGAGAAAGGCAGGGCCCACAGGTAGCACCTTGAAGACAAGAGTCCTGTCAAGTACAGCTCAGTAAGAATTAAATGTGGGTGACCACCTTCACCCAAACCCAAGCCCTATCAATTCGTTCAGTTCATGGTAGACCACAAAACATAAGATGGACCAGAGTCCCAACAGTGGGATAGTTGGAGGCGCATGGGACTGAGAGAAGAATTTGAGATGCATTGGCGGATTTTCGGGGGAGCTTCCTTCAGGGCAGTGTCACCTCCCCTAATTAGAGGCCACCCTTCCTTCCTCAACTCACTTGAGGCCATGGGTTCCTTCCTGCTCTTGCTTCTTCAGATCCTTGCTTTGAAACTCAAATTATTCTGAAACATTTCTCTCAGCGGGGCTAAAGAGATGGCTCAGAGGTTAAGAGCGTCGGATGCTCTTCCAGAGGTCCCAGGTCTACACCATCCTCCTTCTCTCTTCTACACCATCCTTCTCTCTTCTACACCATCCTCCTTCTCTCTTCTACACCATCCTTCTCTCTTCTACACCATCCTCCTTCTCTCTTCTACACCATCCTTCTTCTCTCTTCTACACCATCCTCCTTCTCTCTTCTACACCATCCTCCTTCTCTCTTCTACACCATCCTCCTTCTCTCTTCTACACCATCCTTCTCTCTTCTACACCATCCTCCTTCTCTCTTCTACACCATCCTTCTCTCTTCTACACCATCCTCCTTCTCTCTTCTACACCATCCTCCTTCTCTCTTCTACACCATCCTTCTTCTCTCTTCTACACCATCCTTCTCTCTTCTACACCATCCTCTTTCTCTCTTCTACACCATCCTCCTTCTCTCTTCTACACCATCCTTCTCTCTTCTACACCATCCTCCTTCTCTCTTCTACACCATCCTCCTTCTCTCTTCTACACCATCCTTCTCTCTTCTACACCATCCTCCTTCTCTCTTCTACACCATCCTCCTTCTCTCTTCTACACCATCCTTCTTCTCTCTTCTACACCATCCTCCTTCTCTCTTCTACACCATCCTTCTTCTCTCTTCTACACCATCCTCCTTCTCTCTTCTACACCATCCTTCTCTCTTCTACACCATCCTTCTCTCTTCTACACCATCCTCCTTCTCTCTTCTACACCATCCTCCTTCTCTCTTCTACACCATCCTTCTCTCTTCTACACCATCCTCCTTCTCTCTTCTACACCATCCTCCTTCTCTCTTCTACACCATCCTTCTCTCTTCTACACCATCCTCCTTCTCTCTTCTACACCATCCTTCTTCTCTCTTCTACACCATCCTCCTTCTCTCTTCTACACCATCCTTCTTCTCTCTTCTACACCATCCTTCTCTCTTCTACACCATCCTCCTTCTCTCTTCTACACCATCCTCCTTCTCTCTTCTACACCATCCTTCTCTCTTCTACACCATCCTCCTTCTCTCTTCTACACCATCCTCCTTCTCTCTTCTACACCATCCTCCTTCTCTCTTCTACACCATCCTTCTTCTCTCTTCTACACCATCCTCCTTCTCTCTTCTACACCATCCTTCTTCTCTCTTCTACACCATCCTTCTCTCTTCTACACCATCCTTCTTCTCTCTTCTACATCATTATTCCTTGTTCTCTTTCCTCTTTTTGCCATTCTCTCAACCCACTGTCTTCTTTTTCTAGTATTTGGCTATAGTCTTATCTTACTCTTTACGTGTGTGTGTGTGTGTGTGTGTGTGTGTGTGTGTGTGTGTGTGTGTAAGTTAAAGGTCTTCATTGCCTATCTTCCTTAGTCACTGTCCATCTTAGTCTTTGTAAACAGGATCTCTCACTGAGCTTGGAGCTTGTCCCTTTGGTCAGGCTGGCTGGCTGGCAAGCCCTGGAGATGCTCCTGTCTTTACCTCCCCAGTGTTGGGATGGCAGGTACACCAAGCCTGGCTATTTCCATGGATGCTGGGATCTGAGCTCAGGTCCTCCTCCTGCTTGGGAATCATGCCCCTTGCCATCTCCCCAGCCTTTTCTGTCTTTGGTTGTTCAGTGAGATCAGCCATTATTAAAGAACCCCCCCCCCCACGGAGGGCTATATTTCTGATACCCCTACCTTAGAGTCCTCTCAACTTGTCCATGTCTCCTGTGTTTTGGGCTTGGTTCCTCATGCTGGAAACTTCCAGAGTGTCCTCCTGCCCACAGTTGACCCCACCCTGTGCAACTCTGAAGGATGAAGGGGAAGGTGCTGGCTTGAGGCAGACTATAGAAAAGGCAGAAAAGCTTCTCCTGTTGAACACTGACCTGGATTTTCTGTGCCCGCTGGAGGTAACAGGGCTACTACCTCCAGTTATGAGGGTTCATTCACCATGTGGCCACCAGAGGACAGAGCCTCTTTCAGCTCCAACTAGAAAAACCTTTGAAATGGACTAGTTTGGATTATGAGCTCATTTGCATGGCCAGAGAGAGGATAGCTGGGCAGGAGCCCTCCAGAGCCACAAAATTCAAATAAAAGGATATTCCCTGTCCTTGAGAAGGAGAAAGGATCTCAGCAGCTCAGGCAGTAGCTGTCTGTCTACATCATCCCACATTAGGCTGGTGGCCTGGTCCTGTTGCACATGAAGATGGGTAGGTAGGACCTCACGTGACCTCCCCCACCTCTCACCCCCAGTCCTGCCTTCCCCTGAAGTGCCCAGCGCTCACTGCTCACCCTGCCTTCAGGACACTGGCTTCTGAGATGATGTTGTCTGACTCTTTAGCATCCAGCCCAGATGGAGAGCGCTACTCAGATTTATTTAGCACTTCGAGTGCTGAGATCTGATTCGCCCTGAAAGGCAGCATTTGCGTGGGACAGAGGGCAGGTTCTCACCTCACCCCAGGATGCTGCTTTTCAAAGGACTACAGACTTTTTAGAGCTAAGAAACTCTTAGAGGTCTTCTCCAAACCCTTCTTTCCTAATGAGACAGGAGGTGCAGGGCTGAGGAAATGGCTCAGTAGATAAAGTGTTTGTCACACAAACATGGGGGACTTGAGTTCGAATCCCCAGAAGCCACATAATAATAACTGGGATAGCATATCTGTCATTCCAGAGTGCCTATGAGGAGATGGATGGTAGAGGCAGGAGAATCCCAGGGAGTTTGCAGGTCAGCTCAGGGAACACAACAGAGAACAAGAGTCCCTATGCCAAACTAGGTGGATGGTGAGAATGCACACAGCAGGCTGTTCTCTGTATTCTGCATATGTGCTGTGGCATATGTATACCTGAACACACCACACACACACACACACACACACACACACACACACACACACACACACACTATAGTAATGATAATAATAGTAACATAGTTATACCAGACTTTTTTTTAAGGATTAAATTTTGAGACCCTGTCTCAAAAAAAAAAAAAAAATTAAAATTCGGGTATGGTGGCCCATGCCTTTAATCCTAGCACTCAGGCGGCAGAACAAGGATTAAAGTCGAAACTATTTCTGTAACTACATGAACTCATTATTTCTTTTTCTTTTGTGCATTTGTCTGCAAAATGCTTCACCTCTACATAGGGCCAGTCGTTGGTGGAAATGAAACGCTGGAGCCTCAGGCATGTTGGAATTCTGTGGCTGAAGAACAACACTTCCGGGCACTGGAGAAGTCAGAAGTAAGGCAGTTCTTGTTGCACTGACTGTGCCCTGGACTCTCACCCGTGCTGTCTTTAAAAAGAACACCAGATGATCCCTATAATCGTCTAGTGTAACCTTTCCTCTTCATTCTGTTCATAATTTTAACTCCATACCCCAACTCCAGGGCCACCGGCAAGAGAAAGACTTTACTGTGGATGAGTCAACAGAGCACGCAGGCCTGAGATGCTATTGTTGAATACAAAAGCCCCTCTGTGAGTGGTGGAGCCAATGCTCCACATCTTGCGGGAGAGAAAGAAGGGTACTCCCTGTGCCCATGCTCTGTGTGACCCTCCTGAATCTGTAAACAGCCAAAACACAACACACAAGTGATGGGGTTTTCTTTTTAGCATGCTGGCACTTTTAACTCAACAACATGTTTGTTAGTGAGCTCTATGCCCTGTTTTTTTTTTTTACAACCTTCTGCATTTGAGCTGGGCAGTGGTGGCACACCCCTTTAATCCCAGCACTCAGGAGGCAGAGCCAAGTGGATCTCTATGAGTTTAAGGCCAGCCTGGTCTACAGAGCAAGTTCCAGGACAGGCACCAGAACTACACAGAGAAACCCTGTCTCGGAAAAGATAAAATAAAAATAAAAATGGGTCCACAGGAAAAGGACTCCATGCCTGTGTTTGCTCACCAGGGGAGGTGGTCTATTATCCAGCCTAGGCCTCCATGGGTGCAACATGCAGGGATCTCACTTTAACACTGGGCCAGGGAAAAGTCTCAGGAGGGCCTCGTGCCAAAGCACTCAGAAGCCTAAGCACTAATTATGGGCAAGACTCTGGTACTGGCTGGTTTGTGTGTCAACTTGATATAAGCTGAAGTCATTAGAGAGGAAGGAGCCTCAGTGGAGGAAATAGCTCCATGAGATCCAGCTGTAAGGCATTTTCTCAATTAGTGATCAATGAGGGAGGGCCCAGTCCACAGTGGGTGGTGGTGCCATCCCTGGGCTGATGGTCCTGGGTTCTACAAGAAAGCAGGCTGAGCAAGCCAGGGGAAGCAAGACAGTAAGCAGCTCCCCTCCATGGCCTCTGCATCAGCTCCTGCCTCCAGGATCCTGCCCTGCTTGAGTTCCTGTCCTGACTTCCTTCAGCAATGAACAGCAATGTGAAAGTATAAGCCTTTCCTCCCCAACTTGCTTTTTGTTTTGTCTCAGCAATAGAAACCCTAACCAGGACAACTCTGAATGAGACAGAGGAATCAGGAACTAGCGTTTAGATGTGTAGCCAGTGTCACAGGGTTGCTGCAGAGGTCAAGGACACTGTTATAATGCTAAATATCCTACAGTGTACAGGACTGTCCATCAGATCAAGATGTGTGTGCTCATGATTGAACCACTGTCACTATATTATGCTGTTTTCTGGCCGCCATGCCCAAAGCGCCTCACAGAGCTACCAAAGGGAGGGTTTGTGTAGGCTCACAGCTTCGGAGGGATCTGTCAGTGGTGGCATGGCTCCACACACTTGAGTGGATCATTCAGCCACAGGAGTGTATGCCAAGAGGTTCCTCACCTCTTGATAAACAGGAAGCAGAGGGCATGACAGGAAAGGGCCAAGGGTGATATGTTCCCGAAGATCCATCCCCAGTGACCTATTTTCCCCAAGTAGGTTCCACCTCCTAAACTTTCCAGAAGTTCTAAAATAGCACCACAGCTAGGTACCAATCTTCTAATACATAAGCCTTTGAGCAGGGGACACATCATATCCAAACTGACCCAGCATTGGCATAGCACAAAGTTCATACTGGGGGGAGTGGGGGGGGCAGGGTCAGGGTGAGCAAAATCAAAACAATTCCCTGTCTTGGTCAATGACCTGTAGCACAATCCTATCTGGTCTTATAATAAAAACCTGGAATCAGTTATTAGGGTGAAAGCTGAAAGATGAATGAAGCAGAGCAGCCAGCCACTAGTTCTTACTTCTATAAAATCCTCAGTCGACCCAGGCGGTGGTGGCGCATGTCTCCCAGCACTTGGAGGCAGAGGCAGGCGGATCTCTGTGAGTTCAAGGCCAGCCTGGTCTCCAAAGTGAGTTCCAGGAAAGGTGCAAAGCTACACAGAGAAATCCTGTTTTGAAAAAGCAAAACAAAACAAAACAAAACCTCAGTCAAGGGCTGGAGAGACGGCTCAGAGGTTAAGAGCACTGGCTGCTCTTCCAGAGGTCCTGAATTCAATTCCCAGCAACTACATGGTGGCTCGTAACCATCTGTAACAAGATCTGGCACCCTCCTCTAGCCTGCAGGCATGCATACAAACAGAACACTATATATATATATATATATATATATATATATATATATATATATATATATATATATATATATATATATATAAACACTTCTGTCAAAAGGGACCAAATTCCTGTCTCCTCTTTCTTTCTTCACCCAGCCATATCACTCCCTGTCTCAACCTCCCTAGTGCTGGGATTAAAGGTGTATGCCACCACTGCCTGGCTCTGTTTCTCTACACATCAATCCTGTGTGTAGCCCACGGTGGCCTTGAACTCACAGAGATCCCTCTGCCTCTGCCTCCCTAATGCTGGGATTAAAGGTGTGTGCCACCACTGCCTGGCCCCTATGGCTAACTAGTGGCTTAGCGCCACACTCTGATCTTCAGGCAGGCTTTATTTGTTGGATCACAAACAAAATATCACCACAATGACCAAGGCAACTCTGGTAAAAGGGAGCAGTTAACTGAGGCCTTGCTTACAGTTTCAGAGGTTGGCCCATTATCATCAAGGTGGCAAGCACGAAGCATGGTGGCACATAGGCAGGAGCTGAAGCAGTAGCTGAGAGCTACATCCTGACCTGTAGGCAGAGAGACAGACGTTCCTGGCATGGACCTTTGAAACTCAGAGCACACTTCTTCCAACAAGGCTACAACCCCCAATTCTATAATCCTTTCAAATGGTGCCACTCCCTGGTGACTACGCATTTAAATAAATGAGCATTCTTTTTGTCTGTTGTTTTTCTTTTGTTTTTCGAGACAGGGTTTCTCTGTGTAGCTTTGGAGCTTGTCCTGGATCTCACTCTGTAGAACAGGCTGGCCTCGAACTCACAGAGATCTGTCAGCCTCTGCCTCCAAGTGCTGGGATTAAAGGCATGTGCCACCATGAGAGGCTGGCCTGGCCATTCTTGTTCAAACCACCACACTCCCCAAATCACAACAAACAAAATGTCTGCCATCACGTACATCCTTCATACTGAACGAAACCTATCAAAAGAGCCACATAGGACAGGCCACAGCAAGGACTGGCCAGGGTGAATGAGGTCATACTTCTGATCACTGGTTGCCAGTGGCCTTTACACTTCCTTTCCTGTTGGGATAGCCAAAACATCTGCAGGCATTGCCAGACATTCTGGAGACAAACTGCCTCTACCTGAGACCACTTGGCTAGAACCTTATAGTTACAGAGGCCAAGTCCAGCTAGGCAGAAGAGGGGGCCAGGCCTGGGAACATTGATGCCTGAGTTTAAAATATACTTCTACCACTGAATAGGTCCTAGATCTCCCTCTTTGGACCTCAGTTTCCCTATCTGTAAATTGACAGGATTCAACGGGACAACTTCTGGAATCAGTTCAAAGCTTCTAGAATTGTTCACTTTGACCCTGTTCTAATTCCTCCCCCACTTGGACACACACACACACACACACACACACACACACACACACACACACACAACCACACCATGAGGATATCACTCCCCTTAACTTTTCCATTGTAGTGGATTTGAGACAGGGTCTCCTGTGGCCCAGCTGGCCAAGAGCTGGCTTAGACTGACATGACCTTGAATTCCTCATCTTCCTGCTGGGATGACAGGCCTGTGTGTCAGGCACCCACTTAGGAAGTGCTAGAGAATCAAACCCAGGTCCTTTGATGTCTCAGGTAGTCATGCTACCCATCGAGCCTAGGTAATAAAAAGGTAACCCCAGAGTGCAGAAGGCTGGTGGCCAGTAGAGTGGTTGGTGGGGTCGGGGCGGAAAAAGATAAGTGTCCTGGTTAGTTTTATGTCAACTTGACACAGACTAGAATCATTTGGGCAGAAGGACTCTCAGTTGAGAAAATGACCTTGTAAGATCTACCTGTAGGCAAGACTGTAGGGCATTTTCTTAATTAACAGTTGATGTGGGTGGGCCCAGGTCCCTGAGGGAAGTGCCATCCCTGAGCAGGTGGCCCTGGATGGTATAAGGAAGCAGATTGAGCAAGCCATGAGGAGCAAGCCAGTGAGCAGCACTCCTCCATGGCCTCTGCTTCAGCTCCTGCCTCCAGGGTCCTGCCCTGCTTGGCTTCCTGACCTGGTTTCCATCAGTGATCGTCTGTGATGAGGAGCTGAAGTACAAAGCTACATAGAGGCAGACACAGTGGCGTGTGTGTGTGTGTGTGTGTGTGTGTGTGTGTGTGTGTGTGTGATCCTAGCTCTGGGGAAACTAAAGCAGAAAGTTCATGAGTTCAAGGCTAGGCTGGGCCACAGGGTGAGCTTGAGACTAGCCTGAGCTACAAAGTGAGACCCTGTCTCAAGAAGGAGGGACTGGGGATATAGCTTGATAGAGCACGTATGAAGCCCTGGTTCAACATCCAGCACTGCACGAAGTGGGCACGGTGGCACCTACTTCTAATCTCAGAACTCCAGAGGTGGAGACAAAAGTATCAGAAGTTCAAGGCCAGCCTGGGCTACCTGAGACTCAGCCTCAAAGAGAGGTGGAGGGGAAGGAGAGTGGAGGAGGCAACATACAGAGAAAAGAACATTCATGTCTAAGAAAGATGAAGGGGTGTGTGTGTGTGTGTGTGTGTGTGTGTGTTGATTATGTTGTAAACAAAATTCTCCCCAAAGCCACCAACAGCGTCTCAGCAGCTCCACTAGTACTCTGGCCTCTGGTTCAGCTGTGATCAGCCAGGACCGGAAAAGATAAGGAAGACAGGTCCCCACCCCCACTCACCGTTCCATCTGCTTCATTTCAGAATCCAATAAAGCTTGACAGAGGCCTTGAGAGGGAGTGAGAGGAGTTTAATGAAAAGCATTCCATCTGAACAACGACTCAGGCCTTTTGGAAAACAGAGTGGCTCACTCACCTCCTCCATGCGTGTCCCTGAACAAGGGCCACCTGTTCCTTTGCCTTGTCTTCTATGTCGTGGTTTCTTTCCAGCTGCATTGCTATTTTCTGGGGTCCCAGACTGTGGTGTACCCCCAGAACCACACCTATTTTTCAGGAATATCCTATGGGCTTGTTCATTTCTGAGTTCTTCATGCAAGCCCTGCTTTGGAATGAGGATGTGAAGAAAATCACAGCTGAGGGATTAGAATGCTTGCCTAGCCATGCATGAGGGCCTAGGTCCCATTGTCCACCACACACACACACACACACACACACACACACACACACACACACACACACACAGAGGAATAAACCTCAGTCTGGGAGATGAGAGTATCACAGTAGTACCTCATTCATCTGAGTCACTCCCCAGTGGGACACCTACAGTGACATCTGACCCTGAAAGTGGAGGCAAGAGGATCAAGAGTTCAAGGTCATCCTTAGCTACACAGTGAGAGCAAAGCCAAACTATTTGAAATACTGTCATTAAATAAAACACAAATGCTGGGCAGTGGTGGCGCACGCCTGTAATCCCAGCACTTGGGAGGCAGAGGCAGGCGGATCTCTGTGAGTTCGAGGCCAGCCTGGTCTACAGAGCTAGTCCAGGACAGGCTCCAAAGCTACAAAGAAACCCTGTCTCAAAAAAACAAAACAAAACAAAAACCCCACAAACAAACAAACAAAAAACCTACCAAGGCTGGAGAGATGCTTTAGCAATTAAAACCATATACTGCTTGTGGTGGTTTGAAAGAAAATGGCCCCCAAAGGGAGTGGCACTTTTGGAGGTGTGGTTTTTTTTTTTGGAGTGGGTGTGGCCTTGTTAGAAGAAGTGTGTCATTGTGGAGGCAGGCTTTTAGGTCTCATATATGCCCAAGCCACACCCAGTGTCTCAGTTCACTTCCTGTTGCCTGCAGGATCAAGATGTAACTAGCATCACATCTGTCTGCACACGGCATATCCCACCATGATGATAATGGACTAAACCTCTGAAAACGTAAGTCACCCCAATTAAATGTTTTTCCTTTAGAAGTGTTGCTGTGGTCATGGTGTCTCTTCACAGCAATTGAAATCCTAACTAAGACACTGCTCTTGCAGAGGACCTGAGCTGAATTCTCAGCGCTCACAATGGTGGGCTCACAACTGCCTATTGCTCTAACTCCAGGAGATATGATGATCTCTTTCAGACTCTGAGGACACTCACATGTACACATACACATAGATGCATAATTTAAAATAAAACAAACCTTTTTTTAACTAACTATATTGAAAAACCTAAAGAGGAACCTACAGACTGCAAGTACTGTCTATGACCTCTAGCATAGCTTACTTCAGAAGTGTCTAACCTTGTGACATTTCACTGCAATGTTCTCACCAATAGTGTTCAAAAACATGTGCAGAAACATCTCTTAACACTTTTGGTAAATTTTGGTAAATCTATGAGTGTTGTGTTACATTCACAGCTACGGTGGCAGGCATTCAATCCATAGGTTGCTTGTTGGACACTCCTAGAGCGAAGGCAAGAATGGATCTGGAGATGTTTGTGAAGGCTAGAGCTGCAAGAAGCCACATCCACAGCATCATTCCAGAGCTGACATCAGGTCAAGGACACCAATCAGGGTGAGTTGCTGTTCATTCCCCATGCAAGGCAAGCCAGACTGGGTGAATGGAATCAGCCCCCTGCGATACACCTCAAAGCCCAGAGGGTCTCTCCACTGCCCCAGCTGTCAGCTCCACTGCTCCACTTTCCCAGGTGGAAGGAATTGACATTAGCTGTCAGAACTGCAACCTGCTCTCTGCCCAGCCATGAGCTGTAAGAACTGTCTGGCAGGCTCATGCTTCAGAAATTCCCATGCACAGTGAGATGTGAACTACTAGGGCAGCTAACTAATGCCCAGGGCTCTCCCAGGGTAGTGATGTGTTTGAAATGCTGCAATAAGTTTCATTGAATGTCTTCTGCCACACAGAGTTTCTTCCACAGACATAGATGGAATAGAAGCCAGTTCCCTGGAGGCAAATTCTCCTACCTGACTCCTGAATACACCAGGGACTTTGTCACAGCAGACTACACTGTGAAACTAGAAGTTGATTTTTCAAGGCACACCAGGTAGTTTGAATTCAACCATTTCACACTGCCTGCATGGCATCTGACCCCTAATTATCTTTATGGGGTTCTTTTGTTTTTGTTTTTTTAATAATTTGCTTAACTTTATTTTATGGGCATGAAGGTGTCACAACTGGAGTTACAGACAGCTGTGAGCTGCCCTGTGGGTGCTGGGACTTGAACTCATATCCTCTGGAAGAAGAGCCAGTGCTCCTTACCACTAAGCCATCTCTCCAGCCCATCTTTTTGGTTTTTTCATACAAATGTTGTTTAAATTTAATTTGAGACAGGATCTCACATAACCCAAGCCAACCTAAAACTTCCTATGTACCCTAGAATGACTTTGAACTTCTGATCCTCCTGCCTCCAACTCCTGAGTGCAAGACTTACACATCAGCAGTGCTGGGGATCGAACTCTGGGCTCCATGTAAGACGGATGAACACTCTAAATTCCTAGCCATTGCGTTCTCAATGTTTAATTTTAAAATTAGACCTTACTGTTTGTAACCTAAGGAATGACACTCATTTGACCTCTGACCTCCACACACATGTTCACACATCCATTCGCACACACCACACATATATGCACACATGCAAAATAAATAAACCCTGTCAACTTGACAATGGATATTAACCATCAGAACATGCACCACCATCCTAGTACAGCATGGAACAGTTTCACAGCCTGAAACCACCATGCTCAGCCTCTTCTGCTCCCAGTCTTCACTCCTGATGGATGATGATCTTTGGGGGCCGCATTTTGAGATGGGGTCTTTTTATGTAGCCCAGGCTGGCCTTGAACTTGCCATCCTCCTGCTTCTACCTCCCAAGCGCTTGGAGTTACAAGCATGTGCCACTGCATCCGGCTGAGGTCTTTTCACTCTGCCCACATCTAACAGTATATAGCTGAAACCCTCCCAGGTTGGCTAATTTTAGATTTTTAAGAAGAATAAAGGTTAATAGGTCACTAACAAGTCAACATGCTGAGCAGCCAGGGGGCTGTGTTACAGTTGCATTCACTGGACTTTGGAGACAAGTTCATGTTTGTTGAAGAATAACTAGGATGAACATCCTGCTTCTCTGAGAGAAAAAAACCCAAACATTGTGTAATCACAGTCAGCAGTTGTTCTTGGGATAGGAGGTTCTACCTAGAACAGTGACAGGACCTATCATACTAGAGCTTGCCAGGAGGATGCAGGAAGGTCAGAAATTCAAGTGCATCCTCGGCTACATTGTAAGTTCCAGGTCTGCCTGGGATACATGAGACCCTGTTTCAAAAAGCAGAAGCAAAAGCTTTTACCTGAATAGAGAACAGCTTGAAAAATAATGCAGCCACATACAAATGACACCCTTTAGGACATGAGACTAAATGCAGACTTGTAGGTGTTGACACATTAAGAATTCTGGGAAGTTTACACGTGACAGCATCTGCTGAAGTGAGAAGATATCTGCTCCTCTTTGGTAACTTTTGAATTTGAGCACCTCTAGCACCACCCAAATGAGGGGATTGTCCTCCAGGCAGGGATAGTCAGTGTCAAGGTAAAGTCAAATATGGGGTAGTAGGGGGACTCACCCACCCAGGACCCTCGATTCTTGAGTGGAAATTAGACTGCTGGAGCCAGCCCCCTCTGCAGGGACCCTGATGAGGGGAAATCAGCATCAGTGGGACCCTAAAAGAAAAGGAGGGGAGCCGGGCGGTGGTGGCACATGCCTTTAATCCCAGCACTCAGGAGGCAGAGGCAGGCGGATCTCTGTGAGTTCGAGGCCAGCCTGGTCTCCAAAGCGAGTTCCAGGAAAGGTGCAAAGCTACACAGTGAAACCCTGTCTCGGAAAACCAAACAGAGAGAGAGAGAGAGACAGAGAGAGAGAGACAGAGACAGAGACAGAGACAGAGAGAGACAGAGAGAAGAAAAAGAAAAAAAGAAAAGGAGAGGAAAGATTCAGAAATGTCACACATGCCAGGGACCTTAACTTCAGCCAAAAAAAAAAAAATCAGTGAGATGTAAATTAGAGAAATTAAGCCCCAGGTAATTTTGTGTATCAATATATTTACATATGAGCTCATGAATGGATCTCATTTCTTTTTTCTTTCTTTTTCCTTTCTGTTTTTGGTTTTTCAAGATAATGTTTCTCTGTATAACCCTGGCTGTCTTGGAACTCACTCTGTAGACCAGGCTGGATTCCAGCTCCAGGATCTACCAGTCTCTGCCCCAACCCCCGCCCCCAGGCCTGGAATTAAAGACCCGGACCACCACCCCCGGATGAGTAGATCACATTTCAACTGTACCAGAGGGAAGGGATTGGCACTGGAGAACCTGACCTTAGGCTCCTTGAGCCAGCCAGCACTACTGTGTATAGGTTGCTGAGGTATGTATGCATCCTCACCCACTGGGATCTATCTCTCCAGCTAGTTTTGAAGAACCGTCAGGCATCTCATCACAGTACCGGCTAGCAATTAGACAGATCGGATGTATGGAATGCAGGCTAGACTGTCTCAGCACATCTTAAATGTGGGCCTCTGAATGCAAAAAGAGACAATAGAGGGATGCAGGTCGTCTGCTTCAGAGAAGATACCTTTTGAGAAATGTTTT
The DNA here is from genome assembly GCF_903995425.1 of Onychomys torridus. NCBI lineage: Eukaryota > Metazoa > Chordata > Mammalia > Rodentia > Cricetidae > Onychomys > Onychomys torridus. Next base: position 92,121,098 of record NC_050450.1, read on the forward strand.
CAGGAAATGTTCAAAGAGAAAGACTGCTCATTCATGATTGGAATTAACAAGTAAGTTGGCTTCTTTGAAGCTTCTGGGCTCTTCTCCAGTGTTTCCTGGTACTGAGCTAGTCACAAGGCCCTCTATAATAAAGTAATATAATTGTCATTGTTTATTATTATAATCATAGTCATGTGTACTACTAATGCTACATTCATTATTAAAAATTTAAATTTTAGCCACACTTGTCAAAATATGGCCACTACTGTGGAAGACTAGCTCTGACCTATTGAAGGGTTCTTGCAGAGAGAAGACAGGAATGAGGAAGTATTAGATAGAAATATAGACATAGACGACTAGAAAGACAGAGATACATGATAGCTTTGGGAGGGCCCTGGGTCAATATCCAGCCACCTCCAGTTTTATTATAGTGGGCTTTTTATACACTACCAAGGGGGGAGGCAGAAGACCTCCCCCTTTCAAGATCAAAGCACAACGTACAGCCAACTGTAGGCCCTTCAAAACACCCGGTAACCATGCCCCTGGCCAAATCATCCTATTATGCAGCCCTGCTGGGTAAAGCAAGCTCAGACTTTTTGATCTTGAGTAAGGCCTTACTAGGGAGCCTCTGTGGGCCCCCACAGACTACCCATGTTATGTGTAAATCTGGGCAATAATACAGTAGCAAGAATATCATGTGTGGCCAAGCACAATGGTGCACACCTGTAATCCCAGCACTCAGGAGACTGGAGCAAGAGGATTGTGAGTTGGAAGCCAAACTTGGCTATTGTGAGAGTCTGTCTTAGAAAAAACAACAACAAAACAATATCAAGCTTAAAGTGGGAAATGGGATGTTTCTGTGCTATATGGATGGCCTGATGCAGACACAGGGTCTGGACAAATAAAACAGAGAGGCCTGAGTGTCTGGTGAGGAGACGTCATGACAGAAGCAGAGACTGGACTGGTGCCATTCTGGCGAGAGGCCACACGCCTTGAAGTCAGGCAGCCCCTGCGCTGGAAAGCCACAGAAGCAGAGCTGTCAGGAGGAGGCTCATGTGTCCCATTGTAGCCTTCCAGGACTATAGGATGAAGCATCTTCTCTACAGTAAGACATGTGCTTATAGCAATTTGTTAGAGCATCTCCCTTCTCAGGCTGGGATGATGCAACTGTCATTCAATAATCCCAGCTGGGTAAGGGTGAGCTAAGAAGTGTTCAGGTGCTGGGTGTGGTGGCATGTTCCTGCAATCCCAGCACTTGGGAGGCAGGAGCAGGAGAATGAAGAATTTGGGGTCAGCTTGGTCTCTGTCGGCTTTTCTCAGAACACCGAGGGCTAAGGTGTAGCACAGGATGCCCTCTGCTGATTCCCAACACACACAGAGCCCTGGGTTTCCTCCTCAACACCACGCACAGAAATAAAGAGGAGCCAGGTGTATTAGTGACTTGTCTTGTGGTTGTGACAAAACACCTCACAATAAGGAAATGTGAAGGAAGGCTGGTTTAGTACCATCGGAGCATTTATAACCCATCGTGGATACGGGTGGCATGGAGGCAAATGCGTGAGGCAGTTCATACCACTCGGAAAGTGGAGAGGGAGGAATGTGCATACTCAGCTCACTTTCTCCTTTTGATTCAGTCAGGACTCCGGTCCATAGCATGCTGCCATTTCTTCTGACCTCAACATGCTCAGCTCTCCTTGTCACCAGTCTGTGATTTGTGATCAATTACTCAGGCCATTTGTCATACCTACAAGCTTGAACATCTCACCCTGAGCACTTAAAAAAGAAATTACATCAGTGTGTGTGTGTGTGTGTGTGTGTGTGTGTGTGTGTGTGTGTGTGTACAGCTGCCAAAATGCATGTGTGGAGGTCAGAGGACAACTTATGGACATCATTTCCCCTCCTTCCACTATGTAGGTCCCGGGTATAGAACTCTGGCCATCAGGTTTAACAGTAAACACCTTTACCCACTGAGCCATCTCACTGAGCCAACCAACTCCAACTTCACTGCCCTGAACCTTGAGAAGAGTTTCCTTTATCACTGTCTCTCAAGGTGACATTCTTTGGTTAACCTGTAGTCTGTCTCCTGTCATTTTTGGCCTGTACTCACATACTGAGCCAACTCCCCCCCATACACAGAACTCTTCCGTCATTGGGATGACAGAAGGGACCCTAATGTAACCACAGGTATGTACAAGAGGCTGGGATGTGCTGAATCTCTGGTGGGCGGAAAGGAGGGATCCAGGAGACTTCACATGCAATGGCGTGTGCCCTGTGCTCCTGCTCAGCACCCAGCTCAGGTGCACCAATGACTGTGCCTCAACCTGCCTGACCTTGTGTTTGGCTGGTCTGACAAGACCCAGTTAATGGAGGGTCAGTGTGAGGTCATTTGGTATTCCACAGTCAGGCATTCAGTTATCACCAGCCCTCTCACAGCATGCCAGCTTTTTTTCAAAAGATCTATGTCCCCTGCTCCTGGGGACACAGTCTTGCTCTGAGACTTCAAGGGCTGGCATTAACATAGTGACTCACACGCTGGAACACAGTATAAATGCCACACAACACCTCTGTCATAGTGGCTACCTCTAGTATCTCAGGCTCTGTGAAGTTGACAGCGTAAGATCGAACTGCTGCTGTACCTCAGCTGGGACCTGCTTCAGAGTCTTTCTTCTTGGGGCGCCATTAGTGCTGTCAGCCTTTTATGTCGGCAGGGTATTGGTCCAAACAACATCCCCAGCTGTGGAATACACTATCTCCAGCCTCCAAAAAATTCCTACATCTTGTTCTCCCTTTATCACTTTGGGAGATATAAATTGTGTTTTCTTTATCCAAGATTCTTGAGACCAGAATGCTTCAATTACAAGTTCTTCTGGATTTGGAAGTATTTGTACAGACATAATAAGATGTCCTAGGGATGGGAGCCAAGCTGAAACTCAGAATTCATTCACATTGTATATACACTGTATTCACAGAGCATTTATACAGTATTTTTTAACAAATAACTCTATACATTGAAGGTTTATTTTGGGAGACTAAGGAGATGGTTAAGTAAGGAAGAATGCTTTCTCTGCAAACATGAGGTCTTGAGACTGAATCACCAGCACTGACATAAAAAGCCTGGCACGGTTGGGTGTGCCTGTACCCCAACATTGCATAGCACTGACAGGGAGGTTGCCAGTCTAGTCAAAGCAGCAGCTCTGGTTCAGTGGGAGACATTATCTCAAGACAGCAAGGTGGAAAGTGACATCTAACAGCCTTCTCTAGCCTCAGCACATGTGCCCACACACACACATGTGCATGAGTTACACATACACACACACACACACACACACACACACACACACACACACACAAAGTTTCATCTTTCACTTGTATCATGTCAGCACTCAAAAAGCTTTGCACTTTTTTGTGATTAGGGATGGTCTATAAGATGCAGTAATTTCACTGTCTTTGGAGTATGTGCCTAAACCATGAGATCCCTAAAATTATTACACAAAGCCCCCTCCTCTCTCTCTCTCTCTCTCTCTCTCTCTCTCTCTCTCTCTCTCTCTCTGTATGTGTGTCTGTGTCTGTATGCACATACATGCTCACACAGGACCATATGTATGTGTATGTGTATGGAGGTCAGAGGTCAACATTGGGGGTCTCCCTTTATCACTCTTCACCTTATTTTTTGAGGCAGGGTCTCTCACTGAACCAGAAGCTCACTGATTCAGCAAGACTAACTGGCCAGCAAATCTCGGGGATCCTTCTACCTCCACCTCCCCAGGGTTGGAACCACAGGTGCACTCTGCAGGATCTGGCTTTGTACACGAGTACTGAGATCCAAACTCAGGTCCCCATGCTTGTGTGTCAATCTCTGTACCAATGAGCTCCTTCAATTCATACCCCCTCAACTGGAATTTGTGTGAATTAACTACACTTTAAAAATGGGCTTTTTGTGAATTTTCTGTTGTTGTTTTGTTCTGTTGAGATCGAGTCTTGCTCGGTGACCCTGGCAAACCTGGTACTCCCTATGTAGCCGAGACTGACCTTGAACAAGTGTTCCTGCTGTCTCAGTGTCCTGAGTGTTGGATTATAAGGATGACCGTCACACCCACCTTCATCTGCTGCATTTAGCATGATGTCATTGACTAGTGGGCCCAAGTGATGCCCTAAAGAGTGACCAGATGACACAGGTCCCTCTGTATCAGGCTCAAACAGGAAACAGAAACCACAAAGTCATCTGACCCTTAAAACTTTAATTGAAAACAATCTTTGGGCTAGAGAGCTGGCTCCTTCCCTGGCTCAGTTGGTAAAGTACTTGCCATGCAGGCATGGGGACCAGAGCTCAGATCTCTAGCACCAACATAAAAGGCAAATGTCGTAGTGCACTCTGGAACCTCAGCATTTAGCAGGAGTGGGGAAAGATAGGTGAATCCTTCAGACTCATTGGTTTGGCCTGTCTAGTTAATTGGTGAGCTCCAGCTTCTGTGAGAGAGCCTGCCTCAGAAAGTAAGGTGGAAAAAGCAATTGAGGAAGACTTGGTATCTCTGCACACACAAATGTATAGGTGCTTATGCACAACACACAGAGAGTCTTTACAGGTTGGGGATATAGCTCAGGTGGTAGATGCTTGCTTAGCATACACAAGGCCCCACGCTCAGTTCTCGCCGTCCTTTAGCCATGGTTGTCTAGCTCACGCCTGTAATCATAGCACTTGGAAGCCTGAAGCGGGAGGACCAGATATTCAAGGTCATTCTCAGGAGCCTGCCTACATTAGGACCAAGTGAAGCCTGGGCTGGGCAGTATTTGGGTAGAGAAAGTCCCAAGAAATGCTGCTCCAGACAAGCCAAAGAAGGCAGGTGAGTGCCGCACACAAGCTGACCGCTCAGAAGCTGGATTCCCAGCAGCACCAAGTCCAGTGCAAATATCCCCATTGGAAAAGCCACAGCGAGGTAGACACCAGGCGCTGGGTATGCAGCTAGGGCCTTTGGCATCCTATAAGAAAAAAACCAAAGTGAGAACCAAACACAAGAACCAGAAGGGAAAGCCTCTTCCTTCTGGGTGCTCACTCCGGGGCATTGCTTGACAAAGCTTAACCTCAGACTCAGCGCTAAGATGAACCACTTAATATGAGCCCAGCTCCATTAGCACTGAGCAAGTGAGGAAGGGCTTGAGGATGGAGGGCAGCAAACTGAAAGATACCCACTGGCCGGGTACAGGGCCTTCACTGGTAATCCCAGAACTCGGTAAGTAGAGAATCGCTGCAAATTCAAGGTCAACCCTAGCTAGGATTACAGAGTAAGACTAAAACTAAAATAATAATAGGGGGAAAAAACTTCTACAGATCAGATTTTAACAGAGGCTGGAAAATTTAGCACAGTCAGGATTATAAACATTTGGGATCTTCTTTCCAGAAAGGGAAAGAATGGAATAGATTCACAGCATGTATCTGAAACTATAAATCTCTTCCGGCAAAGACTGTGCCTCTGGCTTGATAGGCACTGGGGGCTGCTACTCTGCTTAGCCCACGGCAGCTCAGTGTCATCTTAGACTCTGCGCTTTGTGAGCCAAAGCGGTGAGTAATGGAGCTATGCAGGGGGAACATCACCCCTGCTCCTCCATATCCCTGAGGGGAGCATCGCTCTCCTCAACTCTCCTGTTTGCTCCTCACTTAGGATGCTGCCATAAGGTGAAGAGTAGGGGCTCCCCATCTGCTATAGTTTCACTCCAAGCCCACACAGGGTGTGTGTGTGTGTGTGTGTGTGTGTGTGTGTGTGTGTGTGTGTGTGTCTGTGTGTGTATGTATCTCTGTGTGTGTGTGTGTGTGTGTGTGTGTGTGTGTGTGTGTGTGTATCTGTGTGTGTAGCAGTGATGGGACAGGGATACTCAACTCTTGAGTACATCAGTCTCAATTTTTTACATAGGAACCATGGAAATCATGGCTGTTTGGGGCTTATGGACCCAAAGGACTCCTGTCAGCCAACCATGGGACAGGACTCCATGTCTATCTATTGAGCCAGAGCCTCTTTCTATATGGAGACAGAAGAAGGCCCCATACTAAATAAAAACCACAACACATACCCTTTAATAAAGAGGGTACTAATTATCCTGTGTTTGTTTACTTATTCCTCTTTTCTTAAGATACAGTCTTATGTATTCAGGTTGGCCTTGAACTCACCATGGAATCCAGTATAACCATGAACTTTTGATCTTCCTGACTCTACTGGAACTGGTATTCCAGGAATGAGTCACCAGGCCTGGCTTCCTTGTATTTTTTTAGGCTTAGCATAGAATCAATTCCTCAAAAATTTGGAATCTGTAGTCTAGATGGGCTGAGGGTCACCAGCACCATGGCCTGGATCCCCTGGAAATAAACACAGATCGCAACAAACCACGTAATGTTAATCAGCAAAGGGCCACATCTGGCCTCTATTGCTCTGGGGCCTATCAATTCCCATGACCATCAGTGGGTCTGACTCTATAAGAACATGTTCTGGAGCTGGAGAGATGGCTCAGTAGTTAAGATTATGTGCTTTGCCCACAGTAGTTAAGATTGTGTGGCTCACAATCACTTGTAACTCCAGCTCCAGAGGGATCCAATTCCTCTGGCCTCTACAGGCTCCTGCAGGCCCATACCCATACCCCACACAGACACACATATAATTAAAAATAATAAAAAGAAATCCAGCACCCCATGTCCCTCATGCTGATAACTACTGGTTATGTCTTGCAGGTCCCTTGGGCATGTTCCTTTTTATTCCTGGTTAGATCATCATACCTGACTGAGTTATACTGTGACTTAATCCTTGTTTTTATTTAGTTTGTATTTATGCCAGAAGAGAGTGTAGGGGACAGACATTCTGCTGAAGTTACTTGTTAGTCTAGGGGAAGGCTGCATTTTCTTCCAAAAGAGATTGACAAGGGCATTCCTGCGGACTCAGAGCCGTCCAAGGAATCTGGAAATCCAAGCATTTTAGCAATATCACCTACAATGTCTTCCTTTCCCAACAAGGACTATGACCTTGCTGTTGCGCCCCTACCTTGCTGGGAAGCTCAGCCTTTGGTGCTACTCAGCTACCCTGAGCAAACTCCACTCAGTGTTTCAAACAATTGACACGCCACACCAAATACACCACATACCATGCCAAGTGACATTAACAACTGACTGCTGCCTGTGCTGAGCTGGCTGTGCTCAAATGACCATGGGTGATGGGGTCCTCACTAACTAGCACTAACACCCTGCTTACCCTCTACTCTCTTGGACCATTCCTAACACCAATTGCCCTGGATTGAGGATCAAAAGCAGCAAAGAGTCTGCTTATTAGAACAGTCTATCAACACCTGCCCAAGATGGGGCTAAGAAAAGCCGAGCCTCCATTCACCATGAAACAGCCTGGCAGAGCTTGGCTTCCTCTAAAGTTAACATGAGCCATAATGAGTGTTTGTTGTGAGACCATGAAGACCTGGTCTTTATTCCCACACCTCCATCAGTCATTGAATATGGGTCTTCCCAGTAGCCCAGGCTAGCCTAAAATTTGCTCAATAACCTATGATTATCTTGAACTTCTGATTCTCCCATCTCTACCTCCTGACAGTTGGACTTATAGGTATGTGCCATCATGTGCACTTGAAGCAGGGGACTTTTGTAGCTGAGGCTACAAAATGTTTGAATGTTTGAACAGCCAAAGGCCTGTCTGAATTTAGCTCTCCAGTACTGGAGCACATCCACCTCCCTGAAGAGATCTGGGCAGGACATCACCACGTCACCACACACCATAGCACAGTTTTTTAATGTTTTGATAACCATACATAAAATGTATGCTATGTAAGTGTACACATTATAAAGATTTATTTCTTTTTACATGTGTGTGTGTGTGTGTGTGTGTGTGTGTGTGTGTGTATCCACATGAATTTATATGTACCACATGCATGCAGGTGCTTGTACAGGCTAGAGAGCATCAGATCCCCTGGAATTAGAGTTACAAGCAGTTATGAGACACCAGATATGAGTACTGGGAACCATACCTGGTCCTCTGCAAGAATGGTAAGCACTCTAACCACTGATCCAGCTCTCTGGCCTGTAATTATATATATTTCACTTTATGCATTTAAAAAAATGTTCTTCTGGAAAGAGGTTTCCTGAGATGTTAAAGTTCCATGGTGTGGAACAGGTGAGCCACTGAAGTGGCTGGTTTTGTGTGTCAACTTGACACGAACTGGGGTCATCAGAGAGGAAGGAGCCTGAGTTGAGGAAACGTCTCTATAAGACCCAACTGTAAGGCATTTTCTCAATTAGTGATCAATGTGGAAGGGCCCAGCCCAGTGGTGCCATCCCTGAGCTGGTAGTTCTGGGTTCTATAAGAAAGCAGGCTGAGCAAGACATGGGGAACAAGTCAGTAAGCACTTCTCCATGGCTGCTATATCAGCTCCTGCCTCCAGGATCCTGCCCTGTTTTGAGTTCCTGTCCTGACTTCCCTTGGTGATGAACAGAAATGTGGAAGTGTAAGCCAAATAAACTCTTTCCTCCCCAACTTGCTTTTTGGTCATAACGTTTTGTTGCAGTAAGAGAACCCTAACTAAGACAAACTCTCTGATACAGAAGTATTAGCAACACCTTCTTTCTTAGGAGAAATTGGCTTCATCTTTCCCCAGAAGCTTTCCACCCCACCCCCATCCTCCATGGTATTCCGATATATTCATCACATCCACACCATCTCATAACCGAGTTTTCATTTTCCCAGGGTCCTTTTAGCCCCAGCAGAGAATATATAAGGCAGACACTGGCATTACTGAAATCCTTTTTCCTCTTCCAGAACCCGCCACTCTCCTGCATTTATTGATCTTTCAGTTGGAGATGACCATATGACTAAAGTGATTCCCATGCCGACCTCTGGGACAAACAGTAGCTCCTCCACATGCTCCTCCCCTTCCTCATCCCCAGAAAGAACAAGGCCCTAAGAAGTGGTAGAGTCACAAGATGGAAGGAGCCTGATTCCATAATCTCTCAGGGAGGGATTATGCACCCCAACCTGGAGAACCTACCTGTACTACTGAAACCAGGTTAGAGCCAGTACAGCTAGGATCCATTTGTTTCAGTGCATCAGGGTGTGTGTGTGTGTGTGTGTGTGTGTGTGTGTGTGTGTGTGTGTGTAAATACATTTAGTGGCAGTGCTTCCAGACTATCGATCTTGGGTCTAACCATATCTGAGACTGTTCAATAAAGGCCTTGAAGCCAGGAGAAGGTAATGAATTTGTCTAACCTCACACGCGATGGCTAAGATTGGGCTCACAGTTCCTGCTATCCCTGCCAATTTCTTTTCCCTTACACTAATCTGCCTTCTATGGTCCTACATGTGTGGTCATGTGCTGGACCCAAGAGGCCATAAGCTTTCTACTTCAGCAAGAGGGAGGGGCAGAGGAATGGAAGGGGATACATTTTCTTGGCCTGCATTAGTGAGCCATTAGCTACCCACAGTGATCAAATTATCTGGAATGAACACTCAACTCCACATCACATACATTTAAAGGACAGATTTGCTGAAGACTCTTTCTAGCATTCATTACCTCCATTTAGTGTAGGCAAATGTGAACATTCGGTATCAGGGGACGAGTGTCGTTAGGTCCTTGACAGTTCTCAGTCATACGCTATATCAAGGACTCATAATGATAAGTTTGAATGTGTGTCACTCTGATGGTTACAGATGACACACATTAAGAAAATAAAGTGCAACAGAAGCATTGACCTTGAAAATGATAATGACATAAATACAATTTATCATTTAGTGAGTGAAATGTGTTATTGTATAAGAAACCACATAGAGAGACATTTATTAAATTGCCATAGTCAGCTTTGCCAGGCTAACAACCAGCACCCAAAATCTCGGTGGCTGCTGCAGCAAATTTTAATTTTTGTTCATTTTGTATGTACTTCTTTAGGCCTTTCACTCCAGGATCTGGGTGGTGGCGGGAGCAGTGCCAGGCAATATGTCTTTCTAGTAGTGGAAAGGGAAGCCAAAGACACAGAAACTTGCCATGCCTTACATTTCTGTTTGGACAGGTCCACATCCCATAGCTGGGAATGGGCAAGGGTGTGTGGTTCCCCACCCAGGAAACAGCAACTGCTGAAGACAATAAGAAAATGCCAGCCCTGCAAGATAAATGCTAATTCTACCCTCTCCTTGGGAATAATTTGGCTAAGTTCCTTGTAGAGACCAGAAATAGTCCTTCCACTTGGGTTGAGAGAAGGTGTTGGTAAAATCTGAGCTTGAATGTCAAGGTTAGGTGGGGATTAATGGGTGGCAGGGACCTTGGAGGCAAAAGGAACTCAGAGCATAGAGGTGGAAAAGAGCCTCAGTTAAGCAGCCTTGGTCACAGTTGGTGATCGATAGAAGTGTATGAATAGACCGGAGTTCTGATTGAGGGGAAAGGCTGAAGCTAGGCCAATGAGTTTCAGTGCACCTGTTTAGAAGCTGGTAGACATCTCTGGGCAAGGGACTACCATAAATGAAAGGATCGTGTCTGAAAATTGATCTGACCAGAAGAGCAGGGGGAAACTGAGAGCAGGGAACACTGAGAGTGGGAAGGCCACTAAGGTCCTAGATGTCCAGAACCTAAGTAGGAGTTTCGAAGCAGGGTAGTCATAGTTGGAAGAACAGCAAGGTCAGACCTAAGAAATTCAGAACCCAAGGCTTAAGAAATTAGCCCCGTTTCCATCATCTACCTAGAGCTCCCAAAATAATACAGTAAGCCCATATGGGAAAAAAAAAATATCGGTGGTGCCTGGGAAATCGAGCCCAAAGCCTTGCCCATTAGTTAGTTCAAAGATTTATGAGTATTTTGCCTGTATGTATGTATGTATGTATGTATGTATGCCTGTATGTGCACCACAGGCATGCCTGGTGCCCTTAGAATCTGGAAGAGGATGTGGGATCCCCCCAGATCTGTAGTTACAGACAGTTGTGGGCTGTCATGTGAGTGCTGGGAATCCTGGTCCTCTGCAAGGGCAGCAAAATCCACTAAGTAGTCCAGGATGATCTTGAACTCATGGTGACCCTCCTGCCTCAGCCTTCCTGAATGATGGGATTGGAGATATGAGCCAACACACTGAGTTGGCACAACATTGGAGATTTTTAAACAACAGTTGGGATAGTGGCACACATCTTTAATCCCAGCATTCTGGAGACAGAAGCAAGAGGGCAGATCTCTGTGAGCCCCGGGCCAGCCAGGGCTACATAGTGAGAGCCTGCCTTGTAAAAGAAAGAAAGAAAAAAAGTCGGGCAAATTAAAGCTTCAAGACAAGATTCCACCTCTTTGCCAAGAGCTGTCTGCCCCTCTTTCTTGCACTTGAACAGGCTCCAGCTGCCCAAGAGCTTTGAGCTTTGGGGAGGTGAGAAATCTAAATTACATCCACAGCCCACGCCTAGGTGGCTAGAATAAGGACTAATGGCCAATTTCCACACGGAAGCCTGACATCCAGGAGGTGGCCATCTCCAGCAAGCGCCTTAAAAAATCAGCTCTCAAGCTGAACAAAGGTGTCTCAACAAACGAAATAAAAATAACTCTGTGGAAACGCCTTGCAGTGCGGTAAGCATCATTAAAACGTACCTATTTTAAGATTTTTTTTTTTCTTCCCGAGGGTCACGGTTAGATACCTAATGGGATTGAATGCTCCTTTGATTTTTTTAAAAAAATTTTTTTTTCACAAAAACTCTAAACTGTATTACTATCAAAATTAACCTGTTTCAAGAGGATTTGTCAAGGAAAGAATTCACTTTGTCCATTAAAAAAAAAAAAAGGTGGAAAGAAGGCAAGCAAACAGCGGCCCCTGGGGAAGTGGTCTCCATCCAGAGGACCACTTTTCGGGAGATGCCTGCAGGAGGGGAGGCCTCGGGGTACCGCATGTACCGCCTGGCGAGCCAGCAAGGATGCTCACACCGCTCACCCTCGACCCCTCGGGGGCCAAGGGAGGAGACCCCTGGACTAGACAAAGGCTGCAGCCCCGGGAGGCCAGGGTGCGCGTGCGCCACGGAGCACGCGCGTGCGCGCGGCGGTCAGCGCGGCGGCCCGAGGCGTGGCGGGACCCGGGAAAGGAAGCGAGGAGAGCGGCGAGGCCCGGCGGCGCGGGGAGGGGAGGGCTGTGGGGCGCTCGCGCGCGCCTCCTGGCGGCCGGAAGGGGAGGTGCCCCGCAGGCCTCACTGCCCGCCCCTCCCCTCGCGAGGTTCGCGCTCCCGTGTCACGCGCCTGCGCCGCCCGCCGGCCTCGGGAACGCGCTCTCTCGGCGGCGCGCGCGCTCCCAGTCTCCACCACCCACCAGCTCCTCCGGCACCAGCAGCAAGCCGCGCCGCCGCCACCGCCCACCTTCTGCCGCCGCCGCCGCCGCCGCCGCCACAACCACCTTCTCCTCCGCTGTTCTCTACTATTTTCGCCCTCTGTAGACCATCAGGTAAGTGCTGCAGCTCTGAAATCCGGTCCCCATCTGGCCCTGTGCGCCATCCTCCTGTCGCCCCTCACCCCAGAGATGGATTTAGGGCGCTGGGCATCAGTCAGGCGCAACGGCGGGGGCCTCTCTGCGCCCTCGGCGCTGGGGAAACTGGGAAGAAACGCGTGCAAAAGATGCACGCACGCGGGCGAATGCGTGTGTCTGTGGGTGCTGGTGTCTGCACCATCCGTTCCACGCAAACGGGGGGGGGGCGTCTGTGTCAGCAGGGTGGGGCGCGGATGGCGGTGACCTAGGGGAGGGGGTTGCTCTGTGCTCTGGATCTCAGCCTTTTGCCGCAATGGGCGTGGGTCTGTATGTGTGTATTGGGGTCCAACGATGACCCCCGAAACTGAACCTGAAATCAAATTTCTCTGCCCCTGATTGCCATCAGTCCCAAGGAAGGTGTGGATTGGGTCCTAGAAAAGATGACTGCGTGCATGCTTCTCCCCACACCTCCTTGACAGTGCTTCTGATGGGGCCTTCACTGGCCCTGATTTAAGGCGGTGTCCCGCCCCCTCCCCTTTTCCTCCTTCAGAAGCCGGCAGGGGACATTTGGGGGCTGGGAGGATTCGGGAGGATGGGGAGGGGTCCAGGCGCTGTCACTTTAGCCGCCCTTCCCCCTGCGCGCGCTTGGTACAGTGACAGGGGCAGCGCCGTGCCCGAGAGAAGGTAGTGCGCGGATCCCAGTGTGGAAGCTCGAAGAGGCAGTGGTCACCTGGCCTCGCGGTGTCAGCGGGCTTGCCAGGCGCGGTTCCCCCGCTCGAGGGCTCGCACGGTCACAGCCGAGCACAGACCTGAGCTAGGGCTGCAGGTGCATTTCAGGGCGGATTCCTTTCTCTGCGTTCTGCGCCGGGCTCCCGGCATGTGCGCTCCCTGCCGGAGGCACGGGCTGGCGCGCAGGGCTCGCCCCTCACTGCGGCAGTGGGTGTGGACCTGGGTGGGCGAGGAGGGGAGAGTAGGATGTGTCTCCTCCCGCTGCTACCCCTCCCCCGGTTTTTTCCCCCTCTGAACGCGAGGTGCCATCTTTTTGCGGCGAGTCACGTCTCTATCGTAGCATGCCAAGTGCTGTGGCCAGGCTTTGGAGGACCCGGCTGGGACTCGCGTTAAGGAGCAAGTGGGGTGTTGAACGTGGACATCTTGGCTTTTAGCTTCTGCGCCGTGCGCACCCGCTCGTTCACCTGGGGTCTTCTAAGGGAGCTCGCTGCTTTGTTCGTCGAGGTTGTGTGATTTAGGATCTTCGCTCCTTGCCCTGTTTTTTTTTTTTTGTTTGTTTTTTGGTTTTTGGTTTTTTTTCTTCTTCTTTTTTTGGAGTGGGGGGGGGGGCTTTCATTCGACGAGGATATTACCTAGGCGTTACGCGCAACTCCATCCTTTTTTTCACTGCTCATTTCAGACCCTTTGTTGGATCTACTGACTTGCTGGGGGTCTAGTCACAGCCCCAGGGGCACACATGGAACGGACGTGACCCCGCGCAGCCCTCTCCCCTAGTTCGGCCCAAATCCAGAGAGCGTTAACTGAGCCACACGGGTGGGATTCGAGGTAGACTCTCGTGTGCAGGTGTCCTCGGAGGAACCACGTCCCTCCCCACACCCGGGGCGTCCTGGGGACAACACCCCACCATGTTTCACTGCTAGGAGCGCCAGCTCACCCTTGGGAGTGGGGAGATTAGGCAAGCTCGGCTTCACCACCACCACCTTTGAGCACTCTTACCTCTCCCGGTGGGAGAGTGTGAGAAGGGGGCATGAGATCCCCTGAGGTGCAGCGGCCACACCCATCGCTCCCAACCCACCGGGAGGAGGGCGGGTTAGGGGTTGCCATGGAAACCATACCAGCCAGAGGAGGAACCTCTGGGCGTTACTCAGCGGAGAGTCAAAACCCTGGGGTAGACGGACAGTGCCAACATGTCCCCCTGGAAGACGCAGGGAAGGAGCCCCTCATCCCTGACCTCAGCATTCCCATTGGCAGTGGAAACTGTAGCCATCCAGATCCGTGCTTCTGGTGTATTTTTATTATAGGCATACTGACTGATATTATTGTGTTAATATTATTTAAACGAGGGACTTTTACTTGAAAGTCCACATTTACAACCTCCCTTGAAACCGGAGAGGGATGGAAAGCGAACAGGTAGGTTCTCCATCCTGCAGTAAGCCCCAATCTTCGAGGTTTTCTAGTTAATTCCACCACTGAATACTGGTGCAGGCTTGCAGTTTTGAGACCGACGAGCACCTTAAGGGCCGAATCGCCCACGTCGGCTGCCCAGCTTGATCTGCATTTCTCAGAATGTCTTGGATGGGGGTGGAACGCCCTCTTCCGGCCAGACGCGGCCCGAGGCTGTGGCGTCGTGGCTGGGCCCGCCCGATAGAGATTTCCCGAGCAGCTGATGGATGGATTCAAAAATGATGGATTCAAATGTTCAAATATGGGAACCGGATTCTTAATCCAAAGGGAGTGGACGCGGAAAAGGGAAGCCTGAGAGGGATGCTTTCTGTTGCGGCCAGTTGGGCGAAGGTGTCACAGGCCTGTAGGTGGGAGATCGGCGGGCGGGGGAGGAAGGAGAACATTTCACCCAGTGCAGAAACAAAGCACAGACCACGCGTCTTCGAACTCGCTCCATTTTGCACTATGTTGGCGGTTGGGTGAGGTACCATGGTCGCCAAGGCCTGAGTTGTTAATGAAAGATCATCAGGGGTTGCTGCGTGGTCCTTTTGCGGGGATCGAGAGACTCGGTTCCTGGCTCAGTCCTTGCTTTAACAAATGAGCTTCACTTCAGAGCTACAAGTTTGTGCTGAAGCAATGGCTGAGGAGCGCGGAGCCAGCCTGGGCTCATCCAAAAGGGTTCAAGTACCCAACAAAAGCTAAGATTTCAACCACTAGCCTCAACGGGTGGATGAGCCCTTTTATGTCCTGGAGGCCCTATTCATTTTTTCAGGCTGGTTAGCATTGGGTGGATGACAGGATCTGGAACAGACTAATCACCCCCTCTAGCTCTCTTTTGGCTGGGGCCAGGCTCTTCAAGATCCCTGCCCTGCCCCTTCAACTGGGGTCTCACAGCAATAAATGAAATATGGACCTTCGTAGGCTAATTCTGTGGTTACAATTCTGAGATGTCATCCTGTGTGTATTGCTGCGGCTTGTGTCCACCACCACATAAGGACTGCTTGCCTACTGCCATTTGCTAAGCTTCTCTAAATCAATGGTTAGCCAGCTGAGTGTGCCCATCCCTCCCCCAGCTGCCAGGCTGGCTGCGATGCCTGATGAGTTTTCTGCACCATTTGCCTCGCTGGCAGATGTGTATAGATTACAGCAGTAACCTGGCTTGGCTTTGGGGTTCATCTTTGGATGATTTGAGTATTCCTTAGCTTGGCTAGGTTTTTTTTGTTGTTTGTTTGTTTGTTTTTAATGGGTGACAGCCCATGGTGTGTCTCTCTGGCCCCGTGCAGGACCTGTATACACACTTGCATGGTGGTGGAAGGGTGTGGTTTTAAGTGGCTTCTAGTGTCAGGCTCTATTCCCCAGAGAGGAACAAAGGAAACAGACAGTGCCCTGGAATTGCCAGAAGAAAACTTAGTAGTGGTTTGATTGAGGGAAGGTCAGACTTGCTCCCATTGGGAAAATGAGCCCTTGTACTGAGCAAGCTCTCTGACCCTCTCATCCTTGGAGGGTTAGACAGGGTTCTGGTGCCCTTTGTGCAAACAGCTTTTCCTTCTCCCTTCTTAAAATCAACACATCCAGTTCATTTATTTAGCATTTTAAGGAATTTTGTTTTAGTCCATCTCCCCTCAGCATTATGGCCTTTGTGACTCCCTGGCTATGTGTGTGAATATGCATTGTTTATCCAGTTGATTATATGAATCTGTCCAACTATGCCTTCTCTTCTGTTTATTTAGTTAAGATCTTCCTTGATCCACTCTTGAAAAAGAATCACTTCAAAAGAGATTGTTATATATATAGAGAGATCTAATACAGAGCTAGACATATAATGGATATTTGGCCCAAAAATCATTTAACAAATAAGTGGATAAAATAGAGAGATAGAGGTCAAGGGGGCATCAAAGACAAAGTGGAGTGGGGTACATATTCAAGGTCACAGCATCTGGGAAGCTTGGGAACAAATGCAATCTATTTGGCCTGAGTGTCCAATTGGTGAGCAGACAGCTGCCTATGATCTGCTGCGTGACCTTGCTGTGTGCCTCCGGTCCCTTGGCTTCCACAGGTGGCTCACCCGCCCCAGCTGGTGAAAAGGGGAAGAAGCGTAGAGAGAGAGCTATCACACTGCACCAGGCCACCTGTGTGGTGGCCACGGTCCTGTTGCGGGTGACTGGGATGGAGGTGGGGAACTTCACTCCCTCCGCTCCCCCCACTGTCCTCACCCTGTTTTCATCAACATTGCAGAGGCCCTCATTTCCCCTCACCCTCTGAGACCCCCATCTGGCTACACCACACAGGAGTTAGGGGTACCTGGCCAGGTGAGAAGAGAAGTCCCTAGCTGCTCAATGGATTTTTTCCTAGAAAATCATGGTCCTCAGATGGTGTCTGAGATGTCTGGAAAGTAGTTGGAGTGCGCGCGCGCGCGCGTGTGTGTGTGTGTGTGTGTGTGTGTGTGTGTGTGTGTGTGTGAAGGGGGGGGGTGCTGCTTCTGGCATCTTGTGGGTAGAGGCCAGAGATGCTGCTAAACATTACAGGACAGTCCCCAAGTGGCACTGGTATGGGAATCCCTTTTGTCTGCATGCATGCTGCTGGAGATGGCATCATATGGTCCTCAGCTACCTCACTTGCAGGGTAGGAACTCTTATAGATAGAGAAGCTACAGTCCAGAGAGGTTTTGTAACCAACTGAGGATGCACAGCACATGACACACAGCTAAGCCTCGTGAGGTTTAATAGACCTTTGTGAGCTAGCCCCGGAACCTAGTCAGGCTTTCCAACCACCCAGGCCTTTTGCAAGAGTCTGATTGGATCACAGGCTAGAGTAAGTTACAGAGGTGTGGATTTAAGTGCTTGGTGTCTGATTTTGACATCTGGAGCAAAGAATTTCACTTCACCTTGGTGTTCTGCTTATGAAACAGAGAGAGAACCTTCCCCAGGGACCTTAACCCTGACCTCATCTGTTATGTAAAGAGGCATCCAGGCTTGATCGACTCAGAGACAACTGTTAATTAAGACTGGGGGATCAAGGGCTGGGAAAATGGTTCAGCTGTTAAAATGCCCATCCCCCAGCATGAGGACCTTCCTGAGCTCAGATCCCCAGCACTGACATAAAAGCCGAGTGTTGTGGTGTGCGTCTGTTACCCCAGTGCTCGGCAAGGGTGGAAACAGAAAGTTTAGCCAAATTCATGACCTCCAGGTTCACTAAGAGATTCTGTCTCTATAAATCAGGTAGGAAGTGATGCAGGAAGGCACTGTCAACCTATATACAAATATCACACACACACACACACACACACACACACACACACACACTCACAGCGTACATACACAGAGCTTGGAAGATCGGTTGGATTCAGCTGTGATCAGGGTGAAATCACAAGGTTTGGGGGATGTCAGGTTCCTGTCTAAGATTCTGTCCCTTCTAGAAGTTGAGCACTGACACCTGTAGCTGAGGCCCAGCTCTGAAACCATTGTTCTATGTGGAGTAGTGGGCACAAGAAGCCCTCACTGCAAGCATCCCAGGTCTTTCTTTAGACCTGGTTGCTGTGTTCGGGGCCTGGCCAGACTCTGAGGTGCATCGGCATTGCTGTGTGCCACGGTGCTACTGAGATGGTTTGGCCCAGAGGCTCATCGTTGCTCTCGGTGAGAGATGCGAGCAGTGCAAGCGAGCAGGCCTCCCTCCTCCCCGGCCAGTGCCAGCCATGGGACACACACTATTGCTTCACTATTGTCACTTTGCCCAAGGGGTGGCTGGCCAAGAATTCCTCCCCTGCCTCCAGTTGCTAAACTTCTGCTCTTGGTGCTCCCTGGAGCACAGGGAGGCAGTGTTGAGTTCTCCCCAGGTAGCTGTGGCATTCCGGATTGTTCAGTAGGTGTGTGAATAGAATGAGCTTCTGCTAAGTAAAAGCTTAAGTGACTTCTCTCTGGTCATGGTCTAGCAGACTCTTTGCTGAGCCCAACCAGCTACTCAATAGAACCCCAGGAAATGTATCTTGTACCTCAGCTACTCAAGGAAATGGTGTAAGGGCCTGGAGAGCAGGTGCCCAGCACAGAGCAATGTCCTGCAAGAAGTCATTTGGTTTAGAGTCCTTGGATGCCAGTCCCAGCTTCCCCAACAATTTAACATAAGGTGGTGCTTAGCTTCTTGGGGAGTTTTTTTCTTTTTAATATATTCATATGTGACCCAGGGTATAATAATGCCTGTCTAGAAGGTTGCCAAGGAGTTTAAATGAGGTGATGTGGTGCTTACCGTGGCCTGGCATGTAACTGCTCAGAAAATGGCTTCCTTAACAGGATCCTTTGGATGGACACTTGTGATGACATATGGAGGTATCTCGAGCCACTAGTGTTGGGATATGCTGTAATAGATAAATTATACCAAGTAGGAATCGAGCCCAGATCCTCTGGAGCTAGGCATTGTTGTTTGGGTGGAAGTGGATTTCCAAGATCACACACACCCATGTTAAATGTACACACAGAACTCTTGCCACAGAAAGCCCAGGGACTTATCTGTTGTCCTGATTCTGTCTGCTTCCTTCCTGAAACCTGCTCCGTGCCAGGAATAAACTGCAAACTCCCCACACCAGCCTTCCCTACATGCCCCCCACCGGCCCTCCCTCACGGGAAGAGTGGCCTGGCTCAGTCTGTCAGGCTCAGAGGTCTTCTGGTTTACTCTTTGAATAAAAGCAACTTCTGATGACTGAGAAAGTATTGGTGGTAACAGAAGGCAGTGTCTGTGGGGGAGATTTCGGATGGAGTGATTCCCATCCTGCAGAAGTCAGTAGATGAGCGGCCTTCGTGGTAAATGGTGTCAAGAGGCAGAAATAAATGTTAAGTAAAATACACTCCTGGGAAATGGAGCCTAGAGAGCCCAAACACCCAATAAGCAGAGTTGCGTGTGATTCAATATAGCAAGCTAAAGAAGACTTCTCAGCTGTGGAATCAAGACTAAGATCAAAATACATCAGTTTTTAATCATTTTTAGGAATCGTTTTTAATTTTATTTATTCATGTGTTTAGTTATGTGTATGTGAATGTGCACTCAGAGGCCAAAAGAACATCAGATTGGATCTCCTAGAGCTGGGTTAGAGGTAGTTATGAGCCACAGATGTGAGTACTGAGAACCAAACCTGAGTCTTTACAAGAACAGTGTGTGTGTGTGTGTGTGTGTGTGTGTGTGTGTGTGTGTGTGTGTATGTATGTATGTTTATGTATATCTCACACGTATTTATTTACTTAATGTGTGTGCATGCCATAGCTCACATGTGGAGTTCACAGAACAATTTGTGAGAGTCAGCTCTCTCCTTCTGCATCCTGCCAGTCAAACTCAGGTCATCAGGCCTGAGAACAAGCACTTTACCTGTTCAGCCATCTCACTGGACTTATATCTTCGGGGAAAATTTTGTTATTTGTGTGTACATAATTGTGCAAGCTTGTGTGGTGTATGTGTATACATGCTATGTGCATGTGTACATACAGGTGGAGGTCCGAGGACAGCATCAGGTAACTTCCTGCATTGCTTTCCACCTTATTTGTTCACTTATTGCACATTTTTTATTTCATATGTATGAGTGTTTGGTCTACCTGTAAGTGTGTGCACCACATGTGTGCCTGGTGCCCACAGAGGCCAGGAGAGGGCGTTGGATCCCCTGAGACTGGAGTTACAGATATTTGTGGGCTGCGATGTTGCTGCTGGGAATCAAACCTAGGTCCACTGGGAAAAACAGCCAGCACTCTTAACCACTGAGCCATCTCGCCAGCCCTCTACTTATTTTTGAGGCAACATCTCTCGGGGAATCCAAGCTACGCAATTGGCTAGACTGGATGGCTCATGAGTTCTGGGGTCTCCTGTCTCCATCCCTGCCTGGGCTCAAATGCTGAGGTTATAGAAGAGCATCTGTAGTGCTGAGAATCTAAAATAAGAGTTCCTAGGCTTCGGGGGAGGAGGTTTGGGAGGTGAAGTCTTTGCCGCACACGTATCAAGACCTGAGTTCAGATCCCCAGCACCCACATACAAGCCAGGTGAGGTAGTGTGGGTCCTCATGCTTTCAAGACAGGCAATTTACTGATGTCTCCCCAGCCTCTAGCTTGTACTTATGTGAGTGATGCAATTGTTATGGCAAGATAAAGTAGCTGTATGATGATTCAAGTTATATGATCAGCATAGCAAGTAGGTTAGACGGAGAAGGTTTCCAAACAAGCCTAGATGGCTGTGAGCAAGAGCTAGGCTGTGGCAGAAGGCTGCCCTGGCCAAAGACGGGCCCTGTGGACCCCAGCCTTGACAAGCTGGTCTTTCGTTTCTTACTGCAAGAGGCCAGGAAGGCATCTGTGAGGGAGACTTTTATGTTAAGTTCAAGGCAGGTATATTCCTGCCTGCCCACCCTTGCCTGTCCCTTGAGGCCCCCAGAACTCTGAAATCTTTCTTGTAGAAAACACATCAGACTCAAATTTAAATTCCTTTGACCCAGTGCCCTCCTCTTAGGAAAACATTTTATTCAAGGTCTGACAAGATAAAATTTGAAATCAGCAAAATGTGAATCTGTGGTCACTGATCCTGGCATTTCATCTGTGGCCCTTGCACTCCCTGGCTACATCAAAGCGTCGAGGAAAGGGGACAGAAATGGCTTCTCCTCCCTGTTGCTCATTTTCCTTCCAGCCTGTGGCTCAGTGCCATTTTCCCGGGAAGCTTGGGTGATGCTGTCCTGGCACCTAGGTCACAGCTGTGCCGCAGAAAATCCAGGGATGTACTTCCTCCCTAGAACACCAAGGACACCAGAAAATCTCTGGGTCCATAACTGCCTGTCATATGAGATAAGTAAGGAGTGCTGGGAAGACCCAGTGGGTGGACCCACAGAAGGTTGCCTTCCCCAGGGCAGCTCTTCCCTCCAAATGCATCAAATTATGTGTAAACAAAATTGAAGGGGAGGGGGCTAAAAACAAAATAAAATAAAAAGGAAGCAAAAATAACAAAACCTCTCAAATTGTTCTCTATTAAATCTAGTCCTGCCATTGACTTATAGGTACCTTCAGGAGAGGGAGGGAGGGAGAGAGAGAGAGAGAGAGAGAGAGAGAGAGAGAGAGAGAGAGTCAGTCTGGAAGCCAGAGGCCAAGGTTGGGCATTTCCTTCTATGGCTCCACACCTTATTTTTAAATTATATTTTATTATTTTATATGTATAAATGTTTGTCTGCATGTATCTCTATGTACCATGTGTGTGCCTGCTGCCTGTGGAGGTCAGAAGAGACATCAGATGCCCTGGAACAGGAGTTACAGATGGTTTTGAGCTGCCCTGTGATGTCAGGAATTGAACCCATGTCCCATGGAAGAGCAGGTAGTGCTCTTAATTACTGAGCTACCTCTCCAGCCCCTCCACACCTTACTTGAGCTCTCCATTTCCAGTTGACTGACTAGCTAACAGGGTCCACCTGACACCCCTCTCCGACTGCCCATCCAGTATTGGTGTTATGAACATATGCTTCCACCCTGGTTTTTATGTGGGTGCTAGGGATCTGAACTTGACTCTTTATGCTTGTGTGGCTGGCACTTTGCTCACTGAGCCACCCCCCATAAAGCCTCAGGACCACTTATTTCCCTAAATTATTTGTCTTGCCATATCCTCCCCAGATGGCCTTTCTCCCCTCCCAAAAAAAGAGGTTTGCAGATGAGCTAATAACCTCAAACCAGTGCTAAGAGAAAGTTTTAACTTAAAGACTGTCTTTGGTTACACATGCCCATAAATGTGAATATTTACTACTGTATGTCTGTTTTTATATTGAGTTTGCTGAAAACCTGGTCACTTTTTAACTATGATATTGGCAGTGTGTCAGAATGTAAGTAAATTTATGTTAATAGTCAGAGGAAAAGTTGGCTATGTGAATTGAACAGTGTGACCGCCGGATGCCTCTGGGGCACAGTGGAAACCGCAGTGTGAGCCAGTAGGAACAGGTCTCTTTCTTTTTTTTTGGGGGGGGGGGTGCTGAGAATCGAACCCAGGGCCTTGCGCTTGTTAGGCAAGTGCTGTACCACTGAGCTAAATCCCCAACCTGGAACAGGTCTCTTTCAAAGCTGCCCATTGCCTAGGACAGCATTCGGAGGCCCCGCTAGCCCATTCCCTGCCTCGCCTTTTCCCAGAAGAACACAGGAAATACTGCATGGCCTCCGTCTGCTCTGGGCCCACTGGTTCTGTCTCTGCCCCCACCCCACTGTGCAGCCAGCTCAGAACAGGAGGATGGACTGTTTAAAAAAAAAAAAATCCCTAAATCCAATTAATGGAAATATCTTCACACTCTCCCCCAACCTTCTTTAAGCCTGTTGAATATTTTCCTGCAATAAACCTCAGGGAATGATATGCCTCCCAGGTGGCTCAGTGCTGGGATGAGCTCCTCCTCCTCCTGGCTCCAAAGCCCTTCCCTCCCCCTCCCTCCCTCCCCCAGCGGTGCCTGGAAAAGGCTAGTCCTGGTTGTACTGGTCCTGCAGAGTGCTAACAAGGACTAAGAACACTGAAAATACTTGCCTTTTGCTACCATAAAGTATTATAAACAATCACATGCTAGTGTTTAATGGCTGACAGAGAATTGCAGGAATCATGCTATAAGCTGACAGTCAGGACCAAGACTTAAAATAAGATTTAAAAGGTTTGATCCATCATTTGTCGCTGGCAAGACTGAATTAGAGAAGCCAGTGAGCCGCTCACAGTGTGGTCTTGGCCATCACCCGCTGCTGCGTCCCGAATTTAATTACATTTCCCATTGGCCAATAAGAGATTTTTGGCGAAGAAGGAGAAGTCCTGGACCTCCATGCTTCATCTGGGAAGTGGGAATGATTCCCTCTCCCCTTGAAGTCGAATGCATAGTAAGGCCTCAGCCTCCATTTTCGCTGGCTAGTCACAGAACTGGAGTGAAGCAATCCATAAGAATTCCTTTGGGTATCTCAGAAAACAGCACACAGGGAGGGGTTGTCTCCCAGGAGCTGCTGCAGATGCCTGATCAGAGGTCCCTCCAGGGCTGAGTGTAGCCTGATGCCTGAAATGGTACAGCTGCTGTCACCCCGTCCCTGTCTCCAGCCAGCCCGGGGCAGCTGGTCCCCTGTGGTGAACACCAGGTCAGCACAGGCTGTGCCCAGTAGGATGAACAGGCAGCCAAAGTCTGATCTGTATTAGCCAGGTCTGTCCCCATTTTGGAGAGAAGGAAGAGACTCAAAGTCAGGGTGCAGGGCACTGGTGTGGTAACCTCAAGCCCATGCCAATGCTGACTTCCCTGGAAAGGGGCTGAGACTTCCTCTTGGGCTCGAGTTGTGACCCTTGAATGGAATTTCCTGGGAGCGTTCCCATTTTTTTATGGAATTTTCAGTTTCTTCCTAATTGCTGCAGACTTGATATAGAACCTTGTATTCTGAATATTCCCAGGGTGCATGCTCCGTGCCAGTCAATGTTGGCTCATGGCAGGAATCGACCAAGGGCAAGAGTAACTTAGAGCCGGACATTGACTTTGATAGTATGATACTCTGGTGGCTCATTAACTGAATGGCTTTAATTGAACTGCAGCTGAAATTCATTGGCATAGCCGTGTGAATGGAAGTTTTCTTCTTGTCCTCCCACCCCCCAGGACTGGGGATTGAACTCAGGGCTTAATGCATACTGAGCAAGTGTTCTATCACCAAGCTACAGCTGCAGCCTGAATGGAAGGCTTCTGAGCCCTGGGGCTGGTGGGAGATCTGTAGGACCAGTGTGTAACCCCACCCTTGCAGGGGCCGTTGGCTTTCATCTCAAGGCTGGGATTCAGTGTCTACTGTCCCACATCGCTGCTCCTTTGGAAGCCCAAGACCCATTACCATCTGATCCTTCCCACTTGGGCTGCCGAAACCTGCCACCTTCCAGTCCCTATAGGGCTAACTACAGTCTTAAGCTTTCCTCCCTCCACCTGGCATGGACCCGTCCGTCGGTTTCCTGCAGACATCGTCCACACAGCTTTGTCTCTCTAGTTCTGCTTCACTGACTCCAAAATGGGTGTAGTCCTTACCCTGGCATCCTTATAGAAACAGTGTTTCCTAGAGTGAGTGCTAAAAGTTATGTCCGACCCATTTTGCATTCTGTTGCCAAACTCTCCCCAGAGCAACATGTTGTCCGCCGCCCCCATGTCCACGCATAAATCCCCGGTCATGTCATCTGTCACCTGCTAAGCCAAGCCTGCCCTCATGCCTGCCACCCAGACTCTGGACCTCCCATTTCTCACTGCCAACCAGCTGCCATATCTCCTTCAGAGATGGCACCTACTCGCTGCTCCCATTCACCACGGCACTGTGCAGACGGCACCCTGGTCACGTGTGTAGACCACACAGTCCCTGTCCACGCGGAAGCTGTCCCCACCTGTGCACACTAGATCCAGGAGCTCCACACAGTTCCTCTCCCCACTCACGTGCCCTGCCCCCCAGTAGTTTATGTCCACCGTTCACCCTCTTGTCTTTCTTCGTGTGCATTCTTGCCTTTGCCCCACGGTGTCTGTCCTCTGAGGGCAGAGATTGCGCATTGCCTATGGCGCTTGCTCTCCTGGCGCATGCGCAGTCAGCCAACCAGCACTTAGCGCCCAGAAAGTTCTGTCTTGGTTTTGGGTTTTCGTTTTGTTTTAAGACAGGGTCTCAGGGTTGGGGATTTAGCTCAGTGGCAGAGCGCTTGCCTAGCAAGCGCAAGGCCCTGGGTTCGATCCTCAGCTCCAAAAAAAAGACAGGGCCTCTCTCTGGAGCCTAGGCTGGCCCGGATCTCACTCGATAGTCCAAGCGAATTTCAAACTCATGGCATGCCTCCTGTCTCAACCTCTTGGGTGCTGGGATTACAGAGTGTACCTGCTAGAACACGCTGGCTGAACGCAGTGCGTGCTCATAGGCGCTACAGGCTGGTGTTGGGCGAGCCTGACCTGTTTCAATAGAGCAAGCCTCTCCCCGCTGATCCACAGTCCCACTGCTCTGAACACCTAAAAATAAAAATCACATTTCCTTTGAGTTACTTGCTTGCTGCCTGCTCTACATCAGACCAGCCAATCAGCCAGTCTGCCCCGTGATCCAGATCCGTTTGGCTGTGTGAAGACGCACAGAGCACAGCAATTATTGGTTGTGCTTCTTTTACTAAAAACTGTGCCTTGGTCCTCATTCCCCCATGAGGCTGGGTCATGGGGGAGCAGTCTTTGCAGGGGAGCAAACAGATCTGAGGGCTTAAGAGAGAACCAGAGGGTCCCTTAAACCCAGGTCTGCCCCATCAAGCCCGTGTGGCCTCCTGCATCAGGCTCCACACACTCTGCCAACCCAGGAGGAGCCAAAGGACCTGTCTTTAGCGCTAAGGACCTGGGAAGCATGCCCTGCGAATGGGTCACTTGTAACACGAGCCTGGAGAAATTATTTTAACCTGAAAGCGAGCTCTAAACCAGACTGCTGCTTCATGTGGCCCGTGACGACAGAACCAAATTTAGCAGCGTGGACAGGTCCACCCTTACCAAATTCCACTCTCTTAAAAACCTTCCAAGCTCACAGGAAGCAGAGGGAAACATTCACACTCACCATAGTGCCACAGGGTTCCGAATGATCAGAGACTGGAAGATGAGTGTGAGGGAAGCAGTGTGTAAATAAACTCAGGGAAGAGCGAGGCTGTGTCTCCAGGGAGAGAGTTTAGTAAAGGGGACAGTTTCCCCGAACGAGACAAAGGCAGCAGCTGCCGCTGGGGAGGAGGGTCCAAGTGGGTGGTGGATTGGTGGGACAGAGGGAGACCCTATGGTGTGCATCTTCCAGCCCATTGATGCCCTGACTCCACATTCACAAACTCCTGTGCTTTGCACTCTGGGACCCAGAGGAGGGGAGTGACAGGAACAGAGGGGAGGTGGTCACAGGTAAGGCTGGGGTTCTGTTACCCAGACTGTCGTGGCTCAGGACAATTCTATGGCATTGAGATCCATCTCCCACAGCTCCTCCTCCTGACTGAGACAGTATTTCTGTTCCTTTCTGCTTCCCACATTCTTACCAGCATTTAAAAAAAAAAAAAAATCTACCAGCTGCAAAGAGAAGATACCATATGTAAGCCATATGAGATCCTACCCAATTTCTCATCTCTCTCTCTCTCTCTCTCTCTCTCTCTCTCTCTCTCTCTCTCTCTCTCTCGGGTCTTTTCAGCCCATAAAAAGTATTCAGGGAGAGAACTGAGAAGTTCTACAATGAAGTCCTAAAAGTACCATGACTGAAGGGCACAGTCCCTGGAGAGCACATCCCCACTTAGAGGGTCCTGTGGCACTGCAGACTGGATGTCTGTGGCAGCCCTGTGGCAGTGGGGACAAGAACAAGGGCATCTCTCTTAGTGGCCCACTAGACAGCCCATAGAAGACTGGTCACATTGGTGTTTGGGAACCCCACTGCCAAAGGTTGTGCCACGTAAGGCTCCCGACAATCTTCACTGGGACTCCAGTAGTGAGGCCCCGGGAGTTGCCACTTGCTAGTAGGACAAACCCTGCCCCAATGTGGGTCCCAAATTGGCAAAGAACACTTGAGAAAACTTTTCTGGATTGACTAAAATTGGTGTCATTTGGATGAATTTAGGGAAGATGAGTCACTGTAACTTCTGGCAGTTTGAGATCAGTTTTGAGTGACATGGGTCACCTAAAGCAAGCAAGGACCAGCGCATGGTGGTGCACAGCTTTAATTCCAACACTCAGGAGGCAGAGGCAAGCAGCTCTCTCTAAGTTCAGAGTCAGCCAGGTCTACATAGTGAGAGCCTGTCTCAAAACAGACAGAGGAAAAACCAGCCAGAAAGTGGATTCCTGTCTGGACTGCCTATGCAGTATAATTTCACCATTTTGACGTGTCTCCTGTGCTCCAAATTATAATCAAGGAGATAGTACTTTACAGTTTACACAATGTCATTTCATTCTTGACAGGAGCCTTAAGTATTCTTGAGGGGCTGTGGTGGTGCACGCCTTTAATCCCAGCACTGAGGAGGCAGAGGCAGGTGGATCTCTGAATTCGAGGCCAGCCTGGGTTACAATCTACGGAGTGAGATCCAGGACAGCCAGGGCTACACAGAAAAACCCTGTCTTGAAAACAAAAACAAAAACAAACAAACAAACAGCAATTGTTTTTCCTCGAGGGTGTTTCAGTGGTAGAGCAAGGTCCTAGATTCTATTCCCAGCACCACGAAAAGGAAGGGGGGCAATAGAGGCTGTGTGAGCAAGGGGGCTTACACCTGAGTATAACCCCACAATCCCACACTGGGAGGAATAAACTGAGCCCAGAGGTTTCCTCCTACCTTGACTATGATGCACATGCACCTGCACTTATGCATGTACCGTGTGTGTGTGTGTGTGTGTGTGTGTGTGTGTGTGTGTGTGTGTGTGTGTGTGTGTATGTGCATGCTTTAACAATTTTTTTTTATTTAGAAAGAGGACAAAAAGGACATCAAGATCCTGAGATTTGGAGAGGTATGGTGGGGTCAAGGAAAGTCAAGGAGTGCCTGAAATCACCTGGCTAGTTTGAGGCAGATGGGGAATTTGAACTCAGGATTTCTCCTTAACCCTTGCACTCACCTGAGGGGGGTCCTGCCATTGGGGTATAGACAGACATCACCACATTCCCCTCAAAGACCAAGAAATGGCTGCCTGGCTACCTGGCTAGACTGGTCAGAGACCTGAGAGTTTGTACCAGATGATAAATAAAGGCACAGGTTGCTTTCTCCTTTAAAGGAAAAACTAAAACCATCCCACACAAGATGTGCTTGGGCGTAGGTGTCATGTGTGGCTGCCGCACTCCCCCGTGCTGTAGCCATGAGGGATAGATGAGAAGAAAAACCCGCAGTCCAGGCAGCCCTGTGGAGCTGAAGAGGAGTGGGTGGAGGCTGCAGGGCTTGACAGGCCGTCCAGGGAAGCATGTGGCTGCTACCTGGGATGGCTGAAGGGGGCTGAGGCCAAGGCCCATGCACACTCATATTTCCAGGGATCCAGATGGCACAGGAAGAGGAGCCACACCAGGTTAACTCAGCCCGAGTTAAGTAACTCGTCTTCAGATATAAATTGTTTTTTTTCCCCTGAAACTAAATGCTTAAAATAGGAAAACAGAATTTAGAGATAATTGGTAAATTAACGAGTTTCAAAGAAAGCTGATTTTTTTCCCCTTTCTCATTGCTTATGGCCATTATGTGTAATTCCCATGACATTGTCTCATTCCACTCTTTCAAGCCTCCCTGGGGAGCAGGCTCCTCAGTTCACCCATATGTTGAGGAGGGGAGTTTCAGCTCTGTGTCCTCAGCCCCTGGCATACTGCAGGGCACAGAATGAGTTCCAGTCACCACTGAATGGATGAATAAATAGATATGGGTTCATGAATGAATTAAAGGAATGGACAGAGGAAATATGATGTACATAGATCTATGTGTTCAGATATGGACAGAGAAAAGATGATGTGCATTGGTCTATGCATCCCTCTCTCTACATTCTGGAGAGTAGTTACAGTTCTGCATTTGGGTTTTGCATGCTAAAAGTAGAAATGCATGCACAATTGGGCAATGTGTGTGTGATGTGTGTGTATGTTTGTGTGTGTTACAGTTGCCTTAATTTGAAAGTTAAGTTGGGTGTCTTTAAGTTCCTCTGAACACTAGAATGAGCCATAAGTTCCTCTTCAGTGACAAAGGATCTTTGTGAATAGGCTTGGGTCTGTGGCACCAGCCACAGGCTAACCCTAGCACTCCAGCTGGCTCTATAGTTAGATTTCCAGATAGAGGTGTCAAATTAGGGCTGGTGAGATGGCTCAGCAGTTAAGGACACTGGCTGTTCTTCCAGGGGACCTGGGTTTGGTTCCCAGCACCCACATGATGGCTCACAACTGTGGGTTGTAACTCCTGTCATAGAGGATACAATGCCCTCTGCTCATCTCTAAGGACACAGGGCATGAACATGGTACACACACAGGCAAAACATCCATATATAAATATTGTTTTCTTTTTAAACAACTGGAATTGGCAAAATAAAACACAGAATGTCCAAGAGCTGGAGAGATGGCACATTGTTTAAGAGATCTTACTGTAAACAAAAAAAAAAAAAAGAGAAAGATCTTACTGTTCTTTCAGAGGATCCGAGTTCAGTACCGAGCCCTCATGTCCTGTAACTTCAGTTCCAGGGGAATCTAGTGCCCTCTTCTGGCCTCCATGGGCCCTGCACTCACATGCACATACCCTACTCCTTCACATCCATATACATAACTAAAAATATAATTATAAAAAACACACAAGGTGCCCAGTTAAATTTGGACAGCAAAAAAAAAAACTTTTAGCATAGGAGTAGGAAGCTACAGAATGTCCCCTAAAAGTATCTGATCCTAATCCCAAGAGCCTGTGACCTTAGCTGCTAAAAGAGTCTCTGCAGCTATGACTATACGAAGGATCTTCTGATGAAGAGGGGATGCTGGATTATCCTAATGATCTTAAGACAGAAACAGGGGAGGGCAAGCTGTGGCTCAGTGGTAGGGCACTTTCCTGGCATGCATGAACCCTAGGTTCAATCTGAAGAAGGGGAAAGGGCACAAAAAATACGATGTTGGTGATGGAGGCAAAGATCAGAGTGATGTGACCACAAGCTAAGGGTAGCTGGTAGCCACAGGAGAGGCAAGCAAGGGTTTTTCCTCTCAACCCTAGGGGAAGTACAGTCCCACTGACACCTTGCTGCCATTGTTGTTTGAGATATAGATCACTCTGTAACTCAGGCTGGTCTTGAACTCATTCTGTATCCCAGCTGGCCTCAAACTCATGGTAATCCTCCTGCTTCAGCCTCTTAAGAATTTAGTAGCCGGGCGGTCGTGGCGCACGCCTGTAATCCCAGCACTCAGGAGGCAGAGGCAGGTGGATCTCTGTGAGTTTGAGGCCAGCCTGGTCTACAAAGCGAGTTCCAGGAAAGGCGCAAAGCTACAGAGAAACCCTGTCTCGAAAAACCAAAAAAAAAAAAAAAGAGTTGAGCTTACAGACTTGTGCCACCACACCTAGTTCTGCACTGTTTCTGCCTTCGGAGCTGCCCCTGGGAATCCCCTAGCCTGCGGGGCTATTTTTATAATCTCCTATTCTTTCAGTGATGGGTGGTGGGGCCCTGCTGAATGGGGGGGGGGCATGACAAACAGGCCTAGAAGATTCTGTTGGGTCCAGATTCCCAGAAGAACTTTCGAGGAAAATGGCTCACAGTGCCCCCATCATTTCCTGTCAGACCATACTCTGAAAAGCATTGGACTGGAGGCCACTGTCACAGACTGACACCCCATTTTCCCATGTGAGGAAACCTCCTCCCAAGCCAGCACGGAAGGAAGCACAGGATGGCTCTGTAACGGTTTCTTTGTATCATCATTGTCTTTCACACCAGGCCAGTTCCCCCACACTCACGGGATCCACAGATCTAGACCAACAAGGGGTCAGGGGTCATCCAGAATAGGACATGGTTCTTGGATTCCAGGATTGCTCTCCAAATACTCAGGGTTTGTAAAGAGAAAATGTGCTTCATGGGAGAAAGAGAGATAGCAGGAGAGGAGAATAAACCGGAGAAGCTGTCCGGTCTCACCTGTAATAGGCTGCTGGTCAGACCACGGTGAGATGTCCTCACTGTGCCCCAGACAACAGAGATCCAGAATGGTACAGGCCGTGACTAAAGCCTATAGATCTAGCAGCAGCCTTTGACAGAGCATCACACTCTGGAGAATTCATCCTTCCTGTGTGAGCAGAGGTTACCTGGGGGGAATCATCTGTCATGGGACAGCTGGGGAGGAACTGCTTAATAGAATGTGGTCTTTAAAGAAAGGCAACATGTCCTTGCATGTGGCTGTAGATGCACCTTAAATGCATGGTTCCTTGGAGAGCAAGGTAGGCATGGCTGGTACCCTGAGTTAGTTAAGAAAGGTGCCTGCGGTCTATAAAGCCGCACTCAGAGGGAGAGAGGGAACTCGGCTTCAACAGCAGCCTCTGTGGGGAACACTTTTGAGTGAGACACGGGAGAGACCATTTTCCCTCTTTTTCCAAAGTGCGTGTATTGCTTTGCTAAAAGATAAATGTGTACACTAAGGCACCAGCTCATCTCAAAGTGGGGATATACCACTTTGCTTCTTAGCCAGATTGATGGGTGGTTCTAGACTTGGGAGGCTACATCAGGAGGGTTGTAAGATCGGGAACAACCTGGGAAACACAAAGAGACCCTGTCTCAGACACCACTCTCTACTCCCCCCAAAAGTTCAAGGCTTGCTATGAAGATGTTCTTTTAAATATTCCCCAGGTGGAGGTGACCTGAGTGTCATCCCTGGGGAAGAAGTTCTGATCTTCACTACCCATCTTATGTCCCAGAGAGAGATGGAAGCTACTACACCATGCCCTCGCCAGCTAGCCTAGTGATGGAGGAACCTTCCAGATGATAAGGATAGAGTAGCTAGGAGCAGCCAGGCAGTGGTGCACACACCTTTTATCCCAGCATTCAGGAGGCAGAGGCAAGTGGATCTCTGAATTCAAGGCCAGCCTGGTCTACAGAGTGAGTTCCAGAACAGCCAGGACTACAAAGTAGAGAGACTGTATCTCAAAACAACAACAAAATACCTTAGAAGCATAACATGCATGAGTGTGTACATGTGTCTGTGTAAAACATGCATAGAATAGATATGTAGTTTAACCCAGGAACCAAGTGTTCTCATGGAGGCAGACATGGATGAGATAGGTGAGCAAGAAGTGGGTTTGTGTTTTTGTTTTTGTTTTTGTTTTTGTTTTTGTTTTTTGAGAAAGGGTTTCTTGTGTGTGTGTGTGTGTGTGTGTGTGTGTGTGTGTGTGTGTGTGTATTGGTTTTTCAAGACAGAGTTTCTCTGTGTAGTTTTGGTGCCTGTCCTGGATCTCACTCTGTAGCCCAGGCTGGCCTCGAACTCACAGAGATCCGCCTGGCTTTGCCTCCCGAGTGCTGGGATTAAAGGCGTGCGCCACCACCTGGCAGGTTAGTGTGTTTAACTCTCTACCTTGACATGGATTGGGATAATCCAGACTAGTCCCTAGGGTCCTACATGTCATGTGACCATTCATAGACAAAGCTGTTTTATAATGCCAAATCCTTTTTATATAAAAATAGCCCCGTTACTATTTTTTTCTCTTGGTGCTCTCATACAGATGACCTCATTACAGCTCCGGCCACTCCAGGGCTGGTGGCACTTCCTGTTTGGCCAAAGGAGGAAATGGATGCTGCCTGTCTCCATCCCCCTGCCTCCCTGGGTGCAGATTCCACACCCTACCCCTGCCCAGTCCTTTCCAAGGCAGCTCCTCATGGTGGGTGGTGGGCAGAACTCTTCCCAAATCCCTCCCTGCTCAGTTCTCTCTCTGTCTCTGTCTGTCTTCTGTCTGTCTGTCTGTCTGTCTGTCTCTCTCTCTCTCTCTCTCTCTCTCTCTCTCTCTCTCTCTCTCTCTTACACACACACACACACACACACACACACACACACACACACACACACCACTTCCTTTGAAGGATGGAGAGAACATCCAGTAGACTCTGCTCCTTGGGGACCATCTCTCCACCCCAGGAAGCAACCAGAGCCCCATCCCTCAGAAGCTCAGCTCAGCTCAGCAATTTGCTGAGCAGATTCCCTCCCCTGAGGCTGGAATTGGGCTGAGCATCTCCCACCGGTTAGCAGGGATACAGTTAGCTCAGAATGGCTCCTATGACTCCATCCTTCCCAGAACCATCACAGCCCCTGGCCCCACATCCTGCCCAAGCCTCCCCTTCTGCCCATGAGAGTCATCTCAACTCCTGGTGGACCGCATTAACCAGCTAACCAGAGGACTTGGATGAATTGGATGCTTTGGTGAGGAGAAACATCCATCAAAACAAATGCAAGAGTCTGGAGAGATGGCATAGTGTTAGGAGCACTGACTGCTCTTACAGAGAATCCAGGTTCGGTTCCCAGACCCCACGTGGCAGCTCACAACCTCCTGTAACTCTGCTTCCAGAGGACCCATAACCTTCTTCCAACTGCCACACGCTACTGCATGCATGTGGTGCACATACATACTCTCAGGCACATACACATTAAATAAATAAATATTTTCATTTAAAAAAGCATACAGAAATGAAGGTGCACCTCGAAAGAAGGCTCCACTGGAGGTGGGTCCTCTCACTAAAGCAGGTGCTGGAAGCACCCCAAAGTACCCTTTGACTGTTCTCCCCCTTCCAGGACCTGACCCCATATTCCCCTGCTTCCTGAGGTTATGGTGAGAAGAACCCACATGAAGAATCATGAGTTCAGCGTCTTAACAGATGCCAGGGCCACTTGATGAATGAAGGAACTGGGCCCAGAGAGGTAAAGTGACACTCCCTAGTCACACAGCAAGTTCAAGGCAAAACTCAGTTACAAAGGTCTCCTTCTTTCTCAGGTAGATGCCCTCCTGTGTTCCACATCAGCTCCCTCTAGTGACTGGGCCACCCACTGAGAGACCCTCAGATTCACCTGGCCAGTAGAACCACAAAGCCCTGGTATCCAAGAGCCCCGTGAGATGAGGGCTTAGCATCCCAGATGATGGAGACCATGCCCTGGGACACACAATCTGACTTAGAGATGCATCCCTAAGCATCAGATTCCAGAGTGGTCCCACTGTCTTCCACAGCATAAAGAACTCTTCTGTTGTCTCCTGCAGGGAGATCCTTGCTCACTGAGCTTGATGAGCCCTGTCACTTTGCAGTATGGCAAAGCTCTGCCTCAGAGGGGTGGCCCCAGCCTGCATTAGTGATAAATATTGAGGCTGAGTTCTTACCCCCTTTATAGTCTGGGCAGGGGCTTGAGGGGACTGGGGTTGGACCTAAGGAGAAAGATACACAACAAAAGCAAAGAAGAAGCAATGGCGTGCCTCAGAAGGTGGGGGTGGGGAAGGGGTCCTTGCTAAAGCAGCAGTGAGGCCCACCCATCTCCCCCATTCCCCGTGATCCTTCAGCAGACAATGGAATGTGGTGGTATTGTGTTCCCCAAAATAATTGTGCACCCTAATAAACTTATCTGGGGTCAGAGACAGAACAGCCACAATATTAAACATAGAGGATAGGCAGTGGTAGCACACGCCTTTAATCCTAGCATTCCAGAGGCAGAAATCCATCTGTTCAAGGATACAGCCAAGCAGTATAACTCATGCTTTTAATCCCAGAGAGTGATGGTATAAAGCAGAAAGGTATATAAGGCGTGAGGACCAGAAACTAAAAGCATTTGGCTGGTTAAGCTTTTGGGCTTTGGAACAGCAGTTCAGCTGAGAGGCATCCAGTCTGAGGAAACAGGATCAGCTGAGGAACAGGTGAGGTGAAGTAGCTGTGGCTTGTTCTGCTTCTCTGCTCTTCCAGCATTTACCCCAGTACCTGGCTTTGGGTTGTTCTTATTAATAAGACCTGTTAAGATTCGTGCTACAATGGAAGGTGACAGTTGTTTCCCACATGCACGAACAATTCAGCAGCGTTTGCTGCAGGAAAAAATCAATTAGATTTTCAAGGTTTTCCTGCCTAGGGAAGTAGGGCATTCCCCATGGCAAACACAGTCCAGAGAGAAAGGCGACCGCACTTGCACCTTGGTTTGCCCACAGGGGTACCTGGAGACCCTGGAGGCTCTGATCGAGGGGTTCACTCTCTGATCGAGGGGTTCACTCTCTGATCGAGGGGTTCACTCTCTGTCCGCTTCGGCCATTCCTCTTTTACTGTCTCCAAGGCCAGCCTGATCTACAGAGAGAGTTCTGGGGGCTCCTTGCTGCTCACTGCTCCTCCCCCAAGGCAGGCCCACTCTTTGCTGGGTGTGAGATAACATTGACCCACCTCTCCTTGTCATCCTAGAGAGCAGGTAAGGTACAGTGGAAAGAGCCCAGAAGGAAGGCCTGACTGGTTGTGTCGTGGCTGTCTATAATGGACAAGGGGCTTTAACCTCTTTGAGCCTGGTCCCACATCTGGAAGTTAGCATAGTGCCCCTCCTGCAGAGCTGCAGAAGGAGCACCAATGATGTGTGTAAAGCACCCATGAGCCCCGGTGCCCCGCCCCCTCCTGAGACCTACTGTGCTGACCTATACCTAGGGTAGGCTTGTGTAAAGGGCCCCCACACGTGGCTGTGCCGTGGAGAGAATTTACAAAACATTTACAAGGCCATACAAATGGAGGTAGTAACAGATTGACTCCATTTTCTACACGGGTTCTTTTCCCCCAAACCAGTAGGTCCTCATTTCTTTAGTGAGTGCTTAAAGAACTTTAAAAAAAAAAAAAAAAAGCAATAAATTAAACCAGAAAGACAGAAAGAGAAAGCTAGGCAGTGGTGGTACACACCTTTAATTCCAGCACTTGGAAGGCAGAAGAAGCAGGTAGATCTCTGTGAGTTCAAGGCCAGCCTGATCTACAGAGAGAGTTCTAGGACAGGCTCCAAAGCTACAGAGAAACCCTGTCTTGAAGAAAACAATTAATAAATTAGTTAGTTAGTTTTAAGATTCTCAAGTAACTCACTATGTAGCTGAGGATGATCTTGAACTTCTGATCCTCCTCCCTGCACCTCCTAGGATTGGAGGGATTACAGGAGTACACTACCACACCTGGTTTGTGTGGTGCTGGGGATCGAACCCAGGGCTTTGTTTATGCTTAGCAAACACTTTACCATCTGAAATATAACCCAGCCCCCCACCCTTATTGTTATACAAGTCACACATGAAGAGATTTCCCATTGCCAAGGATCCTATAAAACTGCCTGAATTGCTTCTATTATAATAATATATTTTGAAAGCAGACATCATTTTGAAAAACTCACCAACTCTTATCTCCACCATGCTGGCCAAAGGGAGTCAGCCATGATCTAAATGCTGTGTCTCTGAAATTGGTGTAAGGAGATGGAGCTTAGATGAAACAGGAGCCCTCATGAATGAGAGTCTGGCCCTTTTAGGAGTCACCAGAGAGCTAACTCACCTCTTCTGTGGTGTGAGGACACCGTGTGAAGGCTGCGGTCTGTGAGGAAGACATGGAGTCCTCCAGTGCTTTTGTCTTAAACTTCTGGCCTCCAGATTGGTGAAGGATACATGTCTGTTGCTCCTAAATGACCCAGACTATGGGTTTCTGCAATATCCACTAGACCTGCTTTGATCTCACCGGCCTTGACTACGCCTCCCTCCTGGTCCCCCTTCCCCTCCTGCATGGATTTTTCTCTGCTGACCGATTCTACCCACATCAGGCATGCTCACCAGAAAGAAGCTGGAGGGAGGTTGGAAAGGCCTCACCGTAACGCCCTCACCCCAGCCTCCCACCTGCCTCACCTCTGGAGACCCATGAAAGGTTCCTCACACCCAACACGGAAAGTTCTGCCCACAGTCAGTCCCTGGGATTGGACCTATATGTGCTGTCATGGAAAAAAACTAGTTTACATCTAGAGTGGGCTGTGATCACTGTGGGTCCTCTTCCCCTCCCTCCTAACCCTGACCCTAACTCTGAGCTTGGTGGGGTTCAATCTCAGCTGAGTTAAAGGGGCTGAGTCCATGGTAGCTCAGTGTTCTAAAAGCCTACGTCAATCAAGTCCATGCTGTTACCAGTCTTGGCAGGCTAGTCTGGGCACCTGGGTACCTCAGCCGGGGGAACCTTCCAGATGTGCTGTAGGCTTACAGCATGGGTGCCAAGAATGCTCTTCCCAGGCTCCTTCATGCTCAGAACCCTGGGTAGGTCACACACGTGATACAGGTCCCAGGCCTTGGGCCCATTTTCAGATTATCTATTTGGAGGCATGGGGGTGGCCACTGAGCACAAAACAGCTGGTACATTCGTGGTTCACCTCATTTCCTTGTATGAGTTTGCACCAGTGTATTTGCAAATTCTGTCTGTCTTCCCCCGTTAGGGAGACTGAGGATAACCTTCCCGTGGGCCCTTCGCTCACAGCATCCTCTCTGGGCAGGGGTTGCTGGGCCCTACTAGCTAGTACCAGTGTTGCTTCATGAGAGCTCTCCTCCCCTCCTCGCTGTGGACTTTCTGTCTCATCCCCCAGTCCACTACCCACTCACCAGTGGCCTAGCACTACCCTTGCCCACAGACACACTCCACATAGCCCTGTTATGTGCAACCTCCAGAGAGCACATCTGAAATCCACAAGACAGCAAGGCACGTGTGCAGGGCCCAGCTGCGGGCCCAGGTCAGAGCAACAGCAGATCAAAGGGTTCTAGACGCTGACTGGTGTGCACCTGAATCCTGTCTGGCGCTCAGCGCTGTCCAGCACCACCTAATTGCATGCATCATTGCAGACATCACACTGCTTTGCCACTTAACAGGACAGAGACACAGCTCATTACAAACCCAGGGAAACCTGACCGAGGAGATTTTTTTCCACTCTGTTCCCCTCCCCCGACTTTTAGATGAAAGCTTGCTGATAATGTCCCTTCATTTGTCCCGGCAGTTGGGTCAAGAACTGAAAATATTGGATCAAGACCTGTATGCACCTCTCCATTGTTCGGGGTTTGTTTGTCTTGTAATCTTTATATATATGTGTATATATATACATAAAGCTGGACAGTGATGGTGCACGCCTTTAATCCCAGCACGTGGGAAGCAGAGGCAGGTGGATCTCTGTGAGTTCCAGGCAAACCTGGGCTACAGAGTGAATTCCAGGAAAGGCACCAAAACTACACAGAGAAACCCTGTCTCAAACACCAATATAATAAAATAATAAATAAACTTTAGATTTATTTTATTTTAGGTGTATGAGTATTTCGCCCACATGTATGTCTGTGCTCCACACTCTTGCCTAGTGACTCCCGGGATCAGACTAGGATGTCAGAAACCCTGGAAGTGAAGTTACAGGTTGTTGTGAGCCACCATGTGGGTGCTGGGAATCGAACCTGGGTCCTCTGTAAGCATAACAAGTGCTGTTAACTGATGAGCCGTCTCTTTGTCGTTTTGGTTTTGAGACTGAGTCTCT
The DNA here is from genome assembly GCF_903995425.1 of Onychomys torridus. Taxonomy (NCBI): domain Eukaryota; kingdom Metazoa; phylum Chordata; class Mammalia; order Rodentia; family Cricetidae; genus Onychomys; species Onychomys torridus. Next base: position 92,159,606 of record NC_050450.1, read on the forward strand.
GTGTAGACGCTGCTAGCCTTGAATTCCTGATCCTCCTACCTCTGTCCCAAGTGCTGGGATTACAGACAGGTGATACCATACCTGGATTCCGTCAGGATTGGGTGTTCCTTACCTGTGGAAAGCGTGGTACAGAGCTGATAGTGGGGACGTTCCAGAGGCGGTTGTCCTTGTTAACGAACTCCATACCTGGCCTGAGGCTATGACAGCCACTGTGTGAACCTCAAATAAAGCCAACCTAGCCAGAGTCCGGTGTCAGCTTATCAATTTCTCCCTGCCTACAGGCTTTGAGAGCAAGAGACCCAGCTCCCAACCTGCAGGGCAGGAGAGCTTGCCCTGGACAGGCTCGGCAGCCTACAGGGGAGGCTAAGGGTACCACAGAGTGTTTACAATGGTAGGTGACAGCACAATTCTTATTAACCAAGAGACAGGGTGTAAAAACTCAACAGATCATCATGCCACCTGGTGCCCATTGCAGTTGCTGCTGTGGGGTCCTCTCTCTACCACCTCTAATGCTGGCATCTGAAGGGAATGAGAGCCCAGAGCGATCAGGTCATCCTGATTTTCCAAGCTAAGTTGGAAGCTATACCATCTTTCATCAGGGCTGGCTGGATGGCTCTGTGGGTAATGGCATCTGTTACCAAGTCAGACAGCCTGAGTTCAGAATCCCCATGGCAGGAAGAGATCTCCCGGAAGTGACCCTCTGACCTCCACTTGTGCACCCTGGCCCACACATGCCACACACACACACACACACACACACACACACACACACACACACACACACGTAATATAAAAATTTAAAAGAAGCTCTGCTACTACCATCAAAAATCCCTCTTGTCTCCAAGCCTGGTGGCATATACCTTTAATCTTGCCACTTGGGAGGCAGAGGCAGGCAGATCTCTGAGTGAAATGTCTATATTGTAAGTTCCAGGTTAGCCAGGGCTACAAAGTGAGACCATCTGAAAAAAACAAACAAACAAACAAAAAACAACAACAACAAAAAAAAAACTCTTGTTAAATGTTGGCAACCAAGCTAGAGAAATTAATACACTCCTGGGATGTTTGTCTGATTTGGACCTAATCTGGAGGGAGTACTCTAGGCAGACGGCAGGTAGGACTTCCTTAGATGAGGGTTTGAGGACTGTAAGGAAGAGGACAAGAGGGTAAGTCAGAGAGCAGGGCCCGCCGGCAGCTCCAGGGGGCTGTGCCGCAGTGATGAAGTCCTTCTCACAACTCTCCCTGAATGTCCCTGTCGGCCACTCATGACCCGGACAACGTTGAGCCACACCCTAAGGGTGCCTCTTGGGACTCATTTCCCTGTGGAGAGGCATAGTGGGGTCTCCCTCCACAGGGTGCCGAGAGGACCCGGCGTGGGGACCCCGTCTGGCAGCAGGATTATACTAAATGCCCTGTCTCTTTCCCTCCATCTGCTGGCTGCTGCCAGGGGCTGTGAATTCTAAACTGGTCAAGACAAACCTCTGCCTTCTGGAAGACTCTAGGAATCCGAGAGCTAGACCATCTGGAAAAAAAGGGAATTGGGGTGTAGATGAGGTTTGGGGAACTCACAGAATAGGAGCGCCCCAGACCTGGGATGGTCATGGCCAGGTTCACAGCGGACACTCCATGGTGGGTTTACTCTGGATCTAAACCAGAGTAAGACCCCCTGGGGATGTTCCACCTTCGGGCCCCTCGTGTCTCCGGGTGGGTACTCCTGTGAAGATGACCCAAGTCCTCCACATTCAGGTCTTTCATGTGCTCGGTCAGCAGCTATCTCGCCCAGGACACTTTAGTCCTTAGTCATCTGTCCCTTTCTGAATAACACAAACCAGTGAGGGACAGACTCAACTCCCACCCCAGTGAGAGTTATGTGCCCCAAGTGTCATTGACATGGCAATGAGATTTTTCATGCACACATGGGAAGCTGGGGCTTCAAAACCTAACTCTGCTGGGGTCATGACTGTGTGACCCTGGGCAGGTCACTCAACCTCTCTGGGCTCCAGCTGCCGCCTCTGTAAAATTGAAACAGTGGGTTATGAAGAGAATGTAGTGAATCGAGAATGGTGTAAGTCCTTGGCATAGAGCTTTTCTGTCAGAGGAGCTATATATGTGATGGAATGGAAAGACAAGATCGTTAAGTATCTTTTACATGCATTTTCCAAGCCCTCCATGGTACAGTTCCCACCGAGCTTAGTAGCTGGCTCTGCCTTGGGTGTGATGCAGGCTGTAACAGATCTGTGTGTAGGATGAAGAGGCTCCCCCAGCTGCAGTGGGTAAACTATGGCACAGCTCCTCCACCCCCAACTGGTGTCCACAGTGTGCAGTCTCCGAAGGCCATTCCCAATACGTGCAGTGGCAGTCGCTTACCCCTGAGGAGCCTCAGCTCAGGCTGTAGTCATTAACAGAGGTCATGGGAATGGGGCGTGTTTACTGACACCCCCCGACATTGGGGAGCTCTGGGTTGGCTCTCCTGCTTCCCGGTCTGGAGCTTCGTTAACCTGTTCATTCATCTGCTCTCTGAAGGTAAACCAGATTTCCATCAGTGCCAGAGTTGGGATTGTTCCTATTCAAAGTTTCCATTGAAGGCCACAGACCCAGCTACTCCTGGGGTAACGGTGATGTCCTGTCCTCTGGCCCAAACCATCTTCCCCTGGGCTCCTTCAGGAACCAAAGCATCCATTTCTATTACACAGGCACAGGGCCCTGTCCCCAGGGCCATCCTCAGGCCAGCTCACCCATCTTAGCCTGTAGAGCCACTCCCAGCCACATAGAATCATGGTGACAACCAGGACATCATCCCAAGGGGACGATAGTGCCTCCCCTGGACACCGTGGAGACAGGACTGCCTCTCCACTCCAGCTGGAGCCAGCTTCTGGCAGAGGAGCAATGCTGCTGATCAGAAGGCCCAGCACCCCCTTGGGAGCGTTCTCCTGCCTTGTGAAGATGCTGTTCCCCGGGCAGTGCAGAGGGAATGGGTACATACACACCCAGTTTGCCCTCCTATAGCCTCTCTGCAGCTCTATGCGGAGCTGAGTGGGGTTGGGACTTGTCTTGCAAGGAAGACCCCTTGACGCCTGAGCGTGGATGGAGGCAGGCTTGCTTCCTGCCTGCTCCACCCCCACTGGCCTGCTTCACCCCTGCATTTCTTTTCCTCCTGCCTCCTGTGTTAGACAGAAATATGATGACAATATGCAACTCATGCTGCAAGCATTTCTTGAATTTTGTTTAAGAGACAGGCAGAACAGGAAGCCTGAATCAGTGGACCCTGAACCTCTTCCCCCTGGGTTTCCACCTGAAGAGAATTTGCTGTGGGTCCTGTGCTCTGGGACCTCACCTTTCCCCCTCCCATTCAGTCATTGCAGGCTCCGTCCCCACCCCAAAGACAGCATTTGTCCAAGCAGGTGCCTACACAGTACAAGTGGGAGGGAAGTGTGGACAAATTGTCAGGAAGCCATTCGGGGCCAGACACACAGAGAGTCTTAAAAAAAAAAAGTTGCTGCTCTCTGATGCAGAATATCACTTCTAGGAACCTGTTCTAAGGAAATAATTAGTGAGGAGAAAAGGTCCATATTAGAGCCAGACAGGGTGGCACATGTCTGTCATCCCAGCACTCTGTAGGCTCAGGCAGGAAGGTACTGAGTTGTAGGCCCGCCTGAGCTACATAGAAAGATTCTGTCTCAGCAGATGGGGAACAAACAAGGAAGATGTTGTCAAACTGTTGTTGATAGTAGAAAATCTCGGACAAGATACACTTCCACTCTATAGAAGACAGATAGGTAGTGTCGTGCACAGCTATTGGAAAATTGTGTCTGTGGAATTTTTTAAAGATGTATTTATTTTATGCACATGAGTGTTAGCCTGCATGTATGTATGTGCACCACCTGTACACCCAGTGTCCACAGAAGCCAGAAGTGGGTATCATATCCTTTGGAAACTGGAGTTACAGATGGTTATTAGCCACTATATGGATACTAGGAACCGAACCCAGGTCCTCTGCAAGAGCCGTAAGTGTAATATAAACTGTTTCAACATGTATGGGGGAAAGCTAAGTGTGGTGGTGTACATTTGTAATCCCAGCATGGGGGAGACTGAGGCAGGAAGAGCTATGCAGGTTCAATTCCAGCCTAGGCTAAATGGTAAGAGCCTGTCTCAGTAAATGGATGGATGGATGGATGGATGGATGGATGGATGGATGGATGGATGGATGATGGATGGATGGATGGATAGATGATAGATAGATAGATAGATAGATAGATAGATAACTGGAAAGAGGAAAGGAGTGAAAAGATTAAGATTAATCGGGATGTGTACATTGGTAGCGAGTTCTATCTCTATACTTCATAATATAGAAACATGTTACTTCTAAAATACAGATTTTTAAAATGGATTAAGACAGTTCACTGGTATATATCTGTAGGGCCAGCTATTCCGAAAGCTGAGACAGGAGGATCAGTTAACACCTAGAGTTTAGGCCAGCCTGGGTAAGAGTGAGATCATCTCCTAATATAAAAAGTGAGATCATCTTCTCCTAGAAGACCTTTTCAAATATCACACTTGCCTGTAACCCCAACATATAATCTAGCCAAGGCCAGAAGATCTTAAATTCAAAGCCAGTGTGAGCTACCCAATGATTGCCTGAAATGCTTGGGACTAGGAGTGTTTTAGATTGAGGAGAGTGATTTGGGGAGGGTTTGGAGTATTTGTTTAGATATGCTAGTTAAACATCCCTGATCCCAAAGCCCTAAATCCAAACTGCTCAGAAATATGAATTTTTGGAGCATCAAAAAGTTTTGGATTTCAAAGCCGCTATGGAGAGGTAGCTCAGCAATGAAGAACATCACTGCACAATGATAAAGACTGGAGGTTGGGTCACAGCACTCAAGTAACAAATTGGGCATCCCAAGCATGCCCAAAATTCCAGCTGGGGTAGGATGACCAGCCTAGCCTAGAAAATCTGAGTCCCAGTTTCAGGGAGAGATCCTGCCTCAAAGGAATAAGCAGAGAGTGGTAGAGAATGATGCCCTCTTCTGGCCTGTACTCCTGTGTGACTACACAGACATTTTACACATAAATAAATAAGTAAGTAAATAAATAAGAAGTCTTTAAAAAAAGATTTGCATCTTGAGCATTTCAAGTTTTAGATTTCAGCTCAGGGATGCTCATTGTGTTGTTTTGAGACAGGGTCTTCCTATGCAGCCTTGGTTGTCATGGAACTCACTACATAGACCAGGCTAGAACTCACTCTGTAGCCCAGGTTGGTCTCAAACTCACAGAGATCCACCTGACTCGTCTCCCAAGTGCTGGGACTAAAGGCATGCACCACCTGCCGGACCTGGAATACTCACCCTGTGGTATTATCACTTGAGTGGCTTATGGGCTCTCTCTGTAGGAAATGCGCTCATTCTTTGAAGGGAAATTCCTCTACATCCTCTCTATGCCTTGTCCACTTCTCAGCCTGAACATCACAACCCCTTCCTCAGGAAGATTAGGGACGTGTAAGCAGCTGATTCTCACATAGTTCGGGTGAAAATATGGATATAAATATTCATGCACGTACCTATGGGCTTGATTACATATGTAACATTATATACACCTAAGTAGAGACAGCTGAAATGCAGCCACCTTAGCAGTTGGTGATGCTGGATCCTGGGCCTATGGTGTTCATTGTATTATTTGGGCAACTATTCTATAGTTTTGAAACTTTCCAAAATGGATATTTGAGGGAAGGAGTACCAGCCAGCCCTTTTGCTGCAACAGAAGTTGAGCCCATATAGTTTGACAGTTTAATTCACTGAGTGTCAGTAATCCTTACATGCCGGGGTTGGGAACTCCTGGGCTGCGATTGTCCAATGTCCACACTCCCAGGGTACAGATGTTTCGCTCTACTGACCTGTGGAGCGGGAGGTCCTGGTCTGTGGTGGGGATGCGCCGATTCAGCAATGTGCACTGGCGGAAGCCTGTGCCTCCTCAGCCTGTTCCTCCCAGCGCTGTGGTGGCCCGGCCTCCCACCCCAAGCTTCGGATTCTGCCCGTTGCCTTTCCTCCATCTCACAACCCTTGCTTAGATTTTGCTTTTCCCTTTTCTATTTCTATTTCCTCCTCCCTGCCAGTATTTATTAAACTTTAAATAATTCCCCTTGGGCTGGTGAGATTGTTCATTGTGTAATGCCACACAAATATAAGCCAAACTGAAGGACCTGAGCTTGATCCTCAGAACCCATGGATGGAGAGAACCAACTCCTGAAAGGTATCCTGTGACCGCCATAAATGTGCCATGGTATACATGTGTGGGTACATACACATACATAATTATAATCCCAAGAGTATTAATAATTAAAGAATAAATTAAGGGGGTTGGGGATTTAGCTCAGTTGTAGAGTACTTGCCTAGCAAGTGCAAGGCCCTGGGTTCGATCCTCAGCTCCACAAAAAAAAAAGAATAAATTAAGTAAGCAATCCTTATCTTTATGACAAAGTAAAGCCAGCTACTCCTTCATTCATCCTTAGCCCTCTCCCTTTCCCAGCTGGGTATGTGTTAGTTTGTTCGTGTGGGTTTGTTTTTTGTGTGTTATTTTTTCTTTCCTTCTGTGCTGGGGCTTGAACCTAGGGCCTTATTCCTGTTACGCAGGTGCTGTACCATTGAGCCACATTTCTAGTCCTTTTTATTATTTACATTTTAAGACAAGGTCTCACTAAGTTGCCCAAGCAGGCTGTGGCCTCCTTATGTAGCCCAGGGAAGCTTTGAACTTTTGATTCTCCTGCCTCAGCCTCTGAAGTAGCTGAGATTACAGGCCTGCACCACCAGGCCCAGCTCCAGATAGTGTTTGCTAAGGCACCCTGGACATTTCCAACATGGTCACCATCTTCACAGGAATCCATAGAGGCCTGGACTTGGGCTTTTCAGCAGGGCCAGGTAGACGCCTCAGTAACAAGCAAGTCCCAAGGCGCAGCAGCTTCACACGAGTCCAGTGCTCTGCCTGCTGTGTCTTCTTTGAGTCCTCGGGACTTCCATAGTTTGCTGCCCTGGGGCCTTTCGTGTGCTAGCCCCTCTGCCTGGACTGTCCCTTCCTCCTGCCTCCCTTTCCCTGAGAATTTGTCTGCATCCTTTGGGTCTCAGCATGAATATCACTTCCCCAGGGAACTTTCCTCCAAACCTGTCCAGGCTTGTGACCTACTTAGTAGGAAAATACAGGAAGAGCTCAATAAATGTTACCCACACCCCAAAGCAAACCAAAACCTCATTGTTTTTTAATCCCTACTTAAACCTCCCCTCTTTCCTCGTTGGTCTCCCCACCTGCAATCCAGTCCCTCCTTCTCAAGTATAGAGTGTTCTGGGGGTGCATTCATATCCACAACATGCACGTGAGTATTACAAATGCCTTTTTTTTTTTTTTTTTACTGTTACTAGATCCTGAAGCACAGGCTCCCAGGCAGGTGACCCTGACACTTGGTCCCTGAGGCATTCACCTCTAACAAGCTAAATTCCTGCCCGGATGAGGCCTGGAGCTCTGAGGAGGGGTAGCTCACCTGTAGAGTTTACCAAGTTGACAAGAGCTGAAAGCAGGGATGGTGAGATGCCTCAGTGGAGAGGCACTTGTCAGCAAGCCTGACAACTGGAGTTTCTTCTCTAGATCCCACACGGTGGACAGAGAGAACTAAACTAACTGCTTCAGGTTATCTGCTGGCCTTCACATGCTTGCACCAAGGAATGTACATACACACATACGTGAATAGAGAAGGAAATAATAAATAAGTGAGTGGGGAAACTAAAGGAGAAGAAGCCGAGATGCTCTCCAGGGTTTTAGATTTTGCTGCATCCCAGCACACGTCACAAAGCAAGAAATTGGAGCTCAGCATGGTTATACCATGTATCCAAGATCACAGCGCCAGCCTGTCAAGAACCTGACTTTGAACTCAGCTTCATGTTGTTTTTATTTGTGAGTTCATTACAATAAAATTGTATTTATTAAAAAAAAAAAGAACCCTAGAACCTAGATCTGTCAGCCACAGCCTGTGTTTTTTTTATCCTTACCACCCCCATAAATTGAGATTAGATCTTCTGTCTATGACTTTCATCCCCAGAATATGATCGCTATTGTTAGAAATAAGCCCACGATAACTCCGAATACACCTAATTCTGCTTTGTCATAGCTTCCTGTTCCCTGCCAAGCAGACCAGAGAAGTAGGTCATGGCTGCGGGGACCATGCGCTGGCTGATGCTTCTGTTTCTGGGACCAAATGAAGGCCCAAACCTGCCAGGAGTATCACCCTCCACAAGCCCTGCTTAAGTTTCATATCCTGATCCTGGGGAGCCATGGCCAGCTTTCACACTGCTGAGTGTTGCCTTCTAGAAGTCTCTGTCTGCAGCTGTGTCTAGAGGAACAGGCATTGGCAGTAACCAGGCATTTGATGAGCTAGGAACACCTCTCTTCATCCTCCTGAGGGCTACTGACCACTGACACCTGCTAGGTACTGAAGGAGGGTTACCCCGTATCCCATGCCATCCTACAGAACAGTGACATAATCTATGACAAAAGTATTTTCAAAAATAACCATGGAATGAGATGATTATAACAATGGGTAGAAAAGAAAGCGTTACTTTCATTAACTCTTGTATATTTCACTGTAACAAGATTTTTATGAAAGTTAAAGTAAGTGTCTGGGCATGGTGGTGCATCCCTTTAATCTCAGACTCATGAGGCAAGTACAGATGGATCTGCGTAAGTTCAAGGCCAGCCTGCTCTATATAATGAGTTCCGGGCCAGCCCAGAGCTACATAGTGAGACCCTGTCTCAAAGAAAAATCAAATGAAATAATTAAAGATTTTAAGTAAATGTTAGGCGAGGTGTGGTGATCCCTGCCTTTAATCCCAGCACAAGGGAGGTAGAGGCAGAAGGCTCAACAGAAGTTCGAGGCCAGCCTGAGCTACATAGTGAGCTCCAGGTCAACACAATCTGGGCTACAAAACAACCCTGTCTCCATACCTCACCACCCTGCAAAATAGTACAGAAAAGGAGAAGGGGAGCTGGACATGGTGACACATGCCTGTGATTCCAGTACTTAGGAAGCTAAAACAGGAGGATTGTCACACGTTTGAGAACTGCTTGGGTTGCATAGCAATATTTCATCTTAATGGGTGAGAGGCTGGGCATATAACTCAGTGACAGCATTTGCCTAGCATGTGAGGGCTTAAGTTCAGTTCCTAGCACAGCAAAGAGAAAAAGAAAAAATAAATAAATAAACGTGTTTATTTGTAGATTCCTAAGTTTTGATCTCATGATTTGATTGCAGCCTGGCAGTGTGAAACTTTATTTTATTTTGATTGACTTCTTTTGATATAGGGAATCACTCTATAGCCCAGGCTGGCCTGGAACTTGTGACTAGTCCCCTGCCTCAGCTTTTTGTGTTGTGGTTATAAGCTTGAGCCACCACAAACATCTCTCTGCTTTCCTACATCATGACTGAATTGCTAATAAATTAATTTCAAGGGAAGGAAGTGTCTGAAAAAGTCACTTCGTTTAGCAAGCATTAAACCATACCCCGAGTTACAGCTTTGCTTTTTCATTCACTTTTTAACTTTAAACAGTAAAAATCTTTTCCTTTCTTTCTTTCCTTTTTCCTTCCTTCCTTCCTTCCTTCCTTCCTTCCTTCCTTCCTTCCTTCCTCCCTCCCTCCCTCCCTCCCTCCCTCCCTCCCTCCCTTCCTTCCTTTCTTCTTTTTTTGAGACAGGCTCTATATCCAAGGTTGACTTCAGATTTGCTATGTAGTCAATGGTGACCTTGAATTTTTAATCCTCCTGCCTCCACCTCTGGGATTACAGATGTTTATCATCACACCCAGTCTGTGCAGTTCTGGGGATCCATCCCAGAGCTTTATGCATCTTATGTGGGCACTGTACACACTGGGCTATATCCTCAGTCCAGCATGATTTTAAAAGGGGGGGGGGAGCAGGGGCTGGAGAAATTGTGTGTTTGTGTGTGTGTGTGTGTGTGTGTGTGTGTGTGTGTGTGTGTGTGTGTGTGAAGAGATGGTCCAGCAGGTTAGGAATATAGTCTGCTCCTGTAGAGGACCCAAGTTCAGTCCTGGCACCCATTTCAGGTGGCTGACAACCTTCTGTGTCTCCAGCTCCTGTGGATCTGATGTCTCTGGTCTCCTTGAACAATTGTACATGTGTGCACAAACCCACACACAGACACACATATATACACATAATTAAAAATAAATCTTTAAACGTAATATAACTCAAGTTGAGTTAAAATATAGCATGTCTAAGTAAAAAATTATATTTACTGATTAAAAACATAGTTTACAATTCAGTCTTACTTTTTCACACACATTCATTCAGTCGTTTGGGCTTTACTGGGGATGAGACCAGGGTCTACGTCAAGCATGCTTGGCAAGCTCACCAAACTCCCAGCTCTTGTTTCATACTTTATTGTTCACTGATTTAGCTTTTTTAAATGGGATCTCCTGCAACTAAAGCTTGTCCTGAGCTTGGTGTATAGCTGAGGGTGACTTTGAACTCCCAATCCTTCTACCTCTACCTCCTGAATGCTGGCATTACAGTGTGCACCACTGTGCCTGGCTCTTTTTTACACACTCAAGTAAAACCTGCACACAGTGACAGAATTGAAGACCCTGGCCAAACGTCCCTCCATCTGTATTACTATGCTCTTGATCAAGTTGGGAATCTGCTACTTCTATTCGGGGACAGAAGTCTCTCAGGGAAGAGGTACCTATTGCCCCCAGAAGCTGGAAATTCTGACTGCTCAGCTCTTGAACACGTGTATGTGTCTGAGTCCAAGTATGTTGGTACTGACCACAGGGCTGGGAGTGCTGCAAATAATTTCCACGGGGAAGACAAAGCGTGTTAAAGAATGACCTCTTTGAAATGCTCATCTGGACTTTACACATGTGTTAACTCAATAGAGATGGCGCCAATTGGAGTGTCTTATCACTGACAGTTAATGACTGCTTCCCTGTAATGCTAAAAGCAAGCTAACAAGCTTTTAGTCATGTGGTTTAGTGTTTGGGTTTTTTGGGGTTTTTTTTGGGGGGGGGGGCTTCTGGGTTTTAATTGTTTGTTTTTACTATCTTTGAACTCTGGAGTCCACCTCTTTATTACTTGTCCCAGGGGAACTATTTGTCCCCAACAACACATCCCAGACTCAGGTCGTTGGAGAGCTGAAGGAGGATTCTGGCATAGCTGGGTCAGCCTTCCTAGGACTGGGAAACTGAGGCCCTAATACAAAATGCCTTTTGTTCAAAGCAGAGCAGCCCATCTGCCGAGTCTGAGACCACATGACCTTCCTTCTGGAAGGAGGAAGATGCTCTGGGTTCTAGTGCTGTTGTGTGCTTTGGTGTTCTAGAATCTTTGCACATTAATTTTTGTTTGTTTGTTTGTTTGTTGTTTTTTCGAGACAGGGTTTCTCTGTGTAGCTTTGTGCCTTTCCTGAAACTCATTCTGTAGCCCAGGCTGGCCTCGAACTCACAGAGATCTGCTTGCCTCTGCATCCCTGAGTGCTGGGATTAAAGGCATGCACCATCACTGCCTGGCTAAAATGTTTTTAGGTAGCCTTTTCTGTTACATTAACTTCTAAAAAGTAATAAGCAATAATATGTTAGATTTGAGAGGATAGACACAAGTGATTATTGTGAGCTAAATTCTTTTTTAAGGCTTATTTATTTTTTATTTTATGTGTATGGGTGTTTTACCTGCATGTATATCTGTGCACCGTGTGCATGTCTGATATCCAAGGAGGGCAGAAGAAGAGTGGCTGGGAGCTGGGAATTGAACCTGGGTCCTCTGGAAGAACAGCCAGTGCTCTTAACCACTGAGCCATCTTTGTAGCCCATGAGCTAAATTTCTAACAGGCCTCTCATAGGAGAAGTGATGTCACTCTCAGGCTTTGCACTGTGGCTTTGTCCTTTCACTTACCATCATTAGTGAGTGCTCATAATTAAAAACTGCTCATAGCATCTAAGTGATACTTATTTCATTCTATTCTCACATAGTAGTATATATTGTAAGTTTTAATTTAATTTTTAAAAACCTTGGTTGGGACCAATAACATGGCCCAGTAGGTAAAGGTTCTGGTCACTCAAGCTTGATGACCCGAGCTGGAGCCCAGAGTGCACATAAAGGTGAAGAGAGAGAACCACAAAGTTGTTCACTGACTTCCACATGTGTGTGCCCCCATATCATACACACACACACACACACACTGACATTCACATGCATGTGCCCCCCCATATCATACACACACACACACACTGACTTCCCCATGCCTGGACCCCCCTATATCATACACACACACACACACACACACACACACATACACTGACTTTCACATGCCTGGGCCCCCTATATCATACACACACACACACACACACTGACTTCCACATGCATGTGTCCCCATATCATATACACATGCACACACACTGACTTCTACATGCGTGTGCCCCCTTATAATATACACACATGCATGCACACAAACACAAGCACACACACAGCAATGATGCTCATGATGAGTAAAATAAAGTTTAAGAAAACCTTAGTTGGACAGTTGTCCAGATGATTTTATCGGCCATCTGGTTAAGCGTGTGTAAGTGTGTAACCGGCTCCTTCCCCTCTAGACTTTTACTGGCCAATGCTGCTGACCAGGTAGACCCAGGCCGCACCTTGACAAGTGTGAGACTGCAGGGCATAACACTTCTCAGAACCACAGACAGCCGCTGGCTGGGCCTGGCACAGCCCAGGAGGAGAGGCCACTGTCTTATTCTCCCTTTGTAGTTAACTGGCTGGGCCACTTCCCACATCTTGCTCGGCCTCATCACAGTGGCATCCTCTTTCCTTCTCACAGAGAAGGTGGACCCTGGGCCTGAGGCCGGCTCGTGTTTTCTCCTTTGAGTCTAACCATTGTGGGTTACTGACTGGGAAAAGCACAGACAAGCACTTGGCTCTGTCTGGATGAGTGAGTTGCCTGCATCCCAGCCTCCTGGGGTGACAGGGAAGGTCAGCAGCTGATGCTATGCCAGGTCTTATCCCCCCTAAGAGAGCTTCCCTCCTTGCAGCAGGTCTGGGCAGCCTCCCCTGGGTACCCTGCCCCAGCTCCACACTTCCCTCCTCCATTCCCTTCCCCTTCTTCTCATCGCAAGGCCGGGGCCTCTTCAGAGCTTCATTTTGCAGCTTGATGGTGCTCCTGACCCGAGACTGCCTGGAACAGTGGTCAGGGATGGGTCTGCAGGGGGCTCCGGTACTCACCATTCCTGTCCCTTGGAACCCAGAGATGGCAAAGGAATCTGGATTCTGCAGCACTCAGTGGCTTCCCCAACAGTCACTGAGCCCAAACCTGAAGGGGATGTTCTTCGTCCTCTAGCTCAGTCTCTGGTTCCTGTGGTCGTCAGGGAGCTGTCCCCTGAAGCTGGTGTTGACTTTCAGCCATCTTTGGACCTCATGTCACTCAGATCTGGGTCCTTCCAATATATTCTTTCCCAGCCTGCTCCTTTGTCTCTCTCTCCACCTCAGTGAAGCTTGTGGGTAGCACGTGCAGGCCTGGAAGTGAGACCAGGAGGGGTGTGTGGAGTGCACTCTGAGCATCCACTCTCCCACTCTCCCACTCATTTCTGAAGTGCCTGTCCTTTGCAGGAGTATTGAGTGGTTTCCAGTAGTTCAAAAGAATTCATTCAGAGCTGGGCAGTGGTGGTGGTGCACGCCTTTAATCCCAGCACTCGGGAGGCAGAGGCAGGCGGATCTCTGTGAGTTCGAGACCAGCCTGGGCTACAGAGTGAGTTCCAGGAAAGGCACAAAGCTACACAGGGAAACCCTGTCTCAAAAAAACAAAAACAAAAACAAAAATCATTCAGGAGCCTCTACTCTGCTTAGCACCAGGGGTGTGGTGTGACAGTGATAATGTCCTGCCCAATGTCAAGTGGAAGACAAAGGAAGTCAGTGATTCCTGCCCGTGTCTCCAGGTGGCTAGGTTCCAGCCCAGTCCTTCAGGGAAAGAGGCAGGACCAGGGAGACCAACTGTGGAATTCTTCCAAAGTGAGAGTGTGCAGGTGGACCTGTTTCTACAGCTTCCTCTGTACTCCTTGGAGTGGGGCAGGGAGGGGGGCCCTCTGAAACCCATCCTCCACCCCAGCACCTTCCCCTGGCAGCCACCTGCTCTCCTTGTACATGAACACCTGCCCTTCCCTGTTCATGAGCGCTTCTCTTTGATGCGCTAGCCCAGCACCTGGTGTGTGTCCCCGGCAGGGTCGGTTGATCTGTCAGTCCCTGAAGGCACCTTTGGCAGGGCCTTTTTCCTGTGCCCCTCTGCTTCCTGGTAGGCAGCAGCCCACATTCCACCACTGCCCTGTCCTGGGATTCCCACCTCCAATAACAATCCTGAGATTGTACTAACAGTGGGCAAGCCACTTTGGCAGCTTAACAGAGACAAAATTTCCTCAGCAACGTGGTTTAAGCCAAAGCCGGGTTGACAAGCGCGGAAATCTGTGTACAAGCTATTCCTAGGGGTGAATTGCTTTTTACCCTGTGGAGCCAGAGGGCCCTGCTGGGTGACTGGAGACAGGGACGCTGAAGCCGACCAGCACTAGTCTCTGCAGGCCAGCTGGGAGTTCTACCTTCTGTCCAGGCTCAAAGGGCATCTCTATTTTTAGACATGGCCAAAGAAAAGATATTTAATTTCATGCCTTTTATGTAATGTTTTGTTTGAGATGTTTTCTTGTTAAATTTATTTATTTGTTTTGTTTTTAGACAGGGTCTCACTGTGTTACTCTGGCTGGCCTAGATTCACTATGTAGACCAGGCTGGACTTGAGTGTGTAATAATTCTGCTTCAGCCTCCCAAGCGCCAGCAGTGTAAGCACAGACCCACCACACCCACCCGAGTGTGCTTTGGCTAGTGACTCCTGAGACACTAGACGACCCAGAGTAGACATGCAGCGCGGTCATAGTTCTCATTGGCCGGTTTTCCCTCTTGATATGCACATGTGCACACAGCACACACACACACACACACACACACACACACACACACACATACATACATAAACACACACATATATACATAAACACACAGACAGCCATACATACATAAACACACATGCTCTCTCTCACCCACCCCAGTGAAATGTTTGGTTGTTTTCAATTTTCCAAATAGAATTTCATTTCCCACTGTAAGCCTAAGTTCTTCAGACTTCCTTCTCATTCCCCCTTCTCGCCTCCCACTTCTCCCTCCCACCAGCCTCGCTGTTTCTGGACATAACTCCTGTCCAGACTGTCTTCAGGTCTTCCTGTAGTGGGTATTTAGCATCTAGCAAGGCTGCTGCTTCAATAGCATGCTGTTGCCCGGGCCTCCTTTTCCATCTCTCCCTGACCCAGATTGCTGCCGTGTCCACTCTAATTGGCCCGGGTCTGCAGTGCACAGCCAGCCTTCCTCAGTGGGCTGGACTCTGATGCAAGGGGTTTTTTGTTTTGTTTTTGTTTGTTTGTTTCGAGACAGGGTTTCTCTGTAGCTTTGAAGCCTGTCCTGGAGCTTGCTTTGTAGTCCAGGCTGGCCTCGAACTCAGAGATCCACCTGCCTCTGCCTCCCGAGTGCTGGGATTACAGGCACGTGCCACCGCCGCCCGGCTGCAAGGGTATCTTGTGTTGCCCAAAGGAGAGTATGTTCGCTGCTCTTCAGCAACTGTCAACATGGCAGATGTTTGAAAACACTGCAATGGAGAAAATGCTTGCTCGCTCGCTTGCTCACAAGGGGGCATCTTGGGCCGTGGGGTAGGGTGTCCCCATGGTATGTATTTGAAGAAGCGCTTGTTCTTCCTGCGACCTGAGGATGTTTGTCTGCAGTCACACTTTCTCTGTAAAAGTAGCATTTGTCAGTCATTTCTACTGGCACTCTTTGCTCTTGCAGAGACCTCTGTGGGCCCCTCACCCCTCCTACAGAGTGGTTGGCTTCACGAAGGGTGTGCCAGGACAGGGTTTTGGCATGGCCCCCGGGGTGTCACGGGACCAGGGGATGATCTCACAGGGTCTGCCATCTGCCCTGCCTGGCCAGAGGCTACATCGGGAGGGCCAAGGGGCACCACGTGCCCTGAGTATTTTCAAACAAGAGCCCTTAGAGAGAGCAGGCGATTCTCACAATCTCCCTTTTGCTGACGGGTGTTTCTCCCCTGGGTGGGCTCCAGGGCCTTCTGCAAGGGCAGGCTTGGGTAGAGGAAAACCTGTCCCATTGGAGGATCTGGGATGAGAGGGGGCCTTTTCTCTGAGAAGCTTTTTGGTCTGAAAATACATTTATCCCATAAAGGTTCAGGCGCATTGATGGACGGTCAAGCTTTAATGATAACTACCAGAGATGGCCCTTATGTAGCTTTAAAAGCACATGTATTCATTGTTTAACCCCCACATCTTACAGACAACTGAGGCTCAGAGAGGTTGAGTGATTGCCCTAGGGTCACACAGTTAGTAAGGAAGGAACCAGGCATTCATGGCAGAGTATGTTGTGAACTCTGTCCCTGCTGCCATTACACAGAAGGGTTGGGGCAACCAGATATGGTGGCGCATATCTGTGCTCCGATCACTTGAAAGGCTCAGCAAGGGAGATAAAGTGTTCAGGGCCAGCCTGGGCAACATAGTGATGCCCCTCTCCTCACCCTGCCACTGCAGAGAGAATTCAAACCTCATTGTCCTTGACCCAGAGAGGCATTTCTTACATGTGTTCCCAGACATTGTTTATTTTCCGCCCTTCCAAGACAACACCAAGTTCAGGTCATTCATTACTGAGAGACAACTGCTGGTTAGCCAGCCCTCCTGACACCAGCCCCTCCCCCACACCCCTCAGGACATGTCCTCAGACTCAAAAAATAGGAATGAAGACATCTAAAAAATTGCCACCTTCCCTTCCCAATTCTCCCCTTCCTTCACTGGCTTCCTGGCTGTCCCGATCTAATGAAATGTCTTTGCAAAAAAGAGTCAATTTCAGACTTCTCCCCGTGGCCTTTCAGACTCCTGCCCGCCCCCCCCAACACACACACACACACACACACACACACACACACACACACACACACACATACACACTACTTATGGGCAAATCCCCAGCAAGCTGAGACTCTCCCAGGGAAAGTTCCAGGCTCACTCAGTCCGTTCCCCCCAGACCTGCCTCATCTTCCCTGCGCTTCCTCTTCACCCAAGGCCTGCACTAGGGGTGAGAAGCCAGCACCCCAACCTTCCCCTAAGGTTTCCTTCATTCCACCTCTGCCAAAACCACCCCCGAGGTCCCTCCTTTCCCTTCCCTCCAGCTGAGCCCCCCACTCCCTGTCCATGGCTGCCTTCTCTCACCTCCATCCAAGCAGAGCTCAGGTTAGCCCGTGAATGCCCCCTTCTCTGTTTTCTGAAGTCCCCTCACTCAGTGTCTGTGTGCCATGGTGACAGGTCTCTTCAGGCTACAGCAGTACAGCCGCTAATGCGCCTGCCACCTTCCAAATGCAGTGTTTCTGTGACACTCACGGCATCCTTGCCTGTCAGCCATAGCACTGCCCTGTTACACATGAAGACCCTGCAGTTTGGAGAGGGCAGGTGGCCCAGCGTCTCCCCTCTGGTGAGTTTCCCAGCTGACTTAGACCTGGCTTTTGACTCCGCGCTGGTATCTTGTCTAGCCAAGTCTAGGGGGCGGGAGATTCAGACCCCAGAGCCACACATTTTAGAGCCACCAACTCAACTAGTAAGCTGGACCCGCTGCATTCTGGGAGGAGGTGGGTCAGGTTGGGATCTTTCCAGTGCAGAGAGGCTTGATACAACGCTTCATCTCCAGATCCTGAGATCTGTCTAGCCTCGGAGGAACCCGGTTCAAAGGGAAGCAAAAAAAAAAAAGCTCCTCAGCTCCTCTGGAGGTTCTCGGCCCACCATGAAGATGAGGCTGCATGCTTCCAGGTGCCTTCAGAGAGGCAGGTGAGGGCTGAGGAGATGGTTTAGTGGGGAAATTAGTACTTGAGCAAGCATGAAGACTTGAATTCAAATCCCTTTGTAAAGCCGGACACTGTAATCCTGATGGCACAGGAGGCAGAGACAGGAGACGCTCTGTAAGCTGGCAGGCCAGGCAGCCTGGCTTATGCAGAGGCAAAGAGGGTGGAAAGGGGGAGTTGAGACAAGGTCTCACTATGTAGACCAGGCTAGCCTTGAACTAATGAACTTACAGAGAGCCACTCGCCTCTGCCTCCTTAAGTGCTGGGATTATAGACGTACCCCACCTTTAAGGCTGAACTATTTAGCCATATCAGTAGTTACAAAGCGTTTGGTTCAAACAAGCAAACAAAATCTCCAGAAACTCTTACTTAAAAGCAGAATTGTAGCCAGGCATAGTAGTGTACACCTCTAATCCTAACAAGGTGTGTGGGAGAGGGGAGGTAAGCAGGAAGATCGTGAGTTCAAAGCTAGCCTGGGCTATATAGCAAGATATTTCAAAAATACCCGAACCGTCCTCTCAGGCACAGTGTGTGACTTTTCTACACTGGTGGACACCAGCAGCTGACATCAGCCGCAGCATCTGCGTGCACACGGCAGCACCGCCTTCTCTCTGAAGTAATTTCCATTCATCTTTTCACACAAATGCTGTTGTTCTCCCATGATAGAGGCCCAGAGTCCTCCCAGATCCTCAACAACACGAGCCTCCTCCACGTATGCTCCATTTCCCCACATTTAACTTGGCCATTCTGCTCGGTCCTTGGAGGTCTATTATTGCTCAGTTCTAGAATATTCTGTGGTAAACTGCAATGTGATGTGACCATGAGCTCAGAGGTTGTCACGTGATGCCGCCTTCCTCCAGCCTCCCAGGGCACCTTCCCCCACCTGCCTTGCTAGAGTGAGGACATCCAAAAGGATCTGCAGCCTCTGAGCTGCCAGGACCTGGCTCTTCTGTGTCCTGACAGGAGTGCTTTCCTGGAAGCCTGGGCTCCAGCAGAGGCGAGGCTGCCTGCTGCCTCGGTAGACTTGGTATGGAAAAGTGGAGGAGCTGGACCACAGGCATTTGTAGTAAGTACAAACTCGAAGAGAAGGTCCTCAGAGGAAACCAGGGATTCCATTTGGATGAGCCAATGTGTTTACACTCCTTAGCTGTCATCAGCCACTACTGATAACTCATGTAGCCCAGGCTAGCCTCAAACAAGCTGAAGATGGTTTGAACTCCCTCCATCTCCCAAGTACTGGGTTTTTTGTTTGTTTGGTTGGTTTGGTTTTTAGAGACCAGGTTTCTCTGTATAGCCTTGACTGTCCTGGATCTTGCTCTGTAGACAAGTCTGGCCTCAAACTCACAGAGATCCGCCTGCCTCTGCCTCCCAAGTGCTGGGATTGAAGGCGTGTGCCACCGCTGCCTGGACCAAGTACTGGGTTTTGAACCCTGGCTCTCTTAATATACTTTCTGTGTGACTTGGAGAAATTGATCTTTTTAAGTCACCAGTGGAGGCCAGCTGTTGTAGGAATTAAATAAACCAATCCCAGGAACTGTTTAAAACTTGGGTTCTGGGGAGCAGAGGGGAGATGGGGTACACAAGCCAAAAACAGCCTCTCTTTAAAGATGTTCTCACTTGGTGTGAATGAGTGCTTTCCCTGCATGGACATACTGCACCACGTGTGTGCCTGGTGCCCACAGAACTTAGAAAATGGCATTGGATCAACATGTGGGTGCTGGGAACCAAACCCAGTGCCTCTGCAAGAACAAATACTCTTAACCACTGAGCCATCTGCCCAGCCCTTGATTTTTTTAAGACAGGGTCTTACTATGTCATCCAGGCTGGCCTTGTTCCTGGGTGCTGAGATTATAGGTCAAAAATAACCTTTGAGAGCAAAGCCCTTTGGGAGGTAATTTGGGGACTCTATCTCTACTTGCTTTTCAGCATACATGCCTGATATCTATTTTTGATTTAGTGGGTTTCTTTGGCGGGAAGGGCTCCTTTGTTGAGAAGGTCTCCCTATGTAAGCTGGCCTGGAATTCACTATATTGACTAGGCTGACCTCAAACACCTAGAGATCCGCCTGATTGTGCCTCTTGAGTGATAAGGTTAAAGGCATGTGCAACCACTCCCAGTTAAGATTTTTGATGTTGTTGTTGTTGTTGTTGTTGTTGTTGTTGTTGTTGTTTAAAAAGAACAAAAAACAACTAATCACATAATTCAAATGCTGTTAAATGCTGTGCATATTTTCAGGACATTCACAAAGCAATGCAGTCATCCCTATTATCCGAGCCCAGTTTGGGTTTTTAACCAGAGGCTAGTGAGGACGGTCCCTCCTTCCTTTGGATCAGAACCTGGCTAGCAGTGGCCGTTCCGCTGAGTCACAAGGCGGGTGTCCGGGTGATCCCGGGACTTACGTTTGGCGCCCCCTAGCGAAGCCTGAGTGCAGCCGAAAAACCCCACCCGCAGCCGCTCGGCACCCTGGAAGCTTCTGGGGTCCCAGGCTCACAGTGCACCGCTTGCCACTGAGTCACTGGGCTGTCCCACAAATACTCTCCCACTCCCCTTTTACAAAAGAATGATAGCTTGTGTGCGGCCTTGTGACACAGTAGCTTAGAGATGGCAATGTCAGAAGATCTGAATTAGAACCCTGCTTGCTCCAAGAGTTACTCAACCTCTGCAAGCCTGTTTCCTCAGGTATGAGAAAACTGGGTGGTTACACTTCAGAGATCACCCCGTAAACTCCTGGGGCTGGAGTTTAGAAGCCATCCTATTTAATTACCCAACTACCAAAGGGTGTTGAGGCCCCTCCCATACTCAAGGAGCTCCCCAGAAACTCAAGCGCTGGTTACTAAACAGTTTTGCCATGAGCAGGACCCAGGCAATGAAGGACACCTGTTGTGTCTTCTCTTTAGCAAAAAAAACAAAACACGGCCCCAGACTGGGGACCTGCAGTCCAGGGAGGTTCCTGTGTCCCTTGGGAAGAAGGTTGGAAGATCTGGGAGTTAGGAAACCCCAGGGCTTCTCTGGGGCCTGCAGGGGAGTTCTCACCAGGGAAGGCTAATTGGTATTTGTAGACTTCGCCTGCAAGTCAGTCCCAGGTGGGGAATCAGGCCCCAGCCCCAGGGCAATTGGGAACCTTGCCCCCAGGGTGGCAGGGTGGGAAGCCAGAGGGCACCAGTCAGGTGCTGGGTAGACTCAAGTATCTTCCAAGTCTGTCAAGTCCCTGGGGCTCCTTGCCTGTCTGGGATCCCCATTCTGCCCACCTTTCTGTGCTCTGTCACGGAAAGGAGCCCAGGGAAAATGGCAGACGTGTTAAAGGGAGCAAGCAGGGCTCCAGGACAGCTCCAGAGGGGTCAGTGAGGGGGGCAGTAGCTGAGGATTCCCTTGTCCACCTCCCGACACTTTAGAGAGTCACCTGAGATGTCAAATGGGCTGTACAGAAGACTGCACTCTGCTGGACAGAAGGGCAGATGTCCTCCAGCCTGGGAAGTCCCGTTCTTTGGGAACAGAAGGGCCTGGGGCTTCATCTGCACATCCCTGGGCCTCAGGTCTGGGAAATGTATGTGTTAGGATGAACACAGTGATGTCAGCAGGGATACTTATCTGAAAGGACAGCCTGCAGGGGCGCCCCAGGGTCCTATGGGGAACACACAGTGAGTAATGCCCCCCTTTGGCAGGTGCCTGGTAAGCACTTCCTGATGCCAGGTCTTGGGGCTCTGAGGCATCAGCCCAGGCAGGTGCCCCAAGGGGCCCTTCTGCTCTGTGTCATCAGTGTGGGTCATAAAGTTCAGGAAAGGGTGTCTCCTTCTTGCTCTCCAGGGATCGGTTCTTTCTGGAGTTCTGGTCCCTCAAGGATGTTCCAGAACATTCTTTCTTTTTTTTCACCATCCCTCTCTCCCTTCCTCTTCTCCTCCCTTCCTTTTGCCTTCCTATGCTTCAGGTGGAACACAGGGCCTTGTACATGTCAAGCTAGTGTTCTACCACAGAGCTGCATTCCTGTCTTGGCTTGGTTCCTAGGTCTTGAAACCCCCAAGCTGACCCAGCCTTGCCACGGAGGGTATGAAGAAGGAGCAGAACCTAAGGACGCCTGCCCTCCCAGGACTGGGGGACTCCCCTGCTTACCCAGTGTTTCCTATTCCCCACAAAGGAAAACAGTGGCCCTTGAGATGTGCACAGTTTATTTATTTTACATAGTGAATAGTAGCCTGTGTTTTTAGGGATGACTTAATTTCTGCACAGACCCCTGTAATTCATCCCACTTCCGGAGGATGTGACTGGCCCTCTAGTCCTGACCGGAGGTCAGGGGTGTGTGCAGGGGCAGAGGGGTCATTAGGAGCCAGGTCATGGCATGGATGGTGGCGTGTGAGTGGGTTGAATGAGACAACTGAGCAGTCAGACACACTGCAGACCATCATCCCCAACTGGTAAACTGCAGGCATCACCCAAATGCTTGAGTGATGCTTGGCTCTCCATCTCACATTGAGAATACAGGGAATATGGCCATACCACCCAACGTGAGCGATCTCACTCGATCCTGTAATCTAAGCAGGGTCTGGGCTTGGCTAGTGCTTGGAAGGGAGAGACTACAAGGCAGGGATTCTTGCTAATAACTCATTTACTTTTAAATTATTATTATTTAGAGGGATATTGAAAATATCCTGGAGAAGGGTCTGTAGAGATGGCTCAGCTGTTAAAAGCACTGGCTGCCCTTCCAGAGGACCCAAGTTCAATTCCCAGCACCCACATGGCATCTCACAACTGTCTGTCATTCCATTTCCAGGGAATCTGGCACCCTCACACAGACATACATGCAGGCAAAATACCAATGCACATGAAATGACGATTTTTTTTTAAAAAAAAGAAAACGTACTGGAGAAGAAGCAGGTCTGGTGATGTAAACCTGAAATCCTAGCACTCAGGAGGCTGAGGCGGGAGGATGGAGAGTTTGAGGCTCACCTGTGTCTCAACAGTAAAATGAAGGGCTGGGGAGATGGCCTAGTGCATAAAGTGTTTGTAGCACAAGCATCAGGACCTGAGTTCTAATCCCTAGAACCCACACGAAGCTGGACATGTGAGCACATGTGTCTGTAAACACACTGCTCCTACAGCAAACTGGGAGACAGAGACAGGAAAATGGCTGAAAGAGAGGACCTAGCCTGATGTACTCAGCAGGAGGAAACCAAGAGAGCCTGCCTCAGTTAATGTGGGGAAAAAAGACAGACAGACACCCAAGGTTGCCCTCTCGCTTCCACCATATACTGAAGCATCTGAACACACATAAGTGGCATTCACACATGCAAGTGTGCATATGCTCACACACACACACACACACACACACACACACTCACACACACAATGATTAAAAAAGATAATATATGTTAAAAAAAATAAGTGGTGAGTGGCTTTAATCCTTGCCCTTGGGAGGCAGAGGCAGGTGGATCTCTGTGAGTTCGAGGCCAGCCTGGTCTATCTCGCGAGATCCAGGACAGCCAGGGCTACATAGTGAGACTCTGTCTTGGAAAGAGAGAGAGAGACAGACAGACAGACAGACAGACAAAGAGAGACAGAAAGGAAGGAAGGAAGGAAGGAAGGAAGGAAGGAAGGAAGGAAGGAAGGAAGGAAGGAAGAGAAAAAGTAGACAGTACCTGAGGAGCAACATCTAAAATTGGGCCTCTGGTCTCTACTCGCACTCAAACACATGAGCACACACACACGAGTACATGCACCCTCTTGTGTGCTGGCATGCACACGTGCACTCGCACACACACACACACACACACACACACACACACCAATAAATTAATAAAGTGGAATACCTCTGTGTTGAAAAAAAAATCCCTACTACAGAGTGAGTTTCAGAACAGCCAGAGCTTTTACACAGAGAAACCCTGTCTCACAAAAACCAAACCAAAAATATATGAATAAATTTGTAAAAATCCATAAAAACAGAGACCCATGAAAAAACTTGTAATTTTAATGTAAGTCAGAGGAGGCGGTAGAAAAAAAATCCCTGGAGCTTATTGTGTCCCGGTTGTTTTTGTTTGGTTTTGTTTTTCAACTTGACCGAAGCTGAAGTTATGAGAAGAGAAACCGCAGTTGAGAAAATGGCTCCATCAGAGTGCCTGTGGGCAAGTCTACAGGGGTATGTTCCTGATTAGTGATTGCTGTGGATGGACCCAGCCCACTGTGGGCAGCGCCACCACTGGGCAGATGGTCCTGGGTTGTATAAGAAGGCAGGTGAGCAAGCCGTGAGGAGCAGGCCAGGAAGCCTCACTCCTCCATGGCCTCCG
This sequence comes from Onychomys torridus, assembly GCF_903995425.1. Classification (NCBI taxonomy): domain Eukaryota; kingdom Metazoa; phylum Chordata; class Mammalia; order Rodentia; family Cricetidae; genus Onychomys; species Onychomys torridus. The sequence continues at coordinate 92,183,839 of NC_050450.1, forward strand.
CTTCAGTTCCTGCCTTGAAATTCCTGCCTTGAGCTCCTGCCCCAACTTCCCTCCGTGATGTGTGACCTGACAGTTGGAAGATGAAATCAACGCTTTTGCTCGTGGTGTTTTCTCACAGTGGTAGAAACCCAATTAAGACAAAGTGAACTGCCGGGCGGTGGTGGCACACGCCTGTAATCCCAGCACTCGGGAGGCAGAGGCAGGTGGATCTCTGTGAGTTCAAGGCCAGCTTGGTCTACAGAGCGAGATCCAGGAAAGGCTCCAAAACTACACAAGAAACCCTGTCTCAAACAACAAACAAACAAACAAACAAACAAACAAAAAAGACAAAGTGAACTGGATCTCCAGGTAGGACCGTGCAGCAGCCTTGGGGAAGCAGAGATCTGCGAACGGAACTGCCCTGTTGTCCAGCCGCTCACCCTGTCCCCAAGGTGTCCCTTTATCCTACCGCTCTTTGCCCAGCCACAGGCCCCTGCCTCTACTATACTTGTGGATTCTAATCTCCCTGCCTAACTGCGGTCTAGCTTTGAAAGCCAAGCTACCATTTTCTCAGGTACACTTCTTGAGACTACACCTTCCTTTCCATCTCCTCTACCCACGATCTAGTTGTGGCCTTTGAACTTTCCCTTGGACCATGGCTGTCGTTCCCATGCCAGCAAACATTCTTACGCTCCCATTAACCCTGCACACTGCTGCCAAAATCACCTCAGGGCACCTCTTTGGTGCTGTCCCTGCTGGTGAGCAGAGTCTAAACCAGCCACTTCACCCTCCTCCAGACAGTGCTGTGCCCTGCAATTTACTCCGGTCGTCACTGGCTGGGTGGACTTGAAGGTTCTGGAGGAAGGTGCTAGCAGCAGAAGCATGTCTCCACGTCTAGATGCAAGGCAGGATGCTACCTATCGTTCAAAGGGAAGATGGTTTGCTCTGCAAAAGTGCCCCCTTGACTTTGTGCCCATTTTCCCTGTTTGGGGGCTTGGCATATAGCCCAGTTGACAGACTGCTTGCCTAGGGTGCAGAAGCCCTTGATTGCACCCTCAGCACTGCATGAACAAGGCATGGGGTGACTAGTTTATGTAAACCACCCTGGAGGTGGAGGTTCAAGACTGCCTTTGGATGCATAGCTAGTCTGAGGCCAGCCTCGGCTACCTGTGACCTTGTCTCAGAAGTCAATAAAAGGAGTTCAAAAGTCAGAGACAGGAGCTGAGATTGGGGTAGGGGTGTGGCTTACTGGAAAAAAAGATACAGGCTTGGGGGCCGGAGAGATGGCTCAGCAGTTAAGAGCACTGGCTGCTCTTCCAGAGGACTCAGGTTCAATTCCTAGCACCCATATGGCAGCTCACAACTGTCTGTAACTCCAAGATCTGACACCCTCGTACAGACATGCATACAGGCAAAAACAATGCACATAAAATAGATTTAAAAAATTTTAAATACTTTAAAAAAATACATGTTCAGCATGCACAGCATTAACTAACTGATTGCCAGGCAAGCCATAGTCCCAACCATTTGGAAGGCTGAGACAAAAGGCTCCCTTGAGCCCAGGAGTTTGGAGAGCTGGGATTGCAGTCAGTCAGCATTCACAGGACAAGACCATTCACTCTTTCCTCACAAGGGAGGCACTGCAGTCACCTTCCCTCCAGGACGGCTGAACTACCTACTGGTCAGCAGCACTTGTCAGTGCTGTGGAAAGAGTAGGGAATGACCAGGAGTCAGCTGCTTCCTCTGGTGGTTGTGGATATGTGCTAAAGAGATGGCAGATGACAGGGATATTGAAGACTCAGTCTTCTGGTGGGAAGTGGGAAAACTGAGGTCCTCCTACTGTGACTTGGGGAGAGGGGTACCTCTCTCCTTGTCCCTAAGAAGTCAGGTCCCTGGACTCAGCATCCCACCTATAATTCTCTCTCTTGCCTTATTTTTCTCAGGCTTTGAACCAGTATGGCTGAACCTCGACAGGAGTTTGGCACGATGGAAGATCATGCTGGTTGCTACACTCTGCTCCAGGACCAAGACGGAGACATGGACCATGGCTTGAAAGGTCAGTGGACAGCCGTGCACAGCAGGCATCCACAGTGGAACACAGGCTGTGTTGGCTTCAGCAAGGGCTGGCAAGAAGGGTTCAAACCCTAGTGGGGTTGTTTGTTTGTTTGTTTGTTTGTTTGTTTGTTTGTTTTGGTTTTTCGAGATAAGGTTTCTCTGTAGCTTTGGAGTCTGTCCTGAAACTCACTCTGTAAACCAGGCTGGCCTCCAACTCACAGAGATCCACCTGCCTCTGCCTCCTGAGTGCTGGGATTACAGGCGTGTGCCACCACCGCCCGTCCTAAACCCTAGTTTTTAAAGGAGCAATTCATACTATGTAGTATTAGATCATTAGGAAAGGGACCCCTCATTAATTTGAGTGAGCTAAGAAAAGCACGTGTTAGAAAATTCACCTTCCCAGACGGTGTGACAAGGACTGAAGGGAGAGGCTATCACTCTCAGCTCTAAAGGAGCCTCTTCAAGTCCTTAGCTACACAAACCGCCATCTGGACTCTATCTGGCAAGAAGTGGTTACTCTGGGATTCTGAGTAGATCCACACTAATGAACTGCACCAGGAGTGGAGCATGATGGTCCTGCTCTGTAATTCCAGTACTCAAAAGGCAGAGGCAGGAGGATTGCTGCAAGTCCAAAGCCAACCTGGTTTATATAGTGAGTTTCACTTCAGCCAGGACTACATAGAGAGATCCTGTCTCAGACTGACTTAGAGAGGTAGGTGGTTCAACGGTTCAGAGCACTTGCTGCTCTTCCAGAGGACCTGAGTTGGGTTCCTAGCATCCACATCCATCAGCCCACAAAATCTGTTGCCTCCAGCTTTGGAGAACTGACACCCTGTACCTATGTGGCATTCACAGATTCACACACATATGCATAAATAAAAATAATAGGAGTAAATTTTTAAAGCACTTCTCAAATTTAGTTTCATTAATTAAAACTGCAGTCTGTAATGTAGTCTTCTGGCCACATTGACTTGGTCCGACCTCTCCTCCTCCAAACTCACTGGTTGTTCATTTTGCTGTGTGCATATGTTCAGGAGCTGTGGGGGTGCTCGCTCACACACACACACACACACACACACACACACACACACACACGCGCACACACACACACACACACGCACACACACACGCGCACACACACACACACACACGCACACACACACACGCACACACACACACACACACACACACACGCGCACACACACACACACCACACACACGCACACACACACACACACGCACACACACACACACGCGTGTTCTATGCTAGTACTCTTCACACCACCTTGCAAGACAAAAATCCAGCAAAGTTTATCTATATTAATATACCACACACTCACATATTTACACACAGACGGAGAGACAGAGAGAGACAGAGACAGACAGACAGGCAGACAGAGATTGCTACCCTTTGGAAGGTGCTGTGAAACAAGTGTGTTGCCCTACCCATAGCTCCCCCAAAAGCCAAAGAAACCTAAGAGATTTTCATCAAGTTAGATCTTGCTCCTGGGCATTTAGAATGAGTTGTTTGTAGGTGTGCAGTGACAGCTCTGATTGGCAGAAAGTGTCACAGCACTAACAGTTCAGATAGTGAGAAAAGACTGTCTTGAACAAGGGCAGGGCCCACACGCTGAACACCAGAACAGAGAGGGTGTCTAAGTGGATTCTTGAAGTTGGAACAGGTCTAGATCCAGCCAGAGAGGCTGGGGGTAGGGGAGGTGGTCCCACACACTCATGAGTTAAAAGGTGCTGATGTGTTACACTTCCCGGGCCTTCGAATGGGGCCTTCTTCTCCCTCTTCCCTCCCTCTAAGGATAATGTAAATGATGAGGATGGGCGTACAAAGTGACTCTGAGGCCAGCCTAGGATCCATGAGATACTGTGATAAAGAAAATATAAAACAGGTTCTTCTTTGGCTGTGCTTTGAGTGAGGCTGTGAAACATGCCTCACTGTACTTGAACTCCATCTGTCTTTTTTTGTGTTCTGCTTTGCACATAGAACCAGACCCCCATCACCCTAAGACCCCAGAATATCACTGTTGCCCCAAGGGACAGCATCTGGCTCCACTGAATGCCCCAGCAGCCCTGCAACGTAGCAAGTGCCATCCATGCTCAGTGCTCCTCACTCACTGGTTCGCCACAGCCCTGGCCAGACTTCCTACGATGCCCTGTAGTTCCCTGGGGACCTCACACTATCTCACTTAGTCTAGGCCTCCTTGACACAAACCTCAGGTTTACCTCCAGCAGTTTTGTGACCTGAACACACTCCCTCTTTGTCCAGTTGTCCATCACCAAGGACAGAGAGGGTCTCTCTCTACATTGCCTTAACTGTCCTGGTACTCACTATGTAGCCCTTGTTGGCCTCAAACTCACAGAGATCCCCCTGCCTCTGCCTCCCGAGTGCTGGGATTAAAAGTGTGTGTACCGCCACACCCAGCCCAGGGGGCATTTCTTGTGTTACAGTATTGCTTTGGCAAGCATGGCCCTTAAGCCCCTCAGCTGTGTGTATAGAGCCAGCTAGTGGTTCTCAGTCTCCTCATGGTTGAGAAAACCAGCCATCGTGAGCATATGGCTTCCATCTTCAAGCTCTCTCATGTCGGAAAGATGTGTGCCTAGCTAGGCACAGCTCTGTCCTGAATTCTATCCGAATTCTGTTTCCAAGGACAGCAGATTGAATGGGCTCCAGGTGGGACCCCTCTTTGCCAGAGAGTGGGTGCTCAGACTGCACCTGAAGGGAGTGTTGATCTCTTGTGGAGCATGAGGTGATACTGGACTTTCCCCCATGGCCAGAGTCCATTTGTCCATCTGATACAGCGGACAGCTGGCTTTTGGAGCCTCTGGAGATTCCCAGTCAACATCTACACCATAACAAAAAAAGAAAGAGAGAGAGAGAGAGAGAGAGAGAGAGGAGAGAGAGAGAGAGGGAGAGAGAAAGAAAGAAAGAAAGAAAGAAAGAAAGAAAGAAAGAAAGAAAGAAAGAAAGAAAGAAAGAAGAACGAACCTTCCTATTGATACACAGGGCTACCCTGAGCCCTTCAACCAAGTGAAGTAAGACCAGCAGAATGGCCATGGCCTATGATGGGTCTCACACGCCGTTTAAGCACAGTCATGGTTACAAAGCCTAGGAGTGTGAGCAAAGGAAACCCTTCAGCCAATGCAGGCATGGAAAGCAGGGACCTTCTACTGCAGGGAGGTGGGTGAGTTTTCTGAGCTGAGTGCTGAGGCGCTGTGACCCAAAGGCTGAGAGGCCGGCCACAGGCTCTCTGAGCATGCAGGAGCATACTTTCCAGATCTACTGCCCGGTTGCCAACATAAGGGCCTTTGCCTCAGTTGGACCTGGGTGATTAAAGGTTGTGTCTCCTCCCAACCAGGAGCAGACACACATCACCTACATCTTCCTCCAGGGACCGCAGGAGTGGAGTATGGTTGTGTTGGGAGGGGTTGGGGGGGGGGAGGGGAGGCTGGTCCCTTCATGGTTTGATCATGAAGCTACAGTATCCACAATGAAGGTTCCTCCTGAGGTCTGAGGGCTCACTGTCTATGTTCCAGCGTCTCCCCCACAGCCCCCTGCCAATGAGGGATCGGAGGAAGCAGGGTCGGAGACCTCTGATGCTAAGAGCACCCCAACTGCTGAAGGTGGGGCCTCCCTACTCCCCCCACGCCCTTCAGCCTGTCCTTTACCTGGCTTTGAGCTACCCCATCCCGGCTGCACCCGCTGCTTCCTGTCCTGCTGGCTGAGATATGCTTGCTCAGTGCTTTGCGGGGCAGTGCTTTTGGGAGCTGGGCCCTGCTTCTGTGCCTGGCTCAACAGTGTGTGCCTTGAGCATCATTGTGTGTGTGTGTGTGTGTGTGTGTGTGTGTGTGTGTGTGTGTGTGTGTTCCATGCTTGGAGAAGCTGGGCTGCGTGGCACGGTGGGGCTCATGCACAGCTCAGGAGGGTTCCCATCCTGTATATACTACCTTCCATGACCCCCTCAGAAGCCCCTACCTTACTTTTTTTCAGGGATCAACCATGGCCTAGAATGCTCATTTGGCTGAGGAGGGAGACAAGTCTGTCATCTCCCTGCTCATGTGTTAGGGGTGGTTTTGGTGTGGAGTCTTCATCTCTTGGGCTCTGGACTTTGGGCATGGAGTGTTTTCTCTTCGAATCCATCCACTCCAGATATTTGGTGTCTGGGTTGTCATGAAGCTGCTTATCTTTTTCCTGAAATGCTCCCTGGTCTCTCTTGCCTCTAATGTGGGTCAGTCAAGACTATACCACATTTCACCCCTTTAATCCCAGTACTCGGGAGGCAGAGGCAGGTGGATCTCTGTGAGTAGAGGCCAACCTGGTCTACAGAGTGAGTTCCAGAAGAGCCAGGGCTACAAAGAGAAACAAAGAAACCCTCAGGGGGATGGGGGAGGAAAAAAGACTACCATATTTGGCTGCAGGAAGCGGAAAGCCCCCTTAACTTGAAGAGGCTTCTTGGCCTGCCTCGAATCATAAGATGTCTGCACATGCGTACAGCACCCCCATTGTCATTGATATGTTCCTTACTCATCCTCTGCCATCCTAAGTGGACGGACTGTTGCTTCATAGATGAAAGATGGCTACTGCTCCCAACACTGTATCTGCCTTGGAACCAAGAGCTATGGCTGGTGAGATGGCTCAGAGGCGAAAAGGTGCATACCACACAAGCCCGGTGACCGGAGTTCAATCCCCAGAACTTGTGTAAAGAAGAAAACAGACGGGAGCTGGAGAGATGGCTCAGTGGTTAAGAGCACTGATTGCTCTTCCAAAGGACCCAGGTTCAGTCCCCAGCATCCACATGGCAGCTCACAACTGTCTATAGCTCCAAGATCTGACACCCTCACACTGGCAAAATACCAATGTACATAAAATAAAAATGAATAAGTTATTAAAAAAGAAAGAAAGAGCCGGGTGATGGTGGCACACGCCTTTAATCCCAGCACTCGGGAGGCAGAGGCAGGTGGATCTTTGTGAGTTTGAGGCCAGCCTGGTCTACAGAGCAAGATCCAGGAAAGGTGCCAAAGCTACACAGAGAAACCCTGTCTTGAAAAGCAAAACAAAGAAAGGAAGGAAGGAAGGAAGGAAGGAAGGAAGGAAGGAAGGAAGGAAGGAAGGAAGGAAGGAAGAAAACAGACCCCACAAAGCTGTCCTTGAAGCTCCCATGTGTTATCATGGCATGTGCCGACATAGACACATTATGCACATGTTCCATAATAATGAATGAAAGCTGGGCCGTGGTGGCTCTTACCTTGAATCCCAGCACTTGAGGTAGAGGCAGGTGGATCTCTGAGTTTGAGACCAGCCTGGTCTACAGAGTGAGTTCCAGGACAGCCAGAGCTACACAGAGAAACCCTGTCAAAAATAAATAGATAGATAGATAGATAGATAGATAGATAGATAGATAGATAGATAGATAGATATGAATTTTAAAAAAAAAGAAAAGAAAAGAACCAGTGCAAAACAAAGTAGCCAAAAAGACCCCCACAGCCAGATATGTTGCCAGAATTAAGAAAATGAGAACTTTCTTAAGTCCAGGCAGTCTCCACTTTCATTCATTGGCCAGAACTGGGTCTCTGGCCAGCAAGGCTGGGGGTGTTGGGCATCTTTTTTTTCAACCTATTGAGTAGAAGAAATGAAGGAAATAGGACATTGAGGTTGGCTTTTAACTAACTGTCCATAACACTGTCCTTCTGTCTCTCTAACCTTCTGAGGAGGTTGGAACGGCCACTCTGAGCCCTTTCTGCAGCCCGGCACATTGTTCGGGAGTTCTGACACAGAATGAGAATTTGGCCTCCGCATCTCCCCCAGCATCTGCCTTCGGATAAATCCAGACCATGGCTGTCAAGCTCCTGCCATTGGCTTGGTATGCTGGCTCATCCCTGGAGGATGCAGGTGGCATGGACCTTAGCCTGGTGAGAACATCCTGGCCAGATTCCCCTTGTCCTCCTGAGAACCAGTGGTGCAAGACATTTCCTGCTCATCCTGTTCGGACAGTTCTGCAAGCTGCCTGCCACCCTGAGAAAGGCTTGAAACTCCATGCCAGACCTGGTGCAGGCTCCCTAACCATGGCTTTCAGTACTCGCCAGCACTGTCCTGGAAGAAACTCCCCCTCACGCAGTCTGGACCTGTACATGCGTGGGCCCCACATGCCTCACTCGCCCTCAGGGAGGGAGGGAGCCTGGGCTGTGCCTTGCCGGCAGTTTAATCTGCACCAGAGAGGGTCACAATGAAAATGGCCTTTGTGGACTAAGCTGTGTGGAATTCTGGGAATCTCTTAGAGCTGGCCACTCCTTAGGTGTGTGTGTGTGTGTGTGTGTGTGTGTGTGTGCGTGCCTGGCATGCCTAGTGGAGAGACAGAGGGCTCCAGAGGACTGATGAGCCAAAGTGTTTCCCTTGAAGAGACGCTGCCCCCAGCTCCTAGCCTGTGATCCCTATCTTTTGCCTCTGCTAGAAAGCTGGACTCTGGACAGGGCCTGGCCTGGATGTTGCCACATCTGGAACTCTGTGCCTTTTAATTGGGTGTTAGGAGGTTGGGGAGGCAGGGAGTTAAGACAGGTAGAAGTTTCTAAGGTCACCAAGAGATGGCACTCCTGTTCTGTAAATGCAGAAACAAAGGCTTAGAGGTGACAGAGTGCTTGCCCCAAGCCTCGCAGGAAAATCACAGGCTCACTCTCATCCTCAGCTTCCTCACACTGCCTGAGTCCCAGCTGTGGGCACCCCACATTGCCAGAAAGATCACACAGCTGCCTTCAGGATTTCATCAATTCTCTTTGGGGACACCCCCCCAATCATCCTATGTCCTTGTAATACTTATATGGCCCCTCTAGGCTTTCCGGGCAGGTGGCTTGCTGCCTCACTTCTGATAATGTACTTTCTGGGGAAATGGGAGAACTGTGGCCCTGCTTTGAGCTGGCTTTTCTTGCATGTGGCTGGTAGGCCCTGTCCCTGCACTGCCCCTGTATAAACAGGAGGGTGATTATTGGCGGTTTCCAGACGTGACTGCGCCCCTAGTAGAAGAGAGAGCTTCCGACAAGCAGGCTGCTGCCCAGCCCCACATGGAGATCCCAGAAGGAACCACAGGTGAGGGTGACTCCCAGAGCCCTAGGGCCACCAGAACCCCAGGGCCGCCAGAGCCCAGCTGACCTGCCTTGAACAGGTCATCCTCATAGCCAAGTGAAGCAGATATGTAAGTGACTCTGACTTCTGGGGATCTTGGCTAGTTAGCAGTGGCTGCCTTAGAGTCTAGCTGCTTCCCACAAGGGTGTAGAGTCCTCTGGTTCCTGCTGGATCCTGCCTCAGTCAGCATGTCAATTAGAAATGTCCTCAGCAAGATTCTCTGGGGAAAGAGAGGATAGACCTCTGCCGTCCTCACACTTTCTCTGGTTCCAGCTGTAGCAAGTAGCAGGTCGTCCTTAGGGAATAGTTTACCTTTGGAGCACCAAGCATGCTATTGTGACCACATAGCTGGATCTTTTTTTTTTTTTAAAGATTTATTTATTTATTATGCCTACAGAAGAGGGCGCTAGATCTCATTACAGATGGTTGTGAGCTACCATGTGGGTGCTGGGAACTCAGGACCTCTGGAAGAGCAGTCAGTGCTCTTAACCTCTGAGCCATCTCTCCATAGCTGGATCTTTTTGAAGGTCTAATGGGCTGGTCCTGGAGTTCAGAAGTGTGACCAACCATACATCCATTTCTAGGACTGCGCTGCCTTCCAACCCTGTCTTTGTGTCCTGTTCTGTCCATGGGGATGATGGGGGTGTTGGCAGACAGCACACTAGTGGAAAAAGCACTGGACTTGAGGCTGCTCAGTCATTCATAAGTCAGCTTGTGCAGGGCCCCGGACAAGAGCCATCGCATCCCAGAGCCCCGGAATCCTTCCCCACGTGTCCTCTTCCATGGGCTCACAAAAAACTCTAGTGTGATAAACCTGGGGTGTCTAGTTACCTACCAAGAACTGCCTAATCACTGTTCATGGGACACTGTGGCAGCAGAGATGGGAAATGCCCCCTCCTTTGGATGGGCTCTCTGCAACCATGCTAGTTAGTTACTCTTTTCCCCGTGGCGACCAAATGTCTAACAGAAGCGGCTTTGGGTCTGTTTGGGCTCATGGTTTGAGGGGATGGAGTCCATGTGACAGGGAAGGCATGGTGGCGGTGACTGGTCACGTTGCAGCATCTGCCGACAGAAAGCAGAGAGAGTTGAATGCTGGTGCTCAGCTGGCTTTCTCCTTTTTCCCCAGGACATCAGCCCAGGGGATGGCGCTGCCCGTTTTCAGGGTAGGTCTTCCCTCCTCAGTCAAATCTTTCTGTGAATACCCTCAAAGATACACAGAGGTGCGTCTCCACACCCAGAGGTGGGTCCCAGCTCCATCAAGTTGACCACATCAGAGCAGTCTGTAGTAAGCTTTCTCTCACACATTCACTGAGAGTGCCATCCCTGTCTTTCAAAATGTGTTTGCCAAGTGATTGACTGGCAGCGACAGGTGGCCTAGGTGTTCTGAAAGCCTGGCCAGGCCTCAGCTTTGAGCACGAAGGATGCTTGAAGGCCATAGAACACCTTATAGGGTGACACCATGGCTGACTTGATTTTGTCTCTGGCTATTCCTTCCAAGTTTTGTCATTGAAAAAATTTGTCTTCTGTCTGGGATGAAAACTATCCACTTTCTTATCTCTTCTGAGTAATCAGAAATGCTTCATGGTCACAAAACAGCCTGCAGAAGGCTGGGGTGTAGCTCAGTGTCTGGTTTAGCATACATGAACCCCAAGGACTTGATCCCCACTCTTATGCCCAGATCATGGAGACCCTCAAAAGACCACCATGGAGACTGAATTCTGTATGTAAAAGCAAAGAGCCTTTATTTCAAGCTCTAAGCTTGGTCTCTCTGTCTGTCCGATGCAGCGATGAGAGCCCAGAGCCCAGGCAGGGTAGGGTTTCTATCATAGCAGAGGTTGGGGTGAGAGGATTTCCAGGGTTCAGGACCCTGATTGGCTAGGGGTATCTTGGTAAGAAGGGGAAATAGGTGTGTGCTAGGCTCAAGGACATCTGGCTATCTTACCTAATGGTTGGATTGTTTGGGATGTCAGGTACTTCCCCATCCCTGGGTAGGTCCCTAGGTGGTGTCAGCTTATGGCTTTTCCTGGATCTGGGTGTTGCCTGCCAGTAAGCCTGTCACAGCAGCCATGCCTGGGCCTCTAGGCCTGTCATGGCAGCTGTGTGGTCAAGCTGTTTGGGGGCCCTTCACACTCACCATGTTATTAATAAGTGTGATGAGGGAGAAAAAAAACCCACAGCTTATAAATGCTTATCAGAAGGGCCAGTCTGATGTGATGGTCAGGCCCACAACCTCGTTCTAAACCAGCCTCTACTCTGGGCTAGTGAGGGCAAGCATGTAGGAGGAGGCAGTGGCTGCTTCCCACTCTGTGCAGGAGCTTAGAGGTTACCGTTTCTCTCATGGAGACTGTATTAGCTTCTCATAAGTGTGCAGATGCCTGGAAGAAACAACTCCAGGAGGAATGGGCCTAGAGGGCTCATGGTTGTTTAGTTCATGGGCCTAGAGGGCTCACAGTTTAGTTCATGGGCCTAGAGGGCTCACACTTGTTTAGTTCATGGGCCTAGAGGGCTCACACTTGTTTAGTTCATGGGCCTAGAGGGCTCACAGTTTAGTTCATGGGCCTAGAGGGCTCACAGTTGTTTAGTTCATGGGCTTGAGGGCTCACAGTTGTTTAGTTCATGGGCCTAGAGGGCTCACGGTTGTTTAGTTCATGGGCTTGAGGGCTCACAGTTGTTTAGTTCATGGGCCTAGAGGGCTCACGGTTGTTTAGTGCCGTGGCCTTGAGCAGGGCTTTATGGTAGCCTTGTGTGGTGGGAGAAGCTCTTCCCCTCTTGGTGGACAGGGAGCAGAGGAGTGTAGCATTAGGCACACTTTCTCCTTCATCAGCTTTCGTTCTATGTTCTCCTTCCATAAAGATTGACATCTCCGCCTCGGACTCTGAGGGGTATGTCATCCCTCCTCTCAGGGATCTAGCTGCAGCATCACCTCTGTGGAGGGTGACTCATTTCCACTAGTGACCCATGAGGCGTGATCTAAGATGCCTCAGTCCTAGCACTTGAGAGGCAAGGTGAGAGGGTCAAGAGTTCGAGACCTGCCTCGGGTACGTAGTGAGTGCAAGGAGAAGCTACATAGCAAGACCCTATGGAGCCACTGCAGCCCCGGGCAGGCGGGCCAGTCGCCTCTTGTGGGTTTAGAGTTGAGTGGCTGGGTTTCCAGCTGTTGGTAAAACTGGTACCTCGTGTTGCCCTCACTTGAGCACATTTCTGCTGCTTCTTGGTGCTCAGGAAAGCTGCCCAACGACGCTGTGTGACTTGCTACCCTGGGAGGCCTGTCTCCTTGGAGAGAGTCCAACTTACCTCCCTGAAAATGCTCCCCGACCCCACTCCCGGGGAACATTCAAAGTCGTTAGTGGTACACCATTTTGGCTTCACACCCAGGGCAGGATGTCACAATCCCACAACCCGGCACTGCGGGGGAAGATGAATAGACTCTCCCAATGCCAGGACAGTGATGGAGTCCCGGAATGCCTCTTTATGTCTGCAAAGGACTCTAAGACTGCTTAGCTGGATTTGCTGTGGCTCTGAGCCTGTCTTCCATTCCCATAATCTTGCTCAGACTAAATCCACACTTGGACTTTGCCTTCCTAGACACTTGATACAATATGTGACCATTGTTGCGTTATCTGACAAGGAACTGTCACCCAAATCCCTCCTTGGTATCCCAGAGGACCTAGGTGGGTCTGAGCCGATAGCTGGTTGGTGGAGAGCTTCCAAGTCCACCGCAGCCTCACTGTCACCCCACCCTCACTCACTGGCTAGGTGCTTACCAGGACACCATGTGACTATGCGGCGGCTCAGGCTCTTTCTTGTTGTGCCCTCAGTAGCAAGTGAAGTGAAAACTGGCTTGCAGCTTTAGGTGCCAGACCGAGCACCTCAGTCCAGAGACAAGGCTGATGGCCCAGCTGACACTGTGTGAGCATTTCTTCAAGTTCTGGTGTGCCTCAAGGCCTTGAGGTCAGCATGGGCCAGCTTGCTTTATAAACCCCACCTCTAGACTTGCGTGTGTGTGCTATCCCATAGCTGTGTCCCCATTTCTGTGTTCCCCAGATTAGTGTTTACTAACTAGAGTACTGCTCCTGTGGTCTGGAACTTTCTCAGCCTTCTTTATTTGGGGTGACTTTCAGCTCCTTAAATAGAACACAGAGACCCCAAAAAGCTGCCCATGGGCCCCGTTGGCCTTGCTTCAGCCAGGTAATGCTGGTTTTAGGCGTGACATGTGAGGGGTTCAGAGGGAAGAAACTTAGCAGCCTGAGCGTCTCCTGCGTGTCAGACTCTCTTCTCCATACCTTCACTATCCTCCTACAAGACAAACCTGAATCATATCCTCCAGGTTCCCGATGAGGAAACAGGCTCAGAGAGGCCTGGCAAGTGGCGGGTCCTGGGTCCACACCCCAGCTACCTCACCCCAGCAAACACACTCTCTCCCTGAGCACCTGTCCTCCCAAAGTGCTGGCCAGGGCAGGCAGTGGTCTTGAGAGTGCTGGCCTCTCTGTGGAGCCAGGCAAGACAGCAGAACCTCGGACCCCTATGGAGAAGCTCTTTCCTCCTAGGTCGCAGTCACCTGGAAGGTGTGTGGTGGCTGTAGGTTTTGTTTGGGCACATCTCGTCACCACTGTCCCTAGCTGCAGGCTTTGCAGAGTGGAGCACAGCAGCTGACCCTGCAGGGCACACCCCTCCTGCACGTTTCATGTGAGAAGCATAAGGTACAGAGAGCACAGATCACAGCAAGTAGTAACTGTCTGCTTCTGTCCTCTCCCTTTGCTGCTTTGGACCAGCTGAAGAAGCAGGCATTGGAGATACCCCGAACCTGGAGGACCAAGCCGCTGGGCATGTGACTCAAGGTCAGTAGTCCAAATCGCCTCTAGGACTTAGAGACCAGGAGAAGGGAGATGGGAGCACCCAATGGGCTCTACCTTGAAAAGCCATCTTAGCCCTGGGTCCTAATTTACAAGTCCAGGCGACCTGGGTTCTGTAGACACAGAGTTTTCTAATACCGTTCTGATTGATTCCTGCGGTATGTGTGGGGTGGGGGGTAGGAGAGTCCTGAAGGAAACAGGCCTTGCCTAGCCTTGCAATGAGCATGGTGGGTGATGCTCCCACAGTGCCCTCTGACCTGTCAGTCACATCACCATGGAACTTATCCATTCAAGCTTCCTTCTCCGTGGTCTTTACGCCTTATTCTAATTTTCTTCTCAGGAACCAAACTTCTGTGGTCAAGACAAGTACCTTTCTGCAGCTGTTTATCAAAATCACATTTTTAAAAGGATTTTTAAAACCTTAGAGGGTCTTGATTTTAGGCAATGGAGACCTCTGGTATAGACAAACATGACTTAGCTTTGTTGTCGACCATTTTTCTGGATAGATGAACTTGAGTGTCCCTGTATGACAGGGAGGCTCACAGATGACAGAGGAGCTGGGAGATGATGCCCTTTTCTCTGTAAAATTGTAGAGCGTCTGTCCCTCTGGGTAGTGGGGCTGGCTGCCTTCAAGGGCTCTGCCTCACTGACCTCTAGCCTCGTTCATCCTCCTTTAGGTGACTTGGACACTAGGCTCCTGAGGAGGAGTTGGAGGAGACATTTTGTTTGTCCTGTTTACCTTGTGCCCCTCCCCAACTCCCAGTGAGGCCGTGTGTTAAAAGGTTTGGGTTGTTTGTTTGTTTGTTGTTTGAGATAACTTCCCTTGTAGCCCAAGCTGGCCTCCATTTGTATCCAAGGATGACCTTTTGATCTTCCTCCTTCGGCTTTCTGAGTGCTAAGGTTGCAGGTATGTGCCTCCACTCCCAGTGTATGCAGTGCTCAGGATCAAGCGCAGGGCTTTGTGTGTGCCAGGCAAGCATTCTGATGACTGAGCTGCATCCTGGCCCATTTCATATTTACTGAGTAGTTAATAGTATCCTGGAGGCCGGAGAGATAATTCTCCCAGCCCAGACCCTTCCTCTAGGAGTTTTGATTATGCTTTGGTTCCTCATCAGTTCACACACACAGCAAAGTATGCTTACTGTGTGTGTTTACTGTGTGTGTATGTTTGAGGCCTTGCCTCAACCTGAATGGACTCTTTGAAGGGACTGAGTATATCAGACTGCAGGACACCCCAGTCAAAAATAATTTCTAGGGAGCATCTTCTTGAAGGTAGTAGAGGCCCGAGTCTGTTGGGTGGCATCATGGCTGGTAGCTGCCTTGGCCTCTGGTCCGTGAGCCGGCTGGCACTGGGTAGCCGGACCCTGCTGGTTTCTTCTTCAATCCTTGAGACAGACCAAGGGCCTCTATAAGGCACCTGATAAGGAGCAGAAATGGGTGTCTAGACAGTAGCTGTTGTATGTAGAATGCAGTGATTGATCAGCTGTCATGTGACAGCCTTGACGCTGGGACCATAAACAAATGTCACTGTGAACTCAATCTGAGAAGGAAGGAGAGGGCCAGGCTGGAGTTGGGTCCCTTGGTAGTGAGCCAGCCACACTGAGTCCCACTGGGTTAGACAGAGGTTTAGTGGACCTATTAGGCGTGTGTGTCCAGAGTTACACATACATGTGGATACACATGTTCTCCTCCTCTTCCCCTCCCCCACCCAGATTTCTTTTCTATATTCCCAAAGCCTTTGAGAATATTATAGGTTTTATATTATATTATATTTTATTATATTATATTATATATTAATATTATAGAAGAGAACTGGGAATTTGTTTGAGATATTTTGTTGGGACCAGGTAGGATATTGAAGAAATTCAGAGTTACCTAAGTGTAGTGGCACATGCCTGTAATCTCAACACTTGGAGAGTAAGATTGGAGAACCAGGGGGTCAAGGTCATCCTTGGCCACATACTGAGTTTGACACCAGCCTCAAGTACAGGAGACTCTGTCCCAAACAAGCAATCTAACAGAACCAGAGGGTGCTCATTGAGGACCTTATTGAGTCAGTAAGACTCAAGTGGACTCCCTCATTCCTAACACACAGCCAGATGCTCTAAAGAGGGGTTTACATGAATATCACATGACTGATCCAGGGAAAAAACAACATGCTTAGACCAGCTGAGCTGGTGGGCACTGTGCTGGGTGATCAGTTAAAACAGAGATCCCAATGCTCCTGCCTCACTCACCTGAGGCAAAAGAAGGTTGACCACAGAGCTATACATGTCCTGCTGTTCCACATAGAGGAATCATACTGCAGTCAGTTAGCAAAGCTCCATGTCAACAGTCATAGCTTGTGAATTTTCCAAATCAGAGCAGGAATAGAGAGGCCAGGTAACTTATGACACCACTGGTTTCACCTGCCCGAAGGGAAGAGAGAGAAGGACAGAGGGAGGGAGGGAGAGAGGGAGGGAGGGAGGGAGGGAGGGAGAGAGGGAGGGAGGGAGGGAGGGAGGGAGGGAGGGAGAGAGAGAAGAGAAACAGAGAAAGATGGACACACAGAGAGAGAGAACACAGAGATCACTGTCATAACCCAGACAAGGCCACCAGGAGCCCAGAATCTTCTAGGAGCTTGGGTTCTGTAAATGGTAGCTGAGCATGCATCTGAGCCCATAATCACATGCTGGGTAACTACAGAGATGACAGCAGACTCTGGCCCAGCAGAATACCAGAAGACCTCAGAGGTTACCAAGTCTAAGTCTCCCTTTTTTAATGGACAAGAACACTGATGCCAAGAGAGTCATGCAGCAAGCTAGTGGCAGACAGACCAAAAGAACATTTATTCCAAGCAATGAGCTGGGCCCAAGACAGGCTCCTGTCTCTGTTAGAAGAGTCCTGATACCTTTGAGGGGTCTTTTCTTATGGTAAGTACTATGGTCCCCTTTAAACAATATCTGTTCCCTTGTTAACCATTTACCACCACTGCCTCTTCAAGCAGCAGAGAGAGGTGCCTGAGAGGCTCCTCCTGAGCAGGAAGCTTAGTGTTCAAGTCCAGCCCAGACTGAATACAGAAGTTTCTGGGGTCTCACTGCCACCTCTAGGTGAAAAACACAGGTGCTCCAGGCTTGGCCATCACTCACTGAAAGGATGATAATCGGTTGCTACGTGGAAAAGTCACGGTCAGGACAGGACCCAGTGTTAGTTTTCAGAGCTTTATTAGGAGGGAAAGGTGGGGGAGGGTAGAGAGGAGAGCCCGGCCTGGAGAGAGAGAAAGATGGGAGTGGGGGAGCAGAGCGGATCAGAGCAGAGCACGGAGCAGAGAGAGAGGGTAGGGGTCTGCGTCTGGCTTTTAAGGCACAGACTGATGATGTAAGAGGCAAGACCCTGAACTGGAGTGAGAGCAGAATCCTAATACTCACTGTCCCCAAAAGCACCCCACCTGCCCAGTCCCTCCTCCACCAGCTGGTCCTCAGGAGCCCATCCAGGAGTGGAGACTAGAGCCTGTCAAGGTGGGCCTGCCCATCCTGAAACCCTCCTCTGCTGGGTATCTCCACACAGAGCCAGAGAAGGTCCAGATTTTCCCAGAAAGTTTGCTTGGAGGGCCAGGGCGCCATGAAGGCCAGGCTCCAGACCCAGGGATCTCAGATTGGATCTGCCAACCGGTGCCTAAGGTGTCTGGGGCTCCCCTCCTGCCACAAGGCCTCAGAGAGGCTACGTGCCAACCTTCGGGGACAAGACCTGAGGATGTAGAGAGAAGCCACCCAGCCTCTGAGCTGCTGCGCCAAGAGCCACCTCGGAAGGAGGGATGGGGCAAAGACAGGCTGGGGAGTGAGGAGGAGGCGGATGAAGATCTTGACACGGATGAGTCATCCCAGGGCTCCCCTCCCTCCCAGGCCCCCCTGGCTCCTGGCAGGGCAGCCCCTCAGGCTGTCTCCAAGGAAACCACTGGCATGCCTGGGTTCCCAGATGAGGGTGTCATCCCACTTCCTGTTGACTTCCTCTCCAAAGTCTCCACAGAGACCCAGGCCTCGCAGCCCGATGGGCCTGGCACAGGGCCCGTGGAGGAAGGGCCCGAGGCTGCCCCAGAGTTCACATTCCACGTGGAAATCAAAGCCAGCATGCCGAAGGAGCAGGATTTGCAAGGGGCTACATTGGTGGGGGCCCCTGGAGAGGAGCCACAGGCCCAGGGCCCCTCTGTGGGAAAGGGCATCAAAGATGCTAGCCTTCTGGAACCATCTGAGAAGCAGCCCGCAGCTGGCCTGCCAGGGAGGCCAGTCAGTCGAGTCCCTCAACTTAAAGGTCTGTGGTTTAAGCCCTCTCACTCCTCCCCTGGTACCCCCCAGGCTGTGGACACTGTCACTGAGCTTCTGGCCTTCCTGCCTCCCGTACCTGAGATTCCAGGAGAGGCGCCAAAGCCACCTCCTGGGCCGCTGCCCCCTCCCCAGCCCTGCCCTGCAGCCTCTGGTAGCACGATTCCTTTCACGCTTGCCCTCACTGTGCATGTCACCAACACCGGGCCCTGTGCTTTCTGCCCTGTTTGGCTCTCTGTCCACTTGACGTATCCACCGGGGCCCACCAGCCCACTGGCGGCTGGTGAACACACTACATAGAGTGGATAACAAACAGTGCCCCTCATTTTGGGAGGCCTATGATGCATTTTTACATTCACAATCTAGAACCTTCCCAGCACTCTGAGTAGGCATCATCAGCCTCACTTTTCAGATGAGGAAACTGAGCCTCAGAGAAGTCAATTGACCTTCTGATAAGCACCCAGAGTAAATAATGGTTGGAGTCAAGTTCAGAATCCGGTTAGGTTAGAATCTGCTCTGAAAGGCACCCTCTTGCCATGGTCCCCCACATTGCCTTCCAGGAGATTCTGGAGTGTGTCTTCCTGGTGCAGAGCCACTGAGTTCACCTGCCTGTCTTCTGATGCTCTCACCAACAGACAGCATGTCACATTTGACAGGTGACAGCCACCCAAACCTCTCCCCGAGTCTGCTTGCAGCTGAATGATGAATAAAGCATATCTTTCAGGTCCAGAGTGACCCCCCTGTCAGTCAGGCACAGGCTGGGTCCCTGTGTGCAGCCCCATCTGGAACCCTTTGGAGGCTGCAGGGTGAGAGCAACCTCCAGACAGTGACATTCATGGCTTTAAGATTTTAGACTACTTGGCGTTTGAGCCTTCGAGATGGCTCAGTGGGCAAGGCTACTCGCCACCAAACCTAAGATCTAAGTTCCATCCCCAAGACCTACACGGTGCAAAGACGTGCTGCCACATGGATACAGAGATCCGAGATTAACTGTGCAAATGAGCCCTCTGTTTGTCCTTTGACCTCCATATGCATGTGGTGGCATGTACGTGGTACACACACACACACACACACACACACACACACACACACACACTTCATGTGCTCTTGTACGAGAAATAAATAAATGTCAGGATAGACTACTTGACATGTTAGAATTATTTGCAGGGCCCAGAACCTGATGCCTCGTAAGCACCAAGTCAAAAGCATCTATTAGCTACGGATTAAATTCTGCTTGTAGAGAAGACTCCAATATCACAAGTAGAAGTAATCTGGGATACATAGTGAGATACCTAGTGAGTTCAAGGCTAGTCTGGGCTACATAGCAAGATCGTGGTGTTTTGTTTTGTTTTGTTTTGTTTTTTAAAAAACCTGGGCATGATGCCCTGTGCATAGAATGAGCACTGTACATAGGATGGAGAAAAAGGAGGATCAGGAGTTCAAGACCAGACTCCCCTACATAAGACCCTGTCTTAAAACAAAAATTAGGGTGGATAGGGGAAGCTTGTGTCTGTTTTAAACTCCAAGGCAAAAGAGGACACATGATTGCCTTGAATGTTTTCCAAAGTAACATTCTATCAAATTCTGGTCCTCCAGGTGTCAAGAGGTGTGGGAGGGGCGGTAGGGAGGGTATAGTTCTATAACACAGAGAAGCTAAGCAGAGCTCAAGAATGTCCATGTTTGTGAGACTGCTCAGAGCTCTTACTGTGCTGTGCACAGGGACCCTCCCCAGAGGATTTCCTCTGTCGATTTCCCAAATATATTTGATACCACCTGCTAACATCTCCCGAACAGGGCTTATTCAGTCCTACCTGGACTCAGGAAGTGCTAATCTAGCAGGCTGATTTGCAATAATGACGGTGATAAGCGGGTGACTCCAGTGAAATAATTCACCAACACAAAAACTGGGAGAGTGTGTTAGCTACGCTGTAGTACAGAGGCGAAGGCAACTCAGCAGGAACTCTGCACAGAGCATCCTAAGGAACTGCTTTCGCCGGTAGGGTTGGGAATTAGTCAGGTGGTGTTCCGATGTCACTGATCCCAGGAACAATCTCAGCTGGAGCTCTTGCAGTTAGAAGCAGGCTGGCCTTGTGGTTTTCCCCTCAGTCAGAATTGGATTGGCACGGCTGTTTGTCCTAAACAGATACACATGGCTGACAGAGAAAAGAGTGCATAAGAGCCACAGAACTGCCATTGCAATGCAGATTCCTGGGTATCTGTTGGCTGCACACCCAGCCTCAGTGCACCTAGGAATCTGTATGCCATCTCCACAGGTGATTCTTCCACAGTAAAATGGGGAGACCCTCCCTGGGCTGGAGAGTCAGCACTGGTCACTCTGTAAGTCCAGTCTTCGTCTACCTGCAGGGAACCACAGGTTAACAGTGATGCTGGGGTTCCATGAGCAGGATGTGGCATATCTGAAGGGCACTTAGGAGTGGCAAAGTGCCCTCAGGGCTGTGCCAGAGTCGGAAGGACTACCTTGAAAGCAGCTGAGGCTGATGTGGAGAGTCCCTGTTAGTGAGTTGCCCTGGGTTATGGGTTGTACCCCATAACAGAGGAGAGGATATCCCCACGAGGCTCATCTATTCTAGTAGCAGATGACCTGGAGTGGGGGTTGGGATGGTCAGCATAAGATGGCCAAGAAGGTGGGGCTGAGGACCCTTCCGGAATGGGGTAGGTAGGGAAATAGAGGTGGTTTCAGTCGGGCCTTGAGACCCTGGAAGATAAGTGGGGCTCTCACAGGAAAGCAAGGCCAAGCTTGGCCATAGAGAGAGAGAACCTCCACACTCATCCAAGGATCCTGCTGCAGCCTGGAGCCAGGCTGGGCTGTCCCATTCATGGCCTTGGGGCATTTAAACGGCCCTGCATTCAGTGTGGTTGGCAGATGCAGAGAGTGAGCTCACCACAGCCACGTGTGGACCTGCACCTCTAACCGCACCTGCTGCGTTCCCTCTGCATGTGCCCACCCTCAGCTAGCCCGCTGCCCCCTCTTGCTGTGGCCCTGTGTGCTGTGGGACACTAACCATGTGAGACCTAGTAGATTTGAGGACTAAGAAAATCAGCTGGGTTTCAGCCAGAGGGAACTCATAACACCAGCCCTGAATTCTGGTGTGTCTGCGAACCTTAAGCATGGGGCATCACGTGCATTCTCATTTTGTATTTTATCAGCTCGAGTGGCCAGTGTCAGCAAAGACAGGGCTGGGAACGACGAGAAGAAAGTGAAGGTAAGTACTGACTGGCTGGTCTCCTTCGCCAAGAGGCTCTGCTTCACGCCTGGGTTTGTCCTCACCCATGATGTGTGCAAAGTGCTTGTCACTAGGGTGCGGCTGTCATTTTTGTTTTATAACTTATTTAATTTTATTTTATGTGCATTGGTGTGAGGGTGTCAGATACCTTAGAACTGGAGTTAACAGACAGTTGTGAGCTGCCATGTGGGTGCTGGGAATTGAACCAAGGTCCTCTGGAAGAGTAGTCAGTGCTCTTAACCACTGAGCCATCTCTCCAGCCTGCAGCTGTCATTTAAAGGCCCTTGCTTTTGGCAAAGGCAGTGTTTCCATCTTGGTATTTAACAAAGGGAAGGGTGATCCTCAAGTTATTCAGTCCCTCCCCCGTGCCCACCTCTTGTCATTTCCTCATAGCTTAAAAAAAGGTGTGTGTGAATTTTCTGGGTAATGTTTGGGGTTTGTGTTCCTTACCCTTACCACCACAGTTCTAGGTTCAGTAAATATACAGTGTTTCATATCCACAGAGTCCACTGGGGGTCAGAGAGCTAGGAGCCAGGGAAGAAGTGATCTCCAGACCAAGGCAGGGAGGATTCTGGGAGAAGAGCTGGGAGGCAAATGGGAGCTACTCTGCAGTGGCTGCCTCAGATCTGGCAGGGAAGCAGCAGACAGAGGAAGAAGAGACAGACTGAGCTGAGTCTGCAGAGAGCAGGCAGGTGGCCCCGGTGGCTGTTGTGTGTGGGGCTGCCTTGGGTTCAGAGTTAGTAAAGCCTCCCTGAGGCGAAGTGTGAGTTGAAAGGAAGGCCTCTGTTGGTCTTCTGCAGCCAAACCTGGTAGATAAAGCAGCTGCTTGCCACAGACCAGCGTCCCAAGCCCCACCTGTCCCCCGCTTCTCATCTGTAGTCCCCTCCCTCCATGACTTTTTATCTTAGAACCCCCTAAAGCTGTGCAGTGGTGACTTCCTGGAAAAATCCCACCATGACCCAGATTGGATCAACCGGGCAGCTAGTGTGAATGCTGCCCAGAGCATTGAGCTTGTAATCAGCACCAGAGCCCCAGGGGGTCTCCAGATGTGAGTGATGGTGCTAGAATCCATAGCAGGGGTTGAGGATCACTCCCAGAAGGCCCTGTTCTGCACTCATTAGGACTTCTCATCATGGGTGCTCAGAGAGGCAGCTGGGCCTTGTGCAGAAACTTAGCCCTGCCCCACAGCTTGAAGCAGGAGCCATAGCTGCTTGTCAGGCAAGATGCTCATTCGCCAGTCGGGCGGTGGTGGTGCACGCCTTTAATCCCAGCACTGGGAGGCAGAGCCAGGCGGATCTCTGTGAGTTCGAGGCCAGCCTTGGCTACCAAGTGAGTTCCAGGAAAGGCGCAAAGCTACACAGAGAAACCCTGTCTCGAAAAACAAAAAAAAAACAAAAACAAACAAACAAACAAAAAACAAACAAACAAAAAAAAGATGGTCATTCCCTTCTGGGGGAGGGGCAGGGAGTGCTCATGCTTGCACAAATGTGCACGTACTTATCATCTATGTGGTATTTAGTGCACAGTCCCTGTCCTGGATTGGCTCACAGGACAGCGTGGAGCCAAATCTATTGTAGATCTAGGCTAGGTAGATAATGCTGCCTACGGAGAGGGGTCTTATTCAGGAGCCAGGGACTGCAGTGGGGCTGCAGTACCCCACTCTAGCTGTTCCTCTGTGGAAGCAGCTGTTCCTTGGCCTGTCCTGACACTGATGACACCAACTGAGACCCAGCCCCTTCAGTGAAGGGATGAGGAAATACACTGAACAGCACAATGCAGTCTCCAGTCAGGGCTCCAGAGCACCCCACACTTGGTCTCTCAATTCCTTATTCCCAAAGGTAGGGTTTCACACCCTGCATCAAACCAGGCCCACCCTTCCAGTCAGAGTCCCCAGAGGCAAGCGTTGGGTGTCAGCCTTCAGCCCTTAGGTATCCTGTTCAGGGAATCCTTCTCGGAGAACATCCAGCCACACTTATTTCCTTAGGTGGAGTATGTTCTGGTGTTAACTTTGGCCAGTTCAAGACTCCATGGCATTAAGATTAGTATTATTCGAGTCTTTGTTTAATCAGAAAGTGTGTGTGTGTGTGTGTGTGTGTGTGTGTGTGTGTGTGTGTGCATATACATATGTATGTATACGTATGTGCGGGTGCAGGCACATATGTGCATCCTTGTGGCACCTGTGACATCTGAAGGAAGCTTTTGGTTGACTCTGGCACAATCCTCCTTGAAGGATTAGGATTCTGTTGGCATGGTAGAAAGAGAAGGTGGGTGTCAGTGACCCCGAATAGATGCTTCCCCTGAGGCTGAGAAAACACGGAAAGCCTCTGACCCATGCCACAGTGGCATTCTTTCTTGAGAAGATCTTGCTGCCGTTTCTCTGATGGTTTCCATGCACTTACCAAGTGGGAGCATCTCTAAGCCAGTGTTCTCCAGTGCTAGAGAAAGAATGTGCCAGAACATCTATCCACGTCCGGCATCTCTTTAGAAGTTCTTTGCTGTATGATTTTAATCATGTCCATCCCATGTCATCTGTGTAGCATGCGTAGCCAATAGGAGACCCAGTGCTGAGGGGACAGGACCGCTGTCCTTGCTGGAAGGGCGGAGGAGAGGGCTGCTTTGACCTGCGACCCTCCTTCTTTGTGTTTAGGGGTTTTTTGGTTTGTTTTGGTTTGTTTTTTGTTTTGTTTTTTGTTTTTTTTGTTTGGTTGGTTGGTTTTTGTTCCTTTTCAGTATGCTTCTCTCCTCCAATGCTGAATTTTATTTCGATTTTATTTATTTTATGTTTAAGACATCCACACCTTCACGAGCTAAACCCCTGAGCTGTAGGCCCTGCCTTAGCCCCACACGCCCCCGTCCTGGTAGCTCAGACCCTTTGATCAAACCCTCCAGCCCTGCTGTGTGCCCTGAGCCAGCCACCTCTCCTAAACACGTCTCTCCTGTCACACCCCGAAATGGCAGTCCTGGAACAAAGCAGATGAAACCCAAGGTAAGGAACAGACCTTCGGCGAGGCACAGGCTGCTGTTCCGTGGTGTTCGAGGGTGTTCGAGGGCTTTCCTCACCTAAACTCACAGGCAGCACTAGATGGCCGAAGGGACAGGGAGGGGACTGAGGACTAGGACCTGTGCTCCCTGCCTCCCTCTTCCCAGAAACAGCAGTCCCCAAGGTAACCAGGGGACCCCAGTTTGAAAACTGAGGCTCGGGGTTGAGGATTTAGCTCAGTGGTAGAGGGCTTGCCTAGCAAGTGCAAGGCCCTGAGATCAGTCCTCAGCTCCAGGGGGGAAAAAAAAGAAAAAAGAAAGAAAACTGAGGGTCTAAGCTGAGCACAGTACCTGATGGCTGTAACCATCCCCAACGCTGAGGAACATTCCTGTAATCTGAGGCTACCTTGGGCTATAGAGTGAGTTCCAGGCTAGCCTGGGCTACAGAGTAAGTTTCCATTTTGAAAACAAAAAAAAAGAAGCCAGGTGTGGTGATGCTTATAATTTCAGCACCCAGAGGCAGGGGTAAGAGGCAGGGGGATCAACCAGCAATACTTAGAAAGACTCTTTCTCTTAAAAAAATAAACAAAAACAGCCAGTTGGTGGTGGCACACATCTTTAACTCCAGCACTCAAGAAACAAAGGCAGGAGGATCTCTGTGTGTTGGAGGCCAGCCTGGTCTACAGAGTGAGTTCCAGGGTAGCCAAGGCTGTTACACAGTAAAGCCCTGTCTCGAGAAAGTGAAGTTAATTAATTAGTTAATTAAAAAATAAAAATAAACGGTGAAGAAAGCCTCAGGTCCCTCTAGAGTTCCTGTGGTCACTGGCCACGCCTCCAGCTGCGCCCATCCCCACAGCTCCTTCTCCCTTCCCTTCCTCCGGAGTCTGCGGGTTATGTGGTGTCTTTGTGAAGTTCTAAGGGTCGTCTACTGACCACCATCCCTGTCACCACTCACAATCAGCTGATTGTGTCTGTTCCACCCTGGCCCCCAGCTTTCAGCCAGTGTCCATGGCCAAGTGTTCTTAGCACACCTCAGGAGTCACTGAGACCCTGGGCCATGGAGATGAAGAAAAAGTCATGGCTTGGCTGTTGAGTGCTCTGCTGAAGGCTAAAGCCTAGGTCTCTTCGAGGGCCTCTGGTGAACCCAGCCTCCATCAGCTCCATCCACAGTGAAGAGTCGTGGTCTCCCTGGGCTAGCCTATTGACCTACCCAACCCTGCTCTTGCCCCAAGCACTACTGTCATTTTATAACACAGGCTAGCTCACAATTCATCTAAGAGGAAACAGGAACCTGATACTTGACATGCCAGTGAATTGTGGGGCTGTATGCCCCACAAACCCTCAAGACTGTACAAGACCCTTCTAGTATCCATCTCCACCTTCACCATCTTCCAGTCAAGGTGGGAGGATGGGTCTACCTCTCCTTGGTGATACAAACCTTTCCCAGTGGTAAAAACCTTTTACCCTGATTCGGTTCCAGGGGGCCGATGGTAAAACTGGAACCAAGATGGCCACACCTCGGGGAGCAGCCCCTCCAGGCCAGAAAGGCACATCCAACGCCACCAGGATCCCAGCCAAGACCACGCCCAGCCCAAAGACTCCTCCTGGCTCAGGTGAGAATGTTCCCTGGAGTCTACATCCAGAAGCTTCCAGGTGTAACAGTTAGTAACCCCTGGCGCCGACTAACACCTTGCAGTTGGCTGAGCACTGGAGACTTTGTTTTCTTTTCAATTCTTTGACAATTGTCTGAGGTAGATAATGAACCCTTGCTTTTTAATCAATGAAGAAACCTTGTTCATTTTAAAAGCATGAGGAAAATGCAATCACATGACTGATGAATAAGTGGTAGAGAAGGAGCATGCCCCCTAATCCATGGCTCTGGGGAGGCAGCCCCCAAATGAGGGTCCCCTGTCTCTTTGGAGAAGAGGTAGCCTGGGCAGGACATCATGGAGGATCTCTGGCAAATCAGCCTCATGAAGCTGGAATGTTAGGAATCTTCTAGCAAAACTCAAGTGTTTTAACTGAGCAGTGGCATGCTGTGGTCATTACTCTGGCCTCCTGTAAATAAAATCCAGTTGGCATGGAGAACCTGGCCAGGCTACAGTGGGGTTGTTTCGTGTCCAGTAGAGATACCAGGAACAGAAACCTAAAGACCTGCGCCCAGAAGGGACTTAGATGCCATGTGACATGACTCTGTGTTGTCTGGCCTGCATTTGCTCCCTCGTGGTGCCCAGGAGACCTATGGGTCTCTGTGTCTGGCCTGGCTCTCCTGGCCCTGCTCTCCTGGCCAGGGGCAGTCCCTGTGGCCCACTGCATGCTTCTGCCTGGATTGCAAAGGGTGCTGCCTGACAGTTGGGCTGTTTTCTTCGCCAAGTCACTGTGTGTCTGGTGTGTTTCCTGTACGCTGATTGATGTAGAGGCGTTAATGGTGTGTTACGTGGGTTTGCATCCGGGCACTTCTCCCTCCAGACTCTGCTAGCCCCGCTCACACAGTAGCCTGGAGCAAGCGCTCGCCCTGCCCTTCCGACCTCACCTGTCCTTAGGTGGCTCCATGTCGATGGCTCCGTCTTCCTCACTGGTCCCCACACCTGTTCCTGCTTCCGTCTCTCGTGCTAGGTGGACCAGCCAGCTGCGGCCACCTGAAGTACTCACAGAGACCCCTGTGAGCCTGATTATAATGAGGCTGTCTGGACTTTTCTTTTTAAGCTTCCAAGCAAGTGCAGAGAAAACTACCCCCTGCAGGGGCAAAATCTGAGAGAGGTAATTCTGGGTCCACTGCCCTGGGTGGGCAGACTCTCTTGGTGTGTGTTCTGCCCCTGTGCTTGTCTGCAAGGCTGGGAGGGCCTGCTGCTTCTAGCCCAGGCTACCCCAGAGAGGTGCAGAAACATCATGTATGCTTTTCTTCCCAAGTATGGTTCGTACTGGGGGCATCTGTGGACTCACATCCTGTGTGTTTACATTTCCTTCAGCGGCTGTTGGTGGGATGGGGACCATGTGCCTGGAGACGTGTGGGAGATGTTGGTTAAGTGGCGGCCATGCCGACCGAGGAGAGTGCTGGAAGAGTCACAAGCCATAGTTACCTTTCTAGAGCTTTACTGGGAGAGAGGGAGAGAGGGACCACGCGGAGGGGGGAGTAGGGAAGGAGAGAGTGCAGAAAAGGAGAGAACACACAGAGGGTTCGCCCGCTTTTTAGACTGGGACGCCATCCCAGGCTGGTGACGTAATTAGAGACGTAATCCTTACAGGAGTGTTGGAGGTTTGGACTGCCTCTAACCTAAGTCCCAATAGCAAAGTGTCACTGGTAGGCAGAGGGTTTTACTGGGCTGAGTTTTTTGTTTCATTTAAGAATTGGCATTTCGGGGCTGGGAGATGGATCAGCAGTTAAGAGCACTGGCTGCTCTTCCAGAGGACCCAGGTTCAATTCCCAGCACCCACATGGCAGCTCACAACTGTCTGTAACTCCAGTTCCAAGGAATCCAGCATCCTCACACAGGCAAACCAATGTGTATGAACTAAAAATAAATAAATCATTTAGAGAAATGGCATTTTACTCTGAAATGTTACAGAGAGCTGTCAACTACCATATGGGTGCCAGGAATTGAACCTGAGTCCTTTGGAAGAGTAGCCAGTGCTCTTAACTACTAAGCCACCTCCCCACCCACTCCCCATACCCTTTTCAAAATAAGGTCTTGAGGGCTCTGATCTTCCTCGTCTTTCAGATGAGGACATGGGCATAATGAAGGCCATTGGCTCACCCAAGGTTTCTTTGCAAGTGTCAGGAAAAGAACACAAGCCACCACCATCCTATGTCCCTGGGGACATGGAGACAGAGCTAAATCCAGAGTAGCAGTAGCTCCACATATCCCAGAACATGTTTGGAGGCTTTAGGGGTTCCTAAGACGTGGAACTAGAGGCCGAACATTGATGTTTAGGCAGAGATTGGCAGTAAGCACGTTTGCTATGATGCTTCTCGCTGTGGGTTGGGAAGCTTAAGAAAGGCCAGTTTTGCAGGACTCTATCAGATCTGGATGGGGGCCCAAAAATTTGCATATCACAAGTCCCACCTCCTGCTAAGAACATTAGAGGTTTTCAAACACAGAACAAAAACCCAGGGGTGTGGTGGCTCAGTGAACTCTAGGTGTGTCCCAGGCATGCTGGAGCACTATCATAGAAGCATGTGGGGGTAAAGGACGCAGGGAGGAGGCTGGACAGAACCAGGCAGCCTTCCTGGCAATTGATGGTGTTAGGAAAGGTGTGTGGGGAAGGGCATTCCTGGGCTGGAACAGCAAGGTGTAAGGTTCAGCAGTGTGGGGTGTGGCTTGTATGCAAAGCTCTGGGCAGGTGGTTCATACACTGTTCTGCAGCCCTGTAGTTAGGGGAGCCCTGGGTGTGCCCCATGGGGGAAGGGTCAGGAGGATCCCAGCTTGAAGGCTGCTGTGGGGTCCTGTCATTGAATTGCCTCAGTTAAGGTAAAGGACAGGCAGAAGTGAGTTTGTGGAGTAGTACCCCATCCCTTCCTTTCCCAAAGTGAGGCCTCAGCTCAGTGAAAGGGGGTGACACACAGCTAGCTAGAACCCATCGCCTGACTTCAGGACACTTCAGGGCTTGGGGAGAGTTGCCCCCCACCCCCCGGAAGAGGTGCCATGTATTGGAGCATGGATGAGAATGCGGTTGTTTTCCTGGGAAATAGTTGTCACTGTATCTAAGTGACAGGGCAAGAGCAGATGCTCTGCCATAGATGGTCCTCTCCCAGATCCCCCTCTCCAGGGGTTTTAGGGAACTTTGCAGACCCCCAACCACCTGGCCTCAGTCCCGTCCTCTTTCCCCACCCTCCAGGTGAACCACCAAAATCTGGAGAACGCAGCGGTTACAGCAGCCCCGGCTCCCCTGGGACCCCTGGCAGTCGCTCCCGAACCCCATCCCTACCAACGCCACCTACCCGGGAGCCCAAGAAAGTGGCAGTGGTCCGCACTCCCCCCAAGTCACCATCTGCCAGTAAGAGCCGCCTGCAGACTGCCCCTGTGCCTATGCCAGACCTGAAGAACGTCAGGTCCAAGATTGGCTCCACTGAGAACCTGAAGCATCAGCCAGGAGGCGGGAAGGTAAGGGGCATGGCCAGCCATGAGGGTCGGGGTGCATCCTGCAAAGGAGTGCAGGCAGGTCTCTAGCCAGACTTGCCTCTGTGTCCCCCAGAGCACAGGAACCATCAGAGCACTGGCCCCTCCCTTCCTCCCTTTAGCCTTGCTAGTTGGACAAGGGATTTCACTGGTACTGTCCAGGCTGGCCTTGGCATTCCCCCTTGGTTCTAGGGAAATTCAAGGTTTTAATAGGAGCAACTGGTTCTATGGCCATCATGAACTTTCTAGGCCCTGAGGCTCCTCCTTCCTTGCTTTCTGAGTGTTGTCCAGGCTGACTGACATGTCCTCAGGGTTCTAGAATCTGTAACTGAGAGATGATGTGGGTGTCAGCAGGCCTGACTCCCCGAGTTTCTGCCGAGTCCTCCTGTGTGCCCTGATGTCTCACTTTGAGTCCTTGTCCCATTTAATGAAGACATTAGCCCCGTGGGATGAGGGTCACCCTCCTGACCTCATTTCAACACAGTCATTGCTCTAAAGTCGTATCTCCAAACACAGTCACATTGTGGTGTCAACATGTAAATGAGGGAACACTCAGTATGTCCCCTCCCCACCCAGGACTAGAGTAAGGGAGGCCAGTGAGGGGTCCAGATGGAGCTGTGACCCATTGCTGAGTCCACGGTCCTTGTCTCCTGGACTGCCCACTTCTGGGGCACTTGAGTTGCCGAGAGAGAGCTCCATAGGCTTTCGGGCCAATGCTTACCCTCCCCCCCCCCCCCCCCCCCCACCTCCCACCCCTCCACCCCTGCTTCCACATAGTGGACACTCCCCACAGCTGAATTTGCTTCGGGCTAGTCACTGGAGGGAAGTTGCTATAGCCTGGGTGGGCACCTTCCCTGAAGCCCCATGTCTTGTTTTGGGGAAGCCTTGGGCTCTACATAGTGGGGTTTGTGCAGCATTTGGGCCACATCTTCTTCAGGCCTGAGGCTGACTTCAGGTTCAGGGCTACATCTCACTAACAACACTGGCTTGGCCCATTGGCACAGTTCTAGCTTGTGACCCCTCAGTCACCTGTGCTGTCCCACCCCCAAAGATACTTACCTGCCTCCTTCGGAAGGGGCCCTAGAGCCAGAGCCAGGCATTGCATTCGAGAGCATCGCGACTTTGAGGCCAACTTGAGCCATGTGATGAAAAAAAAAAGTAGACAAGTGCATGATGGTACAAACCCTTAATCCCAGCACTCAGGAGTGCCCAGGACCTGCTTCCATGTGGGTTCGGGTCCTAAGGACGGTGTGTGGAGTTGTCGGGAGAAGAGGAAGAGACAGACTTGAGCTGAGGGTGAATCGGGATGGCTGCCAGCAGCATTTAATTGAAAAAAAAAAAAAAGACTACACCTTTTATACTCTATAGTTACCCTGAGTATTAAACAGGAGACAAGGGGTGTGTGAGCTGGGGTGTGTGTGGCCTGAGACCAGGAACTGAGGAATCTAACATTGACCTTACCATAGGCATCAGTCATACCTTAATGGATAAAAGGCCACAAGTTCCTCTTGCTAGAGATAAGAATGTCTACTTTATCAAGCAGGAACTTTCCTCAAGTTCCCAAGGGAATGGAGACCCTGATTATCCAAATGCTAGACCTTGGGAGCAGATGCTAACTACAATTTCTTAGTTCTACTGTGTGGGCCTGTTCCCCTCAAATGCTCCTAAAAGGGGGGTCCTGATGTCTTACTCTTTCCCCATCGTACGTGCGTACGTACGTACGTACCATTCTGACTTCTCTGTGTTTATTAACTGAATTCTTGTTCTTAATGGCCTCAGGCTCGAGATCTGAACTTCATCCTTGGGGCCAGGTGTGTCTAATAAATTTCTAACTTTCCTGTTCTTGGTGTAATTAGGAGGGTACATTGGAATTCCTGGTTCCATGGTGGTGGGGATTTTTTTTTTCAAAGGATTATTTTGTTTAGAGAAGCTACCATTATACACATTTTCATCCCTTACCAAAGCCCAAATTTCCTGAAGGGAAAGGCATTAGTAGACAGAATCATTATTTTATTAAAAATAGAAGTAAAAAGGAGCTGGAGAAGTGTGGTCTGCGATGTCAAAGTGCTGGAACTTTGTCGCCAGCAAAGTCGCCATGTGGTCCACACCACAGGAGAGAGTCAGGTAGACCTGTGATATGTGAGTTCCAGGCCAGCCTGGTCTATACAGTGATCTCCAGGCTAGCCAGGGGACTGTGTGAGACCCTGCCTCAAAGAAGGAGAGGAGGAGGAGGAGGAGGAGGAGAAAATCCACAAAGCCACATGCTCACCTCGGAGGAAAATGAGCGAGGAGGTCACAATGACTTGCTGTAGCAACAGGGACATGGTGGCCATCAGCACCTTCCTGGTCCCAGCCCCAGGCCCTGGAACTCCTCTGGCAGCCACCATCTGCCCACATCCCACCCCCACTGACAGGATGAAACTGTGGACGTGGAGCTGCACCCTCCCGGGAAGAGGACCAGCGGGCAGAAGAGGATGTGAGTTCAGAACGCCTGGCCTAGCCGCCTTCGAGTACCACTCCCACCCCTGAACTAGGCTGAGCAAAGACCCCTCTTCTGGAGAAAAAGATGAAATCCACCTGTTTATCGCTCACTTGGCTGGGGAATCGCAGGGAGGTGAAAACGTGTCTCTCTACAGCAGTGGCTCTGGGTCCGTTAAAGATCCCGAGGGTCCCCATTGTGACTTACATGTGCTTTATAGAGGGAAAGGTTGGCAGGACCCCGTGCCTTGGTCAGGGCCTCAGTAGAGTAACTCCGAAGCCACATGGAGGCTCTGGCCAGCACCACCGCTCCCATCTGTCATTTGGCTTCATGGTCTCCAGACTTCCCGGCCTCATCCGCTGCTCAAAACTAGCTGTCAGGATCTGCAAGATGGTTCAGAGGGTGCAAGTACGTGCCATCGAGCCTGAGGATGGAGTTTGATCTCCAGAACCCACGTGGGTGGAGAGAGAAATGACTCCTGGGGGTTATCTTCTAACAAATGTACACACACACACTCTCTCTCTCTCTCTCTCACACACACACACACACAGAGATTAGAAATGTCAAAACAAAAACAAGTGACCTCCTGGAAGCTGCATCTCAGGAGCCCTGTGACTGTCACTGTCCCGGGTGTCAGGACTTAGGGCTGCCCAGAATCTGGGAGGCACCCTGACTTGTTCTCTATTGTCCTTCCCAGCCACAGCACCAAGACTGGGAGGCAGACCTACGTACATTGCCCGCAGCTCAGAGAGCCTGAGGCAGACACAGCCTCCTCTCCTTCCTCCACCCCAGATGCCACTCTAGTCTCAGCCTCCGCCAGGCCCGTCCATTCTACCCCTTTCCTGTTTGCACGCCCTCCTTCCTTGCTGAATCATCCTGTTCCCACTGGTCCTGGTCCTGGATGGTGGCTCCTCCAAGCACTGTGTCCAGTGAGCTCTGTGATTCTGCCAACCCCAAACTGGGCTTCTCAGTCTCATCTCTGCTGCCTACCCCTCGGGAACTTCTGGTTCTTGCTTGAGCTGTGGGACTACCATCAGCCTAGAATGCCCTTCCCTCATCTCTCATCCCCCCTGGGAAGTTCCCCCTGGACTCCCCTGTCTAATCAGCCTTGGGCACCCTCATATGTGGTAACTGACGGGAACTCTGCATCCCATGAGGCCATGAGGGCGGTGAGCCCTCATGGATCAGGGCTGCTGGATCTCATCAGGGACTCAGCAGAACCTGCAGTGTGGGAGGAGGGTGTCTGCCCTGTCATCCCCTGCCCATTGTAGGGTAGCTTGCCAGGTTGGGCAGTTCTTTCAAATGAATACCAGGAACTGGCCTAAACAGGGAGTACAGCATTCTGCAATGTTCCATAGAAGACACGGGCTTGGCTTGCCCCATCTGAGGAGCTGTGCTGGGTTGTGATGACTTGCCCATATCCGCAGAGGACTAGAAGAAACAACAATGTGACTTGTCCTGGGACTTCAGGGGTGACACCGTGGGAAATGGCAGAGCCAAGGAACAGCCCCCCCTCACATTCTGTGAGAGCAGGAGGATTGTCTGAACACGCCCTCAGCCCTGCAAGCAAAGAGACGCACAATGACAAGCCATTTATTCTGGGCTGATGGACAAGGCCTGTAACACCCACTGATGAAGATTCTGAGAGCTGAGCTGACACCTTGGGTCCCCAAAATGTTTGCTTAATGAGACCCTATCACAAAATAGTGATTTGCCTTGAAAGAGCAAAATTCTAGGAGTCTGAAGAACAGGGCCAGAGATGTGGCCCCATTAGTCAAGGGCTTGCCTAGCATGCTCGGGGCCCTGGGTTCAGTCCACGGCGCCAGATAGATACTTCGTGGTAGAGCTCAGTCAATCTCATAACTCCAGAGGAATCAGGAGGATGAGAAATTCAAGGTCAAGTTCCACTGCACGAAGATTCAAGGGTAGCCTGGATTATATGAGACCCTGTCTTTATTTTAATAATAATAATAATAATAATAATAATAATAATAATAATAATAATATAGGATTGAAAAAGCGCCTGGGGCCTGGTGAGATGGTTTGTGACTTAAAGGTGCTTGCTGACAGGTCTGACAACCTGAGTTCAATCCCCATGGCACATGTTGTTGCAAGGTGTCTCACTCTTGCAAGTTGTTTTCTGACCTCCAGGCACCCACCTCCCACACAATCAATGAATAAACTGGGGGGCATCGCAGTGCACGCCTTTAATCCCAGCACTCGGAAGGCAGAGGCAGGAGGATCTCTGTGAGTTCGAGGCCAGCCTGGGCTACAGAGCGAGTTCCAGGACAGGCACCAAAACTACATGGAGACACCCTGTCTCAAAAAACCAAGAACAACAACCACAAAAACCCCTGGGGCTGGAGAGATGGCTGAGGGGCTAAGAGCTCTTGGTCTTGCAAAGAGCCAGAGCCCCAGTCTCAAGCACCCACTGTGGGCAGTTCAAAACCGCTTCTGACTCCAGCTCCTTGGCATCTGACACTTTCTTCTAACCTCTGTGAGTATCCACATGCAGGGATATACACAGACACATATACAAAATAAAAATAAATCTTAAGTGCAATAGTTTAAAAAAGTACACAGGGGGCAGTGAGATGGAGCAACAGTTAAGGATACTTGTCGTGGCCATCTGAACTTGATCCTCAGGACTGACATGGTGGAAGGAGAGAACTGACTCCCACAGGTGTCCTCTGATGACCGTAAGCACACTGTGTCACATTCCTGTCCCTACACCCACACAAATTAAGTAAATGTAATTTACTTTTTTTTTTTTTTTTTTTTTGGTTTTTAGAGACAGGGTTTCTCTGTGTAGTTTTGGCGCCTGTCCTGGATCTCACTCTGTAGACCAGGCTGGCCTCGAACTCACAGAGATCCGCCTGGTTCTGCCTC
This sequence comes from Onychomys torridus, assembly GCF_903995425.1. NCBI lineage: Eukaryota > Metazoa > Chordata > Mammalia > Rodentia > Cricetidae > Onychomys > Onychomys torridus. The sequence continues at coordinate 92,218,859 of NC_050450.1, forward strand.
CCAAATCCTGGGATTAAAGGAGTGTGCCACCACCGCCGCCGCTTGGCTATAATTTACATATTTTTTAAAAGACACTAAGGAATACAGACCACCTTGGAGTGACATTTACCTTGAAGAAAGAGACTGGGGGGGCTCAGCTGACACTGAGCATCCAGACAGCCATTCATATTCTCTGTCAGACTGGACCAGGTGGCGATGTGCTAGTAATCCTGAGAGGCCGAGGCAGGAGGATGCCTAGCCTGGGCGCCACAGCAAGATCGTTGATTAGAAAAAAGGGTGATGCCAGCCGGTGGTGGCGCACGCCTGTAATCCCAGCACTCGGGAGGCAGAGGCAGGCGGATCTCTGTGAGTTTGAGGCCAGCCTGGACTACAGAGTGAGATCCAGGACAGGCTCCAAAGCTACAGAGAAACCCTGTCTCGAAAAACCAAAAGTGAGATCTCATGTCCCTGCCTCTAGAACAGTTGGTTTTCAACCTTCCTAATGCTGTGCTGTGACCCTTTAATACAGTTCCTCATGTTGTGGTGACCCCCAACCATGAAATTATTTTCATTGCTACTTCATAACTGTAATTTTTCTAGTTATGAATTGTAATTATATATGTGTTTGTTTTCTGATGGTCTTAGATGACCTGTGAAAGGGTTGTTCTACCCCTAAAGAGGTCTTGACCCACAGCTAGAGAATGCCTGGGAAGCCCACCTTAGATCGTTCTGTCCTGTGGCTTCCCACAGAGCATGAAATACAGCAAGTGCTATATTCTTGGAATGGAGGAAACCAGGTGTGGTACTCATCCATGACTGTAGCACTTGGGAGGTGGAGGCAGGAGAACTGGTAGTTGAAGACCAGCCTTGGTTACACAGTGAGTTCAAGGCCAGCCTGGGCTACCTTCAAATTTTTTTTAAATTATAGAAATTCACTTGTAACCAAAAGTATTAAATAACAGGAGGTGATGGTAAAGTTGCAGCTGCAGCTCGGGGCCCCGGGGCCCATTCAGACACTAACGCCAAACTAGCCTGGGATCCTTGAGAGTGTCTTAAGATATGGTGGCTCCCACCCGTAATCCTAGCACACAAGAAGTAGAGGTAGGAGAATCAGGAATTCACAGTCATCCTTGGCTTCAGAGTGAGTTCAAGGTTAGCCTGAGCTACACAAGACCCTGTCCCAGAATTAATTAACAGAGAAATGTTTTCAGATGGGGTCTACTTGTTAAGAGTTTACGTTTTCCCAATGATCTAGTTAGGCCTTAAAGGAAAATACTAAAGCCAGGCGGCGGTGGCGCACGCCTTTAATCCCAGCACTCAGGAGACAGAGCCAGGTGGATCTCTGTGAGTTCGAGGCCAGCCTGGTCTACAGAGTGAGATCCAGGACAGGCACCAAAACTACACAGAGAAACCCTGTCCTGAAAAACAAAAAAAGAAAAGAAAAAATACTTAAAACACCAATTGTGGTGGCTGATGCTTGTAACCCTAGCACTTGGGAGGCTGAGGCAGGAGAATCATAGCGCAAAGCTATGCAGCTTACTCTGCATAGCAAGTTAAGGCCAGCCTATGTTACATGAGACCCTGTCTCAAAAAACTAAATACCACTAATACTAATGGGCCAGCGAGGTGGCTCAGTGGGTAAAAGCCAGCTGAGTAAACTCAGGTACACTCAGATGCAAGTCTGGCAACCTGAGTTCAACCCCTAGACACACATAAGGTAGAGGGAGAGAAGTGACCCCACACAGCGTCACACATGCCTGCATACGTCCATACATCATGCATGCAGTGCACACACACTAATAATAAGCAGCAACAATAGTAATTTTATTTTATTTTTTAAATTAATTTATTTATTTTTGGTTTTTCAAGACAGGGTTTCTCTGTGTAGCTTTGCGCCTTTTCCTGGAACTCACTTGGTAGTCTAGGCTGGCCTCGAACTCACAGAGATCCGCCTGCCTCTGCCTCCCGAGTGCTGGGATTAAAGGCGTGCGCCACCACCGCCAGGCTACAATAGTGATTTTTAAAAAGGCTTTATGAGCTGGGCAGTGGTGCCACATGTCTTTAATCTCAGCACTCAGGAGGCAGAAGCAGGTGGATCTCTGTGAGTTAAGGGCCAGCCTGGTCTACAAAGTTCCAGGACAGCCAGAGCTGTGCAGTGAGACCCTGTCTCAAAAAGAAAAAAAGAAACAAATCACACTTCTTTCCTAACCAGTTTTTGGTTAGTGTCCATGGAAGCAGCCTGGTTGACTGAGCAGTTGGAGCACTCCTGAAGATTTCCAACACAGCCTGAGTGTCTCTCAAGTCAAAAGGTTACAGAGCCTGGGCGCACCAAGGGCAAAGGGTTGTTATCTTACAGGTGACCACAAGATGGCGATAGAGCGCTGCAGACAGCAGCCTCCATTCCTGGACCACCCACAGCTCTTCTCTCCAAGTGTGCTGTGATTTTGAGTGGGCTTCTTTCCTGACCCTTTGGTATTTTTTCTCTCTCATCCTTGACCTGTCTACCCAATCTTCTTCTCCTTCACCACTGGTCATATGGAAACGAAAGCATTTTTTTCAAATGTTAATATTCATTTAATTGTGTATGTGTGTGTTTAGGGGTGGGAGTTGAAAGTGTTTTAAATGCAACATATTTACTGACACAGAAAAAAAAAAGTCATATTTTTAGACAGGGGCTCATGTGTTCCAAGCTGGCCTCATGTAGCTGAGAATGGCCTTGAACTTCTGATGTTCCTGCTCTACCTCCCAAGTGCTAAGATTACAGGCTTGCATCATTGCATCCAGTTTTATACAGGATGAGGGCGTGAACCCAGGGCCTTATGCATGCTGGGAAAGTCCTCTACCAACTTATCTACTACCCCAGCCACTGGTTTTGTTGTTGTCAAGCTCTGTAGACCAGGCTGGCCTTGAACTCACAGAGATCTGCCTGGCTCTGCCTCCTAAGTGCTGGGATCAAAGACGTGCGCCACCGCCGCCCGGCTCCAGCCACTGTTGAAAGGACAGCCTTCCTAGTGCCTGGCCCTGGCACCTCATTGCCTTTCACAGGTTTGCTGGACTGGATACAAGTAGGCTTTCTGCATCTGTCCCAAGCTGATGACCTTGGACTTTCAGGCAAGGCTTTCTGTGGGCCTAGCTACCCACACCAGGTTCATTTCCCAAATGGGGCGTTGCCCTGGCCCACTGCCCAAGTGAGGCCCAGCCCAGTGCAGCTGGCACCAGCAGTGTGCGAGCTCCTTGGTCTAGAGACTTGGGGCCAAGAAGGGATCCCCTGAGAGTTCTGAACCCAAGCAGAACCAGAGGGCTTGAAATGGCTTTGAGGGTCTCTGGGAAGTGGGTAAATCAAAGTAGACCCAGCCAGACTCTCAGGACGACTCCGTGACCCCAGACACTTCCCTCCTAAACAGAAGGCCCTCAGATGGAAGCATCCTCCTTCCCTTCCAGGGTATTTCCAGTGACCGGTCAGAGCCAAAGCCCAGGACGGTAGAAACTGTACATGCCACTGTCCCTGCCACACCAATTTCACAATGCCAACCACCTCCCTCTTCTCCACACTCTGTAAATCTGAGCTCCAGTGAAGGGCATTGGTTCAACATGGCCACTAACAGTAACTCGAGTTTGCTTTGTAAATATCCATCTAGTGCCAAACCCCAAAAAAGCTCTTTCCTTTCCTGTGGGGTTAGATTAAGAACAAACCACCCAGGGGGCGAGCGGGGGTTGGGGCTCTATGTATGTTACAGACTGTGTATGATTGCTTAACGTCCTTTGATTAATTCCGTTTCTTTGTATCCAGAAAACAGCTATCTTCCTCCAGAAACTTTTGTCAAATAAGGAGTTGGGTAATCAATCGTGTTTCCTTTTTCTCATTGGCTTTCAGGAAGCTCAGGGCTGAATATCACAGCGCTGAGCTGACTGTGCAGCTCAGTGACCTCCCTTTATTGTAACATCATTCTTCTTTGTTTGTTCAGTTGGTTTTGGTTTTTTCAAGACAAGAGTTTCTCTCTGTAGCTTTGGAGCCTCTCCTAGAACTCTGTAGACCAGCCTGGCCTGGAACTCAGAGATCCGCCTGTCTCTGCCTCATGAGTGCTGGGATTAAAGATGTGTGCCACCACTGCCCAGCTAATATCATTCTTTTTTATATCTACTTGTCTTAACTGAGTATGTGTTTTCTGATTCCAAACTGCTCCCATTCTGGGTTTTTTGTTTGTTTGTTTGTTTTTTGCTTTTTTTGAGACAAGGTTTCTTTGTGTAGTTTTGGTGCCTGACCTGGATCTCACTTTGTAGACTGGGCTGGCCTTGAACTCACAGAGATCCGCCTGCTTCTGCCTCCCGAGTGCTGAGATTAAAGTGTGTGCCATCTATGGGCAGTTGATCCGTGCAGACCCTGTTCTCGAGGCATCCCATAGGTGGATTCATTTCACTTCTCCTATGTTCTGGGAAGTCAGCAGCCCCCATCTGAAGGGGAAGCTGAGGTATAGAGGGGCTAAATGGCTATCCAAGACCAGCGGTGGAGTGGGGTTCACACCCAAGTTTTTTAGTGTCAGCCCATGCCCTCCACTGGGAAGCACTTGCCCCTACCTAGAACTCACCTCTTGGGTGAGAGTCAAGCACCACTAAATGGTGGGTGGCACAGCAAACTGGCTTTGTCAGCAGAGGGGCCAGGGAGGATTAACCACCCTTTCAGGAGGCCATTTGGAGGGTTGGCTTGAAAGTTTTTAGAACATGTATCATTTTGATTTAGAAATCCTATTTCTAGGAGTCTATGCCATGAAAATGATCCACAATACGGAAAAATTCCTCGCTGAAATATGTTCACAGTAGGCTGTTCATACTGCTTAACATGGAGTCAATGCAAATATTTGGTGGCCCAGGGATGGCCCATACAGTGAGGATGCTTACGGGAGCAATCTTACCCATTTTGGCCAGAAGCTACGAAGCCGACTCCAAGCCAGAGCTCTGGAAGAAGAAGCAGGAGGCTGTGGTATCTAAGGTCATCCCTGGCTACACACTGAGTTTGAGACCAGCCTGGGAGACATGAGACTCTCTCCAAAAAACTGAAAACATATCTGCAAAAGGAAAAAAAACAAAACAAAACACTTTTTTAGCCACTTAAACCAGATGTCCAGCATTCAAAGGTTAGGTCCAGACTTGCCTTAATGCCCCTTGGGTTTGAGAACAGCCTGTAACACTTCTTGGGGATGCTCCGTAGCACCTCCTGGGACCAAGAACACAGCTGTCACCTCAGAGGGAAGGAGAGTTTATCCTGAAGTCAAATGTGAGTGACCATGGCCCCCAAACAGGAATTTACATCACCCCCAAATACTATGTTCTGATCTGGTAATAGTGGAGTGGAGGTTTCCTAATAACACGGCAAAATTATACATGGAGGTAGTTTAAATTTTTCTTTAATCTAAAATTAAGCTGGTCGGGTGGCGCACACCTTTGATCCCAGCACCTGGGAGGCAGAGGCAGGCAGATTTCTGTAAGTTCAAGGCTAGGCTGGTCTACATAGTAAGTTCCAGCACAGCCAGGGCTACATAGAGAGACCCTGTCTCAACCCACCCCCCCAAAAAAATATTTAAAAGTATTTGTTGCATGTATGAGTGTGTGTGTGTGTGTGTGTGTGTGTGTGTGTGTGTGTGTATGTATGTGTGTGCGTGCGCATCACTACATGCATGTGGGAGTCTGGTGGCAGCTGTCTGTACCCTCACTAAGCCATCTCACCAGCTCAGCTCAAGATAATTTGGCTGGGAACCTTTAACATTCCAACTCTTCAGTGGCAGGGAATTGTGTAAGTTGTCTTGCGCTGGTGTGGGTGTTTGGGGTTTTGTTGTTTTTCTTCTGAGAACTTGACACAGGAGACTCCTCGTTTACACTTGCCAGTCCCCGCAACCTGGCAGCCTCCCACCCCTGCTTTGGAGTGCCCAGTCGGTCATGCTTTGTGATCTCCCAGTCTGGCGGGTTTGTAGTGTGCCTTCCCAGGCAGCTTCCTTGCATCCCCTGAGGAGGCAGAGCTCAGACCTGGTTCTCCCCAGCAGCCCACAGGTCAGGGGTCCATGCTCTGGGTGTGGTCATCACTCATTCTTTTTTTTGGCTATCAAAGGTGCAGATAATTAATAAGAAGCTGGATCTTAGCAACGTCCAGTCCAAGTGTGGCTCAAAGGACAATATCAAACACGTCCCGGGCGGCGGCAGTGTGAGTACTGTCACACTCTCCGTGCAGTGTGCTGCGGCCTTCCGTGTGAGAAGTGTCATGAGTGTGTACTTGTGAGACATTGCATAGAATAAACCACCGCAGGCTCAGGGCCTCCTGTGTCCCCGCACTTACATTTGCTGTCCCCAGACTCCCTCCCCATGTTCAATGGAGGGTCCGGCAGAAGAGGAACAGCAATTGGCTCCTGCTGGCCCTTCCCTGAGAAGCTGGGTCCCCACAATACCATGCCCGTGTCCCTAGGAGCTCCACAGCCTAGTAGAAATGGGACTGAAGACCGTGGCACCCAAGACTGGCTGTCACCTCTTCCCCTTCCCTCATCTCTGGAACAGGTTCTGCTGTGGATGGATGGTCCACATGATCTTAGAGGACACTAAGGACCTCTGACCCACGTCAAGGGCAAAAAGGGCCCTAGCCACCCTAGTCACCCTCTATTTCTCATCTGAGTCTCCATCTTCAAGAGAGGAAGTACTTCCTAAGCCTCAGTTAAAGTTTAAAGCCACCCTCTGCCCCCTGCCCCCCGCCCTCATACAGGGACTCTGGTTGCAAAGAGCCTAATAGAAAGGTCATGGATGGTATCTATTGTCCGAGTTCAGTTTGCCAGAGAAAGGCTGCTTAGGGTTTTAAATTCGTCCTCCTCTAAACACCCCTGTGGACTCAGCTTGTCCCCATTGAGTCTGTGTGAGATGTTCTCAGGCTCCCTCGGATGGGCTTAGAAACTCCGTTGTCCTTCAGGATGGCCTGTGCCCACAGAGCAGGACATGCAAACTGGCCTCAGGTTTCTCCTGGCCAGCTTCCTCATCCCCAGCTCTGGGTCAGTCCCAGGAGGGGCCCAGGCTTTCTGAGAGAGAGTTCCTGCTGGCTCAGTCCTGTGACTACTGGAACACTGGGATGGGCTCTTCCCAGAAACTGCCTTGGCCCACAGGGTTTATTCTTGCAATGTGCTTCTGCCTCCTGCCCTGGCACCTGCCCTGCCTTCTGACTCTTGGACCCTTGGCCCCAGAGCAGCAAGTGCTGGCCCTGTGGCTACTGCTTCTCACGCTTACTCACAGTGTCTGCCATTTCCTCTGTCCTCCACCCCTGCCACCCCCACCCCATACTTTTTTTTTTTTTTTTGGCTTCAGAAAGAGCGGCGCAGCCATCGGCTACACTGCAGTTACTGCCCAGCCTGACGCTCTCCCAGTGTACACTCAATAAACTATTTTGGAAAGGGATGGGTGGGGCTAAGAGATGGTCACTAAGGACTCCCATTGCTGTCTTTGTCCCTGGGCCCTTGAATGTTGTCATTTAGGGTATGTTGACTCCCCAGGCCTGCTGTGGAGTTGTGGTTGTGCTGTGGGTTGGGGAGGAAACCAGGGACGTCTGGTTTGGTTCATGTCTGACATGCTGCTGGTGCTGAAGACTCTGGCTCCATTGGGCTGCAAAGGGCGGATGCTCCTGCAGGGGAAGTTAGGAAGAGCCAGCTCAGGGCAGCTCTGGTCACATGCTGATTGCCTGATGAGGCTCCAGTGCGCAGGCTATCAGGGAACTTTGTAATGTGTGCAGCAGTGTGTGAGCCTGTGAACTAGCCCATGACCACCTGATACAGAGTCACGAGATAGCCTGGGCTGGTCATGAGGGCTGTCCTTGGCCTGTGGCCACTGTTGACTACAGGATGGACCTGTAGAGAAGGGCTCTTGAGGGAGGGGGTTCTGGGCTGCACATCTGTTTTGCTGCTTGCTCTCACTCCAGGGTGGAGGGACTTGGAGCAGACAGGCTGCTCCTCCATCTGTACCTCCTGGCTGAGCTCTGGCCTCCTCTCTAGAGCTGCTTCTCCAGGCCCTGTACATTCCTTTCTCCTCTGGCCATTCCAGGCTTCCAACATCTCTTACCTCTGCCACACCCTGGTACTGACTCTCAAGGGACTCTACCTAGGCCAGAGGGAAGAGAGAGAGGCTCTGGTCCCTGTAGCATCCCCGTCCCTTCTTGGAGGTCTCTGGCTCCCATGGCTGCAGAGGGCAAATGCTCCTGTCGGGGAGCCAACCCCTTGGCTCTCCCATCAACTGCCCCAGAACTCCCACTATACCCTGGATCTGTTTGTAGAAGGTCTTTGGGACCATCTGCTCTTCACCCACCTTCACAGGGGAAGGCTGACACCCCAGTACACTGACATGTGAGGCCACAGCCCTCCTCTTCCATTAGGTCCATTAGCAACACACACACACACACACACACACACACACACACACACACACACACACCCCACACCATCAGCACAGCTGTCCATGAAAATGACAGGGGTTTGTTCATTTACACCTCTGTACAACATCCACCTTGCTTTGATGACTCACATGAGGCCACCCCTCTCCCAGGACAGGAGATGATCCTCTTCCTCACTGGAACGACCCTACCCGTGGGACTTGGAAGGTGGCAGTTAGTGACCAGCTATCTAAGCTGTAACCCACAGTTGAGAGACTGGTTTCCAGGAGCCCCATCTGCCTGGGTGGGCTTCTCCCAGGAGGCCGCTGTCATTCCTCAGAGCAGGCATTGCTGCTGAGCCACATGAAGGACCCTGGGGCTGGCAGGTCTCCGTGTGTGTCCTGTCTGCTCACTCATGCTTGCTGAGACACTAACCCTGTGATTTCTGCTGTGTGTTGTCTCCCCCCCCCCCCCCACTGGTGTTGCTTTGCTCTTTCCAGCAGAGCATAAAGTACCCAGGAGACTGTGTGCCCAGACACCAAGCGGCTCTTACCCTGAGCCGTAGCGCTGTCCGGGCTGTTTTCTGACCAGTGGTCCAGGACTGTGGGAGCTTCCTGGATGAAGTACACCCATCCTTGTTGCCTCTCCTCTTTGAATCCCTTCCAAGGAGATCACCTGGAGGCTGCATAGGCCTGCCACTTCTTCCTCCACTGTGTGTGACCGGGCTTTCCTCAATGAAAGGATTTATGTTTTTATATTTAAGTATCTGCTAAATAGATATCCCTGCTTTTCCATGGAAGTCTCTTGGGTTTCTGTGATTGAAGATGTTCAAGTCCCATAGTTACTTTGTGAAGACCCAGCGTCCTGGGGCATGGGAATTGGTAGGGTTTGGGGAGCATATTTTCCTCCCGGAGTGGGGTGTATCCAGTAGCTGATGGGAGCCACTGACAAGTGGTCCATCGGGCTTTGCATTGTTTTACCCCCCTAGTAACGTGACCCCTTTATTCTCTGTCTCCTTCCCGTTGTCTCTGACCCACAGGTGCAAATAGTCTACAAGCCAGTGGACCTGAGCAAGGTGACCTCCAAGTGTGGCTCATTAGGCAACATTCATCATAAACCAGGTAGCCCTTGAGGAAGGCAGGCTTTGGGATAGGAAGGTGCTGCCTAGGCTGGCAGGTGCTTCCTGGAATCGGCCAACCTGGGCAGTGAACAGTAAATGTGAAAGTGCTGGGTGGCCTGGGAGGTGTGACTGTCCCTGCTGGATCCTGAGAAGGGCCTTTTCAGCCTAGACAAGGGTGGAGGGAGAGGACGAGCTGGTCCCAGACTCCATCTGTGGCTCCCCAGAAAAGCCTGTAAAAGAGGACCAGCTGTGGGACCGATTGGGTCCCCAAAGTCCCGTTCTGTGGACATCTCAGCTTCGTCCTAGCCAGCATGGGGGCACTTCATCAACAGCTATAACGTGAGACCATTCTGGGCTGTTGTCCTATCCTTGCTGTGACTTTGTTTAAACAAAGCACCCTTCCCAGAACAGCCTTTCAGGTCACCTCCCCTCCTGCCACACCCTGGTGTGGTGACCCAAGTCAAAGAGGCAGAAGGGGGGTTAGGTTTCCCTGTGCATTTGACATGCAGTTTCACTCCAAGGTCTTGAGGGGGTTCTGCTTCACAGGACGTTCATATGAAAATCTCCACTGCTGGAAGGCATCCAGCTTAGAGTTTAGCATGCCTTCTCCTGGCCAGGCTTCCTGTACAGTTGGACCATTTCAGGAGGAAGATTTTGTAGAGTAAATATCCAATGTGCATCTCAATTAGAGATGAGGCAGGTGGTTTGGAAGCCCTTACAAGGGCCGCCTTGTGGCTAAGCCTCCTTCTTGATAAGTAGAGCCCTGGCAACTCCCAGAGGGTGGACTGTTCTTGTGATCACTGGCCCAGCCTCTGTTGGGAGTCAGAATGGGCACATTAGCTAATGTTCCTCTCCAGAATGTCGACATCTGACCTAATTTTTATCAAGCCTCCAGTAGCCCCGAGCGCTTTGCTCTGTAGGCTGAGACTTCATTTAGTATATGCTAAGTCCCCAGACCACAGAAGATGGCAAGCGGTTCTTGTGTGGCTTGTGTTCCAGGAGGTGGCCAGGTGGAAGTGAAATCTGAGAAGCTGGACTTCAAGGACAGAGTCCAGTCGAAGATTGGGTCCCTGGATAACATCACCCACGTCCCTGGAGGAGGGAACAAGAAGGTAAAGAGGGACAAATGGGGAGGGAGGGCACATGGGAATATGGGGGTTAATGGAGTGGACAAGGCTGGTCCTAGAGGGTCCCATATGGACTAGCTAGAGACAGATTCTCACTCTCAGCCCAGTGTGCCAAGAACAAGGCATGAGACCAAAGACAGATCTTTCCCACTGGTTACCAGGAAGCTAGAGCAAACTAGTGGTGCTGGCTGAGGGTATGGCTCAGCTGGTAGAGTGCACAGAGCCCAGGGGCCATCCCCAGCACTGAATAAACTGTAATCCCAGATGGAGGCAGCAGGATCAGGAGTTCAAGATCACCCTCGGCGATTCTCACCAAACAGACAGACAAAACCAGTGGTTCCGAAGAGAGGTGCTCATGCTAAGGCAGCTGGCCTAGAATCCCCAGCCGTGTCTGGTCTCCAGGCCGAGGACTTGGATATACAGTGGACATGGGTATGCGTGGGGTCAGGGAGCACAAAGGTGTGTGGGACTCTGAACAAGCTCCTTCAGCACAGGGTGTGGCTGTTGGGCTGCCCTGGTTCTTCCTCTTTGGCATAAACCACCTCCACACTTGCCTGGTCCCATACTGTGGAGGTAGCCTCCTTGGCAGGGTCCTCCCAGCAAATGACTGAACAGAGGGAATGTCCTGCAATCAGACCCAGCCTAGCCCGAGAAAGGGTACTTACCCAAGGTGGCTCAGCTGTCTTTCTACTTGGCCATGTTGGTGGCTCCTGGGAGTCCCCTGGCTGGCGAGTCCCCACAGACCCCTGCTTTCTTCTGCAGCCACATGTCTGCGTCTGCTGATGTCAAGCCCCTGGTATTACTATGAAGTACCCGCTAAAGCACAGGACACACAGCCAGCAGGCCGAGTGGGCCTGGCCCCCAGATGGCCTCTCAGGGCACAGCCTCTGGTCTTCAGGACCCCAAAGTGGACATGGACCTTTGCTGCTCCAGAGCAGGAGACCCTACAGTCTTGGAAGCTGTCAGAAGCTGAAGACAGGAGGCCATACCTGAGGGCTGCCAGGCAGGGCTCCCTTCTCTGGGAAGGTGGGAAAGCCTCCTCATCAAAGGCCAGAGCTCTGCCATTTCTGCCACACACTGCTCACTTTAAATGCAATGCCTCCATATGTTGCTCCCATATGGGGCCTCTTGGCTCCAGGGTGCCATAGGGAGTCACAGGCCTGGCTTCACCTCAGCCTGACTCAGTGGGGCTGGAACAGACCTAGGCCTTGGAGATTCCCTGGGCCCCAGGGAAATTCTCCACCAGCTTGGGAAGAAAACTCTGAGGAGGCAGGACTCCCTTGGAGGCCTGATTTAGGCAGATCTTCAACCTCTTGGCTATTTCTCCTTCAGAGAATACCTGCACCCCAAATGTGGGGTGGGATCTGAACCAAAGAAGGACCCTGTATCCTAGGACTGGAAAACTGGAGACAGGTGGATCAGGAGTTCAAGGTTATCCTGAGCTACACAGAATTGGAGCCAGCCTGGGCTATATGAGACCTTGTGTCACAAAACTAGAAATAGTTAGACATAATGGTGCATGCCTTTAATCCCAGCATTTGGGAGGCAGAGGCAGGTGGATCTCTGTGAATTTGAGGGCAGCCTGGTCTGGACAGGTGGAGCTAATAGAATGACCCTGCAAAACACACACACACACACACACACACACACACACACACACACACATCCCTCACGCACATGTATGCACGCATACACACACGCACACACACATTTTTATCAAAGCTTCTCACAAGTACAATAATAATATGGAAGGCCCCTCTTTATCAAAAAGAATAGCATATGCATGTAGCCTAAATGAAGGCCTGATTTTTCTCTATGTCCACATTCAAGCACCTAGCAAGAAGGGCTCTTCTTCACCTAGGGTGTCTGGCCTCTGAAGTTGTATGGAAATGCAGTATGTGTGCAACATACATATGTGCACACATGGCTCAAAGCCTGGGATCCAGAACAAGGTTGAGGCATTTTGTGTCCACCCCTTATATGTAAAGACTGCTACACCTGCCTCAAACTGCCACCTCATGCTTTCTGCTTCCCTCTGGACTCCTGTCTATAGCTGTGTGCATCTCCCCCGACCCCACCGTGTGTGTGTGCTGCATGAGTATGCAGGTGAGCATACCCATGCACGTACATGCAGAGGCCAGAGCAGAACATCAGGTGCCTTCCTCCATCACTGTCCACCTTATTGTTTTGAGGCAGGATGTCTCACTGAACCAGAAGCTTGCTGTTTTTGCTGGACTGGCTACGAGTGAGCCCCTGGATGTACCTGTTTCCATCCCCAAATGCTGAGGTTACAAGTTACAGGCATGCGCAGATGCACCCTGCTTTTTGACTTGAGTGTGGAGGATTCAAACTGAGGCCTTTGTGTTTGCAGAGCAAGCACTCCTACCCACTGAGCCATTTACCCAGGCCTGTGATAGCCTTTCCTAGGTAGGACTTCTAGCACACGTACTAGTGGGTACCACCTGAAAATACAGTATCGTGGCGGCTACTGGTTCCAGTGATTCTACAGCCAGCCCTTTGCCCTCTAGCAGCTTCTCCTTCAATGCCTTTAGCAGCAAGTTGGCAATAATCTAGCAAAGCACAGAGTCCAGATCAAGGGGTGTGAAGCATCAGTACAGCATGTGTTCAGTATGCTTGAGGCCTCAGGTTCCACCCCCAGCACAAACAAAGAAACAAACAAAGAAACAAACAATCGTTACATTTTTAGGATACACATACACATGTAAAAGGATGTGCAGAAGGTCACTGAAGGTTATTACTCAGCATTGTTGTTGCAGAAAAATGGAACTGCCTCCACTTCCATCTGCAGGAAGGAGATAGATTTTGATGCAGAGGCTGTAATGGTGTAGAATAAGTAGCCATTGGCATGAGGAGATTCTGTCTGGAATAACAAAGTATTTAGCCTGAACTTTGGTGGTACACGCCTGTAATCTCAGAAATTGAGAGAGGGAGGGACTCATAAGGACAGCTAGTTCCAGGCCAACCTGAGCTAAATAGTAAGATCTTGCCTTAAAAATCAAACCAGGCCAATGAGTTTGCTCAGTAGGTAAAGGTGCTTGCAGCAAGCCTGATGCCCTGAGTTTGGTCGCCAGGACCCAGATGTTAGGAGAGAACCAACTCCCACAAGTGGTCCTCTGATCACCCCACATACACTAAGACACACACACACACACACACACACACACACACACACACACACACACACACATAAATATAAAAGGATTAGACAAACAGCCAGGTATAGCTGCACACGCCTTTAATCCTATCACTCAGGAGGCAGGGGCAGGCAGATCTCTGTGATTTCCAAACCAGAATGGTCTACAAGAGTGAATTACCAGAGTGAATTACAAGCAGGCCAGAGCTAAATATTGGTATCCTGTCTCAGAGTAAATAAATAGATAAACTAATAAAACTAAGTGAGCAAGAATGAAGCAAGTATTAAGTATAAGAAGCAAAGTGCAAAGCCCTCCCATATGGGTTAAATGCATGTGTTCACTTGCACATGCATGTATGTTTCTATATGTGTAGGATATTTAAAGTACATAGAAGCTGTGGTGACTGTCACTGGGCAGGCAGGTGAGGGAAGGAAGATCCACAGTCCAAGGTCATCCTCAGCTGGATAGAGAATTCCAGGCCAGCCTGTGCTATAGGAGAGAGCCTGTTTCAAGAATAAATGCATAGCCAGGTGTGGTGGCGGCAAATGCCTTACAGCCCTTGGGAGGCAGAGGCAGGCAGATCTCTGAGTTCCAGGTCAGCCTGATCTACAGAGCAAGTTCCAGAACAGCCAGGGCTGCACAGAGAAAATTGCATCAAAAAAAAAAAAAAAAAAAAAAAAGGTGCTAATGAGTGAATGAACGAAAACAAACAAACAAACAAACAAATAAATAAAATTAAATAAATAGAAGAGTGGTTTCCTCCCACCATAGACTGGTGTGTAGACAGTCAGGGTATGTCTGTTTCCCCCAGTGTTGACTTTCACCTCACCCTATACTTCTTGCAGATTGAAACCCACAAGCTGACCTTCCGGGAGAATGCCAAAGCCAAGACAGACCATGGAGCAGAAATCGTGTACAAGTCACCTGTGGTGTCTGGGGACACATCTCCACGGCACCTCAGCAATGTGTCCTCCACGGGCAGCATCAACATGGTGGACTCCCCACAACTTGCCACACTAGCCGATGAAGTGTCTGCTTCTTTGGCCAAGCAGGGTTTGTGATCAGGCCCCTGGGGTGGTCAATAATCGTGGAGAGAAGAGAGAGTGAGTGTGGAAAAAAAAAAAAAAAGAATGATCTGGCCCCTCGCCCTCTGCCCTCCCCGCTGCTCCTCACAGACCGGCTGACCGGCTGGTCAACTAACCTGCTTTTGTGGCTCGGCTTTGGCTCGGGACTTCAAAATCAGTGATGGGAATAAGAGTAAATTTCATCTTTCCAAATTGATTTGTAGGCTAGTAATAAAATATTTTTAAAGAAAAACATGTAAAAACATGGCCAAACCCAACATTTCCTTGGGCAATTGCTATTGATTCCCCCATCCCCCCCCCCCCCCCCCCCCTTTGAGTCTTAGAGGGTGAAGGAGGCTCTGGAGGCTGCTTCTGGGGAGTTTTGAGGGACTAGGGCAACTGACTGCCCACAGCCCCATCCTAGGGGCATCAGGAACAGCGGCAGCAGCAAGAGATTTGAAACGTGGTGTGTTCGAAGAGCCCTAGGCAGGTGATGTTACCATGTGTGGATGTGATGGAGGGCTGAGGCAGGGAAGAAGGCTGAGGGATGGCTGGGCTGGGAGTCAGAGGGGAGGGGTGAGGAAGACAGGCTAGAGAGAGGACACTGGCTCCTGCCAAGAAGGACAGGTAGCCTCAGCTGCTCACGTCAAGCCTTAGATGGCACAGTTACCTGTTTGGTAAGGCCCTGGAGAGTGCTGTGAGTCTCTGTGCCCCTTCTGTAAGACAGCCTGTGGGAGAAGACACAGTGGGCAGAAGGGAGGTGGCCAGAAGGTGGTACCTTGTCGATTGGTTCTCTGAAGGCTGACCTTGACATGGCAGGGCACTGGCTTCTTCCTCCCTCTCTGCAGGGTGGGAGTCCTGAGCTGAGGGGCTTTGCTCTCCTCTCACAGAAAAACCTCTTTGCTGAGCTCTGGAGTCCTGCGGCCGTGATTGGGCTACTTCACAGACCTGGGACATTAGGGCTAACCAGTTCTTCGTAAGGACTTGTGCCTCTTGGGGGACATCTGCCTGGTCTCAAGCCTGGTCCTCTGGGACTTCTGCAGTGTGAGGGTGGGGTATTCTGGGATGACGTCTCCAGGCCTCCCATCCCTCCCACAGCCACTGCAGCCCCTCTACCTGTCCATCACACCCACATGTCTGCCATGAGAGCCAGTCACTGCCGTTCTCCCATTGTGTCTCACTGTCCTGAGTGCTCCGCTTCTCCCAGCCCCTACTCTGGCCCCTGGCTAGATGTGGGTAGTCCCTGCTCTACACTAAGAGGTGGAGTCCTGGGAAGGCAAAGATTTGGGGCTCAGTCTCTAGTCCTATGAATCCAACCAGTGTGTCTGGAGATAACCCTGGCCACTTCTGTCTGCCTTTTTTTTTTTAAACTTTAGAGTGGTTGCCTCCTAGGCCTGGCCCTCTTCTCCTGTTGAGCTGGAGGCAGCAAATCAGGTGCCAAATGCTAGCACCAGTATGAGCAGGCAAGAATCCCGGGGCAGGGTCACGCTCCTCCCATCTCTCACTTCCACCCCAGCTTGTGATTGCTAGCCTCCCAGAGCCCAGCCGCCATTAAGTCCCCGTGCACGTGATCAGCCCTCCATACCCCAATTTGGGGAACATACCCTCTGGAAATGTTTTCCTCCAGTCCCCATGGAAGTGGTGTTTGTTGCCTGCCCTGCTGGAGCAGCCAGACAGCTCCACAGATACCGCCCTTCCCTCCCTCCCTGTACCCTGTACCATTGTAGTTGGATTTGTCTGTTTGTCTGGGTTCGCCAGAGTGACTATGATAGTGAAAAGGGAAGAAAAAAAAAGAAAAAAAAAAAAAAAAAAAAAGAAAAAACGAGAAAAAAAAAAAAAAGACGCATGTAGCTTGGACTATTCGTCAAAAGGTTCTAGCTCACCACCAGGGATGGAGGTCCTCGGTATTGCTTGTCTCCACTGGGACTTGGCTCCAGGCCAGTGCAGGGCTTCCCTGCTAGGGCAGCCCATTCTTTGAAGGTTTTCCTCTGCATCTGGGACCTCACAGACACTGGATTGTGACATTGGAGGTCTCCTAGCTGCCAAGGCCTGAAGCACAGGACCAGCTAGACTCCAGCTGCCAGAGACAGCGGGCTCCACCTGTCAGGGAGAGCTCTCCAGCTGGCCTGTTTTGCAGAGTGAAGATGGTCCTCTCTAATCACAGCCTCATGTCCCACAGCAGCAGTGAAGATGGTCTAAGAAGACTGCATCACAAGAGAGAGATAAAAAGGGCATCAGTGCCAGCTGGGAGAGCTGTGGCCACAGAAACCCCACGACTCTCCAGAAGACGTCCCTGGGCCATCTCCAGGCCTTGGCCACCTCACCACAGGGGTTGGGATGGACTGCCCCACTGAGGAAGGGGACATCTTAGGAGACTCCCTTAGTTTCCAAGGTGTCAGCCCACTGACTTTGCATGATCATCTCCTACAGCTGCAGAGAGGAGGCCTTAGGAGCTTAGGGAACCTTAGGCCCAATTCTATCACTTTTGGATTGGGTACAGATAAGGACAATGTGGAGGGGAGAAGGAAGCAGCCAGCCTTTCCCATTAAAGAACTGTGCACCCAGAACTACCTATGGTGAGGCTCCCCACTGCTGATGGACTTCAACTGTCCTTAGAAATGAAGGGTCTGATGGAGATAAAGGAAGTGTGGTTTGAAGGCCTATGGTCCCTTCATCATGGCTACCTATTCTGGTTTTATCTCTTACACCCATTTGCCCATCCTGCAGTTTCTGTCCTTGAATGGGGGCACTCTGCCATATCTCTTGTAGAGTGGTCAGCTCCAAAATCATGATCGGGAGTGACCAGGTCAGTGCTGATAGGCAGTTTACAAAGGGATTCTGGCTTGTGACTTCAGTGAGGACAATCTCCAGGGGCCCAGCATCTGTCCTTTCTTTCCAGGCCTCCCCACTCCAGATCTTTGGGTGGGCTAGATAGGGTATCCCATATGCCTGGTTCCCCCAAGCTCTTAATTCACTTTATTAATAGTTCCATTTAAATTGACTTCAATGGTAAGATTGTATCTGTTTGAGATTGCTTGTGCTGTGGGGGGAGGGGGGAGGAACAACATGTTAAGATAGTTCACATGGGCAAAGGGAAGCCTTGGAGTGTAGCCATCCGTGACCTCATTTGTGATATTGACCACTTGCTCGAGAGAAGAGGTGCCATGAGGCTTTAGTCTGGAGGCCTGGCTGTCCCACTGACAGGCTTTCCCAAGGCAGAGGCAGCTAGTTCCTTGCCTTCCCAGGCAGGTGCAGCTCCCAGGTTTGTGAAGGAATCTATAAACTAAAACTACTCTTGCCTGCTGCCTTCTTGTGGTATCCGGAGCCCACAACGATGCCTCCTTAAAACCCTGGCTTCCTTCCCTCTAAGTCATTAGCACATCAGTATCACCTCTGGATTGGCTTCATATCCACAGCCTACATTACTAGCAGTGGCCAAGACGTCTTCCTTTAGTCTGTTCTCCAGGAAAGTAAGTGGGGACGAGGGCAGAGATGGTAATCAATTATAGGTCTGTGGCATTATGAGCCTTCAACCTTCTCTGGCTTCTGGAAGGATTACTTTGGGCAGTATCTCAGTCTCACCCTCCTGATGGACTGTAGCCTGTGCAGTTACTGTGCTGGGCATGATCTCCAGTGCTTGCAAGTCCCATGATTTCTTTGGTGATTTTGGGGGTGGGGGAGGAGGAACATGAAATCATCTTAGCTTAGCTTCCTGTCTGTGAATGTCCATATAGTGTATTGTGTTTTAACAAATGATTTACACTGACTGTTGCTGTAAAAGTGAATTTGGGAATAAAGTTATTAAACAAAACCTCTGTCTGTGAGTTCCAAGTACAAAAAAAAAAAAAAAGTTTACAAGTTCTTGTCCATCCTTAGAAAATTCACAACAGGAAATTAAAGTAAAAGCTAGACATTATCTGGGCGGTAGTGGCACACACCTTTATTCTCAGCACCTTTAATCCCAGCCTGGTCTACAGAGGGAGTTCCAGGATAGGTTCCAAAGCTACAAAGAGAAACACTGTGTCAAAAAAAACAACAAAGAGCCAGACATTGGAGTGACAGTTTTCTGGGGTTCTGAAGGTATAGAGTACAGACTTGGTTCCTTCTTCTCACATCCTACTGTTGGCAAACTACCCTCAGACAATCAGTACTCTGGCTGAACTCACAAGGCTACATTCAAGTTTCTAGGGCCTGTGCCAGTTCATTTGAATGAAAGAAGTTTGGGGTGGGGTGTATGAGATCCCTCATCCCTGGAACTTAAGTGGAGAGGCCTAGGGCTGAAGCAAACTCAAAAGCCCAAGATGCAAACCCAACATGCACACACGTACTGCTTGCTGCCTTCATACCGTGTAAGCTTACTGTGTACAGATCAAGGAACATTCTGCTAGGGACAGGCAGTTCTTGCTTGCAGTATCTGAAAGGGAAAACAAAGTGACCCATAGTTTTTGAGACAGGCTTTGATCCTCCCGAGTACTGGGATAGGGTGCACAATGCTGTTAATGAGGTGGTACAGCCTCATGTATGCTTAGACAAGCACTCTACCAATTAAGCAATATCCCATCCTCAGCCCTAATTTTTTTTATTCAGTGCTACAGCATGTGGCCAAAGGACTATCTTGGGTGTCAGTCTGTCCACCTTGAGACATTTTTCTCCTGCACATGTGCCATGTTGTCAGACTTCCTTGCTGCTAGGGATTCTTGAGTCCCAGCCTCCTATCTCATAGGAACACTGGGACTACAGATGCCTGGCTTTATATTCACTCAGGACCTCACACTGTGTACTTCATTCACTGAGCCATCTTCCTTACTCTGAGTTCATTGGTAGTATGTATGTCAAGGTCATGATATCCTTAGATTCCCAATCTTAAAATCCTTGTCTTCTGCAGTTCTCCTTGATGTGCCTGGCCTCTGCAGGCAACTGATTTAGTTCAGAATATCGTAATTAATGCATAACACAAAAGCAGGAAAATGGTCCCGGGAAGAACAGCTTTGAGCCTTAGAGAATGTCCATCTACTCACTGATCCTGTACAACACAATCAGGCCCTTAGCCTCCTTACACATAGCTGTGATCTTTCCCAGATGACAGGAACCAACTCAGATACCATGCAAATTACATACATTTTCATTGATTCCCCCTGCAAAGTTTGATGGTGGAAAGTAAAAAAAAAAAACCCATTCAAGCGAAATTTCAAATTCTACACTGCTTACCTCTTAAAGAAAGGAACGAGAGGAAATAAATCAACTGCTTTACTCATGAGCAGACATATCTGACCTTAGTGAAACACCCATCACAACACCTACCCAGCAAGTCTCTGAACCCCAGAAAATGCTGAGGCTGCCGCCACCTTTGCCAGAGACACACAGTCCAGTATATCAAGAAAAGCCGGACACATGACTTTCTGTATCTTTTTTTTATTATTTTTTTCATTTTTCCTTCCTTTTTTTTTAAGCACTAGTCTGTGCTTTGCGAACAGAATCAAGACATTAACAAAGATCAGCTTCTCTGAAGAAAAGCATTTCTATAGAACAAAGACAGCTACATGTCCGCTGCCATTACACAGCTCAAAGCAGGAAAAGAAAATATTTACAAAATACAAGTTTTTTTAAATTTTTGTCTTTTTTTGTTTTTTTGTTTTTGTTTTTTTACAATGCTAAAAGGGTTATTCAGAATTTTCAACCTTATAAATAGAAGAAGCACTTTATGCATAGGGATACGGTGCATTATTGTTGTTCAAAGAAACAATGACAAACCTTTTAACTTGCAAACAGAAAAAAAAATCACTAATGTTGAAAATTGTGAAAAAACCCCAACCTTATTAAGCAGTCTGCCTACTATTTTTGTATGATTATAAAATGGCAGAAAAAGAAAATTCCTTTCTCCCTCCCCTTTTTTGGTGATGTGATTATACATGAGACAGGCACAAGGCTAACAGGAGGCTGGTGGGGGACAATGGGAACCACAGCTAGGCCCAGACAGTGTTCCACAGGCAAGGGGAGCAGAGAAGAGGGAGAGTCTACGGGGCCATCTGACAGGGACGTGAGAAACATGATGTGTGGCTGACTCAGTGAGAACATGATACAGAAGTGATGCTGTGTACTCCAGACTTCCTAGACTGTAGGGGAGTGGGAAGGGTTAAGCAAACCAAACCCTATCGTCACAGATGCTGAGCGGAAGGACTAACGTGTCTGTATGAATGGATGGGAGAGGAAGATGAAGGGTACAACAGGGTGACCTGAGCAGCTGCAGCAGGGTCCTGCAGTCAAGGAGCCAAGACGGATGACCTAATGCAGATGAAACTGAAAGCAGGTCTTCAAGGTCCAGGTGGCAAGGAGAAGCTAGCTGCACTGCTGGCCCAGAGCTCAGTGAGAACTGGCCAACAGAGCAAGGAAGCCGGCTGGAAGGGTGCTATTGCACAGAAGACCAAGAAGGTTGCCCAGCTGGAGCCAAGGCACAGACCAAGGGAAAGGCTAAGATAGGAGCCCAGACTGTGTTGTTCTTTCCACCCTAGAACAGAGGCTGTGCTGACTTGGAGCTTTCCAGCTGCTGCCATCTGGCTGGTACACCCTATCGCACAGGTGCAAGAGACAGAGAGGGTGATCATCTAATATTGGGAAGTCCAGTGATCCAACAGTGCAGAGGATATGCAGGACCAGGCCAGCGGGGTCTCTTCCTGAACTTGTCTGCTAACTGGAGGAAGTGCTCAGGTGTGACATGAAAACAAAACAAGAAAACAGAAACAACAAAACCCAAACCAAACAAAGGAGGATCTAAATTCCTTAAATTCACTAAAAACTGTGAAAATTCCAGCATATGATGTTTGAATATCAAACGCAGAGATTTCTGAAGCTTTAATGCCAATAGTAGTGAGTTTGTACAGTCTCATTTCCTGCTCATCTGTGAGTTGGGCGCTGAGCTGCGACTGTTGCTGCCAGATGCCGACTCTTGAGGGGGACAACAGGAGGCGAGGTGGGTGCCACCTCTGTCTCCCGACCAGTCTTGCTGCCTGAGGTGCGGCGAGTGCAGCGGGCTGCTATGTCCTGTGCATCCAACTGCTCCTCACATTCTGCATGGGGACTGTAAGCCAGAGGGAAGGTCCGCCGCTCCCATGGTTGGACAGACTGTGGACAGATAAGATGATCTGGTGATGATAACCTAGTTTCAGCTCATTCATTTCCTGCACCAAGGCCCTGCTCTCAAACTGTGGCCCAGAGCTGAAAACCAGTCTGTCTACTATTATTGGGAGAAGTTGAAGACCCCCCCACCCCCAAGATGGGCACCCTTTGAACAATGACCGGCACATTCCTCTGCACTTCAAAACAATAGAGAGGAAGGCTCTACCTTCACCACATGCTGCCTCCTCTCATACTCTCCCCCATTTAAAGGAGACACCCCTCACCTGTTCATCTAGGCCCAGCTCTGGTGTGGAGCAACGGGTGTCTTCATTGGCCAAGTGTCGCAGACTGTCCCGAGCCACGGGGGTAAGGGGAGCTGAGTGCAGTTCTGGGCTAATGGGACTCCTAGGAGACTGGCCGTGGGAGAACTCTGACAGAGAGTGGCTACTACTGACATCAGGAGAGGCAGGCTGAGGGGTGGAGGGGTTGGCACTGCCCAACTGCGGGGTGGTCCGGCCATCTGATGACCTGTAAGACCTATGAACCAAGGAATACACAAGTTAAGTATGACCGGGGGGGGGGGGGGTGGTGGTGGTGGTGGTGGTGTCATAGGCATTTCTTCTCTTTCTGTCTGCAGAGCAGTGAGAGGGGTTATGAAAAAAGCATCTAGACCAAAGCAGTTAATTTGAACTGACAGCAATAATGTTCTTCTAAGATCCGTTAATTCTACCTGCTCCCACTTTCACCCACATAGGTAGGTATAAAACATGACAGCTAAGAGCTGTAACTATAAGCCTAAGAAAAAGTCCTGCCTAGTGAATTCACACCAGGGACTAGCTGAGGTTCTGAAAACAAGTCAAAGAAAAATAGGTGGTCTGCTGCCACTGTTGTTTGTGTGTGTGTGTGTGTGTTGTTGTTGTTGTTGTGGAGGAATATTAATGAACATGAACACCATGCTGCAGCATAAGACATGGAGGTAATAGGGGCCGGGCGGTGGTGGCACACGCCTTTAATCCCAGCACTTGGGAGGCAGAGCCTCGCAGATCTGTGAGTTCAAGGCCAGCCTGCGCTACCAAGTGAGTTCCAGAAAAGGCGCAAAGCTACACAGAGAAACCCTGTCTCGAAAAACCAAAAAAAAAAAGACATGAAGGTAAAAGGACACTTTTTAGGTAATGGTCCCTCCCTTCCACTGTGGGTTTCAGTGATCGAACTCAGGTTCAATCAAACTTGGAGGGCAGGCACTTTCAACCCACTGAGCCATCCCAAGTTAAGATTGCAAAACCAGTCTTCATCAAAAAGAGGACCAACTTGTGAGGCCTTCTAAACTCCTCTGGCTAAATCACCATGACAACCAATAGGCCTATAATCATACTTTCCCAGGCTACCATCCTCTTTCCCTCTGCATATTCTGGGAACCTGTGTCTGCCCATTACCTGCTGCCCCGACGCTGGGGTGGTACACTTGTGGTCCACAGCCACCTTGCCCTCTCCATTTCCTCACATTTGGCATGCAGGGCGGCAAAGGCTGCATCAGATAGGTCCTCGATCTGCAACAGAGCAGTTTCATTGATCTCTTTTCCCCAGGAAGCTAAGTTATGAATCGGCAGAATAATTCTAGAACCAGTCTTTCCCCGTTGTAGATGCTTCTAATCAGATAGAATACGATTCTTGAATTTGACACCGCTATGTCTTAAGGCATTATGAGTGTATGTACCCATGACTGGTGTGGGTGTGTTCTTCTATGACAGTATAACTATGGTATTACCTCCTCATTCTCTTCATCAGGACTCCCCTTCAGAGACTGAAGATCAACCTCTCGCCAGCTGCAGAAATTTAAAAGAAAAAAGAAAATCATGGGATTGTAGGCAGGCTATGACTTCCCTACCTATAAATGAAGGCCCATATGTGAATAAATACCCCCAAAGGCCAGAAACAGAAGCAGCAAGTTGAGGGTGATAGGACTGTCAAACTCAAGTAAAATTTTAACTATTTAAATAAACACTATTTAGTATTAGTTGATTGGTACCATATAGGCATATAAGTCAGACTCTCAAAATTTATGACTGGATACATGAATTGTCAGCTCTTTACATAGATTCTCAACTTGCCTACAAAGGCTGGAAATAAAGATTTACAAGAAATCTGGTTTGATGTTGAGATAACACATTCAGTATTTTAAAACACACACAGTCTGAGGGGCTTGCCAGGTTGACCTTGGGTTGGTGGACTCATACAATGGAGTAAGAGAAGCTAAGACAGGAATAATTTCACTCCTATCAAACACGCACCCCACCCTGTTCCACTAACTCTCCTCACCCCCTTATTTGTTTTTGCCTTTTGAAACAACAGCCTTACTATGTAGCCCAAGCTGGCTGCAAATCCGTGGCAATCCACCTGCCTTGGTCTCCCAATCGCTAAGACTGTAAGCATGTACCATCCATGTCTGGCAAGAAGCAACCCCCAATAAAATAAAAAATAATAATTAAGAAAAAGAGAGAGAGAGAAAAAGGAGACTAAGTCTCATTCTGTAGTCCAGGCTGGCCTTGAACCTGGCAATGACTGTCTAGCCTCAGCCTCCCAAGGTCTGGGATTATAGTGATGAGCTACCATGTCAGTTGACCCCCTTTTTATTGTTGTTTTTGAAGACCCATAGCCCATTGTGCACGCAAGTGCAGACTCTTCTTTTAAAAAGAAAACACCTCAGGGATAGGGACTGCTTGATCAGGACAGAAAAGGACAACAGGAAGAGGGACAGGAGCTGACTGAACAGCGCTTCTACCTTGGAGTAAGGATTTCTTTGTATTGAAGTTTCTCAACACGAGTTGTTGCAGCAACAGACATCGGGATGACAATGTTATTAATATCGAATGAGCTCTCTCCCCTTCTCCTCCTCACTGGCTGCTGTAAGACAAAAGTTTAAGTTTCAAGGGATATACAATGCTACGAATTTAAAATCATCAGTCATATGGCAGGCTGATGACCATGCACACAGGTCCTGGGGTAGCAGTGGCCATCACAGCATCAACATATATCTAAACAGACTGTCTGGCAACAGAGTTCTTGGGGGGTGGGGGAGGAGAGAGGATAACAGGTGCTACCTCCAAGGAGTAAATCCCATTTCACAAGGCTCCCTCTACAACTGCTGGGTTTTATAGGTGGGTGTCCTAGATAGAGCCAATTTGGGGGTTCCTATTCCTTCATTCTACTAACACTCCTCTTCTAAAATCCTAAACTCCCTGTTACAGAACTGGAGGATTGCTCTGTGGTTAAGAGAACTGGTTGTTCTGGGAAAGACCAGATTTCTAGCACTAACATGGTGGCTCACAGCTGTGTGTAACCTCAGTTTGGGGAGATGATATAAATATAAAATAAAATTCATCTTAAAATCTGTTTTACCCCTTTTCTTTTGTCAACAGCTTTGGTTCTTGAACACAATGTTTTCACTTAGTGGTGACTGCTAAGATTAAAAGCACTGACTTCTCTCACCAGAAAAGAGACTCAAAGGACAGGCCCATCTTAACAAACCATCTTACCTTATCTGCCATGAAAACAGCTTCCTCTTGAGGATCTCAACGCTTCAGCTAAGTCTGTACCAACCACCTTCTCAGCCCTTACATTATTCTCATCTTTCTATTATTTTGGGAGGAAGAAAAGAGTGGAAGAAAACTGAAAAGAAAGACCTGTCTATGGCTTCCATCCTCACCCTCACAAAAGGAAATGTGTTCCACAGTAAGTGGGAACATTAAACCTTTGGGGAAGTATGACTTTCAAGAGTCCAGTAACAAAAGCAGCAGAGTTGGGCATCTATGCTAGACAGGACACAAAGAATGAATGAATAAAGCCAAGTGTGGTGCTGTACATCTGCAATCCCAGCACTTGGGTGGCAGATGTAGGCAGATCTCTGTGAATTCAAGTTTAGCCTGGTCTACACAGCAAGTTCTGGGACAGCCAGAGCTACATAGAGAGACACTGTCTTAAAGACAGATAGAATGAATAAAGCAAAGAGCCAAATGATCGAGTCTCCTGGACAGAAGAAAAACTATTAGCTGCTTATACCCAGAGAGCAAATACCTTTCCTGAAACAGCCTGTTAACTGAGCTGTGAGAGGCCATAGGGAAACAGTGGGATGACAAACACGTTGTCATGGCAACAATACAGCTGGAAACACCCAAGAGGCTGCATTCATACCCAAAGCACCAAGTGTAGTCAGCCCACAAGGGGTAAGGAAGATGAGCTACTACCTCCAACCATTATATCTATCTCCTTGGAAGGTAAGGTAATTAATTCACTCCATCATCTTAAGACACTGTAAGAATATTACAAAAGGGGGGGAGGGGGAATGCCTGTGCCGAGCATGGACAGTGTGAGTGGTGGTATGGGTGTGGCCTTCAGCCAGGTCAGTCATGTTCATTGCCTTGTTGACAATTACTGCCTGATTTCATTCATTTTTTAAAATAACAGTTACTAAATTTGTACTTAAGCTGCTTGCTGTTTATGAAATATTAAACTTATTTAAATGAATTTGTCAAATGAATAACAAAAGATCTAAGCATAATTTAGTAAACAATTTCATTCCTTGGTACAAGCAGCACAATAAAAAAATGAAAAGAGGAAAAAAAAAAGAATATTTAAAAAAAAACCAGGATTTCAGATGGTGCCATGAATGATTCCAGGTCATCATAATTTAATTTTCAATTTCCTTCATTATCAGTAATACTAGACTGTCATTAACCTCACAAATTTTTGATCATAGCTTAACTAAAATGGTTGAGATTTTTGGATTCTTACCTGGCTCAATTCTGCAAGTAAGCATAACTGAGCACATACCCAAAAGTTTCTGTCACTATCACACCTTGGCTGAAGTTCTATGGTACACACAAGAAATGAGTCTTGAAGAAGCCCCAAGACAGACAGCTTTCTATCTTGGTCAAGAACAAACTCCTGCTAGAAACAGCTATGTATTTCTCTGAAACGTCTCAGGCCTCTGGTCTGCTCTCTCCACTTGAACACCTCATCCTGCTAGCACTCATTCAATCCAATTTAACTAATTTTTCTTATTTAGAACCAGAAAAAGGGGGAGTGGCAGCACTGAGAAGAGCAACTCATTTCTAAATCTGCTCTCACAACAGGAAGAAACAACAGGAGTATGCCTAACCTGCCCATTGGCTTCTAAAATTTCAAAGGGTTTTTTAAAAAAGCCACTGGATTTCAAGACACACAAAAGAAATACAATTTGTTTAAACAGCACTAAGAAGATTTTAATTCAAGCAATGACCACTGCGAAGCACAGCTACAAATACCCTGAAAGCCCCTGTCTTGCCCACTTTGTCCAGTTACCACCTTGCTTCTCAACCTAACCTTGGTATATCACTCTGTTTACTGTTTAAACCCTGATTCCCTAAACAAATGAGGCAATAAAAACCAGAACCTCAAAGAGCTGGGTGTGGTGGTGACACACGCCTTTAACCCCAGCACCTGGGAGGCAGAGGCAGGAGGATTTCTGTGAGTTTGAGGGCAGTGAGCTGCAGGACAGACAGGACTACATAGAGAAACCTTGTCTCAAAAAAGAGCCTAACAGATTAGCACAGTGCTGTGCATAGAATCTGTATTTAGTAAGGTTAAATTCCAACCTTAGAATCTAGTTCTAAGTCAACACTCTCCAGACTTAACAGGGCTTGAAAAAATGCTGACTTACCAAGTCCTGGACCTTAGAGTTCAGATTTTTAAATGAGAATTATTCTCTTCTTTATCATGTGATTATGTGAAACCCTTTGCTAGTGTTTGGTTGAGTATGGGAGGAATACTATGTGCCTATTCAGACAAAGTCTGTGAGTTGAGAAGGTGAAGGAAGAAGGCTATTTGGAAAAGACAGTCTGATTTGTAAGAGCCAAGAACAATGTGAATTTATACCTGATGCCAGGAGCTTAGGGAGCACATTTTTGTGAGCTTAGGGCTTCTCCAACACCCCTTCTCCCAGGTCAAGGCTGTGTGGTGTGCTGGTGAGAGAGCTGACTCTGAAGTCAGCCTATAAGAGTTTGAATCACAATCACAACCCTCACAAGCTGCCTCACCTTGAAATACATTTAACCCTGTGAAGCCTTAGTTTTCATGTCCACAAAATCAGGATTCATAATACTATCTATCTATTTACCGAAGGACAGCATAGAATTAAATGGGATGGCATGTATGTGCACTGATCCTTTTGCCTCAGACTCCTGAGTGCTAAAATTACAGACCTGTGACGACATCAAGTCCAATAGCAGTAGTGTTTAGTAATATCACAGCACCAGAATATTAATATAGTAATATTCTTGTTAGTGTCATTTGTTATTGTGATTACTATAGAAGGGATGCTTGGATAACTATACTCAGCTGTTACAGGTATGTGTTTAATTAGACTATGTCTGCTATGGCTATGTAAAAAGATTCCTGAATGGGATTTGGTGGTATATAAGGTAGTGGGTATGCCTTACATGGTCGTCCATTATGCATATACAAAATACCATAGTAACCTGATGCCATGATACTGCTGCTCTGAACAGCTGAAAAAGCATGGATTCTACCGTTTCCCTTCTACCCCACTGTTCATTCTAAGCATCCCACTGTTCATTCTAAGCATCCCACTGCCACTGTTGTCCTGAATGCCTAAATCCCGAACAGTCTCAAAGCACCTTCAGAGAACCTGCCTCTAGACTTCTAAGTAGGCAAGGTAGACCTTGCTTCCTTAAATAGCACCCTAGCACTACTCCTGGGGGGTGGGTGGAAATCAACCAACCAAACCCATCATCATCAACAACAAAACCCACATCTTTGCTTCTACAGCAAACTTTCTACCGATGGCTCAGCAGAGATTCATTTTACTATGAAAATCAACTCCGAGAAAACTCAACAGAAGGTCAAGTACTACAACTATAGAGTTGTTATGCATGCCATGTAATCTGTAGAAGGTCCCATCAACTCCACATAGGTACTTACAGATGTGCTGGCTGCAACTTGTGAGCTAGAGCTGGTGGGTGTGGAGGTGTCTGATGAGGTGGAGAGCTGTCTCACCAGGGGGCTGTGTGGTGGATGGTGAGTAGTTGTCAAGTAGCTCGAACTGCTCATGTCTGTGTGATGCTTCAACACTGCAAAAGTCAACAGAAAAGAGAGGAAGACATGGCTAAATGGGTATCGTAACCAGTTCTACTTCTAACTTATGTTAGGAATGCCAGCAATACACATTAAAGGCAAAAAAATGGTTTTTTAAGCCTAGAGGATAAAAAGCTGAAGCAACTAGTTGATGGAAAATAGGGGACTGGGTAAGAAGTACCTGCATTTAGAAGCAATAGTGCCCCCTGCTATGCCTTTCTACAAAGTAATGGACAAAGCTTGAGATTGGGGATTTTAAGAGAAGCTTGGGCTGTCCCAGAAAGCTCTGAGCAAGTGCCAATGCAGGTAGAGGTGCCGGGCCTGGCCCTACCTTCACTTCTCTCAGATGAATGGTCTCGCAATCTCATTTTGCTGTGGTTTGGGTCATGCACAGGTGGCGGTAGATTGAGCAAGCGCTCTGCTTTTGGAGCTGTCACTCGCTCCACCACGGGCACAGCCCCCACATCGTCTAAGTGCTGCCTGTGGGTCCTGTCAGGCCGGGTTTGGTGATGGGACAGCTCTGAAGAGGGGAACAAAAAAGAGCTGTGAAGTACATTCACTCAACTCTTATTTGAGTTCTGAGCTCTTCAGTTCTCCTTAGGCCAGTGCTATATATATACCCAGGGCAGTATGATAGTCTTTGGGACTCAATCTTCTAGTTAATGGTACAATAGCTAGGACAGGGACAGGGAGTCACAAACAGAAAAGTTAATACCAGGTTTCAGAAATCAACCTGCCCATAGGTGGACCCAGTTATCATGTTACTACTAGCTATTCACTGAACATTTTGGGTTCTGCCTATTTGAAATAGCTTCCAAGTCTATCTGACAGCATCCAAAACAAGTAGATATGGTAAGTATGCTGTGAGCTGAATTTGTATTGGGTAACTAAATGTTTTCTCCAATCCTTGAATACTGGCACAGCAAACCAGTAACTAGAGAAAAAAAAAAAGGTATAAAATACAGCAACAGTGATTCCAGAGGACTCCTTAGTTCCCTGAAACTTACTGGCTGTTGTAAGGAAGGAGTTGACCAACTTATGCCTGTCTTTACGAACTGGATCCGACAGACTGCATGGCATGGGTGCTCTGTGCTTAAGTGAAAACTTTTTGGTAGGTTTGATCTTGTCAAAAGGCTTGTTTTGCCACTGAGACTTCAGCATGCTCTGGAAGTGCAGGCTTGTGGGAACATCTGTAACAAACACAAAACATCACAGGTTAGTTCAAGAACCTGACCTCTGGGCTCCTTTCTCCTTGAACGGTGTTCACTGACTCTCCAGAGGTCAATACACCTCTCTGGCTTAACAAGTAGTCTCACTTGCCAAAGCAGGGACTGTCACATGGAAGTTCCACTTACGTGAACTTTACTGATGTTCATTCTATTCATAAGTAAGTAGTGTTACCATCTTGGCCTTCCAATGGGGATAAAAAATATAAAACCTTTTTGTGGGGTTGGGGATTTAGCTCAGTGGTAGAGCGCTTGCCTAGCAAGGGCAAGGCCCTGGGTTCGGTCCTTTTTGTTATATTGATGGGAGACTATGAACATCCTATTTCAATTCTTATATTTAAATCTACTTCTTTCTACATGTACAAACAAGCATGATGTACTTGTTCAGCAAAATTACTTATGCTCCCAAGGGGCCTAAGTTGGTTCTGTGACACAGCACAGCCTCTGCTATCTGGCATTATAGCAAGTACTATTACCCTTTTTCCAGTACAAGCTTTGCCATCCTCCTTGCTCTGAAGCGCTATCATCTTGTCTTTGAGTATCTATGTGCTTTTTTAAGCTGACTAGTTAATGTTAATTACTAGAAAACTATAGTTTACTTCCTCACTACTATTTTTCATCACACATCCCCAACATCCTCGAAGACAAAGTCTCACTATGTTGTTTAGGCTGGCCCCCAAATTCCTAGGCTCTAATGACCCTCTTGCCTTAGCTTCCCGAATAGCTGTGACTGTAGGTATAAACCATCATGCTTGGTCTAAATTAATTTTTATTTTCCTAAGAATTAAGTACTCTAGTAATTCCTTAGAAAAGTATTTCTAGTGGTATATTTTCCTGTAAACTTTAAACCATTCTTCCGTCTACTATCTGGTGTTTATTTATCATCTTTTCAAGCTTTTGTGAAAAAGCTCTAGACACAGCATTTAGGAAACTTAGGCAGGACTGCCATGAGATCTAGGCTACAGCCTAAGAGACTGTCTCAACAAGCACTGACAATTAAATCAAAACTAGACACAAAACCCAAACAAAAGGATGGAGTATTAAAAAATGCTGGACATGTAGCTCTCATCTATATAATCCCAGCACTTAGGAGGCTAAGGAAAGAGGGTTGATTACTAGTCTGAGGTCAGCCTGGATACAGTGATACTCTGCCTCCCTGCTCCTCACCCCCCAAAAGTAAAAACTGCAATAGAGATCCATTGAGTCATAGGACATCCCCTTTCCATTGATATAAAATTGAAGTGCTACTATCAAAGAAGGTGTAGTACTTTATCAGGTAAATAAAGCCTGCTCTTCTTGGGGTATTTTGCAATGCTCACTTCCTCCTCCTGCTGGATTGATGGTACCCTCAAGAAGACATGTGGGCAGTTCTCACAAAACAGCACAGCTCTTCCCAGCCAGCAGGTGGAGCTCTCATCGGGTCTTGTTTCCTTTCCCAAAGAGCACAAACATAATGCATACCTATCATTCCCAGGTAGGAACTAAGCTGATTACTAAATAAGGTGGTAAGAAAACAAAGGCCATGCTAGATGGTGGTGGCACTTGCCTTTAGATCCAGCACTCAAGAGGCAGAGGCAGGTAGACTTCTGTGAGTTCAAGGCCAGACTGGTCTGGAGCTCCAAGGCAGTCAGAGCTGTTATAGTGATAAATCCTGTCTCTAAAAACCAAAAAGTGACCCCTGCTGCAATACTAATAAATGTTCACACCCTAATTCCTTCCCTCCCCCTTCCAAAGCTAGGGACAGGAAAGGCTTCATATAATTACTGAATTTATTTTTTGATATTGGGGATGCAAGAGCTCTACCAACTGAGCTACATTCCCAGCCTCCCCTTTCTATTTTTTTCTTAGCACTGTTTAGATTAAATGATCTGTTACAGGTCTATAGTCTGACTCTCCATCATTAGGATAGATGCAAGCAAGGACCTGACCTCACTCCGTCCCTTGATGGAGACCAGGCTGGCCTTGAACTCACAGAGATCCGCCTGGCTCTGCCTCCGGAGTGCTGGGATTACAGGCGTGCGCCACCGCCGCCTGGCAGGCTCTTTTTAAGAGAAACTATACTGCTAGCAGTCCTCCTGTCTTAGCTTCCCCTGAGTAGCTAGGATCATAATCCTGCATCACAAGGCCCAGCTGAGCCCCCAACCCCCCAAAGACATAGGATTTCTCTGTAGCTTTGGCTGTCCTAGAACTAGTTCTGTAGAGGAGGCTGGCCTTGAACTCAAAGAGATTCACCTGCCTTTGCCCCCCCAGGGCTGCTGGGATTAAAGGCTGGGCTAAAAAAGTTTCTTTTTTGAGATAAGGTTTCTCTATGTAGTTCTGGCAGTCCTCTAACTCAAAGATCTACCTACCTCTGCCTGCTTTCCCTCCCTCCCCCCTCTCCTCTCCTCTCTCCTCTCTTCTTCTCTCTTCTCTCTCTCTTTCTCTCCTGGATTTCTCTTTGTAGATTTGCGCCTTTCCTGGAACTCACTTGGTAGCCCAGGCTGGCCTCGAACTCACAGAGATCCACATGGCTCGGCCTCCTGAGTGCTGGGATTAAAGGAGTATGCCACCACCACCCGGCCCTAACAACTCTTATAACTGGTTAGAAAACAAAAAAGAAATTACTATTTATTTTTAGCAGGACCATAGAACACCTATCACATTCAAATATTCTAAGTATAGAGAGGGAAACCCCAATAGACAATAAATTAATAGATAAGAAATTTGATGAAAGCAGTGCCTGTCTTCTTAAAGTCCTGGTTTCAGTGTTCAGCACCACACAGACCCAATGTGGTGATGCACATGCCTGTAATTCCAGCATTCTGGAGGTGGAGGCAGAATGATCAGCCCTTCAAAAGTCATTCTTGGCTACATAGTGAGTTTGAGGCCAGTACAGAATACATGGGACCCTGACACACTCCCGGCTCCTAATTGAGGACAGGGAAATTAACCACATTCACACTAGGGCTTAGTAAGAATGTAACCATCTATAAAACTTAATTAAAGGCATCGAAACAATACTAACCTTGTCTTTAAAAAAAAAAAATGGTGGCACCTCCCTTTAATCACAGCACTCTGGAGGCAAAAACAGCCAGTGAGTTCAAGGCCCAAAGCTGGTGCTGAGAACCAAACTCAGGCTCTTTGCAAGAGCAGTACATGCTCTTTATCATTTATCACTAAGCCACCTCTCCAGACTCTTGTTTTATCTTATTATTTTTGTATAGTTTGGCTGTACATAGTCTGTGTATCACGTGTATACCTAGTACTCAAGAGGTCAGAAGAGGGTGTGTGTTCTCTGGAAATTGAAGTTGTGGACAGTTGTGAGCCACTATGTGGGTACTGGGAATCAAACCAGGGTTCTCTGGAAGAACAGCAAGTGCTCTCAACTGCTAAGTAAACTTTAGCCCCTGATTTTTTACTTTAAATATTTATTTTTATTTTATTTGTATGCATGTTCTGATTTCATGATGAATACACACCATGTGCACGTAGTACCCTCAGAAGCTAGAAAAGAAACCCTGGAACTGGAATTACAGATGGTTGAGAGCCATCATATGGGCTAGGAATCAAACCTAGGTCTTCAAGACAGCAAGTGTTCATAA